>NC_136061.1:517449365-518829972 GCF_964261635.1 Lissotriton helveticus
TATATATATATATATATATATATTAATGCAAACATAAAATACCCCTCTGCTCTGGTTAATTAGCTCACCAGAGCTGTGGACTTGATTTTAGATAAGCTTCTCCCTTTAAATAAAACAATAACTCATTAGTCGAAGTGCTGTTTGATTCTAAGTTAGAATATCTTTTAAACATCTATTTTCTATCATATATTCTAGTTTCTACTCACTTATCTTTGGTCCACTGATGCTTATATAAGGAACTTAAAAATGTTTGTAGCTCTAAACAATAACCAAAATATGAGTTAAGGAGTTTTGTTCTGTTTCCAGGGTCCTTGGTGTCAAAGTTCGTATTCCAAGTCTTTTAATGTTCAAAAAATGAAAAGCTGTTCGAATGAACACTATGCAATACTTCAGTCTTGTACTCTTTATCAAAAGCGCTTTGTTCAGGGAAATGCTTCTTTCTCCTATATCAAAGTCTATGCTTCTGTAAATGGGGCTTTGTTTGGTCCAAAGTTCAAAAGAAATAATAGCAAAGTTCGATGTTAATATCACTTACTTGTTGTGCGCACTGGAATGTTACATGATACCTGACTGATGTTTTCTTTTTTGTTGTTCTCTCGTTGCAGGCGGAACCTTTATGGGAAGATCACTGAAGCTGAAGGGACCGGAAACACTGGGGACGACTCCAGACAAGGACCAGCTCCGATGCAGGAAGATCCGGAAACTTGAAGGAAGGATGAGGCTGTAAAGAAGAGGAAGACCGGCGGACAAGACAAGACACCCAGGAAAGCCGGGACCGGAGGACCAAGCAGGATATCAGGTAAGTGAGGAAATGACGATCAGCAGCAACCGGCAAAGCTCCAAGCCGGCTTTTATAGGCAGATGCGGGTGGGGCTCTCATGTGCTGCACGTTTTCAGAATCCACAGTTAGGAACGTGCAGCGCTAATTAGAATACTGACAAGAAGTCTTTAAAGAGTGAAAGAGTTGTTTAAACACATATCAACAAGCTTTGCTAAAACCAACTAACCAAGCTTAATATGCAATTGCAGAATATCATGTTCATTATAAGGAATCTTTTATCAAAGCTAGTTCCTTACTGTTACCATGAAAGACAAACCTTTGTTTATGGCAAACCAACCAGTTTCTTACTGTTTTCATGAAAGGCTGGCTCTCTGTCTAAGGCAAACCCTAACACCTTCACTAAAGTACGACTTTCTTTGGCTCGCATGTTTCATTAATAGTAAATACAACTGCACCATCTACAACAAGCAATCTATTTTCATATGTATATTGCTTCAAATAGTTTAAAAGAATGCAACTGCTCACTGAATATAAACTAATCTGCATGCACATTCACTGAAATATATTAAACACTATCGGACCGATTATGATGATGGTGAGACAGCCAATGATAGGCTGTCGGTGGCAGTCCAACTGATATCCAGCATAGCGGTACATCCACCGCATTATGATGCAGTTGGTTGGACCACAGTGAGTCGGGGGACCGACCTACGCCCCGCTATTCTCTTTTTTTTAATTTTTTTTTTTATTTTAAATAATTAGTCGCACTTTGTACATTATACGTCATACATTATACATTATTCCACATTCAATAAGTATCTTATATTAGATATAAACCAAAGATATACTATAACCAGCAATTCAATTCCTTATATTTCATCATTATTATTAATCCCCGGGTTTGAACAAGACAAAACCAAGCAAATTATTGGGTCAGCCTATTCCCTCCTTCCATCTTAAGATAGGATCCCAAATCCTTAATCCCAGCAGTCTCCCTCTCTTCCCTTTACGAGCGTAGATATTTTTCTCTATGTTGTAAGATTCTAAAAGGTTGGCCAGACAACACTGTAACGTTGGTGGGTTCTTATCTATCCAGGCCCTAGCTATCATTAATCTGTAAACCGCCATCGCCACAAATATAAATTCCTGCTGTATCCCACCATTAACCCTGCCTACTCCTAATAGAATCCAGGACGGGGTAAGCTTTATCCGAATCCCTAATGTGTTGTCCATAAACCTTTCAATATCTCTGAGTAGCGTGTGGAGTTGCGGACATGTAGCAAATATGTGTATGCTATCTGCCTCGGCGGCATTACATCTCGAACAGGACGTTCCCTCAGTGCCTCCCCATTGTGAAATCCTGGCAGGAGTAATGTAGAGCAAGTAGATCGTTTTATAGTGTTGGGATTGAAGGGAGGATGCGCACAATAATGATCGGCCTAAGTCCAGTGACTCCTGAAACCATCCTATTTCTCCCTGTAGTTTTGCCTCCCATTTATTGCTATATTTTTCGAAATCATCAGATTTCTCTTTTATCAAACTCGCATATATTGAGCGAATCGAGCGATCCCCTGCTAATCTTATTTTTTCTAAGATTTCATTCTTGTTGAATCCTCCCGGTCCTCCTTGTTTACCACCTAGATAACTTCTAATCTGGAGGTACTTAAAAAAATCTCTGTTACTCAAATCAAATTTCTTTCTTAAATTCTCAAATTGTACCATTCCCTCCGAATTCAATACATCACCAATTTGTACAATCCCCTTTACCGCCCAATTCAACATAGTTTGATCCCCAAATATCTCCGGGGGGAATGACTTATTTTTATACAGTCTTACGTATCAATTGTATCTTCCCAATTTACACTTTTTAAGAAATGCATTCCATATTTTAACAGCAGCCAGTAGTGTCTTGAATCTTGTTCTTTTAAAATATCCATAATTTATACAATTTAATAAACAGTTTCCCGCTTCCGCCCCTGCTACCGTTATATATATTTTTGTAGAAAAGCAACCGACCCTCGGGTCGCCATCATTACCACCAATTAATCCCTGCATGTATTGGAGCGCCGCAGCCATGTAATACAATCTGAAGTCCGGAGCGCCCCATACCCCCCTATCTCTAGGTAAGGTCATAAATCTGTAGGCTCCACGTGTCTTACCATGTGCCCAAATAAACTTATTACAAATTGTCTCCAGGGTATTGAACCAAGTAGCCTCAAAAAATAAAGGAATTGGTCTAAAAAGGTAGAGAAACTTAGGTAAAATTAACATTTTTATGACGTTTGTACACCCCACCAATGACAAATGCAGGTTATTCATTCTTTCCAAATCCCCTTTTACTTGTGTAATTAACGGAGTCATATTGTTACCCACCACCAAATCTAGATTTGCCGTTATTGCGACCCCCAGGTATATTGCGGAGTTGACAACTCTATTTTCATTGCAAGTGGCGCAACTATTCACGACGATCTGGGTTTTACTTTTATTCAAGCCAGATCCTGAGACCAACCCAAAACACTGCGCTTCCTCCTCCACCTTCTTAATAACTGCTCCAGGATCAGATGTTAATATGGCTACGTCATCCGCATACGCCAATGTTTTAACGTTGCTGCTGTTTAAGTTCATTGCCAGAATATCCGGATTACGCTCTAGCCTACGCAGATAGGGGTCCAGATATAGGGCAAATAGCAAGGGAGATGAGGGGCAGCCCTGTCTTGTTCCTCTCTTTATTATAACCTCTTCCGAGTACCCTCTATTAACTTTTATCTTAGCTGATGGATTCATGTAGAGAGTTTGCATGGCCTCTATGAAGCTGACTCCTATTCCACCCCACCTCATAACTGACCGTAGAAACTCCCAGGAGACCCTATCAAATGCCTTTTCAGCATCTAGAAATAACGCGGCCATAGGGTCTCCTAGGGTATTTGCTGGATCCAGCATCGTTATAACCTGCCTTATGTGTTGTGTTAAGCCTTTCCCTGGGATAAAACCATGCTGGGAGGGGCAGACCATACTTTCTATCACCCTTAATAACCTTTTGGCCAATATTTTTGAATACATTTTCACATCTGAATTCATCAGAGTGATTGGCCGATATGAATCTGTGTTAATCGTAGGTTTTCCTTTCTTTGCAATTACAATAATGACTGCCCCATCCTCATGATTCCGGTATCGACTCTCCTTTCTGTGCCTGCAGCATTATACTGAACATGTCCCCCTCTAGAGTTTCTTTAAATGTTTTGTAAAACTCCAGCGGTATCTGGTCTGGGCCAGCGGCTTTCCCCGCCGGGAGGTCTCCTAATGCTACACCAAACTCCTCTAGGTGGAAAACTAACTCAAGATAAGCCTTATCCTCCGTCGATAACTCTGGAGGGGATATATCGCTCAGATATCTTTCTACCTCCTCTGTTCCTGCTGCATCGCCTGTGTCGTAAAGGCCTGAGTAATAATGCCTAAAAGCCTCTCTTATCTGATCTGATTCTTGTACCATATTCCCTTGTGCGTTTTTGATCTCCCTGATATCTGATGTGGCCCCTCTCTGCCTAGTTCGAACAGCCAAAATGTGTCCGACCCGTTCACTAAGTTCATAAACACTCTCCTTTCTTGCCAGATATTTCGCTACTGTCCTTTTAACAATCCCTTCTGCTGCCTCTGCCTTTAGTGCTATTCCTTTTAATAGTATCCGGTCTAGTGGGGATTGTTGTCTAATGGCCAGGTCTAGCTCACCCTCTACTCTCAAGATATTTCTATTCATTTCTTCTATTTTCAGTGTTTCCCTTTTTTGTCTCGAGAAGACATAACTCATTGTCTCCCCCCTTACTCCCGCCTTAAATGTATTCCAGACTATGCCTGGGGGTGCTGTATTCCTATTTATATCCCAGAAGCTCGTCATCCAGTTTGTCATGGCTATTCTATATTCATGATCCTGCAGCAGAGCTCTTTCGAAGGTCCAGTGTGACTCTTTTCTTTGGGTTTGCCCTAATTTAATTGTTAGTACTAGTGGACTGTGGTCTGATACGATACATGGGTGTTTTTCTATTTCCGACCCTGTTACCAAACTATTTGAAATAAGGAAGTAATCTAGCCTGACTAAAACCTGATGTGGGGCTGAAAAGAAGGTACTTCCATCCAAGTTCGGATGCCATTTTATCCATGGGTCCATCAATGCATTATTTATCACCATTTCTGACAGGGCTTTGTAAGTTTTTTCTTTCTACCTTGGTACTGAAACCCTGGTTGTATAAACGAACTACCTGGATCATGTAAGTTAAAATCACCACAACATATAATTGGTTCCTGCCATTGTGCCAATTCTACATCCAGGTATTGAAAAATATCCGGATCGTCATCAGTAGACCCGTATACTGAGACCAACGTTATTGTCTCCCCTTTAAATGCTAACTCCAACATTTCCCATCTCCCCCATTGATCTTCCTTTTTCCTCTTTACCTCAGTGTCCTTCTTTCTGCCCATCACTACCACCTCTCTAGTTTTTGTCCCTTGATTAGTTTTTGCCAACATCGCAAATCCCAGCTGTTCCATGAGTAGGGCATTTTTGCCTTCTATGTGTGTTTCTTGCAAACAAACCAGATCTAATTTCAAAGTATTTAAAAGTGTAGCTACTCTGTGTCTTTTATTTATGTCATTCAACCCACACACATTTATTGAGACTATCCTACATGACATTGGAGTTTAGTTTCATTACCATTCCAAGTGAGTACCTCTATATCTTTGCTTAACCGTGGACATGCTGCACTTATAACTGTTGAGTATATCTGTGTATTATGTATATTTTGTTCAACTTGTATATCATACATGTATTTCATCATACCTCCTCCTGTCCCAGTGTGCTGTGCCAAATTTGAAACTTCCAACCTTCGTGCCTCTTTTCTCCCCCCCCCTTTACCCTCCCCTATCCTTCCCTCCCTCCCTCCCCTTTATCTCCCCCCCTCTCCCCCTTTACAGGCAAATAGGTCGTCTGACCTATATGTGACCGCGTTGAGTTCTGCTCGTCGCCTCCCCTGCAGCTTATTCCTACTATCCACATGCTATGCTGCTTTAGCTTAAACTTAAACTTAAATTTCCCCCTTGCAAGCCGCCCAAAACAAAAAGAATTCCCCAAGAGGTTGAGACTGATCCGTCTTTCATATAATTAATAACCATACATAACCAATTATTGAGTCAATTATATCAACCCCTTTCTCTAGTCTGCTTTCTTATCCTTCAGTTGTTCCAAGAAATGCTGGGCTGTAATCGACGCCCCGCTATTCTCAATGAGCCATTCGGAATGTCGGTCCAACCGTAATCCCTACAAAGGGGGCGGTGCCTGTGGATGCACCTCCATAGGGATTACGATGGTCCTTTCCGACTGCCATGAAAAGACAGCCGGAATGGGACATTGGGAGCCCCTAGCAGGGCACCAGTCCTTGTGTGCCTGTGCTATGGGCCCAGGGGCGCACATGTGGTTTCCCCAAACATCAATACACCATGTGCTGGGCATCCCATGGTGCCTGACACACAGTGCAGGGATGATCGCAAAATGCCTTTTACTATTGCAGCTTGTTCAGCGACCCTTTTCAGGGCTGCAGCACAAGCCGCATGGTGGTGGCATTGTAATCAGGCAGGTGGAACAGGAGACATATAGTCAGTCGGACAACTGCCCAAAATGGTCTCCGTCCATCATCGTAATAAGGCCCTAAAATGCTAAAATGTTAGGTTATGAAGAACATCCTATACACATGGACTTTTCAAAGTAATAACTTCACAAGCTGAAATATTTAAACTTCTTGCAAGAAAAAACGACATCAGCGATATTGTATACTGCCTTTGTGCCCATTCGCTGACTACTACCAAGGCTACTACCAAGGTAGCATTACTAATATATTTATTAACCCTAGGCAAAGCACTACGCGTAGCTCGTGTAGTGCGAAGTGCATTTTAGTTAGCTTCGCGTAGAGCTACTTCACGAACTACGCCCAGGGTTAATATTTATACTGTAACACATTTTTTATGTATATACAAAAAACATATATTTCATCTGACTTGCACATCTACTGACAACATTCGTGAAATAGCTTTTGACAATAACATATCAACCATTATAATTCTTGGTCAATCCAGTCTATCCTTTTCCTTGGAATGTTTGGTATTGCATTCTACAGTGACAATTTTGGCTTACCAAGACTTTCGAGAAGGTATGTTTCAATTGCAGGGATGACATTACTCCTGCCTGTATACATATTTTCCAGACTATGGCAAACTATCAGGGCTTGTGCCCTATGCTACCCCCTTATTTGTCCCATATTAATCAGCGAATTGTCCAACTCACCAGCCATGAAATGTTATGATATGTATCCTGTTGGGGATTTATTAACAAGCTCGCCAAACACTGCTTTCACTTTGGCAGCTGGCATTGTTTATCAATAGGCTGGCTGTCCTTATTTACGTGGATGCACAGTTTGACTTCTCTGTGGACAATGCATGTGGCTTTTGGTCTTCATGGACCAAGCACAAGAGAAAGCATGCTACTAAAACAAGTGGAGTAAAATTAATAAGGTAATTTTGAAAAAATCTCTTTCAAACACTTCTTTACCAAATATATGTTACTTTTTTAAAAAACATTATTTATAAGTTTTCCACAAGTTACAAAACATTACATTCCGTGACATATGCTCAATATATTCAGCTTTACTTGGTCCGTGTATATACATAGCATTTATGAACAATACAACTTGACTGTCCTGGCCAGGAGCATAAGGAAACATCTTACACATCTTGCAATCCATTTGGGGGGGTCAACACAGCTCCACCGGACACACTGTGGGCTGAACGCCCTATTCCGTGCAGGAGCTTACAGATGTTTGTTCCAACAAGTATGACAGGTGGGGCTGCCAAATAACCAGTGGGCTAGATGCTGGATGTTGCAGTTCAGCATACAGCTTGCTGGTCGTATTGCGATATGATATGCTAAACATCCAACCTCTTAATGTCGGCGGGTATTTACTCCCCCAATGTACCGTGACCTCTCTTTTGGCTAACAATAATGCTACTGCACTAAAATGCCGGTATGGCTTAGCAATATCCTGCATGTATCCTAACAGTGCCTGCATATGTTTAGGGGGAAGATATAAGCCAGTCATGTGTGACAGCTCACTAAAAACCTGGGTCCAGAATTGAGGCACTTTATTACACGTCCTGGGCATATGTGCAAAATCAGACATCGGAGCACCACATCTGGGGTAAGTATGCAAGTGTGCGGGGTCCATGTGATGGATCTTGGCGAGGGAGATGTAAGCTTTCCATAAAAACTTCAAATGTAATATCTTGTGTTTGTGGTTAAATTAGACTTTACGCGTTTGCTTGCAGCATGCACGTCACCGAGCATTTGTGAGAGGGCTACCCAAGTCCCACTCCCAAGCTGCTCATATCCCTTCATCCTTAACTGGGAGCATGGCTACTGTAGCCTTGTACATCCTAGACATGAGGTGTTCTCTGCTTGTGTCCTTGATAATCAGTGTAAATGGGGGAAAGTATGGTGGATCCAAAGGGTAGTTAGGGACCTGTGATCTAAACACTCTGCAACCAGCACAAATTGAACTGGTCCAGGAACGTGGCTTCCTGAAACCAGGCATCCTTGTCAGTGGAAAATATGTGTCCACTGGGAAACACATCCCCAAATGTAGCCAAGTTAAATTTGGTTAAGGTTTGCTGTATCGTTACCTACCGAGTGATAAGTACCCACAGGTTCCCTGCGATAGGGATCGCCGGAGAATACAGCAGCTGTGTCCCTGTCGTCTGAGTCAATTGCATCCAGGCCCAGCTTATTCGATGAAAACGTTTCTTAGTCTAGTATATCCTGTTTTCAACTGACCGGTAGCAGTGCCACTAGGGGAGTGGGGTGGGATAAATCTGCCTCACGGCGTAGATATGGAACCGAGAGTCAAACTGAAACCAGTGTCTTGAAAAGCTGCCCTGAGCAAACAGATAATTAACACGAAAGTTCCGGATTCCGAAGCCATCCCATTCATAAGGGAGTGCCAAGGTGTTCCAGTTGATTTTTGGCTGTTTGCCACCACACACCTGTCATATTAACTGGGAGCGAGGCATGGCAAGGACGGCCTTGTATAGTGGTATTGGTATATTCTGAAATAAATATAAAAACTGCAGCAAAACAACCATTTTAATCAGGGCTATTCTGCCCATCATGGCTATGGGTAGTTTCAGCCACCTCTCAATTTTGTCGCCCAATTTCTCCATTGCTGGAACATAATTAAGTTGAAGTATTATGTATACATATCCCCAAATATTTCACAGAGTCATCACACCACTTCAAGGAAAACTTGGTGTTCCGATAACACGGGGCCGTGGTCAGCGGAAATATCTCCGATTTGCCCCAGTTAATGTGCAGGCCCAAAAGGGCACTAAAACAGATGATCTCATGGAGAATGGGTCCCAGGTTTTCATCGGGTGCCTCACAAATAAAATGATATTATTGGCATATAATGTGCTCAATAGTGGGCCTGTCTTAAACTGTGTACCCCTGTGAAAATGATTATCCTTGAGATGATGTACTAAGGGGTCCATTGCTATTACAAATAAAAGCGGGGAGAGTGGACATCCCTGATGCGTCCGGCTCGAGATTGTAAATCCGGCTCTCAACGAACCGTTCAACCGCACCTTCTCCGAGAGGCACGTGTATAGTAACAAAACCATTGCTATAAACCTCGGTGGCATGCCTAAGCTAATCAGTGTAGCCCAAAGAAAGGGCCACTCTAGCGAGTCAAAAGCCTTTTCGGCATCTAAAAGGACCGCTGCCACCGGGAGAGTGGTTGTAATCCTGTGTAAGGTGGCAAACAGAGTAAAGATATTCAGCGCGGTTGATCTATGCGGAATGAAGAATGCCTGGGAAGGCGATGTCATTTGGTCGCCAATTAAAGCCAGCCTAGCAGCTAATATTTTAGCCAAAATTATATAAACGAAATTCAGTAATGACAGCGGCCTTTATCTTATCTTATCTTATCTTATCAAAGTTTTATAAAGCGCTCGCACACCCAGGGGTTTCATGGCGCTGACCAACAGGACACTAACTCTATGGAGGAGACCTCAAGCACTAGGCCGTAGCCTGGGTAAACAGCCATGTCTTTAAAAACTTCCTGAATGTAAGGAGAGCAGTGCAGGAATGAATTTCCAAGGGGAGAGAGTTCCACAACTTGGGAGCAAGGGTGGCAAACCTACGGCCTCCCTTGCGCGACAGCTTGTAACTAGGAGCGGTTAGAAGGATTTGGGAAGCGGACCGGAGGCTGCGAGAGGGGGTGTATCTAAGCAGAAGTTTCTGAATGAACTGAGGACTGCAAGTGTGTAGAGATTTAAAAACTATACAGGCTGTTTTAAAAGTAACACGATGTTGAATCGGAAGCCAGTGGAGTTCTGGCTGACTGCCATCGTGGAAGACGATGTATGAGTCGAGCCGCCTGGTTTTGTGCCATCTGCAGACGTCTGCTAAGGGTGACAGGCAGACCGAGGTAGAAAGCATTTGCATAATCTAAGTGAGACAATACCAGTGCTCTTACTACCTGCGTCAGGGCTGATTGAGTGAGCATCTGACTGATCTTTTTTATTTTCCGCAATTGAAAAAAGCAGGTGGACACAACAGAGTTGACCTGAGGTTTTAAGGAGAGCTCACCATCAATAAATACTCCCAATCTTTTAACTGATTTAGACGGCACAGGTGGGGGCCCCAATGTAGATGGCCAGTAGTGAGGGCCCCAAGATAGATGACTATTGCCGAACAAAACCAGTTCCGTTTTGCCCGGATTTAGCTTAAGTTGATTCTCATCCATCCACTGGCAGATGTGGAGCATTGTGTTCTGAAATTGATGGATCGAGTCGGGGGAGTTATCAATTGTGAAGGTGAGTTGCAGATCATCTGCGTAGTTGAAAGTGGTGACTTTAAAAGAATGAAGGAACTGAAGCAGGGGAAGCATATAGATGTTGAACAGCAAACTGCAAATAGGGATGAGCCCTGGGGTACTCCGCAAGTGGTTTGGAGTTTGTGAGAAGCAAAAGGGGGTAAGCCGACCGCCTGAGTGCGGTCACAGAGAAAGGATCTGATCCAGTCATGGGCCAGGCCGCAAATGCCCACAGATCTGACACGGTCGAGAAGGATGTTGTGGTCGACTGTGTCAAACGCGGCCGACAAATCGAGCAAGACCAGCGCCTGAGGTATTCCCGAGTCTGCACTAAGGCGCAGAGAATCCAGGACCGCTACGATGACTGACTCGGTCGAATAGGCAGGACGAAAACCGGCCTGGGAGGGATGTAACACGTCCGACTGTTCAACGAAGTTTGAAAGGTGGGAGGTAACATGCGCTTCCAATACTTTGGCCAGATACGGAAGCAAGGATATAGGCCTATAGTTCGAAAGAATAGAGGAGTCTGCTCCCGGATTTTTTAGAAGGGCAGTAGGACTGCATCCTTAAAGGATTTAGGTACTATTCCTTGAAGCAAAGAAGTGTTAAGAAGGCTCAACGCTGGAGTAGGACAGGCGGTAAAGGCCATCTTTAATATATAAGGGGGAAAGCAGTCTTGGGGAGAGCCTGATTTTACCCTATTCAATAAGGATGATAAGGTTGGTATGTCCAAAAGGGGAAAACAATCCAGAGTTGAAGAATTGTAAGTAAAGGCCGGGACAGACAGATCCAAAGTAGTGACCGGGATGCTGGATTTAATTATAGTGATTTTGTCCAAAAAGTATTGATTCAAGATGTTACAGAAGTCTTGATTAGCAGCAGGTTTGGACTCAGTTCTACTGGGGTTCGAAAGTTTTTTAACAATGGAGAAAACCTCCTTGGGATTATTGTTAGATCGTTAAATTAGATTACAAAAAAACTTAGCTTTGGCTGACAAAATAGTTTTCATATAGTCAGCACGTGCGGCCAAATAGCTGGTCCTGTCCAGAGAGTTATAGGTTCTCCTCCAAGCTCGCTCCTTTTGCCGGACAGTAAGTTTTTTTCCTCTCAGATCAGCTGAAAACCATTTATGGGCATTAGAGTGGCAAATGGTTTTGCATTTTTTCAAAGGGGCATGAATGTCGCTGGCAACATTGAGCCAATTGAAAACATCCGACTCAGCGGAATTAAGATCAGAGTTTTGGGCCGGTTGTGAGTTAATTAAACTTTCCAGAAAGGCTGGGGTGTCCAGAGTGCCCCATTTCCTGATAAAACCCTGTTCCGTGGCAGCCTTAATTATGGGTTCAGAGATGAGAGTATTGAACTGAATCAAGAAAAGATCTGACCAGATACACAGAGAAACAATAGGAAGGGATATGTCAACAGAAGTGCTCCAAATCTGGTCCAAAGTATGCCCCTGAGTAGCAGTGTTAATGTGAGGCAAGAAGTTAAGCCCAGCAAGAAGCTCCATAAGCTCCGTGGCTGCAGGGCCACCGTCCACACTATTAAGCCAATAATTAAAATCTCCAATAAGCAATATATTGGTATAGTCTGTAACCAGAGAAGAAAGTTGATCACACAGGGAAAAAGGAAAAGAAGGCATGTTTTGGGGGGTCTATATAACAATATGCATACAAGAGGTCCAGAACTCGAGTCAAGCTTGATAACCAAGTTATCAACTGCGGCGAGGTCGAGAGATGTCATCTTAGAGAAAACAAAGTCTTTAATAATGATGGCGGCCACTCCACCCCCTGCTTTCCCTGTAGCTCGATCTGCCTGAAGAATATAATAATTATCCGGTAAGGCAGCTAAGACGTCAGAGGAAGAACTGATGTTGAGCCAAGTTTCTGTAAGAAAAAAGATATCTGGTTTGTGGCAGGTAAGGAAGAGAAAAATGTCCATTTGGTGTTTGACTAATGACCTCGTATTAAGATAAAAAATATTTAAATACTGAGTTTTGGCGGGAGTAGGCTTCGGTTGAGGGGGTGGCTGACACTGCGAGGGCAGAGGTAACTGGGTGCTAGCGGAGGGGGATAAAATACCCAATGAGTTCAGATTCCCTATAATAGCAGGGGACAGGCAGCATGCTGACCTGCGAAGGTTCAACAGACAATCAGCGGAGTAGGTTATAAAGAGAGCCGAGGGACTGGGCCCGACCCGGCGCGGACGGGCGCAGACGGGCTTGCCTTCGGCGCGCCATCGGCGCGTCCGCTGCGCGGCCGGGGTGGGGGGCACATTATATGCAGTCAGACGAGAGAGTTGCAAAACAACTACAGCGGCGACCCTGGGCTACTCCCAAGATGGCGCCTGCCCTCCCAGTTCCCGTAGCAGCGTCAAGTCGGCTGCACGAGGAAATGATGGTGAGAGAGGAGGGAAAGGCGGGGAAGGCGGGTAAGTCCACGGAGGTACACGAGCAGTGTTAAGATACACAACAATTTTTTAAAAACACAGTGCAAAGTACAAGAATGCTCCCGGCTTCCGCCTCAGGAGTGAAAATAGCAACCTGTTAGTGCAGCGCGCTGATGGCAAATGCGACTTATATGCAGTCAGGCGAGAGAGTTGCAAAACAACTACAGCGGCGACCCTGGGCTACTCCCAAGATGGCGGCTGCCCTCCCAGTCCCCGTAGCAGCGTCAAGTCGGCTGCACAAGGAAATGGTGGTGAGAGAGGAGGGAAAGGCGGGGAAGGCGGGTAAGTCCGCGGAGTTACACGAGCAGTATTAAGATACACAACAATTTTTTAAAAACACAGTGCAAAGTACAAGAATGCTCCCGGCTTCCGCCTCAGGAGTGAAAATAGCAACCTGTTAGTGCAGCGCGCTGATGGCAAATGCGACTTATATGCAGTCAGGCGAGAGAGTTGCAAAACAACTACAGCGGCGACCCTGGGCTACTCCCAAGATGGCGGCTGCCCTCCCAGTCCCCGTAGCAGCGTCAAGTCGGCTGCACAAGGAAATGATGGTGAGAGAGGAGGGAAAGGCGGGGAAGGCGGGTAAGTCCGCGGAGGTACACGAGTAGTATTAAGATACACAACAATTTTTTAAAAACACAGTGCAAAGTACAAGAATGCTCCCGGCTTCCGCCTCAGGAGTGAAAATAGCAACCTGTTAGTGCCTTTATGAGCCACAATACCTGGCATCTTTGTCTGTTTTAGGGAGTAGCATAATCGTGGTTGCGTGTAAGGTGTGAGGGAACACACCGGCATCTATAGCCTCCTGGTAAACATCGATAAGATGGGGGGCTAGTGTTTTTTTTAAATGCTTTCTAAAAACTGTCAAGACCAGGCGCCTTCGAGCCGTCCATTGCCTCAATGGGCTGGACCACATCCTCCACGGTGAATGGCTCTGCCAGAAATTCCATATGGGCGATCTCCAGCCAAACCAAAGCTATTTCGTCGAGGTAGCATTACTAGCTGCAGCATCTAGGGAGAACGTGGTAGTATATAAGTCTTTATAATATGAAAATATTTTGTTTTCTAAACCCTCACAGTCTGTAACCAGCCCACCGTCATCCCTAATCAGGCTGGTAATGTATGTGGGGCCCCTGTTCAGTCAGGCTAGTGTACGACCTGGGCACCCACCCTCCCCGTATCTACTGGCTACCACATGTTTCCCCAGATAGTGTGACCCCGTTCCGCTGCCTCATGAAACTCGGCCAGAAGTGCCGCACGTCGCCTCAAGCCTAAAGCCATTTGGGAGGCTCCCTGATCCACGTCTATTGCCATCAATTGAACTTCAATCCCGGATAGGGTGTTGCGCAGATCTTTGAGAATCCAGGCCCCTTTCAATATACACATACCACTAATGTACACTTTAAAGACTACCTATAACATAGCTTTAGTTTCTGCTGTGCCTGTGTTAATCTTGAAGTACTCGTCTATGGCTTATCATAACTCGGCTTCAAACACTTGATTGCGGAGAGCCATCTCGGGGAATCCCCACCGCCCGGTCCTCTCCCCTGTCTGGGATCTTCAGTCCAATTACAACAGGGGTGTGATTTGACAGAGTGTGGAGGCGGTGACTCGCCTCACCCCGCCATGTATTCACCTTTTTGGTGAGTAACAGTCTAGTCTGGTCCAGGTGTTATGAGGGGGGCCACGTAGTACGTGCACATTAGCGTATCTGAGTGTAAATGATGCCAGGCATCAGTCATCTGGTATGTTTCGATCAGACTGAATAATGTGCGCCTGGCCCTTGGCTGTGCTATATAAACGTAGATTCAATAAAGGATCTTTGTTTAGCCAGCTGTGAGGACGCTTGCCAGTGCCCCTGCTGCCACGTATGGAAGCCACTACCGCAGGCGGCCAGGGGAGTTCGGTGGAGCTCCTAAGCTACGCAGCCATCTTGGTCCACTGCTTGACCACGCCCCCAATATATGTTACTTTAATCTTTAAAACACTTTGTAGTGCTCTTGATTGAACACAGTGTTTATCATGGAGAAAGACAAATAGGTGGAAATATTAAGAGACATTAATATCACAGTTTTGCCTCACTTTTTCCCTGTCTAAATGCTCTGCACCTCACATGATATTGTTCGAGGTGGAGCCATCCTCATTTCTTTCAAAAATGCTCCTGATAATTTCAATCAACGTATACACTCTAATTCAAATTGGGTAAATTTCATCGAGAATCCACTTCTAATTTGATCAATTTCTTTAGAGATATATGCAAGCTAGAGTTTCTGATAAATATCTCACTAGCTAGAGTTTCTGATAACTATCTCACTTGAGAGTTGCACCCTATAATTAAATAGTGCAATAACAGCCCCCATAATTATTATTGAACCAGTTTTTTATTAATATATTTGTTTGGACTCAAAAGGAGAATAACAAAATAATTATATTCCTTAACAGTTTCAACTTCACTGCAAACAATATACCATCTGCTTTTGTGTTGTTTATTACTAAATACCTCAGTCTGGGTGTTGGGTTTTTGACAGTTTTTCTGTTTTTTCATTATGGGTGCTTCAAGATTAATTTGCAGGGTTCTTATCTATGATCTCCAAATTGTCAGTATTGTATCTTGCTCTTATTCTTGTTTTGTACAGAATTAGATGAAAATGATTGCCTGCACAGAGAACTCTTAAAAATACATTAAAATAAAAATAAGCCAAAACACATCTGTTATACTTACCGATGTTGTGCTCTTTGTTCTGGCTCACAGATTGCTTGGACTCTTGGACTGGGCTACGTGTGTGGTTCTTATACCCAATGTTCCATGTGTTGCTGTTAGTCTGTGACTGTTTCCCGGCTGCGTTGGTCAGGTTTGCTCATAACTTGGCTCTTTTTACTGCAACTATGTTGAATCTCCCATCATTATTTCATTTTGGCGACGATCGATCTAAGAAGACCTTCAGAGCAACCCGCCAGCAAAAGAACCTATATCGCGCCATACAGGATTGACCTCTTCACTACGTATGTACCTTTCATGGCCATTGCACTTGATTGCAGCCGTATGTGACTCACCGTTTTGTGTGGACATCCTGTCTCGACTGCTCCCTTCATCTGAAACTCCCAGGCAAAGGGCAGAGATTAACACTACAAGACCTGTTTACTAAAAGCGGCAAGGGTCTTCTCTAAAGCAGCAAGGGAGTGATTAACACAATGAGACTTTTCTGTTAAAATGGAAAGCGTGTGCTGAGGAATAATATATCCTCAGTCCTTCGGGGTACTTTAAAGTCACATGGGTGGTCCCACAATGCCTCTGTAGAAACCAATAAAAAGTCAGTGGGCCCCATGATGAAATTTAACTGACAATTAAAGTGGTAGTAATGGTAGTTTTGGCTCCACATTCAAGTTACCTACATTGGTTTTAGAGGAAGGCCATAATTAAAGCAGCAACTACAAATCCATTAATGTACTGTTAAAAGGAAATATACTATTTCAACTCGACTTTGGGAACAGCTAAAAAAAATCTAGTTTTTTTTATGGTTGCACACATACCTTGTTGTCTTACTGTGTGCCAAGACTGCGTTTTTGATCATTAACAACATCACTTTTGCATCGGTGATACACACACCTCATGTACTGGTGGTGTGCACACACTTGTCTATCATTCTTCTAGCTTCAAATTACACAGTGGTGATACACACACCTTTCTATTGGTTACATTGATTCTGTGTATATTAGACTGTCAAATAATCAATTTGAGTCTTATTACATATTCATTAAAACCTATTACTTATATTGCTGTTATCATTTGACTCAAAATGAATATTTCATATGCAGCTGCACCACCCCCTTTTTAATGTTGCCAGGCGAACCATCTATGGAGTGGGAAGACTGGTGTGATGGTTTTGAGAATTATTTAGTGGCTTGTGGCGGGGTTGCAAACACTGAGCGTAGGCCAGGTCAGGGTAGATAAGGTTTTATTTTTCCTAAGACACGCTTTTGTCTACTTGTTATTCTCTGGTTCGCAAATGAGGCTGGATCCGTCTTGGTGGTGGATTCGGGTACCCTTGGAACTCAGTGAGGCTTGGCTGCCTGGACTTCTAACCTCTGGTCTCCGTGGGTCAGATGTCTCATCCAGTGGAGGAGTAAGCAGCATGAAACAAGAGAGAGGAAAACACGTGTCAGGATCCTTGTCCTACTTAGAGCCCATATGTAAGGGATCGGGAAGTGAGGGAAAAACACCAGACTTGTGCACGTAGTGACAAACAACTCCAAACAAAAACAAGGGTAGTGAAGTGGTGCTCGTGCCTGTGAACTATTGGGTTTTAAGGTTGGTGGGGGTCGGAGGATTTTCGCTAGATGGGTTTACATTCTCTCCTTCCCACCCACCCCGAGAACTTGTCCTGTACCTGTTCTAGCAACGCTCCTCCTGGAGCATGGCACGCCAAATCGTTGTAACGTTGGCCTCCTGGCTCCATTGGGGCTGCAGCAGGACCTGCTCCTCGTTCTTCTCCGATGTTTCCTTCCGCTCCTCTGGTCACTTTAAACTCTCTCACTCTCAGCTCCTTCTCTCCTCCGATGCCGGTGCACACTGGTTCCCCGGGAATCTACAACCTTAACGCCTGGAACGTGCTGACGTCGTCACGGGGAGGAGTCTCATCTGGTAGGAATCCCCAGTTAAAGGAGCCGCTCATCTGTACGGCGTCTGTGTAGTGCAGTAAAGTTTTGTTCTCGGGCATCCATTCTTCCTGTTGAAAGGGGACAAGAGGTGTAGAAAGAGGTACAGCAGACCACGAGATGACCTTTTCCTCTAGATTCCTGCCTGGTGACCCCAACCCGTAACATTCCTCCCCCCCTGGATTCTCCCTATCGGGGAGAGGAAAAACCCTGGACAAGAAATCAGCATTCCCATTGTCTTTCCGCTTACGGTGTCATATTTCAAAAGCAAAGGGCTGTACACATAAAAACCAGCAAAGTACCCTGGGGTTCTGGGCCTTATTCCGATACATCCATTGCAAGGGGGCATGGTCCGTGTACAGTATGAATGGTTTTCCCTCTAGGTAATAACGTAGCTTGTCAATGGCTCATTTGATCGCTAGGCATTCCCTCTCTATCATTGGTTACTTACTTTCTCGGGAAAACAACTTCCTGCTGACAAACAGAATAGGGTGTTCAAGCCCATCCCCTCCTAGTTGTGACAACACCTCCCCCAGCCCGGAGTTTGATGCATCGGTAGACAAGATGATTGTTTTGCTATAGTCTGGGGATATGAGGACGGGACCTGAGGTGATAATCCTTTTCGTTTAAGGTCATACAGAGAGTGTGCTAGCAACAAGTGGAAAGGGCTGACAGTTAGCTGCTTCTGGTGGACACATCTTGACAGTTACGAATTGGAGACAGCTGTATGCTTAACTGAGCATGTGCAAAGCAGAAGAGGATAAATATATCTTATCTCTAGGCAGATTTCAAGAGCAGTTAACAGGAAGGTAGGACAGAGCACATGGCAAACAAAATGGCCGACAGAAATACAAAATGGATTCCGTAAAACCGACAAGATCGTCTCTAAATACAAGATGTCTTCTGCTAATGCTTAACCTAATCATTGCTAAATTACGACAGATGACCCTTTCAGCATTTGCTGAAGACATTTGTCTGTCTAGGGTAATCTGGATCTGCATTCTGTACATTGATGTTTATCATCTCAGTAACTTCACTAGTTAGCATTTGTTGTTCTTTTGTAATATTTCTTTTGGCAGGTGTACAAGCAGTGATGCACATGGAGCAAATCATGTGACCACATTGTATACAAGTACAGCATGTAAATAGTATCACCAGTAGTATACATAGAATAGGCAGTAGCCTCCAGCCCCAAGTAACAAAAAGTGTCCATATCCAGTTTGAAAATGTCCATGTACCAGTCTCTGGGTGAATGTCTGCAGCAATTTTATGCACCTTAGAGATTGCGTCCTACACTGAAGGTGAGTGGTCAGGTATAAAGCAACTGCTACCGATGATGCGGCATGCACCACCTCGATCAGCCAAAATCACGTCGAGCAGAATCCTATTTTGGAGTGCTACAATTCTTGCAATTTGCAGTTCTTCGGTAATGTTCCCAAGTGCCATAGCTGTCTGATTGGTGACAGCTTCCACTACACGAGTCAATCATCTGATCTTTCTGCTATTCAATGCAGCACCCACAAAGAAAAATAAACCCTTATTGAAATCGACATATTGTTGCAGAGCGGTGTCTGTCTGGTCAATTTCGTCAGTACTTGTTGTCCGTTTATATCTATTCTTAGAAATATCATTGTACAGTTTCAGGTCAAGATGATATGATGCAGGTGCTAAAAACACAGGTGGTAACAAAAATTATATGTAGCATACCCCTGACCATCCAACAGGTAATTGGTAATATCCTTTATTACCACACACAAAGTAGGTGTTGTGCGACGACGTAAAACTACTAATATTAGCATGGTTATACATTCACTTTGTCCTACGGGAATTCTCCCAGCACTGCCAATACATAAATCTGCTTTTGTCTTGTTACAGAAATCACAAAGGGTCCAATGTTCTTCATATTCCTCACATGTGAAGACATACGGTGTAGAAATATTGTCCGGTTGATATTCATCCCATTCCCATTTAGTCCCTTTAGCTTGAGGATAACCTTTTTCATCTTGGTAACATTCTTTATTTAATTGAACAATGATTCCACCTACTGAAGGCTTTCCATAATCAAACCAAAGGGCATACCAAGCTTGACATGAGCCATTATGGGAAAACGCTAGAGGAATAAAAGGTGTTCCTCCTTTCTTCTGGTGTGCAGGTATCATCCCACATTCCCTACAATTGGTAGTATTTGTAGCATTATGGGTATGATGCAACAACTGAATGAATGTGTTATTCAGATAGGACTGTCGATGTTTCTGCTCATGATAAGGAAGAGTGTAATAGTAGTGTTCCAGTGGAGCTGGAGTAGTTGCAACAAAAAGCTGTCAAGCAGGAACTGCTTTCTCAATGAACCAAGTAGTTATTGCCAAAACCACCAGGGCAACAACAAACCCTACAGCACAAATCATTTTCCTATTCTTTTCAATGACAACGATGCTCGATCTTTCTAAGAACCTATTGAAAACTTTGAAAACTTTGGGTAGCCGTTGATTTCTTCACCACGGTTCAAGACGGGTGTCACTACACTAATGCAGGGCTGATCCCCCCCTTTCCTCATTGGCTCTCCATTTCACAAACCGAGGGTAGTAGCTCAACCAGTCTCGTTCAAAACTGCAGATTCTTTCCTCAGTCTCAAATTGTATTGCGATGTTCCAGGAATTGTGTGGTCTGGGAAGACTTCCGTAGACTCGTCAGATAAGATAGCTTGACCCTTCTCTGTCTCTAGAATTTCTCGATGGTCGGTCAGCACAGCTGGTTCTACCAAGGCGGGCGATACACGCTTGCAATGCGTGGAGTGGAGACAATTCTTTCTGTTCGTCACTCGAACCGCTGTCGTTGTAGCCATCAGCACCTGCTCCGGACCTCGCCACCTCGGCTCCAAACTGTTTGATCTGTCGAATGCTTTTATCATCACGTGATCACCGGGACGGAGGTCATGGGTCTCACCTGTAGATCTGTCAGGAAGAGCTTCTCGAACCTGTTGATGAATAGAGGTCAAAATGTCAGTTAATTGTGCCAAATAATCATTCAACAGAACACAAGGTACATCATGTATGGGCGTACATTAGGAACTCCCCAAATGTTCATTTGTCTTCCAAATACTACCTCATACTGTGTAAGACCTGATAGTGAGTGTGGTGCTGATCTTATGGATAACAATGCCAAAGACAATGCATCCGGCCACTTTAGGGACGTGGAAGCCAGCATTTGCGCCAGCTTCAATTTTAAGGTAGCATTATACCTTTCCACCAATCCTGCTGATTGTGGGTGGAAGACTGTATGGAATTTCTGTTTGATCCCTAATCTTTTCATGACATAATCAACAACTTGCCCAATAAAATGAGGTCCGTTGACACGCCACAACATTTTACAAACACCATACCTAGGAAAAAATTCCTTCAGAAGCACCTTTGCTGTTGTAAGAGCAGTATTATCCTTTGCAGGATACACCTCTATCCATTTTACTGAAGGCACACACCACTACTAGGACATATTTTAGATTATTACAGTATTCAAGCTGGATCTAATCCATCTGCAAAACTTCAAAAGGTGCGGTTGGTGTAGCAAATCCTCCTTTAGGAGTTTGTGTCCCTTTTCCAGGATTGTACTGCCAACAGATCAAACAGGACTGTACCACTATTTTAGCTGTGCTGGCAATTTCAGGATGCTCCCAGAGTCGTGTAAGCAATTTAGTTATTGCTAGAGCTCCAACAAGTACCAGCCCATGTGCCATTTGAACCATAAGTTGTAAATAGGCTGCAGGCAATTTCCATTTATTCATTTCTTTGTTACGCTAACAACCCTCATCGTCTAACATTCCTTCTTTGGACCACTGCTCAAGTTCTTCCACAGAGGCAAATCTCTGAATATCCAATACTTCCTCTCTAGCATCATGCCAAGGTTCAGCTTGTGATTTTTCTACGTACATAGGTGTAGTGCTTCGCTGTATTGCAGTTTCACGAGCTACACGATCTGAAAAGGCATTTCCTTGTCCTATTTTGTCAGTGATCTTCTTGTGTGCGCTACACTTCATAATGGCAACTTTCTTTGGATATGTAAGTCAAGAGATTATGTACTAATTCTCCGTGCATTATCTGCATCCCGTGGGATGTAAGAAGGCCTCTTTCCTTCCAGAGTATGCCAAAATCATGAACCACTCCAAAAGCATAGCTGCTATCCGTGTAAATGTTCACACATAAATCAGTACTAAGTTCACACGCTCGTTTCAGAGCTATTAGTTCAGCTGCTTGAGCCGACTTCTCTGGTATGCGAGCTGTTTCCACTACTGTTTCAAGTGTAGTGATTGCATATGCAGCTGAGGTTGTGCCATCCGGTAACTTTTAAACAGGACCCATCAACCCACAGCTCCCCATCAACATCTGGAAGGGGCGTATCTTGCAAATCAATGCAACCCTTTGTCTGTTCCTCAGTAAGGAATATACAATCATGAGGCTCCTTTGATTGAGACTGAGTCGCAGGATATGGCAACAAAGTGGCTGGGTTTAGTGTAGCACACCTCTTCAATGTAATATGAGGTGCTAACAGTGTCAATTTGTATCCTGTCAAGCGAGCACTAGTTAAATGCTGAGTTTTGGTCTGATTCAAAAGGGCATCTACTGCATGGGGTACTAGCACCAGCATTTTGTGTGACAAAACTATCCCTTCACTCTGACGTATAGACACAGCTGTTGCTGCAACTGAACAAAAACATCCAGGCAACGCATGAGCAACAGGATCAAGAACTGCAGAAAAATATGCACAGGGATGCTGCTTGTCACCGTGTGTCTGTACTAAAACTGACAATGCACATCCATCTTTCTCGTGTACATAGAGTGTAAAGGCCTTCGTATAATCTGGTGTGCCTAACACTGGTGCAGAGCAAAGAGCTTGTTTCAACTGGCAAAAGGCATTTTGACATTCATCTGTCGAAGGAAGAGGAATCGGAGTGTTCTTAGTCAAAAGTGCTAGCAATGGTTTAACAATGTGTGAAAAATCCAACATACATTGCCTACAAAATGAAGTTAAACCAATAAATGCACGGACATCTTTCTGTGTGGAAGGTACTGGAGTGTATAGAATTGCTTCAATGCAATCTGATGTCAGTGCACGGCCCTCGTTAGACAGAAGGTGTCCTAAATAGATCACCTATGGTCTACAATATTGCAATTTCTTCTGTGATACTTTATGGTGATGTGTCCCAAGAAAAGAAAGTAAGGACAAAGTCAATTTTTCACACTGTTCAGGTGTATCAGCTGACAATAAGATGCCATCGACATATTGTATGAGAGCCACTCCTTCAGGCAAAATAAAGGAATCAAGTTATCTTTTTAAGGCTTGACTATAAATACTCGGACTCTCAGTGTACCCTTGAGAAATTCTACACAATCTCTATGATCTGTTATTCAAAGTGAAACCGAACAAATATCGGCTATCAGGATGAATAGGAATCGAGACGAAAGCGTTCTTCAAATCCACTACTGAAAATGTAGTTGCTGTTGGAGGGACCAGGGTAAGCAATGTCTTTATGACAGATACTACAGGGTACTGTGGTACTACAATCTTGTTGACTTCTCTCAAATCAATGATGAATCTATAATTCTGAGTGTAAGTATCTTTTTTCAAAATAGGAAGAATTAGACTATTGCAGACATTATAAGGAACTTCTTCCACCACTTCCACCTTAATGAAATCTTGTACAATATGTGTAAGTGCTTCTTCTCCTTCTCGAGAAATTTTATACTGAGGCAATCTCAGGAGTATTGCGCCCTCCTTGACACTAATATGTACTGGTGGAATAATCATTTGTCCTACATTGGTGTCTGAAGTAGCCCACAAAGTACTAGGGAGTGAAGCTAGTGCAATATCCTCTTTAACAATACAGGATCTCTCAATCATGGGGTGCTTGTCATTTAAAATAACCCGTACTCCTTCCGGAGGACATCATATCGTGGCCCTGAAATATTTGAGCATGTCAAGACTCACAATGTTGTCTGGTGTATTTGGAGAAAGCAAAAATGGACATGGAGCACTAAACTTATCAACATGGAGTACAAGTGGGTGTGACAATGGTCTAAGGGTGGATGTTCCATCGAAACCTATTGATGTAATAGTTAAGCCAGAGACGGGAGCCCTTGGAATTAAGTGTTTAGACAAGGCGCTACGAGTAGCTCCTGTATCAACCAGAAACTGATTAGTAGAACCCAAAACATGTGCTGTAACATAGGGACCCTTCTGATCTACTGGAACTTCAACTGATTCCTTACCTCATCCTAAGCAATCCTATGCATAAGCAGAATCTTGCAAATTAGACGGCTCATAGTCGGACATTTGATATTGATTCCGTCTGTCAAAAGTATTAGCCCCCTCTTGTCCACGTGTATTAGCATCAAACCTAGCACGATCATTTGTATTTCCTCTAGGCCCTTAATATCCTGAACAATTTCTCATTTGTCCCCGACCACGTTTACCCTGCTGAGCACGTAGAACTGGACAATTAGAAATCCAATTTCCGAATTATCTGCAATATGCACACTGATCAACAGACAAATCTACACGAGGATAGGGAGGAAAAGACGAGCCATAAGATCCACATCCACCTCTATTATTACCTCTATAAGGTGGGCCATAAGCTTGAGCCATCATAACCTTTGTTTTTAACTCTTTAGATTTTTTATCCTCCTTACCTTTAGCTTCTAATTCTTGTCGTTCATAATACTGAGCCATAGTTAGGAGAGAAACCGGAGAGGAGGTAGCCCATGAACTTTCACTTGCCTTTAGGCGACTAGCTATTTCTGTCAAAAGGTTTGTGACATATTTATCGACAAACAGATGCCTACCCGTGTCATCTGTCAATGACTGACCACTAAAATCGTGGAATGCTTCTTCAAAGCATGTGAAGAAGTCTGAAACTGATTCATCTATATTTTGCTTACAAGACGCTAACATAGTTCAATCTATCTTTTTAGGGGGAATAATCGTCTTTAATTTAACCAAGATAGCTGCTGGAAGATCTAAAATTAGTTGACACGGTTTTTGTGCAGGTTCTCTATCTTTATCTAATTGTTCTATATCTGGCCACAATGCCCCAAATACCACACGATCATCAACTTTACGCACGGTTCTCCACATATCAGGCGGTAATATTATTCCCAAAAACAAATCAATGTCAGACAAAGTCATAGTACAAGAGCTAATGGCACCCTCAATTTCTTCATAAAAAGCTGTCGGATTATTTCACGGATCAGGCAATGCATTTTTAAGAACCATGACATCTGCTTTATTCCAAGGAGTGTAAACCTAATTAGAAACGAAATACCCTTTCGCGTCAATCGAAGTCTTATCATCACTTGTGCCTGTTCCTTTAGGAGGAACATATAAAGGTGCGGCTTCCCGCATAGGTTTCACATTTACAACATTCTTATCTGTTTCGGGCGTCAGAGCTCGTGCCATGTTGATTCGAGATGTTGGTGCAGCTGCGTCTGCTGCTTTTTTCTCCTCCTGCAAACGGACTGCTTCATCACGTAGTTTAACCAATCGTCTGATCGTGTCAGCCACCTGGGAGAAGACAAAAGAACCTTCGCGTAATTGCTTACAATCAGCTGCTATTTCATCTGGCTCTACTTCCACCGAATATTTCCTAAATCGCTCAAGAACCTCTCCAGCAAATATCTTGGTTAAATATTTTTCTTCCCTTTCCGACCAATTCTGAATATTATCTCAGATTTCAGACACAGTATTACTACTACGATCGGCTTTACGCGCTGCAGATCTAATCTGAGAGGAACGTTCAGTATTTAACATTGAGCAAGTGTCTCGGGCTTTATCCTGCTCCGTAGAAGAGTCCTCATCTGACTCATCAGGAGCAGAGGGAAGAGTATACGGAGGTGGACAACGATCTAATAAGAGAGAATCATCTTGGGGTTTATTAAGAATAGGATAAAGAGGCCTACGAATAGCGTATTGGCCATTTACCTGTAACTGATGCTCCCTATCTTCCCTTTCTATATTCTCTTTAACCTCTTTATTTTTCATTTCTAATGCTTTCGCATGCACACTTTTACGCTATTCTTTTTCAATCAAGGACTGTTCACGCTTCATTCGCTCACGCACTTCTTTATCCGACTTTTGCACACAGTCAAACATGTCTTGCCTAGCTTTTCACTTGAACATCCGTTGCTCCACATACTGAATCTTTTGCAAATCAAATGACCCATGCATAGGCCAACGCAAGTCAGGATCCTTGCGGGTGTATTTATTCCACAATGTGCTGTACATTATGGACGAAATCCCATATTTAATATACATGTCCCTATTAGGCGTCTCCTCCGGGGGGGCGGTTGTGCTTCATCGATTCTCAAATTGGTACCACTACAAAAGCAACACATCTTACGAAGTGTCCTTTTGAACTTATGAGGGGTAGATTAGCTGGTACAAAGTTGGTTCTCACTTGGTTGCTTAAGCGCCAGTTGTACATTTCTCCCTATAGACCATGCTCAGATACACTTAAAGGTAACAGACATGTGTGTCCAGGAGACTTGGTAAAGGTCAAACCTGGTGGTATTCAGTGAGGTTTTAACACATTTAGAGGGTTTTCCATGTGGAGTCAGTTGGGGAAAATTTTGTAAAGTTACAGAATGGCCAAAAATAGTGCAAAATATGCATTATTATAATCAAAAGTAGCGCCTAAAGTACTCTTCGTACATTGCGCCGTTCAAATATTCTTAGAAGTAGAGAAAAATCTCCTCATTACCTGCCTATATGTATTGCAACACATATATATACATATTCATAGGTTGAGTTTGATATTTGGCCAATTCCATATACAAATGCCACAGTAAGTGTTTCTAAACTACCTTACCAATCCAAGGCGTCAAACTTACATCAAGTGCCGCAAAACGGGTCTTACCAATCAAATGGTGTCCAGGTTCCTACTGCCAAGTTCTCAAATCGACCAACCGGTCACTGCACGGCGAATCAACAGAATAGATCTCAGTCGAGAACCGGCGCCACCTGGATGGTCAGATCAGAAAGAAAGGGAAAACGCAGTGGATGCCAAGACTCGGATCTCCTCTGGCAGTGATCACGTCCAAAGCGGGATTCCAATCCTTTGTCTCGACCAGTCCTTTGGGCATCCGAGTCGCCGATGAGCCCCACGTCGGAAGCGCAAATTTGTGGTAGCAAGCCCCAGCCAGGCCTACTAGTGCAAGAGATTCGCCCTTCTCTGCTTAGAATCCTTAGACCAATAATAAAAAGTTTAGAAACTGGAATAGAAAAGACAGAGTTTATTAAACCTCATGAGGTGGAACTACATTCACACAACACTCTTCGGCATAGTATGAGGTAGCACACTGACTAGAAGGAGCTTGGTCCTTTTATACCCACACAGGGGCTGAAATGAAGGCGGTACAAGGCACAGAGTGTTGGTTTCAAATACATATAAGGTCATACAGAGTGTGTGCTAGCAACACGTGGGAAGGGCTGATAGTTAGCTAATTCTGGTGGACACATCTTGACAGTTACAAATTGGAGACAGCTGTATGCTCAACTGAGCATGTGTAAAGCAGAAGAGGATAAATATATCTTGTCTCTAGGCAGATTTCAAGAGCAGTTAACAGGAAGGTAGGACAGAGCACATGGCAAACAAAATGGCTGACAGAAATACAAAATGGATTCCGTAAAAAGGACAAGATAGTCTCTAAATACAAGATGTCTTCTGCTAATGCTTAACCTAATCATTGCTAAATTACGACATCCTAACCTCTGGTCTCCGTGGGTCTCATCAGGTGGAGGAGTATGCAGCGTGAAACAAGTGAGAGGAAAACACGTGTCAGGATCCTTGTCCTACTTATAGCCCATATGTAAGGGACCGGGGAGTGAGAGAAAAACACCAGACTTGTGCACGTAGTGACAAAGAACTCCAAACAAAAAAAGGGGTAGTGAAGTGATGCTCGTGCCGGTGAACTATTGGGTGTTAAGGTTGATGGGGGTTTAAGGATTCTTGCTAATGGGTTTACCCTCTCTCCTTCCCACCCACCTGGAAAAATGGTCCCGTACCTGTTCTAGCCACGCTCCTCCTGGAGCACGGCGGCTCGTGGTAACGTTGGCCTCCTGGCTCCATCGGGGATGCAGCAAGACCTGCTCCTTGTTCTTCTCCGATGTTTCCTTCTGCTCTTCTGGTCACTTTAAACTCTCTCACTCTCGGCTCCTTCTCTCCTCCGGTATCGGTGCACACAGGTTCCCTGGGAGTTTTCAACCTTAACGTCTGGAATGTGCTGACATCATCTGGTAGGAATCCCCTGTTAAAGGAGCTGCTCATCTGTTCGTTGTCTGTGTAGTGCAATATAGTTTTGTTCTCAGACATCCATTCATCCTGCTGAAAGGGGACAAGAGGTGTAGAAAGAGGTACAGCAGACCACCAGTCACCATTTTCCTCTAGATTCCTGCCTGGTGACCCCCAACCCGTCACATGGCTCTTGATGGGTCTACGTTTTCTGCAGTTCGCAAAAAGGCTATGTTGTTGGGTGCGTTGGGCAAGGAGGCACAACAAATATTTAAGTATCTTCCTTCTTAAACAGAGGAAGTGGATAATGTGTATAAAGATGCCATGATTAGATTGCGCATTAGATTTGCAAAGCAGGAAAAAATATTAATGTGTAGGCATACATTTTATACTCAACCGCAAAAACCCAATGAAACTATTGATGAATTTGCCTATTGATTGAGAGAGTTAGCCATTAAGTGTCAGTTTGGTCCACGCATGACGAGATAATTAGGGACCAATTGATAGTACAGTGTCACAGTAAGGAGGCACAAGAGAGGTTATGGGCAGCCAGCAACCCTAATTTAAAAGAAGCTATTACTATCCCCAAAGTAGTGGAGGGGTCAGAGAAATGCATGAGAGAATACAAATATATTCAACAAGATAAGAATTCAGAGGTAGCGCTGTTAGACATAGAGGATATAAATAAGAGGTAAACAAATTAAACAAGTTAAGATAATAGGTGCAACTGGAAAAACAAATCCATCTAGATTTTCTTCTTCACTCAAAATCAGTGGTCGTACGTGTCATAGGTGTGGTAGCACCTTCAATTTAGCAGACTCTAAAAGTTGCTTTGCCTTAGGCAAGGAATGCCTTAAGTGTGGAAAAAAGGGACATTACTCCCATATGTGCAAAACTAGCAGCAAGTTAGTTGCTGTAATAGATGAGGAAGAAGGAAATGATGTTGATATCTCTGTTATGGTGGTTAAGACTGATGATGAAGCCCTTATGAATAAAGTTAAAAGTTTGACTCGCCCGAAGGCTAATTTTGGTATCAATGGACAAGTTTTGTCGGTAATTGTGGACACTGGCTCATTGTACACCTTTTTCCCAAAATGTTGTAAGACTCTTCATGTCAAAATGCTAAATTGATACCTTCTTATGTTATTCTGAAGGGTTACCAAGGTGCCAGTATTGGTGTTTCAGATTATTTTGATGCACACATTACCTTCAAGAGTAGATTCATCAGAGGTAAAGTATCTGTAGCACCTGAGGGTCCAGCTATTCTAGGGTGGCTTCATAAACACAACCTTAATATCAGAGTACACCCCAGGGCTGACCAACCAGTAATGTGTATTGATGATGATGATGTACAATGCATTCTACAAACACATGCCAAAGTTTTTGACACTGTTTTGTGGGAGGCAGTGGGCTTTCAACAAGAAATAGTACTTAATCCCTTGGCCGCGGTGGTAATTCCGCCGCGGTGCTAGGGGGGAGGAGGGCCGTGCGGCGCCGCCATGCTCGTGATGGAACCACTCCGTCACGAGTCACGGTGGCGCTGTGCTTGTGATGGAATGGTTCCGTCACGGCCCCGCCCGCTCAATAGAACGCGCCGCGCATGCGCGAAATCACTGCAGCACAGGCGCGGTGGCCGGGCCGTGACGGAACCATTCCGTCACCAGCACAGCACCACCGTGGCTCGTAATGGAATGGTTCCATCATGAGCATGCAAGGGGTTAAAAAAAAATTCCATTTCTGTGAAACATGTGGCCAGAAGAATACTGTTGGCAGCAAGATCTCAAGTAAAAGATAACATTAAACAAATGTTTGAGGAGGACATCATAGAACCAGTGGAAGCTGCAGAGTGGCTATCTCCGGGGATTATCACACAGAAACAGGATGGTTCTCTTCATTTCTGTGTGTACATGAGAAGCCTAAACAAGGCTGTCGTCATGGACAGTTTTCCACTTCCCAATATCAATCAGATCATGTTGAGTTTGGCAGGAGGCAAAATATTCTCAAAGTTGGATTTACGCAGTGCGTATCACCAAGTTAGGCTTCAACCGAACTCCAAGAAGTGCACATCCATTATAACAATTGATGGTACATATCAATTCAAGAGACTTCCTTTTGAGCTGTGCTCTGCTGCCAGTGCATTTCAACGCATCATGACGGAAATTCTGAAGGGTATAGATTGAATCATTGTATTTAAAGATGACATTTTGATTTACGGTGTGGATGTAAAAGATCACAATTCGATCCTGGATCAAGTCTTAACTCTTTTATCCTCAGCTGGTTTGACACTACGCAAGAACAAATGTGTTTTTGCGGTTGAAGAAGTTGGCTATCTAGGTTATCGTGTCACCAAGGAGTGTTTTCGTCCTAAACATGATTTGGTCAGTGCTATAGTGAATGTTAAAATTCCAGATGACAAGGATAAGTTAAAATCTGTTATGGGTATGGTAGAATACTATGCCAAATGTGTTAAAAGCTTTGCACATAAGGTTGTACCATTAAGAGAACTGATGAGAAAAGGAAGAAAAAGTTTTTGTGGGGTGTTGAGCAGCAAAAAGCTTTTGATTTGGTTGAGAATGTCTCTTGACTGGGTTCCTCCCACATTTCCCTACTGTACTGACTGTGGATACCAGAGCTGTGGGTATTGGTGCTGTGTTCAATAAATCAATCAATCATGCCATTTGTATAGCGCACTACTCACCCGGGAGGGTCTCAAGGCGCTTGGGGGGAGGGGTATGCTACTGCTCGAACAGCCAGGTCTTGAGTTGTTTCCTGAAGGCGAGATGGTCCTGGGTCAGCCGAAGGTGGATGGGGAGGGAGTTCCAAGTCTTGGCAGCCAGGTAAGAGAAGGATCTTCCTCCGGCGGTGGCTCTTCGGATGCGTGGTACGGCTGCGAGGGCGAGGCTGGTGGACCGTAGCTGGCGGGTGGGCGTGTAGAAGGTCAGGCGGTCGTTGAGGTACTTGGGGCCCAGGTCGTGGAGAGACTTGTGTGCGTGGGTGAGGAGCCGGAACGTGATCCTCTTGTCGACTGGGAGCCAGTGCAGGTTCCTCAGGTGTCTGGAGATGTGGCTGTGCCGGGGGACATCCAGGATGAGTCGGGCGGAGGCGTTCTGGATGCGCTGGAGTCTTTTCTGTAGCTTGGCTGTGGTTCCGGCGTAGAGGGCGTTTCCGTAGTCCAGTCGGCTGGTGACGAGTGCCTGGGTGACAATCTTCCTGGTCTCGGTCGGGATCCAGCGGAAGATCTTGCGAAGCATACGCAGGGTGTTGAAGCACGATGAGGAGACGGCGTTGACTTGTCTGGTCATCGAGAGGGAGGGGTCCAGGATGAAGCCCAGGTTGCGTGCGTGGTCGGTTGGCTTGGGTGCGGTGCCCAGGGCTGGGGGCCACCAGGAGTCGTCCCAGGCGGAGGGCGAAGATCCCAGTATGAGGACTTCCGTCTTGTCCGAGTTCAGTTTCAGGCGGCTGTCCTTCATCCACTCGGCGACGTCTTTCATCCCTTCATGTAGGCAGGTTCTGGCGGTGTCGGGGTCTCTGGTGAGGGAGAAGATCAGCTGGGTGTCGTCGGCGTAAGAGATGATGTTGAGGTTGTGCTGGCGTGCGATGGCTGCGAGAGGTTTCATGTAGATGTTGAAGAGGGTGGGGCTGAGTGAAGATCCTTGCGGGACGCCGCAGATGACTTCGGTGGCCTCGGAGCGAAACGGGGGGAGGCGGACTCTTTGTGTTCTTCCGACGAGGAACGAGATGATCCACTCCAGTGCCTTCTCTTGGATACCGATGTTGCTGAGGCGCTGGACTAGGGTGCGGTGGCAGACCGTGTCGAACGCAGCGGAGAGGTCCAGGAGGATGAGGGCCACTGTTTCCCCCTTGTCGAGCAGGGTCCGGATGTCGTCGGTGGCTGCGATGAGGGCGGTCTCGGTGCTGTGGTTGGCTCTGAAGCCGGACTGCGAGGGGTCGAGGGATCCGTTCGTCTCGAGGAAGGCGGTCAGCTGTCTGTTGACGATGTTCTCGATGACTTTAGCAGGAAAAGGGAGGAGCGAGATGGGGCGGAAGTTTTTGAGATCGGTGGGGTCCGCTGTAGGTTTCTTCAGGAGGGCGCTGATCTCGGCGTGCTTCCAGCTCTCCGGGAAGGTGGCGATGTTGAAGGAGGAGTTGATGATGTTCCGGAGTTGGGGTGCGATGGTGTAGTCGGCCTTGTTAAAGACGTGGTGTGGGCAGGGGTCGGCCGGTGATCCGGAGTGGATGGTGTTCATCGTGCGGGCTGTGTCTTCGGTGGTCACCGTGGTCCAGGTGCGAAGGGTGGCGGTGGGGGGCGTTGGTTCGACGGTTGGGTGCGTGGGTGGGGCGCCGAAGCTGTTGTGGATGTCGGCGATCTTGCGGTGGAAGAACGAGGTGAGGGAGTCGCAGAGGTCTTGTGACGGAGTGATGTCGTTGGTGCCGGTGCTGGGGTTGGAGTACTCCTTGACGATAGTGAAGAGCTCTTTGCTGTCGTGGGCGTTGTTGTCCAGTCGTTCCTTCAGGGATATCTTCTTGGTGGTGCTGATGAGCAGGTGGTGCTTGTGGGTAGCGTGTTTGAGGGCGGTCATGTTGTCGGTGGTCCGGTCGAGGAGCCAGGCTTTCTCGAGGGTGCGGCAGGTCTTCTTGGAGTCCTTGAGGTCGTCGGTGAACCAGAATGCCTTCTTGCTTCTGGGTCTGCTGGGAGGGTTCTTTAGTGGCGCGAGGTCGTCGGCGCAGGCGGTCAGCCACTGTGTGAAGTTGCGGGCTGCTTCGTTGGGGTCCGTTGTGTTGGCGGGTGGGCTCTGGCTGAGGGAGGTAGTGAGCTGGTCTGCGGTGATCTTGCTCCAATTCCTGTGAGGTACCTGTTGCGGGTGGTGGTGAGTCGTGGATCTTTTGAAGCTGAAGTGGACACAGCTGTGGTCGGTCCAGTGGAGTCCGGTGGCGTGGCTGAAGGTGATGTACTTGCTGGAAGAGAAGACGGGATCAAGCGTGTGGCCGGCGTAGTGGGTGGGGGTGTTGACCAGTTGCTTGAGTCCGAGGTTGGCGAGGTTTTCCAGCAGGGCGGTGGTGTTGCGGTCCTTGTTGTTCTTCAGGTGGAAGTTGAGGTCCCCGAGGAGGATGTAGTCGGTGGAGGGGAGGGCGTGCGGGCTGATGAAGTCTGTGATGTCTTCGCTGAATTGTGTGCGTGGTCCCGGGGGTCTGTAGACGAGGGTGCCTCTGAGGGTCATCTTAGGGTCGGTGTGAATCTGGAAGTGGAGATGTTCGGCTGAGGCGAAGGAGTCGTTGGCTTCGGTCGTGATGCGGATGGTGTTCCTGTGGACGATGGCGATGCCACCTCCGGTCTGGTTGATTCGGTCCCTCCTGATGATCTTGTACCCGTACGGGATGGCGATGGCGATGTCGGGTGCAGAGGAGGCGTTCATCCAGGTTTCCGTGAGGAAGGCGACGTCCGGTGATGTAGCGTCAAGGAGGTTCCAGAGTTCCACGGCGTGTTTGTGGACGGAGCGGGTGTTGATCAGGATGCACTTGAGGTGGTTGCTGCTGGTGTTTGTCTTGGCGGGTGCGGGGCAGGTTCGGAGGCAGGAGAACTTGCAGGTGCAGCAGGTGAAGGGTCCGTGGGTGCGTCTCGGGGTGGCTCGGCAGCAGGCATGGGTCCAGCCGGCATTGAGTGCGTTGAGAGTGGCGGCGTCGTAGATCAGTCGGGTCGTCTTGCCTCGGCGGGGAGGGCCAGGGGTCCTGGCGCTGGGCGCGGGCCAGGCGCAGACGGGCGCAGACGGGCTTACCTTTGGCGCACCTTCGGCGCTCAATCGGCGCTCCCGCTGCGCGCGTCCGCTGCGCGGTCGCTCTGGGGGAGTCATAAGTAAGGAGCCGGGAGGGAGGAGCAGCTGGGTGGCGAATGGAATCACAGGGGGGCGGGGCCGCAGGGATTGCAGCGGCGGGAAATTCCAAGAAGCAGCGGGCAGTGGGAAATTCCCAGGAGCAGCGGGAAATTCCCAGGAGCAGCGGGAAATTCCCAGGAGCAGCGGGCAGCGAGCGAAGGAGTCTGCAGGCAGGAGGCGGCAAAGGCAGGCAGGAGCGGCAGCATTGAGTGGGGCGACCAAGCCCTGTGGAGGGCTGAGCGGTCACACTCTGTGGTCCCCTTAAGTAAGGAGCCGGGAGGGAGGAGCAGCTGGGTGGCGGGAGCGGGCGGCGAATGGAATCACAGGGGGGCGGGCCGCAGGAGGCGGCAAAGGCAGGCAGGAGCGGCAGCAGTGAGTGGGGCGACCAAGCCCTGTGGAGGGCTGAGCGGTCACCCAAAAAGCCAAAAACATGCTGGACAGGAAAAGACAATTGCTTTTGCTTCTCGCTTGCTGACGGATACTGAAAGAAACTATTTGGTCCTCGAGCTGGAGGGATTAGCAGCTTCATGGGCAACAAGGTATTTCAAAGTTTTTTTGGGGGGTGTTGTTTTCACACTTAGAACAGATGATAGACCTTTGTTAAAAATGTTACGCTCAAATGGTATCAAGAACTGTTCTGGCAGATTAACTCGTTTAGCTGTCAGTGTGCAAGATTTGGTGTGCAAAATTGAGTATGTACCGGGGTGGCGCAACAGTGTCACGGATTGTTTGTCCTGACTTCCTGATATGTTAGCCGTTAGTACTGAACTTATCACGGAGAGTGTAGTAGCTAGTTTTGAGGACCTTACTGAGGATTTAGGTAGAGCTATTGCTCAGGAGGATTGGGTGGAAGCCATGCACAATGATAAAACTATGACTGGTGTAATCAGGATGGCTAGAGAAGGTGTATATAGAGAAAGCCAGTCAAAGGGAAATCCCTGGGTGCACACTTCCGTATGGACTACTATATGTCTATCTCAGCATTCATACACTTATATTCTGACAGGAACAAGCAAATTAAAATCATATAATGGCGAAAAGTCAATTTCCACACTAAAAGTTGAACGTTCACAGTCTTTTTAATAAAAGCATAAAAGGAGCAATCTACACAAAATGACAAATTAAAATTTCAAAGAACAATCTTTGAACAAATACAGTAAAAAACATGTTCATAACAATTCATTACATACATTGGACAATTTGAATCAAATTAACAATCAAAAAGCATAAAAAGGACCAATATAACAGGCGGATAATTCATAGAATCACACAAAAAAAAAACCTACACACTGTGGCCTTTAGATTTCTTAGCCACTGATCACATCTAGATCCACTGGCCCTTTGTTAATATCAAAGTGCAGTCAATAGTACCATTAATATATGCGTATCTATTACTCACTGGACCCTACTTGGATTCTATATAAAAGAGAAAAAATGAGAAAAAATGCGTCGACGCGTTTCGGTGCTGTAGACACTAGATATTGGAGCACCTTCTTCAGGACTGCCGTTTCTTTGGGGTCACCGGCTTCAAGAACTATTGCTTAACACCCTCCCTGTAAATGTATGGGGAAAAAAAAAAACAAGGTATCACCACTCTGGAATGGTTCGTGACACAAACATCGGTATTGCAGTTCTTACCACATTGCTACCTATGTATATGTGGAAGGTCTAGTATCAGACACTCTTATGTCTTATTGGTTATGTTATTTTAGATTATCTCTAGTATTTCTCTAGGACAAATATCGGGGATCATGAGCTTACTGTATATATCTGTTCTTGCACGTTATGGTGGACCTCCTTCTTCAAACATGTAACATCCATCTAAATAGTTCATGCATCAAAAACCCAACCCTTGTTTATACGGTTATTCTCCCTCCGTTTCCATTTTAGTGTGGAAATAGGCAAGAATAAGGTGGACCAGAACTGTGCATCATCCACTATCAAGAGACATAGGATCAAGCCTCCCACCTGGGCTAATCCCTTCCCACTCAATCACACTCTTACCATATAGATGAAAGTCAGAGCACCATAGTGGGTGTTTTCTTTTAGTCCGCCCCCTTAGGTTGTGACTTCTAATACAGGGTGAAGATCTTCCTAATGCGGGTACAGGAAACACTGTAAGTCCCTATGTTCTATTAATACCTCCCCTATTGGTAGCCTAAAGATAAAGGCCATTTACCTCTTTACTAGTATATAGCAGAGGGAAGGGGAACCTCTCCTCTTCTATGTTGATATGTGGGGGCACTGCCACTCTTCTGATCCTTCTGTATATGGATCTATTTGGACAAAAGGTATCACTTTTTAGTCTTTACATTATTAGGGCTATATCCCTTCCGTCTAAGACGGTCGTTCAGTTTAGCAATTAGATAGGTGAAGGTCGTTTTTGCGCCTCTTACCTTAAAGGTTTTTAAAATATTCATGAACGGGCATAGTTCAGCGAGTGTCCGCTGGTGAACTGGATGTGTTCTGTCGGGGAAAACATATATATATGTATGTATTCATGCATAACAGTTAGCGGACTTCCTTTTTTATTTATTTGTACTACATAACCCTACGCCCCCTGGGTTTTATCTTGTTTCGGTTATGGTATACCTCCCTCTCCATATATTCGTTATGGAGGTATATCTGTCTCTAATTGATTTTACCTTCTCTGGGTGTTAAACTATATAGAGAAAGTACAGTATCACCTAATCTCAGACCATTTGTACAGTTGCAGGACCAAATCTCTACATTAGGTGACAATGTTGTATTGAGAGGTGAAAAATATATCCCTCCGGAGTCATTGAGGACTCGGGTGATTGCGCTGGGCCATAAAGGCAATCTAGGCCAAACGTTGACAGCCAGAAGGCTCAGGAATACTTTTTGGTGGCCAGGGATACATGCCCAAGTCAAGGAGTGGATAGAGAAATGTGAACCCAGTAGGGAATTTGAGAAGCAGTTGAGTGTTGGTCTAGACAAACCTACTTCACCTCAACAAACTGTGGGCGAGGAGGGTGTTTGGCAAAAGGTTTGCATGGATTTCTTGGACCTTTTAATGAATTACCTGACAGTGAGAGATTTGCTTTGGTCCTGGTGGATTCTACTTCTAGGTGGTTGGAGGTTACGTTTATAAGAAACATTAACACACAATCCACTATCAGAATTCTCAGTGAAGTATTTCAAAGGGAAGGTGTACCAGCATTTCTTCTTTCAGATAATGGCACACAACTTACATCTAAGAAAATGGAGCACTATTTTGAGGGCATCGGTCTAAAACATTTACATACATCATTATATAATCCACAGGGAAATAGATTATGTGAAAGAGTTAACAGACTTGTATAAGGTACCATTTAATTGGCTGTGACGGCCAAGTCATCAGTTCAACATGAAATAAAAGAAATGTGGGCTTACCGCACTACGGTGCATCAAGGTATGACAAAATCTCCTTTTGAACTTATGAGGGGTAGATTAGCTGGTACAAAGTTGGTTCTCACTTGGTTGCTTAAGCGCCAGTTGTACATTTCTCCCAATAGACCTTGCTCAGATACACTTAAAGGTAACAGACATGTGTGTCCAGGAGACTTGGTAAAGGTCAAACCTGGTGGTATTCAGTGAGGTTTTAACACATTGAGAGGGCCTTTCCATGTGGAGTCAGTTGGTGAAAATGTTGTAACGTTACAGAATGGCCAATCATGGAACAACAGAAGGGTTGCTTTGTACCAGAAGCAACAACACAAACCACAATTACGTCAAAAGCATGTTTTTAATGATATTGCTTTAGTGGTGGTAATGGCAAGCCAGTTCGTGAATGGAGAGTACCCCCTTATTTGAAAGATTTAGTATGATTGCATTATTGTTTAATTTTCTTGTAGGAAGGGAGTGGGGTTGTATGTTTTAGTGAATGTTATAATGGCTTTATTCATTTTTCATTAGATGTTATCAGGACAAGTCTTTGTATTTATGCTTTTGTCACGTGATCGTATCAACTTTCCTCTATCTGTTTTTGGAGGAAGGGGGATTTGTAATTCTTACCTATGTTGCGCTCTTTGTTCTGGCTTGTGGATTGCTTGGGCTCGTGGACTGGGCTACTTGCGTGGTTCTCAAGCCCGGTGTTCCCTGTGTGGCCGTTAGTCTGTGACTGTTTTCCGGTTGCGCTGGTCGGGTTCGCTCATAACTTGGCTCTTAAACAAATACTCTGTTTACTGCAACTACGTTGGATCTCCCATCATTTTTTCAACATCCCTGTCAAACACCTAACCTAATAAGCAATCAAGTCATAGGCCTTGATGGAAACTCTGTCATCACTTGAAAATGTTGCCCCTTTTTGCAACAGAAGGAATATAATATGGAAAAAAATAAAACAGGAGCCCTGTATCTAAGAATGTATACCTTAGGAGTTGAAGAACAATAGAAACAAAAGTCTTGGAAGAGTAGATGAATACAATAATGCAGCATAGCATGTACCGATGCATGGCTTCAATTGTCGATAGTGCAAATACTGCTAAATTGTTCATTGTAGATATCCAATTGAGAAATCCCATTACTGAGCATTGAATATCCCTTTGGCATCTGACAACTCATTAGGTTAATCCAAGAGACAGGAGGTCGCATGCCATTCAGTAAGATCTCATTAAACAAAGTTTCTAGAAAGGGGACAAACTCCTGTTCCAAAACTTTATATAGTTCAGCCGGGAGACCATCCGGCCCTGATGCCTTCCCCTTCCTAGCGGACCGAATGGCTTCCCTCACTTCATCCTCAGTGATTCTACTTTCCAACATTGCACTTTGATCTTCTGAGAGACTCGGGAGGGTTATTTTACTAAGCCAGTTCTTGATGTTACCTAATTCAGGCCTCTTGTCCTCTAAATAAATGGATTGGTAAAAGTCCCTAAAGGCTGACCTAATATCGACGTCTAACGAAAGAGGGAGCCCATTAACCTTGATCAGGTCTATGTTGTTACGGACTTGATCCGTTTTTGTTTTCCACGCCATTAACTTCCCAGCTCCCTCCCCATATTCAAAATGTGCAATTTTACTGGCATCCCACCTTTCTTGTACTCGTTGATTGAGTATCGAAGCTAGTTGAGCCTTTAAAGTAAGTAGCCTGCCCCGCAAGGGAGTTTGATCAACCTCCACAGAGGCAGAGGCAGAGCTGGCATCGATGTCCAACTGAGTCCTAACTATATTTGCCTCTACTGAAGCCACAGCCTCCCTGTACACCCGCCTCCTATAGGACATTTTACCAGTTATAAGGCCTCTCAAGAATGCCTTCAAAGAGTCCCATACTACTGCCATTCCAGATGAGCCTATGTTTGTTTCTAGAAAAAAGGCCACCTCAGTCTTTAGAAAGGTAACATCTTCAGGGTGAGATAGGAGGGTATGGTCAAATGACCAAGACCTAATCGGAGTAAAGGAAGTGATCGTGAGATCCAACAAGACTGCAGAATGATCCCGGGGGCGTGGCCACGAGGCACATGGCGGCGGGCTGAGAGCCGGTCGCGGCAACACCGAGGAGTTCTCCGACGACTGAAGCAATGGTAGCGCAATAGCGAGAGTTTCCCCATGAAAAGGTAAGCGGCAGATGTATTTTGCCCCAAAAATTACCTCAGGTTAGACTAAGCCGGCTCCTTTTCTTTTATGAGGTAAACGGCGGTTTGTGCAGGGATTTGAAGCAGGCGGCGCTGGGACCAGCGCACACCCAGACCCGTATGACACGGGAAGAATCGCTTTTATTGCGGAGCCTGGGAGAACGCCGGCGGAACCTATGGATCAGGTCGCGCCTCGCGCTCATTCAACTCCGGCTCAGAGGACCGGCATGTGAGGGAACTCGGAAGGTTTTACCCGGAGAACATAACAGTTATACTCCTGTGGTAAGGTGGAGAGTAAAGGGGGGATTAACAACACGCCCTCTGCCTTTCTCTATGAGGCAGGGTTATATGGAGCAAGCATCTACAGAGCTCTCTGTTAAGAGTAATTGCACTAAAGAGGCTCCAAAATCTGTAGAGACTTCCTCAGAGTCAGATGTGGCACCAGGGCTAGAGCAGAGGCGACCAGAGCCTGTCATAGCTGCCTCTGTCACAGCAACTGCGCTAGGTGCCTTAAACTCTAGCTTGAAAAACAACACATTGAAAACAAGAGCTACCTCCCCTCAAGCGAGGAACAGGTATCAGCTGAGATCTCGACAAGAGCTGAAGGAGGGAGGGGTCCTGGACTTCGAAGAGAGAGAGAGACCCATGCCATTAACCCCCTGTAAGAGAAAAAACAAAAGGGCGACTACTGTAAAAAAGCCTAAAGGGTCTAATATAGACAAACATGTGGTAAAGAACACTCCCTCGCTCAAAACTTATTTCAAGGTTAGGGATCAGTCCACGAGCTCTATTACACAAAAAGAGGGAAGCGTTATTACAGTGCCCGTAAAAAATCGGTTTGGGCCTTTGGAAAACTTATTTACCATGGAAGATGCCGGGCAGCCAGATCTGTTAAATGGAGAGGTAATAAGTAAAGAGGCTGGGGATAAAGAGTCTTTGGTAACATCAGACTCAGAGCATCAACAGGTTCAATTAAACCACCTAGATCATATAAGCCCCAACGCACCCCCCTTACTTTCTATTCCCTCTTCTACCTCTCCTCTTCTCCCTCCCCCTATCCTCTCTCATAAGACTCAGTCCAGCGACAAAGTACCAGGCATACAAGACACCAGACCTAAGAAACCTCCAGTAACAGCTGTGCCTTTACTAAATGGCTTAATAGGAACCCAAGAAGGAACCTCGAATCAGGGTCCCCAGAAAGATAGGAATCCAGAGCCCGCTTCTTTCAGATCAAGACGAAGATCAGGAGAATTCAGTGAGCAAGATAGCGACCGATTGGGACATCTTTTTCAGTCTTTAAGGGGGGATATGATGTCTAAATTTGAGATATCTGAGAACAACCAAAAGACAATACATGACAGATTCGACCTTTTGGAGTCCAAGTTAAATGATGTTATCTGCCGTACTGGGAAACTGGAAATGGAAATGGTAGCATTGAGTAAAACTGTACAAGGAAACTCAAAAGATATTGACACCCTGAGAGCGCAAAATAGATCCCTGGTCACAGATGTCGAGATATTGGAAACTCAGGCCCGAAGAAACAACTTGAGGATTCTGAAGATAGCAGAGGGCGAAGAGCTGGAAGACATTAAGGGATTTGTTTGTTTTCTTCTCAGAGAAGGAGTCTTTAAAGACCGTCCTGATATAGATTTGGAGGCGGAAATCCAAAGAGTACTTAGAGATCCCTTCAAGAGACACACAGACAGGAAAGCCCCTAGAAAGATATTGGTAAATTTTCAACTTTCAGTGTCAAGGAGCTTATCTTAGGGAGATGTCTGTCAAAAACTGATCTTCGTTACCGGTCTAATCCCTACCTCATCAGGTCAGACCTAGGAGCAAGAACTGCACAATGGGAGCTAGGCACTAGAATGCCAGAATTGAGATCATTAGGTGCCCATGTGCAAATGAGGTTCCCCGCTTTACTTAGAATAATGTGGAAAAATAAGATCTACAGCTTCTCACAGCCTGACGAGGTAGATAATCTTTTGGGTCGTATGAGAGAAAATCAAGAAAGTTAGTGAGGAGTAAGACAAGATACCTATATTAAAGTCAGGTTAAAAAAAAAAAGGGGGAAAATCGAAAAAAGGAAAGTATGAATTATTGAAGTTGATTTAACACATGTCGTGACACAATTTACTGATACATTAAAGGGGAAAGGGAAATCACCAAGTATTATACTCTACTCGCTATAAAAGTCAAGTTTAAGTTTGGACACAGTCAGAGAATCCTCCTAGGAGCTCCAAATGTGATGACATTGTCTGGTATGTTGGGGGGGTTCCTCTGGGGGGAGGGAGCACACTGGGTGGAGGGAGCAGTGGGAGAAACGAAAAATAATTCCTCATATATAGAAAAAATCCATTCACACAAAGCTCAGGATGGGTGTGAGATCATAGTTGGGTCATGAGTAAGGTATATAAGCTTAAAGCCCTTTCATGGAATGTAAATGGATTGGGGGGAAAAAGGAAACAGACCCGGATCTGTGAATTTCTGAGGGACTCAGATGCACATCTTATAATGCTTCAGGAGACCCATTTAGAGGAAAACGCTTGTAGCTTTTAAGAAACTGAGGTGGGTGCAGGAAATTATATGTTCTAGAAAGACGGGAACAACTAGGGGGGTCACAATTATAATCCGTGCGAATAGTGGGATAAGTTTGAAAAAATACGAGACAGATCAGACAGGTAGATGGCTGGTAGCAGCTATATCTATTCAAAATATTCCTTATACACTTGCAGTATACTACGGCCCAAATGACGATAACCCCTGTCCGCTTCTTAAGTTAGCAACAGCTTTACTGGGGACAACTGGCCTAGTAATTTTGGGAGGTGACTTTAACCTGGTATTTGATCAGATAATAGATAGAACCTCGAAATCCAAGTATCATGCTCCCACCAAATCACTTTCTACCTTAGGTGGTATAATGAAAGATTTTAGTCTCTTAGATGTATGGAGGAAGAAATATAGATCTACATGGGGGTTTACTTTCTACAGTAGAAAATACAAAAATTACTCAAGGATCGACCATTTCTTAGTTGATCAGCACCTTCTCACAGATATAAGTTCTCTCTTTTACACCCGTTGGGATGTCAGACCATGCAGTCTTGGAACTGGTATTTTTATTAAACTTGAGTCCTGTAAAAACTAGATGGACTTTGGAAAGAACACTGTTACTCAGTGACCAGGTAAAAAGAAAGTCAAAGAAAAAACCACAGAATTTTTTGCAATAAATATAGGCTCCTCTACCCCCCAGGTTGTCTGGGAAACCTATAAGGCTTTTTTGAGAGGGGTCTTGAGTTCCCTAATGGCCTATAAAAGAAAGGCTATAAAAGTCAAAAGGAGGGAAGATCTAGCGGCAATAAATAGAAAAGATTCTGAGCTACAAAGCGCCATTCTATCAAACTCCGAGAGGGTCCGGGTTTTAGAGAAGGAGCTTATAGAGTTACAACTTCAGCTTAAAATTTGCGACGAGAAAATTATAAAAGAAAAATGGGAGACCAGTAAATTAAAGAACTTCGAATATGGCGAAAAATGCGGGGCTCTCCTAGCTTGGAAATCTAGAGAGGAAAGAACTAGGAACAGTATCAAAGTTTTAACTCAGAGAGAGACAGGAGACCTGATTGTGGAAGACGCTGATATTAGAGATGAAGCCAGGAGTTTTATGAAAAGCCTCTATACTGAAGATAAAGACCCAAAGTCAGAAGAGATAGAAACCTGGTTGTTTCAGAAAAACTTACCGCAAGTTTCCGACTTGGATAAGAGATATCTAGAAAGTGAGATCACGGAGGGGGAAATATTAAACCAATTAAAGAAAATGAAGCGGGGCAAAGCGGCAGGCTCAGATGGGCTTCCAGTTGAGCTCTACCTAGACTATATTGAACAATTGTTACCCATACTTATAACACTCTTCAACCATTTACTATCCCACGGATACAGTATCCCCCCTTCCTGGGCTGAAGCCACAATAACGCTCATCGCAAAACCCAATAAAGACCCCAAGAAAATAGAGTCTTACAGGCCAATCTCTCTTCTAAATATAGACATGAAATTATATTCTGGGATTTTAGCTACTAGACTCGCAAAGATTATAAAATCCATAATTCACACTGATCAAAGGGGCTTTATCCCAGGGAGACAACTTAATGAATTAACTTTTCAAGTGATAGGAGCCATAGATTACGCTAAAGATAAAGGCCTCCCGTTAGCCTTGGTGGCGATAGACGCGGCCAAGGCCTTCGATCAGGTCAATTGGAACTATCTTTGGGCCACAATGAATGCATTTGGGTTCCCCCCCAGTGTTTATAAAGGGTATTAAATCATTGTATCACAACCCAACTGCAAAAGTACTGGTCAACGGGGCATTATCTGACTGGTTTGACATATCCCGAAGAACTCGACAGGGCTGCCCCTTATCCCCTCTTTTGTTCGACATTTTTATGGAGCCTTTTGTTTGTGGCATTAGAAGGGATAATGTTATTCAAACATTCAGGATGGCTAACTTGGAGTTAAAAACTGCGCGCCTATATGCTGATGATCTCCTCTTATATACATCTAACCATACAGAAGCTATACCCAGGCTATTCTACCTGGCAGAGTAATTCGGAAAACTGTCAGGCTACCAGATCAACAAGGAGAAGACAGAGATAATGGGGTGGAATAATAATACTCCCATACAGGGGGCGAAACAAAAGATGCGATATTTGGGAATTTATTTAACTCAAGATCTAAAGAATATACCGATAATTAGCTGTCAGACTGTTGTTAAAGATATTACTAAAACATTAACTAGATGGGATAGCCTTCCATTAAATATATATGGACGAGTTAATCTCATTAAAATGACCATACTCCCCAAATTGACCTTTCTTTATAATTCCATCCCTTTATCCTTTCCGGTAAAAGATATTACCAACCTCCAGGGTAAGATTGGATCTTTAATATGGGCCTGTAAATCCTCCAGGATAGCCTGGAAAAAATTGAGGAGGGGCTTAAATATTGGAGGTCTGGCTTTACCGGACTTACTAGCATATTGCCACGCTTTTCATTTTAAAAACTTCAGGCTACTTGCCAACACACTAGATGCATCCTCACAGGGCCGTCTGTTCCAGGCTTTATTGCATGATTTACCATACGGTCATGACTTCTTTCTATTTAAATTTGGCGACCAAAAATTCTTTAAGAAAGTTCGTCTTAAGATCTTACAGACCGCACTTAAAAACTGGGGGTTCATCCGTAAGGTATTGGGAATTCCCTATTATCATACTTACACTCCAATCTGGGATTCACCGGGCACTCCTTTGTGTCTTCAGGATCAGCTTTCACTCCCCTTGAGAACAGCTGGAATTTTGAATTGGGGGGATTTATGGGTAGACTCAGGCCTTATGGACTGGAACTCTCTAACATTACTTACAAACGGGCTACTGACGAGATTTAAGTTCTACCAATTATCTGCTTGGTGGTCAAGCCAGACTTTACAGTGGGAAAAAGATACTGGAATCCTAGATGCAATTTGTAGAGGGGGGATGGATTAGAGAAGTTTCATTCTGGTATAAATTGTTTACTACTGACGAAAAGAATAACTTACATCTGGAACTGACAAGCCTCTGGGGGAACATAATAGCCGAATTACCCGAAGAGCGTAGTAAAATCTGGTCAGATTCCTTTTCTTTATCCCAGAAATTAATTAAACCAGCTAATTTAAGGCGGAATCATCTATTCACGGCCTATAGAGTATATTGGACCCCGGCTAAATTATATAAGATAACACTGAACAATTACCACTGTCCCCGCTGTAAACTCATAGCTGCTTTTAGACATCCATATATTTTTGGAATGCCCGGAGATCCAGGAGTATTGGAGAGCGATAGTTGGCTTCCTGGGTGAGGTACTATCAATAACTATTTTATGTACACCCAGGCTAGTATTTTTTGGTTTACCACATGACTACAACATTAATAATTTACATTCACAGTTTATCTTCTATGTGGTGGTCTTGGCTAGAAGAGAAATTTGTAAAGAATGGAAGTCAGCTGCCCCTCCCAGATTTGCAGAGTGTCTTAAAAATATAATGCAAGTCTGTAAGATGGACATGGCCGGTCGCGATGGAAACAACGAGAATGTATGGTCAAAACTGGAGGTCTGGTCGAACAAGTAAACGGTCCGATGATTATGCCAGAGGTTGTGTCGGTCCTGTCCTCCCCTGGCCTGAATAATACCACCATGAGTCAGGGGAGTTGGATAAGGAAACAACCTACCTCTGGGACATCCCTGTCCGCTAGATACTGACCCCGGGGTGGGTACAGAATTGTCAGTCTAAATGGCGACAGTGAGACCCATCTAGAGCATACAAAAAACTGGTGGCATATATGAGGACTAAAAAAAAAAAAAAAGACTGCAGAATGATCTGATAAATGCTGCGGGAGATATTGGATATCTTTAACAGCATCTACCAATCTCTGATTAATTAATATAAAATCGATCCTGGACTGGTGATGATATCTATAATTTCTAAAGGAGATACCCTGCTGTTGCCCTGCTCTTAACCTCCAAATGTCCACATAGCCATATTGCTTCATAGCATCCAACAGATAAGACCTTGATTTAGATGATATCCGGGATCTGTTATTATGTGATTTGTCTAGGAGTGGGTCTAACACAATATTAAAATCACCAGCAAATATCACTGGCTCAGGAAATGACAAGAGATGCGAGAATATGCCTTCCAAGGATGATGGGTCATCTTGATTGGGTCCGTATTACCCTACAATAGTCAGTTGAGCACCCAAAATTAACAAAGAGGCAATAACCCATCTTCCTAATGGATCCACCATCGAATCCAAAACTCTAACCCTAAGTTGCTTCTTAAACAGGAGAGAAACTCCTCTAGAGGTCAGAGACTGCGATGTTGATATTGCAAAATCGATCCATTTATTCGCCTTCAGCAAAACATCAATCTCAGCTTGGATAAAATGGGTCTCTTGTAATATAATAACATGTGCATCTGAATCTTGTAGATACTGTAACAGCGTTCTGGCCCTAGACTTAGTACGGAGGCTATTAACATTCCAAGACAGTATCTTTAATCTAGTCATAGCCCTTATCCCAAATCCCACACCATCCTAATATGATACCGGAGGCGACACAATAGCGCCCATACGTTGAAGAGAGTGGCATTTCGATATGCAAGCACCAGAAGCTAACAATAGTTGATAAAGTTCGGCAAATGAGGAATTTTACATATATTTTTCCCCCCACCCTAAACCTGTGGAGCCCCACCCCCCCCTCCCACCCATGGAGAACCCTCAGTGTATCTAACCGGATCAAGTCCAGTTGATGGCACCCCTACCTCAGGCTCCCGCTACCCCACCCTTCCCGTGAACCTTAAGTAAGAAGTTTTCCCGTTCACTCCCTCCCAAATGTGAATAAACCTAAGAAAGAGGAAGAAAAAGAAAAAGAAAAAAAAAAACTAATGCAAGTAAAAAAAAAATTTGAGCTGTGTATTCTATGGATAAATTGTATATTTTCTTACCTATATTGGAATTTTTATGTTTTAATGGAAAATTTCTATTTTCCCTTTTTTTTTCTTCTTTCTTCCCTTCTCTCAGATCATCAATCCCTTTGTATTACTTACTTATATTCTAAGATTAGGGATAAGAAGTAACTACCTAGGGGAATGATAACAATGTAAAATGTATTTAGCCCAGATTTATACAAAAAGCCAAAGCCTATTTGCCCTTAGATCTACTACCCAGATCTAAAAGGAGCTCATCTGCCGCTTGGACTGATCTAATATTCATCATCTTATTGTTATACATGACTTTTAGGGAAGCTGGAAACATCAATTGAGCAGTTGCCCCCAGCTTCCTGAATGCTTCCAATTGTTTCCCGAACTCCCACTGCTTCTCTAATGTAACTCAGGATAAGTTCGACCTAATAAGAAAAGTGAAACCCTTGCCAGGTAGGGACTTTTGCTTCAGAGCTAGGTTTAAGATCTGTTCTTTAAGGGCATATGTGTGAAAATTAACAAGGATCTTGCGTGGTTTGGTCCTCTGTGGGTTATGTCTAAATGGGTCCCTATGGACTCTCTGGATATCAGTTGCCAGCTGGTTCAAAGACTTATCCAAACATAATGTTTCCTTCAATAGATTCACGACATATTTCTTGATATCAGCACCTTCCGATCCTTCCGGAATGTTAAGGATGCGGATGTTCCCCCTTCTGGCGTTGTTTTCCAACACTTCCATCCTATCTAACAGGGTCGAGTCCTCCTTCTTAAGGCTATTAATGTCCTCCTCTGCTTTATCTAAGTGAAGAGACATAGCAGCCAATGATTCTTCCAGAACCCCCGTGCTAGATGACAACCCATCGATCTTACTATCAAGGGATTCGCAGTAACTCCTAATTTCCAACTGGATAGCAGTGGATTCCTCAAAACCCCTCTTGATATCTTGAGATAGGGTTGTAAACATTGCCAGTAGGGAGGCTGCTGAGATGCCAGCCCCTGACTCACTCAACAAATTTGAAGATACATCCACGGTAGTTGCTGACACTGCAGCTTGGGCTGAGGCAAAGGGTAAAGCAGGCACGATGATATGCTGCAGTGAGTGGGGTACTTGATCTAATGTTTCAACTTCCGACCCCCCCCTGCCCTGGATAACTGGATCCCACAGTGTCAGAAGCCTGACTCCTGCCATCCTGCGCTGAATCCTGTGATAAGTCATGAGTGGTACAAGCATTACCGTCACCCTCTTGCAGCCTAACACTACTAATGGCCTGTTTAGAAGTAGAAAGGTCAACAATACGTGTAGCTACAGGATTAGTAGCTAAATTAGATGCAATTAAGTTCTTTGAAATAGAGGCATCAGCCGCCTGCCCGACTGTCAAAGCACCATCTAAGAGCCCATCAACGTCTTCCTCATAGTTCTCAAAGTCTGTAGATGGTAAAGGTAAAGGTAAACCAGTGTCTAATGAAGTTAAGCCAATAGCTGATAGAGACAGCATGCCCTCAAGGGTACCAACTTCTAAGACTGGAGGAACTGATGTAGCTGCCGTGGCGGAAGCCTGGTGCGTTAAAGTGCTTTGGGTCTGTATATGGGAATTAGCATTTGGGGGGACTAATGGTTCCTGCTCTAGCTCCATCTCCGAGGATATAGTTGTGGGCCCTCCTATAAAGGTAGTCTGACTCTCAGCTAGGTGAAGCACCTGCGGTACCACTTTAAAATAAGCTCGTAGGGATGGTGTAACTTTTGACCCTACATCAGCCGCTGCGGTAGGATTGCGTTTAGTGTTAGGTTTCCCTCTAACACTTTTAGATTTCACCCAGTCGATAGGTAAGAAGAAGCTCTCTCACCTGAGAGTGGTGATAAATGGGAGCCACTTGTTGATTTTGCAGTCGGGCAGGGATCTCTCAGCCGTGCTTTAACCAGCACTTTGCCCTTGCCCCTTTTACGACTGCCTCTCTCCTTACCTTTGGGATGCTGGAACTGCTGGGCATACAAACCTCCCCCTTCCGAGGCTGCTGAATCCTCAGAGCTTAAGCAGGACACATTTCCTTCTTTCACCTTTTTCTCTTCTCCGGTGCTACAGAGCGCCACCAGGTCCACGTTAGAGTCTTCACCCCCCTCCACAATGCCTGGAAAATTAGATTCGCAAGACCGAGCCTTCGTGGCAGCAATTGAAGTTTTATGCAGCAAGCTGCGAGCTTTTCTCCCACGCCGCAGCTCCAGGGCGGCCGTCAACCACCGCCAATGTATTAACCGGGCAGCAGCTACTGTAATCAAAACTTCAGAACACGAAGGGGCACACACAGCTTTAGCAGCGGAAACTGAGGGATCTACAGCAGCCCTCTCTTCCCCAGAACCGGAGCAGGAAACTCCGAGCACAAAGCCCGTCATAGACAGCATAGACAGACTCCCACCTGGGTAGGTGAATCAACGCCGGTCGGAGTTTTTTTCAGCGACAAAAATGCCCAAAAAAGAAAAAGAAAAAACACAAGGGCAATTTAAGCTAACAGTTCATCATACAATTAGCAGCACGATAGTACCAGGGAAACTCCACTCCATAGCGTTATTAAAGGCTCAGGCGAGGTAAACAGGAGCCTAAGTCATGGAGCACCATGGCAGCTCAGCCGTCTGCCGCCATGTTCTCCTCCAGTCTCATGGGATAACGCTTCCATAACAGTAATTTTAAAACCTAGGAAGTCGTCATCTGCTTGTGCCTCATATCGACCTATTTCGATATTAAATGGAGATTATAAGATATTCTCTTCAATCTTGGCTAAGAGATTGGCACTGGTCGCTCCTTCCATCTTACATAGTGATCAGAAAGGGTTTGTCAAGGGAAGGCAGCTCTATGAGTTAACTTTTGATCTAGTTGGAGCAATAGATCTTGCAGTATTACATTCTCTCCCACTGGCGGTGCGCACGTTGGATGCCGCTAAGGCCTTTGACAGGGTCAATTGGCTATACCTGTCGGAGGCCTTGGCCAAGTTCGGCGCAGGCAAGAAGTTTCGACAGGCCATTCGCCTTCTCTACCAGAATCCTAGTGCCTCTGTCTTGGTCAATGGTGCATTATCGGATTATTTTACCATCACCAGGGGAACGCGGCAGGGTTGCCTGCTCTCTCCACTCCTGTTTGACTTGTATGCTGAACCTTTCACCCAGACTTTGAGGGATAACTTTGACATCAAGATGTTCGCACACAGGGGGTGGGAGAGAAAGGTGGCACTCTATGCCGATGATATTCTCATTTACACCTCTGACCCATCGTCGGCCCTTCCTGAAATATTTAAGTTGGCTTCAGAATTCGGGGAAGTGTCTGGGTATAAAATTAATACACTAAAGACTGAAATGCTGATTTGGAACATCGACCAGAGCTCTTTATGCTGTAGCAAAGGACTGAGGTACTTGGGACTGGATATTGTAACCGATTGAGATCAGATCGCTTCTATAAACTTCTCAAAAGTGGCAAAGGAATGCCGCAAGCTGCTTCAATCATGGGCTCATTTGCCACTTTCTTTACTGGGTAGAGTTAACCTTGTTAAAATGTCCATTTTGCCAAAAATTTCATTTTTGTTTAATACTATCCCACTATATTTTGATTCTTCCCTTATTAAAAAACTTCAAACTGATATTAGTATCTTTATTTGGAACAAACTGCTCCCAAGAATTTCCTGGAAGAAACTCAGGAGACGTAGGGAAAAGGGAGTCTTGCTGCCCCCGATCTTCAGGCTTACGCCTGGGCTTTTCAGCTATCTCACGCCAGGGTGTTATTAAAAATACCAGCAGGTTATGGAGTAGGGTCCCTTTATCTAATGTTGCTGAAGGCAGAAGGTGTGGCTCAGTCCGGATTTCTTTTTAAATTTGGGGATCCCAAGTTCTTTAAAAAAGTAAAACTAAAAATCTTGCGAGGTATGGCTAGAACTTGGGCCCAGATAGCTAAGGCAATCAAATTAGGCTATTATGGCAGTAGACCACCTCTTTGGGACCTCCCAGTTGGCCCTTCCTGGCAAGATGACGCCCTTGCAATACCAATAAGAGAGGCAGGCTTGGAGGTCTGGGGCGAATTATTCGATGAAGGCAATCTGCTCCCCTGGGACAGTTTAAGCAATAGAATTGGCTTGAATTTCTCCAGGCTTAAATACTTGCAAATTTCCAGCTGGTCTCGTGCATATTCTGCTCAGAATCAGCGGAGAAATAAACCCCCTTTGGGAGCATATAGTTATCTTGTAACACTATTAGTTGATAAACCTCCATTCAAAAAGGAGATCTCAATCTGGTATAATTTAATTCTGGAAGAAATGGATGGTGAATTCATACTGCCGGATACACTTTGGTCCCCGTTTCTGCTCAACGTTAACTTGCAAGATCTTTGGAGCACGTCATGTAGAATGATGTGGGACATTGTGAAACCTGCATGGCTTCGTAGGAACCATCAATTTACCATTCATCGAGCTTACTATTCACCACTTAGGTTGTCAAAATTTTCATCTGGAAGTACAGTGGCTTGTGCGAGATGTGGGCAATTGTCCGCCTCGGACACTCATATGTTTTTCGACTGCCCTCATCTGTCTCTTTTTTGGAATGATATAAGCAGCTGTCTTTCTGCATCGGTTGGCTCCAATATTGCCCTGAGTCTTGTATCAGTAATTTTTGGTCTTGTGGAAGGAGTTCCCCCTTCTGAGAGAAAGTTCATTTTTTACTCTATTTTGCTTGCTAGGAGGGAGATATGCAAGAAATGGAAAGACCCTTCTCCCCCCACCAAATTTAAATATGGCTGCAGAGTTGGTGGAGGTTTTTCAGTCAAAGCTGCTCCCACTAACATGGCGATAGCAGTTATGCTGAAGTCAAACAATACTGGTTGGTCCAAACTGGCACATCAGTACAGTCAGCACTTTTGTTTTTCGAAACACAAAAATAATATCCTGTGTGTGTGGGACTTTTATGTGGTGAGCCTTACTTATTTCGTGTATGGTATTACCATGATGCACATAGGAGTTGGGACAGAAATAAAGAAAAACAAAAGAAAATACAAATCTGACACGGTATCAGATGTACCTCCATAATAATGGCATGTATTCGCACGACTTGCCAATCAGAGGATGTGAGGTGGATAGGATTGTTTTCTATGGTGAAGCCAGCAGTGGCTATGCAGTCAGAAATAGAGAACTTCTCCCAATGCGAAATGATTTAAGGGAACCAAGGATGGACAGATGGAATGTCACTGAAATCATGAGAAAAATCCCATTGCTGCCCACATCTAAATGTAAACATATTGTTTTACATCAAAGCATATCATATTCAAAGCCACTTGATAATGAGTGTAACATAAATATTCTCATTAGATGATTTTCATGTGTAAACGGTAAAGTGACAACTTTGGCAACCTTTATACATTTTGAGTTTTTGAACTAGACCTTTTTGGAGGTTGGAAAAAAAAAATCAATCTTACTCTGCCACATTCTGCACAACTTTATATTAACACTATACATGTAAACATATTCTTTATTTTGTGCTTGACATTTATTTTCTTAGACATGACTTCTTTGAAATTAAAGCATACAAAAATGTGATGAATGGAATGGTAAAATAAATCTCAGCCACTGGTAAGTTCCTGGATCGTATCCCAGTCCATCGTTATTTTTCACACCATATCACCTCACTATGAACCCAGCTATATGCAAGTCAGTGAAATCCCTGCTCTAATGGGAACAGTCCAGCCCAAACTACCAAGTCAGGTCCTCCCTAAACCTGAACACAAGCAATTTAGGACTAGAATCAAGCTATACCTGGCTGATGAACCCATAATAAGGGTGAAACCGGTCATGGGTTGCTTCTGTTCTGGTTCAGGGAACCTTGGCCTGGCAGTTCCTGTGGACTGAAGTTCATTGAAAAGGAAGGTGCACCAAAGAATTAGCCAAAGGAACAAGTTCAGACCATAAATCTTCTTTATTCAGTAGAATATTTAAAAAACAGATGCACAGCCAATGCGTTTTGTTTCTATGTGCCAAAGGAACTTCATCAGGGCTAAAACAATGACACAAAGACCTGATATAAATATACATACAACACATACATTAATACACATAAACACATACTCAAATCGATAAACAGCCCACCTCACTTAGATACACCATATTGTACATTAAAAACACTACAACAACAAATTTAGAGTGGACCTCAAACATGTTCCAACATAGTTTTCTTAGATAGCTTTAAAAAACATATATTGTGGTTAAACTACCAGGAGAATTTCATATGGTGGGAAACAGAAAAAAGAGAGAGTATTTAATATGATTGGAAAGGTAAAGATACATTGAGAAAGAATGCTTGAAAAGCACTCAGCGAGATCTGACAGTAAAAGGGATACATACATTTAAATTCAATGGCCGGAATCTGAAGGTGCACAAAATTGGGACATGTACACAAAGAAACAAGGGGTAGAGAGGGAAAGCAATATATCTTAAGAATCATACAACATCCCAACGATGAGATATCTCACCTAGTAATGAGATGTAAACTGGTGACAGTAGCATCCACTGTAGGAAACGGTGTACTCAGGGTAACGTGGTCACACTCAAACAAACCAAAATTAAGGCAATGTGTCAATTCTATCAGCAATAATATACAGATGAACAAAATTAGCCACCTATGCTGTACATGTGCTTTCCTAAAAAACACTAGGCATGAATCGCCCTTTCACATCACACGACATGTAGTTGTTCTCACCTTAATATAATGCAAATGTTCATGCCCCATCAAAGTGATAAATAAATAATTTGAATCGGAGGGTCCAGGAGTTCCACACAGATAGAGGAAAGAAAGAATACTTCAATCCTCACTGTGAGATCTGAAGTGAAAAAGAAGGTGAAAACAAAAGTAGATAATAACAATTATAGGAGTTGTAGGAACCCACAAATCTCACTGCCACTAAAAATACCAAAACTTCAGTATCCGCAATGTAACACATATGGGCACATGCATCAAAACCCAAAATAGCGATTTCTTATTTGTGAAAAATAAGGAATTGCAAATAAAAAATCGATATCCGGAATGCATGAAGAGACTCGCGAATAAATAGGGATTCGCAAATAATCGCAAAATAGATAGCGAGGTTCTAATTGCGAGGCGCTGCAGGTGAAAAATCCAAATAGCGAACTTGCTATATGCGAGATCACTATTTGCGAGATCGCTATTAGTGAAAATCGCAAAAAGCGTGTCGCTTTGGATGCAGGCTGATGACATCATAACCAGGAAGTCAGCCAGCCCATGCTTCATTCAGTGCCCTGAGGAGTTCAGGGGAGGAGGCAGAGTACTGAAGCAGAGCTGAACAACTTCCAAATCTTCATCAAGCTACCTTGCCAGACACAGGATGGCCAAAACAACATCAGGGGAGAGTGATACCACCACCAGGAAGATGAAGATGAAGTTCTCTGAGAGGGAATTAGAATATCTAAATGTGGAGGTCAGCAGAAGCCATGATAAATTTGTTGACAAAATGTCCCTGAAAGTGAGGTAGGCAGAGAAGCAAAAAATATGGCTGTGCATCAAGGCAAAAGTAAATGCTGTGGGAGTCATGTACAGCAGCATTGATGACTTTGAAGAAAAGGTGGTATGACCTGATGATACGTGCCAAAGGGCACATAGCCAAAAGGCTGAAGGAAGCAGGTGCCACCTGCGGGGGACCATTGACTGCACCCACCAACACAGCCCTGGAGGACCTTGTTGAGGCTACAATCTAGCCTGAGGCAGTCGTTGGAGTCACTCAGCTGGACACATCCGGCGCAGCAAGTATCCTGCAAGGTAAGATGCATGCAAGAGTCAATCCTTTGCGTAATGTCTAATCGTGCACATACCCCCAGGAAAATCACAATTTACAGTTTAAACTCCAGTTATTGGAAATATTCTAGGGCTACTTCAAAAAGATCTCTCAAAACACGTGTATAGACAAACCAAAAGTGACAATAATGATTAGAAAAGAATAAAAATATATTTATTCAATTTTACATAATCGTATTTGTGCATATAAACCATATATTATGAAAATAGAAAAACAAAGGTCCTACAGAGACTGACACATAACCAAAATTATAACTACATTCATTCTTGGCACACACATAGTACATTCAGCAGATCATATTGATGTATACGATCTTCCTAACATTGTCAAATGTAATTCACAGTTGATGTAGCAAATACAAGTTGGATTAATGAACGTATAGTTCTTTTTGGGTGGTTTCCAAATCAAGACTCTACGTGCATTTCGACAGCCAAGCTGCCTTCATCAGGAGTTCCACCACTGAATGTAGTCAATGAATGTCAAATTGAATAAGTATATGGCACGAAGCACTAAGCACTTAGCACTTTCTTGAGGCGGAAAGCCGGGAAAGTTAGGCAGCGAGCCACGACTTGTTTTTATTTCATTTTATCTTTGTTGTCATTGTTATTTGCTATTTGCACTCGCCTACTTACCCTTGCACCATCTGTCATCCCTCTCAGCCGATTAGGCGCTGCCACGGGATGCTTTGGGGTGAGCCGCCATATTGCTGGGAGTCGCAGGGTTGCGGTCTAGCTCATTTGACCCTCCCACCCTCTCTTGTATTTAAATCCCGCTACTTCCCTCGCGCGCTGATTTGGCACGAAGCACTAGGCACTTAGCACTTTCTTGAGGCGGAAATCGGGGAATGTTAGGCAGCGATCCACAAATTGTTTTTAATTCATTTTATCTTTGTGATCATTGTTCTTTGCTATTTGCACTCGCCCACTTACCCTTGCACCATCTGTCATCCCTTGCAGCCGATTAGGCGCTGTCGCGGGATGCTTTGGGGGTAAGCCGCCATATTGCTGGGAGTCGCAGGGTTGTGGTGTAGCTCATTTGACCCTCCCGCCCTCTCTTGTATTTAAATCCCGCTACTTCCCTTGCGCCTGATTTGGAACAAAGCACCAAGCACTTAGCACTTTCTTGAGGCGGAAAGCCGGGAAAGTTAGGCAGCGAGCCACGACTTGCTTTTAATTCATTTTATCTTTTGATCATTGTTATTTGCTATTTGCACTCGCCCACTTACCCTTGCACCATCTGTCATCCCTCGCTGCCGATTAGGCGCTGTCGCGGGATGCTTTGGGGGAAGCCGCCATATTGCTGGGAGTCGCAGGGTTGCGGTCTAGCTCATTTGACCCTCCCACCCTCTTCCTGCATAAATGTCCGTCATTTCCCGTCCACGCCCTACTGGGTCCAGGGGCCATATCCCCTGGTCAAACTCCGCCAAAGAGGTTTATCTACGGGGCAGATCATCAGCACGCGCTAAGACCCACATCTATACAGGGCTGTATCACTTTAGACATGATGGATCCATTTCCACAGTCCTGTTTGCACTGCACCTTCTCTCTGGATGTCCCACAGTTGTGTTGTTGCTGCACTTCGTGTGCCACTACTTCCTCTAATCCTTCTTATACGTTTCTTAGCCTGAATTGCTGCGCCTTACCCAAACACAAACGTGAGATTGTTGATCTTTTAATTGAGGAACTACCTGATGCTCTATTTGTTACTGAGACGTGGCTGCATGAAAGCGCCGGTCCAGACATAGCGGTAGCACTACCTTCTATTAACGCCATTGCTAGGAGCGACAGACCCAATAAAATCGGGGGTGGCATTGCGATCATATTTAAGAACACCTTCCAATGCCAGCTTGATACTGTTATTTTAAGTAATTGCGAGGCAGCGCGTTTTAAACTTGCCCTTCATCCTAAAGTTACTCATCCGGCCCTGTGAATGCCTGGTCGACACAACTTTCCGATTACATAGCTTCTATTCTTACAACTTCTAGTAATTTTTTGATTGTAGGCGACTTTAATGTTCACCTGGAGGACTCAAAGAACAGTATAAGCAGGAACTTAATCGCCGATTTGGAAGCTATGAATATCACTCTACATAATCGTGGCCCCACGCACAGCTGTGGTCACTTCTTGGACCCTATCTTCTCCAATGTTCCTTATCTACATTGTTCTCCTGCCTTACCCGTCCTTTGGTCTGACCACTATCTCATCAAATTTATGTTTTCACCCACTGACGTATTGCCTCACTGCAGAGTTCCATCAGTCACTAACAAAAGAAACTGGAATAAGCTGGACATTATCTCTCTTAATAATATGCTTGCGACTCACCTTCCCACCGATCTTCTTAAGTCGATCGATATGGATACTGTAGGAGGTGTCACAAATTCCTGGCTCCTTGAGGCTATTGACATCTGCCTTCCTCTTTCCAATAAGAAGGAGGCTAACCACAAAACACCGGCACTCTGGTTCAATGAAGCATTAAAAGCGGATAAGTCGCAGTGTAAAAAACTGAAACGTATTTGGAAAAAGGACTACTCTCCCACGGCAGGTCTCAACTATAAAAGCGAATTGAAGCTCTATCCTAAAGCCTGCACCCTAACTAGGGCCAACTATGTCACTAAAACGATAACTGAAGCAGCAAATAAATCCAATGTACTCTTTGGCTTGGTTAAAAATCTTGCTGGCGCTCAGACCACAGCTAAACCTCCGCCCTTGTCCAGTATCAAATGTGATGAACTGGCTCAATTTTTATCACACACATCTATAAAATCTATCAAGATATCTCTGACCAAAGCGGTAGTATTACCGCTCCCACATTGCCTGCTAACCCAAGGGATTTAACTATCCTCTTATCCCCTCCTACGCTCCCCTCCTTTCATGGCCTGATCTTCACCCCGCAGCCCTTCTCGAGATTCTACGCATAGTGAAATCGGGTTCTCCTACTGATCCCTTGCCCATTCCAATACTGCGTTTATTGGATACCCCGCAGTTCTCTATGATCTGCACTACACTTAATCATTCCCTCAAAACTGCTGTTGTTCCCGCTTGTTGGAAGCATGCAATGGTCACCCCATTGCTGAAAAAGCCTACGGCTGACCCCAAAGTTCTCTCCAACTTCCGTCCTATATCTCTGTTGCCGGCCTTCTCCAAAGTTTTGGAGAGGCATATTCATCAGCATCTGTCTCAGTTCGTGGCGACAAACAATTTATTGCATTCCTCCCTGTCGAGTTTTCGTCCTGGCTTCTCTACTAAAACCACTCTCCTTGGCATTACAGAAAATCTCCGATCCTTGCTGGATCGAGGTGACACAGCAGTACTGATATTGCTCGATCTCAGTGCAGCTTTTGATACTGTTTCCCACAATATTCTCCTCATATCCCTCGCTGCCAAGGGCATCGGTGGTGTAGCCTTGGAATGGTTGGCATCTTTCCTGACGGACCAGACTTCTCAAATTTTCTCACATGCTACTACCTCCAAAATCTATTCATCACCCATGGTGTACCCCAGGGCCCGATTCTTAGCCCTCTCCTTTTTAATCTTTACATCACTCCTTTGGCCCTTATTGCGGAACGTTTCAGGTTGACGTTGTACACCTATGCCGATGACTCACAAATCGTCTTCTCCCTAACTGAATCAGACCAGGCCTCCACCTCCCTCCTTCAGACTGGCCTCGGGGAGATATCCGATTGGATGAATCTTAACCCTCTCAAATTAAATGGAGGGAAGACGGAAGTCTTGGTCCTCGGGCAAAAACTTGACCTTTGGAGCTCCAGGCATTGGCCATCTGAGATGGGTCCACTTCCATCCCCTTCTGAGCACGTGCGTCACCTGGGGGTGATTATTGACAAGGGGCTTACTATGCAATGCCAGGCCAATAAAGTGGCAGCCACCTGCTTTACCATTCTACGTTGGCTGAGGAAAATCTTTTGGATGCTGCCGCTTGACACCCAGAGGTCCGTAATGAACACCCTGATAACCTCTCGGTTGGACTATGGTAACATACTCTACCTGGGGGCGACCAAGGCAGTCACGAGACGTCTTCAAGTAGTACAAAACGCTGCCGCACGCTTGATCTGTGGTTGCCATAAAACCAACCATATCACAGAACACCTCCGTGAACTTCACTGGCTTAAAGTCGATAGCCGCGTGAAATTCAAAAAATTGAGTTACATGCACAAGATCAAGTCTGATAATGCTCCTGAATACTTGCAATCCCTTGTCAAAACCTACTCCTCTTCTCGTTCTCTCAGTTCCTCCTCACAAAATGTATTCTGTGTGTCCAAGTTTAGACTATCGAGAATGGGTGGGAGGTCTTTCTCGTTCTTAGGGCCCAGACTTTGGAATTCCCTTCCCTCTGACATTCGTGCTGAGAGCCGTTATGCCCGCTTCCGCAGGGTCATTAAAACCTAGTTCATTAATCAATAACCTCTCATTAGTCTGTGCCCTTGCTGCTTTTGTCTCCTCTAGCGCCGGGAAACCCTTTGGGGTAGCTGTCGCGCTTTACAAATCTAATAAATAAAAAATAAAAAAATATATATATACATATATTTTTATACTTTTCCAATCATTAATGTCACTATTGGTTTAAATATACACATGTTTTGAGAGATCTTTTTGAAGTAGCCCTAGAATATTTACATTAATGTAATTCCCTGTCTAGGTGTACTTCTTATCCTTCTTAGGAGCCCCCTTTTCTTTGCTATTGTTCTACCTGCAGCCTGTCTGTGTGGGGTGTTGCTTTTTTCTTATAATTTTTATCATTACTCACATTTTTGTTTATAGCCTGGCTGTTTCTGTACATGTACTTTTTACATTTGTCTACGTCTTTTTATTCTTGTGTCTTATATGTTTTCTTTTCCTAATTTTGTATCTTTTAGTGCAGCCACACCTTTTCCTTGCTCTAGGCCTTTGAAAACATATTTTCATACGACAGCAGTCCATTGTAAGTAATTGCATCTTCATATCTCTTCCCATTATAAGATAGCCAGCATTCATTTGGAAAGATGGAAAATCTGAAGACTTTCGCCTTCACAGATGAGCAATTTGCTCTCTTGGAAGGGGACCAGGTTAGTTTTGTTTAACCATTATATCCATTGGGCACAATAGCCAATAATGAAGACATACGTAAACTACTAGAATTAAAAAAGAAAATCAAAAGGATAGAGATGCATGGGCATTTCAGGCTTGAATATTTAAATGCAGGTGTGATACCCCAAGGCCTAAGGGTCCGGAACATACTGAGGTTATTTGTGCAAATAAAGGAATTTTTGGATAAATGGTCATTAAAAGCGAACCGATGTTCACGTGACCTGATGATGTTAATAGTCACCACTGCCAGAGAAATGATTCAAATAATAATAGAAGAAATGTCCACGTTAGAAGCAAAGATAAAAGAATGTAATGCTGTGGAGGAAGCAAAAAAGAATATCGATCAGTTAAACCAGGAGTTTGACTCATACAGTGACTATTTGCTTCAACGCAAAACAGATCAATTAAAAAATTATATTAGGTTTTACTCCAAGGAAAAAACCTATTCATACCTCAATGAGCACTTCTATACAGATGGTCTATGACTCCTTTGGCCTGCATAAACATACGGCCAGGGAGGATAGAGAGAATGGGGGCCGGTCCCTAGTCCCCTTGAGGAAATTTCAACTTATCTCGCTAGATGAGGCAAGGCAAGAGATAATCCGGTGTAAGTCAGGCTCCCCAGAGGACCCTTGTCCACCTAAACTGTGGGCACCTTTAGCGGACGCTACTGCACCTATGCTCCAACATATCTGGAATACTTCCATAGACACTGGGGAATTTCCAGAGAGTTGGAAGCATGCGACGCTCCTTCCACTGAAGAAGAAGCCAAACGGGGATGCGGAGGATTTAACTAACCTCCGTCCTATCTCTCTGCTGGCAGCTCCCGGGAAAATGATGGAAAAACTAATCCATCGCCAGCTGAATGCTCATGTTGAGTCTAATAACACCCTTCATGAGACTCAGTCTGGGTTTAGACCCGGCTTCAGGACGGAGACGGCGCTGATTGAGGTGGCTGATTCTCTGAGGTGGTCGTTAGATTCAGGAGACTCAGCTATGCTGATGCTCCTGGATCTCGCGCCCTCTCCATATATTCGTTATGGAGGTATATCTGTCTCTAATTGATTTTACCTTCTCTGGGTGTTAAACTATATAGAGAAAGTACAGTATCACCTAATCTCAGACCATTTGTACAGTTGCAGGACCAAATCTCTACATTAGGTGACAATGTTGTATTGAGAGGTGAAAAATATATCCCTCCGGAGTCATTGAGGACTCGGGTGATTGCGCTGGGCCATAAAGGCAATCTAGGCCAAACGTTGACAGCCAGAAGGCTCAGGAATACTTTTTGGTGGCCAGGGATACATGCCCAAGTCAAGGAGTGGATAGAGAAATGTGAACCCAGTAGGGAATTTGAGAAGCAGTTGAGTGTTGGTCTAGACAAACCTACTTCACCTCAACAAACTGTGGGCGAGGAGGGTGTTTGGCAAAAGGTTTGCATGGATTTCTTGGACCTTTTAATGAATTACCTGACAGTGAGAGATTTGCTTTGGTCCTGGTGGATTCTACTTCTAGGTGGTTGGAGGTTACGTTTATAAGAAACATTAACACACAATCCACTATCAGAATTCTCAGTGAAGTATTTCAAAGGGAAGGTGTACCAGCATTTCTTCTTTCAGATAATGGCACACAACTTACATCTAAGAAAATGGAGCACTATTTTGAGGGCATCGGTCTAAAACATTTACATACATCATTATATAATCCACAGGGAAATAGATTATGTGAAAGAGTTAACAGACTTGTAAAAGGTACCATTTAATTGGCTGTGATGGCCAAGTCATCAGTTCAACATGAAATAAAAGAAATGTGGGCTTACCGCACTACGGTGCATCAAGGTATGACAAAATCTCCTTTTGAACTTATGAGGGGTAGATTAGCTGGTACAAAGTTGGTTCTCACTTGGTTGCTTAAGCGCCAGTTGTACATTTCTCCCAATAGACCTTGCTCAGATACACTTAAAGGTAACAGACATGTGTGTCCAGGAGACTTGGTAAAGGTCAAACCTGGTGGTATTCAGTGAGGTTTTAACACATTGAGAGGGCCTTTCCATGTGGAGTCAGTTGGTGAAAATGTTGTAACGTTACAGAATGGCCAATCATGGAACAACAGAAGGGTTGCTTTGTACCAGAAGCAACAACACAAACCACAATTACGTCAAAAGCATGTTTTTAATGATATTGCTTTAGTGGTGGTAATGGCAAGCCAGTTCGTGAATGGAGAGTACCCCCTTATTTGAAAGATTTAGTATGATTGCATTATTGTTTAATTTTCTTGTAGGAAGGGAGTGGGGTTGTATGTTTTAGTGAATGTTATAATGGCTTTATTCATTTTTCATTAGATGTTATCAGGACAAGTCTTTGTATTTATGCTTTTGTCACGTGATCGTATCAACTTTCCTCTATCTGTTTTTGGAGGAAGGGGGATTTGTAATTCTTACCTATGTTGCGCTCTTTGTTCTGGCTTGTGGATTGCTTGGGCTCGTGGACTGGGCTACTTGCGTGGTTCTCAAGCCCGGTGTTCCCTGTGTGGCCGTTAGTCTGTGACTGTTTTCCGGTTGCGCTGGTCGGGTTCGCTCATAACTTGGCTCTTAAACAAATACTCTGTTTACTGCAACTACGTTGGATCTCCCATCATTTTTTCAACATCCCTGTCAAACACCTAACCTAATAAGCAATCAAGTCATAGGCCTTGATGGAAACTCTGTCATCACTTGAAAATGTTGCCCCTTTTTGCAACAGAAGGAATATAATATGGAAAAAAATAAAACAGGAGCCCTGTATCTAAGAATGTATACCTTAGGAGTTGAAGAACAATAGAAACAAAAGTCTTGGAAGAGTAGATGAATACAATAATGCAGCATAGCATGTACCGATGCATGGCTTCAATTGTCGATAGTGCAAATACTGCTAAATTGTTCATTGTAGATATCCAATTGAGAAATCCCATTACTGAGCATTGAATATCCCTTTGGCATCTGACAACTCATTAGGTTAATCCAAGAGACAGGAGGTCGCATGCCATTCAGTAAGATCTCATTAAACAAAGTTTCTAGAAAGGGGACAAACTCCTGTTCCAAAACTTTATATAGTTCAGCCGGGAGACCATCCGGCCCTGATGCCTTCCCCTTCCTAGCGGACCGAATGGCTTCCCTCACTTCATCCTCAGTGATTCTACTTTCCAACATTGCACTTTGATCTTCTGAGAGACTCGGGAGGGTTATTTTACTAAGCCAGTTCTTGATGTTACCTAATTCAGGCCTCTTGTCCTCTAAATAAATGGATTGGTAAAAGTCCCTAAAGGCTGACCTAATATCGACGTCTAACGAAAGAGGGAGCCCATTAACCTTGATCAGGTCTATGTTGTTACGGACTTGATCCGTTTTTGTTTTCCACGCCAGTAACTTCCCAGCTCCCTCCCCATATTCAAAATGTGCAATTTTACTGGCATCCCACCTTTCTTGTACTCGTTGATTGAGTATCGAAGCTAGTTGAGCCTTTAAAGTAAGTAGCCTGCCCCGCAAGGGAGTTTGATCAACCTCCACAGAGGCAGAGGCAGAGCTGGCATCGATGTCCAACTGAGTCCTAACTATATTTGCCTCTACTGAAGCCACAGCCTCCCTGTACACCCGCCTCCTATAGGACATTTTACCAGTTATAAGGCCTCTCAAGAATGCCTTCAAAGAGTCCCATACTACTGCCATTCCAGATGAGCCTATGTTTGTTTCTAGAAAAAAGGCCACCTCAGTCTTTAGAAAGGTAACATCTTCAGGGTGAGATAGGAGGGTATGGTCAAATGACCAAGACCTAATCGGAGTAAAGGAAGTGATCGTGAGATCCAACAAGACTGCAGAATGATCCCGGGGGCGTGGCCACGAGGCACATGGCGGCGGGCTGAGAGCCGGTCGCGGCAACACCGAGGAGTTCTCCGACGACTGAAGCAATGGTAGCGCAATAGCGAGAGTTTCCCCATGAAAAGGTAAGCGGCAGATGTATTTTGCCCCAAAAATTACCTCAGGTTAGACTAAGCCGGCTCCTTTTCTTTTATGAGGTAAACGGCGGTTTGTGCAGGGATTTGAAGCAGGCGGCGCTGGGACCAGCGCACACCCAGACCCGTATGACACGGGAAGAATCGCTTTTATTGCGGAGCCTGGGAGAACGCCGGCGGAACCTATGGATCAGGTCGCGCCTCGCGCTCATTCAACTCCGGCTCAGAGGACCGGCATGTGAGGGAACTCGGAAGGTTTTACCCGGAGAACATAACAGTTATACTCCTGTGGTAAGGTGGAGAGTAAAGGGGGGATTAACAACACGCCCTCTGCCTTTCTCTATGAGGCAGGGTTATATGGAGCAAGCATCTACAGAGCTCTCTGTTAAGAGTAATTGCACTAAAGAGGCTCCAAAATCTGTAGAGACTTCCTCAGAGTCAGATGTGGCACCAGGGCTAGAGCAGAGGCGACCAGAGCCTGTCATAGCTGCCTCTGTCACAGCAACTGCGCTAGGTGCCTTAAACTCTAGCTTGAAAAACAACACATTGAAAACAAGAGCTACCTCCCCTCAAGCGAGGAACAGGTATCAGCTGAGATCTCGACAAGAGCTGAAGGAGGGAGGGGTCCTGGACTTCGAAGAGAGAGAGAGACCCATGCCATTAACCCCCTGTAAAAGAAAAAACAAAAGGGCGACTACTGTAAAAAAGCCTAAAGGGTCTAATATAGACAAACATGTGGTAAAGAACACTCCCTCGCTCAAAACTTATTTCAAGGTTAGGGATCAGTCCACGAGCTCTATTACACAAAAAGAGGGAAGCGTTATTACAGTGCCCGTAAAAAATCGGTTTGGGCCTTTGGAAAACTTATTTACCATGGAAGATGCCGGGCAGCCAGATCTGTTAAATGGAGAGGTAATAAGTAAAGAGGCTGGGGATAAAGAGTCTTTGGTAACATCAGACTCAGAGCATCAACAGGTCCAATTAAACCACCTAGATCATATAAGCCCCAACGCACCCCCCTTACTTTCTATTCCCTCTTCTACCTCTCCTCTTCTCCCTCCCCCTAGCCTCTCTCATAAGACTCAGTCCAGCGACAAAGTACCAGGCATACAAGACACCAGACCTAAGAAACCTCCAGTAACAGCTGTGCCTTTACTAAATGGCTTAATAGGAACCCAAGAAGGAACCTCGAATCAGGGTCCCCAGAAAGATAGGAATCCAGAGCCCGCTTCTTTCAGATCAAGACGAAGATCAGGAGAATTCAGTGAGCAAGATAGCGACCGATTGGGACATCTTTTTCAGTCTTTAAGGGGGGATATGATGTCTAAATTTGAGATATCTGAGAACAACCAAAAGACAATACATGACAGATTCGACCTTTTGGAGTCCAAGTTAAATGATGTTATCTGCCGTACTGGGAAACTGGAAATGGAAATGGTAGCATTGAGTAAAACTGTACAAGGAAACTCAAAAGATATTGACACCCTGAGAGCGCAAAATAGATCCCTGGTCACAGATGTCGAGATATTGGAAACTCAGGCCCGAAGAAACAACTTGAGGATTCTGAAGATAGCAGAGGGCGAAGAGCTGGAAGACATTAAGGGATTTGTTTGTTGTCTTCTCAGAGAAGGAGTCTTTAAAGACCGTCCTGATATAGATTTGGAGGCGGAAATCCAAAGAGTACTTAGAGATCCCTTCAAGAGACACACAGACAGGAAAGCCCCTAGAAAGATATTGGTAAATTTTCAACTTTCAGTGTCAAGGAGCTTATCTTAAGGAGATGTCTGTCAAAAACTGATCTTCGTTACCGGTCTAATCCCTACCTCATCAGGTCAGACCTAGGAGCAAGAACTGCACAATGGGAGCTAGGCACTAGAATGCCAGAATTGAGATCATTAGGTGCCCATGTGCAAATGAGGTTCCCCGCTTTACTTAGAATAATGTGGAAAAATAAGATCTACAGCTTCTCACAGCCTGACGAGGTAGATAATCTTTTGGGTCGTATGAGAGAAAATCAAGAAAGTTAGTGAGGAGTAAGACAAGATACCTATATTAAAGTCAGGTTAAAAAAAAAAAGGGGGAAAATCGAAAAAAGGAAAGTATGAATTATTGAAGTTGATTTAACACATGTCGTGACACAATTTACTGATACATTAAAGGGGAAAGGGAAATCACCAAGTATTATACTCTACTCGCTATAAAAGTCAAGTTTAAGTTTGGACACAGTCAGAGAATCCTCCTAGGAGCTCCAAATGTGATGACATTGTCTGGTATGTTGGGGGGGTTCCTCTGGGGGGAGGGAGCACACTGGGTGGAGGGAGCAGTGGGAGAAACGAAAAATAATTCCTCATATATAGAAAAAATCCATTCACACAAAGCTCAGGATGGGTGTGAGATCATAGTTGGGTCATGAGTAAGGTATATAAGCTTAAAGCCCTTTCATGGAATGTAAATGGATTGGGGGAAAAAAGGAAACAGACCCGGATCTGTGAATTTCTGAGGGACTCAGATGCACATCTTATAATGCTTCAGGAGACCCATTTAGAGGAAAACGCTTGTAGCTTTTAAGAAACTGAGGTGGGTGCAGGAAATTATATGTTCTAGAAAGACGGGAACAACTAGGGGGGTCACAATTATAATCCGTGCGAATAGTGGGATAAGTTTGAAAAAATACGAGACAGATCAGACAGGTAGATGGCTGGTAGCAGCTATATCTATTCAAAATATTCCTTATACACTTGCAGTATACTACGGCCCAAATGACGATAACCCCTGTCCGCTTCTTAAGTTAGCAACAGCTTTACTGGGGACAACTGGCCTAGTAATTTTGGGAGGTGACTTTAACCTGGTATTTGATCAGATAATAGATAGAACCTCGAAATCCAAGTATCATGCTCCCACCAAATCACTTTCTACCTTAGGTGGTATAATGAAAGATTTTAGTCTCTTAGATGTATGGAGGAAGAAATATAGATCTACATGGGGGTTTACTTTCTACAGTAGAAAATACAAAAATTACTCAAGGATCGACCATTTCTTAGTTGATCAGCACCTTCTCACAGATATAAGTTCTCTCTTTTACACCCGTTGGGATGTCAGACCATGCAGTCTTGGAACTGGTATTTTTATTAAACTTGAGTCCTGTAAAAACTAGATGGACTTTGGAAAGAACACTGTTACTCAGTGACCAGGTAAAAAGAAAGTCAAAGAAAAAACCACAGAATTTTTTGCAATAAATATAGGCTCCTCTACCCCCCAGGTTGTCTGGGAAACCTATAAGGCTTTTTTGAGAGGGGTCTTGAGTTCCCTAATGGCCTATAAAAGAAAGGCTATAAAAGTCAAAAGGAGGGAAGATCTAGCGGCAATAAATAGAAAAGATTCTGAGCTACAAAGCGCCATTCTATCAAACTCCGAGAGGGTCCGGGTTTTAGAGAAGGAGCTTATAGAGTTACAACTTCAGCTTAAAATTTGCGACGAGAAAATTATAAAAGAAAAATGGGAGACCAGTAAATTAAAGAACTTCGAATATGGCGAAAAATGCGGGGCTCTCCTAGCTTGGAAATCTAGAGAGGAAAGAACTAGGAACAGTATCAAAGTTTTAACTCAGAGAGAGACAGGAGACCTGATTGTGGAAGACGCTGATATTAGAGATGAAGCCAGGAGTTTTATGAAAAGCCTCTATACTGAAGATAAAGACCCAAAGTCAGAAGAGATAGAAACCTGGTTGTTTCAGAAAAACTTACCGCAAGTTTCCGACTTGGATAAGAGATATCTAGAAAGTGAGATCACGGAGGGGGAAATATTAAACCAATTAAAGAAAATGAAGCGGGGCAAAGCGGCAGGCTCAGATGGGCTTCCAGTTGAGCTCTACCTAGACTATATTGAACAATTGTTACCCATACTTATAACACTCTTCAACCATTTACTATCCCACGGATACAGTATCCCCCCTTCCTGGGCTGAAGCCACAATAACGCTCATCGCAAAACCCAATAAAGACCCCAAGAAAATAGAGTCTTACAGGCCAATCTCTCTTCTAAATATAGACATGAAATTATATTCTGGGATTTTAGCTACTAGACTCGCAAAGATTATAAAATCCATAATTCACACTGATCAAAGGGGCTTTATCCCAGGGAGACAACTTAATGAATTAACTTTTCAAGTGATAGGAGCCATAGATTACGCTAAAGATAAAGGCCTCCCGTTAGCCTTGGTGGCGATAGACGCGGCCAAGGCCTTCGATCAGGTCAATTGGAACTATCTTTGGGCCACAATGAATGCATTTGGGTTCCCCCCCAGTGTTTATAAAGGGTATTAAATCATTGTATCACAACCCAACTGCAAAAGTACTGGTCAACGGGGCATTATCTGACTGGTTTGACATATCCCGAAGAACTCGACAGGGCTGCCCCTTATCCCCTCTTTTGTTCGACATTTTTATGGAGCCTTTTGTTTGTGGCATTAGAAGGGATAATGTTATTCAAACATTCAGGATGGCTAACTTGGAGTTAAAAACTGCGCGCCTATATGCTGATGATCTCCTCTTATATACATCTAACCATACAGAAGCTATACCCAGGCTATTCTACCTGGCAGAGTAATTCGGAAAACTGTCAGGCTACCAGATCAACAAGGAGAAGACAGAGATAATGGGGTGGAATAATAATACTCCCATACAGGGGGCGAAACAAAAGATGCGATATTTGGGAATTTATTTAACTCAAGATCTAAAGAATATACCGATAATTAGCTGTCAGACTGTTGTTAAAGATATTACTAAAACATTAACTAGATGGGATAGCCTTCCATTAAATATATATGGACGAGTTAATCTCATTAAAATGACCATACTCCCCAAATTGACCTTTCTTTATAATTCCATCCCTTTATCCTTTCCGGTAAAAGATATTACCAACCTCCAGGGTAAGATTGGATCTTTAATATGGGCCTGTAAATCCTCCAGGATAGCCTGGAAAAAATTGAGGAGGGGCTTAAATATTGGAGGTCTGGCTTTACCGGACTTACTAGCATATTGCCACGCTTTTCATTTTAAAAACTTCAGGCTACTTGCCAACACACTAGATGCATCCTCACAGGGCCGTCTGTTCCAGGCTTTATTGCATGATTTACCATACGGTCATGACTTCTTTCTATTTAAATTTGGCGACCAAAAATTCTTTAAGAAAGTTCGTCTTAAGATCTTACAGACCGCACTTAAAAACTGGGGGTTCATCCGTAAGGTATTGGGAATTCCCTATTATCATACTTACACTCCAATCTGGGATTCACCGGGCACTCCTTTGTGTCTTCAGGATCAGCTTTCACTCCCCTTGAGAACAGCTGGAATTTTGAATTGGGGGGATTTATGGGTAGACTCAGGCCTTATGGACTGGAACTCTCTAACATTACTTACAAACGGGCTACTGACGAGATTTAAGTTCTACCAATTATCTGCTTGGTGGTCAAGCCAGACTTTACAGTGGGAAAAAGATACTGGAATCCTAGATGCAATTTGTAGAGGGGGGATGGATTAGAGAAGTTTCATTCTGGTATAAATTGTTTACTACTGACGAAAAGAATAACTTACATCTGGAACTGACAAGCCTCTGGGGGAACATAATAGCCGAATTACCCGAAGAGCGTAGTAAAATCTGGTCAGATTCCTTTTCTTTATCCCAGAAATTAATTAAACCAGCTAATTTAAGGCGGAATCATCTATTCACGGCCTATAGAGTATATTGGACCCCGGCTAAATTATATAAGATAACACTGAACAATTACCACTGTCCCCGCTGTAAACTCATAGCTGCTTTTAGACATCCATATATTTTTGGAATGCCCGGAGATCCAGGAGTATTGGAGAGCGATAGTTGGCTTCCTGGGTGAGGTACTATCAATAACTATTTTATGTACACCCAGGCTAGTATTTTTTGGTTTACCACATGACTACAACATTAATAATTTACATTCACAGTTTATCTTCTATGTGGTGGTCTTGGCTAGAAGAGAAATTTGTAAAGAATGGAAGTCAGCTGCCCCTCCCAGATTTGCAGAGTGTCTTAAAAATATAATGCAAGTCTGTAAGATGGACATGGCCGGTCGCGATGGAAACAACGAGAATGTATGGTCAAACCTGGAGGTCTGGTCGAACAAGTAAACGGTCCGATGATTATGCCAGAGGTTGTGTCGGTCCTGTCCTCCCCTGGCCTGAATAATACCACCATGAGTCAGGGGAGTTGGATAAGGAAACAACCTACCTCTGGGACATCCCTGTCCGCTAGATACTGACCCCGGGGTGGGTACAGAATTGTCAGTCTAAATGGCGACAGTGAGACCCATCTAGAGCATACAAAAAACTGGTGGCATATATGAGGACTAAAAAAAAAAAAAAAAGACTGCAGAATGATCTGATAAATGCTGCGGGAGATATTGGATATCTTTAACAGCATCTACCAATCTCTGATTAATTAATATAAAATCGATCCTGGACTGGTGATGATATCTATAATTTCTAAAGGAGATACCCTGCTGTTGCCCTGCTCTTAACCTCCAAATGTCCACATAGCCATATTGCTTCATAGCATCCAACAGATAAGACCTTGATTTAGATGATATCCGGGATCTGTTATTATGTGATTTGTCTAGGAGTGGGTCTAAGACAATATTAAAATCACCAGCAAATATCACTGGCTCAGGAAATGACAAGAGATGCGAGAATATGCCTTCCAAGGATGATGGGTCATCTTGATTGGGTCCGTATTACCCTACAATAGTCAGTTGAGCACCCAAAATTAACAAAGAGGCAATAACCCATCTTCCTAATGGATCCACCATCGAATCCAAAACTCTAACCCTAAGTTGCTTCTTAAACAGGAGAGAAACTCCTCTAGAGGTCAGAGACTGCGATGTTGATATTGCAAAATCGATCCATTTATTCGCCTTCAGCAAAACATCAATCTCAGCTTGGATAAAATGGGTCTCTTGTAATATAATAACATGTGCATCTGAATCTTGTAGATACTGTAACAGCGTTCTGGCCCTAGACTTAGTACGGAGGCTATTAACATTCCAAGACAGTATCTTTAATCTAGTCATAGCCCTTATCCCAAATCCCACACCATCCTAATATGATACCGGAGGCGACACAATAGCGCCCATACGTTGAAGAGAGTGGCATTTCGATATGCAAGCACCAGAAGCTAACAATAGTTGATAAAGTTCGGCAAATGAGGAATTTTACATATATTTTTCCCCCCACCCTAAACCCGTGGAGCCCCACCCCCCCCCTCCCACCCATGGAGAACCCTCAGTGTATCTAACCGGATCAAGTCCAGTTGATGGCACCCCTACCTCAGGCTCCCGCTACCCCACCCTTCCCGTGAACCTTAAGTAAGAAGTTTTCCCGTTCACTCCCTCCCAAATGTGAATAAACCTAAGAAAGAGGAAGAAAAAGAAAAAAAAAAACTAATGCAAGTAAAAAAAAAATTTGAGCTGTGTATTCTATGGATAAATTGTATATTTTCTTACCTATATTGGAATTTTTATGTTTTAATGGAAAATTTCTATTTTCCCTTTTTTTTCTTCTTTCTTCCCTTCTCTCAGATCATCAATCCCTTTGTATTACTTACTTATATTCTAAGATTAGGGATAAGAAGTAACTACCTAGGGGAATGATAACAATGTAAAATGTATTTAGCCCAGATTTATACAAAAAGCCAAAGCCTATTTGCCCTTAGATCTACTACCCAGATCTAAAAGGAGCTCATCTGCCGCTTGGACTGATCTAATATTCATCATCTTATTGTTATACATGACTTTTAGGGAAGCTGGAAACATCAATTGAGCAGTTGCCCCCAGCTTCCTGAATGCTTCCAATTGTTTCCCGAACTCCCACTGCTTCTCTAATGTAACTCAGGAAAAGTTCGACCTAATAAGAAAAGTGAAACCCTTGCCAGGTAGGGACTTTTGCTTCAGAGCTAGGTTTAAGATCTGTTCTTTAAGGGCATATGTGTGAAAATTAACAAGGATCTTGCGTGGTTTGGTCCTCTGTGGGTTATGTCTAAATGGGTCCCTATGGACTCTCTGGATATCAGTTGCCAGCTGGTTCAAAGACTTATCCAAACATAATGTTTCCTTCAATAGATTCACGACATATTTCTTGATATCAGCACCTTCCGATCCTTCCGGAATGTTAAGGATGCGGATGTTCCCCCTTCTGGCGTTGTTTTCCAACACTTCCATCCTATCTAACAGGGTCGAGTCCTCCTTCTTAAGGCTATTAATGTCCTCCTCTGCTTTATCTAAGTGAAGAGACATAGCAGCCAATGATTCTTCCAGAACCCCCGTGCTAGATGACAACCCATCGATCTTACTATCAAGGGATTCGCAGTAACTCCTAATTTCCAACTGGATAGCAGTGGATTCCTCAAAACCCCTCTTGATATCTTGAGATAGGGTTGTAAACATTGCCAGTAGGGAGGCTGCTGAGATGCCAGCCCCTGACTCACTCAACAAATTTGAAGATACATCCACGGTAGTTGCTGACACTGCAGCTTGGGCTGAGGCAAAGGGTAAAGCAGGCACGATGATATGCTGCAGTGAGTGGGGTACTTGATCTAATGTTTCAACTTCCGACCCCCCCCTGCCCTGGATAACTGGATCCCACAGTGTCAGAAGCCTGACTCCTGCCATCCTGCGCTGAATCCTGTGATAAGTCATGAGTGGTACAAGCATTACCGTCACCCTCTTGCAGCCTAACACTACTAATGGCCTGTTTAGAAGTAGAAAGGTCAACAATACGTGTAGCTACAGGATTAGTAGCTAAATTAGATGCAATTAAGTTCTTTGAAATAGAGGCATCAGCCGCCTGCCCGACTGTCAAAGCACCATCTAAGAGCCCATCAACGTCTTCCTCATAGTTCTCAAAGTCTGTAGATGGTAAAGGTAAAGGTAAACCAGTGTCTAATGAAGTTAAGCCAATAGCTGATAGAGACAGCATGCCCTCAAGGGTACCAACTTCTAAGACTGGAGGAACTGATGTAGCTGCCGTGGCGGAAGCCTGGTGCGTTAAAGTGCTTTGGGTCTGTATATGGGAATTAGCATTTGGGGGGACTAATGGTTCCTGCTCTAGCTCCATCTCCGAGGATATAGTTGTGGGCCCTCCTATAAAGGTAGTCTGACTCTCAGCTAGGTGAAGCACCTGCGGTACCACTTTAAAATAAGCTCGTAGGGATGGTGTAACTTTTGACCCTACATCAGCCGCTGCGGTAGGATTGCGTTTAGTGTTAGGTTTCCCTCTAACACTTTTAGATTTCACCCAGTCGATAGGTAAGAAGAAGCTCTCTCACCTGAGAGTGGTGATAAATGGGAGCCACTTGTTGATTTTGCAGTCGGGCAGGGATCTCTCAGCCGTGCTTTAACCAGCACTTTGCCCTTGCCCCTTTTACGACTGCCTCTCTCCTTACCTTTGGGATGCTGGAACTGCTGGGCATACAAACCTCCCCCTTCCGAGGCTGCTGAATCCTCAGAGCTTAAGCAGGACACATTTCCTTCTTTCACCTTTTTCTCTTCTCCGGTGCTACAGAGCGCCACCACGTCCACGTTAGAGTCTTCACCCCCCTCCACAATGCCTGGAAAATTAGATTCGCAAGACCGAGCCTTCGTGGCAGCAATTGAAGTTTTATGCAGCAAGCTGCGAGCTTTTCTCCCACGCCGCAGCTCCAGGGCGGCCGTCAACCACCGCCAATGTATTAACCGGGCAGCAGCTACTGTAATCAAAACTTCAGAACACGAAGGGGCACACACAGCTTTAGCAGCGGAAACTGAGGGATCTACAGCAGCCCTCTCTTCCCCAGAACCGGAGCAGGAAACTCCGAGCACAAAGCCCGTCATAGACAGCATAGACAGACTCCCACCTGGGTAGGTGAATCAACGCCGGTCGGAGTTTTTTTCAGCGACAAAAATGCCCAAAAAAGAAAAAGAAAAAACACAAGGGCAATTTAAGCTAACAGTTCATCATACAATTAGCAGCACGATAGTACCAGGGAAACTCCACTCCATAGCGTTATTAAAGGCTCAGGCGAGGTAAACAGGAGCCTAAGTCATGGAGCACCATGGCAGCTCAGCCGTCTGCCGCCATGTTCTCCTCCAGTCTCATGGGATAACGCTTCCATAACAGTAATTTTAAAACCTGGGAAGTCGTCATCTGCTTGTGCCTCATATCGACCTATTTCGATATTAAATGGAGATTATAAGATATTCTCTTCAATCTTGGCTAAGAGATTGGCACTGGTCGCTCCTTCCATCTTACATAGTGATCAGAAAGGGTTTGTCAAGGGAAGGCAGCTCTATGAGTTAACTTTTGATCTAGTTGGAGCAATAGATCTTGCAGTATTACATTCTCTCCCACTGGCGGTGCGCACGTTGGATGCCGCTAAGGCCTTTGACAGGGTCAATTGGCTATACCTGTCGGAGGCCTTGGCCAAGTTCGGCGCAGGCAAGAAGTTTCGACAGGCCATTCGCCTTCTCTACCAGAATCCTAGTGCCTCTGTCTTGGTCAATGGTGCATTATCGGATTATTTTACCATCACCAGGGGAACGCGGCAGGGTTGCCTGCTCTCTCCACTCCTGTTTGACTTGTATGCTGAACCTTTCGCCCAGACTTTGAGGGATAACTTTGACATCAAGATGTTCGCACACAGGGGGTGGGAGAGAAAGGTGGCACTCTATGCCGATGATATTCTCATTTACACCTCTGACCCATCGTCGGCCCTTCCTGAAATATTTAAGTTGGCTTCAGAATTCGGGGAAGTGTCTGGGTATAAAATTAATACACTAAAGACTGAAATGCTGATTTGGAACATCGACCAGAGCTCTTTATGCTGTAGCAAAGGACTGAGGTACTTGGGACTGGATATTGTAACCGATTGAGATCAGATCGCTTCTATAAACTTCTCAAAAGTGGCAAAGGAATGCCGCAAGCTGCTTCAATCATGGGCTCATTTGCCACTTTCTTTACTGGGTAGAGTTAACCTTGTTAAAATGTCCATTTTGCCAAAAATTTCATTTTTGTTTAATACTATCCCACTATATTTTGATTCTTCCCTTATTAAAAAACTTCAAACTGATATTGGTATCTTTATTTGGAACAAACTGCTCCCAAGAATTTCCTGGAAGAAACTCAGGAGACGTAGGGAAAAGGGAGTCTTGCTGCCCCCGATCTTCAGGCTTACGCCTGGGCTTTTCAGCTATCTCACGCCAGGGTGTTATTAAAAATACCAGCAGGTTATGGAGTAGGGTCCCTTTATCTAATGTTGCTGAAGGCAGAAGGTGTGGCTCAGTCCGGATTTCTTTTTAAATTTGGGGATCCCAAGTTCTTTAAAAAAGTAAAACTAAAAATCTTGCGAGGTATGGCTAGAACTTGGGCCCAGATAGCTAAGGCAATCAAATTAGGCTATTATGGCAGTAGACCACCTCTTTGGGACCTCCCAGTTGGCCCTTCCTGGCAAGATGACGCCCTTGCAATACCAATAAGAGAGGCAGGCTTGGAGGTCTGGGGCGAATTATTCGATGAAGGCAATCTGCTCCCCTGGGACAGTTTAAGCAATAGAATTGGCTTGAATTTCTCCAGGCTTAAATACTTGCAAATTTCCAGCTGGTCTCGTGCATATTCTGCTCAGAATCAGCGGAGAAATAAACCCCCTTTGGGAGCATATAGTTATCTTGTAACACTATTAGTTGATAAACCTCCATTCAAAAAGGAGATCTCAATCTGGTATAATTTAATTCTGGAAGAAATGGATGGTGAATTCATACTGCCGGATACACTTTGGTCCCCGTTTCTGCTCAACGTTAACTTGCAAGATCTTTGGAGCACGTCATGTAGAATGATGTGGGACATTGTGAAACCTGCATGGCTTCGTAGGAACCATCAATTTACCATTCATCGAGCTTACTATTCACCACTTAGGTTGTCAAAATTTTCATCTGGAAGTACAGTGGCTTGTGCGAGATGTGGGCAATTGTCCGCCTCGGACACTCATATGTTTTTCGACTGCCCTCATCTGTCTCTTTTTTGGAATGATATAAGCAGCTGTCTTTCTGCATCGGTTGGCTCCAATATTGCCCTGAGTCTTGTATCAGTAATTTTTGGTCTTGTGGAAGGAGTTCCCCCTTCTGAGAGAAAGTTCATTTTTTACTCTATTTTGCTTGCTAGGAGGGAGATATGCAAGAAATGGAAAGACCCTTCTCCCCCCACCAAATTTAAATATGGCTGCAGAGTTGGTGGAGGTTTTTCAGTCAAAGCTGCTCCCACTAACATGGCGATAGCAGTTATGCTGAAGTCAAACAATACTGGTTGGTCCAAACTGGCACATCAGTACAGTCAGCACTTTTGTTTTTCGAAACACAAAAATAATATCCTGTGTGTGTGGGACTTTTATGTGGTGAGCCTTACTTATTTCGTGTATGGTATTACCATGATGCACATAGGAGTTGGGACAGAAATAAAGAAAAACAAAAGAAAATACAAATCTGACACGGTATCAGATGTACCTCCATAATAATGGCATGTATTCGCACGACTTGCCAATCAGAGGATGTGAGGTGGATAGGATTGTTTTCTATGGTGAAGCCAGCAGTGGCTATGCAGTCAGAAATAGAGAACTTCTCCCAATGCGAAATGATTTAAGGGAACCAAGGATGGACAGATGGAATGTCACTGAAATCATGAGAAAAATCCCATTGCTGCCCACATCTAAATGTAAACATATTGTTTTACACCAAAGCATATCATATTCAAAGCCACTTGATAATGAGTGTAACATAAATATTCTCATTAGATGATTTTCATGTGTAAACGGTAAAGTGACAACTTTGGCAACCTTTATACATTTTGAGTTTTTGAACTAGACCTTTTTGGAGGTTATATTAACTATACATGTAAACATATTCTTTATTTTGTGCTTGACATTTATTTTCTTAGACATGACTTCTTTGAAATTAAAGCATACAAAAATGTGATGAATGGAATGGTAAAATAAATCTCAGCCACTGGTAAGTTCCTGGATCGTATCCCAGTCCATCGTTATTTTTCACACCATATCACCTCACTATGAACCCAGCTATATGCAAGTCAGTGAAATCCCTGCTCTAATGGGAACAGTCCAGCCCAAACTACCAAGTCAGGTCCTCCCTAAACCTGAACACAAGCAATTTAGGACTAGAATCAAGCTATACCTGGCTGATGAACCCATAATAAGGGTGAAACCGGTCATGGGTTGCTTCTGTTCTGGTTCAGGGAACCTTGGCCTGGCAGTTCCTGTGGACTGAAGTTCATTGAAAAGGAAGGTGCACCAAAGAATTAGCCAAAGGAACAAGTTCAGACCATAAATCTTCTTTATTCAGTAGAATATTTAAAAAACAGATGCACAGCCAATGCGTTTTGTTTCTATGTGCCAAAGGAACTTCATCAGGGCTAAAACAATGACACAAAGACCTGATATAAATATACATACAACACATACATTAATACACATAAACACATACTCAAATCGATAAACAGCCCACCTCACTTAGATACACCATATTGTACATTAAAAACACTACAACAACAAATTTAGAGTGGACCTCAAACATGTTCCAACATAGTTTTCTTAGATAGCTTTAAAAAACATATATTGTGGTTAAACTACCAGGAGAATTTCATATGGTGGGAAACAGAAAAAAGAGAGAGTATTTAATATGATTGGAAAGGTAAAGATACATTGAGAAAGAATGCTTGAAAAGCACTCAGCGAGATCTGACAGTAAAAGGGATACATACATTTAAATTCAATGGCCGGAATCTGAAGGTGCACAAAATTGGGACATGTACACAAAGAAACAAGGGGTAGAGAGGGAAAGCAATATATCTTAAGAATCATACAACATCCCAACGATGAGATATCTCACCTAGTAATGAGATGTAAACTGGTGACAGTAGCATCCACTGTAGGAAACGGTGTACTCAGGGTAACGTGGTCACACTCAAACAAACCAAAATTAAGGCAATGTGTCAATTCTATCAGCAATAATATACCGATGAACAAAATTAGCCACCTATGCTGTACATGTGCTTTCCTAAAAAACACTAGGCATGAATCGCCCTTTCACATCACACGACATGTAGTTGTTCTCACCTTAATATAATGCAAATGTTCATGCCCCATCAAAGTGATAAATAAATAATTTGAATCGGGGGGTCCAGGAGTTCCACACAGATAGAGGAAAGAAAGAATACTTCAATCCTCACTGTGAGATCTGAAGTGAAAAAGAAGGTGAAAACAAAAGTAGATAATAACAATTATAGGAGTTGTAGGAACCCACAAATCTCACTGCCACTAAAAATACCAAAACTTCAGTATCCGCAATGTAACACATATGGGCATATGCATCAAAACCCAAAATAGCGATTTCTTATTTGTGAAAAATAAGGAATTGCAAATAAAAAATCGATATCCGGAATGCATGAAGAGACTCGCGAATACATAGGGATTCGCAAATAATCGCAAAATAGATAGCGAGGTTCTAATTGCGAGGCGCTGCAGGTGAAAAATCCAAATAGCGAACTTGCTATATGCGAGATCACTATTTGCGAGATCGCTATTAGTGAAAATCGCAAAAAGCGTGTCGCTTTGGATGCAGGCTGATGACATCATAACCAGGAAGTCAGCCAGCCCATGCTTCATTCAGTGCCCTGAGGAGTTCAGGGGAGGAGGCAGAGTACTGAAGCAGAGCTGAACAACTTCCAAATCTTCATCAAGCTACCTTGCCAGACACAGGATGGCCAAAACAACATCAGGGGAGAGTGATACCACCACCAGGAAGATGAAGATGAAGTTCTCTGAGAGGGAATTAGAATATCTAAATGTGGAGGTCAGCAGAAGCCATGATAAATTTGTTGACAAAATGTCCCTGAAAGTGAGGTAGGCAGAGAAGCAAAAAATATGGCTGTGCATCAAGGCAAAAGTAAATGCTGTGGGAGTCATGTACAGCAGCATTGATGACTTTGAAGAAAAGGTGGTATGACCTGATGATACGTGCCAAAGGGCACATAGCCAAAAGGCTGAAGGAAGCAGGTGCCACCTGCGGGGGACCATTGACTGCACCCACCAACACAGCCCTGGAGGACCTTGTTGAGGCTACAATCTAGCCTGAGGCAGTCGTTGGAGTCACTCAGCTGGACACATCCGGCGCAGCAAGTATCCTGCAAGGTAAGATGCATGCAAGAGTCAATCCTTTGCGTAATGTCTAATCGTGCACATACCCCCAGGAAAATCACAATTTACAGTTTAAACTCCAGTTATTGGAAATATTCTAGGGCTACTTCAAAAAGATCTCTCAAAACACGTGTATAGACAAACCAAAAGTGACAATAATGATTAGAAAAGAATAAAAATATATTTATTCAATTTTACATAATCGTATTTGTGCATATAAACCATATATTATGAAAATAGAAAAACAAAGGTCCTACAGAGACTGACACATAACCAAAATTATAACTACATTCATTCTTGGCACACACATAGTACATTCAGCAGATCATATTGATGTATACGATCTTCCTAACATTGTCAAATGTAATTCACAGTTGATGTAGCAAATACAAGTTGGATTAATGAACGTATAGTTCTTTTTGGGTGGTTTCCAAATAAAGACTCTACGTGCATTTCGACAGCCAAGCTGCCTTCATCAGGAGTTCCACCACTGAATGTAGTCAATGAATGTCAAATTGAATAAGTATATGGCACGAAGCACTAAGCACTTAGCACTTTCTTGAGGCGGAAAGCCGGGAAAGTTAGGCAGCGAGCCACGACTTGTTTTTATTTCATTTTATCTTTGTTGTCATTGTTATTTGCTATTTGCACTCGCCTACTTACCCTTGCACCATCTGTCATCCCTCTCAGCCGATTAGGCGCTGCCACGGGATGCTTTGGGGTGAGCCGCCATATTGCTGGGAGTCGCAGGGTTGCGGTCTAGCTCATTTGACCCTCCCACCCTCTCTTGTATTTAAATCCCGCTACTTCCCTCGCGCGCTGATTTGGCACGAAGCACTAGGCACTTAGCACTTTCTTGAGGCGGAAATCGGGGAATGTTAGGCAGCGATCCACAAATTGTTTTTAATTCATTTTATCTTTGTGATCATTGTTCTTTGCTATTTGCACTCGCCCACTTACCCTTGCACCATCTGTCATCCCTTGCAGCCGATTAGGCGCTGTCGCGGGATGCTTTGGGGGTAAGCCGCCATATTGCTGGGAGTCGCAGGGTTGTGGTGTAGCTCATTTGACCCTCCCGCCCTCTCTTGTATTTAAATCCCGCTACTTCCCTTGCGCCTGATTTGGAACAAAGCACCAAGCACTTAGCACTTTCTTGAGGCGGAAAGCCGGGAAAGTTAGGCAGCGAGCCACGACTTGCTTTTAATTCATTTTATCTTTTGATCATTGTTATTTGCTATTTGCACTCGCCCACTTACCCTTGCACCATCTGTCATCCCTCGCTGCCGATTAGGCGCTGTCGCGGGATGCTTTGGGGGAAGCCGCCATATTGCTGGGAGTCGCAGGGTTGCGGTCTAGCTCATTTGACCCTCCCACCCTCTTCCTGCATAAATGTCCGTCATTTCCCGTCCACGCCCTACTGGGTCCAGGGGCCATATCCCCTGGTCAAACTCCGCCAAAGAGGTTTATCTACGGGGCAGATCATCAGCACGCGCTAAGACCCACATCTATACAGGGCTGTATCACTTTAGACATGATGGATCCATTTCCACAGTCCTGTTTGCACTGCACCTTCTCTCTGGATGTCCCACAGTTGTGTTGTTGCTGCACTTCGTGTGCCACTACTTCCTCTAATCCTTCTTATACGTTTCTTAGCCTGAATTGCTGCGCCTTACCCAAACACAAACGTGAGATTGTTGATCTTTTAATTGAGGAACTACCTGATGCTCTATTTGTTACTGAGACGTGGCTGCATGAAAGCGCCGGTCCAGACATAGCGGTAGCACTACCTTCTATTAACGCCATTGCTAGGAGCGACAGACCCAATAAAATCGGGGGTGGCATTGCGATCATATTTAAGAACACCTTCCAATGCCAGCTTGATACTGTTATTTTAAGTAATTGCGAGGCAGCGCGTTTTAAACTTGCCCTTCATCCTAAAGTTACTCATCCGGCCCTGTGAATGCCTGGTCGACACAACTTTCCAATTACATAGCTTCTATTCTTACAACTTCTAGTAATTTTTTGATTGTAGGCGACTTTAATGTTCACCTGGAGGACTCAAAGAACAGTATAAGCAGGAACTTAATCGCCGATTTGGAAGCTATGAATATCACTCTACATAATCGTGGCCCCACGCACAGCTGTGGTCACTTCTTGGACCCTATCTTCTCCAATGTTCCTTATCTACATTGTTCTCCTGCCTTACCCGTCCTTTGGTCTGACCACTATCTCATCAAATTTATGTTTTCACCCACTGACGTATTGCCTCACTGCAGAGTTCCATCAGTCACTAACAAAAGAAACTGGAATAAGCTGGACATTATCTCTCTTAATAATATGCTTGCGACTCACCTTCCCACCGATCTTCTTAAGTCGATCGATATGGATACTGTAGGAGGTGTCACAAATTCCTGGCTCCTTGAGGCTATTGACATCTGCCTTCCTCTTTCCAATAAGAAGGAGGCTAACCACAAAACACCGGCACTCTGGTTCAATGAAGCATTAAAAGCGGATAAGTCGCAGTGTAAAAAACTGAAACGTATTTGGAAAAAGGACTACTCTCCCACGGCAGGTCTCAACTATAAAAGCGAATTGAAGCTCTATCCTAAAGCCTGCACCCTAACTAGGGCCAACTATGTCACTAAAACGATAACTGAAGCAGCAAATAAATCCAATGTACTCTTTGGCTTGGCTAAAAATCTTGCTGGCGCTCAGACCACAGCTAAACCTCCGCCCTTGTCCAGTATCAAATGTGATGAACTGGCTCAATTTTTATCACACACATCTATAAAATCTATCAAGATATCTCTGACCAAAGCGGTAGTATTACCGCTCCCACATTGCCTGCTAACCCAAGGGATTTAACTATCCTCTTATCCCCTCCTACGCTCCCCTCCTTTCATGGCCTGATCTTCACCCCGCAGCCCTTCTCGAGATTCTACGCATAGTGAAATCGGGTTCTCCTACTGATCCCTTGCCCATTCCAATACTGCGTTTATTGGATACCCCGCAGTTCTCTATGATCTGCACTACACTTAATCATTCCCTCAAAACTGCTGTTGTTCCCGCTTGTTGGAAGCATGCAATGGTCACCCCATTGCTGAAAAAGCCTACGGCTGACCCCAAAGTTCTCTCCAACTTCCGTCCTATATCTCTGTTGCCGGCCTTCTCCAAAGTTTTGGAGAGGCATATTCATCAGCATCTGTCTCAGTTCGTGGCGACAAACAATTTATTGCATTCCTCCCTGTCGAGTTTTCGTCCTGGCTTCTCTACTAAAACCACTCTCCTTGGCATTACAGAAAATCTCCGATCCTTGCTGGATCGAGGTGACACAGCAGTACTGATATTGCTCGATCTCAGTGCAGCTTTTGATACTGTTTCCCACAATATTCTCCTCATATCCCTCGCTGCCAAGGGCATCGGTGGTGTAGCCTTGGAATGGTTGGCATCTTTCCTGACGGACCAGACTTCTCAAATTTTCTCACATGCTACTACCTCCAAAATCTATTCATCACCCATGGTGTACCCCAGGGCCCGATTCTTAGCCCTCTCCTTTTTAATCTTTACATCACTCCTTTGGCCCTTATTGCGGAACGTTTCGGGTTGACGTTGTACACCTATGCCGATGACTCACAAATCGTCTTCTCCCTAACTGAATCAGACCAGGCCTCCACCTCCCTCCTTCAGACTGGCCTCGGGGAGATATCCGATTGGATGAATCTTAACCCTCTCAAATTAAATGGAGGGAAGACGGAAGTCTTGGTCCTCGGGCAAAAACTTGACCTTTGGAGCTCCAGGCATTGGCCATCTGAGATGGGTCCACTTCCATCCCCTTCTGAGCACGTGCGTCACCTGGGGGTGATTATTGACAAGGGGCTTACTATGCAATGCCAGGCCAATAAAGTGGCAGCCACCTGCTTTACCATTCTACGTTGGCTGAGGAAAATCTTTTGGATGCTGCCGCTTGACACCCAGAGGTCCGTAATGAACACCCTGATAACCTCTCGGTTGGACTATGGTAACATACTCTACCTGGGGGCGACCAAGGCAGTCACGAGACGTCTTCAAGTAGTACAAAACGCTGCCGCACGCTTGATCTGTGGTTGCCATAAAACCAACCATATCACAGAACACCTCCGTGAACTTCACTGGCTTAAAGTCGATAGCCGCGTGAAATTCAAAAAATTGAGTTACATGCACAAGATCAAGTCTGATAATGCTCCTGAATACTTGCAATCCCTTGTCAAAACCTACTCCTCTTCTCGTTCTCTCAGTTCCTCCTCACAAAATTTATTCTGTGTGTCCAAGTTTAGACTATCGAGAATGGGTGGGAGGTCTTTCTCGTTCTTAGGGCCCAGACTTTGGAATTCCCTTCCCTCTGACATTCGTGCTGAGAGCCGTTATGCCCGCTTCCGCAGGGCCATTAAAACCTAGTTCATTAATCAATAACCTCTCATTAGTCTGTGCCCTTGCTGCTTTTGTCTCCTCTAGCGCCGGGAAACCCTTTGGGGTAGCTGTCGCGCTTTACAAATCTAATAAATAAAAAATAAAAAAATATATATATATATATTTTTATACTTTTCCAATCATTAATGTCACTATTGGTTTAAATATACACATGTTTTGAGAGATCTTTTTGAAGTAGCCCTAGAATATTTACATTAATGTAATTCCCTGTCTAGGTGTACTTCTTATCCTTCTTAGGAGCCCCCTTTTCTTTGCTATTGTTCTACCTGCAGCCTGTCTGTGTGGGGTGTTGCTTTTTTCTTATAATTTTTATCATTACTCACATTTTTGTTTATAGCCTGGCTGTTTCTGTACATGTACTTTTTACATTTGTCTACGTCTTTTTATTCTTGTGTCTTATATGTTTTCTTTTCCTAATTTTGTATCTTTTAGTGCAGCCACACCTTTTCCTTGCTCTAGGCCTTTGAAAACATATTTTCATACGACAGCAGTCCATTGTAAGTAATTGCATCTTCATATCTCTTCCCATTATAAGATAGCCAGCATTCATTTGGAAAGATGGAAAATCTGAAGACTTTCGCCTTCACAGATGAGCAATTTGCTCTCTTGGAAGGGGACCAGGTTAGTTTTGTTTAACCATTATATCCATTGGGCACAATAGCCAATAATGAAGACATACGTAAACTACTAGAATTAAAAAAGAAAATCAAAAGGATAGAGATGCATGGGCATTTCAGGCTTGAATATTTAAAGGCAGGTGTGATACCCCAAGGCCTAAGGGTCCGGAACATACTGAGGTTATTTGTGCAAATAAAGGAATTTTTGGATAAATGGTCATTAAAAGCGAACCGATGTTCACGTGACCTGATGATGTTAATAGTCACCACTGCCAGAGAAATGATTCAAATAATAATAGAAGAAATGTCCACGTTAGAAGCAAAGATAAAAGAATGTAATGCTGTGGAGGAAGCAAAAAAGAATATCGATCAGTTAAACCAGGAGTTTGACTCATACAGTGACTATTTGCTTCAACGCAAAACAGATCAATTAAAAAATTATATTAGGTTTTACTCCAAGGATAAAACCTATTCATACCTCAATGAGCACTTCTATACAGATGGTCTATGACTCCTTTGGCCTGCATAAACATACGGCCAGGGAGGATAGAGAGAATGGGGGCCGGTCCCTAGTCCCCTTGAGGAAATTTCAACTTATCTCGCTAGATGAGGCAAGGCAAGAGATAATCCGGTGTAAGTCAGGCTCCCCAGAGGACCCTTGTCCACCTAAACTGTGGGCACCTTTAGCGGACGCTACTGCACCTATGCTCCAACATATCTGGAATACTTCCATAGACACTGGGGAATTTCCAGAGAGTTGGAAGCATGCGACGCTCCTTCCACTGAAGAAGAAGCCAAACGGGGATGCGGAGGATTTAACTAACCTCCGTCCTATCTCTCTGCTGGCAGCTCCCGGGAAAATGATGGAAAAACTAATCCATCGCCAGCTGAATGCTCATGTTGAGTCTAATAACACCCTTCATGAGACTCAGTCTGGGTTTAGACCCGGCTTCAGGACGGAGACGGCGCTGATTGAGGTGGCTGATTCTCTGAGGTGGTCGTTAGATTCAGGAGACTCAGCTATGCTGATGCTCCTGGATCTCTCGGCCGCGTTTGATACGGTGGATCATGTTAGGATGATCCAACGTCTGGCAGACATTGGCCTACAAGATCAGGCACTCGGTTGGATGCAGTCCTACTTGTCAAACCGAACGCAGAGGGTCACCTTAGGCACTTGTGACTCGAAGCGTAAGCTGCTGCGATGCGGGGTCCCGCAAGGATCTGCCCTTAGCCCCCTTTTGTTTAACGTTTATCTTGCCCCTCTTTTTTCCCTCATTGCCAACTGGGGAGTCACTGCAATATCTTATGCTGATGACACCCAGTTGGTTTTTCCCTACTCTGAGGTTACAGAGGTGGCATTTGCAAACTTTAAGGGGTGCCTTCAGGATGTGGCTTCCTGGATGAATACTAATAAGCTGAAACTGAATCCGGGAAAAACGGAAGTGATCTTCTTTGGTAAAGGCAGTCACCCTCCAGCTGAGCTCTGGTGGCCGACTGAGATGGGTACTCCACCTTCCCCCTCCCAGGGGGCAAAAAATCTGGGGGTCAAGTGGGATGAAAATCTCTCCTTTGTGCCCCAGATCCATCAGGTTACAGGTTGCTGCCTGAGCAAAATGAGGAATCTCCGCCCAGTCCTGAAACTTTTGCCTGAGTCTTGCCGGAAAACCGTGATCCATGCCACCATCACTTCGAGATTGGATTATGCTAATGGCCTGTATAGCGGTCTCCCGAAATACTTGGTTCAAAGGCTGCAAACGGTGCAAAACGCGGCAGCCAGGCTACTTAAGCATATTCCTTTTAAAGAGCACATCTCCCCCCATCTTCGGGCCTTACACTGGCTCCCGATTGCCAGTAGAATAAAATTTAAAACTCTTACTCTGGCCTATAGGTCCCTCTACGGCACCTGTCCTAATTATTTGAGAGCCCGTCTGCCTAGATATACACAGTCCCGCTGTCTTCGCTCAAATGATCAGGTGCTACTGAGTGTGCCACGAGTCAAAAGAGCTAGACTGGGCGGCCGGACCTTTTCAGCCAATGTGACCCGTCTCTGGAATTCCCTACCTCCTGAGCTGCGAAAGGCCCAATCAGAAACAAGTTTTAGGAGACAGCTTAAGTCGTGGCTGTTCTCGGTGCCTCTCTAGGCTGCAGACTCCCAGCTAACTTTCTTGTTAAGCCCTCACAGCACCGGGACGCCTCCTAGTTGAGGCAGCTGTTCGCGCTTTATAAATACTAGTATTATTATTATTATTATTATTCAGATACATTGTATCAAGACCCCGATACTTATGGATCAGAACAACCTAGACACAAAGTCACAACCTTTTCTGATTCATCAGATTCAGAGAATGAGCCAAGTCCACATCAATCCAACTACGGATCAGACAGAGGTAGATATCAACAAACTCACCCAAGAGGTCAGTCACCTTGTTTAGGCAGACGAGGACCTCGGAGGGGCCCTTGGAAACTGAGATATCAGTGGAGGTTCAATGCAAACTTCAATTACAACGAATATCCTCAGAACGTTGCCCAATATTTGGTGACCAGAAATGCCCAGTACTGGAGAACATAGATAAAATACCCATTTTCAATTCATCTAAAAAAAACTTTCAGATCAGGAAGTCATGCTGTTATCTAAGGGTCTATTCTTTGTCCCTCATACTAGAGTGGATGTTTTTGAGTTATCCCAGGATACACTCCTTTTTCCGTAAAATACGTTTGAAAAATGATTTTTGAAAATAGACCTATTTTCAGCATTAATGGAGAGAACAAATCAGGCCTTCGTCCAGTGTCCATTTTCACTCCAACTCTGGACCAAGTTGGGCCAGAAGTGGGCATTTTTGAATCCGTTGTGATAACTAAACTCCAAACATCATCAAATTTGTTCCCAAGCCTACCCCTAATATTCAGAGCGATGTATTGGATGCTCTCAATGCCTTAAAAACCGAGAAAAACATCACAGTACAAAGTTTTGACAAAGGGTGAGGGATTGTCTTAATAGATACTGATACGAATATTTCCAACATGTACAGTCTTTTGAATAATCCCTTACATTATCGGAAAATCAGAATGGACCCAACATCTAGAGTCCAACGTAAAATCAGTATTCTGACCAATAAAGCAGTAGAAGAGGGAATTATATTCCAACTAGAGAGTGAGTGTTCCGGCACCCCTTATGGCTAGCGTCTATGGGATTCTGAAAATTCACAAGGGTAGTAACAATTTCCCATATCGACCTATTGTTACTACTATAGGGTCAGTCAATGAACATATATCCAAATATATTGACCAAATCTTGCGACCTCATGTCTCTAAAACTGTGTCATATGTGAGAGACACAAAAGATATGATTCTGAAAATAGAAGGTTTATCCTTCAATAACCACAGAGACACCTTGGTATCTTTGGACATTGAGTCGTTATATAGTAACATCCCTCAACTTGAAGCTTGTACAGCGGCGGAATGGTTTAATTTAACCGTTTCAGTAGACTGCAATGTGCCGTTTATAATTGATCTCCTCACCATTGTCCTTGATGAGAATACTTTTGAATTCAATGGGGACATGTACAAGCAGATCAAGGGCGTTAGTATGGGGGCATCTTGTGCCCCCACTATAGCCAACATCCATGTCATATTTTGAACATCAATTTATCTACAATGAGAAAGCCCCTTTTTTCGAGTACACAAATGGGCTTGGTATTTCGTTGATATTCTGTTCATTTGGAAGGGCGAATCTGAGAAACTCCAGGAGTTTCTAGAATGGATCAATCTACGCTACACTAATTTATGGTTTACATGAAACATTGGTGATCGAAAAAATTTTAGATATTGAAATTAAGGAAGTGGACTTCACACTTCAAGTAGATCTTTACACCAAGCCAACCACAGCAAATACATTGCAACATTTCTCTAGCTACCATCCCAAATGTCAAAGAGAAAGTATCCTGATGGGACAATTCTTGCGTCTTTGATGTAACTGTACTAGTGTACATGATTTTGTTCTGAGGGGAACAGCATTGAAACAACTATTCACTAATCGAGGATACCCCAAGAGACTCGCGAGAGAAGCGTATAAAAGGGACAGATTTTATGACCAAGACCATTTGTTGCAAACAAACACCAAAAAAAGATGCCTCAAAATTGGTATGTGTAACAAGATATTCGCCCCCAATGAAAAGATTCGACAAACTATAAATGCCCAACAGCACATACTAAACACAAATACTGATCCTGACAAGGCCCTTCAACGTCCTATGTTTGCTCACAAGAGAAATAAAAATCTGAAAGACCTTGTGGTGCATTCCAGATTACAAGCTAAACCGCCCTTCATACAGAAAACCATTGGGGGGAGTCATCCCATTACTGGCAACCACAAATGTGCCCACTGTAAGGCATGCGATGGTGCCGTCATCGCAGATACATTAATTTACCTCCAGAAAGAAATCAAACTTAAAACTTTTACCAACTGAAAAAACGGACAATGTTATATATCTATTACTGTGTCTGTGCAACAAAGGTTATGTTGGCGAAACATCGCTGCCATTTTCAGTCCGCTTGACTGAACACCGTTCAGCAATCGAAATAAAAAAACTGACTGCTCCGCAGATGATAGCTCCCAAAAATGACAACCTTAGTTTTCCCTTGGTTTACTAGAAGGTTGTTATCTTTGTTAAATTGATTCAACACATTTAGGGCTCTCTGTAGGCCCACACTTGTGTGGTCCTTATGCTGCCTAATCTCGGTGCTACTAGGCTGGCGCCTTTCAAGGCATCCCGCAAATCCGCCGTATACAGGTTAAAAAGGATGGGCACTGTACCAGCGCTGGGTTTAACCTGCACCCAGGTGCCATCGTAAAGTGATCTGATTGCCTTCAGTAGGTTTGGCTGAATGCCCCAATTTTCTAGTTTCCGCCATAGCCTTTTTCGTAGCACTTTATCGAATGCAGTGCTGTAATCAATGAAGCAACAAAAGAGGGAAGGGTTTTTCTTCTTTATTGCTTCAGTTGCTAGGTGCGCTAATGCCAGGATATGATCCATTGTCGATGCTTGTGGTCTGAAGCCAGTCTGAAAGCAGGGTATGATGCTTTTTCCTTTGGCCCATGTCTCTAGGTCCTTCTGTATGAGGCGGGCTTAGGCCTTGGCTTCTATGTCAAGAAGAGCTATGAGCCTATAATTCGATGGCTTCAAACAATCTCCCTTTTTAAAAATTGGGACTAATATGGAGCCCATCCTTGAGTCGGGGGTTATTGCTGTCGTTAAGGAATGGTTGTAAAGAGGAGTGAGGACGGATGCCCAAAAGTTGGTGGCCTTTTTAAAAACCTGGGCGGGTATCCCGTTTGGTCCACGGGCCCCATCGTTCTTCATGTTCTTAAATATCTTAATAATGATTTGATGAATTATCTGGGCTGACAGGGTACTTCACATCTCTGCCTGGTCTCGCAGAGCCTCAGAAGGATTTCGGGGGCTAGAAGTTTTTTCTTCGATAATTGCCCTTGGTAGGTGGAGATAGTCCGTCCCACAGTTAGAATCTTCAGTACTGCATGTGTTTTCATGGGCAATTGAATATAGCTGCTTTACATAGACCAGCCAATCTTGCTCTGCCACCCCGTTTTCTCTTGGAGCACCTCTGCTGCTTTGCTGCTTAGCCGGTTTCAATGTCTCCATAGTCCTGCCGAATTCTTCTGTTTGAGCAGGGAGAAAACTTTGATCAATTCCCTGTCCATGTGAGCATTTTTGTGTTCCCACCATTTCTTTCTTAGGGCTGCCCTCAATGATGCAATCGATGTCCCATCTGTTTGTCTGCCCCCTATTTCTTTATTACTAGTTCCTTACGCAAGAGGCGTTTGGTCTCGCGTATGTTCTTGGTTGGATGGATGATTCCAGCTGTCATTTTCTTTTTGGGCTTGGAGCATTGTGGCTGGGGATGGCCCAAGCTTGTTTGTATCTCATCAAATATGGTCTCCCATATTTTTATCTGTGAAGACGGAATTGCTGGGATCTCCTCCTGTTTTAGGTCCAGCCAGTTTTGAAGTTTTGCTCCCGTCTCGTCTGTCCATCTGATTTTCTTAAGGAGGCTGTAATTTTCGTCCCCTCTGGACTCTCCGATGGCTTGGAACTTAAGGGCCGCTGGAACTTCTAGCTTGAACATTGCTATTAGCGCCTGTGATCACTTTCCGACCTGATCTTGAATGTACAATCTTCCAGACTGGCCGCCATTACTTCGCTGACCATGATACAGTCGATCCTGAAGATGTCCCGGAAGGTTGGCTGTAGTCGCCCACCATTCGAGTATCTTGCTTTCACAGCGTACCTTGAAGATAGCTTATGATTGTCGAATAAGTCATGAAAGGGTGTGGCCCTTCCTGTCTCTCGATATGGGGATGCTGTATTGTCTAGGTCCTTTAGGTTAAAGTCCCCGACTAAGATAACTTGATGATTTTTTTTATTTATTTAGGAGACTGTTGATTTCCCTTGTCAATACCTTCAATTGATCTTTCATGGTGGTTTGTGCTGGATTGACGTAGCAGTTTATTATTAGGAGGCGCCTTGGCTCTAGTGTGTGTTTCAGACCTTCTATTTGTAAGGCTTGCAGCCCAGGTAAATTTAAGTTTATTCCAGTCACTACGAGGGGGCTTGCGTGTTTTATATAAACTGATAGACCGCTGGAGGGGCGACCAAAGAGGTTCTTCTTTATTGCTGGCACATGATGTTCATAGAACCCTGCCATTGGTGAGCTAGATAATGCCCAGGTCTCTTGGAGGCAGAGTATGTCTCCTGTTTCCAGAAATCGCCTAAGGTTGTTATTCTTGCTGCTCCCTGCGATGTTCCATGAAATTAATGTTAAGTTTTTCTTAGGAAGAGGTACTCCCTTGGTTTCACTCCTGTCGGGCCTGGACTTGCTGCTAAGAATAATTCTGTGTTCTTCCCCAGTTTCCGGATTGATCCAAGAGGGAAGGGATGGCACTAATAACCATTTGGTTGTTTTGACATGCGATCTTGATTCCTGTGTAGTCCTTATGTCTCTTTCCTGTATTCTCGAGGAGTCCTGATCTATTTGTCCCCTGCAGGACTGACCAGGAGGCCATGTACCCTTATCTGGAGGAAGAATGTATGGGTATTTTGGGTTGGGAAGATTCTGAGCATCGATGCCCCACTCGGCAAGTTGTGTGGAGTTGTCCAAAATGGCCTCTGCAGTTTCCTTTTTCTTCAAGCCTAATATTGTTGAATTGCCGTGTGTGTCACCCTTCATGCTCAAGAATCTCACCCACTCTATGTCCCCTGTTTGTAGCTTGTCTAGAATGGCAAGGTGCTTAAAAAGGCAAAGAATATTGCACCTGTTCAAATTGTCATGCTAACCCGTGCTATAAAATCTCAGGGTGAGGACTATCTCATGGATGGTAGTGACTGTTCCTGATGAATGACTCGTTTTGATCCTCCCTAAATTTTGTGCCACCTAGAATTATCTGATGGTTTGGCTTCCTTGTTTGCTTATGGCAGTTCCTACTTTGGATTTCGAGCTCTGGCCCTGGTGTAACTTGTGCTGGGCTGGTGCCTGGGGCTTTGCTGTGGTGATTTTATATCGTCCAGCAGTGGCAGTGATATTGACCACAATTGCTGTATAAATTTCTCAGCCGGTGCATGACTTATGTCCTCTGACATATGATGTAGTGGTTTTTTATCATCCGGCAGTGGCAGTGGTTTTGACCACGATTGCGATATCATTTTTACAGCTGGCACATGGCTTGTATACTCTGTCCTTTGGTTCCCTGGGGAGTATCCTCTTCTTAACTGCAGTTTTTGACATGTCGCAGGTAGATTACTTGTGGCGATTAACTGTTTTTGCTGTTCTCCTGGAGGTAAAACCGTGTCAAAAGCCTTTGTGCCCCAGTTCTTATTTGTGAAAATTGGATAAAGCTGGCCCACTTTGGGGTCCACTTGTGACGGTCTGCTGTCAATCTTCCTTAGCTGCAATTGTCTTCCTCTTAGCTTGGTTTTTTTCTGTTGTTTCTTAATCTTCTTTTTTTCTCTTTTTGCCAGTGGGCGTTCAGGGATGGCAATTTTGCAGGGAGTGAGTTCTTTTAAGTCCGATTCCCTGTCATCAGGAACTTCATTGCTCTCTGTTGCCCTGCTTTTTGGGCTTTGTATTCCTTGTGCCATTTTGGCATTGTGCGCAGAGGCCTCACTCCTTTGTGCTTCTTTTTGCTCAAATCGTGCTGGTAACCTTAATCCGAGATCGATTGCTTCCATTTGTCTCACTCCTAAAGGGTAGCCGCTTCTTGAGATCCTATCGTCTGAATTGATTGGCAGCCGTGATTCTTTGTTTCCTTGAACTTTCTTTACTATTTTGGCAAGGATCTCAGGAAGTAGAGCCCATTTATCCATGAGAGTTGAGCAGGAACAGGAGCATTAACCCCAAGTGTTGGTCGATCCTCTTTTCCAACCCTTCCACTCTAGAGCTTATGTCAACTAGGCGGCCAGCGATCGATTGCAGAAGTTCGATTTGGACTTCCATTTTGGTTGACTGCCACAGTAGAGCTTTGTTAGTGTCACTGTTTAATTCCGGCCTCAGTGTTCGCCGGAAGTCTGCTTCTGGGCTGTCATAAAACGTGCAGTGATCTACTTTTGCATTGGTAGCCCGGAGAGATCCTATTTGTTGAGTTTGCCCCACCCCAGCAAATTTGGGGTCAGTTCTAGTGTTCTCTCGATTTTATCTCCTAAATTTTGAAGAAACGAAGATGTAAGCTCCCCTACCACTGGTGAATCCAAGTGTTGGGCAATTAGTTGCTGTCGGCTGCTTGTGGGGGATGGTGCTGGTACTATGCTCCATGCTCTTACTAGCTGAGCTGGGATCGTGATCTTTTAACTAGTTGATTTGTGCCCTTATCACTGGAACATCCGCAGCTCCTCTTGGTGCAGTTGCGTGGTCAGAGTCAATAGTGACGTTGATGGCTTTATCTATAGATGTACTAGAATTTTGTACGCTGGGTATTTTGCTTGATTGTATACCTTTAAGTTGTTTGCACTCTGGTTTACCAAGTTCTTGTTTATTGCTAGATTCCAGGTGAGAAGATGAGCCTCCTCTAGGTAGGGCAGTGTAGATTAAAGGCTGTGTAGTGCTACTTTCTGGCATGGTGCTCGCATCGCCACCTTCCCTTGGTATGTTCTCGGTTACCTGCTCCTGCCTACCCTGGTCCGTATTGGCAGTGCCCTTCGTCCTAAAAACGTTTCTAATCGACCCCATTGGTTCTACATCTTGAGGCAGTTCATTTAGATTTTCCGTGAGTGATTTACTCTTGGTAATCCTTTTAATAGGCAGACCCCTATTGGAGGGGTGCTCAGCGGTCGTATGTTGTCTCGCCTTTTTTTTGGGTCCCATTTTAGTAAGTTTCACTCGGGGAGGATGCTGATAAGCTTGGCTAACTTGCCCGTTGTTATTCATTTCTTTGTTCACGTTTGAGACTGAAAAACTGGTGTGATGTGAATCTGGTGTTTATGTTCCTTAGTTTTGTGTGCAGGGTTTGACCGATTCAATTGTTGTGATCGTGCGTAGTTTTTAACAGTCCCCTCAACTTATGTCGTCCGTAGTTGACCACCTGTTCTGGATGCTGAAAATACCTAATAATTGTGCTTATGGTTGAACTTATCAGTGCTGCTTAATCAGACTGAGTCGGCTGGGGCAAAATCGGTGTTGGCTGTTGTTTGGCTATGCAGCTAGGTGCCACCAGTGAAACTGTATCCCACTATTTTGTTGCTGCTGGGTATTCAGGCGAAGTGTCTATCCACTGATCCCTTTGGATGCGAAATTGGCCCTCGCTGGCTGGCTGAGGATTGAGGTGCCAGGGGGCGTACTGCTAAGTACTAGGATCTTGTAGGAGCACGTGGGAACTAGTGGGGCGAGCAAAGATGCGTGTGGCACACAGGGTAGTCATAGGCATGCCTCCATTATCCCTTTTGGGAGTGCTTGCCCCTTGTTTAAGTGTGCTGCTTTGCCTGCCTGTAAATGAAATGAAGCTCTGGAACAGGCTCACCTGTGCTCACTTCTGTACTCCACTGAATGGTCTGTGTCTGCTCCTCGATGCTCCTTGCAGATGGGGCGCTCTCTTGGATTGTTGGTTGGTTGTGACGTCTTCCGCTGTGCACATAGTGCCCTACTATGTGCTGTCATCCATGTGGAAGGGAAGCTACCAGCGGAGTCCCGTTAGATAACTCCTGGGAACTCTGGGGCCACACTGCACTACCGCTGCCCGCCTCCTGCTGCCGAAGCTCTGACGCGCAGAGGTGGCCGGGCTCCCATAAACCAACATATATATGCCCATAATTTGGTGCACACCATTGTTCTTTAATTTGGACATAGATAGATACCTCTAAGTAACCTAGAGATGAAGAGTATTTTTTGTGTTTCTGTGTTGTGCTTTTTATTTCAGGAACCCAAATAGAGTTCTTAGCGAGTGTTGTCTAACAATACACACACCGTAACGAAACCTACACAAGTTGTGTAAGTACATCATTGTTTTTGTATTTGTCCTGACGAATGCTCTATAGACCCGGCTGGGCCAAAAGAGCAGAAACATGTCGGCCGCTTACTGATAGATAAAAGGCAATCTAGTAACTCGATTGATCCTTATATCCAACTGATTTTTAATAACAATATATCTCCTTTTATATTAAAGTTTACAGTGTTGGAGAGAAATTGTTTTTTTAAATTTATGATTTGTGTATCACATTTTTCTTCTTTTGGGCACATCACCCTCCCTCTGGATGTGTCTTTGAAATACCTAGACACTGCTATCTAGACCAGAGGTCGCCTTGGATAAGGCTGGCATACCACACAAAAATTGGACACCCGATGACTATGCCATAACGCTGAGTGTGGGGCGGAGAAAAATATACACCGCATACATCCACCAGTGTTTATGAGGGTGTTCCACGACAGCCAATGGTCTACTAGTTACAAGTGTCCATTCTCCTTTTTTGATTAATTGCACATAGTGCCCTACTATGTGCTGTCGTCCATGTGGAGGGGCAGCTACCAGCGGAGTCCCGTTAGATAACTCCTGGGAACTCTGGTGCCACACTGCACTACTGCTGCCCGCCTCCTGCTGCCGAAGCTCGGACGCGCAGAGGTGGCCGGGCTCCCATAAACCAAGAAAAACCAAAGGTGATGAAGGCAAACAGATGGCTAGGTCGGACTAACTGGGGAGAGGCAGCACCCGAAAGTGGCCCCTCAACCCCTCAGCCGCCTCATCCGGCTCGTAGCCAGAACACCACTCTCTGTGCTCTGGCAGCAGGACCCCTGGTACGGCGGGAGAGGCAGCGAGAGTCAGATCAGCAGAGGAGACAGCAAGGGAGACAGACGGTCATATCCCCCTCCTTCCACGCAGCCTTGATTGCCGAGCTCCCAAGCTGGTGTTGTTTGGCAATTTTCGGCCGAATGAATGAAGGAAAATGATGCAATTACTCTAAACCTGCTGCAATCAGTGCTTTTCAAACACCATTTTCGTTTACTCCAATGGAGACCCCACGCACATATCAGACTGGCCCGGTCAGAAGTAGAGCAATTGTTAAATTTAGATGGAAGTTTGGGGCATGGATTTGTGTTAGCCGGCAGTCAAACTAAAAATCCAACATCAACCTACCTGTACTGCAAATAATTTAATGGTACTGCTGTAATGAGGGCTGCAGAGTCTGTTGTAGCCCACCTGATGACCAGCTGCTATGCTGGGGGACCCAGTAGTATTGGGGGAACCCGGCTGTGAGGGCGGAGTCAGCCTGAGACGGCATTGTGGCCTAATGTTGCTGCTCCATAATCCACCCTACAGAAAATGGAGTCACAGAGGCCACCTGGACTATCCGGTGTGGTAGTGCCCAGGCCCCCCTTTCAGGGGGCAGAAGAGTGGATTGGGGCCCGACAGTGGGCTTGTACCATTGCGAAGAAGAGGCAAAGAAGAGGCCTACCCCAGCGATGGCCCCATGCCACGCATGTGAAGGGGGAGCGTTGAGTGACCAGGCTGTGACTGGCCAGCCCGAAGCCCCATGTCATGTCTCACCAGTAATAAATTTGGTGGCTGCTGGGCCCAGGTGTTGCCCCTCCGGGGACCTAGGGAATCAAGAAAGTGAGGGGACCTCCTGATTCAGATGGGAGGCCAAAAGAATCCGGGCTGTCTGGCTGGTGATTGCAGGTCAAACCCCTCAAACGTCTCATCCAGTGGCCAGTGCCTAGTGTCAAAAGCAGCTGGCCCTGTGGGAAATCTTGAACAGAAGAGGGCTGTGCCTTGTGGTGGCCACAGATCGGGCTGTGAAGGGAGTGCAGTGAGTATTTGGGCTGTGGCTGTTGTGCCATGGGCCTAGGGTATGCCCTGATGTTCTGGAGGATTGGTGGCTGTCCGAGACCACTGCGGCCTTCCTGGTGGCCCAGGGGTCTGGAAATGAGCAGTAGATATCCTGGGTCAATGGGGCGGCCTGAAGTGTCGTGGTGAGGGCTGTGGCCTGGGGCAGACTGGGGGCACAAACTATCTACCTGCTCTCTCTCTGGTGTTTGGTGCCTGACGCTGGGACTTGGCGTGTGAAACTCTATTAGGGGGGCTCGCGTGGTGATCGGTCTGTGGGCTGCAGAGGGGGCGGGCTAGGTCCCGGTGCAGTTTATAACCCTGGTCCGGCTGAGTTGGAGGCCATTGCTCCTGGAGGCTAGCAACTCAGCCTGTTCTGCTGGGAGAAGACTTGACTATTTATTTATTTATTTATTTTTGAAACTTCTAAAGCAGAAACAAATGCCCTTGGGCGTCTCGGCGCTAAAGATTCCATGCAAGATCAGGACTGAATATTTTACTGATTAAAAAGCCACGTTTTTATATTTTTGCGAAACTGTAGCAAAGATTGACATGAGCGAATCTGCGGGGGTAAGGTGTTCCAAAGTTTGGCTGCTGTCACCACGAAACGTCTATCTCCCCAAGATACAGTCTTGGTGCGTGGTACCACTAGTTAATGAGCTGTTGCCGATCTGAGATGTCTGGTGGGGCAATAGGCAACAAGCTGTTTTATAAGAAACTGAGGACCCTGTTTATGAATAGCCTTATAAGAAAGGCAGAGGGTTTTAAATTTTATGCGATTCTTGATCGCCAGCCAGTGGTAGTTTCGAATCACCTGCGAGATAGGTTTAGTCTTGCCACCGCATTTTGGACTGTCTGCATTTTATTAATGACCACACATTGTACATTAGCGAACAGTCCATTGCAGTAGTCCACTGATGACATTACCAGTGTGCTAACCAGTGATTTTCCTGCACTTTCTGGTAGGTATGGAAGAATTTTTCTAATAAGTCTAAACTTATAAAAGGCTGTTGATGCAACTTGGTTAGCATGGGAGATGAATTTCAGGTTATCATCAAACACTATTCCCAAATTCCTAACTCTCGGACTGGGGTGGGCAACATCTAAGCACAGTCATACACACTGCAGTTCAGTACCTTGCCTAACAAACTTGGTGGGCCTACCTGACAGAAGTCTCAAGCAACCAGATACGATGACAAAAGACAAGCAGTCTATGATAAAACGGAGTACCATGGATCAGTACACCAATGTAGGCGCCGGTGATGGGGTGCTGTGGGCTCCTTTCAAGACAGCACAGCATTACTAGCTGCCATTACCCAATCGCGAGATATGCTAGATGCAAAGATTGGCACAGTGGGATCAGAAGTAACCCTACTGTGTAAGGATCTAAGGAAGGCCATGGATTGAATCACCGAGGCTGAGACCAGGGTGAAGACACTCTGAATTCCCTCCACAGACAGTCAATAAACTAATGGTGGTGAGCAAGGGAATGTCGGCTTGACTGGAGGATGCGGGGGCTGGGCCTGCCATAACTACCTTCGCCTGATAGGGTCCCCAGAGGGATGAGAGGGCTCCTCTCTGGAAACATTTTAGGCGCAAGGACTAAGATCCTTAAAACCAGATGGATCCCTATCAGCCTGTTTTGCTGTTGGAAGGGCACACAGGGCGCTCGCCAGGAAGCCCCCTCCGGTGCCAGGATGAAGCCTATTAACGGCAAGCTCCTCCATTATTTAGATCGCAAAGCTATTCTCAAGCAAACCAGATGCCAGAACAAAATCCTATAGGAATCTAACGTCATAAAGATACCCCCGGACTATAGCAGTCTCGTTCAACAACAGCGACAATCCTTTGTCACTTTGAAGCTCAGACTGCGAGAGTTACAAATGCAATAAATACTGCTCTATCCTTCATGAATGAGTGTGGTGAAAAGCTCACAGAATCTATTTTTTTACACTCCTGAAGAAATCTCATATGGACAGATGAAACAGTATCCCAGGAGCCTCATGCATCACCTTGGATGAATTTGGACTCCTCCCAGAGTGATATGAGGAATTTTCCCAAGAAATCAGCTGTGAAATGACGCAATTGGTCTCGCTCGAGCAGGCGTAACCAGGGTCAGGACTCTGAACTCTAGTAGATGGCCAAGTTTTAGGGTGGTACTGATTGTTCCCCTTGGGCTGGGCTCCTCGGTGATGTTTTGACCACAGCACTCATGCAGGAGTTACTATTGTATGATTGCTACAAAGGCCACATATGATCGACTGCCCCCACAGAAGGTCTTTACCTGAGGGGTTCTGTGAATGATGTTATTTGGGGTTAAGTATATGAGGATCCATAGGCGAGACCTCCACGGGGCCTCCCTTAGGATTCCAGTGGGTTGTCTCCTGCAATAGATACTTCTAGTTTTCCTAAGGTATTGGGGTGGGGGAGGAGGAGCGTGCTACTGTTTTTGGGATCTTCCTGTTATGGAATAGTTTGGCACAGGTGTGTACACACTCCAGGTCCCCCAGGATCAGATCTCACTCACTTGCCTTTTTCGCTGTAGTTGTCAGATACAGTGGTAAATAGACATGCAGGTCATATCTTTCTCCTCACTCGAAATGTTAGAGGTGCACTGGATAAGCTCAAGCATGGCGCTCTCCTGCGACAGGATAAGAGGTTAGAAACTGTCAATCTGTGGTTAACAGAAGGCTCCTTTGCTCTTCACAAAAGTGAGGTGCCTGGCACGCATTGGATATGCGCAGGTGTTCCACTCAGGGTTTATCAGGGGTCCCAGGGGCATGGGAGTCTTGATCCACTGTAGGCTCCCTTTTGACCCATCAAGGTTTGGAAAGATACGGGTGGTCAATACATGTTAATGTCAGGAACGCTCAATGGCGTGACGATCACAGTGGGAAGTATATACGCTCCCCCGTTTAGCAAACTGTTTATTGCTAGGTATCTTCCTCTCTGGGGCGAGATGCCTGAAGGTTTGCCTGTTGTATGAGGGGACTGGTACAATGTAATGCTGGGGGCCTGATGGGTACTGGGAAGCCCAAAATTGAAGGTACTGACGTCCTCCCTGGGCTGACGTGTGGTGGACATTCCACCCTGTTGAAGCTAGCTACACTTTCTTTTCAGCTGTGCAAGGATCCTTTCCCCGATTGGATTACTTTCACGTCCCTAATCCCTACTTACATAGAATATCAGCAGTGAGGATCTTGCCAAAGGGATTGTCATATCAGTCACCAGTGACACAATCATTACTTACCGGCCCACATCGATCCTAGTTTGTTTGGAAGTTGTCACCTTGGCACTTGCAGGACCCATTGTATAGATCACTCTTATGTCGCTCAGTAACTGAATATCTGACCCTTAATACACCCATGACGCCCTCTGAAGTCATCCGTTGGGAAGCTCTTAAGCCCACCATACATGGGATAGATATTCGTTTTTGTGCGGGTGAGCAGTGTCGCAAGACACATCAGATAATTTAGCTTAAGTCTCAAATACATGTTTTGGATGAAGGTGCACATGGCGGGGAAGGGTCAAAGGGCCACTGTTGCTTATTCTTGGCCAATTGGTGTGGCAAGCAACAAAGAGCTGTATCTATCAGTGGGAGGGCAAGTCGCGCACAATGTTGCATCAGCTGTGTCAGGCTGCTCAGGCAGTTGGACCAGTACTGGTGATTTGGTATGTGGCCCAGGTATTTGCAAAGTACTACTCCGACCTCAATACTCAGAGCAACACTATTGACCATGACCAGATTGTAGAGTTAATTTGCTGTACTTCTCTCTGTCCACTATCAGACGCAGCCCGCAGACAACTGGGAAAACTGATTACGCTGGAGAAATTGTCCGGGGCATTAGCAGAACTTCATAATGGGAGAGACTCAGGACCTAATGGATTCCCGTGGGAGTTCTCAAAGGTATATATGCCCCAGCTGGGTTAATATTTTTTTGGGGTGATCCAATCGACCTCAGGGGTAGCGATACTTCTGCCTGATTGGCCTCATGCAGAGATAATGGTTTTTCACAAGCCTGATTGCTCACCGGATGACCTATCCTTGTGTCAGCTAACCTCCCTTCTCAATGTAGAGATGAAGCTTCTTGCTAAGGTCTTGGCTGATATGCTTCTTAAATATATCCGGGAATTTATTAACCCAAACCAGGCCGTCTTTATGCCACACAGGTCCACACACCATAATATTAGACGAGTACACAATGCCTTAGCACGTGAAAATCTCCAGGGTGGACCTGCTGCTATATTGATGCCTGATATTACAGAGGCCTATGATTCACACAGCTAGGATTATTTATCCGCCCACCTATAACATCTTAATCTGGGCCCTTGGTTCTTTTCATATACCCATCTTTTCTACACATGCCTATCTGCTTTTGTTCTAGTGGGGAGGGTGGTATCAGTGCCCTTTTCAATCCATCGGGGCATGAGGCAGGGCTGCCCCCTTGTCCCTCCTATTGTTCGCACAAGCTGTGGAGTCACTTGCAGTTTGGGTTTGGATGGACCTCTTGGTGAGAGGTTTTGAGTGGTCCACTTGGATCTCCGTCAGGATTGTGCTTTATGCTGGTGATGTGCTTGTTTTCCTTACAGACCTGGCATCTTCCAGCCCACAGATCTTGCAGGTCATAAACATTTTTGGTGAATCCCCAGGGCCCTTTATAAATATGGGGAAGTCAGTGGTCCTGGTGACGCTTCCAGAATCTGGTGTGGGCGTAGGGCCTGACATGGGCATCCGAAGGCTTCCAATATTTGGGAGTTTTTATCTCCCATCATTCGCCCACCTTGTGGTCCCATAATATTGGTCTGCTTCTGCTGCGCCTTTGAGAAGAGGTGAAGGTGTGGTCGCCACTGCTGTTATCGTTGCTGAGCCTCTCTGCATTTTCAAAATGGTTTCCCTACCGTGATGACTATATCACCTCCAGAACTTCCCCTATGATGTCCCACCCTCTTGGTTTTGACAGACGAACACAGTTCTCATCCAGTTTCTATGGGGAGGAAGCGCTGTGCGCATGGCCCTGCCACCAATCAACCCACTATGGGGGCATCGCCTAGGCGGATGTGCTATCATATTATGATATTCCCATCTGCTAATTATAAAAGATTGGTGGCATTGAAAAAAAAATTGTAGTCCTGATGATCCAGCGTACGCGGTGGAGTGGTGGCCAGTGAAAGATATATCGCTTCATGACTTGCTGTATAGTGTTAAGGGGCTTGACGGTTTTCCCCCTGTGACCCAAGTGGTCTTTCGAGTATGACAGCGGACTCTTAGATGGACAGAGTGGCGTGGAAGACTGGCAGGAGAACCTTCCTTCATCAAGTAGTGTGGCCTGGGTTTTGAGGTTGGGATGTTATAGGGATATCAATGCTGGGAAATGTGATGCAAGGGCGCAGACCTGAAATCCTTCCAAGACTTACAGAAATAACATCATATCCTTCCTAGTCAGTTAGTTAGATATTTACAGTTCCGCCACTCCATGTCCCCATAAATCCGTGATCTCACTGAATTGCCGGAGTTCAGCCTACTTGAGGGCAGCCTGCTAATGGGGGTTCTTGGTACTCACAAAATCACGCAAATATATAAGTCTCTCATTACACAGCTCCACCACATTATCGCCCCTCTGGGCGAAATGGTAGGGTGACATTGAAGATTGAGATGAGGACTATTGGGCAAAGGCTCTGGCAGACCCTCAGGGGGTCACTGTATCTTCCCATATTCACCTTATTCAATTCAAATTCCTTCATAGGACTTATTATACTAGACATTGTTTAATACAGATGGGGGTAATAGCTGATCCCCAGTGCTTGCACTGTGAGATAGAGAAGGGAACCTTCCTTCATACTGTATGGGGGTTTGCCATTGCAGCATATTTGGCGGGGAGAGATCCTCTCTGGCCCAGGTTCTTTCTTGGTAGATACCCCTGGACCCCAAATTGAATCTCCAACAGGGTACGGCAGCAATTAGGTGGAAATAGTACAAACTACATTAATTGAAGCGGATATAGCCCAAAACTGGAAGGTGACAATGCCGCCATTAGTGGGGGTCTGGGAGAAAGCGTTGGATCATTGTATGGGTGTAGTGGTGGCAGTGTTTTGGGCAAAGGGATGCCTACTAAACCATGCTAAGATATGGCAGAGATGGTCTGAGTACAGAGGCATAGTGTTGAAGCTGGTCAACCTGTCCAGGCTCGGTTTAACAGTGAGATACGATCATATTGCACAGAAACAAGAGTTTACACCTTATCTCTTTCTAATATATATTTTTGCTGCACAGTGGGAAATGGGACGGGACTGGTGGTGGGTAGGTTGTGACTGTGCCTTGTTCTTGGAGTTTGTTTTGGTATTTATGGTACTTATGATACAAATAAGCATACCCATGACATATACTGGTGCCCACGAGTATTTGTGCCTTTCAAAATGCTCGTGGTGGTTGATAGGTAAGCAATTGGTGAATTATTCAGCAATAAAGAGTATTCTTGTACTATGTCCCCTAGCACTGTGCTCGCATCACACGTGTGGTGTCAGTACTCATAGTGCACTACTATCGAGTTCAAAGCAATCACTAGAACTAAGATTGTCATGCTTGATCTAAAGTATGTTGGACACCAGCATCATCAGGTGACGCAGAGGTGCGGCGTTTTACACGTGCTATCTGCAAGTTTAAACCGCAGTTATCATTGCTTCTACAATTGCAGAAAGAAAAGAGAGCGTTGGTCGGCCCAAAAGGCCAACTTCTCGTGTACTTACAGTTTCGGCGTGTGGACAGCTTGTCTGCCCCTACCTATCTCCACGTGTCCGGGATAGTAGGCCCAGTGGGGACTGTGACTTGTTAAGACCAGTTATCTTCGAAGGATGCTAGAGTGCTAAACCGTCAGTGTGACAGTACTGTGCATGTCCAGCGATCATCTTGTAGTGGTCAGGGACATTGAGATGTCTGGTTATTACACCAGGGAAATGAAAAATAAATGCAAATATAAATAAAAAAGCCTTGCATAAGTGGTCCAAGATTGCTAATGGGACAGGAAAGGGAAGGGCAGCTGGATGGTTGGTATAGTATGCATTTAAAGTCGAGCCACAATGGTATGTCTTAGGACAAATATATATCAAATGTATTCATGCAGATGTGGCAATTGGGGTACACACAACCCTATGTTGGCATCATTATTAGGCTGTGTTCTACAGTTGTAGTTGGAGGACTGAGAAGTAAAGTGTGTGTTATTCGACATGCCCAGTCCTGGATGTCATCAGGCTGATGATGCATCAGGCCTGAAGAACCAGTGTATATATCTTTGGGTGCACCCAATCCAGGATACACCGGAGATGGTGCTGTATCCCAATTGTCTTGGAGGGCCAAACAGTACTGAAGGATGTTAGTATTTAGATCTTTGTCCAAGGGATCTCCTCATTGAGCCCATTTTTGTTGGTCTGGAGACGGAACACTCACCGTTGTTGGTGTCTGAAGTTAGTACTTGCATTCCATGATGGGTCTGCTTCCAACATAGACCATTTTTGCATGTTGTGCAGCTCCCACAGGGATGGTGTCCAGTGACCCATGAAATGTTCCAGAGGGTGGCCTGTGTGCTTTGTTTGTTCATACATACTCTGGTATGTACAAGCTGATCCCTCAGGTTGGTCGTTCTCTTGAATGTGAAATGGGGACTTTCCAGTCTCAGATTTGCAGCATTCAAGATCCTCCGGTGTTTTAAGATGATGTCTTTCACATTGTTGGAGAGTGGGTTAAAGAAGGTGGCGCATGTCATGACATCTTCTTTGGTGTGTATCTTCTCTTCCAGAAGTGCTTCCTTATTGTTGTTCCGTGCCCTTTTTTCTGCCAGTCTCAATATTATTGGTGGATATCTTCTTTTGAGGAGATTAATGCTAAGTTCTTTGGCTTGTGTTTGATTGTTGGTTAGGTTGCTGCAGTTGCGTCGAAGGTGAAAGAACTGTCCGTAGGGGAGGTTTCCCCCAAGTGCTATGGGATGGTGACTCTCGAAGGAGAGGAGACTATTTCAGTCAGTGCTTTTCCTGTAGGTTTTGGTTTCTATCTGGCCTTGTTTGAAACTGATCAATAAGACAAGAAATGGGAATTCCTAGTTGGAGACAGAGCTGGTGAACTTGAGGTAAGGGTTTAGAGTGTTAATCCAGTCTGTGACAGAGTCACAGCTATCACTGAGGCCCTTCCAGAAGGCTAGGGCGTAGTCTATGTAACACTTCCACAGTAGGATATTCGTCTTGAATGGGTTGGTGGCACAAAATATGTGTCTTGCTTCAAAATCTGCCATATACAGGTAGGCCAGACTGGTGGCAAATGTGCTCTCCATAGATGTCCCTTGTACCTGATGGTAGAGCTGGGTCCTATAGCGAAGCATTTGTTCTTGAGCACAATGGCAGAGCATTCAAAGATGAATTCTGCTGCTGTCTGGGTCGGAAGGTTAGTCATTCTCAGGAGTCTCTCCACCACTTCCAATGTGGCATCTTGGGAGGATGTCAGTGTGAAAAGCCTCAACATCCAATGTCTTGAGGAATATAATCTCCCCTGGTTTCTCAATATTAGCAATGAGGTTCAGAACATTCTTTGTAGGAGGGGATGGTCTGGAACATAGTACGGAGGAAAAAGCAGCAGAAGTAGCTGAGCGGTTCTAAGATGCTTGTTTGTACTATAAGTGTTCATGGTATGGTTTCTACCCAATTATAATGATGATGATTCCTTCCACACAGTACCTCTACGTGGGGCATGACATTATATGACAATGACCAGCTATGTGCAAAACAACCGGGGTTATATGCAACTTGAGAGAAATATGTGCTATTTATAATTCTTTTTATATTTCTCATGTTTAAGTGCTGTTAGGTACTATGTACCAATGAAGAAATGTTCTAGCTATCCTGTAGTGTAGTTCCTATATTCCCAATAGGCTCTGCGCATTGGAATAATATATCCTATTGATTTGAGGTAGGACTGAGGCCTACTAGGTCTCTATCGAATATACTAGACTTAATTGTGAGTGCCAGCTATCTCAGAGGTCACTATAAACTTTCATGAATAAACAAGAAGGGATTAGTCTTTGACAACCGCATAAACATGACAACTTTGTTTCCCGAGAATAAGAAATGTATCTCTAGAGTCGCGGAAACAATAGATAGTTATTTCACTCAGTCAATTGTGCATGCTTAGTTTCACCAGAGGTGCAGAGATATAGTGAGACGGGCGTTTTCAATAAAAAGTATTTATTGAACAGTCTTCTTTCTCATGCAGAGGAAATGAACTGCTACAATCGTAATACTGGTTGCAAAGTACAATGCGTACAGTACGAAGAGTATTATAAAATAATACTGTAAAAGCATGATATGGTTTCTACGCCATAAAATACATAGAATACATACATTAATTAATAAAGACTAAAAGCACTCAACAGGTGCTTCTAAAATACGTCTACCCGGGTGTACCTAACCTAGGTCTAGTACGAGGGAAGAAGTAAGTGAGGTGGAGCTTAGTTTCAGTATTCTTTTGACAAGAATCTAATCCAAGAATTCTCTAAGGGTCTAATCAGCTCCGTACCTTGGTTTTAGAATGAAGGAGGTCGGGTATCTCTTCTCTCAGGACTCAATTTCCCAACAACTGGCAAGGGTAGGTTGGAAACACTGGAGCTGGAATTCTCGGCAAGAGAAAAGACAGCGTTTCTCAGTGCGTCTGCTGGAGGGTCGGCTTCCTTCGGCACTTGCTGTAGCAGGGCGTCGGGCAAGTAGATAGTCGAACTGCTCCAAACCACCGTGTGTTTGCCTGGGCAAGTGTGGGTATAGTTATACCTTGAAGGTGCCTAGTTTGACATAAGGTTGGACATAATAATGTCATCAAAGACTCAGTTCTTTGAAAACTCCATGAGTTCTTGGATAAATCAATATTCAAGCAAGGGGAAGTCCCTGACTGCTGAAGGCGGGTTTTTCCAAGAAATGGTTCTGGATTTTCGGAACTAGTGGAAGTAGCCATGCCGTATTTTCACTGCATAGGCTAAGTCTAAATATGGTTATGATTTTTTTCCTATATAAGGATAGGGTGATTTATACCTATATATGGGCATGAATCGGGAAAATACACTAGGGTCCTAAATTCATATACAACACCCACTCCACTTTATTATGTTAAACATTACTAAATTATAAGTACTAAAACATATCTAAAGCATGTGTTTACAATCCCACCCAAAATACAAAAAAATGCATTTGAAAAGGTTTGCACACAAAGAAATGAGCATTTGTACAGTACGCATCTAAAAGCAATAGGCATTATTCAAAACATGAAGTATGATGTTGGCAAAGCTAACTGAATGAATCATGTAATGACATTTATGAAATGGCTCTAAGTTACAGAATAAAAGGTCGAGACCATTCCATAGCAGAAATAATATATAGTTTTCATTTTGAGGACAGATCAAACATCGTCTCTTTAGGAGGTATTTAAAGAATTTCTTGTTCTCTTAGAATAGCTCTACCTTAAGCAGATTACTTTGTGCCCCAAAAAAAAATATCTTTTAGATTCTTTGGGAAAAAGTCAAAATTAGCCGTAGAAAATAGAGTTCCAGAGGCTTTTGGAAGGATTGTTATGAAAAGTAAAGGCCAAATTCAGAGTTCATGGAACGTTGAGTGCAAAAGTTATTCTCGGTGTCAGGAGAAAACATCAAATCGTCTAGGCTGGCAAAGAAATCGTCTACCACAGTAGGTGTAAGTGGAACTACTTCATTAAGTAGATCAATTGTGCACAGATGATAAGCATCGCCGTCAGCGTCATTTGCCGCGTTAGCAATGTTCATAGCAGATGGTACCTGTGTGCCTGTTGTTCCTCGTACCTCACCTCCAGTTGGATGTGCTGGTGAGATCTCAATGAACGCCATCATCAGGATTGGTAGCCATTGGGGCAACACAAAACGTGAGCCGTTACCGGACCCAGTAATGCGTCTGCATCTGTTGGCGCAACCGATGGTAGGGTTAAACAAACATCTAACATGAATTCCTCTCCACAAGGTAGGCATTGTAGAACAGGTAAGATGCAATCTTGCCAGATTGGTCTGAATGAAAGGAACCATGTGGTATTCAGATCTCTCAAACGAGCTAAGCCAAGGATCTGTGTTATTCTGTCACGTACCTTATCGCCTGTAGCGCATGTTCAATGCCGGCTTGGGTATCGTTGGTGCCTGGACTTGCAATAACAGAGCCGTAGGAATAAAAATAGGATCCCTGCTACGAGTGCCAAAATGAGAGGCAGGCCGCCGAACACAAAGTGGAGGAAGTTAGGGAAAATTCCCAGGACTGCTTCAAAGGGTGGTAATAGTCCCGAAAAAATCGTCTTAAATACATGTGCAATACCGCTGGTAAAAGACATGTTTAAGATTTAACCCAACATTTCTGCAAAATGTATTCTGCAGTTTGTTGATAATAAGGTATGTATGTCTGCAGAAGTCCTTGCAACTTGCAGATCATACGTTTCTCTGGACGAGGTCAGTGGCACAGTTTTTTGCAAAAGAATGGCTTTCATTCTGATTAAAGTATCAATTCGTGTAGAAGAGATGTTCAGTGAAGGCCATAACGCCGACTCCCTGTCTGTCTTGCTTTTTGGATACAATACTTGCATACAACAAGTGACCCTGGCTGACACACTAACTAGATAGGCTTTTCCTGGCAACATGCCACAACAGCTGTGATCATTCAACATTATGTAGCTACCATTGGATATCTGCCTAAAAACTGGATCTATCACTGCTGCTGGTGAACCGTGCAGGTGGCAAGAAAGGTTATTTGAAGAACCCTCACAGACTCCGTGTAAATTAATACCTTGACATAAAAGTGTACCACTTAGTGAGTTCTTACAATTTTTTCCACTAAGAAATACCTCCTTTCCCCCACTCCAACATTTGTGTGTGTATGGTAAATTCCAGGTTGACTTAATGTATACTTTACCCAACCTGTCATACAGGCCTGCTGGTATGTTGTAAGCAATACTGAAATTGGAAAATAGTCACTGGTATCGTGATGGTGCCATGTATTATCCATTCCAAGACAGGCTTTTCAGAAACGGTTAATGGTAATCTTTACAGTTTTTCAATGCTCAGCACCATATAGTCTGCTCCTCTTTGTGCCAAAGACATTTGTTTATCTGTAAGGTTAAAGACAGTAAACAATGACGTGGTATTATTTAGACACCATGGCACGTAGCCTGAACGCAGATTTTGTAATGTCCAGCCTAGCAGCATTATAGAACGTAATTGAGACTGGCCATGTTGTAACATTAGCAAGTCCTGTTCTATTATGTTACTGGCAGATGATGCAATGCTGTCCAAAGAATAAATTCTGGAGGACAGAGTCGTTAACCCATTGTCCACTACAGAGAGAGCTTTCTCTAAATTACTACGATCAATTTCTCGTACCCTTTCTGCAGTTTCCATTTGTGTGACTTTCCATGCTTCATTGTAAGCAGAATATGAATACGTATATGAATCGTTTTTGATGTGGTTTACCAGGTCCAAGTAAGAAGTCTCGTAAATCAACGCCGTCTTTAAGTAAAGTTAAGTGTTGTTTAATTTCTGGAAGTGTGGATTTCTATAGCCACTCAAGGCATAGTTTTCCTACACTGTATGTTGTAACTATCTCTGGATGCTGTCTCTGGGAATATCTTAGATCTGGCCTGGTTATTTTGAACCCTTGTGTTCTGTTCAGGAATCTATCTTGACAGTTATTCGTGTCTGTGGGCCAGATTAACCATTTTTTACAATCAGGATTAGCTCTGTTCTGTTGTAAAATATGTTTTACGTCTACCTCCTCATCTGCAGTGCCATTACTGTCAGGTGTGGCTTTAGGTCTGGATGGTTTGTTTAAATCTTTTATCGTAGCTAAGCCAAGCCATGACGTTTGTTGAACAGTGTCATTTAAAAACATTATTTGTTCTAGGATAATGCAGGCTCTGAACAAGGCTTCTAAACCTTGCACCTGCCAGTCTTTTGTGTCTCAATGTTGTCTTTCCAAAAGTTAAAACCTAATGTAGACAGCTGAGCATAAAAGTTCGCAGAATAAATTTGTTTAGTATTGGTCAACATGTTTTTCATTCCTGTCATTCACATTTTTGAAATAAAACGTTTCTGGATTTGTGATATTAAAACAGGAGAAGTATGGAAACATTTCATAAAATGTTTTTGAGCTACCTTTTGGCGGTGTTGGACAATGTTCCCATTGATTATAAGTAAAAACATTTCTAGGGTTTGCAGATTTGTGCAAATAATGGTGAACATAACGATTAAAACAATACATTTGTTCCTAATCTGATGATCCTTCTAAGTATTCATGTTTTGTGAATTTAGCTGACATTTCTAAATCTATCATTATATTATTAACAGTTTCAAAGTCCCAATCATCAGAAAATATGCTGGGTGAGACAAAGTCACTCAAAGAAACCTTAAACTGGTGTGGAATCTTCAGCAGTTCCGCCGGGCCATAAATGTCATAATCAGTTGTGTCCCATGCTATACCACCAGGTATAGGAACGGCTGTGATGTTCACTGATGACAGGTCTCTTCGCTCACAATGAGATGATTTGTGTGGTTTCAGGAGCAAGTTAATGTTCTAACTTGCACTGTCCATTGTACTGTATATTCCATCTATCATCTGTCCCAAACTTAAAACGATAAGGAGCCAGAGCAGGAGAAGAAGTACACCAAAATTCAACCCCTGGTGAAACCAGATATATTTTTCCAAGTTGATGAAAGAGATCTGTTACTTTTTTCTTTGAAAGTTTCATTAACTGGCGTAGTTTCAGGTTCACTGGGATCCCGCTCGCGGAATTTGCGGATTTTCAGCAAATTCGCAATCCGCGAACTCTAGCAAATTTGCCGAAAATCCGTAAATTCGCACGCGGCGGATTTTTTTTCTTGGTGATACAATTTTGCCGCGAGCGGCGTTCACTTACCATCATTCAGCGTTTGCAGAGTTGTTTTTCTCGACATTTTGCGAGTGCTGCGCCATTTTGGATCTTGCTGCGGGATCCCGCGGGAGTTTGTCGACCGCGATTACGTCATCGCGCCTTGCCATCTTCCACAGCACGCATCGTGAGAGTTCGCAATTGCGAACACGTAGGTGCGGCGGGCAGCAACAATCTCGCACTCGCGAAATACAGATTTTGCAATTCTGACAAGAAATCCACCAGCAAACAGCATAAACCTTCAGAAAATGATGATTTTTATCAGAATCACTCCTCAGGTTGACATTTGCCTGCACTTTTTTTTAGCAAGGAGTCCATTTTGGAAGGAAGTGCCCCACAGTCTCCAACTTCCTGTTCCTGTCTAGCAGGCTCCTCCAAGTGCTTTCTTCATGTGCTGGTCACTTTCATTTGGACCTTGACCTGGAAGGATTACTCTTTGTGGATGCTGCTGGATATTTGGATTTAAGGCCTTTTTGACTTTCTTTGGATCACTTTTGGATTAGAAATCAACTTTCACAAGTAAGTTTGTTTGGGGCATTACAGTTGCTGCAACTACAATGTTGGAACTTTTTCAGAACATTAAATAAAATATATTGTGGGTAGCCACAGTATCCAGTAGGACCAGGGTTAGTTATGGGTGCATGATACAACTGTTTTGTTGAATTTAAACATCATTGAGGCCATGGATGGGCTGGGATTGTGCTGAATTTTGTGTTTTTGTCGATTTTTTTGGGGGCTGCTGTTGTGACCTTTTGCCCAGGGGTAGTGAGTGGTGCATGGTCTGAGTCTGCCTGTAGGGTCTCTTTAATGTAAACATCCTGGATGGCATTGGATTGTGGTGATTTTTGTGTGTTTTTCGGTTTTCTGGGGTGTTCTGTTGATGTGGACTGGCCATGTGGGTGGTGGTGGCCATTTTGAGTGCTTGTACAGGCAGGCCCTCCACATGTGCTTGGGGTGCAAGGGGCCATTTTGAAGACAGGCAGTGTCTGAGGCCTGCACCCATTTTGCCTAGCTTTCATCCATTATGCCCAGGGGTAGTGAGTGGTGCATGGGCCTAGTCTTTCTGTGGGGTGTCTTCTTGAATTTAAACATCATTGAGGCCATGGATGGGCTGGGATTGTGCTGAAGTTTGTGATTTGTGTCGATTTTATGGTGCTGCTGGTGGGGCCTTTTGCCCAGGGGTAGTGAGTGGTGCATGGACTGAGTCTGCCTGTGGGCTCTCACTCTCTTTAATGTAAACATCCTGGATGGCATTGGATTGTGGTGATTTTTGTGTGTTTTTCGTTTTTTTGGGGGGTGTTTTGTTGATGCGGACTGGCCATGTGGGTGATGGTGGCCATTTTGAGTGCTTGTACAGGCAGGCCCTCCACATGTGCTTGGGGTGCAAAGGGCCATTTTGAAGACAGGCAGTGTCTGCGGCCTGCACCCATTTTGCCTAGCTTTCATCCATTATGCCCAGGGGTAGTGAGTGGTGCATGGGCCTAGTCTTTCTGTGGGGTGTCTTCTTGAATTTAAACATCATTGAGGCCATGGGTGGGCTGGGATTGTGCTGAATTTTGTGTTTTTTGTCAATTTTATGGGGCTGCTGGTGGGGCCTTTTGCCCAGGGGTAGTGAGTGGTGCATGGACTGAGTCTGCCTGTGGGCTCTCACTCTCTTTAATGTAAACATCCTGGATGGCATTGGATTGTGGTGATTTTTGTGTGTGTTTCGGGTTTTTGGGGGTGTACTGTTGATGTGGACTGGCCATGTGGTTGGTGCTGGCCAACTTGAGTGCTGGTACAGGCAACATGTGCTTGGGGTGCACCCATTTTGCATAACTTTCATCCATTATGCCCAGGGGTAGTGAGTGGTGCATGGGCCTAGTCTTTCTGTGGGGTGTCTTCTTGAATTTAAACATCATTGAGGGCATGGGTGGGCTGGGATTGTGCTGAATTTTGTGTTTTTTGTCGATTTTTTGGGTTGTATAACTGATGTTCCTCTGTCTTCCATTGCTTTTAGGTGCACAAGAGAACCACCAGTGCCAGGAAGAAGTCCTGCTGCTGTGTGTGCAGCACAACGTTACGTGTGGCCACAGACAACTCTGCAACTTGTGCAACTGCGGCCTGCTGTTCTGAGTGACATCTGAAGAAGATGGCCCCAAAAAAAGTTCCCCGTAGCTCCTCTAGCAAGAAAGATGCCAGAAAGGAGCAGAAGAAGCAAGTTACCAAGCAAACTGGTGTGCCGCCCGCCACATTTTTTGGGAATAAAAAAAAAAGTACGACTGCAGCAGCAGCGGGATCTGCTGGGGACCAAGCTGGGAGCAGCACCCCCGCTCCATTGGGCTCAGTGCCACCACCCCCACGCCAACTTAAGTCCAAGCCCTTGAGTGCTGCAGAGGCAGCCAGTCTACTTGTTCAATCACCATCGACCAGTGATGTTGGCTCATCGCAAGAAAGTAGCAGCAATGTCCTTCAATCAACACAGGTTGTTGTAACTCATCTGACGAGAGTTGAACAACCAAAGCCGCAACAATAACCACATGTGCAAGTACAAGCCCAAGTACATGTGGAAGGAGAGGCGGCGCAAGGAGAGGAGCAAGCAGAGGTGCATGGAGGGGCACAATAAGTGCCCACAGTAGTTGTTCCTCCAGAAGTAGTGGCACATCTGGAAATCGATAATCAAGCCGAGGTATCATTCGAGGAAGCCACTCCTCCTGATGATCATTCATTGTCTTCCACATCCGGAGCAAGGAAAAGATCAAGGGTGGTGGTGTCTACATCTTCTTCAAGCCCACCTCCTTCTGATGATATGGATCTTGCTTGGGAACCAGCACCACTGCCATCTGAGAGTGAGGCTGAGGCACACCATGATCTGACACAGGTAGCTAAGCGTAAAAGGAAGGTCGTCCAAACTCTCATAGTTATGGAGTGTGATGACGCTCAACAAGAAGTGGCGTATACTCCTGCTGCTGAAGACTTTCACGACGACGACGCAGTCATCACGAACGTCACTGAAGCCCCAGCGGGCATGCAGCAAACAGACATTTTGACCCTAGCCCGACAAGCTGCTGAGCGTGATGATGAATTTGACGAGGAGGCAATGGGAACACCACAATCATTGAAGTTAACTAGTACACCACCACCTACCGCTTCCATATTTCTTCCTCGCCAGAAGGGACCTCCATCCACCTCGACCTCAATTAGTGGTGGGCAAAGTGCACAACGTAGTAAAGTTCAGCAATACGCATCCTCCACCTCATCTGGCATTAGCAGCATGACCACCACCAGTATCGCCTCCTCTGGCCCCCCCAGACATTTCAAGTCCGCAGTTTGGGACTTCTTTAGTATTTGCACAAAAAAGGAAAACCAAGCCATTTGTAGCATTTGTAAGCTTGCAGTTAGTCGTGGTAAGCTTGGTACCAACTATGGGACTGGAGGCCAGAGGAGTCATCTTGAGAGACAACACACTGTCCAATGGTTTGCGCACCTAGAGGAGATCAACAAAGCCCGAATTGCAAGTCGAGAAAACGTTGATGTTCCATCTGATGATGACGAGGAGGAAGAAGCGTCACACGCTTCACTTACACCCAGTACCCCTGTCAGCACACCCCCTGTGAGCCACACCAAGAGTGTGGGACAAAGTGAGACACCAATGCGAAAAAGTTCATCAGCGAGCGTAACTGGGTCAAAGAAGTCATCATAATCATCCTGTAAAATGGTCCAGGGCAACATTAGAACCATATTGTTTTCAGACGCGCCATATGAACGCAACCACCCAACGGCGCGTCTGTATAACACTAAGCTGGCTAAAATGCTAGCGCTGGATCTTCTCCCTTTTTCTTTTGTAGAAGGGGTTGGTTTTCTAGAATTAGTGGCAGCGCTCTGCCCTAAATGGAAGGTTCCTAGCCGGTTCTATTTTGCCCGAGTTGCGGTACCAGCACTACATGAAGATGTGCTGGAGGTGATTGGGGCAGCTTTGCAGAAGAGTGCTGTTCACACTATACATCTGACAACAGACATGTGGACCTGTGGCGCAGGCACTGATTACATGTGCATCACTGCACACTGGGTCTCTTTCTCATTGGTTAAAGCAAAGCTAAAGGCAGGTGCTGACCTGGACCAAGTTTTTAAAGCTGCTCGGAAACATGCAACACTAGCCATGTTTGGCTTGGAGAAACGTCATACAGCAGAAAACATTTTGAATGAGTTTAACACAAAGGTGTTTCACTGGCTGTCCCCCAAAAAACGCCAGATTGGTTATGTTTCCACGGACAATGGCGCCAATGTAGTTAAGGCCATGGATCTGGGTAACTATTGCAGAGTGCCTTGTTTGGCGCACTGTATAAACCTGGTGGTAAAAAAATTCTTGGATAAAGACAGTCCAGCATGCGAGTTAGTGGTCACCTGCCGAAAAATGTGCAACCATTTCAGCCATTCTTTTAAGGCCCGGAAGCATCTGAGGCGCCTGCTACATGAACGTCGAATGCCAGTGAAAGCACTCATCCAGGAGGTGCCAACACGTTGGTACTCAACCTTCTACATGCTTGAGCGTCTGTATGAGCAGTTTACGGTACTCAATCAGTATTTCCTTACACTGGGTACAGCTGTGAAGGACCTGAGGTTACATGCGGAGCAATGGGAGCTAGTTAAAAGCCTGACAGACATGCTTCGTCCTTTTGAGGTCTTCACGCGTGCAGTCAGCTGGGAGGACTGTAATTTGGTAAAAGCTATCCCATTGTTGCGCATGCTGGAGCACAAACTGAAGGCGGTGTGTTCTAAGTTTCAAATAGATGAAGAAAAGCAAGAAGCTTTTGTTTTGGCGGAGAAATTATTAGAGCGCCTACTTGGCGATGAACGTCTTCACAATATCCACTCAGAACAGCATTACATTTGTGCTACTATTCTGCATCCACGCTACAAAAAGGCGCTGGCAGGCAGTGCATTATTTCCTTTTGGTGATGAAGATGTTACAAAGTACAAACATTGGCTAGCCTTGTCAGCCATGAGGTTTGAAAGAGAACGGCAGCAAATTCAAGGAAGAGGCAGTACATCAGCATCAGCAGGCCATCCCCAGTCAAAAGACTCCACTTCTGCACCTGTGGCTGTGGCAGAAGTGACCTCTCAGCCGTTAAAGACACCGGCAACCGGTTCATCTGCACCAGACACAACAGAAATATCGGGTGATGAAGAGGATTGGCTAGCTGAGCTTGGGTTTGGTTCTCAAAAGGTCCGAGCAAAAATTAATCAAAGTGGAGGAAACGTGGAGAACCTTGAGTCGATGGTGCAGGACTATCTGAATGACTCAACAGAGGTCTATGTTAATGCTGACCCATTGGCGTATTGGCATGGGAAAAAAGAATTGTGGCCAGAGATCACCAACCTGGCTATACATTACTTGTCTTGTCCACTCGCAAGTGTTTCTTCTGAACGTGTTTTCAGTGCTGATGGTTGCATTGTAACTTGCAAACGGACCCGCCTCTCGCCCAAAAATGTGGCGAGGTTAACAATGATCAAGATGAATGAGCACCTCATACCACCAGATTACAAAGTACCAGATTGCACGACGGAAGAAGACGAGGAGGACAGCAACTTAGATGAGGGATTTTCTTCTGTGTTAGGTGACACTGACCTACTCCTGTCTGAATTCGCAGAGTATGAGGACAAACTCTTCTTCCCTGACATCGAGCCCTGAAAATGAGCCAATGAATCAAGAACTTTCTTTTTCGTACTTATTCACTTTTATTCCTGTGTGTCTGTCTTTCTCTGTTTTGCACAGTTAATATAATTAAAACTTTAATCACCTGTACTTTTGCTTTTTGGCTGTTTGGGGGTCTTCTACTTGTTTTCGCCTGGGTTGACGGCTCTGGGGCCATTGCTGGGAAGGTCTAATACCGGATAAAACTGGTTTGGACAACATCCATGAGGAAAAAGTTTTTGCATTTTCTGACATTTCACTCAATGTAGCGTTTTCGCGGGCCTGTTTGGGGGGCTTCCTGGTGTTTGTGGGTGGGTTTTGGGGTCTGGGAGCACTGCTGGGTATGGATAGTTTTGATAGCAAGAGGTTTGAAGGGAATCCATGGAGGCAGAGGGGAGTTAGGGCCTAGCTGCAGAGCGCGCACTGAGTGATTTTGCAAATTTTCAGGAAAGTGACAAAGTCCACATTTTAGTACTTTTGCTTTTTGGCTGTTTGGGGGTCTTCTACTTGTTTTCGCCTGGTTTGACGGCTCTGGGGACATTGCTGGGAAGGTCTAATACCGGATAAAACTGGTTTGGACAACATCCATGAGGAAAAAGTTTTTGCATTTTCTGACATTTCGCTCAATGTAGCGTTTTCGGGGGCCTGTTTGGGGGGCTTCCTGGTGTTTGTGGGTGGGTTTCGGGGTCTGGGAGCACTGCTGGGTATGGATAGTTTTGATAGCAAGAGGTTTGAAGGGAATCCATGGAGGCAGAGGGGAGTTAGGGCCTAGCTGCAGAGCGCGCTGAGTGATTTTGCAAATTTTCAGGAAAGTGACAAGGTCCACATTTTAGTACTTTTGCTTTTTGGCTGTTTGGGGTTCTTCTACTTGTTTTCGCCTGGGTTGACGGCTCAGGGGCCATTGCTGGGAAGGTCTAATACCGGATAAAACTGGTTTGGACAACATCCATGAGGAAAAAGTTTTTGCATTTTCTGACATTTCGCTCAATGTAGCGTTTTCGGGGGCCTGTTTGGGGGTCTTCCTGGTGTTTGTGGCTGGGTTTCGGGGTCTGGGAGCACTGCTGGGTATGGATAGTTTTGATAGCAAGAGGTTTGAAGGGAATCCATGGAGGCAGAGGGGAGTTAGGGCCTAGCTGCAGAGCGCGCACTGAGTGATTTTGCATATTTTCAGGAAAGTGACAAAGTCCACATTTTAGTACTTTTGCTTTTTGGCTGTTTGGGGGTCTTCTACTTGTTTTCGCCTGGGTTGACGGCTCTGGGGCCATTGCTGGGAAGGTCTAATACCGGATAAAACTGGTTTGGACAACATCCATGAGGAAAAGCCTTTTGGCACTTTTTGTAACTTAGGGTTCGTTAGGGTTAGCCCTAGCAGCAGGATTGCATGTGTTTCGGGGTGTTCTTGATTTTTGCAACTGAGTTCTGGGGTCTTAGAGCACTCGTGGGAATGTGTAATTTGGGTTGCAAGTGATTTGAAGAAAATCCATGGTGGGAAAGGGGGGATCACTTACTCTGTGAGAGGCACTTAGTGTTGAAAACATTTAGCCAATGACATTTAAAGGAAGAAAATGACACAGACTTAAGTTTCAGGAAAACAAACTTACTGTTAAACCCCCACCCACCAGACTCAAAAGCAGTAAAAAACAGGTATGCTCAGATAAAGTTTCAAAAAGTATATTTCTGTAGCCCTAACAAAATAATCTCCCGCAAGACCCTCCCTAACCCCAACGATTGTCCTTCAAAAGTCCCAAAAAGAACCCAACTCCCAATTCCCACCCCCCAAAAGTTTCTAAAAAGGGGGCAAGGGACACTACGGCAGGATGCTGTTCACTGTAGCGGCCAGGGCATCATACTCCTTGCGGAGGGTGGCATGGTCGGAGCGGAGGCCCTCCACCAAGTTCTTATAAGTTAAGACCTCCTGCTCCAGGTAGGACACTCTGAGGCATAAGCGGCGCTGGCGTGCCTTGCAACTCCTATGGGGGGCAGCTGATGTCTTTGCTGCTCGGCGGTGGTGGTTGGTTTTGGTAGCCCGGCTCCGTACCGCTGGAGCACTGCGCTGGCTGGCTGCCCGTGTGGGCCCAGAGGAGGGTGCAGCTGTCGCAGTAGATGTACTAGTAGACTGCATGTCCTCCTCCTCCAGGGCCAGCAGCCGCCGATATTCTGCGACAGTGGCATCCAGCCTCCGTTGCCGGGCCATTCAAGCCTGCTCCGTCCTTGATGGTTTGTTGGATTTGGAAGGAGCAACTATATAAAGAAAGAAAGACATAGTCTGTAACCAATGCTCTTAAGATTAACACAAAATGATTGAGCAGAAAGTTGTGTCACAGTACAACTAGCAACTTGAAAGCACAGTACATAACTATTGAGGCCAGTATCTATCTAACCTCCCACTTCTTCATCCTTGCTCTAACATTAGTGGGAGTTTAAGGAACAAATTCTACGAGCACTATGGACTTCCATTACAGTCGACTATGACAGTACACCAGTCTTATTCTTCTTCTCTCTTGTTTAGGAAAATTGGTACGTTATCTTCTGCAAGCCGGCATAATGCCAGCGCAGTGAACTTTCACCCGAGAAAAACAGGCACACACCATGATGAGTGAGACAGACTTGCGTTACTGTACCGGTACAGTACATGCAGGTGGTGAAGCTCATATTTTTATATTACAGGTGGCACTGAGAATACTGTGTTAAAAGGGCTACTGCTTAATTAATTTAACTTTCACCCTACAATGCAAATGAGTAATAGAGAAGGAAAAAGAAGAAACTAAATAATCTGATTATCTATCACTTCACATGGGATGTATTTGATTACATATGGGATGACTTTAGGTGCTTTGCTTTTTATTGAGTGAACAGTGATACACCCACACATGAATGACGTACTACTACTAAACTAAAATTATTAAGATAGGTAGGCAGTGTCCACCATAATAACCGGATATATGCTGTGCTTGCAGTTGCAATACAAACTACTGCTACTATTCATGGTAGTATTTGGACAAAATTACAACTTCTTTTCCTTGTCTTTCCTACACTGGAACGGACGTGCGGGTGCGGTGTTACATGCTCTTCAAAGTAACACTTAGTTCATCCAGTGACCATCTACTCTCTCTAGATACACATATGCTATCTAAGAGTCAGATAGTACCATGATCCAGGCATCCATCCTTTCAAAGTATATGCACACATACAGTTTCTGTTTCACCCACCAAGGCTGTTCTCCTTCCACCCATCCTTGCTTCATCATTCACCCAGCCATGCACCATACCATATTCTTTCCTTCCCAGCCACCTCGGGGACCAAGCAAACACATATCATTCTTCTTTGCCAGTCATCATTACATTTCTCGTGCTTCCACACTTACTTACACCCTTCTTTCGCTTTTCCTTGCCTTTCCTTTCCATCAAGTTCATCTCAGATCTGATTGGGATTCTTCTCGCCAAAAACTTCACAGCTAAGCCGAAGTACATTTAGAGGAGGCTACTACCTGGTTGATTTATAATACACCTGTGCAGAAAGCACACTCTGCAGTCTTCAATCTCAATAAGTAAGGAATATATAGCTTACCTCTGCCCGCCACCACCGTGTGAACCCTCACAGGCACATTGGTGTCATCCGGCACTTGCACCGCCTCCTCCCCAGAAGTGTCCTCATCCAGTACCACCACCTCCGTGCTGGCCCCGCCACCAGATGTTCCACCTACAAAGTACATTTAAGATTGTTAGAATACACCACTCACTACTATATAATATTTGGTCTAGGAATAAAGAAATGTGACAAAAAACAGAAAAAAATGTAATAATTTGTGACTATCTAATCTAAAGTAAAAATGTTCCTTTTTCCAGGGAAGGCTCAGTGCATAGAGCTATTGCTGACTAGAATGGGAGTCCAATGGAATTGCCAAATGTGCAATCTTAGTTAGCTACATAGACAGACTAATAAGAATAATCTAGTAATACCACAGGGAGTCATAGTCGAGGCAGGATAAGAATTTAGATAGAGTTTACAAGAAGATCAAAGACGATTTAGAAAAAATCGAATGAGGAACGCTAGGAAAAAATAGATACTCTATATTAAAATGAAAACTTACTGGGGCCAGCAAAGGAGCCCTCGCCTGGCCGATCCTGGCCTTCTACAGCAGCAGCAGCAACCACCTCCTCCTCTGTCCTCTTGCCCCTGGGGGAAGCTGATGTACAACATGAAAGAAAGAAAGACATGAAAACATGGATGATTGTTGTCAACCAAATCAAACATTTCAAAAGAACAATAACAAAATATTTTGGCGAAATAGCAAATAGACAACTATTCCACGGGATATATTGACCGATCCCATGTGGTCTACTACGTTATTAGTATTGCTTGATTTGCGGACCGTCAACTTGAAAAGTTCTTATGTAACTCACTAAACAAACTACTAAAAAGGTTTGCCTAGGACTGGCAGGCAGCAGTCCGCAGTACGCAAAGTGACAGACAAAGTCCATCGTGATTGCAGATCAGCGACAACACTAAAAAGTTTCCTACTACATTAACCAGTCATTAAAATATTCAAACTATCAATCCTCCACCACTATTTCTTCTTATCGCCATGTGTACACAGGAAGGACTGGACTTGAGTCTGTAGGGGCTGATTTATAAGCCCCTTGCGGCTCTTTTGCTCCATTGTTGCGTGACTTTTGTGACGCAGCGGCAGGACAAAAGAGGCGCCATGGTGCGGCGTATATTAACAACGTGACGCATATGGGAGATGCATCACGTTGTAAAGCCCTGCGCCATCAGGGGGCGTTCAGGTGCAAGGGAGGGCATTCCTGCGCAGGAACGCATCCTAAAAGTGGCTGAGTGACATCTAATAGATTTTAATCAGTCACTTTGAGGACAATGATGCGTGACTCAAACCCTGCGTCTGCTTGAAGCAGACGTACGGCTTGACACAGCATTGGGGAGATAGAGCACCCAAGAGCATTGCTGGAGCTGCACCATTGTTGCGACGCAACTCCAGCAATGCGCCGCCTTTACGGCACAGAAGCGTAACGCTTCGGTGACGTTTTGGGCACATGGTGCGCCGCATTGTAAATACGGTGCACCATGGGTGGTGGTGGCATGGCGCACAATTACTGGCGCATCCCTGCTACTTTGCAGGGATGCGCCGGTAATTAAATATCTGACCCTTAGTGTCTAGCATTACACAGTTCTTTAAACTACACTCATGCATAATTTCACAGGCCAATGAAATGAACACAAAATCGAAAACAAATAAGCATAGTAGCAGCGCTACTGAGAAAGAGAGCAGTGCACCTGAAATACACAGAAGATTTTGAAATATAATTTACCTACAATGTAATCAGCAGCATTATTGCTCTTGGTAAAAAACAAACAAAAATTTGCAAGATAATAACACACAGAGCAGGAGAAAACAGAGTAGTAAAGAAATAGCTACTACTACTCACCAAGCCCGGGGATCTCAAGGCCAAACAGGTCCAGCAGATCGTGTTCCCGGTCCAGGATATCCGTCCAACGGTGGGTGACTTGGTTGTAGGTGCGCCAGACCCGAGATTGTTGGTACATGGACCGGCACACCTTCTCCCACCGCTTCCGGCGCTCCCGGATCCCGTAACCGCTAGCGATCTTGCCGCCTGCCATGATGGTCCTGGGGAGGCGGTGCTGAACATAAACTAGTGCGGCCACCTCCTCTGCACTGAAGATTTCCCGAGGCGCGACATTCTTCCCCCTCAAACGCCCGCACGGGAGCGGGGCACGAGGTGCGGGACCCTTCCCCTTCGCGGGCTGCTTTCCGACTCCCTTTACCATGGTCTGGGCAGAAAGGAAGCTAAACAATAAAGAAGAAATAGAATAGGGAAGAAGAAAAGAAAAGAGTTTAAAAAAGTAGTTTACAATTAACAAAAAGTAACAGAAAACACAAAAATATAGAGCTAGAAAAATAGAGGGATAGATAATAAGAAAAATAGATTAAAAAAAACTTCAAACAAGCAAAGGATGGCAGAGATTCAGAGAGGATACAGAAAGCATGCCCAGAACCATAGCAATGAATGAGAAACAAGATGGCCGCGCCTGTTCACGACCGCGTAGGTAAGTTCGCGCGAGATTTTTCTCGCGATCACACGCGAAATTGTACTAGCAAGCCGCACACTTTGCGAGATTACACATAGCGCCCGGAAACGGAATTACGTCACGCAAACAAGATGGCCGCGCCCATGTACGACTGCTAGGGTAACTTCGCAAACCTGTGATGATGAACCAGAGGTAGAAACAACATAGTCGCGGCCGTTGCGAGCCGACAAGTAAGTTCGCAATTGCGAACTGGTACACAAACCTCGCGAACTGGCAGAAACCCTTGCGAACACAAAAAAAATTGAAATCCGCAAATTCGCGGGAGTTCGCGGATTTTGCGGATTGCGAATCCGTAAATACGCAAGTTCGCGGATTGCCAATCCGCAAAATCCGGCCATGCTTAATCCTCAGAAAATTTATCAAATTTGATGAAATAGCCAGAGGCAGTTCTGTCGATTGTTGGGATTGCATCCGGATTTTTCGGAATCGCTGGAGCTGTTTCTTCCTTTGTCATATTAGTATAGTCAGAGGCTATATCATTGTAGACAGGTGTTTCTTGACGAACTGTTACTTGGGTTTCAAGAGGTACAAGTTCCATGGCTTTGTTCCATATACCTTTATTTCTTACTGCAGGTTTATCAAAGGTGATAAGTCTTTCAGTTTGAACCTCTTGGATTGTAGCAAGATTTGGTTGTCTGCTACATCTTGGGAGTCCACTGGGCCTACTACTTATTATCGGCCACATGATGCGGTTTGACCAGGTCGATGGACACGATTCTGTTTATCCTTTTTCCAGCAAGGGGTGGTAGTAACACTGATCTTGTTCCGAGGATTGCTATGACAGGAACTGCTTTTCTGTAAGAAGGCCGAAATTCCTTCTTCACCGCGATTTTTTCCCTGACTAGATCCCCAATCTTTTGAATCCAGACAGGTCTTGCTGGGACAGGTGGTTTTTCTTCAGTGATCGTTGGCTTTTGTGTTGTGTTACTCAGACTTCTTCTTCTTTCATTTAAGTCCTGTAAAACAGCCAAACGGTCTTTGATATCAAAGGCTTTGTGTTCCACCACTGAAGTTTGACAATCAAGATCCTGGATGAGCATTCTAGTACCAAATAGTAATTCATATGGAGTGATTCCTCCCAGAGAATTTCTTGGCAGACTATTAAGACTACGTTGGACATTTATTTGATGTTTGACCCACCCGTCACCCGAGCCTATTAACATAGCTGTTATCAATTGCTTTATGTCACGTTTTTTTCTTTCAACTACCGCATTTCCCTCAGGATGGAAAGGACTTGAGTACCGCAATGCAACACCCAAGCTAGCCTTGGCATCCTTGTGAGCTCGAGAGCTAAACGCAAGACCCTGGTCAGAGTGCAGTGTGCCGATTGCGTATGTGCCGATAAAGACTCGCACATCTTTTATAACAGTTCGAGCGTCAGCCGAGCGCTGAGGCCACATCCAAATGAATCTTGTGCAGGAGTCCACTGCGACCATGATATATTTATAGTTGCCATCCCTTTGTAAAGGACCACAGTGGTCCAAGTAAACACCTGCTAATGGTTTATCTGAAATCAGAAGGGTCGTCTGCGCAGGTCGTTTCACTGTAGAAACTTTCATTTTTTGGCAGATTTCACATTCTAGAATATAGTTTCTAGCTTGTTTCTTCAAGCGGGCAACCAATATCTCTGTTTTAATAATGATACTGTGGCGGAAACTCCTGCGTGTGCAGAGGCGAGTCCTTCATGTGCAGCTAAGATTAGACCTAACCTATGTTCCATGTTTGGAATTACTCTATCCCCCATTCCAGGGATTCGAGCAAAAGGAACATTATTTGTATCAGTTTTATATGAGTACTTTACTGGAAAGCCTTTTGTGAGTGTTTTACCACTGTCTTTTACTGAGGCAGAGACAGCTTGCATCATGTCGCTGTCTATTTTTGTTTTTGAATGAGTGATTGGAGCTTAGGAAGCCGTTTGCACAGCTGCCTTTGCGGCCTCATCAGCCAATGAATTCCCTGCAACGTGAATGCCATCACGCTGATGACTCAATGTATGAATCACATGAGTCTTTTGTAGTTCTTTTTGCAAAATAACTACTTGTTCCCAAAGCATTTTATGCTTTATTGTGCCACCTTTTGCATCTTTGAAACCGTTTTGAACCCAGTTCTGCAGATGTTCATTGTAAGACTGGACGCAGTAATACGAATTGCACACTATTAGTGTGGGGAATTCGCGATCTGTATTTTCAAGCGCCATCTTGAAAGCCTGTAGTTCAGCTCGCTCAGCTGTACAGTCTCCGAGTGATTGAGTTTTAGTGACCAGAATTCTAAATTTACCTTTGCGCCAGCGACCTTTAACAATCGCGCACACAGCACTATAGGCTTGTTTACCGCCAATTGCCGTCTGTATAGATTATAAAGCCGTAAAGTTCTAGAGGCAGAATTTCGATCGGCAAAGAACATTCGTGTGCGTATTGTAGAAATTCTTGTGTTTTCAAGTAGGGGTCAATAACGTATTCAACGTCTGTTGCAGCAAGAGAGTTAACCCGTTGTATCCATCTCGGATGTAAAGCCTTAGCATTTGGAATGCTCGGTTTTGTCACTGCCTCTAAAGCAGGTACAGGTCTAACGATCATTATGCGTTTACCCTGCGCTAGAGCTCTCTATTTCTACTGCAGTTTGAACCGCTGTCAGAATCTTTTCTGTAGAAGTGATTTTCATTTCAGCTTGTATGTACAAGAGTGATTTGTACGTTATTGGTACCTTTTCACCTTCATTAAAGGTTAGGTATGTGAATCCGCATCTCCCTGGGATGATTCGGATTACAAGATTGCCCATGTCGTTGCGTGTTTGTAACTGTGTTTTTGCTAACATGTCTGTTTGTACTGAATGCAAAATTTCTGTGTGTTCTTGAGTCCAATTAGTTGATTTGAAATCATGTTTTATTAGTTTGTAGAGAGGTCTAACACTTTCTGCATAATTTAGAACATAAGTTCTTCCAAAATTCAGGAAGCCTAGAATTGACTAAGTTCTTCAGCGTTTTTGGAGGTTGAAGCAGCGCACATTTCTCTAGAAAGTTGGCTGCCAGGCTTTTGCCTTCACTTGATAACTCGTATCCTAAGAATAGGACGTTGAGGTGGGCAATTCTTGATTTCTTAAATTTGAATTTGTACCCTTCAGAAACGAATCCAAGCATTATGGTGTTCACTCTTTTCAAGTGCACGTCCAAATCATCGTCTGTAAGATAGATGTCATCGACATAAGATAATGCCTCATCATCATACATTTGTAGTAACTCTGTTACTCTGGCTGAGAAAAAACCTGGACTATTCTTGAATCCCTTGGGGAGACAGCAAAATTGTCGCTGTGTCCCCATGATGGAGAAAGTGGTCAAATACCTACTTTCTGGTGCAATGCTTTGACAGAAGAAACCGTTAGAAATATCTAATGTGATTTTATACTTTTTACGCACGATGTTATTCATTAGTGCTGCACTGCGTGCATATTGTATATTGTAGATTTGCAACAAGAGTTTAAGTGTCTGTAGTCCAAAACTAGACAATATGTATTGTCTGGCTTTGAGACAGGAAGCAAAGAATTGTTCATGGATGAGGTGCATGTTTCAATCACCCCTTGGTATTCAAGTTGATCTAAGATCTCCCTGACCTGTTTTTTAGCTTCTTGCTTAACTGTATACTGCCTTTATGAAGTAGGTTGATTTTTTTTAATGGATTTTATGATGAGGAGATTCCTCATTCCATCCTACGTGATTTTTGTATAATGCTTGAGCCTGGGCTACAGCCCATTTTCTGGCATAGGTGTATTTTTTTATGAATTGGAATGTGATTAGAGAAGGCTGGCATAATTATCTCTTCGCCATGTGGGCACTCCCTTACAAATTCAGGTGGCCAGTCTTGTTCAGCTAGAAGAATATCATAACCCTTAGATAGCTTCTCCCAAAAGAGTGCTTTTATTTTCCTAGTTATGTCCCCCTCCATCCAGAGTGTTACTTCATATAACTTATGGGGTACACTAACCGTGGTGTTGGCAGTTTCAACTTGAATGCATTCATTCAAGTCCACTATCTCCAGATGATCCTTCAGGATCTTGCGAGCTATGGTGACCTCTGCTGCACTGTCTAGCATTGTCTGGGACCACTCTCCGTTCTTGAGTTATGTCCTCAAGATCCTCGGCATGTTTGAGCTTTAGACTTGCTACATTCTTCTTGGTGAATTGAGTTTTCTTATTTTTTGGAACGTGCTGTTCGTCTTTGGACTTCACACATTCTTCTTTTTGTTCTGATCGTCCTCTTCTTTCGGATTTCTGCGAGGAAGTCTGAAAGGTACGAGAGGAACGTGTATCAATATCTTGATATCTATCAGGCTTTCTCAAATTATCCCTGTTTCTGAGGTTATACCTCTTTTTATGAGGGCTCTTGTAGAGGAGACCTTCCTCTGGACTGAGAACGCTTCTCTCTAGGAAGTGTCTGGTATTACTGCCATAGACGGACCACCATGTGTTTTTGTGTAGATTGAAGCAAAGACTGTGCCCCAAGTGTTACAGTCCTTCACGTGTGGTGCAATCTCCATTGGTAAACAGATTGTCAGAATCCTGTGTTTCTCATGAGGTATACTATCAGGGAATACTGCCTCTATTTGAGTAATTTTTTGGGCTAACCAGAACGGAATTTGTTCCCGTTTTGCAGGTAATTTACCGATTACTGACTGTATAGTCTGTGTGTGGTGTGTTTTTGTTTGTGTTCTCCTGATGAGAGGTGTGCTGTGGAATTCTTATAGTAGGTTGGACTGTTAAAGTCCGCATGACATATTGAACCAATTGTCTGTGTATTTTTATTAGTTGTTTTAGCTGAGCTAATAGTTCTGGACCTTTCATTCTTTCAATGTCAGGATGTGGTGTATAGCTGGCTAGTACCGGCCATGTTGCTCCTGGTCTACCTAGTTGACCGAGCCTGGCAATGTGATTTTGATGTTGAAGGGTGCCATTACACCAGAGCTGGTGCTCTTGGTAAGTTAGTGGAATTTCAATGTCCTTGAAAGGAACGTATTACGCTGGAGGTTCCTCTACTTTGTAGTGGAACTCGTGTGTTACTGGATTTGCTGCAGGAAACAGAATCCATGAATAGAATTATTTTACCACCTCTCGATGATACTCCATTTTCTATAAGTTTTAAAGTGATTCTTTTCCTTATATTTACCGGGATGAGTATAGCATCTGGGTCATTCTGTTGGAGATTTGTGTCGTCTAAAACTACCCGAGCTGCTGCTGCAGCTCTCTCCCTTTCGTTGTCACTATCCGTCATTTTGTTGATCGAAAGTGTGTAGAGCAAGTTTCAAGGAAACAAAGATTAGGTGCACAATATTTTGGAACGCTGTATCCTTCAACGTTGAACAAACCAAAAACTAATACATAGGATTTTCGTCCTACTCAGTTATGGCGGATAAGATATCCTTTAACCCACTCCAGACGTTTATTGGAGTATTTTAGGGAAAAAAGGGGTCTTGTGTGAACAGCACGACTGAGTTACTCTAGTATCTAGCATTAAATTGTCGCCTTATCAAACGTTGGGCGCCATGTAGTGTAGTTCCTATATTCTCAATAGGCTCTGCGCATTGGAATAATATATCCTATAGATTTGATGTAGGACTGAGTTCTACTACGTCTCTATCGAATATACTAGACTTAATTGTGAGTGCCAGCTAGCTCAGAGGTCACTATAAACTTTCTGGAATAAACAAGAAGGGATTAGACTATGACAACCGCATAAACATGACAACTTTGTTTCCCAAGAATAGGAAATGTATCTCTAGAGTCACGGAAACAATAGATAGTTATTTCACTCAGTCAATCATGCATGCTTAGTTTCACCAGAGGTGCAGAGAAATAGATAGACGGGCGTTTTCAATAAAAAGTATTTATTGAACAGTCTTCTTTCTCATGCAGAGGAAATTAACTGCTACAATCGTAATACTGGTTGCAAAGTACAATGCGTACAGTACGAAGAGTATTATAAAATAATACTGTAAAAGCATGATATGGTTTCTACGCCATACAATACATAGAATACATACATTAATAAATAAAGACTAAAAGTACTCAACTGGTGCTTGTAAAATACGCCTACCCCGGTGTACCTAACCTAGGTCTAGTACGAGGGAAGAAGTAAGTGAGGTGTAGCTTAGTTTCAGTATTCTTTTGCCAAGAGTCTAATCCAAGAATTCTCTAAGGGTCTAATCAGCTCCGTACCTTGGCTTTAGAATGAAAGAGGTCTGGTATCTCATCTCTCAGGACTTGATTTCCCAACAACCCAATAGGGTAGGTTGGAAACACTGGAGCTGGATTTCTTGGCAAGAGAATAGACAGCGTCTCTCTCAGTGCGTCTTCTGGAGGACCCCCTGAGGCCTACCCTGAACCACTGTTCTTCCAAAGCATCTTCTGGAGGGTCGGCTTCCTTTGGCACTTGTTGTAGCAGGGCGTCGGGCAAGTAGATAGTCGAACTGCTCCAAACCACCGTGTGATTGCCTGGGCAAGTGTGGGTATATTTATACCTTGAACGTGCCTAGTTTGACGTAAGGTTGGACATAATAACGTCATCAAAGACTCAGTTCTTTGAAAACTCCATGAGTTCTTGGGTAAATCAATATTCAAGCAAGGGGAAGTCCCTGACTGCTGAAGGCGGGTTTTTGCAAGAAATCGTTGTGGATTTTCGGAACTAGTGGAAGTAGCCATGCCTTATTTGGATTTCATAGGCTAAGTCTAAATATCGTTATGATTTCTAAGCCTATATAAGGATAGGGTGATTTATACCTATATATGGGCATGAATCTGGAAAATTACACTAGGGTCCTAAATTCATATACAACAAGCCTCGACGGGGGATTAATATCTTCCTAATGTCGTCCTGATTTCATGAAACTAATCACACTCACAAGGCCATGCCTGAGATACATATCCCTGATACAAAGGAGTATGATGTATGTGGATTACAAGTAGCGGGGTCACAGTGGCAACGTCTTCTGAGGACATCACTGTGCCAGCCCACCTCGGTGGGTGCCTGTAAGACCTGTCAGCCCTAGGGTGGTCTTTCCCTATTTTTTTCGCCCTTGCCTCATTTTTTCCCACCTTTTTTTTGTTGGCCTTTGGTCTCCGGGCACCTTCCCATTGCTAAACAATGCTGAGGTGCAGGTGCTCTCCCCTACCAATATGGCTGCCACAGGCCCCTGCTACTGCGGAGTGGACTTGATAGTAGCACCCTAGTTGCCAGGAGCTGGCTGGAAACCTTAAACTTTGTTGCCATACCAGCCTGCCTTCCCTGCCCATAGCTAGAGTGAGGAAGCTCCTGGAACCTTCCGGAATAGAGGAGTGGTCACCAACTGCCATCTCAGAGAGTGGTCACCTGACCTGGGACTATAAAAGAAAAAGGAGGGAAACTTTCCAGTCAGTTGGGGCATCATTGACCTGGGGGATCCTACACAGGAGACTTAGGCGGTAGGGCCTAGTCAGAAACCTATACCACTGGAGGTGACAGGGTTTAGGCGCTGCCCACCAAGCTGTGAGAGGAACACTGAACTAGCCCACTGATCTGGCCCGGCAGGAGGAGAACCCAGGGACCACCTACAGTGACCTGCTGAGGAAACCTGTCAGCAGCCTTCAACTCAACCCCCCCCCTCTTCAAGCAACCAAGAATCTGCTTCCACAAAAAGGGCGCCAGAACCACCAAGCGCCAAGAAGAAACCTAACTGACCAGGACTACTGGGGATCAACCAGGTACTGGGCTGTGCCATCTGTGCCCCCTCTGTTTGCACCTGTGGCCAACGCGCTGTATTGCCTTCACTGCCTACCCAGCGCTCCCCTACTGTGCCCCCTTGAGAAGCGCTGAGGTCCTGGAAGCTGTTGTGCCTTGAAGCGCTGTACCTGAGAAGCGCTATTACTCAGACTGCCTGTCCTGCCAGAGCTGCTGTGACTGCCCCCATAGCGCGTGTCACCCAAGCGATGGGCCCCCAGGAGAAGCGCGGTGAAGCCCTGCTAGCCCAGTGCTTTAAAGCGCGGAGGAGAAGCGCTGGTGGCCCCACTCACTGCCGCGGCCCTTGCCGCCCTGCCAGAGCCTCAGGCGCCGTTTGCGGCCTCTGCCGGCCCAGAAGCGCCGACCTCATCACCCCTACGGTGGCCCCCGGGGACCAGGAGAGGGCTGCCATAAATCTTAGTCAGGCCGCGATCTGAGGAGAGGGCCGAGCTAGGCCCTGATGCCTGCCTCCACCATCACGTGACCGGGGCGTCTTCCTGGATCCCGCCCCCATCAAACGCCGCACAGCCATTGGTCCTGGCTGGCGCACCCCCATTATCTGCGCCCTTATTGGCCGTGAGAGCCAGGTCCTTCCTTGTCAGCCTTGCCATTGGTCCCCCACACCGCTGACATCACGACAGGCCCGGGAACCAGCAGCTTCACCATCGGAGGGCTCCGGAAGAGCCTGAGAGCCCCTCCGAGCTGTGACGCCCTCGGGGCCGGCCCTACCATCAGCACGGGGCCCGTGCCGCCCTGCTGTGCCTGCAGCCGGCCACTCTCACCCCGAGGCCTGCTGACATCGCCGCAAGGGGCCAAGGAGGCCTTAAGAGACCAGGTAACCCCCGGGGAGGATGGCTGAAGGCTACAGGAGGCCCGAGTTCGCCCTTCCCCTGGGGAATACTGTTGTTGGGCCCCGTTGGCCCTGTGAAATCCTTCTAAAGTACTGGAACTGTGCCGGAGCCCCAAGAGACACCTTTGAGGCCTAAGTTGGTCCAAGTTAACCCCTGGTTGGGGAAAGTAGTTGGTTACAGGCGACTGTTAGACCCTACTACCAGGAGTGTGGTGATTGCCTTACATAATGTTACTCCTGAGTAAGGAAATGTTTATACCTGACGTAAGAGGAGGTTCACGCTGATTTAAGGATGTTGTCTAGTTTTTAATGGAAATGTCTATCCTGGCCTGATGTAATGTTCAGAGTTTCGATCTCGCCGGAGCGAACATCGGTTGTCCGTGTCGCCCATATTTTGTTACTGCAGACAACACGTGGAATTCGAGCCACGCCTGTTCCACGTTTCACCCACCCGAGTGGATTCACTACGTATAAATTAAGGAAGATTTCCTTGTCTTGGGGTCAGATAGTTATCTCTGCCCCTTCCCCACACACCCCTCACTTGAGGGTGGGTCTGTTTGCGGGCTGCCAACACCTGTCCGAGAATCTTCGAACCGACCGATAAGTATAGAGTACCCATTGTCCTGATGAAGCCTACATCATCTGGCTGAAACGCGACCGCGACTGCGTCGACACCTTTTGCTTCAATTGGAGTCCCTTGTTACGTTGAAATTATTTGTTGGATTTCTTTCTGATTGGCACCTATATAAATATAGATTGGGTTGATTTTATATCCCCCAGGTGCTTTACTCTTGGGACTACCATTGGGTTGTGCACTCATTATAAACTAAGTGGAGGCACCGATCCGAATTAGGATACATATATATATATAGATTTTTGTATATATATTTGTTTTGTTATGTTTGGGGTACATAGAAACGTGTTATTGTAAATGTAATGTATATTTGTATATATGTATATGTGATATTTTGTAGATATATTGTTGGTTGTTGTGCTCCCCTTGATGTCCGCTCATATGTGCGCTGAAGAATTTATATAGGAATTTTTTGCATGTTTGATTTTTGTGTCACAAGAGAATTAATTGTTTCTTGTTTGAAAATTAAATTTGGATCCATCCCTTTGGTACCTTTTTTTGCTACTTTTTCATCTTAGGATGTCTCTTGCTCAGGTATGGGAGGGTTAAATGGGCAGAACCCCTGACCATTTTTTTGCTAGTCTGATGTAATGTTCATACTGCTTTTTTATTGAGAAGCTGATTGCGACACCATGCACCAGATCTGTCCCTGCTAAATGCAATATTGATGGAGGTTCCCACTAGTGAATTCCTTGCAGGGGGTGATACGATATAATTTTGACAAAGAGGTTATTACTGTGTATTTTCTTACAGGTGCTGACTAGGAGCAAGGCTGATGCCAGGCCTACAGGTATTTACTAATTATTATTTATTTATTTATCTATTTATGGCTGAGAAATTAAAAGTATACTCTGTCAAGGAAATGTGTATTGAGTTAATGCTACCTTGATTACCTTTTCGACCCGAATGGGCTATCAGCCGTGACCTTAATCCAGATAAAAGTACATTGTTTTAATCAATCTCACTGGTGTGGTCTCAGTCATTGTGTGTGTTACCTGTCTCATTGGATGTGTGTGCTTTGTGGTCACTTTACACCTAAGCTTCGGGTGCCTACCTGCTTGAGCCAAGCTACCACCCAGGGAACTGGTGACCCCAGTTCCTACGGTGCCCCACAGCGGTACTTACCCTGAGTATTATCTCTCATTTAAGCATGCATATGCTCATGCCTCTTTGTATAGTTTATTTTTTCAATACTATACACAAGTAGGGCACCAGAGTATGGGCCCAAGACCAAGGGAACTCACTGGTCGATCATGAACCGATCTACCAGTATTTTTAATGTCTTTTTCACTATGCTCTCTCATCTCTACAGGTTGGACACGGAACAACACACACAGTAGGTAGCACCAAGGGGCACTACACAGTGTGGGTTAGTTTATTCACTATATGTCTTTTGTTTTCAGTCCTGATGAAGTGCCTCGGAACCTTATGACCAACTAAGGCATGAAACATGTCGACACATTCATGAAGGAGTGACCACAACTCCTTCATGTAGAGTGCCTTTCTACCATCTCTCTTGAGATGGTGGAAAGGCATTCTACTAGATCTCAACACTCAAACGACCAGGGTTCCTTCTAAACCCTTCTATTCTGCGTGTTTGTACTGCCGTCGTGTTTTGAAGGACAGAGTTGATCGACATGAGGAGTAGGGTATAATAACTCCTTATATTTCTTGTTTGACCTACCTTTTTGAGTTTTGAGGCAAGGTAAGCTGGTTTCCCAGTTTGAAGGGATTTGTGAGTTAGGCAGGTCATTCTAAACCAAGAGGTACCACTCACCTACCATAGGATGTTTATCCCTGATAGGACAATCCTATATTTAAAGACCAGTGTCGGATCACCCTTACCAGTTGTATCTCTCAATCCACAAACCACGTCACATCACAAGCCACCTCACTTGCAATCATCATACAGCACCTCCTTAACTGATCTCCGCCAAAGCGACCCTTTGGTGAACGCGTTGGGCATTGTTGTGTCGGCCCAATGAGGAGAACAGCCCTATGATGAAACATGGCATCCTCTAGGGGATGTGTGAAAGCAACATAAACAGTCCAAACTGACTGTCCCGTTCCACTACTCTGGCCCACACACTCTCCACGTTCTGAAAGTGTGTGCCTCTCTCTTCTCTTTCCTCTCAGGAACATTAGCCCTCTGTTTGAACTTTTTCAATTAACTGTGCCTAATAATAAATTAATTAAAAAAAAAGCAAATCAGCAAGTGAACATGGTGCAACAAAAAAACAAGGATTCTGATTCCTTTGAAAGTTTAAAAATATTTTTTTAATGTTTGCAATGCGTTTCAGATTAGATTCAATACAGTACAAGTTTTACCAATATTAGAACAGTGAAAATAAAAATGTTGACAGTACCAAAATTGTGATCATGAAATCTGCTTTGAAGGATAGAGGTAATTGACTTGAGCATCTGCTTCATATGTTGACCGCTAGAGTGCTACCCCCCAAAAATGACATCTCTCTGTGCAAACAAGAACTGGAAATCAGCTAGTGAACATAGTGCAACAATAAATACAAGGAGTCTGATTCCACTGAAGGTTAAAAAACATTTTTTTAAATATGTGCGATGCATTTCATGTCAGATTCATGGGCCCCATGCTCACTGTGCTAGTGGAATCAAGCTGTATGTACCTGGCTTATTATCCGATAATAAGGGTGAAACTGGTCCTGGGGTACTTATGATCCGGTTCAGGGAGGACCTCTTCAGGCAGTTTGGGCTGAATGTTCCCATTACAACAAGGTAAAGGCTGATTTCCATTTGGCTGGGTCCAAACTGAGAGGTCATGGTGAGCAAGAAACAATGGCATGGGATGCAGGTTGAGTGATCACCAGTGGCTGAGATTAATTCAAGCATTCCATTCATCACTTAGTTTTTACATGCCCTAATTGTGATGTGTATGCCAAAAACATGGACCCCATGCTGACAGTGCCACTGTAACAACCTGTACCTAGGTGATGAGCCTATAATAAGGGTTAAACCCATTGTCTGGTTTAGGGAGGACCTGACCTGGTTGTTCGGTGGACTGTTCCCACTGTAGCAGGCTTAAGGCTGATTTGCATATGCTTGGGTTCAAATTGAGATGGCATGGTGGGTGAAAAACAATGGATTGGGATGAGCCCCTGAGTGATTGCCAGTAGCTGAAGACTTAATTCAAGCAGTCCTTCCACCACGTTGTTTTTTGATGTCCTAAGTGCGACATTTATTCCCAGATGTGGTTCCCCATTCTCATTGTGCCACTGGATTCAAACTATACGTGGCTGATGAGCCCGTAATAAGGGCGAAACTGGTCCTGGGTCGCTTGTGTTCAGGATCGGTGAGGACCTGGCCTGGCAGTTCAGGCTGAGCTGTTCCCATTGGATTGAGGCCAAGGCTACTTTGCATACGATTGCGTCCAAACTGAGGTGGGATGGTGCATGAAAATTGATGGACTGGGATGCAGCCCGAGCGATCGCCAGTGGCAGAGATTAGTTTAAACTTTCCATCCATCACTTTCTTTTTTGATACCCGCCTTTTCTGAAACTAAGTCATATCGAGACAAACATGTTAAACTCTAGTTGTGCTCTCTTGCACTAGCATTGTGTGCATTCATTTTTATAGTACTAAGCGAATGTATATTTTGTGAAAAATGCCATGTCTATTTTGTGCAAGTTTTAGTCAACGTGTACAACAACAATCGTAAAGTGATTCTTAGGCAATTCATCAATGTCATTGATTGTGTTCCAGACATGCTTGAGACAGTGTTGATTAATTTCGCAGAAAAGTGTGACAGCATACTCGAATGGGAAAGCGTGATAGTCATTATTCGAAGCTTCAGATGTTACAACTGCTACTAAATGGTCCTAATTGGAGTAGTTAATTACAAATGTAAAGTTTGGATTTAAGTTCATCAGCAATCAAAGCTAAACCACCTGACATTTTCTTCTTGGCATCTTATAAAAGCAAAACCCAAGTTCAAGTACCAATCAATATTTCTTGTTTACCATGTTAAAACGAACCAGCTCTGATTAATGCACTACAAGAAGATTCTGAGCATATCACTTTCTAGCTGCTTAATTTGCAACCTTTTAGGAAGCATGCTAATTTCTAAATGACTTACATACTCTCTAGAAATAGCACCTTCTGTTCTACAATTTCAGCGTGGTCGTTCTAAAGCAGAAAAAAAACACTTTGAAGAATGGTTTCCAATATTTTTTTATATATTCAGCATGACGTTTATATCATGCCTAAAAAGGCAAGTGCAGAATCGAACGGAATACAATTGCCTCTCCAAACGACTCTAGAGAACTCTCCAAATATAAGGTTGTACATGTGTGTCTTCTTGACAACTTTTTCTATGCTTCGGGTTCGACTCCTCCTGCCCTTTTCAATCTTAGCTCCACTTTTGCTTATGTTTCTGTGGTTTGTTTGGGGAAATAAATTAGAGTTGTTTAGTACAATGTGCTTTGTTAAACGTTTTTGCCACTTTTCTGATAGTTTACGAATTGGTTGTGTTACAATATGCATATACCCAAAGCGGTGGCTGAAAAAATATTACACGCTACCTTCCCAGGATGTTGATTCACCAAAAGGTAATTGAATACTATTTGTACCTGATGATAAGGCTGACTACTTGTCCCTTCCGTAGCTGCTCGGGAATCTATTAAGTGCTGCTCCAGACATACAGCAAGGACAGTGAGTACAAACTAGGCAGGGCTCTGAAAGGACTTGTGCACACTCGGGTCCTGCTACTTACTGCCTTCATGACCAAGGGTAACAAGGCTAATGCCTGATGTACCAGATGTGTACTGTCCCTGGCTACATCTAGTTGACCTCCATGTTTCTGATATATTCAAGGACAGTAATATAGTTTAGTTAACTCCATTGTAAGTATAATAGCAAGCAAATTAAGGTTGCACATAGCTATGGTGATGCAGGATATTTATTAGAAAGAGATGTACATATTACAAGCACTGTCAATGGATAACGTTTAAACACTTGTTATCTCCTCTCCACATGATCAACAAAGTGAGCTTCAGCTCCACACCAGATTCCTCCAAAGGAATAGTTAGCCTTCCATGTCTCCCATCCCGTTCCCAACAGGGCCGACCCATATCACCCTTGACCTCTATAAGAGGAGGACCTGCCCAACCCCAGTTAAGTGTGTTCGGGTTACCGCACAGCTGATTGCTGGGCACCAGCTGCAGCTAATCATTGCTGTTCACTGGCCGGTTTGTGGCAGCGTTTTTTCACCTATTTAATGTCACACACTTTTTTGCTCATTCAATCTGCGGCTGTGTAACTGGAAACTTGTGTATATTTCTCACCCGTGTGGGTTTCCTGCGGTAGCTGCTGGTGGAGCATGAGGCAGATCCTTCCATGGTGGCTGGCTCGAGCTCCCGGGTCCTGTTGGGGCCCTGCATTTACAGTCCATCTAGGCTATGGTCCAGGCTGCGGTAACAGCAGCCTTTGATTAGCGTGAAGGGGGCAGGGTCCCTCTTCCCCAAATGTCCACACTTGGGCTCCCCCTCCGGTGTCAGATGTCAATGGGAAGGATGAGGACCTCTGGGGTAGGTATGTCCAGGGCCAAGAACTGCATGACGTACTCCAGCACATCAAGGACTACATGGCGCTTCCTGCTCCTTCGGTTGATGATCTTTCAGAGGATTTCTTCTTCCAGTACCAGAGCAAGGATCCTGAATCCCTTCCTCTGCATTCTTCCGTCAAGAAGCTAATTGAGAATGAGTGGTTGGAGGTCGATAAACAAGCCTTCCCTATGTATCTGGCCAAGCTCTACGCCATCCCGGACTTCCCAAAAGAGTTCCCTCCCTCCGTGAAGGTGTACTCTCTCCTGGCAGGGCTGGCCACTCAGGACGCCATCATTTCCAAGGACGCTTCTCCTTCGGACCTGGTTGACAAGCAGGTGGATGCCGCAGCCAAGCGGGCCTATGCCGCAGCCAACTTTTCCATCCGCGCTTCTACTTAGTTGTCTTACATGGTCCAGTCCTTGTTAAAGGACTTCCAGGCTTTGTAGCGGCCCCAACGTTTGATAACTTGGGGGCTGCGGCTGACGGCCCTGCGATTCAAACTGGGTGTCAGGTCTGGTTGCACCAATGGAAAGCGGATGCTGCCCAAAAGGTGATTCTGATGAAGAAACCCTTTTCAGGGTCTAAGTTATTAGGGGCCTCATTGGAGGACATGGTAACAAAATCTGCAGAGGACAGGAAGCTGATGGCCCCCATCAGATCATCCAGGGGCCGTTTCTTTGGGTCCAAGAGGACGTTCTCTTCCACGTCTGCGACTATGGGCACTGTGCCCTTTCGAGGACGGGGTCGTGGCCGGGGCACCCCATTGTTCAACAAATCCCGGTCTCAGCCCGCAGCCTCTTCATCCGCCCCCAAGTCCTGACTATCATCTGTTCCTGCCAGGGAATTGTCCCGTGGGTGGGCGCCTATGCCTTTTCATCTCAGCTTGGGAGTCCTCCGTCTCGGATCTGTTGGCTCTCCAGGTTGTCCAGGAAAGTTGTGTTCAGCTCCACTCCTCTGCAAGCTTTGCACACCACCCCCCTGCCTTCTTCTCCAGTGAAGAATATGGCCCCGCTGGCCAGCATTCAGGATCTTCTCAGCAAGTGGGCTATTCAGCCTGTTCCCCCATCTCAGAGGGGATGCAGCATCTATTTCTTCCTGTTCTTGGTGAGGAAGGTGTCTGGGGGCTTTTGTACTGTTCTTGACTTAAAGAGGGTTCATTCTTTCATTCCCCATATTAAGTTCAAAATGCTCTCTATAGGAGATTCTGCCGCTACTGGTTCAGGGGGAGGTGATCGCATCACTGGATCTTCTGGGCGCCTACCTCCATGTGCCCTTCCACCCATCCTCTCAGAGTTTCCTTCAGTTCTGCGTAGGGGGCCGCCACTACCAGTTTTAAGTACTTCCATTTGGGTTGTCATCTGCCCGAGGGTTTTCAGTAAGGTACTGGCCCCTTTGGTGGGTATCCTCCACCAGGAGGGGATCAGGGTTTTTCCATATCTGGATGAGTGGCTGATTTCTGACTCTTCTTTTTCCAAGGGTACGCTTCATGTCAAGAGGGTCTGTGAGGTGCTGTCTTCCGATGGGTTCAACCTCAAGAAATCTCACCTGTCGCCAACCCAGGACTTGGCTTTCATTGGGGTCATCTGGACATGATCCGGGGGATCGTGTTCTTGCCCCTGGAATGGCGGAACACCTTGTGGTGGGATCTGGGTTCTCTCCTGGGTCTGGATTCCACTCTGGTCCATCAATGGATGAGGGTTCAGGGGTTGATGTCTACTTCCATCAATGTTCTGCCTTGGGCTCGCCTCAACTTATACGCCTTGGTGAATCATCTCTTGTCCCTCGGGGATCACTTCATGGGGGATTACGAGGTTCCGGTGGTCGTGTCCCCTCAGATTTGTGCCGACCTTGGCTGGTGGTTAGTGAAGGCACATCTCTCCAGGGATATCCCCTTCCTGGTCTACCCGTCCCGGGTGTAGGAGCATAGGATCTGCTTACTATGGTTACCCCCACTTTTTTGCTGGTGTTTCACTATTTCTCGACTTTAATCTCGCTGTGGCCCTGCTATCAAGGACACCAGCCTAGCTGCTTCTGCTCTAAAATGATTGCATGTACTTTAGGTGTACTTCATATTGGTTACTGGAGTACCCTTGTGAGTACCTAGTATATGGTACCTTAGGTACTAAGGGCATAGGTACCCCAGAGGCCTAACAGGGGCTGCAGCATGTATTATGCCACCCCTGGGAAGCCTTCCAAAATGGCACCACAGGACTGCTACTGCAGCCTGGGAAAGGTGGAGAATGCACCGCTTACTAAGATATAGGTTACCTATATCTATCTTTACTCACTGACATATATAAACCTATCAGTCACTCCTATGGCAGGCCTTATCAATCCTCTTGATTTTGTGTGAGAGGGTGCCCATGCATGAGCAGGACCACTCAGCAGCTTTTGGAATCTATTCTCTGAAGATGTTCTGTGATGCAGCCAGCCCATGCATTATTACCTCGCGGTAAATGCTAACTTTGGGATGGCTGCATGGAAACATGTCGTGTTTAGTGTCAAACACTTTGGAATCCAACCCCCCGCCAGTCCTGGTGGCGGGGGTAGAATTCCACCCTTCTAGAGTGAGGCATGTACACAGTGGTCTGACTGATAATAGTTTAAAAGAACCCTAGCATCACAAAATGGATGCTGTAGCCACAGACAAGGGTCTGACCTCCTGCTGCTGGACGAAACTCCAGCAGGGAAGGCCTGGACAATAGGTTTCCTGTCACTGGGAGGTGTAAAAACCTCCCAGACAGGCTTTAGTGTATTGGGGCTGGGTGGGGGCACTCAGAGTGATTTTCAGACAGTCCTGGGGGCACACTTGGGGGTCGATTCTGATTCGGGAAAAAAACGTCCGTACGATTTGTATCCGGAGCCCTCTCCGTACGAATCGTACCGTCCGTCCGAGTCGCGAAGTACGATCCGTATTCCGTGAATCCGTCCGAATCATTGCGATCCGTACGTATTGCAAGGCTGAAACCGTGAACCGTACGACTCATACACATACCGTACGACTCGTACACATGCCGTACGACCCGACGAGTACGATCCAGACCAGGGTATGAGGACGCGATTCGTACGGTCCACGTCAGGTAAATGCGAGTCCTACGGAAAAGCACACAAACACATACACACCGTACGGTCCGTACCCCCCATAATCGCAAGGGTACGCACCGTACCCCTGCGATCTTGGGGTGTACGAGCCGTACCCCCATTGTACGATCGGTGTACGAGCCGTACCCCCATGGTACGATCGGTGTACGAGCCGTATCCCATGTACGATCGGTGTTCGAGCCGTACCCCATGTACGATCGGTGTACGAGCCGTACCCCATGTATGATCGGTGTACGAGCCGTACACCCATCGTACAATGGGGGTACGGCTCGTACACCGATCGTACATAGGGTACGGCTCGTACACCGATTGTACATTGGGGGTACGGCTCGTACTCCAATCGTACATGGGGTACGGCTCGTATACCGATCATACAATGGGGGTACGTCTCGTACACCGATCGTACATGGGGTACGGCTCGTACACCGATCGTACAATAGGGGTAGGGCTCGTACACCGATCGTACAATGGGGGTACGGCTCGTACACCAATCGTACAATGGAGGTACGGCTCGTACACCCCATGATCGCAGGGGGGCCGTTCCGCACCTGTTTCGGCGCAAACTCTGCTTTTATGGCTGTTTTCAGCTCCCGTAGAAAAAGGGTCGTACGGTGCGTACCCGACATGTATCGTACTTGCTGGGTCGTAAAAACCAGCCACGAACCGTACAGATGTCGCGTACAGCGGGTTCCGAGGGAGAATCGTAAGGAGATTAGAGTCGTACGGTGTCTTGTACGACTCGTACGGAGTACGGCTCCTGGTACGAATCGTACTTCGTCGTACGTACGGGATGTTTACAGGTACGATTCGTACGGGGAAAAAATGCTCCGTACGACGATTCGAGGCGCTTTTTACCGGATCGGAATCGACCCCCAAGTGTCCCTGTGCATACCCCAGTTCAAACCGGTTACATGGGGCACTCAGCCTCTGCTCTGGTGCGAAACTGGACAAAGTGAAAGAGGTGTAACCACCTCTCTCCCCAGACCCTCTCACAGGTGGGTCCACAGAGTATGTCCAACCCCTTTCTTCAGTATAAGCAATGGACCCCTGGCAACAGGAATTCAGATCATACCTGGACGAAACTCTGAATCTGAATCTTGGAACTTTGACACACTACTAACGACTGGAGGGCTGAAGAATCTCCCTTGGGGTCAAGGAGTGACTTCCCTGCTCAAGCAGGTACCAAAGAAGCATCTTGCCGGTCTGCCTTTCTGAAGCTCCCGCTGGACTCCGAAGTATTTGGGACACAGGACACAGACTTTCAGACTTTGCAGAGGCCGACACGAGATCCCAGCAAAGCTGAGACCTCCAGCCCTCAAAAGTGACGTGGGACCAGAACTCCTGAACACAGCGCACATTTGCTAGTGCATCAACTTCCCGAGCTTTCCTGAAGTTGTGCATTGGGCTACTTATAGTCCATACCCCGAGCACCATCTGCACCAAAGATTGTGGGCCTACACCCCACGAGTGTTCTGTGAGCCAGCTTCTGGCATTTCTGCTTGAGGCCCCTTTGTGAACCCTGGTCTGACGGCTGGTGGGTCCTCTCGAAGGTAACTCTACTTTTCCTTGGGCTTCCCTGGTTGCTCCAGACGTGCCCTGTCTCCCTGCTGTTTGGTGAGTCCCTCATACCTTACAGGTCTGCACCGTAGACAATTTCGTCTTCCTGCGTGAGTTATTGTTGTCAAGGTTTGTTGGGTCCAATCCGGAAACCGACACAGCAGCACTTGACATCCTTCATGAAACAGCTTGAATCCAGACCCTAGTTGTCGTCGACACCTCCAGGTCCTCGTGGCTGAAGAGTCAAGCGTCACCTTCACCTAAAATCACCCGACATGGGAGGGCATCTGCTCATCGCCATCCTGGTCACTGGCAAGTGACCCATACTCTGTCCCCTCTGCTTTCAGGTTCTTCTCATCCTTGATCCAGGCTTGGACCCACCCGTACACTTTCCACTTGGACGCCAGCAACACTTTGCAGCAGATCACCATTGCAAACGATGACGAAACCCGACACGAAAAGACACCTATTCACCCGGCTTCCCTGGGTGAGGTAACTTGAGTACCCCAGTGCTCTCGTTGGTGTTGACTCTAGAGCCTCCTCGTTCCAAAGGGGTTTGCTCCAAGTCCTCTTCTAAGTGTCCTTAATCCTTAAAAATCCAACTGCGACTTTCCCTATAGAAGCTAATGGTGATTGGTGGCTGTGTTTAGACAATACACGCGTCCCCGTGGTTCCCCTGTGTCACTACATTGGGTGTTTCCTGGTGGCCCCAGCAGTTCTACAGACTCTAGGCCTTGTGTCTGTGACAGTCGTGGTTCTTATACCCCTTTCTTAATATATGGTTTGGTACTCCCCCTGGGGCTCAACGTATATTGTGTTAATTTATTGTGTGCTAATTAAGTTTACTGAATGTACTTTTGCCTCTAGCCTCATAAAGAGACTAGAGGGATGTGTTTAGAATAAATAAATATATTTTATATATATATACCTGGTGTGGTTCTTCTTTCATTTGGTCATTCACGAGATTATTGACTAGTAAAATAAGCTGCATTACATTCCTTCAAGGCTTAGCCTGAAGGCTGCTCTCCACAGCTACCATTTGGATAGCTTTTAATAAAGGTTGTCTTAAACCTACCATCAATAAAGGTCATTTGGACTGGTGCAGGGTGCCCACTAGAATAGTGGACAGCATATGTCGGGCCAACTTCTAACATTGGTTTGCAGGTGTGGGATTCCAGCTTGCCATTGTTTTATCAGATAATCTCAAGTGATTGATCATTTGAAAACCACTGAAGGTACCAGAGGTACATATAATACAATCTTAAATACAGTAATTTCTACTGAACTTAGAGTTGTGTGTTAAGGGGTTAGCACACCCTTTCTACAACTCAAGAGAGGTTAGTAGGTAACAACTAGAGTAGGTAGTGCAGACACCACACCTCACTAGTAATGTCTTCAGGGCCAGGAACCAGTGTGTCCCTGCCAGATGTCAGCACATTGCAGACATCCAAGTATGACACATTCCCTTTCTCTGAGTTAAGGACTCAGAGGTAATACTGTTCGATGACCTGAGCAAGGCTTCAGAGCCTTAAAGGGTAGTCAGTGGGGTGAGAGCAGCAGAAGAAGTAGAGCCCAGTGTCCAATCCCACAAGAATCAGACTCTGATGCTGACCAGGAAGGTGACAATGACCTTGACCTGGATAGATGGAGACCCAGTGGGTTCCTTCTTTGTCCCCCCAGGAAGAGTTGGAGGTGTTCCTAAAAAGGCAATATCTCCTTCAGAGGGATTTAGACATTCTGACACATCTGTAGGGACTTCTGTCTCTTCTCATAGGAGGGGCACCTCCCAGTAGATTAGAGAGAGAATAAGATGAGACTACAAGAGCCTCAACTGAGAATAAGGAGTTAGCAAGTATCCTTAGAGAGGGAGACCCTAGAGCTTGATAAAGCTAGAAAAAAATATATGACTAGAGTCCCATGGTGGCAGCAACTTCCCTAGTGGTAGAGAAAGGTCTCATGACCACAGGAATTTAAACAAGATTGTCCCTCCCTACCAGAGTGGGAATGACGTCCACAAATGGATAACTGCACTGGAAAGGGCCTGCAAAGTTTAGAAGGTCCCACAGGAGCAGTGGCCAGCTATCTTGTGGCTCTCCTTTGCAAACAAAGCTTGAGACAAGCTCCTCACTGGAAGAGAAGAGGATAATGATGATTATACAGTCCTTAAGAGTGCTCTGATTGAAGGGTTTGGCCTAACCACTGAGCAATATTGAATTCATATTAGAGATACCCAAAAAGCTCAGACTCAGGACTGGGTTGACTTTGTTGATTGTGTTACTAAGGCTCTGGAGGGCTGGTTACTGGGCAGTATTGTATGTGATTATACAGGATTATACAACTTCATTATGAGGGAGCAAATCCTTAATAACTGTCAGAATCAGCTGTTGTATCAGCACCTGGTAGACTCTGATCTGAAATCACCCCAAGAATTGGGAAAGAAGGCAGACAAATGGGTCAGAACCAGGGTGAAGCAGAAGGTACAGAACCAAGGTGGTGACCAGAAGAAGCAAGATCCTAATAAGGGTGGGGATAAGGGTAAAGACCAGAAGTCTTCACAAGCCCCCCAAAAATCTTCTAATGGTGGGGATTCCCAATCTCCAAAAAGAAAGACCAAAAGAAACCATGGTGTGAAGTCTGTAAACAGAACAGCCATTGGATTAGTGATTGCACTAGAAGTGAAGACTTAACTCCAGCCACCATTGCCCCTAAGGCAACTGTTCTACCTAGTTCAGCACAAAGTGGTGGATCTCAGCAGAAGGGTGTAGTAGGGTTAACCCTGGGTTCTAAGATGGACTCTGGCCTAGTCAGAGTTCGAACTCAGGCTGTACTGGTCTGTGATGGAGGCATGAATATGTCCTCCTGTGTGAGTCCCAGTAACTTGAGCAAATACAGGCAACAGCCTTTTATAAATGGAAAAGGGGTTATGGCCTGGTATGAAGTGGAGTTAAGGACCCATGCAGAAATGTTAGGGATCTCTGCACATATGTCTGCCCTATGTCCAACAGTCAGGGCGTAGCTGCAACTGCAGCGAAGCCAGGAGTGCACAGCGCTGGGGCAGGAGTGTATCTCACTCCTTTACTTTCAGAGAAAACAAAATGCCCCAAGAGAAAAATGGCTCTGGCCCTATACGTGTTTCTTCGGTCCCACTCCGGGACTCAAGGAGCTATTTCACCAAAACTGCCCCCTTCGTGGCAGCTGCCCATAACTGTGGTGCAGCTGTAAATAGCCCCAACAGTGTTCACCAAACATTGCAGCTGCCGGCTGTCTGACGGGGCAGCTGTAAAACAGCACGGGTACTGACTGTACCTTTAGAAGGACCACGGGGGGGCAGGCATTGACAATGTGCCCCAGCACACCCTCCCAACCACATGTTTATCAATGAGCCCAACTCACCAGGATCTCCGCTGCAACCGCTCTGTTTCTCTCTGGTGCTGGTGCTCATGCCACAGATCTCCTCCCTTCTAGGAGTCAGGCACAGGAGAGCTCCCACTCCTCGGGGGCTCTCTCTCCTCTACACAGCGGCGGGGGCAGGCACCACACTGTGGGGCTCTCCCTTGCACATGAGAGCCTACGTCCCCAGACCTAGAGCTTCAAGAGCAGCTCTCGTCATTTCACGCAGTCTCCGTTGTTTTTCTGGCTGTTAGCCAGCACTGGTTGGGCTCCCGCCTGGCTCCTCACCTCAGTTGCGGCTGTCCAGCCCACAGGGGACCCCCGCCTCACATCCGGCCGGGAGTTGCTTGTCTTCCTGTGGCACTGGTCTGCAATTGCACCCGCTTTCTTTAGATCTGCAAAAGCAACAGTTGGTGGACAGAATGCAGAACAATGTCATACATTCACCCCAGTACAGAGATATTGACCTAAATGCGGTTCCATGTTTAAATATCGATTACAAAAATATAGTTTACAAAAATATAGATGTAAAAATATCGATTACAAAAATATCGACTCCCTATACTTAAACAGGTAAGTACAATAATATCGACTCAAACATATAGATGTAAAAAATATAGATGAAAAAAATATCGACTTTAAAAAATATTATAACTTAAATTAAATAATTAAATAATAATAATATTAACAAAATAAATTACATTACATTTATATGTTAACTATTTATAACAAATAAACGTAATTTAATCAATATAAACTTAATAAATGTGTACATATACATATATTTTCTTAAATACATTTTATTATCTTTATTTAATTTATAAACTTTAATAATTATATAGAAATAAAATAAAAACATATATAAAACATTTTGAATAAAATACAATTTTCTATATTTAATTAACACATAAAAGTATTTAAAAATAATAATACATACATTTAATAACAAAATTAAAACATTAGTAGTTAAAACATTTGATAGCGAAGGGGTAAAAATTACTATTCCCACTTCAAAGGGTGCAACAGTAGGGAAAGCGCTGGATAGCGTAGGGGTAAAAATTACTATTCCCACTCCAGAGGGTGCAACAGTAGGGAAAGCATTGGATAGCGTAGGGGTAAAAATTACTATTCCCACTCCAAAGGGTGCAACAGTAGGGAAAGCGTTGGATAGCGTAGGGGTAAAAATTACTATTCCCACACCAAAGGGTGCAACAGTAGGGAAAGCGTTGGATAGCGTAGGGGTAAAAATTACTATGCCCACTCCAGAGTGTGCAACAGTAGGGAAAGCGTTGGATAGCGTAGGTGTAAAAATTACTATTCCCACTCCACAGGGTACAACAGTAGGGAAAGCGCTGGAACCCAAAACAATAAAAAAAAAAACTATCAAATTTTTTATTACATTTAATTTCCAATATAAACATAATTAATATATACATTTAAATAGATTATTATTAACAAAGATAATAAAAAAATATTTAATTACACATTATTTAACACTATAATATCCACCAAACACATAAAATTAATTACACAATTACATTTAATATTTACTAATTAATTAATGGTAAAGTATTTAATAATTAATCAATAACAATTTAATTACTTCACACCATTTACACATATAAATTCCACTACACACACCTACAATTAACATAATTAATTAACATAATTAATTAATTAACATAACGAATTAATAATTGACTAATTGAAATTAATTAACAAATAATTATTAAACAATTATTAATAAATTAACACATTAATTAATCAATTAATGTTGTATATTTAAATTACTTCCCACCCTATTCCCCTATAAACCCACAACCCGCTACGGAACTAATAACACAAAATTAAACATAATATACATTAATAACTAATAAAATTCTACAACATATAATAAAATGACAAACAATTCTCATTAAAAACACTAAAATACATAACATTATTAAAAAATCGATATATTTATAAAATATATTTTTGTAAACAATATTTATTACAACTATATTATTGTTATCCATATTACTTACCTGTCAGTCGATATTCTGGTCAAACTATATTTTTGTTGTCGATATTTCTTCAAATCGATATTTCTGCGGGGATATTTATGTCAGACGATATTTCTCCGTCGATATTCCTGCTCTGCACCCCTAAATCCATTGTTTCTTTGCTCACCATGCCATTCCAGTTTGAACCCAGCCATATGAAAATGAGTCTTGACCCTGTGCCCCATGGGAACAGTCCAGCCCGAACTGGCAAGCCAGGTCCTCCCTGGACTGGATACAAGCATCCTAGGACCGGTTTCGGGCTCTTAGCCCTCAACAGCCAGGATAGCTTGATTCCAGTTGCCTGGAGAGCACGGGACTCACGTCTGAGCATACCCGTCTCATTCGGGTGACAAATGCAAAAACAACAGTTGATGGACAGAATGCAATACAATGTCATACATTCACCCAATATAAAGATCTGGGCCTAAATTCATCCTTTTTTTGCTCACCATGCCATTCCAGTTTGAACCCAGCCATTAAACGTGGGCGCAAATCCGTTCCGTTCGCGGAATTTGCGGATTTTTGGCAATTTAGCGGTCCGCGAATCCCGCAAATTTGGCCAAAAATCCATAAATTCGCAAGCTGGTGGATTTTTTTGCTTGGTTGCGCTTGAAAAATACAATATCGCGTGCACGGTGTTGACTTACCGCGAATCTGTGTTCGCCGGTTTGCGTGTGCTGGGCCATTTTGGATCTTGCTGCGTGATCGCGCCCGTTTTTCAACCGCCATTATGTCATCGGGGCCCGCCATCTTGCACAGCGAGAGTTCGACAACGCGAGTACGTCATTAGGGCCCGCGATCACGCATGGAGTAAACGAACACGTAGATGCGGCGCGCAGCTGACTACCGGCGGGAGATTTGAACAGCTCGCTTTCCCGACTTGCAAATATTGCAATTCTGCACAATAAATCCACCGCAGGTAGCAAAAACCTTTTGAAAATGATGATTTTTATCAGAATAACTCCTCAGATTGACATTTGGCTGCACTTTGTTGTGCAAGAAGTCCATTTTTGTGGGGGGGTGGGAGTAAGTAAGTGCCCCAGAGTCTCCAACTTCCTGTTCCTGTCCAGCAGGCTCCTCCCGGTGCTTTGTCCATGTCCTGGTCACTTTTGATTTTGATCTGGAGCTGGAAGGATTACTTTTTGTGGCTGCTGCTGGATATTTGTATTTGAGGACTTTTGGGATTTTAAAACTTTTTCACAACTTTAAAAAAGATATATATTGTGGTAGTCACAGTATCCAGTAGGCCCAGGGTTAGTCATGGGTGCATGATACAACTGTTTCTGTTAGTTTTTTAACTTAAATCTCATTTATGTCATGGAATTTTAGCTCACTGTTATATGTAGATTTTTATTTTTTATTTTGGGGTGCCTGTAAATCCTCACTAGCCAGTAGGCCCAGGGGTAGTGAGTGGTGCATGGACCAAGTCTTTCTGTGGGGTGACTTGAATTTAAACATCATTGAGGGCATGGATGGCATTGGATTGTGGTGATGTTTGTGTGTTTTTTTACTTTTTTGGATGTTTTTGGGGCCTGGCCATGTGGGTGGGGGCCATTTTGAGGCCTGGTCCAGGCAGGTCCTGGCCATGTCGTGGGGGTCAAGGGGCAATTTTGAAGCCAGGCAGTGTGCTCAGGCCTGCACTCAGTTTGCCTTGCTTTCATCGATTATGCCCAGGGGTACTCAGTGGTAGTTATGATTACTGTCACTTTAATAGAATATAGAGTACACTACATCATAGGATAAATGATAACATCCCAGTCTACTCAGAGTCAGTTGTTGAGCTCCTGCTGTTGATGGTTGTACCAATAAACCTGCTCTACAATTACTACCTGTTTGAAAGCTTTTATCACAGGCGACGAGGACCAAGGCTTTATTGGGGACAAGCATCAACAACCATCAACTCCCCTATAATTTGGATTTGGTTTGGATTTGGATATTGGATCTACATTGGACTTATATCAGCGTTTATTTTTTTATTTTTTTTCTCTCTTTTCATGTGATATTGCCATCATATGCATATGGTTCTGGCAAGTTGAGAATTACAGACGTTTGGGAGACTGCGTCTGAACTCTGAGCTTCGTTACTATTGATCAGCTGGAATTTTACAACTGCCACTTTGGAGATTCCTGTTCTTCATTTGTGCAATCTCAAGTACTGTACTGTTACTGTTCTACATTTTGTGTAGCTTTCATTCGGACTTTGTTTGTTAGTCGATTTATTTGGCGATTGTTGCTTCTGTTACCTGTTGCCACATGCGGTGTTTTCATTTAAATTGGTTCGCGTGTGCCTTATATCGCACGCTCTGTCACATGGAATTCGCTGCATCGGAATCGGCTTCTCTGCCATTGTGCGTAATAGCTCTTGTTGCTCTAAGGAGTGAGGAACTTTGACCCGATGACGTTGAACGCATTAAGTCTGCATAACGTTTAGCGTCATCACGTTTTGGTGGCCATCTTGGATCTCCACGGCAACGCTTGCAAACAAAACGCCGAAGCACACGACAGTGCATCGATTTAATTTATAAAGTGTGATTTGAAGTAACAACGCTGATGCGCACAGCAGCGCATTGATTTACCGCTAATTTGAAGTGGAACTTGAAGTAACAACATTGATGCACACATCAGCGTATCGATTTACCTGGTAGTTTTGGTCTTGAAGTGAGTTAAAAACTATTGTGGACATTAAGAAAATACGGGACAATTACTCATTTTCCACTTTCTTTATTTTACTTTTATAATTACACCCATGTAGTGGCAAGCAATTTTTACTGTGGATATATTGTATCTATTTACGAAATACGTCTTCCTCTTTGATATAATGGCTTCTACTTAAAGCAAGTCACAACCTCCACCATTTCTCTCTGAAGAAGGAGAGCCTATACTTCCTTGGAAAAGATGGAGAAATGTATTTGACTCGTATTTGGTAGCAATTGGGGGGGAAAAGTTTTCTGCGTTTAGAAAGCAGGCAATTCTATTACACAATTAAGGAGTTGAAGGTAGACATGTATATGACAGCATTGACACTATACCAGTTGGTGGTGCGGATGGAGAACCTTCTGACATATATGAGATGTCCATGTCTATGTTGGAATGCTATTTTGGTCCCAGAATCAATGTGGTTTTAGAACGCCATAGGTTCTTCACACGCATACAGGGTCCTACAGAACGAGTTGGAACATATGTTGCTGCGCTTAAAACCATTGCACGCACATGTGATTTTGAAGTGAGGGATCAGCTCGTGAGATGTACTAACAGCTCTAGAGTCCAAGAAAAAATACTTTCAAAGAATCCTACTCTGAAAGAAGCTGTAGCTATTGTTGAGGGCATGGAAAATACATCCACGTGGGTCAAAGAGATAAGGAAAAACAGAGAGGAAGGGAATAACAGTACAAGTGATAATAAAAAGAAAAACCATGATACGGTGCATATGTTGGAGGAAGATGATATTACTGAAGAAGAGCATGATAATGTTGTTAAAGTTTCTGTTGGGACTAAAAATAAATTGATCCAAAAGAACTCTTATTCTCAAAAGAATGCTCTGGAGAATCAACCTCGTCCTTCTTCTAGTAAAGAGTTTCCCATGACGAAGGAGTGTGACATTCGTCAACAACCTTTGAGATTCCAATCAGAGATTGCGATGTTTTAGATGTGGACATTTTTCTCATACATCAAATTTTCTGAACTGTTATGCAAGAGACATCATTTGTAATAATTGTGGGGGAAAAGGACATTATGCTTGTGTGTGTAAGTCAAGTAAAAAAAAAGAAGTGAGTGATGGTGGATCGGATATTGTACGTACGGTGGTAGTGTCAAATATTAAAGGAAATGAAGAAAACAATCATTCTGAACAGATTCATATACCATTTTGTAACATTGGGATTAATAAGTATGTGTTTAAACTCATGGCAGATTCAGGATCTCCGTTCACTTTGATTGGAAACAAGATTTGGGATGAAGTTGTTGGTTTAAAAAATGTAACACTCTTACCTCCAGATATTAATCCTCTGAGCTACAATGGGTCGAAAATTGACATTTTAGGCTATATAGTAGCTAATATTATTTTCAAGGGCAAGAAGTTCACTGGGAAGGTGTACATAGCTGTGAGAGGTGATAATATCCTTGGTTGGAGGCATCAACATGACTTGGGTATAGTTCTCAACCCAGGTGCTAAAAATCCTCAAGATCAAGTGTTGTTAATGGAAGAATTGCTTACTTATGTTCATTCAACTGTTGGTAGCGTGTGTGATTCCAACAAGTATTTTTCTGATTATCCCAAAGTGTTTTCGGATGCTCTGGGGTGTTTAAAAGGTTTTGAACACAAAATAATTCTTAAAAAATTTGCTAAACCGTGTGTGCATAAAGTTAGAAAAGTGCCTAATATGATGCTCGAACCTTTGAAGCTGGAGATAGAGAGATTGTTGAAGTTGGGAGTGATACAAGAGATTGAGTCTTCGGAGTGGTTAAGTCCGGTGGTTTTGGCACCCAAGGATGGTGGAAAGTCAGTGAGAATGTGTGTGGACTTACGTGGACTGAATGAATGGATTTGGGTGGATCCACAGCCTCTTCCGAATATATCAGAATCTATCAGCATTTTGAAAGGAGCGAAGAATTTCAGTGTACTTGATCTCTCATCGGCTTACCTCCAAATTGTATTGCATCAAGATTCTAGACATTTAACATCTTTTTGTCAAAGTCGCCAGAAGCTTCGCGGAGACAGAATCGCTGCTAGTCCCAAGCACCCTCTCCCTGGTGTCGCAGCATAAATCTACTAAACCAGTGAGGGGGGGAAAGGGGAAGTGGAGAGAGAGAAGAGAAACTCCGTTTGCTGGCACCCAGGCTCAATCAGGATTCTTCTAGGTCTTCTGACTGCCACTTGGGTATCTAATGCACACATAAAGGGGAAGGGGGGGATTTTGAGAACAATGCACTTACACCTCTATTCACTCTATACTCTACTAGGCTCTAATCCTACCAGCTAGCTGCGGAGTCTTCGCCTCTCTTCTATGTGTTTGAATTGTATCTGGAGATTCTTTCTAGAAGAGAAAGACTATATTATAGACATCTATTAACCTATGAAATCTTCGAGGAATACTCAATTCAGCTTCTTCCTACCTTTTGAATACTCCAGGAAACTGCCTTAGTATTTCTGTTCTTTATCAGCAGGTTTTAAGCTCCGAAATATATACAATGCAGCGTTGGCAGGGTATCCTTCATAAGCGCGCAAAAAGGGTAAAGGAAGGCAAAAGGGGGAGGAAGGACTAGGAATAGCGCAATGAAGGGAGGGGAAGCCAAACGCAGTTAATGCCTTTGCACGCAGCAGTTGAAGTCTTACTGTCAATGCGTAGCTGCAGAATTCTCTGGTTCTCCTTTGTAGGCTCAGACCCTGAAAGTTCTTCTTGCCTTGAGAGTCTCTTCAGGACCCAGCTGACACGGCCAGAATGGGCTTGGGAAAATAATGAACTACTGGAAAAGGTAGCGGCTTGTCTCTGCCGCTTCTCAGTTGTCCCAGTCTACTCCCTCTGGATAGGGACAAGCGTAGGGAATTTCAGAAGCATTCACTTCCTCAGGTGCAAAGCTCGAAAACTCAGATGCTCTCCCGCTGAAGCTGCCAGTTCCCGCTCAATAAAGACGAGCGCAGCGAACTTCGGCAGCGGAACTAATTTCCTCCTACTAACTCAGATACCGTTTTCGCCCGCAACGAACAAATGCGCGGAGAAACGGTTTTTACCTCCTCAACGATGAATATCCAAATTGAAGTGCGCAGCACAAAGGGCTCGCGCGCTTCATGTAACCTATACTGTAACCCACCAACCTCTACTCCCTAACTTGGCAACCTTGGCGGCCATCTTGAGAGGGAAGCTTCTTACTGAATATATTGCCACACATTAACAGTTTGGGGCTTGAACAGGAATCTGGCACGTGTAACTCCACCCACCTTGGTTAAAGCCGCCACCATATGATTCCTGACGATCCTGACAGTATCCCCTCTCAACGACCGATTCATCGGTCCTGGCTTGGCTGGTTTCTGTGCATGAAAGCGTTTTAACAATAAAGGGGCATGGATATTGTCTGCTGGCTCCCAAGATCTATCTGCAGGACAGTAACCCTTCCAGTCTATTAAATAAAGTAATTTACCTCTGCGAATCTTGGAGTCTAAAATCTCTTTTACCTCATGTTCCGGATGACCAGAAACCAGCAAAGGATCAGGAGGTCTAGTCAGTCTCAACTGAGGGGAAGTCTTCTTTAACAGAGAGACATGGAATACAGGGTGAATTACTAAGTTGGCTGGTAACTTCAATCTAACATTGACAGGACCTACAACTTCTTCAATGACATATGGACCTACAAATCTAGGTTGGAATTTCCTATTTCCTTTTAAGTGCAAATTCTTTGAGGATAACCACACTCGATCCCCTACTTGGTACTGTGGCGCTGGTTTCCTACTCTTATCTGCCTCTTTCTTATAAGACTGCTTAGCTCGAATCAGATTGGTCTCAGCAGACTTGTGTATTGAATGTATATTTTTCAACAAAGTTCCAACAGCAGGTACTTCCAAATCCGCATCAATCAAAAATGGATTTGGATGAAGACCAAAATTTAAATAAAACAGAGAGTACCCAGTAGAGGCACTCTTCGCGTTATTATTTGCAAATTCCGCCATCCAAAGCATATCTGCCCAATCTCCTCCATTTTCCATCAAAAACAACCGTAAATATTGCTCTAATTCCTGATTAATGCGCTCTGTTTGCCCATCTGCTTCGGGATGATAACTAGAAGTCAGTCTTCTCTCAACTCCCAACCCCTTTAGAAAGGCCTTCCAAAAGTGCGAGACAAATTGGGGACCCCTATCAGAGACTACCACCTTGGGAATCCCATGAATCTTCACAATATGTTCACCAAACACTTTTGCTAATTGTGGGGCAGAAGGAGAGCCCTTTAAGGGAATAAAATGGCTCATCTTTGAAAAAGTGTCCACCACCACCAAAACAGTATCATAACCTTTGCTTTTAGGGAGTTCCACAATTAAGTCCATGGAAATAGTATGCCACGGATGGGAAGGAGTAGGGAGGGGCTGCAACAGACCCTGCGGAGCCTGTCTGTTAGGTTTACTCTGCGCACATAACTCACAGGATTGAACGTAATCTTTAACATGAGAGGATAACTCAGGTCACCAAAAGTAACGCCGCACCAAATCCAATGTCTTTGCCATGCCTTTGTGACCAGCTAATGGATGGTCATGACACTTTTGAAGCGCCTTTAATTGTAAGTCAGACGTTGGAAGATACAAAGCTTCTTTGTGATACAGCAGTTGTTGATAGAGTCTTCTATCGCTGTCTTGAGCTACCCATTCCTGAATTTCCTCAACTGACAAACTCTTCCCAACTTCTTCTTGGAAATTGTCTATAGAAATTGTGCAGATAATCTTAGAAGCTGGGATAATTGGCTGAGCTTCTACCTCATGCTCACTTTCTTAAGTGTTGATTCGTGACAAGGCATCTGCTTTTCCATTCTTAGGACCAGGACGGTAAGTAATCACAAAGTCAAAATCAGCAAAATAAAGGGACCAACGTAACTGTCGGGGAGTCAGAGTTTTGGCTGATTTTAAAAATTGCTAATTTTTATGATCTGAGTATACTGTGACAGTGTGCTTTGCCCCTAGCAGATAGTGTCTCCAATCCTCAAACGAATCCTTTACCGTCAACAACTCTTTTTCAACTATTGTGTAATTAAGCTCTGATTGGCTTAACTTACGTGAGCGATAAGCCACAGGATGAAGCTGCCCGGTACTCCGATGTCTTTGAGAAAGTACTCCCCCAATCGCTTGATCTGAAGCATCAGCCTCAACATAGAAAGGCTCAGAAGGATCCGCATGAAGAAGAATCGGAGCAGAGATGAATCTTTCCTTTAAAAGGCAGAAGGCTTGTTCTGCTTCTGCGGTCCACTCAAACTTCACCCCTTTCTTTAGTAAGTGCGTAATTGGCACAATGAGCTGTGAAAACCCTTGAATGAAGCGCCGATAGAAGTTGGCGCGAAACCTAGGAACCGTTGAATTTCTTGTACATCTTTCGGTGAGGGCCAACACTCCACGGCACGCACCTTTCCTGGATCCATTACCACACCTTGCGGGGAAAGAATAAATCCCAAAAATTCTACTCGGGTAGCACTGAAGACACACTTCTCCAATTTGACAAACAAACTATGCTTCTGTAGATGTTCCAACACTCTCCGTACATGTTCTGGATGATCTTGAGGATCTTGAGAGTATATCAATATGTCATCCAAGTAGATGATGGCAATTTTATCAATGAGATCTCCCATCACATCATTGATAAAGTGTTGAAACACAGCTGGGGTGTTGCAAAGGCCAAAGGGCATTACCCTATATTCAAACAGGCCAAATTTTGTACGGAAAGCAGTCTTCCACTCCTGTCCCTCCTGCATCCTGACCAAATGGTAAGCCCCACGTAGGTCCAACTTTGTAAAGATCTGCGCCTCCTTTACTTGATCTAAAAGAACTGAAATCAAGGGTAAGGGATAGCGATTCTTAATAGTCACTTGATTTAAAGCACGATAGTCTATGCAAGTCCTTAAATTCCCCTCCTTCTTAGGAATGAAAAATAAAGGAGAGGACACTGGGGACTGTGAAGGTCGAATAAATCCGTTGGCCAGGTAACGATCCAAATATTCCTTCAAATGTTTTTTCTCTGCCTCAGTTAAGGCATAAATTCTGCTGCAAGGAAGATTAGCTCCGGGTTCTAACTCTATGGTACATTCGTACGGACGATGAGGAGGTAAATGCTCAGCTTCCTGTTCACTAAAAACTTCTTTGAACTCCTGGTACTCCTCTGGAATATTCACAGTGTCAATCACTCCAATTGATTGCCCTCCAAAGGATAACAAACTGGCTTGTGATGGAACCTCATTTACTTCGGATTTTCGATAACAATGTTCCTGACAGTATAATGACTGCATCTTCACCGTCCGATTTTCCCAATCGATGGTAGGATTATGTTGAGCCAACCAAGGTAATCCTAAAATTAATTGGAATTGAGGGGCATCGATAAGATTAAATTGCAGAATTTCACGATGTCCATCCGCTTGGATCAACTCCAAACATTCCGTGTGACTAACGATAGGACCTGACGACAAGTTGGTGCCGTCCACCGCCCTGACTGGTTCACTTCTTTCTTTACGGATTGCCTGAATTCCCATTTTTTGTGCGTACTTTATATCACAAAAATTGCCAGTGGCTCCTGAGTCCACCATGATGGCAACACTAAGAAATTCATGTTCTCGAAATCTCAGGGTCATATGAAGAATGACATGCGGTGACATAGATTGCAAAGTATTCATTATCGAATGAACTTCTGGAGTCGTCTTAGTTTCATTGACCACCAGAGCGACTCCGTCTACTGATGGCTGGAATCGTTTCCCTTCATGGGAGTATAAGGCCGCTTAGTGCATTCTCTTACAAAATGCCCAGAACCCCCACAGTACAGACATAATTTCTTCTGCCGTCTATTCTCTTTTTCTTCTTTACTTAAAGGACCACGGACCGCTCCAATCTGCATAGGTTCCGTTTCATTACTGCCCTTTCCATTATCAGATTTCATTCTATCAAACCTAGGAAAACTCATCCTCCAGTCCTTCTTCTTTTCTCCTTTTCGTTCAGAATTGCGAAAGTCTAATTCCAACACCAAATCCACTAAGGCTGAAAGTTCCTTTGGTCTGTTGGGGATCTGCGACAGGGTATCTTTGAGTTCATCTCTCAGTCTACGATAGAACAAGGCAGCTCATTTCTCCTCAGGCCAGTCCGTCTCGATAATCAATTTATTGAACTGAGTTAAATAAGTGAGCAAGTCTTTTGACCCTTGGCGCAACTCTAACAATTCGTTGTCGGTGGCCTGAGAAATCTGTCTCCTGTCAAAAATCCTCAAAAACTCCCTCTTAAAACGAGCAAAGTCATACAAGAAAGGATCATCCCTAGTAACCAAAGGCATGGCCCAGTTCGCAGCACCACCACCCAAATAAAAAAAGAACAAACGCTACCTTAGACTGGGCATCGGGAAAGAGGGTAGGGCGACACATGAAATGTAAAGAACATTGAGTTAGGAATAACAGGGCCTTTTGTGGGTCTCCCTGAAACCTCTCTGGGGCAGCTAACGGAATAAGAGGTGAAACAGAATGAATCACTTGAGCCACTGTCTTAGGGTCTGTACTTGGAGTGGGAACCTTAGTGGAAGTTGATCCAATTGCTGGATTTCCCATTGCCAACGCATCCACATTCTGAGCCAAGACTTTAGTCTCTAATCTAGACGCCACTAATTCCTGCTTCAAAATCTTGTTTTCCTCACTGACTGCACCTTTCTCATGTTGAATTCCTAACAACATTTCCCCCAAGGCCTTCAAATCAAACCCCTCAGCCATTCTGCCCGGGCGAAGCGTTATTCTTGGGCACTTCAGTCTGTCAAAGTCACCAGAAGCTTCGCGGAGACAGAATCGCTGCTAGTCCCAAGCACCCTCTCCCTGGTGTCGCAGCATAAATCTACTAAACCAGTGAGGGGGGAAAGGGGAAGTGGAGAGAGAGAAGAGAAACTCCGTTTGCTGGCACCCAGGCTCAATCAGGATTCTTCTAGGTCTTCTGACTGCCACTTGGGTATCTAATGCACACATAAAGGGGAAGGGGGGGGGGGATTTTGAGAACAATGCACTTACACCTCTATTCACTCTATACTCTCCTAGGCTCTAATCCTACCAGCTAGCTGCGGAGTCTTCGCCTCTCTTCTATGTGTTTGAATTGTATCTGGAGATACTTTCTAGAAGAGAAAGACTATATTATAGACATCTATTAACCTATGAAATATTCCAGGCATACTCAATTCAGCTTCTTCCTACCTTTTGAATACTCCAGGAAACTGCCTTAGTATTTCTGTTCTTTATCAGCAGGTTTTAAGCTCCGAAATATATACAATGCAGCGTTGGCAGGGTATCCTTCATAAGCGTGCAAAAAGAGTAAAGGAAGGCAAAAGGGGGAGGAAGGACTAGGAATAGCGCAATGAAGGGAGGGGAAGCCAAACGCAGTTAATGCCTTTGCACGCAGCAGTTGAAGTCTTACTGTCAATGCGTAGCTGCAGAATTCTCTGGTTCTCCTTTGTAGGCTCAGACCCTGAAAGTTCTTCTTGCCTTGAGAGTCTCTTCAGGACCCAGCTGACACGGCCAGAATGGGCTTGGGAAAATAATGAACTACTGGAAAAGGTAGCGGCTTGTCTCTGCCGCTTCTCAGTTGTCCCAGTCTACTCCCTCTGGATAGGGACAAGCGTAGGGAATTTCAGAAACATTGACTTCCTCAGGTGCAAAGCTCGAAAACTCAGACGCTCTCCCTCTGAAGCTGCCAGTTCCCGCTCAATAAAGATGAGCGCAGCGAACTTCGGCAGCGAAACTAATTTCCTCCTACTAACTCAGATACCGTTTTCTCCCGCAACGAACAAATGCGCGGAGAAACGGTTTTTACCTTCTCAACGATGAATATCCAAATTGAAGTGCGCAGCACAAAGGGCTCGCGCGCTTCATGTAAACTATACTGTAACCCACCAACCTCTACTCCCTAACTTGGCAACCTTGGCGGCCATCTTGAGAGGGAAGCTTCTTACTGAATATATTGCCACACATTAACAGTTTGGGGCTTGAACAGGAATCTGGAACGTGTAACTCCACCCACCTTGGTTAAAGCCGCCACCATATGATTCCTGACGATCCTGACACTTTTGTTACGCCTTTAGCTGCATATCAATTTTTAAGAATGCTTTTCGGTTTGGCTTCGGCTGCTGCTTGTTTTCAAAGAGTAATGAAGATGGTTCTTGGGAGCTTACGCAACGTGATGTTTTTTCAGGACGATATTTTGATTTATGGAGTGAATGAATGTGAGCATGATGTAGTGTTGAGATCGGTTTTAGACAAGTTAAGTGAAAGGGGCCTCAAGGTTAAAAAAGAAAAATGCCGCATTGGATTGGATTCGGTTACTTATCTGGGACATGTGATTTCTGGGAATGGGATACAACCAATGCTAGAACTGGCTGAAAGTATTGTAAAAACACCAGCTCCAGGAGATAAAGATCAAGTCAAGTCATTTTTAGGGATGGCGGAGTTTTACTCCAAATTTGTCAGAGGATTTGCAAGTATTGTTGAACCTATAAGAACTCTTTTGAAGAAGGGTGTACATTTTATTTGGTCAGGTGAGTGTGAGAAGGCTTTCGAGACTATAAAAGCGGAGATTGGAAAAATGCCCACCTTGGGTCATTTTGATTCTAAATTAAAAACCATATTGACGACTGATGCCAGTCTTAGAGGACTTGCTGCAGTGCTTTCCCAAATAGTGAATGGAAAGGAAGTTGTAGTAGCCTTTGTGTCAAGGGCTTTCAAAGAAGCAGAAATTAATTACTCTTGTATTGAGAGAGAAGCGTTGGCAGTGTTTTGGTCAGTACATCATTTCAAATTTTCTCTTTGGGGTATTCGATTTGTTGTTAAGTCTGACCATCGTCCTCTTGTACAGATTTTTTCTTGTCATCAAAATGATCATTTGACACCAAGGTTGAAGAGATGGAGTGAGGGGTTGCAAGAGTTTAATTTTTGTTTGCAATACATTCCAGGTCAGAATAACAAACCTACGGACTGTTTGTCATGCTTGCCTATTGAAAGAGAATGTATTTCAGAGAGTGTTGAGCGTGTGAATCGGGTAAAAGAATCTAGCATTCCAAAAATAATGGTTGGATTGGGTTGAGAAGGATATAGTGTTTCAATCTTTGAGAAGGGTCATTAACCCCTTCGATGCTCATGACGGAACGGTTCCGTCATGAGCGTCGTTTGGCCTGTGCTCATGACGGAACCGTTCCGTCATGAGCCCGTTGGCTCATTAGAACGTTCAGCACAGCGCAGGAATCTGCACCGCGCTGATGTGGTTAAGGAAGGTTGGCCAAGTTATGATGAGCTGGACAATGATCTTAAGCTGTATTGGACAGTGAGGGATGATTTGACTTTTTGGCAAGATAATCTTTTGAGAGGTGACAGAGTAGTTCCTCCAGGTGAGTTAAGGAAAAAAGTGGTCAACTTGGCTCATGAGGGTCATTTGGGGGGAAGTCTCACCAAGGCACGTCTCAGAGAAAGATATTTGTGGCCAGGAATAGATCGTATGGTTGAGGCAGTGGTGAAAGATTTTCACTTGTGTGCTGTTAATGATAAATCACGCACTACTTGTCACTCTCCTCTTTCTCCTGGGGAAGTGCCTACTGCGGTCTGGACTAAGGTAGGACTTGGCATTGCTGGTCCCTTTGAGTTGATGCCCTCGTATGAACGGTTTGTGGTATTGCTAGTGGATTATACCTCGAAGTTGGTAGTTTCAAAATGTATGGGGGTGGTCAATTCTAAAGCTGTTATTGAATTTCTAAAGATGTGTTTGTGTCAGAAGGAGTTCCCAAGTATTTGCTCACTGATAATGGGGTACAATTTACCTCCAATGAAATGGATGTTATTCTCAAAAGCCTTGGAATCGTTCATCAGAAGACAGCTCTTTATTCTCCTCAAGTCAATGTTCTAGCTGAGAGAATGAACAGGGTTGTAAAGAGTTGTGCACAAAGAGCTTTGGAGTCTAAGGTTTCTTTTAGTGGTGTGTTAAGGGAGACATGGTGGGCACATCGCACTAATGCTATCATGCAAAAATCTCCTTTTGAAGCTTTGAGGGGAAGAATGGCTAGTTCCAAACTTAATCCAGCTTGGCTTCCGGAGAAAGTTTGTGATGATAGTGTAGAAAGCGAGTTGAGAAGAAGGGATGTGTTAACCAAGCATCAACAAAGATATAAGCAACAGTATGATGATAAGATGGTTGTGAAACTGAGGAAGTGGAATGTGAGTGACTGTGTGCTTGTGAGAAAACCTAAGCACGGGTACAAAGGCACTGCCAATTTTTGTGGCCCTTTCACCATTGTTGCTATTTAGACGAATGTTGTAACATTAGACAATGGTGGTACTTGGAACATGTCTATGTTAGCAAAATGTAAGGAACATTCTATCAATGGTCCTGAATTTGATGGTAATTCCAAGGGTATCTCTTCAGGATGTAACTTGTATAATACTCCTAGAAGAGATAAACAATTGCCTAGGAAATTCAGAGATTATATCATGTACTGATACAATATATTATGCACTGATACTATTCTCTTTTTGTACTGATACAATTAATTTTGTTACATGTCTTATGCTTTTCTTTGATACAATTTACTTATTTACTTGTTTTATATTTTCTTCTTTGCCTGTAAGTTTCATTTTTATCTTTTATTATGGTTAGGGGATGTGTTATGATTACTGTCACTTTAATAGAATATAGAGTACACTACATCATAGGATGAATGATAACATTCCAGTCTTCTCAGAGTCAGTTGCTGAGCTCCAGCTGTTGATGGTTGTACCAATAAACCTGCTCTACAATTACTACCTGTTTGAGAGCTTTTATCAGTGGTCCATGGACCAAGTCTTTCTGGGGGGTGTCCTGAATTTAAACATCATTGAGGGCATAGAGGGCATTTGATTGTGGTGATTTTTGTGTGTTTTTCGACTTTGTGGGTGCTGTTGGGGCCTGACCATGTGGATGGGGGGTATTTTGAGGCCTGGTCCAGGCAGGGCCTGGCCACGTGGTGGGGGTCAAGGGACCAATTTGAAGCCAGGCAGTGTGCTGAGTCCTGCACCCAGTTTGCCTTGCTTTCATCCATTATGCCCAGGGGTAATCAGTGGTCCATGGACCAAATCTTTCTGTGGAGTGTCTTGAATTTAAACATCATTGAGGGCATGGATGGCATTGGATTGTGGTGATTTTAGTGTATTTTTCGAATTTTTGGGTGCTGTTCGGGCATGGCCATGTGGATGGGGGCCATTTTGAGGACTGGTCCAGGCAGAACCTGGCCATGTGGTGGGGGTCAAGGGGCCATTTTGAAGCCAGGCAGTGTGCTTTGTGCCATAGGCCTGCACCCAGTCTGGCCCGCTTTCATCCATTATGCCCAGGGGTAGTGAGTGATGCATGGACCAAGTCTTTCTGTGTGTTCTCTTGATTCTAAACATCATTAAGGGCATGGTGCCATTGGATTGGGGTGATTTGTGTGTGTTTTTTGACTTTTTGGGGTGTTGTTGGGGCCTGGCCATGTGGGTAGGGGCCATTTTGAGGCCTGGTCCAGGCAAGGCCTGGCCAAGTGGTGGGGATCAAGGGGCCTTTTTGAAGCCAGGCAGTGTGCTCAGGCCTGCACCCAGTTTGCCTTGCTTTCATCCATTATGCCCAGGGGTAGTGAGTGGTGCATGTACCAAGTTTTTCTGTGCGGTGTCTTGAATTTAAACATCATTGAGAGCATGGATGGCATTGGATTGTGGTGATTTTTGTGTGTTTAACTGATGTTCCTCTGGCTTCCTTTGATTTTCGGTGCACAAGAGAACCACTAGTTCCAGGAAAAAGTCCTGCAGCGGTGTGTGCAGCACAACTTCACGTGTGGCCACAGACAACTCTGCAACTCGTGCAATTGCGGCCTGCTGTTCTGACATCTGAAGAAGATGGGCCCAAAGAAAGGTGGCCGTAGCGCCTCTACGATAAAAGTTGCCAGTGCCACTGCCAGTAAGAAGGAGCAGAAGAAGCAAGTGGCACCACCTACCAAGGAGACTGGTGTGCCCACAGACACCTTTTTAGGGGGAAAAAAACTACGCCTGCAGCAGCAGTGGAGTCCGCCGGGGACCAAGCTGGGAGCAGCACCTCCGCTTCATTGGGCTCAGTGCCACCACGCCGAGTTAGGTCCAAGCCCATGAGTGTTGCAGAGGCAGCCACTTTAATTGTTCAATCACCATCGACCAGTGATGTTGGCTCATCGGAGGAAAGTAGCATCCAATCAATGCCAGGTGTAACTCAGCTGACGAGTGTTCAACAACCACAGCCGCAACAACAACCACAGGTGCAACTAGTACAAGCGCAAGGAGAGGTGCATCGAGAGGCGCATCGAGAGGAGCATCAAGAGGCGCATCGAGAGGCGCATGGAGTGGCACATCTGCCCACAATGCTTGTTCCTCCAGAAGTAGGGGCACATCAGGAAATCGAGATTGAAGCGGAGGTATCATCCGAGGAAGCCACTCCTCCTGATGGTGATCAATTGTCTTCCAGATCCCCAGCAAGAAAAAGGTCAAGGAGGGCTACTACACGTTCTTCTTCAAGCCCCCTTCTTTCTGATGATCTTGACGTTGATTGGAACCCACCAATGCAGTCTGAGAGTGAGGCACGCCATGAGCCGACAAAGTTAGCTAAGCCTAAGAGGAAGGTTCAAGCAAGGCTTCCACTTATGGGTGATGACGACGAACAAGAAGTGGTGTCTTCTGCTGCTGATGAACAGTCTGATGATGACCCAGTCATCACAGTTGTCACTCCAGACCCAGCCGGCATGCAGACAGACATTTTGACCCTATCCCGAAGTGCTGCTGAGCGGGATATGGGCGGCGTGGCACTTGTACCACCACCAATGCAGTTAACTACAACACCAACACGACCTACAGCTTCCATATATTCTCGTCAGAGGGCCCGGCAGGGACCTCCATCCAGCCCGACCTCCATTACCTCAAGTAGTGGTGCTGTAAGTGCACAACAGAGTCAAATTCAGCCTCGCCCATCCTCCACTTCATCTGGCATTGAAAGTAGCACCTCCACCACCAGCAGACATCTCCAGTCCCCAGTTTGGGACTTCTTTAGTGTTAGCTAAAAGGCGGAAAACATGGTAGTTTGTTTGATTTGTAAAAGTGTAGTTAGTCGGGGTAAGCTTGGTACCAACTATGGTGCCAGAGAGGTCATCTCCAAAAACACCACACTATTGTTTGGGAGGCGCACCTAAGGAAGATCCAGGAATACAATAGTACAACAAATCCAAATGTATCCATTCATATTGCATCTGATGATGACGAGGGGCTGATCGTGCAGGGGGGAAGTGGAGAAGTGACACATTTTTTCTGGTACACCCTGTACCCCTGGCAGCAGCACTTCAGTTGTAGCGCCCACACCCTCTACCCCAGCAACATCTATGAGACACACTAAGAGTCTGGGAGAGACACCAATGCAAAAAAGTACATCAATGAGCCTAACTGGTTTGAAGAAGTCTGCATCATCATCATCACGTAAAACGGTCCAGCCCACCATTAGAAGCATGTTTTGGTCAGAGGCGCCATTTGAACGCAACCACTTCTGTATAACGCAAAGCTGGCTAAAATGCTAGCACTGGACCTTCTCCCTTTTTCTTTCGTGGAAGGGGTGGGTTTTCTAGAAATTGTGGCAACAGTCTGCCCTAAATGGAAGGTTCCTAGTCGGTCCTATTTTGCCAGAGTTGCTGTTCCAGCACTACATCAAGATGTGCTGGAGGTGATTGGCGCAGCTAGTCAGAAGAGTGCTGTTCACACTATCCACCTGAGAACAGACATGTGGACCAGTTGCCAAGCCCTTGATTACATGTGCATCACTGCACACTGGGTTTCTTTAGCAGGGGTTAAAGACAAGTTAAAAGCAGGTGTTGACACGGACACAGTTTTTCAAGCTACTCGGAAACGTGCAACAGTTGCCATGTTTGCCATGGAGAAATCTCATACTGCACCTAACCTTTTGGAGGTTTTTGACAGGAAGGTCTATGAATGGCTGCATCCAAGAAATCATTTGATTGGTTATGTTTCCACGGAAAAGGGCAGTAATATAGTTAAAGCCATGCAGCAAGGTGGCTATTTCAGAGTGCCGTGTTTGACGCACAGTATTAACATTGTTGTGCAAGATTTCTTGGAAAAAGAAATCAGTCAGCAAGTTACTGACCACCTCCTGAAGAATCTGCACACATTTCATCCATTCTTTTAAGGCCCGGAAGAAGCTGAGGAGCATGCAACATGAACGTAGACTGCCAGTCAAAGGACTCATCCAGGAGGTGGCAACACGTTGGAACTCAACCTTCTACATGCTTGAGCGTCTGTCTGAGCAGTGGGGGGTAATCAATGAGTATGTCTTTGCACTGGGTTCTACTATGAAATACATGAGGCTAGAGTTGGAGGAATGGAAGCTAGTTGCAAGCCTGACAGACATGCTTCGCCCTTTTGAGGTCTTCACGCGTGAAGTCAGCAGGGAGGACTGTTCTTTGGGCAAAACCATCCCATTGTTGCGCATGCTAGAGCCCCAACTGAAGGCAGTGTCTTCAACGTTCCGAGATAATGCTGAAAAGCAAGACGCATATTAGTTGGCGGAAAGGTTATTAAGCTGCCCAGTTGCCAATAAAAGGCTTAAAAACATACATACAGAACAACATTACATTTGTGCAACTTTTCTGGATCCACGGTACAAAAAGGCTGTGGCCTGCAAAGCATTCATTCCTTTTGATGAAGCAGATGTTTCGAAGTACAAACATTGGCTAGCTTTGTCAGCCACTCAGTTCGGAAAAAAGCGGCATAAAATTGAAGGAGCAGGCAGAAGTACTACTGAATCAGCAGGCCTTCCAGCGTCAAGTTCCACTTCTGAATCTGTGGCCGAAGGGAGTCACTTTTCCTCACAGCCGTTAACGACACCAGCAACCGTATCATCATCCTGACCTGCACCAGGCCCAGCCATAATATTTTCGGAAGCGGATTGGCTAACTCATCAAGGGTTTGCTCGTTCCAGTTATACAAAGGCCACAGATGGTACGCAAAGTGGAGCAACCCTGGAGAACCTTGAGTCGATGGCGCAGGCCTATCTGGATGACCCAACAGAGGTCTTTATTAATCAGAACCCATTGCTGTATTGGTATGGGAAAAGGCCTCTATGGCGACTGATCACCAACCTGGCTCTAAATTATTTATCTTGCCCACTCGCAAGCGTGTCTTCTGAACGTGTTTTCAGTGCTGCTGATGCCAAAAATGTGGAGAGGTTAACACTGATCAAGATGAATCAGCGCTTCATACCACCAGATTAAAAAATACGTGAATGGGGGGCGTGGCTAGCGGCCAACATGGCGACAGCTTAGTTCGAGAGCTCCTGAAGGCACTGTGGCCTAATCATTAATCCGGCACTTTTATCCGGGACATCACCCACCCGAAGCAGCGGCGGTCGGGTCCGGGGTCGGAGCGGCTCCACCAGGTGAAATTCTGGAAGCCGCCGAGGATCGGAACCCGCCGAACCAAGTACTGAAAGCGTGGAGGCCTGTTGCTGGAGGGGAAGCACCGGCCTCGCGTGCCCCACGAGCCCCGGCGGAAGTGAGACCAGGCCGGCCTAAGGAGAGTGACGCTGCCCGGAGCCCCGCTGGAAACTCACACTCGGCCAAAAACTATCACCGGAGCAGCGGAGGTGCCCTCTGGCCAGCAGCAGACTACAGTGAACCCCACTCCGCCTGCCGGTGTCTGCGAGAGGTGGCGGCGGGGACGAGGAGAACGCGGGGGCGAGGGAGAGACGGAGCAGCCACGGGACGCGGGGAGGCGGTGAGCCCCCCCCCCTGGCCACATCATACGGGGCTCACGTCTGCGGGATCCGACAGAGGGACCTCACCTGATTTGACCCCCCTCCCGGGGTAAGTGCATATGGGTGCGCGAGCGGTGAGCCGACAGCGGGGAAGACTGGTGCCCCCGGGGGACGGCTCAAGACGACATTACACCGCGTCTGACCGCGGAGAAAACCGGCAGCGCCCGACAAACCTGGCACGTTAACGACTGAACTGGCTGTCCTGACCCGCACACAATTGCACGGCCACACAGTGGGAGGCGTCCTGCAGGGTCCTCTACCTCCTCTCTGACCACGACGCCATAGACACACGTTGAGGGTACTGAGTACGTCTGGTGTGGTGCTCCGCCTGGCTACGTGCAGCCTGAACCCTGACCGGGAGTACTAACGTGCCTCCCTCCTGTCCACGGCACAACCACTGCCTGCCAGCGACGCAGTACTTTGCCCACCGGAAATAGTAGATTGGGACACCATGGTCGTTGCAGCAGTTTCGGCGGCCTTCCAGACGGCGACAACACTCGGACGCGCAGGTGCTAGCCGGTGATATCCTGCACTAGAGTCGGTGTGCCTGCGCTGCGGGGACTAGAAGGACTCCTGCCCAGCTGAGTGTATTATCGGACTGTACCCCCGCCTGCAGTCCCCTGGCATATGTGTCGGGTAGAGAAGCAATAACCTTCAGCGATCCACAGCGGACGGGGGGGAGGGCCCGACCTCCACGAGTCTTAACGCCATGGCGGGCAAAGGCACCAGGAGTGGGTCTACACAGGTCAGACTGGACAAATTTGCCTACAGCCAACCCGGACAGTCACAGCACAATGGACGCAACTCCACGGGGGCCACCCCGGCGGCGGAAGGGTCCGCAAAAATAACGTTAGAGGACATTATGAACACCCTTACGGAAGTTAAAACAACAGTGGGCTCCATTTCCTCTGAAGTCACGCTACTGCGCGCAGACTTTCACAAAATGGCTGAAAGAGTGTCCCAGGTAGAGGTAGTCACAAAATCACTGGTAGAAGACACGTCCGAACTACAGATAGCCATGGAACACATGGAAAAAGTCACCAAACTCCTGCAAGACAAGTTGGACGACCAAGAAGGGCGTTCACGAAGGAATAACGTGCGTATCCTTGGACTTCCGGAATCGGAAGGGAAGGGGGCCATGGACCTCTACGTCGAGGACCTCATCAAGAACAAACTGAAACCTAAAGGACTGTCCCACTTCTTTTCGGTGGAAAGAGCACACAGGGTTCCGGGCGGGCCCCCTAAACAGGGAGCGACGCCGAGACCTGTGTTGGCGAGACTCTTCAATTTTAGAGACAGGGATGCAGTCCTGCAAGCTGCGAGGGTTTCCCCACCTGTTAAGATTCAAAATGCGACCTTATCCTTCTTCCCGGACTACACGGCAGAGGTGGCCAGACGACGCAAATCGTTCACGGAGGTGAAAAAAGCACTGCGAGACAGGGAATTGCCGTACTCCATGCTGTTTCCCGCCAAGCTACGGGTAGTGGCTGATGGAAAGACGTGGTTCTTCGATAGGCCTGAGACTGCTCACGACTGGCTAGAGGGCTGGCGGCAGGTGGGACAACGTCACCGTCCACGCAAAGATCGGACTAATCACCGAACCAACACGCCATTGGAAGACCAGACCGACCCTCCGTCTCACCGCGAGGACACGGCGGCAACGGAGTCCGACTCGACACAAGATCCGCTAACCCAGGGCGACCAACACTGATCTGAAGATTGACTATATGTGAGATGGCCTGGGGTTGCCGCACCGGAACTTGGACTTGATGCCGCTGAGTAGGGTGGGCACATTTAGTGCCTGAAGGGGCCTCACCAACCCCACGAGCAAGTAAGATAGTTGGGGAAGGACTAAAGCACTCTGCGAAGTTGGGGAGACGGGCGGGTTTCTGTCCGTGGAGCAGGGGAGCAGGGAGGGGGATGGGGTTACAGTTTTATTGTTTGCATTTTTGGTTCTGGTCATCACTCACTTCACACGTCCTGAAACCACCCTAGGCCGTGGCACACTCCTCGTCCTCATCACGCCAGTCACCGACACGTTGCTAACGACACTCTCACAACGGTCTCATGGCTAACTTACTTCAAACTCCACCCGCTGGGAATGCCACAGTAACGGTGGGGGTGCCCCCTCTGCGCATGCTAACTTGGAACGTCAGGGGCTTGGGAGACAAAATAAAGAGGGGCCTGGTACTGCAGGCTATTAAACGGCAGAACCCAGATGTAGTTCTGCTCCAGGAAACGCACCTTACGGGGACGACATGCAAAGCGCTTGATCGGCGCGGATACAAGATGGCGACGCATGCAGATTTCACTTCGGGGTCCAGGGGGACGGGGATACTACTGAAAAAGTCATCACCCTTTATACTCACACAACATGCAACGGACGACCAGGGACGCTTCGCGGCGATACATGGCCAGTGGGAGGGCAGACCGCTTAATGTGGTATCGGTATACATCCCCCCGGCACTACACTCCGTGACATTGCCTGCACTGGGTAAATTCCTGCTGGACCTCCCTGAGGGTGACACAGTCATTGGGGGGACCTGAATGCCATCGTAGACTCAGCATTAGACGCCTTTCCCTCAAGAGGACCTGCGCCTCTTCCTGAATTTTTAGATGCATTGGGCATTGTAGATATATGGCGACATTTACACCCCGCAGCGACCCACTACACCTTTTACTCCGCAGTCCACAATAGCCTATCTCGCATCGACTACTTTCTGTTCCTGGGGGAGGGACTGGGCACGTTTGACACGATCGACATTCTACCCAGGGGCATATCTGACCACTCGCCAATCGTTCTCACCCTTACTACTAGAGAACGGAAATGCGCTAGGATCTACCCCATTTACCCGAATTATCTGAAGGTCCCTAAAATAAGACGGAAATTGAAACTGGCGACGACACAATACTTTGCGGAAAACAGTGGAACGGTGACCTCCCCATCGATTCTGTGGGAGACTTACAAGGCCGTCCTACGAGGGGCTGCGATAGCGGCCATCACGGGACACAAGCGTGATTCCCACTCCACGATGCAAACACGGCACACATGGCGGACCCTTCCCCGGCTACGACACACGCGCTACAGTTACGACAGCAGCAGTACCAGACCCAACTCAGAACGACTGAGAAGGGTTACATCGACAACACCAAACATAGAATTTATGAAGTAGGCGACAAGGCAGGGAAAATGCTGGCGAAGTTAGATAGGAGGGAGGGAGGCGCGAGAGGAATTCAGAGACTCATTAATACTGACGGCCAAGTATTAACACACCCAGAGGACATAGTGCGCGCTTTGGCACGTCATTTTCACAACATATATACACCAGGTCATGTCATCACTGCACAAATGGCGGCGGTGTCGCTGGCGGACATTGTCCTCCCCGGCATACCGCCGGAGGCTGCGCAAGAGTTAGAGGCAGATCCTTCAGAAGAGGAAATCCAATTAGCGATACATTCACTACAGTCAGGCAAAGCACTGGGACCTCATGGGCTTCCGGTGGAATGGTATAAATTGATGGCCTCAGAACTTAGTGGTCCCCTACTGGACATGTATCTGGACAGTAGGGATCGGGCTGAACTGCCACTAGATCAACGCACGGCCACGATTGTGGCTATACCTAAACCGGGTAAACCCCCAGACGACTGTACCTCATATCGCCCAATATCTTTATTGAATGTGGAAGCCAAAATACTGGCTAAACTTCTGGCCAACCGCCTGATGCCACACCTGAGTACCCTGATCCACCCCGACCAATCAGGCTTTATGCCCCATAGGAGCACGGCACTGTACCTCAGGAGAGTTCATGGGGTGCTGGCACGGTCACACCTCCTCACTGAGAAGGCGGTGATCCTTTCCCTCGATGCAAAAATGGCTTTTGACCTAGTGGAGTGGGAGTACCTCTTCGAGGTGCTCACAGGTATGGGCTTTGGGTCGAAATATATCACCTGGATACGGCTACTTTATACTAAACCAGTGGCGCAGATAGTGTCTAATGGCCACATCTCACAGGCGTTCCCGTTGGGCAGGGGTACCAGACAGGGGTGCCCTCTGTCGCCCCTGCTCTTCGCACTGGTGCTCGAACCTTTAGCAATCCTGATCAGACACACGCCCTTATTTAAAGGCATCCAGTGGGAGGAGGGATGGGAGGACAAGGTCTCCCTATATGCCGACGATATGCTCATTTACATGGTCGACCCTGATAACGGCATCCCAGCCCTACTGGATATTTGTAACACGCATGGGGCGACATCGGGCTATACACTAAACTGGTCAAAATCGATGATCTACACGTTGAAGGGTCCGGCACCGAGACTGCCGGACAATTGCCCTCTAGCGGCGCCGGTGACCTCCTTCAGGTACCTGGGCATCATCATTGTGCATTCTGAAACAGATTTCTTCACTAGCAACCTAAAGCCACCTCTGGACCGCCTGCGCGCTGACGTTAAGCACTGGGCGACCTTGCCCCTCACCCTCCTGGGGCGCGCAGCCTTATTTAAGATGATGGCCCTCCCCAGATTTCTGTACATATTGGAAAACACCCCACATCTTGTCCCTCCGCGATACTTCAAACAGATTGCGGCGTTGGTCTCCAATCTCCTCTGGAGCAATGGTACAGCGCGAATAGCCTACGACAAATTGGTGAAAAGTTGGTATGAGGGGGGGATCGCACTTCCCAACATTCAGATATATTACTGGGCGGCTCAGCTTAAAATAATTAACCAATGGGTCCACGCCCCGAGAAACGACCCAGCGTACAGGGCTGATTGGGCACAATTAGGGACAGACTCCATGCTGTCGGTACTGTATAATAAACCGCAGCTTAAACACCTACACGGCCCGACACGACACACAGCAGCCCTTTGGCATATAGCTCAGGCAAGACTGGGCTGGACAGGAAGAATTACCAAGATGACACCACTGTGGGACACAAAATCACTGGGAAACCTTAGAACATGCAAGGGATTCGCACAGTGGGACCTAATAGGTATCTCCAAGGTGGGGGACCTTTGGGACAATGACACAGTGATACCATTCTCGCAACTACAACAGCAATATGACCTCAGACCCACTGAAACATTTCGTTATGTCCAAACTAGACACGCACTGCTCCAAGCGGTCCCGCAGGGCACTGATCTGCCGGACTCCTCGCCACATGAGGACAGGCTATTAACAGAATATATGCAGCAGAGCGCCACGTCCCTCACTTACAAAAAACTAATCAACAACTTACAAGACCCCACGATAAAACTTAAGGAACGGTGGGAGGGGGAGATAGGTATGATGGATGAATCGGAGTGGAATGAGGCCTTGGCCTCCCCAAGAGAAATAGGCATTTCGGCCAAATTTAGACTGGTACAACTAAAAATTTTACATCGCATCTACTACACCAGGACTCTGCTCCACAAAATACACAGAGCGCCCACTCCCTTTTGCTTGAGAGGTTGCGGGGAGGAAGGAACACTGTTCCACACACTCTGGGACTGCCCGAAAATACAGGGATACTGGACGCGGATAATGCGCACCATATCCCAGACACTTAAGGTTTCCACTATGCCAGACCCGCGTAAGTGCCTTTTAAACATATGGGACCCCAATGACCTGAATAGGTACGGTATCATCTGGGCCACACTTGCCATGACGGTAGCGAAACGTGATATTGCACAGAAATGGGGGGCTCCGGACGTGCCCACTGCAGACAGATGGGCTGAACACATGGACATCCTGATGGTCACGGAAAGAACTGTGTATGTCCTTCGAGCTGCCCCCCGCAAATGGAACAAGGTATGGACAGAGTGGAATGTTTACAGGGGGGAAATCTGTGAGCCCTTACCGGAGGGAGATGACCTAGATTCCGAGGAGGAGGAGGAGTGATAAAAGAGACTGGGGGGTTATGCTTTTCAGTACTAATTGTGGCAACGTGTTGGGATGACTGCAATGAGTTAAGACACTAGGGCAAAGAGGCCTGTTGGGGTGAAGAGAAGTGTGCAATATAATTAGAAGTGATGACACTAAGTTGGGGTATGGGGGGGAATGTTTCTTAAAAGTTATAAGACAGTTTCACATATTGGGCATCGTGGCACTACTACTTAACATGTTAAGCACTACTGATATCATATGTCTGATGTATGGAACTACATATACGGAGATTTGCCAGGCAAAATGAGATTGTGATATAACAGGAATGCTACCGCTTGTGATCCAGTTTGGTATTATTTACACGTAAATGTGCCGATTGTATGTATCATTCTCACTGATTGCGACGCCTTTATATTAATAAAAGAATTTAAAAAAAAAAAAAAAAATACGTGAATACACGCAGGAAGAAGAGGACACCGACTTAGGTGACTGAAGATCTTCTCTGTTAGCTGACGTACTCCCGTCTCAATTCATAGAGTTTGAGGACGACCTCTACTTCCCTGACACCGTGGCCTAAAAATGACTTCCTTTTTTTCCTCCTTATTCACTTTTATTCCTGTGTGTCTTTCTTTGTTTTGCAACTTTTACCACAACAAAACTCTAATCACCTAATCACAACAAGTCCATCAGCAGCACTGTCTTCATCTTATTTCCTTATTGATTTGAAGCTGCCGCAGTCTGCGTTCCTGAGGTTCACAAGTTCACAACTCAATCATTCTCCTCTATCCTCCTCCTCGAGACTCCCCCTATCCATTTCCCTCAAGGCAGATGGCTGGATTATGCAGAATAAAGAAAGTTTGTCTTCGTAGACGAGTCCCCTCAAGTGGGACTGGAATTAGTGACTACATGCTTGCTTATTGCTGACAGTAACTTCTGAAATTGACAGGAGAGGCTGCCCTGTGGGCCCTCACTTTCAGAAGAAGATGCGGACAAAAAGTGAAATAGGTAATAAATAATGAGAAGAAGATGGCATGCAGTGGACAGCAATGGCTGTCTTCCTCTGATGAAAGCAATTGCTGTTTGTTTGTTGTGCATGAAATGAATCATATGTCTTCTGTAAATATTTAATCTTTTACACGCTAAATGTAACTCAAGTCTACTCTGCTGTTTTTTTACCTTGTTTAATTCAAATCGTACTTTAACTGCAGGGGCCACTACGTTGCATTTTCCAATATGCAAAATGTCCTTGGACTTACTGTTTGCCAATATACCATGATGATTGATTAAATAATATATCTTTTTTCTTTACAGTCACTCACTGGGATGGATGGATAATCAGCGTTGGTTCACGGAAGAACTATGGCCAATTCGTGAGTGGCAAACAGGTAAACCATTCTACAACAACTACTGCAGCAGAACTACATGTCTGTCTAGTCGTGGTATTCAGTGGTTGAGGTAGTGTAGTGTTGTTATGCCAGGCAGAGTCCACCCAGCAGGTCATGTAAAATTGGGGCTACGTGGCTTGCTGCATACAATTAGATATGCTTTGTCTGCCTGTGACAAGGAGCCTAGGTATGCTACATCAGGTTGCTTCACTCAGAGGTGCCTGCTTTGACCGTCTGCATGGCCCTGCCGCAAGCATGGGCCAAAAATCCGTTCAGCACGCAAAATTTGCTGTTTTTCGGTGGCAAATTCGCAATCCGTGAATCTTGCGAAATTGCACAAAATTTGCAAATTTTTGAGCGCAACGGATTTTTGGCCCATGCTTGTGGCAGGGCCCTGCAGACGGTCAAGGCAGGCACCACTGAGTGAAGCAACCTGATGTAGCATACCTAGGCTCTTTGACACAGACAGACAAAGCATATCTAGAGTTTAGGGTTCAGTGCGGTTTACATGTTTTTTTTTGTTTAATTTGGTAGGGTTCCTGCGGAGTCTAGGAATTAGGGCCCGATGCAGGCTTGTTCATAATGATGTTGGCACGGTTTTAGGGGGCTTTGATGTTTTTTGGTCCAGAATTGGCCGAATTGTGGCCTTTTTTGGTGTTTTGCGAGCGCGTGTGTTTGGGTGAAAACTAATCGTACACCTTCCAGTAGATCGATTTTGTTCTGCCTTGCTGAGATTCTTGGGAATCGCTGGAACAAGTGTCCTGGTAAGTTTCAAGAGTATCAAAGTAGTGGAAGTGCTGAAAACAGCAATTTTTTGTCAATGCGCAATTTGTCATGTTTTTGGGATAGCAGTATTGCCTTTTTTTGGGTGGCTGTTTGGGGGTGTTTTACATTTTTGCGGGTGGGTTGAGGGGTCTGGGAGCACTGCTGGGAAGGTCTAAGTTTGATTGCAAGTGGTTTGAAGAAAATCCATGGTGGAAAAGGGGGGTTTGGACCTAGTTGCAGATAGCGTTTTGGCACGATTTAAACTTAGGCCTAGTAGTGTTGCATGTTTTTGGGGGCTGCTTGGGGGTGTTCTACATTTTTGGGGGTGGGTTGAGGGTTCTGGGAGCACTGCTGGGAAGGTCTAATTTTGATTGCAAGTGCTTTGAAGAAAATCCATGGTGGAAAAGGGGGATTTGGGCCTAGTTGCAGAGAGCGTTTTGGCACGATTCAAACTTAGGCGTAGCAGTATTGCATGTTTTTGGGAAGCTGCTTGGGGGTGTTCTACATTTTTGGGGGTGGGTTGAGGGGTCTGGGAGCACTCCTGGGAAGGTCTAATTTTGATTGCAAGTGCTTTGAAGAAAATCCATGGTGTAAAAGGGGGGTTTGGGCCTAGTTGCAGAGAGCGTTTTGGCACAATTTAAACTTAGGCCTAGCTGTATTGCATGTTTTTGGGGGGCTGCTTGGGGTGTTCTACATTTTTGGGGGTGGGTTGAGGGGTCTGGGAGCACTGCTGGGAAGGTCTAAATTTGATTGCAAGTGGTTTGAAGAAAATCCATGGTGGAAAAGGGGGGTTTGGGCCTAGTTGCAAAGAGCGTTTTGGCACAATTTTAAGTTAGGGCTCAGGCAAGGTAGCAGTATTGCATGTTTTCGGGAGGGTACTGTGGGGTGTTCTCGATTTTTGGGAGTGGGTTTAGGGGTCTGGGATCACTGCTGGGAAGGTCTAATTTTGTTCTAAAATAGCAGTTTGCACCTAGCTTGAGGGTAAAGATCCGCAAAATTCGCCCATACTTACTAATTATTATCCTTGAAAAGGAGACTCAGAGTACGCACTTTCGAAATGATGCGTGTATGTAATACTGTCGACTCTGAAACTGAAAGTGTTATTTTTGCACTACACAGCGTACCTTATATTTTTTTGTCCGTGGTGTTTTATTATCACTTCCTGGTTTTCCATCAACAATGACAGACCGGCTTTTACCCTGTGCAATGGGAAAAACGATGAACTCAGGCTTACCAATAGCGATCCGCAATTCCGCATCCGCCAGGCAGGTAGTGGACAAGGTGTCTTCTGGTCACCAACATTGATCGACGGAGCGTCACATGGAATGGAGGAGTACCGCGAATAAGAGGAATGGCTGGATGCATGCAACTTCCCAAATTCAACAGGACAACTACAACATACAGTTACCGTATCCATCTTCATTTCTACTTATCTTTTAAGTAATGTTATTGCTGTGAACTTCTATGAGTGTGACTCTGTGCATTTGTTTGCTCTCTGCTTCAATTCATCCCTCCAGCCATTGTATACGTTTTTCTTTGATATTTTTTAAACTAATTTAATGTACTAAGTGGTTCTTCTCTCTGAGGACAGGTAGGCAAGTGAAATTGCGTAAATACTGCATCCCTGTACTGTCACATTGTTTCTTCATAGTTAGTAAGTTGTAGAAAGTACTACTTAGTTTAAGTAATCTAACCATCCATTTAACAATCAACTTCATGCATGCAGTAGTGCATGCACTTCCTTTATGTCCCTTAAAAGATTTAGGGATATGTTCGTATCCAAAGATTTGTTTAACTTCATTTGTTGTTTGTCCATGCTGTGGTTTTTTTTCCTCTCTCAACAAAACTTTCCCAAAAACCCCCATTCTCATTCAATTTTCAAACCCTAACCCTCTTCCCCCGGGCTGTGTGGTTTTCATTGAGGTGTGACTAAATGACAACAATAATACCACACACTTGCTGGGGAGGATAAGGTCAAAGCAATAGAAAATCGATTTCAAGGCTGGTGAAGGAATCCGAGGATATATTCCTACTCAGCTTGACACAGACCCATGACTATTTGCAAATCAAATCTGATTTTCATGGGCGCCATCAACTGGATTGATCATCAAGAACATCCTCCTCCTACACGTGGCGAATGATTACGCTGCTGTGTCCTTCACCTTCAGTACTATTTCTTGTAGTAGCCAAAGCCAAACTCCACCCAACTAGTAGCTATACTTTGAATACTTTAGCATTTGTTAGGCTAAATTATGGCACTGTTCTTGTGTACTGTGCTACCTATCGTACTGTTCTAATGCTCTGCTCAGGCCACTCAAGGTTTCATTTTCTTTTTTTTCATATGCTGCTACTGCCACTGTGTACCACCACTACTACCACCACAACGATGCCATTTCATCCGCCCAGGATTGCCAACCTTAATCACCATTTGACATGCAGCCAGCCCTGTGGCTAGCCCTATTCTCAAACACGAATCACAGGTAAGATAAGCGTTTGGGGGAGGAAGAATAATGGAGTAGGAGGAGAGAGGAGAGACTGATGGTAGTACTAGTAAAGTAGTAGGACAATTGAATTCATTAACTCTGTGAGTGGCACTTACTTTTGTAAACATTTGGGCGATCACTTAGACAATTTGAATCAAGCAGCCAGTTAAGTTTCAGGAAAACAAACGTACAGTTAACTCTCCCCCGCCTCCCTCGCAAAACAGTAAAAACGCGTATGCTATGTTTAAGTTGAAAGTAAATAATTATTTTTATCCCTAACAAAAATAAACCATTCCGCAAGACCCAACCCACCCCCTCCCTAACTCCAAAGAATCTCCGTTAAATAAAAAAGTCCCAAAAGTCCCAAAAACCCAACTCCAAATTCCCACCCCCCAAAAGTCTTTATTAGGGGGCAAGGGACAGTCTCTCCTCCTTTACTGCCGCCGGCAGTGTCCTTTGGCCAGGTGGTCCAGTTGCTCCCTGTGGAGGTTCTTGAGCAGGGTTTTGACTCTCTCCATCTCTTGCTCAAGGTTGGACACCCTGAGGGTTAGGCGGTGGACGCGTGCCTTGCACATGCTGTGGGGGGCAGCTGATGTTTTGGCTGCTTGGTGGGTTGCTGCGGTACCACGGCTCTGTACCACTGGAGGCTTGCGCTGATTGGCTGACAGGGAGCGCGGAGGAGGATGAAGCAGTAGTGTTGGATGTTGTGGACTGAGACTGCATTTGCTCCTCCTCCTGGGCCACCAGCCACCAATATTCGGCGACAATCGCCTCCAGCTTCCTTTGCCAGGCCTGTCTAGCCAGCTCCTTCCGTGTTAGTTTGGAAGGAGCATCTATATGAAGAAAGAAAAACATACTGTAACTAATGCTCTTTAAGATTAACACAAAATAATTCAGCAGAAAGTTGTGTCACAGTAGCACTATCAACTTGCAAGCCCAGTACATAACATTTGTGGCCTGTATCTCTCTAACCTCCCACTTCATCGGCCTCTGCTCTAACATTAGTGGGAGTTTCAGGAATCAATTCTACTACCACTATTTGGACTCGCTACATTAGACTCAGACAGTACACCAGTCTTCTTCTTCTTCTCTCTCGTTTAGCGAAATTGGTACGTAAACTTCTGGAAGCCGGCATAATGCCAGCGCAGTCAACTTGCACCCGAGAAAAACAGACGCAAGCCATGAGGACACAGACTTGCGTTACTGTACCACTCTAGTACATGCAGGTGGTGAAGCTCTTACTTTTCTAATATGGGTGGCACTGGCCATACTCTGTTTCAAGGGCTACTGCTTAATTAATTTAACTTTCAATCTGCAGTGCCAATGACTACTAGAAAAGGAAAATGAAGAAGACAAATAATATGATTATCTATCCCTTCACAGGATATTTGCTTACATATGGGATGCTTTGTTTTTTATTGAGTGAACACTGATAGGCCACATATGAATGACAGAGTTGTAATAAAATTATTAACAGAGGTCGTGAGTGGCCCCCGTAATGGCAGGATATATGCTGTGCTTGCAAACTACTGTTACTAGTCATGGTAGTATTCTGAAAAATTACAACTTCTTTTCTTCGCCTTTGTTACACTGGAACAGACGTGCGGTGCGGTTTTAAATGCTCTTCAGAGTAACACTTACTTCATCCAGTGACCGTCTACTCTGTGTACATACACCTATGCTATCTATGAGTAAGATGTACCATGATCCAGGCATCCATCAATTCAAAGTAAATGTCAATCATTCTTCTTAATGTCTCAGCTGGACAAACCTTAGATTTTCTCACAGAAAAACAACCTTTTTATTGTATTTTTTAAACCGCCAGCCATGCATCTGTGCTTTACTTGCATTTGAATTTGAAGCAAAGGATTTATTGCACACACATACAGTTTCTGTTTCACCCACCCAGGCAGTCTTCTTCCCTTTCTCCTTCCACCCATCCTTGCTTCAGCCTTCAACCGGCCATGCAGCATATTCCCAGCCACCTCGGACAGCATTCAAAAACACGTATCATTCTTTGGCAGTCATTACTTTTAACTCGCTCGTCCTTCCTTACACCCTTCTTTCCCTTTTCGTTCATCCCATCCATCAAGTTCATCTCTGATCTAACTTGGCTTCTCCATAAACCTTTCACAGCTGAGTTGAAGTCAAATTTAGAGGAGGCCATTGGTTACTCATCAACTCCCGCTGCTCATGCGAAGTCAAGGGTGAATGTCTTTTACCTGGTTGAAAAAAACGTACTTCTAAATTTGTAAGTCTTCTTAACAGTAAAGTGTATTTGTACTGTTCAACATATACACCCGTGCAGAGAGCACACTCTGCAGTCTGGAATCTCAATAAGTAAGGAATATAATAGCTTACCACTGCCCGCCACTACCGTGGCATCCCCCACAGTAGTTCCCACCTCCACGCTGGCCCCGGCAATGGTGGATGGCTGTGCCGATGTTTCGTCTAGAAAATACATTTCATATTCTTAGATGCCATATACGCCACTCCCTATTTTGTCTAGGAATTAAAAAATGTTACTAGTACTACATATAGAAATGTAATAATTTGTGACTCTCTAGTCTCTAAACTACAAATTTCCCTTTCTTCAGGGAAGGATTTTTTTATTTATGCTTAGCCATAACATGTCTTGCTACACTTTTTGGCACAACTGATGAATGCTTGCTTTTTAACACGCACCATTTTTCTCAAAACAGACAGAAGCTTCCCTTCTAAGAAGAAGAGCAGGATCAGATCATCATCACTCAGCAGTCACAGTCAGGAACGATTCATCCCCACAAAGAAGACTTGAAGTTCCAACCAGGTGAGGGCTCTTCCACAATGAATGTGTGAAATCAGCCACTTTCAGTTTTGAATCCTTCACCGTTTATCTTATATGATGAAGTTGATTTTAATAAATGTTTTTACTTTTAATAAAGCTTTAAAACTTACATAGACTCTGTGGTTTTTGGTCATGAGTGAGTGAGCGAAAGGGTTTGCAATTTGCAAGCATGAGTCCGTGGCTCAGAGAGGTCGGGACTCTGACTCCGTAGTCTTATGTCCTGGGTTGTATAATCATTGGGGATCAATCATCGCTGCATTCGGGAGCTAAATAATGACTCTGACACACTAGCTAGTCAGTAAGGAGATTGGGGGTTCAACTTCTGTTATGATTGAGGTATGTGGAAAGTCTAACTGTGCCTATTATAATTTATAACCAATACCCTATTTCCTGTCCATACTTCTGTTATTGCAGAATGGTCCCTGCAACCGTAGTAGTTTGGATTGTCCATCATCCCCTTTGGTATCGCTTTGTTCGCCTTAAGTTGACGGGGTATGCCCAGACTTGGGTCACTTGCTCACTTTGCCACTGGATTCATGCTAGCCTGCTGACGACGGCTGATTAATCAGAAACCGGTCGCAGGATCCTTGTTTCTTGTCCAGGGAAGACATGGCTTGGCAGTTCAGGCTGGACTGTTCCCATGAGGCACAGGGTCAGACTGATTTTCATATGGCCATGTCTGAACTGGGGTGGTGAAGTGAGCTAAAGAATGATGATGGATTAAACCCAGATCAACTGACTGGGGGTGAGTGTTAGGTTTGCTCCAAAGCTCCGTCCATCATCCCCTTTAATATCACTTTGTTCACCCGAAGTTGGCAGGGTATGCCCAGACGTGGGTCCCTTGCTCACTTTGCCACTGGATTGAAGTTAGCCTTGCTGATGACGGCTGATTAGCCAGAAACCGGTCCCAGGATGCTTGTTTCCGGTCCAGGAAAGACATGGCTTGGAATTTCAGGCTGGACTGTTCCCATGAGGCACAAGGTCAGACTGATTTGCATATGGCCATTACTGAACTGGGGTGGTGGAGAGAGCTAAAGACTGATGATGGATTAAACACAGATCAGTTGACTGGGGGTGAGTGTTTGGGTTGCTCCAACGCTCCATCCATCATCCCCTTTGGTATCGCTTTGTTCGCCATAAGTTTGCAAGGTATGCACAGACGGGGGTCGCTTGCTCACTTTGCCAATGGATTCAAGCTAGCCTGGCTGATGACGGCTGATTAGCCAGAAACGTGTCCCTGGATGCTTGTTTCCGGTCCAGGGAAGACATGGCTCAGCATTTAGGGCTGGACTGTTCCCAAGTGGCACAGGATCAGACTGATTTGCATATGGCCTTGTCTGAACTGGGGTGGTGGAGTGAGCTAAAGAATGTTGATGGATTAAACCCAGATCAGTTGACTGGGGTGAGTGTTTAGATTGCTCCAACGCTCCGTCCATCATCCCCTTTGGTATCGCTTCTTTATATCTGGGCACCTCCTCCAGGTGGCGGCAAGTCTGGGTGGCCTCCCGCTCGTATATGCACACCAGGGCGGGGTGGGCATCCGCAAAAGGATCAGCAATGCGGGCTGGGCACCCACTCGGCAACAGCATAAATCGGAGGCAGAAATGAGAACACAGGTGGCAAAGATACGGGGTGGGCTCCCTCAAGACGATAAAATACGGGGGAATCCCCAGGCAGCCTCTCCATGCTGCAAATTAAATATAGAAGCGCCCTCTAAGCGCTAGAGCCCACAATTCAGCCAAAGGTCATAGGGGCAAGCTGGACAAAATAAAAGAGCTGCTCCCATGAAGCACAGTGTTCCTCAGTAAGGATGTAATGCTTTTCTGCAAGAATCCAGGTAGGCGCCCAGTCCAGAGAAGTCCTTTAGTAGGAACGGGGCAAGGGCTCCTTGTGCTTTCCAAATAGATCACAACAAATCAAGCTCAGTCACTGCCTCTCTAAACCTCAACCTGTCTCACTTGGTGTCCCACAAGGTTCTATCCTCTCCCCAACCCTATTCAATCTTTTCTTGGAACCACTCACCCTCATTCTCAAACAAGCTAAAATCAGTTACCACCTCTATGCCGACGATACCCAACTATACTACAAGATCAAATTCCACAATGACATCCTTCACGTCAAAGACACCCTGATTAGAGTCCAAGCCTGGTTCCATCTTAATCATCTCAAACTGAATCCTAAAAAAACTGAAATACTCCTCTTCACTCTCAAAAACAATTCCCTTCCCATTCAACTCTGGATCAATGATATCAAAGCACTTAATTGCTCCCTCTCCACCTCTAATTCTGTCACATCTGTAGGCTTCAGCATCGATCAGAATCTAACTCTCATCCCCCACATTAAAAATGCAGCCAAAAGTGCTCTTTTTACCCTTCACCACCTCAAAAAAATTAAACCTTTTATTCCAGCTGATGATTTCAAAAATTGTTATCCAATCACTTGTCCTTTCCAGGATTGATCAGAATCTAACTCTCATCCCCCACATTAAAAATGCAGCCAAAAGTGCTCTTTTTACCCTTCACCACCTCAAAAAAATTAAACCTTTTATTCCAGCTGATGATTTAAAAAATTGTTATCCAATCACTTGTCCTTTCCAGGATTGACTATGGTAACACCACACTTGCTGGCACCCCTAAAATCCATCTTGCTCCGATTAAATCTGTTCTCAACCTAGCTGCCAGACTTATTTCTGACTGTAAAAGATATGACCACATCTCTTCTATCCTTAAAAATCTCAATTGGCTCCCAATAGAAGGACGATCCACCTACAAGATTGCATGCATTACTCACAAAGCTCTTGACCAAAACTCCCCCTCCTGCCATTCAATCAAACTACAAAAAGCAGGGTGCTTCAGGTCCCTGAGGAGCACTAACTGCTTTGTCCTGATCCCTCCTAGACTCAAATATAAAAAGACCAAATCCTGTGCATTCTCTGGTAATGCTCCTACGACTTGGAACTCTCTCCCCAAGGATCTTCGCTGCAACCCCTCTTACCCTCTCTTCAAAAAAGACTCAAAGAGCTTCTTCTCAACAAATATTGGGGTACCTAATGTTACTGACTCTGACCCTGCTCACTCTTTTTTCCTTTCTTGTTCACTCCTCTACCCAACCCCCTCTACCTCCTTTCATATTCTCTCTCCCCCTCTCTACACCCCCATCTCTCTCTTAAATCTCAACACTCATCGTCCCCTTAATGATCTCTCTGTTTCTTTGCCCACATCGCTCATGTGAATGCTATGTTTTATCTCATGTGATTATTCTGCACATTGTTAATTTTTCTTGATATGGTGACCTACTTTGTAAAGCGCTCTGATACTCTCTGTTCCAGGCGCTATATAAAACCTTTTAAATAAATAAATACAAATAAATAAAGATCTCTAATGCCATCTGCAGACATGATGCTATTCTTATGAATTTGTTTAATTAAGAGAGAACTTTGATATGCAGATACCAATATGGAAAAATTGCGTCTAAGTGAGCCTAAAAGTAAGTTGTTGGTTTATCCGAGGAGTATAAAGAGATCTTACAAGTTTAAAAAGTGCTAGGTCGATGGCAAGTTAGACGGGTAGTTATATACTAGCAAAGTAATATACTGGCTAAGATCCAAAAGGCACTCTAACTTGTGTTGTTCTAGACTTATACCAACATAATAGCTTAACTTGTGACAACCTATATTCCAAAGGGATATATAAAAACGAAGGACCATATGATCAACGCAGGAAACCCAAAGTCATGCATTTTAAGATGTAGAATGAGACATTGAAGAAAAGCCAGAGGAAGTTTAACTGAGTTTAGATGTTGAGTTAAGTTGTTGGTGGTATGTGGATGAGTTTAGCCATTAAAGGGATATCATGTGTGACCTGAAGATGGTTAGCATTTTCGTTCATATAGAGCTACAAATTTGTCAGGATTTTTTTCACACACTCATATTTTTAGACAAATACACTTCTTATAGTTCATTGCAAAGTTATTCGTTTGGGCAGGAATGGTGGCATGTTCGTAGGTGGACTTCTGGCCAGCTTGTTGGTTTCAATCTTTGTCTAAAGCCAGTGATGCCACTCGTTCTTTATTCAGGCCCTTTTTCCACCGTTTGCAGGTTTATAATAGGTGCACTTTCCTCCTTGTGTAGGCGTTGCTCCAGGTTTCCGCCTCGTTTATGATTTTTCAGTTTTTTGAGGCCAATGAAGGTGAAGTTGCGTTGATGGTGATGTTGTGTCAGAGTGTTCCACCAGAGGTTGTCTAATATCTGACTTGTGGATGTTTCGATAGTGCTCTTGGATATGGATTTTCAGAGGCCTAAGGGTGCTGCCAATGTAGTGTAGATCACATGAACAGGAGATAAGGTAGATTACATTGGTGCTTTCACAGTTGATAAAATTGTTTATCTTATGCAGTTTCCCATTGATAGTGACTTATTTTGTTCTTGATTTACCCAGTTTACATATCGAGCAGTTAGTACAAGTGTAAAAGCCTTTAGGTTGTGGTAAAAGGTTTATGGGATCCGATTTTATTTCCAGGAAGGATGGGCATAGTATGTCTTGCAAGTTCCTACTTCTGGAAAAGCTAAGCTGTGGTTTGTCATGTAGCACTTTGGATATCGCCGGGTTCTCTTTCAGAAAATGACAATTTTTGTTCAGGTTTTTTTTGATATATTGGTGTCCGTTATTGAATTGCGAGCTGAATCTAATTACTGCTTTGCTTTGTCCATTGTGATTTTTGTGTAACAACTGATGTCGTTAAGTGTTAGCAAACCTCCTCTGAGCTTTGTTTAAGGCCTGTGTTTTGTACCCTCATTGTTTGAGGCGTTGAGTGATATCATTGAAGTTTGCTGTATAATCTTCATTTGAGCTGCAATTCATGCGGGCACGACGGTATTCACCTGCTGGGATATTAGTAATAGTGTGATTTGGATGGCTACTGGATGCATGGTGTATTGAGTTGGCAGAGATTGGTTTTCTTTGTATTTTTGTGTACAGTTTATTGTTCTCAATGTAGATTGTACGTTCTAGGTATTCAATTTCCGTTTTAGAGATGACATATGTGATCTACAATCATAGTTGATACCAATCATTTTGCCACCCCCAGTCATAAACTTACCCCCTGCTTCTACCCCATATGTCCTCATCACCGCAGGTACTCCTGAACTTAAAAGGGGCCATTCAGAATCCAATCAAGAGTTAAAAAAACAAATATGTCCATTGGCTTGTAAACCTTACCCCCTTTAGTTATGAGCATGCGGACGAGATTCTATCCACACGTAGGGTGGGTTGGATTGGCAGACGGCACAAGGACATACATGACGACTGCATAGTTATTAATTTTAGAAATCCACAGGTGACCCAAAGAGTTTTAGCTAGAGAGGAGGGGAGGGACAAGGGTGGAATTTTATTACTTCCCTTAGGTTATTTCTACCTCCCCACTTGGCCCCCTCATGTTTCGCGGCACCAAGGGCTGCGACGGAGACCTGTTCATCCTAATGGTGCTTTCCCTCGCCCAATCCAACACTGGCAAAGGCAATTCAGTTTTAATATTCCCATTGAAAAGAGGTTCAGTTGCCTCGATGGAGTAGATTGACTAAAACAACCCTCCCCCCCAAATTAAGGCACAAATCAGCACCCCACAATCAGAAAACCAGACACAGATTGTCGCTATGGTGACTAGTCACCCGAGGGATGAGGGTTTAACCGGTGGGAGCATGAGCGGCTCCCCTGGCTGCCCCCACCCTCGTGGTGGCTCGCCGCCGACCGATAACCCAAGGTATTGCCCACCTGGAGGCCAAAATTTTGGGGAAGCTAGTGGATCACGAATAACTTCTTTGCAATTACCCATTTTGGCCCTCCAGAAATAGAAGCCCCCCTCTTGTCACAAAACAAGGGTCTTAGTTTTGAACATCGCGGGTCTGATGAACAAAATAGATGGCCCGGAGTGGGATACATATATCAGCCAAATAGAGATCTGCATGTTCCATTGAAACATGGGCAAGAGGGGAGGTTTTTGTAACTGGGCTTTGCCATTTTTAACATACCAGCATTAAGTGGTGGTAAAGGGAGACCATCTGGTGGCCTAAGTACATGGGTGGGAGTCCATTTAGGTTGTATGGCTAAGCAGATAGATACAGGCTCTAAGAACATTTTGTGTGTTATACTCCAGTTTCCTTCTCGGATTTCTGTAGCTCTTATTTATGTATATTCTAGATCCATAGCTTTGGGCAAAGAGTCAGCCACATTGGAAACACTATCTGTATTTTTAGGTACTGTTCCTGCCAATCACATGGTAATACTAGGAGGGGACTTTAATTAACATTTTGAGCCCCTGGAGGGAATTTCCCCGGATAGCCTTTTTGACAAGGAGAAATTTTGGACAATCCCGGAGACAAGATGCCCACCGGTTAAAAAATGGTCCCCCCTGGTGATTCAGATGAATTGTCTTGTCCTTAAGCACTCATTAAGTGCATGCAATGGTAGAACATTGTCTGATACTTCCAATAGTTATACCTTTTTTAGAAAAGATCTTGGCTCTTTACTAGATTACATTATAATTGATTCAAAATCCTGGGATAGGTTGATTGATTTTAAAATTGTTCCACGGCAGGACAGTGACCACTACACACTAGTACTGGAACTCAAACTACTTAATCTTGTGAAAGCCCTACCCACGGTTGAATCTAGCGATTTAAAATGGACTCTCTCCAATTGCAGGAGAATAGTGAGATGGACTCATTTTTCCCACTCTCAAGACAAACTGAGCACCTTGTATGAAGCTTTATTCCCTGTTCTTCTGGCAGCATATAATTCATTGGCCATAAAAGGGGATGGTCCCGCCATGGAGATGGTGGCGAAAAACCATACCAAATTAGGAGAAGTCGCACTGACTTTCTTCTATCCAATAAAAAAACAAATCACCCAAGTAGGAAGCCTCCCCATTCATGGTTTAATGATTGTGCTGTATTGCTAAAAGAACGTTAGTAGCATCAATCTAGGCCAATGATCGCCTGAAAATCAAAACAGCAAGGAAGGCATACAAGGTGGCCATTTATGAAGCCAAAAAGGGGTGGGAACTAGAGAGGTGCAATGCATTGAGAACTGCCCTCGGGGACAGGGATATGAGGACCTTTTGGGGTGTTGTCAATTCTGGCAGCTCTGGACCCACGACATCGGTAGATCCAAACTTGGATGAGGAGGTCTGGCGGGAACACTTCGAATCCCTCTACTCCAAGGAAGACTCGCTGCCTGGTGTGTCAGCAGCAGAATGTCGTTCGGGGATTGAATCTCCCCTACATCCTGATTTCATTGATCACCACCATGACAGCAGCTCCAGTACCAGTATAAGCTTAAATGAAATCAAGGAAGCCCTAGCGAAAATATCTCCAGGAAAAGCACCAGGCCTGGATAAGATTCCCGGGGTCCTTTTCCGCAGCGAGCCAGCTGTCTGGGCGCCGTACTTCTGGGTTTTATTCAACAGTATATTTATGAGGGTCCCATCCAGCTGGCTTGGTGTGGAAATAACCCCAATTTTTAAAAAAAGGCTCACCACACTTGCCAACCAGTTACAGACCAATTAGCCTGATTGATATTTCTTAAAAAATCGTTGCGCGCTTTCTGCTGCTCAGGCTACAAGATTGGATGGAAGAACACAAGATCCTGTCCCCTTTAAAGGCCGGATTCAGGGACAAATTATCTACCCTGGATCAAGTACTCAGATTGCAGCTCTTGTACTGGAAAACCGTGTGTCTGGAGGGCGGCAGTCTCTTCCTAGTATTTGTGGACCTGAGGTCAGCTTTCGATCTGGTCCCAAGGGAAAAACTGTGGACAGTCCTCCATGAGTTGGGGTTCCCAGAATATCTAACCCATCTCATTAAACGGCTTCATGAGGACAATTTCACGCAAATCAGGTTTGGTAAGGATGATGAGCTAACTGCTCCCACTCCGATTAAGCACGGTGTCCGCCAGGGCTGTGTCCTTGCTCCCACTCTTTTTAGTTTATATATTAACGGTTTAGTAGATTCACTCCTGGTTGAAACAGAGCACCCAAGCTAGCCTCCCGATTGCTCCCGGCAATGATGTTTGCCGATGATACGTTATTAGTATCTAAATCGCCTATGGGGTTACAGAGGATCCTTAATAAATTTGAAGTTTTTTTGCAGAAACAGAGGTTTAGAAATTAACATGCAGAAAACCAAATTTATGGTGCTTAACAGTTCCAAGAGCACACGCTCCAATCCCTTATTATATGGCAAACCCCTCAAAAGAGTTTCCTCCTTTGTTTATCTGGGGCTTGCCATTACAGATAAAATGGATTGGGTGGCGCATAAAAAGTCATCCCTAAAACTGGCTCAATCATCAGGTGGGATTATGAAGGTATTTTGCAAGTCCACCCGAAAACCAGTTAGCCCAGCTGTAGAAATCTACAAGGTGCAAGCTCGGGGAGGGGTATTATATGGGGCTGAACTATGGGGCCATTCTGGTCCCGAGAACTTACCACAGGTAGAGAACAACTTTCTAAGACATCTGTTGAATCTCCCACAGAGCAGCCCGTTAACCCCACTCCGTTTAGACTTGGGGCTTATGGCAATTTCAGAAGTACTGGATCTCAAACCCTTAATGTATTGACGTCGTTTGTGGGTAACCCCAGAACTTTCATCCTATAGAGAGGAACTTTTACAGGTAATGAATCTGTGGGGGGTTGCTAATTTGTCATGGTTAGCATACATCAAACACACGTTCGTTAGCATGGGGCTACAGGGATTCTGGGTTGATCCTGAGCTTGCCTGCTCCTCACTATCCAAGAAACAACTGAAGACACACTTTGAGGAGCATAAAATGGCACAGCTCCACAGCGGTCCCCGAATAGGCAAGGTAACCTCAGCATTCCTTGAGATAAAGGATAGGTTCAGTTTTGAGACGGCCCTAGATGTCATGAAGCCAGCTGCCGCTAGAAAACTTCACCTTCAGTATAGGTACGCGGTTTTGTAACTTCGCTGCTTTATCCACAAATGGAAGGGTCTTCAAGCTTCGAAATGCCCGGCTTGCGACTGCCCCGATGAGACAGTACTTCACGGGTTCTTCAGCTGCCCTGGCTACCACAAAGCAAGAAAACGTTGGCTGGCGCAAATTTGTAGGAAACTTGGAACTAGACACTGTTCAGAGGCGTTCAGGATCCTTAAGCATGATACAAGCATCCCTATTGTCTTTTCAGTCGCAGGTTTTTTATTTTCCATGTGGTGCACTCGTAGGCTTTTTCTAAAATCTTCCCAACAGGTAACAGAAGCCCCCACAATGGAAATGTAACTATTCTACTTTTTTATAAGTGGGGTAGTCCACCCTTCCATGGTTACCTAGTGTTGGTTTTAAACTTATAGTTGTGTCATTTTGCTATGTTAAAAATCTGTTTATTTATTGCGCAAGGGAACTGTGAATTAATTAGTTTACTCCCTCAATTTTTGTAAAAACTCTCTGTGTAGAAGTAACCCCTAGCAGGGAGTAATTCCAGTGTGAGGACTGTGCCAACATTTGTAAGATAAGATTGAAGTCATCTTTTTATGAACTTTTTTGTAACTGACTTATTTATTTATTTATTACTCGCCCTATGCACTTTCCATAGATTAATTCTTGTTTATAGCTTAGAATATCCCTCTGCGATATGATTTCTTGTCCCCCATTTCAGGGTATAGAACACTCTAATAGGCTTGTGAACTTTCGTATTTTTATTGTTTAGAAATAATGTATATATTGACATTAATTTAATCCTCATTTTCAGAAAAACATGTAATTGTATCATGAGGTTATTTTATATTTCCATTTTTCTTTTATCTTCTACTTGTATGTATTCTGATTGCACTTTTGAGGTCATATTGACTGAAATAAAGTTTTTGATGACTAAAGATTTAACCCCTTGAGTGCTGGCCACGTTCAGCGGACGTCGCGCTCACTACCTCGGTAGTGCTGCGCACGTCCGTTGAACGTCGCGGCCCCGCCCACGCAATAGAATGTTTCGCACCAGTGCAGAACCTTCAGTGCAGCGGAGGGGATAAATGTGTGTTGGCTTATGTATACAAATCTCCATTAAAAAAAATTAATTAGACTGCAGCACAGATGTAGATTTGAAACAGCTATATGGTAACGAAAATTATTAATATTTACTTTTTCGCTAAAGGCACATCAATCTAGCTTAACAGCATTTGGCAACTGCATTGGTTTGAATTTTTACGCTCCCCATTACAATTTATCCTGATTAAATGTGGACAGTTTTAGTGTATTACTTGCCACTGCAACAATAGGACTTCGACTTATTTCTCATTTGAATTCATTTTGAGGATTTATCTTTCAAACCATAAAATGATATCTGTATTGAAATGATTTAGCATATCATACATGACTGAGTGATGCATAATAATCACTGTTAAAGTGAAACAGATTTAAGCACATCATGAAGGAAATTAAGCAGAAATTAGTGGAAGTTGTACAATAAGCTATCTAAAAGCCGCAAAGAAAACTCTTTGTGTTCTCGCCTAATTTACCTTTATTCTTAGTATATAGATATAAATGGAAGAGGTTCTGGCTCTGTAAGGTGACTGAAATTAAGTTATCTTAAAAAGAGTTTTTGACTATTCTATATTCCGTTGCAATTGCATTTATTCAATTGAACCCCAAAACATTTCCTTATTAATCGTTTTTGTGCAAAATGGCCATCTCTATGTTTTAAAAGGAGCATGGAATCTGTGTTTATACCAAAAAAGGTGCTTTCATGGACAAGCTGCACCGTAAATTGATTTTCAGTCTATGCAGTGACACCAGATCTATGTGGCAATTGAGAACATGTTGGAACATGAATGCATCTGTTATACTGTGACTCTCTAGTTCTTTCTGAAGCACTCGTCTGGTGTTACATTAAATCGTACAACATATATCTTTTCGTAAGCAACACCTTAGGAGTGTTATTTCCTCTGGGATTTTCAATCTAGCTAATGCTTCTTGAATAATGAAATACACAAAAGAGTTCATGACATCCAATCATGTTTATTTTTGCATCAGGTATCTTTAGTGAGAATTTTTTTTGTAGGAAAAGCGAAGATATCTATGAACACGTGGACCAAAAATTCCACTATTGTTGATATGTTTTAACGTATTACTATAACAAATACAAATGATTCTGTAGGACTCTTTTTTTAACCAGTCAATATAACTCTCTCTTAACATTTTTATATCATTTGGGGCCAGATGTAGGTAATCCTAATGTACCGATTCTAAAATACCGAATTTTACCGATTCAGTATTTTAGAATCGGTAAATATTACCGAATCGGTACGATTCGGTATTTACAGAATCGGTATTTACCGATTCAGTAATTCCCATTCATTCCTATGGGCCTGGGCCTTGAGGCCCATAGGAATAAATGGGATTTACCGAATCAGTAAATACCGATTTGGTAATGGGGGAACACATTCAAGGGTGGCAGGGTGTCACATTGACACTAAGTATGGGCAAATCATGCGAATTCGCAAAAAAATCCACGAATTTGCGGATTTCCCCTCGAAATCGCGGATTTTTTTGCAATTGCACTATACTCAACTGGAGTACTTCCTATTGGCTAATCAGTAAGTGCTACCTCGTTGGGTAAATGTATATTGCTTTTCCTACCCTGCAGCTGAGTAAAGGGCCAGAAGATTTGCACCTGCTTTATATGTATCTGTAAGTGCTTCCTGCTGAGGTTTAATTTTTGTGACAGGAGCCTCGTTGCCTAATTGTAACTATTCTCTTACCCTGCTTCGAGGGTGAGAGCTGACTTTGAGCTTCAACTCGGGCACCTGATTTATTTGTATCTGTAAGTGCTTCCTGCTGAGGTTTAATTTTTGCGACAGGAGCCTCGTTGCCTAATTGTAACTATTCTCTGACCCTGCTTCGAGGGTCAAAGCAGGGTCAGAGAATAGTTGCAAGTAGGCAACGAGGCGCCGCTCAGGAAGCACTTACAGGGTTACAGCAGGTGCCCAAGTTGAAGTTAATTTCTTTGTAACCCTTTTGTAAACGGTTACAAAGAAATTAGCTTCAACTTGGGCACCTGCTGCTGTAACCCTGTAAGTGCTTCATGGGAAATTAGTCCCGCTCACGGATTCGTGGATTTTTCTGCGATTTCGCGAGATTCGCAGATCGCGAAATTGCAGTAAATCCGCAAATTCCGTGAGCGGAACACATTTTTGCACCACACTTAGTCAGCATGTATTGACCTTTGGCTGGTACTTTGCTGGTGGTGTGTGTGGACCTGCACCTGGCTAATGTTGTGGGTGGACTCGCGCTTGATGACAGTGTGTGTAGATTGGTGCTTGCCTGGTGGTGTGTGTGGAGTTGAGTTTGGTTGGTGGTGTACGTGGACTGGTGCCTGGCTGGCTGTGAGTATGGATGGTGCTTGGCTGCAGGGGCAGACTGCCAATAAGCAAGGAGGGGCCCCTTGAGAAAATGGTTTCCTTTGATAGACCCTCTGGACAGGAGCATTTTTTAGGGAACCGCAAGGGAAACTACCGATCCAGAAACCGGACACCACCGGTGAGGGCATTCCATCAGTGCCAGGGACGTCCGCAGAGGTGCATCCAAACAGGACATACCCAATGTTGGAGAACATGAGCGATATTCCCGTGTTCAACTTGTCGGATGTCTCCATTCCTTCTGACGCTATCGCTCTCTTGTCTAGGGGTCTCTCCTTTGTACCCTCTATTGGTCTTGATCGGTTTGAACTTACCAAAGATCTTCATTCCTTCTTTAGGAAAATACGCATAAAACTTTTTTAAACTCTAGACCATCACCTGACGGTTCTGATAATTTATCGGGTCTTAAACCTCCCTCGAACTTTACACCCAGTCTAGACTGTCTGGGGCCAGAGGTAGGAATCTTTGAAAAAGCTGTATGTAACAAGATCGATAAAATCTTGAAGTTCGTCCCAAAGCCCTACTACAACCTCCCTGCGGAAGAGAATGTGGCCCTCAAAAAACTTCGAGAGGACACTAACCTCACGATCAAACCCTGCGATAAAGGTGGGCGTATTGTGGTTTTCAATACCCCCATCTATGTCAAGAAAATGACTACTCTTTTGGCATCCAGCAGACACTACAAATGAGTGATTAGGTGCCCAGAAGAATCTTTGAAACAACGTATTCTCACTTTGGTAGCTAATGCAGTGGAGGAAGGATATATCTGCACTAAGAAAGCAGAATACCTCACTCCAACCCATACCCGGATGCCGATCATCTATGGTCTGCCTAAAACGCACAAGGATGTCTTAGATCCCCCGATGCGGCCTATGGTATCCACTATTGGCGCGGCCACCGAGCCCCTTTCCGAAAACGCTGACAAGTTTCTGAAACCTTTGGTTAGTGGATTGCGGTCGTTCATTAAAGATACTGGGGACTTTATATCAAAAGTGGAAAACATGCCCTTTGACTGTGAGAACAAACTGTTGGTAACCATGGACCTGGATTTGCTTTACACTAACATCCCGCAAGACGTGCAATCCAGGTCCTGGATGAAATTCTGTCTACCCAGAGTGAGCTTCCCAATGCTATGTTCATTGTTGAATGTCTCAAAATAGTTCTCCGGGAGAACTTCTTTGAATTAAACCAAGAATTTTACCATCAAATACAAGGCGTCAGCATGGGGGCATCTTGTGCCCCCAGTGTCGCGTGCCTGTACATGGGGAAGTGTGAGGAAATGAACATCTATAATGAGCACCTTTTTTGGAGAACATCCGAGCTTGGTCTCGTTTTATAGATGATATTTTTTTCATCTGGCAGGGGGACCGAGAATCCTTGAACAAATTTGTCCTGTAGATAAACGCGGCTGACCCAAATCTTAGATTCACGGCCAACTCGAGCAGTACCAAGGTCGAATTCCTGAACGTGTGGGTCATGCATGCTGACAGGGAATTGATTGTGTCCCTTTATATCAAACCTACTGCTAAGAACACGCTCCTACAATACGGGAGTTACCACCCCCGATGCCAGAGGGATGGCATTCCATTCAGCCAATTCCTTCGCTTGCGAAGGAATTGTTCTGAAATGAGTGAATTCCTTCACCAGGCGGACATCCTGAAGACTAAGCCTGCAGCTCGCGGGTATCCCCACCGGCTTATTCCGGACTCATTCAAGCGTGCCAGGTATCTCAATAGAGAGTCCATGTTTCAGCAACGAACGGCTGGCATGCAGGAGAAACCGGTGTGCATCACGAAACACTCTATGATCAACTACAAGGTGAGACAAACTATTAACTCCCTTTGGTACCTCTTGAACATCAGAAGGAGTGAAACTGCCATCCCTAAACTGCTCTTTGCTTTCCAGCGGAATTAAAACCTGCAAAACCATCTTGTTTGTTGAAAATTACCCACACCTAAGCCCCTGCAACTAACCGGGGTGCTTGGGCCTCCCACTGTTGGAAATCATCGTTGCGGGACCTGTCAAGCGTGCCCCCATGCCTTGGTGGGTGGTCAACTGTGTATTGACAACTGCACTATCAGATTGAGTGAAATGAGCAATTGCCGCAACATCTTGTGCCCCTGCGGTCTCCCGTATGTTGGCGAAATTGGCCGTGAATGCCGAACGAGAATTGGGGAACACAAGTCGAACATTCGACTCGTGAAAAGTGGGGCCCCACTCGTTGAACACTGGTTAAACAAAAAACACAAGGAGTTGGACTTGAAATGGTCGATTCTCGAGAAGATACGAACTATACCTGGAATGGATCCCGTCTCCCTGAGAGAGAAAAGGGAAGTATTTTGGATTTTTTTGTTAAATTCAGTCAGGAATGGTATGAATGAACAATGTCCTTGGGAAAACGCTATTTTATTATATTCTGAAGCGATCTACGCCCCCCCACAACTCAGGCCTGAGTGTGTGGTCTGTGGCTACCCCATTGAGAAACTTGTGGTTTTGTTGTAGGTAAACCGATTGCTTGTGATCGAGTACATCTTCAGCTATATGGAGCCCTTTGCTCCTTATTTATCTCGTGAGAAAACAATACTTCGGCTGACCCCCCTTCTTATGGGGAATACTGCATTTCCATTGTTCTCGTTGATCTTGACTTGCGCCGTGGACTGCACAGGAGGGGCACCTTTAACAAACCCCTTGCCAGTTTCCGTGATGCATCCTCTGAAATGACGAGCGATTAAGCCGATGATTCGGGTTAGTGACGAATCTATTCGATTCACCACTTGGACCGATCCGCCTGACGTTTGGTGCAATAGCGGTTTCATTTCGGAGCTTATACAAATCCCTCTGGCTCCCGCTTTTTGCGTTTTTTCTTATACTGGCTACCTATTAGCTTACTCAGTGACGCAGGACCTTTAAATGATATCGTTCCCGGAAGTCACTCTCGCTAGGCGATTCCCACCCGCTATTATTGCCCGACGTGATGTGGACGAAGAACTAGGACTAAGGTATGCTGTAGAAGTAGCCTATTGCACCTTCTTGAATCTAGCCTACTTTCTCCGGCTCAGGGACGGGTAGCGTTTTCTATTAGGCGGATCCCGAGTGGTATCCCTACGAGGGTGGAACCGTCCTAGTTATTTACGTGTCTGTTCCGTGTTGCTTACATCTATTTCACGGCTATGATGGCCACGCAACATGTAAGTGGGGGGGTATGTTCTGAGCATCAAATAAACATGTTATGTTTGAAGTGAATTGCTCGTTGTGCTCTGCCCGGATATTTCATTTGTATCCTGGGTTCGGGTGAGCATATTTGTCGTTATCTGGGTGCTGAGTTTGTCTCTACAGAGACTTTCTGTCTGCCAAACTGTTAAGGGTTGTTAGAATGCGGCAGAGATGGTTTTAATATGGACACCCTCCCTTCCCTTTCTCCCTTTTCCCCCCGGCTTTAAATACAAACTCTCTTCTTCTTCCCCTTGGAGGCTTTAAATGAAGATTTTTTGGAAAAGCCTGGAGCGTTTTTCGTTGGTTTATTGTTCCCTTCTAAACGGTGGTGTTTACATATTTTTTGTAGATCCCTTGAAACCTGATATCTGGCTCATCTCGAAGGAAGCAACCCCAGAACCATTCAGGTAAATATGGGTTTGCGCTTAGCCAACGATTGATGCACTGTTTAGTGAATATAAATGCTGAAATAGAGGCTTATAGGCGGAAAACTGCTTGTGTATTCATGCTCCGCTATCGCTTCAGAGAAATAGGATCATGGTTTCCCTCTTGGGGTGTTTCTTCCTACCCACAAAAGGCGACCTTTTTGGGATCTTTTTCTCCACAGATAGGAAGAGTTTCGTACCTAGTGATTGGATGCTTGAATTGAGAAATCCTCGAGCTCTGCGTCTTGCCCCAAAGACTTGGGGTAAGTACTCGTCTTTAACTCTGAATTTCATTGGAGAGCTGGTCTCTCTGGAAGTCTAATTGGAGTATGAGGGAAATCTAATTTAAGAATTGTACTTTGTTACCTTTTTTTTTTAATTTATAGAGCGCACATACACTATGCAGTTTCTTGGCGCTAGGGGTTATTTTACAGATCCGGAAGGGCACAGCGGGCTAGGGGCTAAAAGCTTGTTGAAACAGAAAAGTTTTGAGGGCCTTGCGAAACTCCATATAGGAGGAGGAAAGTCTAACAGGGGGTGGGAGAGCATTCTAAAAAGTAGGAGCAAGGATCGAAAATTTCTGACCTCCTGATCTTTGCTTCTTGAAACGGGGGATAACCAAAAGAGTTTGGTGGACGAGCGCAAATCTCTAAAAGGACAGTAATTAGTGATGGCCAAGTTTATAAAGGCAGGAGCCATGCCCGCCCGGGCCTGAAATGTAAGGCATCCTAGTTTAAAAGGGCCCGCTGTCTAATAGGGAGCCAGTGTAAAGCAATAAGCAAGGGAGAAAAATGGTGAGATTTAGATAGGCCATATACCAGGCGTGGTGCCTGCTTCTGCACCTGTTGAAGGCGTTGAAGTGCGAAGGCAAGGGCACCATTGTAGATGATGTTTCCATAGTCAATCTTAGATAGCACCATGGCCATAAGGATGAGTTTAAGTGCAGGGGGAGAGAAAAACCGAGATATTTTCCTAATGATACGCAGAGTAAAGAAACAGGAGGAAACAACAGAACTAATATGGGAGTGAAGTGTCAGATGATGGTTAAGTGTGATGCCAAGGGTTTTAACTGAGTGTGAAGGAGTGGGGGGTAAACCTAGGGAAGGGGGCCAAAACGAGGGGGACCAAGGGTTACCACTGCCACCAGTCAGAACCAACTCAGTTTTTTCCGGGTTGAGTTTAAGATGGTTCGCGTTCATCCAATCCTGGATAAACAGCATAACTGACTGGAAGCTAGTGATACCTGAAGTGAGGGGAGAAAAATTAAAAATGAGTTGAAGGTTGTCAGCGTAGTTGTACACTGTGACCTTCATTTGTTGGAGTGCGAAAATAAGGGGAAAGATGTAAAGATTAAACAAAAGAGGGGAGAGGGAAGATCCCTGGCGGACACCGCATTGCACCCTGCAGGGCGGGGCAGAGAACTCGGCAAGGTGGACTGATTGCGTACGGTCAGACAGGAAGGAGTCGATCCAGGCCAATATCGGTCCCCCTATGCCCGCCGCCTTGACACGGGACAGGAGAATAGAGTGGTCCACCGTTTTTAAAGCGGTGGACAAATCAAGGAGGACAAGGGCCTGGGGGGTGTTAGTATCGAGCCCCTCCCTGAGTTGATCCATGACCGAGATAATCACCTTCTCGGTGGAATGCCGAGGAGGAAAGCCCGCCTGGCAGGGTGCAAGGTAGTTGCTATCCTCTATAAAAGAGCTAAGCACCTGAGTGACATGGGACTCAGGGACCTTTCCCAAGAACGGGAGAAGGGATGTAGGGCGGTAGTTTGCCGGGGAGGCAGGATCCGCCCCGGGCTTTTTTAGTATAGGGATAACTGTAGCGGTTTTGAAGGGGGCAGGAACAGTGCCATGTGTGAGGGAGTCATTCAGGAGGGTGAGGTCAGGAGATGAGCAATCAGAAAAGATCTGACTGAGAATGCGGGCCGGGCAGATGTGGGCTGGAGAGCCTGACTTGACACGCCTAAGTAGGGGGAGAAGGGATTCTCTAGTCAGTGCGGGAATGTGCGTAAGAGATAGGTTATTGCCAGGCGGTTGGAGATCAGTGAAGGTGGGCGAGGAGGGAAGAATATTGGCCCTAATGCAAACTACTTTCTCGATAAAGAACTCATTGAGTGAGTCACATAGGGCCTGAGAAGGGGGGGTCTTAAGCAAAGTTCTGTCCGAGGAGGACAGCTCGTGGACGGTGGCAAAAATCTCACGTGGCTGGCTTTCCACAGCTAGAATACGCCCCGAAAAGTATTCTGTCTTGGCTACTAAGATGTCTTTTTTATATTCACTAAGGGTGGCGATATAGTGTTGTCTGCGGGTCGGGCAGTATGCTAACCTCCAAGCTCGTTCAGCCTGTCGCACCTTCAGTTTCTTGGCTTTAAGGCCAGGGCTGAACCAATTGTTGGCATTGTAGGTGCGGTTGATGGTAACCCGTTTCAGAGGGGCCACCAGATCGCAGGCTTTGCTAAGCCAGCGGTCTAGGATGGGAACCTGGGAGTGTGGAGCCGAACCCAATAAATCAGGGCAGGTGGTAGTTAGCGAATTACACAAGGACGGGATATCGACTCGGTTCCAGTTCCTTGCCCAGGTGTTTTTGGGGAGGAGAGGTGTTTTTGTGGGATTCAAGTCCAGAGAAAAGGCCAGTAGGGAATGATCGGACCATGTGCAGGGAGAAATAGTAGGGACGGAAATCGGAATATTTAATGTCCGTATCTGATCGAGGATGTGGCCCCGGTTGTGGGTAGGCCCATGGACGTGCTGGGTAAAGTTAAGACTAAGCAGCAATTGGGTAAAGTCTTTGGACATAGTGTCCTCAGCAGGGTCATTAGGCCAAAAATTTAAATCTCCCAAAACAAGGACTGAGGCGCTATTGACTGCCAAGGTGGCCAGCAAGTCCTGAAAAGCGGGGAGAAAACCAGGGGATGGCTGGGGTGGCCGATACATTAGCACACATGTGATTGGAATCTTGAGGGAAACAGAGCGCACTACAAGGCAATCGGCTGCTGGTATTACAGGTGATGCAAGTGTCTGGAAATGGAGTCCCTTGCGAGCAATCAAGGCTACCCCGCCACCCGCTCTCCCCTCCGGTCGGTCAGCACGGAGCATAGAATAGTGGGGCGGGAGGGCCGCCAGGACGCAGGGTAAGGAATCCGGGCGATACCATGTTTCAGTTAAAAACAAACTGGTGCCTTTGTCCTATTCAATAGGCTTTGGTACATCTTTTAATACTATCTATGACCCTGAGTCGGAATATATGCTTTGGCACCTATGCATGACGTGGTGTGTAGCTTTTGAGGTAGGTACAATTCTTGTTTTGGGGCTTTTTAGACGGCTTCGAACCCAGGGGCTGCTATTTAATCTTGTTCTTTCCCTTTGCGGTCTTTTAATGAGCCTTATTCGTAACTTGACGAGCCTCTGAATGACATCCCTCTAAGCCAGGAGAGAAATGAACTTTGAAACTAAAGTGAAAAATGAATTTATGTATTGTTACCCCGATTATGTGCTTGTTGAGTTGTGACCTCGGTCAAATTGTTCTGTTCGAATAACTTTTGAGAGTATGGGCTCCTATTTCTATTTCTAAAATTGGTATAAAATCTTTCCAGCAGTTGGTAATTCACTGATATCTATCAGAAGCATGCAATAATTAGGATTTTGTACAGTATGAAATTTGAGTAAGACTATGTGAGGAAACTATGTTGAAGTAACAGAAATGTTGTTTAAAGAGTCTTCATGTATTTCAGATTGTTTTCAGTTGGTCACCCACGTTCCATTTCTTCTGTGTGCACTGATGAAGGTGTGGCCCTAGTCTTGGCCGTGCACAGAAACGCGCGTTGGCGCTACTAGTCTGTCCTGACGTCTGATCGTCCAGTCCCCCAGGCGTCCTTGGGAGACTGTCTCAGGATTTATCTCATCGCCCATGATCTGGCCACTGAATTGTGATATGCATTGGTGTGAATGTGTCTGGAATGTATTTATGAACTGAATGGTTGTGGTTACTTGAATCTTTATGGAACGTGTGTTAGATGGAATGGGAGTTTTGATCAAACGACATAACCGCCCCTATATTATTATGTGAAATGTTTGGTTATAAATTTTATTACTTTCGTTAAAGAAAAAATATATGTCTAAATAAAAGAAATTAAATAAAACATGTATTTTGTCTTATAAACTGGTTTCCTCAAATTGCTTCTGGTTTCAGTGAATCTACCACTGCTGGTTTAATGAAGGGACCCTAGCTGGGCCTTTGGTATTAAAAAGGGCAGTCCGTTTTGTCATTCTGTATTGTGCAGGGGCAGACTGGCTATAGCTGGCACCAGGCTTTTGCCCATTGGACCTTAGCAGTGGAGGCTGGTTGTCTGGCCGTCGGGCTGGTTTTGTCACTGGGAGACGTTTTTTAGCAGTGCTGCAGTATCTGCCCCCAGTGCTGGTCGAACAGCAATCTGCAAGGGCTGGTTGCTGTTTCCAGTCTTTCCTGCTTGGCTGGTGGAGTGCGGAGATGGTGCTTGGCTGGAGGAGTGCGTGGGTGGCGCTTGGCTGGCAGTGTGCATGGATAGTGCTTGGATGACTGTGTGCATGGATGGATTTTAGTTGGGGGTGTACGTAGATGGTGCTTGACTGGCAGTGTGCATGGCTGAAGCTTGGCTAGCAGTATGTGAGGACGGCACTCAGCTGTCACTGTGCATGGATGGTGCTTGTCTGGTGGTGTGCATGGATGGTGATGTACGTACACTGATGATTTTTTTCAGCTAAATGTGAGGTTTGCAGGGGATTCTGCATAGGAAAATGTTGGGCGATCTTACACGCCATATCCTCATGGACTCCCCCGGATGTCTAGTTTTCCGAAATTTCTGGGTTTGGTATGTTTCCCTAGAATGGCTGCCAAGCCCAGGGGCAAAAACCCAGGTGACCCACCTTGCAAAACCATGTAGTTTTGTGATAGGTAAATTTGATGTCTCCACAATACATTTCGGGTCCTTCTCTGCAGCAGGTACTTGGCCCTCCCACACACGTGAGGTTTCCTTTTCATTGGGAAACTTTGGGGAATGTGGGATGCGTGGAAGTTTGTGGATCCACACAGATTCCAGAACTTTCAATCACAGAAATGAGAGGCAAAATGTGACAAAGTTTGAGGTTTGTACGGCATCCTGGGTAACAGAACCTGGTGAGCGCCACATAAGTCTCCCCATCCTGGATTCCCCTGGGTGTCTAGTTTTCAAAAATGTATAGGTTTGCTAATTTTCCCTCAAATACGGCGAGGTATGGTTCAATATCCACACCTAGGCACAATGCAAAAAAGGGTCAGTTTTCACTGGAAAAATGTGATGGATCCATGTTGCATTTTCAGCTATTTCCTGTCAAGAGCACTAGGCCTACCCACCCAAGTTGGGTACCATTTTTATTGGCAGACTATGGGGAATGCTAGGTGAGTAGTAGTAGATTCGAGCACTTTCCATCACAGAAATATGAGCAAAATATTTTTTTAACAGAGATTGAGTTTTGCAAGGGATTCTGGTTAACAGGACCTAATGAGAGACACGCAAGTCACTCCATCCTGGATTTCCCTGGGTATTTAGGTTTAAGAAATGTACAGGTTTGCTAGGTTTACCTAGTTGCCTGCTGAGCTAGGGTTCCAAATCCACAGCTAAGCACATTGCAAAAAAGGGTCAGTTTTCACTTGCAAAATGTGATGTGTCCACGTTGAGTTTTGAGCTATTTCCTGTCACGGGCACTAGGCGTACACACACAAGTGATGTACCATTTGTATTGGGAGATGCTGCAGAGGGCAAGGTGGGTGGAAGGTTGTGGATCCATGCAGATTCCAGAACTTTCCATCGCTGAAATGTGAGGAAAATATGTTTGTTTTTTTACAAAGTTTGAGGTTTGCAAGGAATTCTGGTTAACAGAACCTGGTGAGAGCGCTGCAAGTTATCTTATCATGGATTTCCCTGGGTGTCTAGTTTTCAAAAATGTATAGGTTTGCTAGATGTCTTTAGTTGCTGGCAAAGCTTGGGTCCAAATTCCACAGCCAGGCACATTGCAAAAAATAGGGCCATTTTCTGTGGAAAAATGTGATTTGTCTATGTTGCATTTTATGCCGTTTGTTGTCATGGACACTAGGTCTACCCACACAAGTGAAGTAGCATTTTTATCAGGAGACTTAGGGGGACACAGAATAGTAGAACAAGTGTTATTACCAATTGACTTTCTTTGCGTATCTGCCTGCCAAATGTTAGGCAATTTATAAAAAATTACTCTTATTCACATGCTTGTATGCATACCCACAATATTGGAGATGTGCAAATAACCTCTGCTTCTAAACTCTATACTTTGTTCTCATTTCAGAAAAATATAGGTTCCTTGTTATCTATTTTTTTCTCTTTACATTTTACCAAATTAAATGCTACACATCTGATACACAATAAAAAAAATTGCAAGACGCAGCTCAGTTATTGGCTCTGTGTTCCTCTGGTTCTTGGTGAACCTACACGTCCTCTAAATACCACCACTAGAAGGGTCAAGCAACTGTAACAGTATATTGCTTTAAAAAATCTGTCATACTTAGAAGAAGTTACAGGTGAAAACATTGGCACAAATGGCAGTTTATTTGAACTCAATTTCAATATTTTGTATTTTCAACTGTGAAGGCTTTACATAAACGACCCCTTGCTGTATTCATAATGCAGTCTACTTTTCAGAAAAGTATACCTTTCTTTGATCCATTATTGCTTTCACACCCATTTTTACCACTAACTGGAAGAAGGTTAAAATCTCAGAAATAGGAAAAATAAGCAATTTCCCAGTAAAATGTCAAAACTGTGTAAAACATGTTTTTTTCTGGCAAGAGTCTTCCTGCCCCTGAAAGATGAGAAGATGGTGATTTCAGCACCACAAACCATTTGTTGATGCCATTTGCAGGGAAAAAAACAGAAGCTTTCTTCTGCAGCACTTTTTTCCCATTAAAAAAAGTTTGCTGTATTTTGGCAAATTTCTGCGTCCCCTCCAGGGGAATCGACAAACCCTGTGTACTCATAGAGTCCGCAGATAATCCTCAGGGTGTTGGAAAAATAGACGTAAATTTGACGTTGAAACCTTATGTGGACAAAAGGTTACAAGGGCCTAAGCGCAAATAGCCAAAATAAGCTTAGCATGGGGTGGGGGAGGGGGAAAGGCCTAGCAGCGAAGGGGTTAAAGACTCAGAAACAAAGATATCACCAAATCAAGTTGAAGGGCAGTGAGAAACCTCATCTGTGCCTCAACAATTAGCAGTATAGTTACAGGATGTGTATTGTAAAACCTACTACCCATAGATGAGCACCCTATTATTACATCCAATGATTTGTAGTGTGGGGCAGTATATTTGCAAGTGGTCTCCCCAAGTGATGTTAAAACAAGTGGTTAATCAACCAATATTGTAAACACTAATACTGTTTTTTTTAAAAAAAACATGATTGGTGCATTTGTTTGACCAAATTGCAAAGTAAGGGACCTCAATAAGGCATCACCTCACCCTATAAATGCATCACCTCACCCTATCAGTATGTGGGAAATAAATTCTTATCACGATCCATGCGATCGTTTTCCTGCAGAGCAGAAAATTCAACACACTTGCAACCGAAAGCTAAGGAATCAGAAAATACAGGATGGGAGTGGCATGCTCTCATCTCCTGTGGTTCTTCACTGAACTCTGGACCATCACCATGGCAGCCATCTGGGTGTACCGATTGGACAGTTTACTTACCCTGATAGTAAGAGTATTCAGACAAAATTTTGCATCAAATATATTGTTATACCAACATAAGGCGCTCCGATTAGCTGTATGGAGCCTTTTTCCTGTACGAATCGTACACCTACAATGTCCCCGTACGAACTAGAAAGTACGATCCTAACCCAAAGCGGCACGCCGTACGACTCGTACCAAACACCGTACAACAACAAAGTACATACTGATTCACTCCGGCCGACGCTGTACGCCACGTCCGTACGTAAATATGCAGCTATTTCCGAACCAGGAAGTACGATCCGTGTTGACGACACTCCGTACGGCCCTTTTGCAACAAGAGCTGTAAACTGCCGTAAAACCAGAGTTTGCCACGAACTGCACCCTGGTACGCGACATACACGACATGAACCCCATTGACCGTGTCATCCGAGCCCTGTACGCCTACAACCTCGTACATAGAAACCGACGACGGCAGAGACGATGAGTACAACCCACCGCAACAACGGAAGTATACCTGTACGGTGCGCCACACTCCAGCGCATATCACCATTGCAATATGTATACGTGCCACACACACGTCATTAATCTCGGGGTACGGTGCGTCACACACTAGCGCATATTACCATTGCAATAGTGATACGTGCCGCACACACGTCATAAATCCCGGGGTACGGTGCGTCACACATTGGCGCATATCACCATTGCAATAGTGATACGTGCACACACGTCAGAAAGCTCAGGGTACGGTGCGTCACACGCTAGCGCATGTCACCATTGTAATAGTAATACGTGCCGCACACACGCCAGAAAGCTCGGGGTACGGTGCGTCACACGCTAGCGCATATCACCATTGCAATAGTGATACGTGCCGCCCACACGCCGAAATATGGGGGTACTGTTCGTCACATCTGAGTGGTGGTTGGAAAAGACCCCCAGCAGTGCCCAGCAGTGCCCAACAGTAGAGGGGGTGGGTGCAGAGGACCCCCAGCAATGCCCAACAGTGCCCAACAGTAGAGGGGGTGGGTGCACAGGACCCCCAGCAGTACCCAACAGTATAGGGGGTGGGTGCAGCAGAGGACTCCCAGCAGTGCCCAACAGTGCCCAACAGTATATGGGGTGGGTGCACAGGACCCCCAGCAGTGCCCAACAGTATAGGGGGTGGGTGCAGAGGACCCTCAGCAGTGCCCAACAGTGCACAACAGTAGAGGGTGTGGGTGCACAGGACCCCCAGCAGTGCCCAACAGTTTAGGGGTGTGTTCAGAGGACCCCCAGCAGTGCCAAACAGTGCCCAACAGTAGAGGGGGTGGGTGCGGAGGACCCCAAGCAGTGCCCAACAGTATAGGGGGTGGGTGCAGAGGACCCCCAGCAATGCCCAACAGTAGAGGGGGTAGGTGCAGAGGACCCCCAGCAGTGCCCAACAGTAGAGGGGGTGGGTGCACAGGACCCCAAGCAGTACCCAACAGTATAGGGGGTGGGTGCGGAGGACTCCCAGCAGTGCCCAACAGTGCCCAACAGTAGAGGGGGTGGGTGCACAGGACCCCCAGGAATGCCCAGCAGTGCACAACAGTAGAGGGGGTGGGTGCACAGGACCCCAAGCAGTACCCAACAGTATAGGGGGTGGGAGCAGAGGACTCCCGGCAGTGCCCAACAGTGCCCAACAGTAGAGGGGGTGGGTGCAGAAGACTCCCAGCAGTGCCCAATAGTGCCCAACAGTATAGGGGTGGGAGCACAGGACCCCCAGCAGTGCCCAACAGAATAGGGGGTGGGTGCAGAGGACCCCCAGCAGTGCCCAACAGTGCCCAACAGTAGAGGGGGTGGGTGCTGAGGACTCCCAGCAGTGCCCAACAGGGCACAACAGTAGAGGGGGTGGGTGCACAGGACCCCCAGCAGTGCCCAACAGTTTAGGGGTGTGTGCAGAGGACCCCCAGCAGTGCCAAACAGTGCCCAACAGTAGAGGGCGTGGGTGCGGAGGACTCCAAGAAGTGCCCAATAGTATAGGGGGTGGGTGCAGAGGACCCCCAGCAGTGCCCAACAGTAGAGGGGGTAGGTGCAGAGGACCCCCAGCAGTGCCCAACATTTCCCAACAGTAGAGGGGGTGGGTGCAGAGGACCCCCAGCAGTGCCCAACTGTAAAGGGGGTGGGTGCAGAGGACTCCCAGTAGTGCCCAAAAGTGTCCAACAGTATTGGGGGTGGTTGCACAGGACCCCCAGCAGTGCCCAACAGTAGAGGGGGTGGGTGCAGAGGACCCCCAGCAGTGCCCAACAGTAGAGGGGGTGGCTGCAGAGGACCCCAAGCAGTGCCCAACAGTGCCCAACAGTAGAGGGAGTGGGTGCACAAAAACCCCAGCAGTGCCCAACAGTATAGGGGGTGGGTGTAGAGGAACCCCAGCAGTGCCCAACAGTGCCCAACAGTAGAGGGGGTGGGTGCACAGGACCCCCAGCAGTGCCCAACAGTATAGGGGGTGGGTGCAGAGGACGCCCAGCAGTGCCCAGCAGTGCCCAACAGTAGAGGGGGTGGGTGCACAGGACCCCCAGCAGTGCCCAGCAGTGCCCAGCAGTGCCCAACAGTAGAGGGGGTGGGTGCACAGGACCCCCAACAGTGCCCAAGAGTAGAGGGGGTGGGTGCACAGGACCCCCAGCAGTGCCCAACAGTAAAGGGGTGGGTGCAGAGGACTCCCAGCGGTGCCCAATTCTGCCCAACAGTATAGGGGGTGGGTGCACAGGACCCCCAGCAGTGCCCAACTGTATAGGGGGTGGGTGCAGTGGACCCCCAGCAGTGCCCAACAGTGCCCAACAGTAGAGGGGGTGGGTGCAGAGGACCCCCAGCAGTGCCTAACAGTGCCCAACAGTAGAGGGAGTGGGTGCACAGGACCCCCAGCAGTGCCCAACAGTATAGGGGGTGGGTGCAGAGGACCCCCAGCAGTGCCCAATAGTGCCCAACAGTAGAGGGGGTGGGTGCAGATGACCCCCAGCAGTGCCCAACAGTATAGAGGGTGGGTGCAGAGGACCCCCAGCAGTGCCCAACAGTGCCCAACAGTAGAGGGGGTGGGTGCAGAGGACTCCCAGCAGTGCCCAGGAGTGCCCAATAGTGCCCAACAGTATAGGGGTGGGTGCAAAGGACCCCCAGCAGTGCCCAACAGTATAGGGGGTGGGCGCAGAGGACCCCCAGCAGTGCCCAACAGTAGAGGGGGTAGGTGCAGAGTACCCCCAGCAGTGCCCAACAGTATAGGGGGTGGGTGCAGATGACCCCCAGCAGTGCCCAACAGTGCCCCACAGTAGAGGGGGTGGGTGCACAGGACCCCCAGCAGTGCCCAGCAGTGCCCAACAGTAGAGGTGGTGGGTGCGCAGGACCCCTAACAGTGCCCATCAGTAGTGGGGGTGGGTGCACAGGACCCCCAGCAGTGCCCACCAGTATAGGGGGTGGGTGCAGAGAACTCCCAGCAGTGCCCAACAGTGCCCAACAGTAGAGGGGGTGGGTGCAGAGGACTCCCAGCAGTGCCCAACAGTATAGGGGTGGGTGCAGAGGACCCCCAGCAGTGCCCAACAGTATAGGGGGTGGGTGCAGAGAACCCCCAGCAGTGCCCAGCAGTGCCCAACAGTAGAGGGGGTGGGTGCAGAGGACCCCCAGCAGTGCCCAACAGTATAGGGGGTGGGTGCAGATGACCCCCAGCAGTGCCCAACAGTGCCCAACAGTAGAGGGGGTGGGTGCACAGGACCCCCAGCAGTGCCCAGCAGTGCCCAACAGTAGAGGTGGTGGGTGCACAGGACCCCCAACAGTGCCCAACAGTAGAGGGGTTGGGTGCACAGGACCCCCAGCAGTGCCCACCAGTATAGGGGGGGGGGGTGCAGAGGACTCCCAGCAGTGCCCAGCGGTGCCCAACAGTAGAGGGGGTGGGTGCAGAGGACTCCCAGCAGTGCCCAATAGTGCCCAACAGTATAGGGGGTGGGTGCACAGGACCCCCCGCAGTGCCCAACTGTATAGGGGGTGGGTGCAGAGGACCCACAGCAGTGCCCAACAGTAGAGGGGGTGGGTGCACAGGACCCCCAGCAGTGCCCAGCAGTGCCCAACAGTAGAGGGGGTGGGTGCACAGGACCCCCAGCAGTGTCCAGCAGTATAGGGGGTGGGTGCGGAGGACTCCCAGCAGTGCCCAACAGTGCCCAACAGTAGAGGGGGTGGGTGCACAAGACCCCCAGGAATGCCCAGCAGTGCACAACAGTAGAGGGGGTAGGTGCACAGGACCCCCAGCAGTGCCCAACAGTATAGAGGGTGGGTGCAGAGGACTCCTAGCAGTGCCCAACAGTGCCCAACAGTAGAGGGGGTGGGTGCAGAGGACTCCCAGCAGTGCCCAATAGTGCCCAACAGTAAAGGGGATGGGAGCACAGGACCCCCAGAAGTGCCCAACAGTATAGGGGGTGGGTGCAGAGGACCCCCAGCAGTGCCCAACAGTGCCCAACAGTAGAGGGGGTGGGTGCAGAGGACCCCCAGCAGTGCCCAACAGTGCCCAAAAGTAGAGGAGGTTGGTGCACAGGACCCCCAGCAGTGCCCAACAGTTATGGGGTGTGTGCATAGGACCCCCAGCAGTGCCAAACAGTGCCCAACATTAGAGGGGGTGGGTGCAGAGGACCCCCAGAAGTGATCAACAGTATAGGGGGTGGGTGCAGAGGACCCCCAGCAGTGCCCAACAGTGCCCAAAAGTAGAGGGGGTGGGTGCACAGGACCCCCAGCAGTGCCCAACAGTTCAGGGGTGTGTGCAGAGGACCCCCAGCAGTGCCAAACAGTGCCCAACAGTAGAGGGGGTGGGTGCAGAGGACCCCCAGAAGTGATCAACAGTATAGTGGGTGGGTGCAGAGGACTCCCAGCAGTGCCCAGGAATGCCCAATAGTGCCCAACAGTATAGGGGTGGGTGCAAAGGACCCCCAGCAGTGCCCAACAGTATAGGGGTGGGCGCAGAGGACCCCCAGCAGTGCCCAACAGTAGAGGGGGTAGGTGCAGAGTACCCCCAGCAGTGCCCAACAGTATAGGGGGTGGGTGCAGATGACCCCCAGCAGTGCCCAACAGTGCCCCACAGTAGAGGGGGTGGGTGCACAGGACCCCCAGCAGTGCCCAGCAGTGCCCAACAGTAGAGGGGGTGGGTGCACAGGACCCCCAGCAGTGCCCACCAGTATAGGGGGTGGGTGCAGAGAACTCCCAGCAGTGCCCAACAGTGCCCAACAGTAGAGGGGGTGGGTGCAGAGGACTCCCAGCAGTGCCCAACAGTATAGGAGTGGGTGCAGAGGACCCCCAGCAGTGCCCAACAGTATAGGGGGTGGGTGCAGAGAACCCCCAGCAGTGCCCAGCAGTGCCCAACAGTAGAGGGGGTGGGTGCAGAGGACCCCCAGCAGTGCCCAACAGTATAGGGGGTGGGTGCAGATGACCCCCAGCAGTGCCCAACAGTGCCCAACAGTAGAGGGGGTGGGTGCACAGGACCCCCAGCAGTGCCCAGCAGTGCCCAACAGTAGAGGTGGTGGGTGCACAGGACCCCCAACAGTGCCCAACAGTAGAGGGGTTGGGTGCACAGGACCCCCAGCAGTGCCCACCAGTATAGGGGGGGTGCAGAGGACTCCCAGCAGTGCCCAACAGTAGAGGGGGTGGGTGCAGAGGACTCCCAGCAGTGCCCAATAGTGCCCAACAGTATAGGGGGTGGGTGCACAGGACCCCCCGCAGTGCCCAACTGTATAGGGGGTGGGTGCAGAGGACCCACAGCAGTGCCCAACAGTAGAGGGGGTGGGTGCACAGGACCCCCAGCAGTGCCTAACAGTGCCCAACAGAAGAGGGGATGGGTGCACAGGACAACCAGCAGTGCCCAACAGTAGAGGGGGTGGGTGCACAGGACCCCCAGCAGTGTCCAACAGTATAGGGGGTGGGTGCGGAGGACTCCCAGCAGTGCCCAACAGTGCCCAACAGTAGAGGGGGTGGGTGCACAGGACCCCCAGGAATGCCCAGCAGTGCACAACAGTAGAGGGGGTAGGTGCACAGGACCCCCAGCAGTGCCCAACAGTATAGAGGGTGGGTGCAGAGGACTCCTAGCAGTGCCCAACAGTGCCCAACAGTAGAGGGGGTGGGTGCAGAGGACTCCCAGCAGTGCCCAATAGTGCCCAACAGTAAAGGGGATGGGAGCACAGGACCCCCAGTAGTGCCCAACAGTATAGGGGGTGGGTGCAGAGGACCCCCAGCAGTGCCCAACAGTGCCCAACAGTAGAGGGGGTGGGTGCAGAGGACCCCCAGCAGTGCCCAACAGTGCCCAAAAGTAGAGGGGGTGGGTGCACAGGACCCCCAGCAGTGCCCAACAGTTCAGGGGTGTGTGCAGAGGACCCCCAGCAGTGCCAAACAGTGCCCAACAGTAGAGGGGGTGGGTGCAGAGGACCCCCAGAAGTGATCAACAGTATAGGGGGTGGGGGCAGAGGACCCCCAGCAGTGCCCAACAGTTCCCAACAGTAGAGGGGGTGGGTGCAGAGTGCCCCCAGCAGTGCCCAACTGTAGAGGGGGTGGGTGCAGAGGACTCCCAGCAGTGCCCAACAGTGCCCAACAGTATAGGGGGTGGGTGCAGAGGACTCCCAGCAGTGCCCAACGGTGCCCAACAGTAGAGGGGGTGGGTGCAGAGGACTCCCAGCAGTGCCCAATAGTGCCCAACAGTATAGGGGGTGGGTGCACAGGACCCCCAGCAGGGCCCAACTGTATAGGGGGTGGGTGCAGAGGACCCCCAGCAGTGCCCAACAGTAGAGGGGGTGGGTGCACAGGACCCCCAGCACTGCCTAACAGTGCCCAACAGAAAAAGGGGTGGGTGCACAGGACAACCAGCAGTGCCCAGCAGTGCCCAACAGTAGAGGGGGTGGGTGCACAGGACGCCCAGCAGTGTCCAACAGTATAGGGGGTGGGTGCGGAGGACTCCCAGCAGTGCCCAACAGTGTCCAACAGTAGAGGGGGTGGGTGCACAGGACCCCCAGGAATGCCCAGCAGTGCACAACAGTAGAGGGGGTGGGAGCACAGGACCCCCAGCAGTGCCCAACAGTATAGAGGGTGGGTGCAGAGGACTCCTAGCAGTGCCCAACAGTAGAGGGGGTGGGTGCAGAGGACTCCCAGCAGTGCCCAATAGTGCCCAACAGTAAAGGGGATGGGAGCACAGGACCCCCAGAAGTGCCCAACAGTATAGGGGGTGGGTGCAGAGGACCCCCAGCAGTGCCCAACAGTAGAGGGGGTGGGTGCAGAGGACCCCCAGCAGTGCCCAACAGTGCCCAAAGGTAGAGGGGGTGGGTGCACAGGACCCCCAGCAGTGCCCAACAGTTCAGGGGTGTGTGCAGAGGACCCCCAGCAGTGCCAAACAGTGCCCAACAGTAGAGGGGGTGGGTGCAGAGGACCCCCAGAAGTGCCCAACAGTATAGGGGGTGAGTTCAGAGGACCCCCCAGGAGTGCCCAACAGTGCCCAACAGTAGAGGGGGTGGGTGCAGAGGACCCCCAGCAGTGCCCAACAGTTCCCAACAGTAGAGGGGGTGGGTGCAGAGGACCCCCAGCAGTGCCCAACTGTAGAGGGGGTGGGTGCAGAGGACTCCAAGCAGTGCCCAACAGTGCTCAACAGTATAGGGGGTGGGTGCAGAGGACCCCCAGCAGTGCCCAACAGTATAGGGGGTGGGTGCATTGGACCCCCAGCATTGCCCAACAGTGCTGAACAGTAGAGGGGCTAGGTCCACAGGACTCCCAGCAGTGCCCAATAGTGCCCAACAATATAGGTGGTGGGTGCAGAGTACCCCCAGCAGTGCCCAACAGTGCCCAACAGTATAGGGGGAGGGTGCAGAGGACCCCCAGAAGTGCCCAACAGTGCCCAACAGTAGAGTGGGTGGGTGCAGAAGACCTCCAGCAGTGCCCAACAGTGCCCATCAGTGGAGGGGGTGGGTGCACAGGACCCCCAGCAGTGCCCAACAGTATAGGGGGTGGGTGCAGAGGACCCGCAGCAGTGCCCAACAGTTGAGGGGGTGGGTGCAGAGGACCCCCAGCAGTGCCCAACAGTATTGGGGGTGGGTGCAGAGGACCCCCAGCAGTGCCCAACAGTATAGGGGGTGGGTGCAGAGGACCCCCAGCAGTGCCCAACAGTATAATGAGTGGGTGCAGAGGACTCCCAGCAGTGCCCAACAGTGCCCAACAGTAGAGTGGGTGGGTGCAGAGGACTCCCAGAAGTGCCCAATAGTGCCCAATAGTAAAGGGGGTGGGAGCACAGGACACCAGAAGTGCCCAACAGTATAGGGGGTGGGTGCAGAGGACCCCCATCAGTGCCCAACAGTGCCCAACAGTAGAGGGGGTGGGTGCAGAGGACCCCCAGCAGTGCCCAACAGTGCCCAAAAGTAGAGGGGGTGGGTGCACAGGACCCCCAGCAGTGCCCAACAGTTTAGAGGTGTGTGCAGAGGACCCCCAGCAGTGCCAAACAGTGCCCAACAGTATAGGGGGTGGGTGCAGAGGACTCCCAGCAGTGCCCAACAGTGCCCAACAGTAAAGGGGGTGGGTGCAGAGGACTCCCAGCAGTGCCCAATGGTGCCAAACAGTAAAGGGGGTGGGAGCACAGGACCCCCAGAAGTGCCCAACAGTATAGGGGGTGGGTGCAGAGGACCCCCAGCAGTGCCCAACAGTGCCCAACAGTAGAGGGGGTGGGTGCACAGGACCCCCAGGAATGCCCAGCAGTGCACAACAGTAGAGGGGGTGGATGCACAGGACCCCCAGCAGTGCCCAACAGTATAGGGGGTGGGTGCAGAGGACTCCCAGCAGTGCCCAACAGTGCCCAACAGTAGAGGTGTGGGTGCAGAGGACTCCCAGCAGTGCCCAATAGTGCCCAACAGTAAAGGGGGTGGGAGCACAGGACCCCCAGAAGTGCCCAACAGTATAGGGGGTGGGTGCAGAGGACCCCCAGCAGTGCCCAACAGTGCCCAACAGTAGAGGGGGTGGGTGCAGAGGACCCCCAGCAGTGCCCAACAGTGCCCAAAAGTAGAGGGGGTGGGTGCACAGGACCCCCAGCAGTGCCCAACAGTTCAGGGGTGTGTGCAGAGGACCCCCAGCAGTGCCAAACAGTGCCCAACAGTAGAGGGGGTGGGTGCAGAGGACCCCCAGAAGTGCCCAACAGTATAGGGGGTGGGTTCAGAGGACCCCCAGCAGTGCCCAACAGTGCCCAACAGTGCCCAACAGTAGAGGGGTGGGTGCAGAGGACTCCCAGCGGTGCCCAATTCTGCCCAACAGTATAGGGGGTGGGTGCAGAGGACCCCCAGCAGTGCCCAACTGTAGAGGGGGTGGGTGCAGAGGACTCCCAGCAGTGCCCAACAGTGCCCAACAGTATAGGGGGTGGGTGCAGAGGACTCCCAGCAGTGCCCAACGGTGCCCAACAGTAGAGGGGGTGGGTGCAGAGGACTCCCAGCAGTGCCCAATAGTGCCCAACAGTATAGGGGGTGGGTGCACAGGACCCCCAGCAGGGCCCAACTGTATAGGGGGTGGGTGCAGAGGACCCCCAGCAGTGCCCAACAGTAGAGGAGGTGGGTGCACAGGACCCCCAGCAGTGCCTAACAGTGCCCAACAGAAAAGGGGGTGGGTGCACAGGACAACCAGCAGTGCCCAGCAGTGCCCAACAGTAGAGGGGGTGGGTGCACAGGACCCCCAGCAGTGTCCAACAGTATAGGGGGTGGGTGCGGAGGACTCCCAGCAGTGCCCAACAGTGTCCAACAGTAGAGGGGGTGGGTGCACCGGACCCCCAGGAATGCCCAGCAGTGCACAACAGTAGAGGGGGTGGGAGCACAGGACCCCCAGCAGTGCCCAACAGTATAGAGGGTGGGTGCAGAGGACTCCTAGCAGTGCCCAACAGTGCCCAACAGTAGAGGGGGTGGGTGCAGAGGACTCCCAGCAGTGCCCAATAGTGCCCAACAGTAAAGGGGATGGGAGCACAGGACCCCCAGAAGTGCCCAACAGTATAGGGGGTGGGTGCAGAGGACCCCCAGCAGTGCCCAATAGTAGAGGGGGTGGGTGCAGAGGACCCCCAGCAGTGCCCAACAGTGCCCAAAGGTAGAGGGGGTGGGTGCACAGGACCCCCAGCAGTGCCCAACAGTTCAGGGGTGTGTGCAGAGGACCCCCAGCAGTGCCAAACAGTGCCCAACAGTAGAGGGGGTGGGTGCAGAGGACCCCCAGAAGTGCCCAACAGTATAGGGGGTGGGTTCAGAGGACCCCCAGCAGTGCCCAACAGTGCCCAACAGTAGAGGGGGTGGGTGCAGAGGACCCCCAGCAGTGCCCAACAGTTCCCAACAGTAGAGGGGGTGGGTGCAGAGGACCCCCAGCAGTGCCCAACTGTAGAGGGGTGGGTGCAGAGGACTCCCAGCAGTGCCCAACAGTGCCCAACAGTATAGGGGGTGGGTGCAGAGGACCCCCAGCAGTGCCCAACAGTATAGGGGGTGGGTGCATTGGACCCCCAGCAGTGCCCAACAGTGCTGAACAGTAGAGGGGCTAGGTCCACAGGACTCCCAGCAGTGCCCAATAGTGCCCAACAATATAGGTGGTGGGTGCAGAGTACCCCCAGCAGTGCCCAACAGTATAGGGGGTGGGTGCAGAGGACCTCCTGCAGTGCCCAACAGTGCCCATCAGTGGAGGGGGTGGGTGCACAGGACCCCCAGCAGTGCCCAACAGTATAGGGGGTGGATGCAGAGGACCCCCAGCAGTGCCCAACAGTATAATGAGTGGGTGCAGAGGACTCCCAGCAGTGCCCAACAGTGCCCAACAGTAGAGCGGGTGGGTGCAGAGGACTCCCAGAAGTGCCCAATAGTGCCCAACAGTAAAGGGGGTGGGAGCACAGGACACCAGAAGTGCCCAACAGTATAGGGGGTGGGTGCAGAGGACCCCCAGCAGTGCCCAACAGTGCCCAACAGTAGAGGGGGTGGGTGCAGAGGACCCCCATCAGTGCCCAACAGTGCCCAAAAGTAGAGGGGGTGGGTGCACAGGACCCCCAGCAGAGCCCAACAGTTTAGGGGTGTGTGCAGAGGACCCCCAGCAGTGCCAAACAGTGCCCAACAGTAGAGGGGGTGGGTGCAGAGGACCCCCAGCAGTGCCCAACAGTATAGGGGGTGGGTGCAGAGGACTCCCAGCAGTGCCCAACAGTGGCCAACAGTGCCCAACAGTAAAGGGGGTGGGTGCAGAGGACTCCCAGCAGTGCCCAATGGTGCCCAACAGTAAAGGGGGTGGGAGCACAGGACCCCCAGAAGTGCCCAACAGTATAGGGGGTGGGTGCAGAGGACCCCCAGCAGTGCCCAACAGTGTCCAACAGTAGAGGGGGTGGGTGCACAGGACCCCCAGGAATGCCCAGCAGTGCACAACAGTAGAGGGGGTGGATGCACAGGACCCCCAGCAGTGCCCAACAGTATAGGGGGTGGGTGCAGAGGACTCCCAGCAGTGCCCAACAGTGCCCAACAGTAGAGGTGTGGGTGTAGAGGACTCCCAGCAGTGCCCAATAGTGCCCAACAGTAAAGGGGGTGGGAGCACAGGACCCTCAGAAGTGCCCAATAGTATAGGGGGTGGGTGCAGAGGACCCCCAGCAGTGCCCAACAGTGCCCAACAGTAGAGGGGGTGGGTGCACAGGACCCCCAGCAGTGCCCAACAGTTTAGGGGTGTGTGCAGAGGACCCCCAGCAGTGCCAAACAGTGCCCAACAGGATAGGGGGTGGGTGCAGAGGACCCCCAGCAGTGCCCAACAGTATAGGGGGTGGGTGCATAGGACCCCCAGCAGTGCCCAACAGCGCTGAACAGTAGAGGGGGTAGGTCCACAGGACTCCCAGCAGTGCCCAACAGTGCCCAACAATATAGGGGGTGGGTGCAGAGTACCCCCAGCAGTGCCCAACAGTGCCCAACAGTAGAGGGGGTGGGTGCAGAGGACCCCCAGCAGTGCCCAACAGTGCCCAGCAGTGGAGGGAGTGAGTGCACAGGACCCCCAGCAGTGCCCAACAGTGGAGGGGGTGGGTGCACAGGACCCCCAGCAGTGCCCAACAGTATAGGGGGTGGGTGCAGAGGACCCCCAGCAGTGCCCAACAGTTGAGGGGGTGGGTGCAGAGGACCCCCAGCAGTGCCCAACAGTGTAGGGGGTGGGTGCAGAGGACCCCCAGCAGTGCCCAACAGTATAGGGGGTGGGTGCAGAGGACCCCCAGCAGTGCCCAACAGTATAATGAGTGGGTGCAGAGGACTCCCAGCAGTGCCCAACAGTGCCCAACAGTAGAGCGGGTGGGTGCAGAGGACTCCCAGAAGTGCCCAATAGTGCCCAACAGTAAAGGGGGTGGGAGCACAGGACACCAGAAGTGCCCAACAGTATAGGGGGTGGGTGCAGAGGACCCCCAGCAGTGCCCAACAGTGCCCAACAGTAGAGGGGGTGGGTGCAGAGGACCCCCAGCAGTGCCTAACAGTGCCCAAAAGTAGAGGGGGTGGGTGCACAGGACCCCCAGCAGTGCCCAACAGTTTAGGGGTGTGTGCAGAGGACCCCCAGCAGTGCCAAACAGTGCCCAACAGTAGAGGGGGTGGGTGCAGAGGACCCCCAGCAGTGCCCAACAGTATAGGGGGTGGGTGCAGAGGACTCCCAGCAGTGCCCAACAGTGCCCAAGAGTGCCCAACAGTAAAGGGGGTGGGTGCAGAGGACTCCCAGCAGTGCCCAATGGTGCCCAACAGTAAAGGGGGTGGGAGCACAGGACCCCCAGAAGTGCCCAACAGTATAGGGGGTGGGTGCAGAGGACCCCCAGCTGTGCCCAACAGTGCCCAACAGTAGAGGGGGTGGGTGCACAGGACCCCCAGGAATGCCCAGCAGTGCACAACAGTAGAGGGGGTGGATGCACAGGACCCCCAGCAGTGCCCAACAGTATAGGGGGTGGGTGCAGAGGACTCCCAGCAGTGCCTAACAGTGCCCAACAGTAGAGGTGTGGGTGCAGAGGACTCCCAGCAGTGCCCAATGGTGCCCAACAGTAAAGGGGGTGGGAGCACAGGACCCCCAGAAGTGCCCAATAGTATAGGGGGTGGGTGCAGAGGACCCCCAGCAGTGCCCAACAGTGCCCAACAGTAGAGGGGGTGGGTGCAGAGGACCCCCAGCAGTGCCCAACAGTGCCCAAAAGTAGAGGGGGTGGGTGCACAGGACCCCCAGCAGTGCCCAACAGTTTAGGGGTGTGTGCAGAGGACCCCCAGCAGTGCCAAACAGTGCCCAACAGTATAGGGGGTGGGTGCAGAGGACCCCCAGCAGTGCCCAACAGTATAGGGGGTGGGTGCATAGGACCCCCAGCAGTGCCCAACAGTGCTGAACAGTAGAGGGGGTAGGTCCACAGGACTCCCAGCAGTGCCCAACAGTGCCCAACAATATAGGGGGTGGGTGCAGAGTACCCCCAGCAGTGCCCAACAGTGCCCAACAGTAGAGGGGTTGGGCGCAGAGGACCCCCAGCAGTGCCCAACAGTGCCCAGCAGTGGAGGGGGTGAGTGCACAGGACCCCCAGCAGTGCCCAACAGTATAGGGGGTGTTGGACAGGCCACATGAAGGGCCGCTCTCCCCCGGTCCAACCAGGCCCGAGCCCAGCCACGCAAGTACCACACACCACCATTGCACGTCCACCGTCCCCGCAGGGACCCCTACACTCGAACCTGTTGACCGCGTAGGCCGACCCACTACCGGCCTGCGCGCCCATCCTGGGCGCCATCTTGGACACTCCACCACGAGGCCGCCTGGCCCCCGATCGACCTCAACCCTGGGCCTGGCCAGGCCTCAGACATTCCGGCACCAACATCCACCCAGGAGGTGAGCGGGCTACTTGGTCAGTCAATGGGAGCAAGAGGTGTCGATGGCTCTCCCCCGCCAAGTGCCGCTCGCCCATCGCCTCCCCGGGCGCTGGCTCCACCCCCCTGCTGGGTGTCTGGACTCCCTCATCCCGGACCTCCCGACCTCCAAGTGCGAGGGTCCGGACATCAAAGCACACCAGCCCTATAACTGGGGCAGCTGCAGAGCAGGACGGGAGTTGTATCTTGGAGTCGAGAGACGCAAAGAAGAACTCATCCTTGACGGACTACTGGCGCTGCCGTAGCTCTGTCTTGTGCACCCTCGTCTTGCCTGCTGGCGCTGCCGCGGCTTTGGGAACCACCCTATCCTTCATCGTCGTCGGGACCTGCTGGCGTGGCCGCGGACCGTTTGTAACCACCACCTTCATCGGGACCTGCTGGCTCTGCCGCGGACCGTCGTCTTCCTTCATCCATCTCGGGACCTGCTGGCTCCGCCGCGGCCCGTTCATCTACACCACCGAGCTCGAGGATTGAGAGCTATTTCCATCTTTTTGGTAACAAGACTGTCCCGCTACCCTTTTCCCAAACAGAGACCAGAATAGAGGGGACCCCTGAGTCCAGACCTCCTTGTACCATTCTACCGTACTTGAAGAATTGCCTATAAAGTATCGTTGAACTTTATCCTTGTGTGGTGTCCGTCTGTGGGGGGGAAGTTACTTGTCTGTACGAGTCACTGGAGACGGCTCTCCCCGGAGACCTCTCCCCTTATCCTCGGCCGACCCTCCCGGTCCGTCTAACATTGGTGGCCAGCGGCGCGATCCGAATCACCGCATAAACCGTACAGAGAGTAGCTCACCCCACGGCGAATCACGATGTCAACTAAAGACAGCGGATCAACGGAGAAATTCCAGATGGAGAAATTGGACGAGTACAGCCATCGTGAACTTAAACAGTTCTGTATCGAATTAGGTATCGCTACCACCGGACTAAATACCAAAGATGACTTTAAGCAGGCCCTAGAATCTTGGGCAGAAACCGGGGCTGCCGGAACCCCCGATCAAAACATCGCAGCACAAACCCCCATGGCCCCTGAAGAGCGAAGAACGGGTCTCTCGCCAGACGAGATCCAGGAACGAGAAAGAACCCGACTACACGAGCTAGAAATGGCCCGGCTCAAAATGGACGTTGAACTGAAGTTGGCCGAACAGAAAATCAACTTAGAGCACCTGCGTCTCCGAGAAGAAAGAGAGGAGAAACAGAGACAAAGGGAGCTCGAGGAAAAGAAACTGGCATATGAACATGAGCGGAAACTAGCTGAAATCGACCTACGCAAACAGAATAAAGAAGCAGGGGTGTCCGAGCAACCCCACACTCCAGGGGCAACAGAGAAGAAGGTACACATCCCCAAGGATGTCGTTCGAGAATACTTCCGAGAGGACGACATCCAGCAATGGTTTAAGGCCTATGAAATCGCTATGACTGCACACCGGATCGATAGAAGCGATTGGGGGGCCGGTCTGTGGGGGAGATTCCTCAATGAGGGCCGCGACGCCCTGCTGCAACTCCCGGACCACCAGATGACCTCCTATGACCATATGAAAGCTGCACTCCTCACCCGCTATGGCCTCACACCCGAGATGTACCGTCAGAGGTTCCGAGACTGCACCCGCATCCCGGGTACAACTTGGGTGGACTATGTCAATTACTTTAGCCGAGCCTTCGAGGGCTGGATCAAAGGAAGCAAGGTCACAACCTACGAACAACTGTTCAATCTTATGGTATGGGAGCATCTGTCGAACAATTGCTTCATTGAACTTCGCCAGCACCTCCTCGACAGCAAGTTAACGGATCCCCGGCAGCTCGCAGCCGAAGCTGACCGGTGGGAGATCACCAGAGTGGGTCGAAATGGGTCCTACGAACAGAACCGGAACAACAATGGTCAGCACCGTCCCCGAGGAGGAGGAGGCCAAGGACGCGGAAGAAGCAACGCTCCGGTCACCCCCACTACCAGCACCACCCCCCCGGCCAACCGGGGCAGCACCCCAGCGCGACCGGGATATCGAGCCAATGTTACCTGCCATCGATGCCAACGAGTCGGACACTATGCAAACGACCCAAACTGCCCCCAGTACCAGAGCCCAAGACCCCGCCAAGTAGCCGCTGCTGCTCTGGGGGAGGAACAGATCTCAGAGGAACAAGAAGAATATGAACAGGAACACCAAGAATGGGAGCCAGCCGCCATGGCTCTCGCCTGCCTAGGGGGGAGAGACATGGTCCCGCGGGTCCCCCTACCCGCTAATACCCAGAAGTACAGCCAATGGGTGGGCATCAATGGACGCCGGGCTGAAGCCCTTCGTGACACTGGGGCCAGTGTAACAGCCGTCCGCTGTCACCTGGTGACCCCCGAACAATACTTACCAAACATTCTCTGCCCTGTACGTTCAGCCGATAACTCAGAAAGTCTGTGTCGGATGGCCTGCGTCCCCTTCGAATGGGGAGGGGTCTCCGGCATGTTGAAGGTGACGGTCCGAGATGATGCCCCCGTAGACTGCCTCCTGGGTAATGACCTGGAAAGCTCTCCATGGGCAGCAGTCGAACGAAAAGAGCACCTGGGGATGTTGGGCGTCCCGGACTGGGCGTGCGTCACCACCCGGTCCATGACCGCCCGTGCCAACCCCCGCCCAGAGGAACCCGAATGGCCGGCGCCACCGCCTCCGGTCGCCCCCGCCGAAACCACCGACCGTGACGTCCCCCCCGAACCAGCTCAACCTCCAGACCTCGCTAACCCCGACCAGTGGCCTCAAGAGGGGGGGCCCACGCAAGAACAATTTCGCCAAGAACAAAAGACCTGTCCCTCCCTCGAGGGACTCCGCCAGCAAGCGCTAGCCCAAAGCGCAGGGGATACCTCCGGAACTCACTGGGTCTACTGGGACAATGATCTGCTGTACAGTGAGCAAAGAATCGCGGAGCTGGGGGCCAGCCGAGTCCTAGTGGTACCCCTCCGTTTTAGAGACTTTCTGCTAAACCTGGCCCACGATGTCCCCCTGGCAGGACACCTGGGTCAAGACAAAACCTATAGCCGTCTGGTGACCCACTTCTTCTGGCCCAAAATGAGGGACAATGTACACCAGCATTGCCGATCTTGCCCCACGTGCCAAGCCAGTGGAAAGAGCGGCCGCAAACTGAAAGCCCCCCTGCAACCTTTTCCCGTGGTCACCCCCCCGTTCGAGAGGGTCGGAATCGATATCGTAGGGCCCCTGGACCCGCGCACAAAACAAGGCCATCGATTCATCCTGGTGCTAGTGGACCACGCCACCCGCTACCCGGAGGCTGTTCCCCTGCGGACTGTGACAGCCCCGGTAGTCGGCCGGGCTCTGATGGGGATCTTCTCCCGGGTGGGCTTCCCCCGGGAGGTCGTCAGTGACAGAGGCACGAACTTTATTTCGAAATATATGAAGTCTCTCTGGCAACAGTGCGGGGTTACCTACCGGTTCACGACCCCCTATCACCCTCAAGGAAACGGACTCGTTGAGCGGTTCAACCGCACGCTCAAAGGGATGATCGGGGGGTTGGAAGAGCCCCTCCGTCGCCAGTGGGATGTGCTGCTGCCGTGCCTCCTCTTCGCCTATCGAGAGGTTCCCCAGAAGTCCCTGGGCTTCAGCCCATTTGAACTGCTATATGGACACCCCGTGCGGGGGCCGCTCAGCCTAGTCAAGGAAGGCTGGGAGATGCCCCCTCTAAAGAACCCACCAGATGTTTTCCGCTACCTCCTAACCCTCCGCAACCAGACCCGGCGATTCCGAGAACTAGCAAAAGCCAACCTAGAGGCCAGTCAAGAGGACATGAAAAGGTGGTATGACCGGAATGCCTCCTCCATCGAATTTGAACCTGGGCAACAGGTATGGGTGATGTCCCCCACCGAACCCTGCGCCCTACAAGACAAGTGGACAGGGCCCTTCAAAGTGGTCGAGCGCAAGGGTCCGGCTACCTATCTCATCGACTTGGAATCTTCCCGGAACCCCCTCCGGGTCCTCCACGCTAACAGACTGAAACCGCACTTTGTACGGACAGAACTCAGCCTCCTGATGGCCACAGACAATGGGGCTGAAGAGGACTCCGAGCCCCTCCCTGACCTCCTACGGACTCGGGAGAAAGACGGCTCCGTAGATGGGGTCCGACTCTCAGAGGCCCTCACCCGAGAGCAACGCCAGGAGTGCCGAGTTCTCCTGTCACAATTCGCCAGCCTGTTCTCCCTCACCCCAGGTGTCACTTCCTGGTGTACGCACGATGTGGACACGGGGGACAGCCCCCCTATCCGCCACCGGGCCTACCGCGTGCCAGATCGGGTACGGGCCTGCATCCAGGAAGAAGTAGCCAAAATGCTCACGCTCGGGGTCATCGAGCCCTCAGACAGCCCCTGGGCCAGCCCTGTAGTACTGGTCCCCAAAGCCGCTGCCCCCGGCACCACACCAGAACTCCGGTTCTGCGTCGACTACCGGGGCTTGAATGCGGTCACCAGGACAGACGCACATCCCATCCCCCGGGCAGATGAACTAATCGACCGCATGGGAGCTGCCCGCTACCTCAGTATCTTCGACCTGACGGCGGGCTACTGGCAAATCGGCCTCACACCCCGGGCACAAGAACGTTCTGCCTTTTCCACTCCCGATGGCCATTACCATTTCACAGTCATGCCCTTCGGCATGAAGAATGCCCCAGCAACATTCCAACGGCTCGTCAATCAGGTCCTGGCGGGGCTCGAAGGATTCAGCGCCGCCTACCTAGACGACATCGCTGTATACAGCAACCATTGGTCCGAGCACCTCCACCACCTCCGAGCAGTGCTGCAAGCCCTTCAGCGAGCTGGCCTCACGATCAAGGCCAGCAAGTGTCAAATTGGGCAAGGGTCTGTAACCTACCTCGGGCACCAGGTGGGAAGCGGCCTGGTGGCCCCTCTGCAGCTAAAAATTGCCGCCATCCAGTCCTGGCAGCCCCCCATCACCCAGACCGAGGTACGAGCCTTCCTGGGCCTCACGGGCTATTACCGAAGGTTCGTGAAAGACTATGGTACTATCGTGAGGCCCCTCACAGAACTCACGTCAAAAAATCAGCCCCAGAAAGTCAACTGGACCCCAGAGTGTCAAGCTGCATTTGAACAATTGAAAGCCGCCATGTGCTCCGCCCCTGTGCTCCAGGCCCCCGACTACAGCCGGGAGTTCATCGTCCAGACGGATGCCTCCGACCATGGCATTGGGGCAGTCCTGTCTCAAGTGAACACCGAAGGCCGTGATCAACCGGTGGCCTTCATCAGCCGGCGACTCCTACCACGGGAACAACGCTGGAGCACCATAGAGAGGGAGGCCTTCGCGGTGGTATGGGCCCTCAAGAAGCTCCGGCCCTACCTTTTTGGCACACACTTTCGGGTACAGACCGACCACCGACCCCTGCAGTGGCTGATGCAGATGCGGGGGGAAAACCCGAAGTTACTACGCTGGTCCATCTCCCTACAAGGGATGGACTTCACAGTTGAACACCGGCCTGGGCCAGATCACGCCAACGCAGATGGCCTGTCCCGGTTCTTCCGCCTCGACGAGAAGAGTCCCCAAGAGGATGGGTAACTCTCCCCGCCTTCAGCTGGGGGGGACGCATGTTGGACAGGCCACATGAAGGGCCGCTCTCCCCCGGTCCAACCAGGCCCGAGCCCAGCCACGCAAGTACCACACACCACCATTGCACGTCCACCGTCCCCGCAGGGACCCCTACACTCGAACCTGTTGACCGCGTAGGCCGACCCACTACCGGCCTGCGCGCCCATCCTGGGCGCCATCTTGGACACTCCACCACGAGGCCGCCTGGCCCCCGATCGACCTCAACCCTGGGCCTGGCCAGGCCTCAGACATTCCGGCACCAACATCCACCCAGGAGGTGAGCGGGCTACTTGGTCAGTCAAAAGGAGCAAGAGGTGTCGATGGCTCTCCCCCGCCAAGTGCCGCTCGCCCATCGCCTCCCCGGGCGCTGGCTCCACCCCCCTGCTGGGTGTCTGGACTCCCTCATCCCGGACCTCCCGACCTCCAAGTGCGAGGGTCCGGACATCAAAGCACACCAGCCCTATAACTGGGGCAGCTGCAGAGCAGGACGGGAGTTGTATTTTGGAGTCGAGAGACGCAAAGAAGAACTCATCCTTGACGGACTACTGGCGCTGCCGTAGCTCTGTCTTGTGCACCCTCGTCTTGCCTGCTGGCGCTGCCGCGGCTTTGGGAACCACCCTATCCTTCATCGTCGTCGGGACCTGCTGGCGTGGCCGCGGACCGTTTGTAACCACCACCTTCATCGGGACCTGCTGGCTCTGCCGCGGACCGTCGTCTTCCTTCATCCATCTCGGGACCTGCTGGCTCCGCCGCGGCCCGTTCATCTACACCACCGAGCTCGAGGATTGAGAGCTATTGTTAGACGGACCGGGAGGGTCGGCCGAGGATACGGGGAGAGGTCTCCGGGGAGAGCCGTCTCCAGTGAATCGTACAGACAAGTAACTTCCCCCCCACAGACGGACACCACACACTGATAAAGTTCAACGATACTTTATAGACAATTCTTCAAGTACGGTAGAATGGTACAAGGAGGTCTGGACTCAGGGGTCCCCTCTATTCTGGTCTCTGTTCGGGAAAAGGGTAGCGGGACAGTCTTGTTACCATAAAGGTGGAAAATAGCTCTCAATCCTCGAGCTCGGTGGTGTAGATGAACGGGCCGCGGCGGAGCCAGCAGGTCCCGAGATGGATGAAGGAAGACGACGGTCCGCGGCCACGCCAGCAGGTCCCGATGAAGGTGGTGGTTACAAACGGTCCGCGGCCACGCCAGCAGGTCCCGACGATGATGAAGGATAGGGTGGTTCCCAAAGCCGCGGCAGCGCCAGCAGGCAAGACGAGGGTGCACAAGACAGAGCTACGGCAGCGCCAGTAGTCCGTCAAGGATGAGTTCTTCTTTGCGTCTCTCGACTCCAAGATACAACTCCCGTCCTGCTCTGGAGCTGCCCCAGTTATAGGGCTGGTGTGCTTTGATGTCCGGACCCTCGCACTTGGAGGTCGGGAGGTCCGGGATGAGGGGGTTCAGACACCCAGCAGGGGGGTGGAGCCAGCGCCCAGGGAGGCGATGGGCGAGCGGCACTTGGTGGGGGAGAGCCATCGACACCTCCTGCTCCCATTGACTGACCAAGTAGCCCGCTCACCTCCTGGGTGGATGTTGGTGCCGGAATGTCTGAGGCCTGGCCAGGCCCAGGGTTGAGGTCGATCGGGGGCCAGGCGGCCTCGTGGTGGAGTGTCCAAGATGGCGCCCAGTATGGGCGCGCAGGCCGGTAGTGGGTCGGCCTACGCGGTCAACAGGTTCGAGTGTAGGGGTCCCTGCGGGGACGGTGGACGGGCAATGGTGGTGTGTGGTACTTGCGTGGCTGGTTCGGGCCTGGTTGGGCCGGGGGAGAGCGGCCCTTCATGTGGCCTGTCCAACATGCGTCCCCCCCAGCTGAAGGCGGGGAGAGTTACCCATTCTCTTGGGGACTCTTCTCGTCGAGGCGGAAGAACCGGGACAGGCCATCTGCGTTGGCGTGATCGGGCCCAGGCCGATGCTCAACGGTGAAGTCCATCCCTTGTAGGGAGATGGACCAGCGTAGTAACTTCGGGTTTTCCCCCCGCATCTGCATCAGCCACTGCAGGGGTCGGTGGTCGGTCTGTACTCGAAAGGGTGTGCCAAAGAGGTAGGGCCGGAGCTTCTTGAGGGCCCATACCACCGCGAAGGCCTCCCTCTCTATGGTGCTCCAGCGTTGTTCCCGTGGTAGGAGTCGCCGGCTGATGAAGGCCACTGGCTGGTCATGGCCTTCGGTGTTCACTTGGGACAGGACTGCCCCAATGCCATGGTCGGAGGCATCCGTCTGGACGATGAACTCCCGGCTGTAGTCGGGGGCCTGGAGCACAGGGGCGGAGCACATGGCGGCTTTCAATTGTTCAAATGCAGCTTGACACTCTGGGGTCCAGTTGACTTTCTGGGGCTGATTTTTTTGACGTGAGCTCTGTGAGGGGCCTCACGATAGTACCATAGTCTTTCACGAACCTTCGGTAATAGCCCGTGAGGCCCAGGAAGGCTCGTACCTCGGTCTGGGTAGTGGGGGGCTGCCAGGACTGGATGGCGGCAATTTTTAGCTGCAGAGGGGCCACCAGGCCGCTTCCCACCTGGTGCCCGAGGTAGGTTACAGACCCTTGCCCAATTTGACATTTGCTGGCCTTGATCGTGAGGCCAGCTTGCTGAAGGGCGTGCAGTACTGCTCGGAGGTGGTGGAGGTGCTCGGACCACTGGTTGCTGTATACAGCGATGTCGTCTAAGTAGGCGGCGCTGAATCCTTCGAGCCCCGCCAGGACCTGATTGACGAGCCGTTGGAACGTTGCTGGGGCATTCTTCATGCCGAAGGGCATGACTGTGAAATGGTAATGGCCATCGGGCGTGGAAAAGGCAGAACGTTCTTGTGCCCGGGGTGTGAGGCCGATTTGCCAGTAGCCCGCCGTCAGGTCGAAGATACTGAGGTAGCGGGCAGCTCCCATGCGGTCGATTAGTTCATCTGCCCGGGGGATGGGATGTGCGTCTGTCCTGGTGACCGCATTCAAGCCCCGGTAGTCGACGCAGAACCGGAGTTCTGGTGTGGTGCCGGGGGCAGCTGCTTTGGGGACCAGTACTACAGGGCTGGCCCAGGGGCTGTCTGAGGGCTCGATGACCCCGAGCGTGAGCATTTTGGCTACTTCCTCCTGGATGCAGGCCCGTACCCGATCTGGCACGCGGTAGGCCCGGTGGCGGATAGGGGGACTGTCCCCCGTGTCCACATCGTGCGTACACCAGGAAGTGACACCTGGGGTGAGGGAGAACAGGCTGGCGAATTGTGACAGGAGAACTTGGCACTCCTGGTGTTGCTCTCGGGTGAGGGCCTCTGAGAGTCGGACCCCATCTACGGAACCGTCTTTCTCCCGCGTTCGTAGGAGGTCCGGGAGGGGCTCGGAGTCCTCTTCAGCCCCATTGTCTGTGGCCATCAGGAGGCTGAGTTCTGTCCGTACAGAGTGCGGTTTCAGTCTGTTCGCGTGGAGGACCCGGAGGGGGTTCCGGGAAGATTCCAAGTCGATGAGATAGGTAGCCGGACCCTTGCGCTCAACCACTTTGAAGGGCCCTGTCCACTTGTCTTGTAGGGCGCAGGGTTCGGTGGGGGACATCACCCATACCTGTTGCCCAGGTTCAAATTCGATGGAGGAGGCATTCCGGTCATACCACCTTTTCATGTCCTCCTGACTGGCCTCTAGGTTGGCTTTTGCTAGTTCTCGGAATCGCCGGGTCTGGTTGCGGAGTGTTAGGAGGTAGCGGAAAACATCTGGTGGGTTCTTTAGAGGGGGCATCTCCCAGCCTTCCTTAACTAGGCTGAGCGGCCCGCGCACGGGGTGTCCATATAGTAGTTCAAATGGGCTGAAGCCCAGGGACTTCTGGGGAACCTCTCGATAGGCGAAGAGAAGGCACGGCAACAGTACGTCCCACTGGCGACGGAGGGGCTCTTCCAACCCCCCGATCATCCCTTTGAGCGTGCGGTTGAACCGCTCAACGAGTCCGTTTCCTTGAGGGTGATAGGGGGTCGTGAACCGGTAGGTAACCCCGCACTGTTGCCAGAGAGATTTCATATATTTCGAAATAAAGTTCGTGCCTCTGTCACTGACGACCTCCCGGGGGAAGCCCACCCGGGAGAAGATCCCCATCAGAGCCCGGCCGACTACCGGGGCTGTCACAGTCCGCAGGGGAACAGCCTCCGGGTAGCGGGTGGCGTGGTCCACTAGCACCAGGATGAATCGATGGCCTTGTTTTGTGCGCGGGTCCAGGGGCCCTACGATATCGATTCCGACCCTCTCGAACGGGGTGGTGACCACGGGAAAAGGTTGCAGGGGGGCTTTCAGTTTGCGGCCGCTCTTCCCACTGGCTTGGCACGTGGGGCAAGATCGGCAATGCTGGTGTACATTGTCCCTCATTTTGGGCCAGAAGAAGTGGGTCACCAGGCGGCTATAAGTTTTGTCTTGACCCAAGTGTCCTGCCAGGGGGACATCGTGGGCCAGGTTTAGCAGAAAGTCTCTAAAACGGAGGGGTACCACTAGGACTCGGCTGGCCCCCAGCTCCGCGATTCTTTGCTCACTGTACAGCAGATCATTGTCCCAGTAGACCCAGTGAGTTCCGGAGGTATCCCCTGCGCTTTGGGCTAGCGCTTGCTGGCGGAGTCCCTCGAGGGAGGGACAGGTCTTTTGTTCTTGGCGAAATTGTTCTTGCGTGGGCCCCCCCTCTTGAGGCCACTGGTCGAGGTTAGCGAGGTCTGGAGGTTGAGCTGGTTCGGGGGGGACGTCACGGTCGGTGGTTTCGGCGGGGGCGACCGGAGGCGGTGGCGCCGGCCATTCGAGTTCCTCTGGGCGGGTGTTGGCACGGGCGGTCATGGACCGGGTGGTGACGCACGCCCAGTCCGGGACGCCCAGCATCCCCAGGTGCTCTTTTCGTTCGACTGCTGCCCATGGAGAGCTTTCCAGGTCATTACCCAGGAGGCAGTCTACGGGGGCATCGTCTCGGACCGTCACCTTCAACATGCCGGAGACCCCTCCCCATTCGAAGGGGACGCAGGCCATCCGACACAGACTCTCTGAGTTATCGGCTGAACGTACAGGGCAGAGAATGTTTGGTAAGTATTGTTCGGGGGTCACCAGGTGACAGCGGACGGCTGTTACACTGGCCCCAGTGTCACGAAGGGCTTCAGCCCGGCGTCCATTGATGCCCACCCATTGGCTGTACTTCTGGGTATTAGCGGGTAGGGGGACCCGCGGGACCATGTCTCTCCCCCCTAGGCAGGCGAGAGCCATGGCGGCTGGCTCCCATTCTTGGTGTTCCTGTTCATATTCTTCTTGTTCCTCTGAGATCCGTTCCTCCCCCAGAGCAGCAGCGGCTACTTGGCGGGGTCTTGGGCTCTGGTACTGGGGGCAGCTTGGGTCGTTTGCATAGTGTCCGACTCGTTGACATCGATGGCAGGTAATATTGGCTCGATGTCCCGGTCGCGCTGGGGTGCTGCCCCGGTTGGCCGGGGGGGTGGGGCTGGTAGTGGGGGTGACCGGAGCGTTGCTTCTTCCGCGTCCTTGGCCTCCACCTCCTCGGGGACGGTGCTGACCATTGTTGTTCCGGTTCTGTTCGGAGGACCCATTTCGACTCACTCTGGTGATCTCCCACCGGTCTGCTTCGGCTGCGAGCTGCCGGGGATCTGTTAACTTGCTGTCGAGGAGGTGCTGGCGAAGTTCAATGAAGCAATTGTTCGACAGATGCTCCCATACCATAAGATTGAACAGTTGTTCGTAGGTTGTGACCTTGCTTCCTTTGATCCAGCCCTCGAAGGCTCGGCTAAAATAATTGACATAGTCCACCCAAGTTGTACCTGGGATGCGGGTGCAGTCTCGGAACCTCTGACGGTACATCTCGGGTGTGAGGCCATAGCGGGTGAGGAGTGCAGCTTTCATATGGTCATAGGAGGTTATCTGCTGGTCCGGGAGTTGCAGCAGGGCGTCGCGGCCCTCATTGAGGAATCTCCCCCACAGACCGGCCCCCCAATCGCTTCTATCGATCCGGTGTGCAGTCATAGCGATTTCATAGGCCTTAAACCATTGCTGGATGTCGTCCTCTCGGAAGTACTCTCGAACGACATCCTTGGGGATGTGTACCTTCTTCTCTGTTGCCCCTGGAGTGTGGGGTTGCTCGGGCACCCCTGTTTCTTTATTCTGTTTGCGTAGGTCGATTTCAGCTAATTTCCGCTCATGTTCATATGCCAGTTTCTTTTCCTCGAGCTCCCTTTGTCTCTGTTTCTCCTCTCTTTCTTCTCGGAGACTCAGGTGCTCTAAGTTGATTTTCTGTTCGGCCAACTTTAGTTCAACGTCCATTTTGAGCCGGGCCATTTCCAGCTCGTGTAGTCGGGTTCTTTCTCGTTCCTGGATCTCGTCTGGCGAGAGACCCGTTCTTCGTTCTTCAGGGGCCATGGGGGTTTGTGCTGCGATGTCTTGATCGGGGGTTCCGGCAGCCCCGGTTTCTGCCCAAGATTCCAGGGCCTGCTTAAAGTCATCTTTGGTATTTAGTCCTGTGGTAGCGATACCTAATTCGATACAGAACTGTTTAAGTTCACGATGGCTGTACTCGCCCAATTTCTCCATCTGGAATTTCTCCGTTGATCCGCTGTCTTTAGTTGACATCGTGGTTCGCCGTGGGGTGAGCTACTCTCTGTACGGTTTATGCGGTGATTCGGATCCCGTCGCTGGCCACCAATGTTAGACGGACCGGGAGGGTCGGCCGAGGATACGGGGAGAGGTCTCCGGGGAGAGCCGTCTCCAGTGAATCGTACAGACAAGTAACTTCCCCCCCACAGACGGACACCACACACTGATAAAGTTCAACGATACTTTATAGACAATTCTTCAAGTACGGTAGAATGGTACAAGGAGGTCTGGACTCAGGGGTCCCCTCTATTCTGGTCTCTGTTCGGGAAAAGGGTAGCGGGACAGTCTTGTTACCAAAAAGGTGGAAAATAGCTCTCAATCCTCGAGCTCGGTGGTGTAGATGAACGGGCCGCGGCGGAGCCAGCAGGTCCCGAGATGGATGAAGGAAGACGACGGTCCGCGGCCACGCCAGCAGGTCCCGATGAAGGTGGTGGTTACAAACGGTCCGCGGCCACGCCAGCAGGTCCCGACGATGATGAAGGATAGGGTGGTTCCCAAAGCCGCGGCAGCGCCAGCAGGCAAGACGAGGGTGCACAAGACAGAGCTACGGCAGCGCCAGTAGTCCGTCAAGGATGAGTTCTTCTTTGCGTCTCTCGACTCCAAGATACAACTCCCGTCCTGCTCTGGAGCTGCCCCAGTTATAGGGCTGGTGTGCTTTGATGTCCGGACCCTCGCACTTGGAGGTCGGGAGGTCCGGGATGAGGGGGTTCAGACACCCAGCAGGGGGGTGGAGCCAGCGCCCGGGGAGGCGATGGGCGAGCGGCACTTGGTGGGGGAGAGCCATCGACACCTCCTGCTCCCATTGACTGACCAAGTAGCCCGCTCACCTCCTGGGTGGATGTTGGTGCCGGAATGTCTGAGGCCTGGCCAGGCCCAGGGTTGAGGTCGATCGGGGGCCAGGCGGCCTCGTGGTGGAGTGTCCAAGATGGCGCCCAGTATGGGCGCGCAGGCCGGTAGTGGGTCGGCCTACGCGGTCAACAGGTTCGAGTGTAGGGGTCCCTGCGGGGACGGTGGACGGGCAATGGTGGTGTGTGGTACTTGCGTGGCTGGTTCGGGCCTGGTTGGGCCGGGGGAGAGCGGCCCTTCATGTGGCCTGTCCAACAGCTATTTTCATCTTTTTGGTAACAAGACTGTCCCGCTACCCTTTTCCCAAACAGAGACCAGAATAGAGGGGACCCCTGAGTCCAGACCTCCTTGTACCATTCTACCGTACTTGAAGAATTGCCTATAAAGTATCGTTGAACTTTATCCTTGTGTGGTGTCCGTCTGTGGGGGGGAAGTTACTTGTCTGTACGAGTCACTGGAGACGGCTCTCCCCGGAGACCTCTCCCCTTATCCTCGGCCGACCCTCCCGGTCCGTCTAACAGGGGGTGGGTGCAGAGGACCCCCAGCAGTGCCCAACAGTGCCCAACAGTTGAGGGGGTGGGTGCAGAGGACCCCCCGCAGTGCCCGACAGTATAGGGGGTGGGTGCAGAGGACCCCCAGCAGTGCCCAACAGTAGAGGGGGTGGGTGCAGAGGACCCCCAGCAGTGCCCAACAGCATAGGGGGTGGGTGCAGAGGACTCCCAGCACTGCCCAACAGTGTCCAACAGTAGAGGGGGTGGGTGCACAGGACCCCCAGAAATGCCCAGCAGTGCACAACAGTAGAGGGGGTGGGTGCACAGGACCCCCAGCAGTGTCCAAGAGTATAGGGGGTGGGTGCAGAGTACTCCCAGCAGTGCCCAACAGTGCCCAACAGTAGAGGGGGTGGGTGCAGAGGACTCCCAGCAGTGCCCAATAGTGCCCAACGGTATAGGGGGTGGGAGCACAGGACTCCCAGTAGTGCCCAACAGTAAAGGGGGTGGGTGCAGAGTACCCCCAGCAGTGCCCAACAGTGCCCAACAGTATAGGGGGTGGGTGCAGAGGACCCCCAGAAGTGCCCAACAGTGCCCAACAGTAGAGGGGGTGGGTGCAGAGGACCCCCAGCAGTGCCCAACAGTGCCCAACAGTGGAGGGGGTGGGTGCACAGGACCCCCAGCAGTGCCCAACAGTATAGGGGGTGGGTGCAGAGGACCCCCAGCAGTGTCCAACAGTGTCCAGCAGTTGAGGGGGCGGGTGCAGAGGACCCCCAGAAGTGCCAACCAGTATAGGGGTGGGTGCAGAGGACCATCAGCAGTGCCCAACAGTAGAGGGGGTGGGTGCAGAGGACCCCCAGCAGTGCCCAACAGCATAGGGGTGGGTGCAGTGGACTCCCAGCAGTGCCCAACAGTGCCAAACAGTAGAGGGGGTGGGTGCACAGGACTCCCAGAAATGCCCAGCAGTGCACAACAGTAGTGGGGGTGGGTGCACAGGACCCCCAGCAGTGTCCAACAGTATAGGGAGTGGGTGCAGAGGACTCCCAGCAGTGCCTAATAGTGCCCAACAGTATAGGGGGTGGGAGCACAGGACCCCCAGCAGTGCTCAACAGTATAGGGGGTGGGTGCAGAGGACCCCCAGCAGTGCCCAACAGTGCCCAACAGTAGAGGGGGGTGGGTGCAGAGGACCCCCAGCAGTGCCCAACAGTAGAGGGGGTGTGTGCACAGGACCCCCAGCAGTGCCCAACAGTTTAGGGGTGGGTGCAGAGGACCCCCAGCAGTGCCAAAAAGTGCCCAACAGTAGAGGAGGTGGGTGCAGAGGACCCCCAGCAGTGCCCAACAGTATAGGGGGTGGGTGCAGAGGACCCCCAGCAGTGCCCAACAGTGCCCAACAGTAGAGGGGGTGGGTGCAGAGGACCCCCAGCAGTACCCAACAGTTCCCAACAGTAGACGGGGTGGGTGCAGAGGACCCCCAGCAGGGGCCAATAGTAGAAGGGGTGGGTGCAGAGCACTCCCAGCAGTGCCCAACAGTGCCCAACAGTATAGGGGATGGGTGCACAGGACCCCCAGAAATGCCCAGCAGTGCACAACAGTAGTGGGGGTGGGTGCACAGGACCCCCAGCAGTGTCCAACAGTATAGGGGGTGGGTGCAGAGTACTCCCAGCATTGCCCAACAGTGCCCAACAGTAGAGGGGGTGGGTGCAGAGGACTCCCAGCAGTGCCCAATAGTGCCCAACAGTATAGGGGGTGGGAGCACAGGACCCCCAGCAGTGCTCAACAGTATAGGGGGTGGGTGCCGAGGACCCCCAGCAGTGCCCAACAGTGCCCAACAGTAGAGTGGGTGGGTGCAGAGGACCCCCAGCAGTGCCCAACAGTAGAGGGGGTGTGTGCACAGGACCCCCAGCAGTGCCCAACAGTATAGGGGGTGGGTGCAGAGGACCCCCAGCAGTGCCCAACAGTTGAGGGGGTGGGTGTAGAGGACCCCCAGCAGTGCCCATTAGTATAGGGGTGGGTGCAGAGGACCCCCAGCAGTATCCAACAGTAGAGGGGGTGGGTGCAGAGGACCCCCAGCAGTGGCCAACAGTAGAGGGGGTGGGTGCCGAGGACCCCCAGCAGTACCCAACAGTGCCCAACAGTAGAGTGGGTGGGTGCACAAGACCCCCAGCAGTGCCCAACAGTATAGGGGGTGGGTGCAGAGAACCCCCAGCAGTGCCCAACAGTAGAGGGGGTGGGAGCACAGGACCCCCAGCAGTGCCCAACAGTATAGGGGGTGGGTGCAGAGGACCCCCAGCAGAGCCCAACAGTGCCCAACAGTAGAGGGGGTGGGTGCAGAGGACCCCCAGCAGTGCCCAACAGTAGAGGGAGTGGGTGCAGATGACCCCCAGCAGTGCCCAACAGTGCCCCACAGTAGAGGGGGTGGGTGCAGAGGACCCACAGCAGTGCCCAACAGTAGAGGGGTGGGTGCACAGGACCCCCAGCAGTGCCTAACTGTAGAGGGGGTGGGTGCAGAGGACTCCCAGCAGTGCCCAACAGTGCCCAACAGTATAGGGGTGGGTGCAGAGGACCCCCAGCAGTGCCCAACAGTATAGGGGGTGGGTGCAGAGGACCCCAAGTAGTGCCCAACAGTGCCCAACTGTAGAGGGGGTGGGTGCAGATGACCTCCAGCAGTGCCCAACAGTGCCCAACAGTGGAGGGCTGGGTGCACAGGACCCCCAGCAGTGCCCAACAGTATAGGGGGTGGGCGCAGAGGAACCCCAGCAGTGCCCAGCAGTGCCCAACAGTTGAGGGGGTGGGTGCAGAGGACCCCCAGCAGTGCCCAACAGTATAGGGGGTGGGTGCAGAGGACTCCCAGCAGTGCCCAACAGTGCCCAACAGTAGAGGGGGTGGGTGCAGAGGACTCCCAGCAGTGCCCAATAGTGCCCAACAGTAAAGGGGGTGGGAGCACAGGACCCCCAGAAGTGCCCAACAGTATAGGGGGTGGGTGCAGAGGACCCCCAGCAGTGCCCAACAGTGCCCAACAACAGAGGGGTGGGTGCAGAGGACCCCCAGCATTGCCCAACAGTGCCCAAAAGTAGAGGGGGTGGGTGCACAGGACGCCCAGCAGTGCCCAACAGTTTAGGGGTGTGTGCAGGGGACCCCCAGCAGTGCCAAACAGTGCCCAACAGTAGAGGGGGTGGGTGCAGAGGACCCCCAGCAGTGCCCAACAGTATAGGGGGGTGGGTGCAGAGGACTCCCAGCAGTGCCCAACAGTAGAGGGGGTGGGTGCAGAGGACTCCCAGCAGTGCCCAATAGTGTCCAACAGTAAAGGGGGTGGGAGCACAGGACCCCCAGAAGTGCCAAACAGTATAGGGGGTGGGTGCAGAGGACCCCCAGCACTGCCCAACAGTAGAGGAGGTGGGTGCAGAGGACCCCCAGCAGTGCCCAACAGTGCCCAAAAGTAGAGGGGGTGGGTGCAGAGGACTCCCAGCAGTGCCCAATAGTGCCCAACAGTAGAGGCGGTGGGTGCACAGGACCCCCAGAAGTGCCCAACAGTAGAGGGGGTGGGTGCAGAGGACCCCCAGCAGTGCCCAACAGTGCCCAACAGTAAAGGGGGTGGGTGCAGAGGACCCCCAGAAGTGCCCAACAGTGGAGGGGGTGGGTGCACAGGACCCCCAGCAGTGCCCAACAGTGTAGGGGGTGGGTGCAGAGGACCCCCAGCAGTGCCCAACAGTGTCCAACAGTTGAGGGGGCGGGTGCAGAGGACCCCCAGCAGTGCCAACCAGTATAGGGGTGGGTGCAGAGGACCATCAGCAGTGCCCAACAGTAGAGGGGGTGGGTGCAGAGGACCCCCAGCAGTGCCCAACAGCATAGGGGTGGGTGCAGTGGACTCCCAGCAGTGCCCAACAGTGCCAAACAGTAGAGGGGGTGGGTGCACAGGACTCCCAGCAGTGCCTAATAGTGCCCAACAGTATAGGGGGTGGGAGCACAGGACCCCCAGCAGTGCTCAACAGTATAGGGGGTGGGTGCAGAGGACCCCCAGCAGTGCCCAACAGTGCCCAACAGTAGAGGGGGGTGGGTGCAGAGGACCCCCAGCAGTGCCCAACAGTAGAGGGGGTGTGTGCACAGGACCCCCAGCAGTGCCCAACAGTTTAGGGGTGGGTGCAGAGGACCCCCAGCAGTGCCAAAAAGTGCCCAACAGTAGAGGGGGTGGGTGCAGAGGACCCCCAGCAGTGCCCAACTGTAGAGGGGTGGGTGCAGAGGACTCCCAGCAGTGCCCAACAGTGCCCAACAGTATAGGGGGTGGGTGCAGAGGACCCCCAGCAGTGCCAAACAGTATAGGGGGTGGGTGCATTGGACCCCCAGCAGTGCCCAACAGTGCTGAACAGTAGAGGGGCTAGGTCCACAGGACTCCCAGCAGTGCCCAATAGTGCCCAACAATATAGGTGGTGGGTGCAGAGTACCCCCAGCAGTGCCCAACAGTGCCCAACAGTATAGGGGGTGGGTGCAGAGGACCTCCTGCAGTGCCCAACAGTGCCCATCAGTGGAGGGGGTGGGTGCACAGGACCCCCAGCAGTGCCCAACAGTATAGGGGGTGGGTGCAGAGGACCCCCAGCAGTGCCCAACAGTATAATGAGTGGGTGCAGAGGACTCCCAGCAGTGCCCAACAGTGCCCAACAGTAGAGCGGGTGGGTGCAGAGGACTCCCAGAAGTGCCCAATAGTGCCCAACAGTAAAGGGGGTGGGAGTACAGGACACCAGAAGTGCCCAACAGTATAGGGGGTGGGTGCAGAGGACCCCCAGCAGTGCCCAACAGTGCCCGACAGTATAGGGGGTGGGTGCAGAGGACCCCCAGCAGTGCCCAACAGTAGAGGGGGTGGGTGCAGAGGACCCCCAGCAGTGCCCAACAGCATAGGGGGTGGGTGCAGAGGACTCCCAGCACTGCCCAACAGTGTCCAACAGTAGAGGGGGTGGGTGCACAGGACCCCCAGAAATGCCCAGCAGTGCACAACAGTAGAGGGGGTGGGTGCACAGGACCCCCAGCAGTGTCCAAGAGTATAGGGGGTGGGTGCAGAGTACTCCCAGCAGTGCCCAACAGTGCCCAACAGTAGAGGGGGTGGGTGCAGAGGACTCCCAGCAGTGCCCAATAGTGCCCAACGGTATAGGGGGTGGGAGCACAGGACTCCCAGTAGTGCCCAACAGTAAAGGGGGTGGGTGCAGAGTACCCCCAGCAGTGCCCAACAGTGCCCAACAGTATAGGGGGTGGGTGCAGAGGACCCCCAGAAGTGCCCAACAGTGCCCAACAGTAGAGGGGGTGGGTGCAGAGGACCCCCAGCAGTGCCCAACAGTGCCCAACAGTGGAGGGGGTGGGTGCACAGGACCCCCAGCAGTGCCCAACAGTATAGGGGGTGGGTGCAGAGGACCCCCAGCAGTGTCCAACAGTGTCCAGCAGTTGAGGGGGCGGGTGCAGAGGACCCCCAGAAGTGCCAACCAGTATAGGGGTGGGTGCAGAGGACCATCAGCAGTGCCCAACAGTAGAGGGGGTGGGTGCAGAGGACCCCCAGCAGTGCCCAACAGCATAGGGGTGGGTGCAGTGGACTCCCAGCAGTGCCCAACAGTGCCAAACAGTAGAGGGGGTGGGTGCACAGGACTCCCAGAAATGCCCAGCAGTGCACAACAGTAGTGGGGGTGGGTGCACAGGACCCCCAGCAGTGTCCAACAGTATAGGGAGTGGGTGCAGAGGACTCCCAGCAGTGCCTAATAGTGCCCAACAGTATAGGGGGTGGGAGCACAGGACCCCCAGCAGTGCTCAACAGTATAGGGGGTGGGTGCAGAGGACCCCCAGCAGTGCCCAACAGTGCCCAACAGTAGAGGGGGGTGGGTGCAGAGGACCCCCAGCAGTGCCCAACAGTAGAGGGGGTGTGTGCACAGGACCCCCAGCAGTGCCCAACAGTTTAGGGGTGGGTGCAGAGGACCCCCAGCAGTGCCAAAAAGTGCCCAACAGTAGAGGAGGTGGGTGCAGAGGACCCCCAGCAGTGCCCAACAGTATAGGGGGTGGGTGCAGAGGACCCCCAGCAGTGCCCAACAGTGCCCAACAGTAGAGGGGGTGGGTGCAGAGGACCCCCAGCAGTACCCAACAGTTCCCAACAGTAGACGGGGTGGGTGCAGAGGACCCCCAGCAGGGGCCAATAGTAGAAGGGGTGGGTGCAGAGCACTCCCAGCAGTGCCCAACAGTGCCCAACAGTATAGGGGATGGGTGCACAGGACCCCCAGAAATGCCCAGCAGTGCACAACAGTAGTGGGGGTGGGTGCACAGGACCCCCAGCAGTGTCCAACAGTATAGGGGGTGGGTGCAGAGTACTCCCAGCATTGCCCAACAGTGCCCAACAGTAGAGGGGGTGGGTGCAGAGGACTCCCAGCAGTGCCCAATAGTGCCCAACAGTATAGGGGGTGGGAGCACAGGACCCCCAGCAGTGCTCAACAGTATAGGGGGTGGGTGCCGAGGACCCCCAGCAGTGCCCAACAGTGCCCAACAGTAGAGTGGGTCTGTGCAGAGGACCCCCAGCAGTGCCCAACAGTAGAGGGGGTGTGTGCACAGGACCCCCAGCAGTGCCCAACAGTATAGGGGGTGGGTGCAGAGGACCCCCAGCAGTGCCCAACAGTTGAGGGGGTGGGTGTAGAGGACCCCCAGCAGTGCCCATTAGTATAGGGGTGGGTGCAGAGGACCCCCAGCAGTATCCAACAGTAGAGGGGGTGGGTGCAGAGGACCCCCAGCAGTGGCCAACAGTAGAGGGGGTGGGTGCCGAGGACCCCCAGCAGTACCCAACAGTGCCCAACAGTAGAGTGGGTGGGTGCACAAGACCCCCAGCAGTGCCCAACAGTATAGGGGGTGGGTGCAGAGAACCCCCAGCAGTGCCCAACAGTAGAGGGGGTGGGAGCACAGGACCCCCAGCAGTGCCCAACAGTATAGGGGGTGGGTGCAGAGGACCCCCAGCAGTGCCCAACAGTGCCCAACAGTAGAGGGGGTGGGTGCAGAGGACCCCCAGCAGTGCCCAACAGTAGAGGGAGTGGGTGCAGATGACCCCCAGCAGTGCCCAACAGTGCCCCACAGTAGAGGGGGTGGGTGCAGAGGACCCACAGCAGTGCCCAACAGTAGAGGGGTGGGTGCACAGGACCCCCAGCAGTGCCTAACTGTAGAGGGGGTGGGTGCAGAGGACTCCCAGCAGTGCCCAACAGTGCCCAACAGTATAGGGGTGGGTGCAGAGGACCCCCAGCAGTGCCCAACAGTATAGGGGGTGGGTGCAGAGGACCCCAAGTAGTGCCCAACAGTGCCCAACTGTAGAGGGGGTGGGTGCAGATGACCTCCAGCAGTGCCCAACAGTGCCCAACAGTGGAGGGCTGGGTGCACAGGACCCCCAGCAGTGCCCAACAGTATAGGGGGTGGGCGCAGAGGAACCCCAGCAGTGCCCAGCAGTGCCCAACAGTTGAGGGGGTGGGTGCAGAGGACCCCCAGCAGTGCCCAACAGTATAGGGGGTGGGTGCAGAGGACTCCCAGCAGTGCCCAACAGTGCCCAACAGTAGAGGGGGTGGGTGCAGAGGACTCCCAGCAGTGCCCAATAGTGCCCAACAGTAAAGGGGGTGGGAGCACAGGACCCCCAGAAGTGCCCAACAGTATAGGGGGTGGGTGCAGAGGACCCCCAGCAGTGCCCAACAGTGCCCAACAACAGAGGGGTGGGTGCAGAGGACCCCCAGCATTGCCCAACAGTGCCCAAAAGTAGAGGGGGTGGGTGCACAGGACGCCCAGCAGTGCCCAACAGTTTAGGGGTGTGTGCAGGGGACCCACAGCAGTGCCAAACAGTGCCCAACAGTAGAGGGGGTGGGTGCAGAGGACCCCCAGCAGTGCCCAACAGTATAGGGGGGTGGGTGCAGAGGACTCCCAGCAGTGCCCAACAGTAGAGGGGGTGGGTGCAGAGGACTCCCAGCAGTGCCCAATAGTGTCCAACAGTAAAGGGGGTGGGAGCACAGGACCCCCAGAAGTGCCAAACAGTATAGGGGGTGGGTGCAGTGGACCCCCAGCACTGCCCAACAGTAGAGGAGGTGGGTGCAGAGGACCCCCAGCAGTGCCCAACAGTGCCCAAAAGTAGAGGGGGTGGGTGCAGAGGACTCCCAGCAGTGCCCAATAGTGCCCAACAGTAGAGGCGGTGGGTGCACAGGACCCCCAGAAGTGCCCAACAGTAGAGGGGGTGGGTGCAGAGGACCCCCAGCAGTGCCCAACAGTGCCCAACAGTAAAGGGGGTGGGTGCAGAGGACCCCCAGAAGTGCCCAACAGTGGAGGGGGTGGGTGCACAGGACCCCCAGCAGTGCCCAACAGTGTAGGGGGTGGGTGCAGAGGACCCCCAGCAGTGCCCAACAGTGTCCAACAGTTGAGGGGGCGGGTGCAGAGGACCCCCAGCAGTGCCAACCAGTATAGGGGTGGGTGCAGAGGACCATCAGCAGTGCCCAACAGTAGAGGGGGTGGGTGCAGAGGACCCCCAGCAGTGCCCAACAGCATAGGGGTGGGTGCAGTGGACTCCCAGCAGTGCCCAACAGTGCCAAACAGTAGAGGGGGTGGGTGCACAGGACTCCCAGCAGTGCCTAATAGTGCCCAACAGTATAGGGGGTGGGAGCACAGGACCCCCAGCAGTGCTCAACAGTATAGGGGGTGGGTGCAGAGGACCCCCAGCAGTGCCCAACAGTGCCCAACAGTAGAGGGGGGTGGGTGCAGAGGACCCCCAGCAGTGCCCAACAGTAGAGGGGGTGTGTGCACAGGACCCCCAGCAGTGCCCAACAGTTTAGGGGTGGGTGCAGAGGACCCCCAGCAGTGCCAAAAAGTGCCCAACAGTAGAGGGGGTGGGTGCAGAGGACCCCCAGCAGTGCCCAACTGTAGAGGGGTGGGTGCAGAGGACTCCCAGCAGTGCCCAACAGTGCCCAACAGTATAGGGGGTGGGTGCAGAGGACCCCCAGCAGTGCCAAACAGTATAGGGGGTGGGTGCATTGGACCCCCAGCAGTGCCCAACAGTGCTGAACAGTAGAGGGGCTAGGTCCACAGGACTCCCAGCAGTGCCCAATAGTGCCCAACAATATAGGTGGTGGGTGCAGAGTACCCCCAGCAGTGCCCAACAGTGCCCAACAGTATAGGGGGTGGGTGCAGAGGACCTCCTGCAGTGCCCAACAGTGCCCATCAGTGGAGGGGGTGGGTGCACAGGACCCCCAGCAGTGCCCAACAGTATAGGGGGTGGGTGCAGAGGACCCCCAGCAGTGCCCAACAGTATAATGAGTGGGTGCAGAGGACTCCCAGCAGTGCCCAACAGTGCCCAACAGTAGAGCGGGTGGGTGCAGAGGACTCCCAGAAGTGCCCAATAGTGCCCAACAGTAAAGGGGGTGGGAGTACAGGACACCAGAAGTGCCCAACAGTATAGGGGGTGGGTGCAGAGGACCCCCAGCAGTGCCCAACAGTGACCAACAGTAGAGGGGGTGGGTGCAGAGGACCCCCATCAGTGCCCAACAGTGCCCAAAAGTAGAGGGGGTGGGTGCACAGGACCCCCAGCAGTGCCCAACAGTTTAGGGGTGTGTGCAGAGGACCCCCAGCAGTGCCAAACAGTGCCCAACAGTAGAGGGGGTGGGTGCAGAGGACCCCCAGCAGTGCCCAACAGTATAGGGGGTGGGTGCAGAGGACTCCCAGCAGTGCCCAACAGTGGCCAACAGTGCCCAACAGTAAAGGGGGTGGGTGCAGAGGACCCCAGCAGTGCCCAATGGTGCCCAACAGTAAAGGGGGTGGGAGCACAGGACCCCCAGAAGTGCCCAACAGTATAGGGGGTGGGTGCAGAGGACCCCCAGCAGTGCCCAACAGTGTCCAACAGTAGAGGGGGTGGGTGCACAGGACCCCCAGGAATGCCCAGCAGTGCACAACAGTAGAGGGGGTGGATGCACAGGACCCCCAGCAGTGCCCAACAGTATAGGGGGTGGGTGCAGAGGACTCCCAGCAGTGCCCAACAGTGCCCAACAGTAGAGGTGTGGGTGTAGAGGACTCCCAGCAGTGCCCAATAGTGCCCAACAGTAAAGGGGGTGGGAGCACAGGACCCCCAGAAGTGCCCAATAGTATAGGGGGTGGGTGCAGAGGACCCCCAGCAGTGCCCAACAGTGCCCAACAGTAGAGTGGGTGGGTGCAGAGGACCCCCAGCAGTGCCCAACAGTGCCCAAAAGTAGAGGGGGTGGGTGCACAGGACCCCCAGCAGTGCCCAACAGTTTAGGGGTGTGTGCAGAGGACCCCCAGCAGTGCCAAACAGTGCCCAACAGTATAGGGGGTGGGTGCAGAGGACCCCCAGCAGTGCCCAACAGTATAGGGGGTGGGTGCATAGGACCCCCAGCAGTGCCCAACAGCGCTGAACAGTAGAGGGGGTAGGTCCACAGGACTCCCAGCAGTGCCCAACAGTGCCCAACAATATAGGGGGTGGGTGCAGAGTACCCCCAGCAGTGCCCAACAGTGCCCAACAGTAGAGGGGGTGGGTGCAGAGGACCCCCAGCAGTGCCCAACAGTGCCCAGCAGTGGAGGGAGTGAGTGCACAGGACCCCCAGCAGTGCCCAACAGTGGAGGGGGTGGGTGCACAGGACCCCCAGAAGTGCCCAACAGTATAGGGGGTGGGTGCAGAGGACCCCCAGCAGTGCCCAACAGTTGAGGGGGTGGGTGCAGAGGACCCCCAGCAGTGCCCAACAGTGTAGGGGGTGGGTGCAGAGGACCCCCAGCAGTGCCCAACAGTATAGGGGGTGGGTGCAGAGGACCCCCAGCAGTGCCCAACAGTATAATGAGTGGGTGCAGAGGACTCCCAGCAGTGCCCAACAGTGCCCAACAGTAGAGCGGGTGGGTGCAGAGGACTCCCAGAAGTGCCCAATAGTGCCCAACAGTAAAGGGGGTGGGAGCAAAGGACACCAGAAGTGCCCAACAGTATAGGGGGTGGGTGCAGAGGACCCCCAGCAGTGCCCAACAGTGCCCAACAGTAGAGGGGGTGGGTGCAGAGGACCCCCAGCAGTGCCCAACAGTGCCCAAAAGTAGAGGGGGTGGGTGCACAGGACCCCCAGCAGTGCCCAACAGTTTAGGGGTGTGTGCAGAGGACCCCCAGCAATGCCCAACAGTAGAGGGGGTGGGTGCAGAGGACCCCCAGCAGTGCCCAACAGTATAGGGGTGGGTGCAGAGGACTCCCAGCAGTGCCCAACAGTGCCCAACAGTGCCCAACAGTAAAGGGGGTGGGTGCAGAGGACTCCCAGCAGTGCCCAATGGTGCCCAACAGTAAAGGGGGTGGGAGCACAGGACCCCCAGAAGTGCCCAACAGTATAGGGGGTGGGTGCAGAGGACCCCCAGCTGTGCCCAACAGTGCCCAACAGTAGAGGGGGTGGGTGCACAGGACCCCCAGGAATGCCCAGCAGTGCACAACAGTAGAGGGGGTGGATGCACAGGACCCCCAGCAGTGCCCAACAGTATAGGGGGTGGGTGCAGAGGACTCCCAGCAGTGCCTAACAGTGCCCAACAGTAGAGGTGTGGGTGCAGAGGACTCCCAGCAGTGCCCAATAGTGCCCAACAGTAAAGGGGGTGGGAGCACAGGACCCCCAGAAGTGCCCAATAGTATAGGGGGTGGGTGCAGAGGACCCCCAGCAGTGCCCAACAGTGCCCAACAGTAGAGGGGGTGGGTGCAGAGGACCCCCAGCAGTGCCCAACAGTGCCCAAAAGTAGAGGGGGTGGGTGCACAGGACCCCCAGCAGTGCCCAACAGTTTAGGGGTGTGTGCAGAGGACCCCCAGCAGTGCCAAACAGTGCCCAACAGTATAGGGGGTGGGTGCAGAGGACCCCCAGCAGTGCCCAACAGTATAGGGGGTGGGTGCATAGGACCCCCAGCAGTGCCCAACAGTGCTGAACAGTAGAGGGGGTAGGTCCACAGGACTCCCAGCAGTGCCCAACAGTGCCCAACAATATAGGGGGTGGGTGCAGAGTACCCCCAGCAGTGCCCAACAGTGCCCAACAGTAGAGGGGTTGGGCGCAGAGGACCCCCAGCAGTGCCCAACAGTGCCCAGCAGTGGAGGGGGTGAGTGAACAGGACCCCCAGCAGTGCCCAACAGTATAGGGGGTGTCTGCAGAGGACCCCCAGCAGTGCCCAACAGTGGAGGGGGTGGGTGCAGAGGACCCCCCGCAGTGCCCGACAGTATAGGGGGTGGGTGCAGAGGACCCCCAGCAGTGCCCAACAGTAGAGGGGGTGGGTGCAGAGGACCGCCAGCAGTGCCCAACAGCATAGGGGGTGGGTGCAGAGGACTCCCAGCACTGCCCAACAGTGTCCAACAGTAGAGGGGGTGGGTGCACAGGACCCCCAGAAATGCCCAGCAGTGCACAACAGTAGAGGGGGTGGGTGCACAGGACCCCCAGCAGTGTCCAACAGTATAGGGGGTGGGTGCAGAGTACTCCCAGCAGTGCCCAACAGTGCCCAACAGTAGAGGGGGTGGGTGCAGAGGACTCCCAGCAGTGCCCAATAGTGCCCAACGGTATAGGGGGTGGGAGCACAGGACTCCCAGTAGTGCCCAACAGTAAAGGGGGTGGGTGCAGAGTACTCCCAGCAGTGCCCAACAGTGCCCAACAGTAGAGGGGGTGGGTGCAGAGGACCCCCAGCAGTGCCCAACAGTGCCCAAAAGTAGAGGGGGTGGGTGCACAGGACCCCCAGCAGTGCCCAACAGTTTAGGGGTGTGTGCAGAGGACCCCCAGCAGTGCCCAACAGTAGAGGGGGTGGGTGCAGAGGACCCCCAGCAGTGCCCAACAGTATAGGGGGTGGGTGCAGAGGACTCCCAGCAGTGCCCAACAGTGCCCAACAGTGCCCAACAGTAAAGGGGGTGGGTGCAGAGGACTCCCAGCAGTGCCCAATGGTGCCCAACAGTAAAGGGGGTGGGAGCACAGGACCCCCAGAAGTGCCCAACAGTATAGGGGGTGGGTGCAGAGGACCCCCAGCTGTGCCCAACAGTGCCCAACAGTAGAGGGGGTGGGTGCACAGGACCCCCAGGAATGCCCAGCAGTGCACAACAGTAGAGGGGGTGGATGCACAGGACCCCCAGCAGTGCCCAACAGTATAGGGGGTGGGTGCAGAGGACTCCCAGCAGTGCCTAACAGTGCCCAACAGTAGAGGTGTGGGTGCAGAGGACTCCCAGCAGTGCCCAATAGTGCCCAACAGTAAAGGGGGTGGGAGCACAGGACCCCCAGAAGTGCCCAATAGTATAGGGGGTGGGTGCAGAGGACCCCCAGCAGTGCCCAACAGTGCCCAACAGTAGAGGGGGTGGGTGCAGAGGACCCCATGCAGTGCCCAACAGTGCCCAAAAGTAGAGGGGGTGGGTGCACAGGACCCCCAGCAGTGCCCAACAGTTTAGGGGTGTGTGCAGAGGACCCCCAGCAGTGCCAAACAGTGCCCAACAGTATAGGGGGTGGGTGCAGAGGACCCCCAGCAGTGCCCAACAGTATAGGGGGTGGGTGCATAGGACCCCCAGCAGTGCCCAACAGTGCTGAACAGTAGAGGGGGTAGGTCCACAGGACTCCCAGCAGTGCCCAACAGTGCCCAACAATATAGGGGGTGGGTGCAGAGTACCCCCAGCAGTGCCCAACAGTGCCCAACAGTAGAGGGGTTGGGCGCAGAGGACCCCCAGCAGTGCCCAACAGTGCCCAGCAGTGGAGGGGGTGAGTGAACAGGACCCCCAGCAGTGCCCAACAGTATAGGGGGTGTGTGCAGAGGACCCCCAGCAGTGCCCAACAGTGGAGGGGGTGGGTGCAGAGGACCCTCCGCAGTGCCCGACAGTATAGGGGGTGGGTGCAGAGGACCCCCAGCAGTGCCCAACAGTAGAGGGGGTGGGTGCAGAGGACCGCCAGCAGTGCCCAACAGCATAGGGGGTGGGTGCAGAGGACTCCCAGCACTGCCCAACAGTGTCCAACAGTAGAGGGGGTGGGTGCACAGGACCCCCAGAAATGCCCAGCAGTGCACAACAGTAGAGGGGGTGGGTGCACAGGACCCCCAGCAGTGTCCAACAGTATAGGGGGTGGGTGCAGAGTACTCCCAGCAGTGCCCAACAGTGCCCAACAGTAGAGAGGGTGGGTGCAGAGGACTCCCAGCAGTGCCCAATAGTGCCCAACGGTATAGGGGGTGGGAGCACAGGACTCCCAGTAGTGCCCAACAGTAAAGGGGGTGGGTGCAGAGTACCCCCAGCAGTGCCCAACAGTGCCTAACAGTATAGGGGGTGGGTGTAGAGGACCCCCATGAGTGCCCAACAGTGCCCAACAGTAGAGTGGGTGGGTGCAGAGGACCCCCAGCAGTGCCCAACAGTGCCCAACAGTGGAGGGGGTGGGTGCACAGGACCCCCAGCAGTGCCCAACAGTATAGGGGGTGGGTGCAGAGGACCCCCAGCAGTGCCCAACAGTGTCCAACAGTTGAGGGGGCGGGTGCAGAGGACCCCCAGCAGTGCCAACCAGTATAGGGGTGGGTGCAGAGGACCATCAGCAGTGCCCAACAGTAGAGGGGGTGGGTGCAGAGGACCCCCAGCAGTGCCCAACAGCATAGGGGTGGGTGCAGTGGACTCCCAGCAGTGCCCAACAGTGCCAAACAGTAGAGGGGGTGGGTGCACAGGACTCCCAGAAATGCCCAGCAGTGCACAACAGTAGTGGGGGTGGGTGCACAGGACCCCCAGCAGTGTCCAACAGTATAGGGAGTGGGTGCAGAGTACTCCCAGTTTGCCCAACAGTGCCCAACAGTAGAGGGGGTGGGTGCAGAGGACTCCCAGCAGTGCCTAATAGTGCCCAACAGTATAGGGGGTGGGAGCACAGGACCCCCAGCAGTGCTCAACAGTATAGGGGGTGGGTGCAGAGGACCCCCAGCAGTGCCCAACAGTAGAGGGGGGTGGGTGCAGAGGACCCCCAGCAGTGCCCAACAGTAGAGGGGGTGTGTGCACAGGACCCCCAGCAGTGCCCAACAGTTTAGGGGTGGGTGCAGAGGACCCCCAGCAGTGCCAAAAAGTGCCCAACAGTAGAGGGGGTGGGTGCAGAGGACCCCCAGCAGTGCCCAACAGTATAGGGGGTGGGTGCAGAGGACCCCCAGCAGTGCCCAACAGTGCCCAACAGTAGAGGGGGTGGGTGCAGAGGACCCCCAGCAGTACCCAACAGTTCCCAACAGTAGACGGGGTGGGTGCAGAGGACCCCCAGCAGGGGCCAATAGTAGAAGGGGTGGGTGCAGAGCACTCCCAGCAGTGCCCAACAGTGCCCAACAGTATAGGGGATGGGTGCACAGGACCCCCAGAAATGCCCAGCAGTGCACAACAGTAGTGGGGGTGGGTGCACAGGACCCCCAGCAGTGTCCAACAGTATAGGGGGTGGGTGCAGAGTACACCCAGCATTGCCCAACAGTGCCCAACAGTAGAGGGGGTGGGTGCAGAGGACTCCCAGCAGTGCCCAATAGTGCCCAACAGTATAGGGGGTGGGAGCACAGGACCCCCAGCAGTGCTCAACAGTATAGGGGGTGGGTGCAGAGGACCCCCAGCAGTGCCCAACAGTGCCCAACAGTAGAGGGGGTGGGTGCAGAGGACCCCCAGCAGTGCCCAACAGTAGAGGGGGGTGTGCACAGGACCCCCAGCAGTGCCCAACAGTATAGGGGGTGGGTGCAGAGGACCCTCAGCAGTGCCCAACAGTTGAGGGGGTGGGTGTAGAGGACCCCCAGCAGTGCCCATTAGTATAGGGGTGGGTGCAGAGGACCCCCAGCAGTGCCCAACAGTAGAGGGGGTGGGTGCAGAGGACCCCCAGCAGTGCCCAACAGTAGAGGGGGTGGGTGCCGAGGACCCCCAGCAGTACCCAACAGTGCCCAACAGTAGAGTGGGTGGGTGCACAAGACCCCCAGCAGTGCCCAACAGTATAGGGGGTGGGTGCAGAGAACCCCCAGCAGTGCCCAACAGTATAGGGGGTGGGTGCAGAGAACCCCCAGCAGTGCCCAACAGTAGAGGGGGTGGGAGCACAGGACCCCCAGCAGTGCCCAACAGTATAGGGGGTGGGTGCAGAGGACCCCCAGCAGTGCCCAACAGTGCCCAACAGTAGAGGGGGTGGGTGCAGAGGACCCCCAGCAGTGCCCAACAGTAGAGGGAGTGGGTGCAGATGACCCCCAGCAGTGCCCAACAGTGCCCCACAGTAGAGGGGGTGGGTGCAGAGGACCCACAGCAGTGCCCAACAGTAGAGGGGGTGGGTGCACAGGACCTCCAGCAGTGCCTAACTGTAGAGGGGGTGGGTGCAGAGGACTCCCAGCAGTGCCCAACAGTGCCCAACAGTATAGGGGTGGGTGCAGAGGACCCCCAGCAGTGCCCAACAGTATAGGGGGTGGGTGCAGGGGACCCCAAGTAGTGCCCAACAGTGCCCAACAGTAGAGGGGGTGGGTGCAGATGACCTCCAGCAGTGCCCAACAGTGCCCAACAGTGGAGGGGTGGGTGCACAGGACCCCCAGCAGTGCCCAATAGTATAGGGGGTGGGCGCAGAGGAACCCCAGCAGTGCCCAGCAGTGCCCAACAGTTGAGGGGGTGGGTGCAGAGGACCCCCAGCAGTGCCCAACAGTATAGGGGGTGGGTGCAGAGGACTCCCAGCAGTGCCCAACAGTGCCCAACAGTAGAGGGGGTGGGAGCAGAGGACTCCCAGCAGTGCCCAATAGTGCCCAACAGTAAAGGGGGTGGGAGCACAGGACCCCCAGAAGTGCCCAACAGTATAGGGGGTGGGTGCAGAGGACCCCCAGCAGTGCCCAACAGTGCCCAACAACAGAGGGGTGTGTGCAGAGGACCCCCAGCATTGCCCAACAGTGCCCAAAAGTAGAGGGGGTGGGTGCACAGGACCCCCAGCAGTGCCCAACAGTTTAGGGGTGTGTGCAGGGGACCCCCAGCAGTGCCAAACAGTGCCCAACAGTAGAGGGGGTGGGTGCAGAGGACCCCCAGCAGTGCCCAACAGTATGGGGGGTGGGTGCAGAGGACTCCCAGCAGTGCCCAACAGTAGAGGGGGTGGGTGCAGAGGACTCCCAGCAGTGCCCAATAGTGTCCAACAGTAAAGGGGGTGGGAGCACAGGACCCCCAGAAGTGCCAAACAGTATAGGGGGTGGGTGCAGAGGACCCCCAGCACTGCCCAACAGTAGAGGAGGTGGGTGCAGAGGACCCCCAGCAGTGGCCAACAGTGCCCAAAAGTAGAGGGGGTGGGTGCAGAGGACTCCCAGCAGTGCCCAATAGTGCCCAACAGTAAAGGGGGTGGGTGCACAGGACCCCCAGGAATGCCCAGGAGTGCACAACAGTAGAGGGGGTGGGTGCACAGGACCCCCGGCAGTGCCCAACAGTATAGGGGGTGGGTGCAGAGGACTCCCAGCAGTGCCCAACAGTAGAGGGGGTGGGTGCAGAGGACTCCCAGCAGTGCCCAATAGTGCCCAACAGTAAAGGGGGTGGGAGCACAGGACCCCCAGAAGTGCCCAACAGTAGAGGGGGTGGGTGCAGAGGACCCCAGCAGTGCCCAACAGTAGAGGCGGTGGGTGCACAGGACCCCCAGAAGTGCCCAACAGTAGAGGGGGTGGGTGCAGAGGACCCCCAGCAGTGCCCAACAGTGCCCAACAGTAAAGGGGGTGGGTGCAGAGGACCCCCAGAAGTGCCCAACAGTAGAGGGGGTGGGAGCAGAGGACCCCCACCAGTGCACAACAGTAGAGGGGAGGGTGCAGAGGACCCCCAGCAGTGCCCAACAGTAGAGGGGGTGGGTGCACAAGACCCCCAGCAGTGCCCAACAGTATAGGGGGTGGGTGCAGAGGACCCCCAGCAGTGCCCAACAGTAGAGGGGGTGGGTGCACAGGACCCCCAGCAGTGCCCAACAGTATAGGGGGTGGGTGCAGAGGAGCCCCAGCAGTGCCCAACAGTGCCCAACAGTTGAGGGGGTGGGTGCAGAGGACACCCAGCAGTGCCCAACAGTATAAGGGGTGGGTGCAGAGGACCCCCAGCAGTGCCCAACAGTAGAGGGTGTGGGTGCAGAGGACCCCCAGCAGTGCCCATCAGTAGAGGGGGTGGGTGCCGAGGACCACCAGCAGTGCCCAACAGTGCCCAACAGTAAAGGGGGTGGGTGCACAGGACCCCCAGCAGTGCCTAACAGTAGAGGGGGTGGGTGCAGAGGACTCCCAGCAGTGCCCAACAGTGGCCAACAGTATACGGGGTGGGTGCACAGGACCCCCAGCAGTGCCCAACAGTATATGGGGTGTGTGCAGAGGACCCCCAACAGTGCCCAACAGTGCCCAACAGTAGAGGGGGGGTGTGCACAGGACCCCCAGCAGTGCCCAACAGTTTAGGGGTGGGTGCAGAGGACCCCCAGCAGTGCCAAAAAGTGCCCAACAGTAGAGGGGTGGGTGCAGAGGACCCCCAGCAGTGCCCAACAGTGTAGGGGGTGGGTGCAGAGGACCACCAGCAGTGCCCAACAGTGCCCAACAGTAGAGGGGATGGGTGCACAGGACCCCCAGCATTGCCCAACAGTATAGGGGGTGGGTGCAGATGACCCCCAGCAGTGCCCAACAGTGCCCAACAGTAGAGGGGGTGGGTGCAGAGGACCCCCAGCAGTGCCCAACAGTAGAGGGGGTGGGTGCACAGGACCCCCAGCAGTGCCCAACAGTATAGGGGGTGGGCGCAGAGGAACCCCAGCAGTGCCCAGCAGTGCCCAACAGTTGAGGGGGTGGGTGCAGAGGACCCCCAGCAGTGCCCAACAGTATAGGGGGTGTGTGCAGAGGACTCCCAGCAGTGCCCAACAGTGCCCAACAGTAGAGGGGGTGGGTGCAGAGGACTCCCAGCAGTGCCCAATAGTGCCCAACAGTAAAGGGGGTGGGAGCACAGGACCCCCAGAAGTGCCCAACAGTATAGGGGGTGGGTGCAGAGGACCCCCAGCAGTGCCCAACAGTGCCCAACAACAGAGGGGTGTGTGCAGAGGACCCCCAGCATTGCCCAACAGTGCCCAAAAGTAGAGGGGGTGGGTGCACAGGACCCCCAGCAGTGCCCAACAGTTTAGGGGTGTGTGCAGGGGACCCCCAGCAGTGCCAAACAGTGCCCAACAGTAGAGGGGTGGGTGCAGAGGACCCCCAGCAGTGCCCAACAGTATGGGGGGTGGGTGCAGAGGACTCCCAGCAGTGCCCAACAGTAGAGGGGGTGGGTGCAGAGGACTCCCAGCAGTGCCCAATTGTGTCCAACAGTAAAGGGGGTGGGAGCACAGGACCCCCAGAAGTGCCAAACAGTATAGGGGGTGGGTGCAGAGGACCCCCAGCACTGCCCAACAGTAGAGGAGGTGGGTGCAGAGGACCCCCAGCAGTGGCCAACAGTGCCCAAAAGTAGAGGGGGTGGGTGCAGAGGACTCCCAGCAGTGCCCAATAGTGCCCAACAGTAAAGGGGGTGAGTGCACAGGACCCCCAAGAATGCCCAGGAGTGCACAACAGTAGAGGGGGTGGGTGCACAGGACCCCCGGCAGTGCCCAACAGTATAGGGGGTGGGTGCAGAGGACTCCCAGCAGTGCCCAACAGTAGAGGGGGTGGGTGCAGAGGACTCCCAGAAGTGCCCAATAGTGCCCAACAGTAAAGGGGGTGGGAGCACAGGACCCCCAGAAGTGCCCAACAGTAGAGGGGGTGGGTGCAGAGGACCCCAGCAGTGCCCAACAGTAGAGGCGGTGGGTGCACAGGACCCCCAGAAGTGCCCAACAGTAGAGGGGGTGGGTGCAGAGGACCACCAGCAGTGCCCAACAGTGCCCAACAGTAAAGGGGGTGGGTGCAGAGGACCCCCAGAAGTGCCCAACAGTAGAGGGGGTGGGAGCAGAGGACCCCCACCAGTGCACAACAGTAGAGGGGAGGGTGCAGAGGACCCCCAGCAGTGCCCAACAGTAGAGGGGGTGGGTGCACAAGACCCCCAGCAGTGCCCAACAGTATAGGGGGTGGGTGCAGAGGACCCCCAGCAGTGCCCAACAGTAGAGGGGGTGGGTGCACAGGACCCCCAGCAGTGCCCAACAGTATAGGGGGTGGGTGCAGAGGAGCCCCAGCAGTGCCCAACAGTGCCCAACAGTTGAGGGGGTGGGTGCAGAGGACCCCCAGCAGTGCCCAACAGTATAAGGGGTGGGTGCAGAGGACCCCCAGCAGTGCCCAACAGTAGAGGGTGTGGGTGCAGAGGACCCCCAGCAGTGCCCATCAGTAGAGGGGGTGGGTGCCGAGGACCACCAGCAGTGCCCAACAGTGCCCAACAGTAAAGGGGGTGGGTGCACAGGACCCCCAGCAGTGCCTAACAGTAGAGGGGGTGGGTGCAGAGGACTCCCAGCAGTGCCCAACAGTGGCCAACAGTATACGGGGTGGGTGCACAGGACCCCCAGCAGTGCCCAACAGTATATGGGGTGTGTGCAGAGGACACCCAACAGTGCCCAACAGTGCCCAACAGTAGAGGGGGGGTGTGCACAGGACCCCCAGCAGTGCCCAACAGTTTAGGGGTGGGTGCAGAGGACCCCCAGCAGTGCCAAAAAGTGCCCAACAGTAGAGGGGTGGGTGCAGAGGACCCCCAGCAGTGCCCAACAGTGTAGGGGGTGGGTGCAGAGGACCCCCAGCAGTGCCCAACAGTGCCCAACAGTAGAGGGGATGGGTGCACAGGACCCCCAGCATTGCCCAACAGTATAGGGGGTGGGTGCAGACGACCCCCAGCAGTGCCCAACAGTGCCCAACAGTAGAGGGGGTGGGTGCAGAGGACCCCCAGCAGTGCCCAACAGTAGAGGGGGTGGGTGCAGAGGACCCCCAGCAGTTCCCAACAGTAGAGGTGGTGGGTGCAGAGGACCCCCACCAGTGCCCAACAGTAGAGGGGGTGGGTGCAGAGGACCCCCAGCAGTGCCAAAAAGTGCCCAACAGTAGAGGGGGTGGGTGCAGAGGACCCCCAGCAGTGCCCAACAGTATAGGGGTGGGTGCAGAGGACCCCCAGCAGTGCCCAACAGTGCCCAACAGTAGAGGGGGTGGGTGCAGAGGACCCCCAGCAGTGCCCAACAGTTCCCAACAGTAGACGGGGTGGGTGCAGAGGCCCCCAGCAGTGCCCAAGAGTAGAGGGGGTGGGTGCAGAGGACTCCCAGCAGTGCCCAACAGTGCCCAACAGTATAGGGGATGGGTGCACAGGACCCCCAGCAGTGCCCAACAGTGCCCAACAGTAGAGGGGGTGGAGGCAGAGGCTCCCTAGCAGTGCCCAACAGTGCCCAACAGTAGAGGGAGTGGGTGCAGAGGACCCCCAGCAGTGCCCAACAGTATAGGAGGTGGGTGCAGAGGACCCCAACAGTGCCCAACAGTGCTCAACTGTAGAGGGTGTGGGTGCACAGTACTCCCAGCAGTGCCCAATAGTGCCCAACAATATAGGGGGTGGGTGCAGAGTACCCCCAGCAGTGCCCAACAGTATAGGGGGTGGGTGCAGAGGACCCCTAGCAGTGCCCAACAGTGCCCAACAGTAGAGGGGGTGGGTGCAGAGGACCCCCAGCAGTGCCCAACAGTAGAGGGTGTGGGTGCACAGGACCCCCAGTAGTGCCCAACAGTATAGGGGGTGGGTGCAGAGGACCCCCAGCAGTGCCCAACAGTGCCCAACAGTTGAGGGGGTGGGTGCAGAGGACCCCCAGCAGTGCCCAACAGTTGAGGGGGTGGGTGCAGAGGACCCCCAGCAGTGCCCAACAGTAGAGGGGGTGGGTGCCGAGGACCTCCAGCAGTGCCCAACAGTGCCCAACAGTAGAGGGGGTGGGTGCACAAGACCCCCAGCAGTGCCCAACAGTATAGGGGTGGGTGCAGAGGACCCCCAGCAGTGCCCAACAGTGCCCAACAGTTGAGGGGGTGGGTGCAGAGGACCCCCAGCAGTGCCCAACAGTTGAGGGGGTGGGTGCAGAGGACCCCCAGCAGTGCCCAACAGTAGAGGGGGTGGGTGCCGAGGACCTCCAGCAGTGCCCAACAGTGCCCAACAGTAGAGGGGGTGGGTGCACAAGACCCCCAGCAGTGCCCAACAGTATAGGGGTGGGTGCAGAGGACCCCCAGCAGTGCCCAACAGTAGAGGGGGTGGGTGCACAGGACACCCAGCAGTGCCCAACAGTATAGGGGTGGGTGCAAAGGACCCCCAGCAGTGCCCAACAGTAGAGGTGGTGGGTGCAGAGGACCTCCACCAGTGCCCAACAGTAGAGGGGGTGGGTGCAGAGGACCCCCAGTAGTGCCCAACAGTAGAGGGGGTGGGTGCACGAGACCCCCAGCAGTGCCCAACAGTATAGGGGTGGGTGCAGAGGACCCCCAGCAGTGCCCAACAGTGCCCAACAGTAGAGGGGGTGGGTGCACAGGACCCCCAGCAGTGCCCAACAGTATAGGGGTGGGTGCAGAGGACCCCCAGCAGTGCCCAGCAGTGTCCAACAGTATAGGGGGTGGGTGCAGAGGACCCCCAGCAGTGCCCAACAGTGCCCAACAGTAGAGGGAGTGGGTGCAGAGGACCCCCAGCAGTGCCCAACAGTATAGGAGGTGGGTGCAGAGGACCCCAACAGTGCCCAACAGTGCTCAACTGTAGAGGGGGTGGGTGCACAGTACTCCCAGCAGTGCCCAATAGTGCCCAACAATATAAGGGGTGGGTGCAGAGTACCCCCAGCAGTGCCCAACAGTATAGGGGTGGGTGCAGAGGACCCCTAGCAGTGCCCAACAATGCCCAACAGTAGAGGGGGTGGGTGCAGAGGACCCCCAGCAGTGCCCAACAGTAGAGGGTGTGGGTGCACAGGACCCCCAGTAGTGCCCAACAGTATAGGGGGTGGGTGCAGAGGACCCCCAGCAGTGCCCAACAGTGCCCAACAGTTGAGGGGGTGGGTGCAGAGGACCCCCAGCAGTGCCCAACAGTTGAGGGGGTGGGTGCAGAGGACCCCCAGCAGTGCCCAACAGTAGAGGGGGTGGGTGCCGAGGACCTCCAGCAGTGCCCAACAGTAGAGGGGGTGGGTGCACAAGACCCCCAGCAGTGCCCAACAGTATAGGGGTGGGTGCAGAGGACCCCCAGCAGTGCCCAACAGTAGAGGGGGTGGGTGCACAGGACCCCCAGCAGTGCCCAACAGTATAGGGGGTGGGTGCAGAGGACCCCCAGCAGTGCCCAACAGTGCCCAACAGTGGAGGGGGTGGGTGCAGAGGACCCCCAGCAGTGCCCAACAGTAGAGGTGGTGGGTGCAGAGGACCTCCACCAGTGCCCAACAGTAGAGGGGGTGGGTGCAGAGGACCCCCAGTAGTGCCCAGCAGTAGAGGGGGTGGGTGCACGAGACCCCCAGCAGTGCCCAACAGTATAGGGGTGGGTGCAGAGGACCCCCAGCAGTGCCCAACTGTGGAAAAGTAAATTTTGCCATGTTCTGTGTCCCTACGTGTTCCCCATCTTATGTTATGTGTGCATGATTAATATGCATATGTATTCCCCATGATCGATTAAAGACGCAATTATAGTTGTGTCCATCTCTAGTATGCCAGTTTCCAGTTCTCGTGAAAGCTACGAGTATCAGGCCTATGTAAAGCTACGTTGCCACGTTTCTCAGTGTGCACGTTATTTCATTGAAAAGTCCCCGTTTCTAGGCCTCAAAAGGGCCCGGACCCAGTTTCAGCTCCTGTCTCCTGAACCCTCGCTGAGGAGCGATACAGCCCCCACCTGTATCCCTGACCCTTCACTTACTTCCTGCCTCACAGTGCCCGGCTCGGCCTGGCTCTGCCTGCCAGTCTGCCAAGAGTATGTTATGATTCCAGTTATCAGTCCAGCTCTCCTTCTCTGCATTCCTAAGCTACTGAATCGCATCAATAGTTTCAGTCATCGTCTAGCCTTTACGTCTCCATGTAAGAGAAATACTGTATTTATGGTCATTTAATATTCCTCAACACACACTACATGTAGAATAATGCATGCACCAGTCTTAGTGTCTGTTAGCCTTTGCCCTGATAACTTTTGGATTCTATCAACATGTTCTCTAAACATCAGATACTAGATAGTGTTTAGGTACATGTCGCTCTGACTCTCCAGACTTTCGTCTCTCCTTCTAGCTCAGAAGTCATAGCCCCCAGCTTCTCCCTAGTAACACGTCATCGTCAGTTTGCGCGCACCACTAGGTTAGAGGTCCCGGCTCCTTCGGTAGCCCCCTCCATGTTTCCGCCCCATTTATGACATATTCTGTTACGTCTACATCACATGTCTATGTATACGCCTCCTGTTACACCTACTTTCATCCTTATCTTTCGCGACTGTTGCTAACTCCACCCACTGTCACACCTACTGTATGTACTGTAATGCAATTGTTTTAGTATATATACTTGTGTATTGTTATTAAAAGCCAGCGCGCTCATTCCAGATCCTGCCCGACAGCTGTCGGGGCCCCCCTGTTGGCTAGCCATCCCAGACCTTGCCCGTGCAGGTTGTCCTGTTCCTGTCCTTTATGCTGTATTAAACCTGCAAACTCCTACTACCTCGAATCTTGACTCTTATTTATTGAGCTATCTGTTATTGTTATATCTAGTCAAAAATAGAGGTATTATTTATTTATTTACCACATAATGGCGCCCGAACAGGGACTTGCCCTTTCCCCACGCGCCGGAGAAGCCACGCAAGCCCCCTGATCCTCTGCAGCCGTGACGGAACCATACCGTGCACGTGCAGATATTTCTGCTTCAAGTATCCCTCAGGCCCACGGAGGAGACGGAGGTTGCGGTCCAGCATCCAGACGAGGCGGTGGAGGAACGCGGCGAGTCCCGACCAGAGCCCAAGCCGAGAGTCCAAGGTCCGAGGTATCCGGAGGCCCACCCGTAACAGAAGTCCGAAGTTCGTCCGTCCGGCGTCATAGCAGTCCAGTCCAGTCCGAGGCCTTCCGTTCTTGCTGCCCGGTGAGTACCGTTGCTGGGGTAGTATCTAGACAGGGTCAATTGCATTGTCTCTGGTCCGTGGGTTTGGGTACACAGATCCAACACGAAGTGTCCACTTAGGTGGATGCGGGTCCTGACGTGTCTCTTTATGAGACCGGTAAGTTTCGTACTGTTTTAGCAGTGCATCTAGTTCCTGTTCTAGTCCGTTCTGTTCTCGAGAAATTCATGTATTCTGTTTTCAGTATTCCAGGTAGTATTCTGTCCGAACTGTTATTTTAAATGTCATTCATGTATTTCAATGTCGTGGTATGAAAGTGGTGTAATTATCGTGTTCATTGTGTATTGTATTGTGTCTAGACTCCAGCCCAGTCATGCCATTGTTTTCCAAGTTACGTCAGTTAAAAACTAGAAAAGGTCTGTTAGAAGAAGCAGTTCCTGTCCCGCCTAGGGACCGTCCAGGTCATTTTATGTATCAAAAGCATGGCATAAGTGCCATATTGTATCTAGATTTGTGGGTGGAGTACACCAAACAGTTAGAAGAAAAGTATAGATGGCCCGTATCGGGTACATGGGATGCCGAGTGCATCATGCGAGTAGAAGAAGTATTATGGAAAAAGAAAGCCAGACAGTCACAGAAAGATGCCATCGAGTTATGGCGCAAAGAATCTCATAAAAGAACCGAAAAAGAAATCAGAAAGTCAGAATTAAGTAGAGAATCCTCAGAAAGAGCCCAAGAAAAGGAACTAATCGAAATAGGTGAACGAGTTAAAACCGAACAGTCAGACAGGCAGAGAAATGCCCTTATTAAGGGTATGTACCCTCTTCTTGCCGAGGGCTTGCCAAAAGCAACCCCGGAAGCATCCAGTAATTTTCCGCCACCCTTAGTTCCGACCAAGCTACGTCACAAACAGACCGCAGCTGATATTTTTCTCTCGTCCTATTTGGATGACACAGTCCCAGAATATGCAAATCCTGTCCCACCAGCTCCTGTAAATAATGTAATTCATGGTCCTCCAGCCACCGGGGCACCTGTTACAACACCTGTTACGGTACCCCCGGTCCAGCCCGTAGTACAAATTCCCGCCACATCAGTCACTCTGCCAGCACGAAGAGTATCAGTCGACGATTCCAGTATAGGGGCCGCGGGCGGAGGTCCTCCTGGTACCCCGCCGCCAAGTAGACGTTTAGGAGCAGTCGAGTTACATGAACGTGCGTTACAGCGTACGCCCAAATACAAGTCTATTGCAGAAATCAGGCGACTTCTTACTGAATGCTGTTATGATCCAGTCCCAGGCGAGGATAGTATGGTTATATATTCCGTACGTATAAGGCAGGTGTCCGAGTATTTGGTCACCCTACCGAATATGAAAGAAGATCTAGACAGAATGTATCGTTTCATTCGTACAGGACAAGATCCAGAAAGTATTGTTGAAGTTATGTCTCTCAGAAAATCCGAGATCCAGTTTATGTTATTAAAGTTTCTGATCAATTGTTTAATACGGGAACAAGATTCCCCGACTAAAGATCCGACCGAAATGAGAATTCTGACAAAGTGGAGTGATAATATAGCCGAGGGTAAGCACAAGACACTCAATAGTATAGAGAGTATGTACAAGAAAATACGTAAAGAAATAATAAGGTTACACGAACAACGCAAAGAAGCACAAGTAAGCGAGAAAGAAAATGACTCTTCTACTGAAGAGGTAGACGACGAGAATCCTGCCAGAATAGCGTATGTGGGTAAATCTAGAATTCCAGACCGACATTTACGCCTAGAACACAAGAAAGTCTTTCATCTTCCAGCACCAGAACAAGGTTCTCTGGAACAAGTATTTCAAGCTACCGATCAAATTCTGAAATCACGAATCGGTTATAGTGAATTAAGTACTATGCATGAACAAGAACTAGCCCGATCAGCAGTCCGATGGATTACTGATTCTACCACTTTTCCAGACGAAATAGTGGCACAAATGTTTCTGAAATTGCCCCGAGCCGAGCAGCGACTGGTGGGTATGTATATGATCCAACACCTCATTACACTGTATGAGGGTCAACATTCTGATCCAGGTCCGTTACATGATATCCTGAACGAGTTACTCCAGTATAGATGGAAAGGTTTAGGTACTGATTTAATTAGTGTCATTCTAGAACAGCGCCACAAATACAGAACGTTTTTGAATCCGCATTTTGTTCATGTCTCACCTCCAGAAAGTAAACCGTTTTACAAAGATAGGCAGCATCCGTTACGAGAAGTACACCCAGTTAGGACACCAGATGGTGAAATGCAACGAGTATTTGTTTACACCCCAGTTACCAAGATGGAACTCTTAGAGATGAAGAAATTAATTCCCTGTCACGACAAAGATCCAGCAGGGTTCCACCGAGAATTAAAAGACATGCTCCGTATGGGAGAATACACGTATCCAGATATTATTAAAATGTTAAAAGTCCTGTTGCCCGCAGGGGTATACGAAAAACTCAAGGAAAAAGATTGGGAGGTGGGAGAGAAAAAGATCGATTGGACAGCTCTAGAAGCTGAAGATAAGATACGAGTACCAGGTACCGGTCTTGGAGACAAATGTAAAGAATTACCAGAATTATTAATACAAGTTTTACCTAGATTATTAGCCACTAAAAAGGAAGACTGGGATGCAATCTCAGCCTGTAAACAGAAACAAGACGAAGACACTAGTGATTTTTATTCTAGATTTGAGAAATGTTTCATAATAAACAGTGGTTTGAAGACGAGTAGTGAGTCATACCCTCATCTTTTTGTTACTAAATTAGTCGAGAATTCAAGTCCACAAGTTAAAAATCGAGTTTTGAAAGTCGAAAGTACTTGGCAAGCTAGTACCCCGTCCCAGATGTTACAGATGCTCCAGTATCACCAGAATAGAATCAGAGAAGAGCAAGAACACGAGAGAAGACGTATGAAAGACACGAAAATGAAAGTACTAGTTGCACAATCTGTTCCTCAAGACAGTCAGAAGAGGGGTCCGAATCAAGCCAGTCATCCTGCAGCTCCCGTTAAAGGGACATGCAATTATTGTAAACAGCCAGGTCATTTTATAAACGAGTGTGCAGTTCTGAAACACAACATAGCCACTGGTAAAACTAAAGAAAGACCACGTCCGCCTAGACAAGAACAAGTTTCACAGACTTCTCAGCCACAGAATGCACAACAGACAGTTCCAGCACCGCAGCCTATTGCTGCAACACAGCATGTTACACAGCAGATGTACCAGTATGCACAGACAGAGTATCCAGAGTATCAAGCGTATTCATGAAACAGCCTAGAGAGGGAGGTAGGCTTGCCTCTCATCGAGATTCCTGTAGATCAAGAAGGTCCCTATGTTCACAGTCAAGTATTAGGGAAAGACAGAAAGTTTTTGATTGATACAGGGGCAAGTAGGACGACCATTAGTCACGACGAGGTTCCAGGGGCTCCGCTCTCAGGCTCTAGAAATGTTTCCCTTGGATTTTCAGGAAAGCCTATTGTAAACGAGATATCAAAGCCAGTTACTCTTGAAGTAGGTCCATTGTCCCGAACTACTGATCTACTGCTTACGAAGTCATGTCCAGAAAATTTGTTAGGCATTAAGACACTGAAAGAGTTAGGTGCAGTTATTTGCTGTTCCCCAGAGGGGGTACGTTTGTTTTTACGTGACTTCAAGGGTCACTATGTTTTACGAGATTTTGATCCGAGATTGTCTAATGTTCCGCAGCATCTATGGGCGCAAGGTCCAACTGATGTTGGTTTCATGCAAATCACACCCCATCGTGTGACTCTCAAGCAAGGTATAGTCTTGCCACGAATCAGACAGTACAGATTGCCACCTGAGGCTGTAGCAGCCTTATCCAAAATTATTGACGAGCTCATTGCTCAAGGAGTAGTTGTAGAAACTGACTCCAATGTATGTAATTCTATCATTCCAGTCATGAAACGTACTGATCCAAATGCACCCCCACTATATCGATTAGTGATCGATCTTCGAGAACTCAATATATGTATCATTCCCCAGTACCCAGTTGTTCCAGATATCTCATCTCTATTGACAGCCATTGATTCTGAGGCTACATTTTTCACAGTCATAGACCTCAAAAACGCATTTTTCAGTGTCCCCATTCATCCAGACAGCAAGTACCTTTTCGGATTCTGTTTAAATGGAAGGAGCTATAAATTCACACGAGCTCCTCAAGGTTTCACAGAAAGTCCTAGTATTTACAGTCAAGCACTCAAGAGACAACTAGACAACATTCACATGCCAACTGACACTGCCCTGCTCCAGTATGTCGATGATCTACTGATCACAGCCCGTTCTGAACGTGCTTGCGAGCGAGCATCACTTACAGTCCTGTATTTCCTAGCCGAGATGGGGCACAAGGTGTCCCCTTCGAAGCTTCAATTCTGTGTCCAGCAAGTGATCTACTTAGGCCACTTACTGTCCAAGTGGGGTAGGCAGTTGACACCCGATCGTATCCAGTTAATAGCGAGTCTTCCACAGCCCAAGACCCAGAAGGAGGTACGTGCTTTTATCGGCCTTACTTCTTATTGCAGACAATGGATTCCTCAGTATGCATTTCTAGCCAAGCCACTGATACAGTTAACGACACAGGAGGCAGCCGTATCGACTGTCCTCCCTTGGACATCTGAACATACACTTAGTTTCAATGAATTAAAGAAAGCCTTATGCCAAGCTCCTGTCCTAGCTACACCGAACTACAATAAGCCTTTTACACTTTTTGTCACAGAACGTAATGGTACAGCATTATCTGTTCTCACACAAGATCAAGCCGGACAGTACAAGCCCTGTGCTTATTTTTCGAGCACACTAGATCCAGTAGCCCAGGCTCTGCCTGCGTGCCTCAAGTCAGTTGCAGCCACAGCACTAGCTATTAGACAAAGTGATTCCATAGTATTAGGACATTCCCTGACAGTACAAGTTCCACACTCCGTGGAAGTTCTTTTAAACCGAACACAGACCCAGCACTTGACAATTGCACGTTTGACAGGTTATGAACTGACACTGTTCCAGCCACACATAGAAATCAGACGCTGCAATGTTCTGAATCCTGCTACACTGTTACCGTCAGTTACTTCCAGTCCTGCCACACATGACTGTGTGGAAGTAGTTAACACCATGACCAAGCCAAGACAAGACCTGACAGATATTCCATTACCAGACCCCGACCTGACACTTTATGTGGATGGTTCATGTATGAGAACAAGTACAGGAGAACTAGTAGCCGCGTATGCAGTGACTACTGACACTGAAGTTATTGAAACACATCGTATTGACACCCTGTCTGCTCAGGCAGCAGAGCTAGTTGCTCTGACACAAGCCTGCATACACGCCAAGAACCTGACAGTTAATATTTACACAGATTCACGCTACGCATTCGGAGTTGTACACGACTTCGGAGTGCTCTGGCAGGAGAGAGGTTTCATGACTTCTCATGGAACCAAGATTCAGCATGGTTTCCTTATTCAAGCTCTGTTAGATGCAATACATTTACCGACAGCTATCGCTATCATGAAGTGCAAAGCACATACGAAAGTTACTGACATTATTTCTCAAGGTAATGATCTAGCAGATCGAACAGCAAGCTTACAGCACAGACATCAGACATACCAGTTAACAAGACACCGACATCCACTCTAGAACCGACTACTTGTATGACAGTTAAGGACCCTACTCAAGATGTCATAGATATCCAGTTACATGCTGCCCCCGAGGAAATTAAGAAATGGTCCGAACAAGGAGGGGTCCAGACAGATCAGGGATGGGTGACGAAGGGTAGAGCCACATGGTTTCTCCCCGACTCAATGGTTCAAGTCATTATCAATACCGCACATAGTCCTGCACATTTAGGAGAAAAAGCCATGATAGACAGTATCCAGAACATCTGGTTTAACAAGCATTTACGAGCTGCAGCCAAGCAGAAAGTCCGTACTTGTATGATATGTTGTCAATTCAATCCAGGTAAAAGTGTCCCGGTGGAACAAGGTGGATTCCAGCCCCCTGACCACCCTTTTGAAGTCCTCCAGATGGATTATATTCAGATGGAGCGATGTCGAGGTTTCAAGTATGTCCTTGTAGTTGTATGCGCTTTGTCCAGGTGGACAGAAGCATATCCAGTCCCAGATTACACAGCCGCGACCACTGCCAAGCAGTTGGTTCGTGAATATTTCCCCCGTTATGGACTCCCAAGGGTCGTATATTCTGATAATGGCCAGCCCTTCTCATCTGAATTAATGAAGCACGTTTCCCTTTTATTAGGGTACCAGTGGAAGTTCCATTGTGTACGCCATCCAGAAGCAGCCGGTCTCGTAGAGAGACATAATCAAACCTTGAAAATCCGTATTGCCAAAGTCTGTCAAGAAAAAGGTGTAGACTGGTTAGTTGCCTTGCCAGTCGCCCTATTTTATATGCGCATGGTCGCACACTCCAGATCAGGTCTGTCCCCTTATGAGGTCGTATTCGGCCGCCCCCCGAATGTATGGGGTACACCCAGACCCCGAAGTATTACCGATGTTTCCAGTAATATGCTGACCGATTACCTAGCTTCCTTGATGTCTGCCCTACACTCTTGTCGTTCACAGGTTGCCGCCGCATTTCCAGACAATACCGAGGTGAAACCGCATGAAATCGTTCCAGGAAGTCTAGTGCTTGTCCGGAATTTTGATCGTTCAAGTCCGCTGGAGCCTCGCTGGAATGAACCGAAGCAAATCCTTCTGACCACCCGTACGGCCGTGAAGTTGGAGGGCCGTAAGGGGTGGGTCCATCTGTCTCACGTCAAGAAATTTCATGGACTAAAACCTAAAACTTTTGCCAAGGATTGCATTTTACCTAAAGACTGCCAAGAAACTATTCTTAAGGACTGTCCCGCAAATGACATTGAAACCAAGCCTCCCCTGTTAGAGAAAACTCCACAGCAGGAGTATAAAAGTAAGCTCCGGTCTAGTAAAATAAGTCAGCCAGTTTAATTGTCTAAGTCCTCCCCTAGGTGAAACGGTTAGACAGGTATCTGACATGTATGAAATAGACCCCCATAGTGAGAGAGTTAGTCAAAACTCAATCCGATGTATCGTTTTTCTAAGTTTTATATTGTTTTTAAGCTTAATGGTTACCTGCACGGGTTATGCATTTCATTTATGTTTTCCAATTTCTCATGTAAATAAGTCTTCTAATGCTACAGTAGAGCACACGTTTAGTGATCTGCCTCCTCACGAACTATCCTATCGTCTTGCTATGCGCAACAATTCATTCATCCGTATGTTACATTATTCACACCAGACCAGCAATGCCACTAATTGTTGGGTGTGTGGTCGACTCCCCCCTTTCCAGACACCGAAGGGAGTTCTGCCACTCTTTCCTTATCCATTTTCACATAACGGTTCATGTGGAGCCTGGTCCATGTTAACGTCATCCACAACAGATATGTCTTTTTTGAACAGTACATGTTTTCCAGACAAGCAAGGTCTTCCCCACAGAACAGGGTTAGATCTAGAAAATGAAGTTTATAATTTAGGTAATTATTCTTCGAAATTCATGGTCCCGAATGTTCAGTCTGATCCTACTCCAGACTTACCTGCTATTTCAGTACTACCAGTCAAAGGCGAATTATGTGTCAGAAATAATGGTTCCGTACATGTAGGACATAGTGATTGTACTACTATTGTCAAGTATAGTGACAGTGGGAAATCTATTTTCAAAGCTTCACGTCATTCTTATTTTGTTTGTGGTCAGACCGCATATGTTCGTCTGCCCCTCGATTGGGAGGGAACCTGTTACATTGCCTTCCTACTGCCACCAGTTTTTCTAGCCCCATCTGATTATCATAGAAACACACATCTAGTACACATTAGACATAGAAGGGAGATTGAATCCCCGATTGTCGATCAAACTGAAACTGCTCTAGAACAGTATACAGATTTCAATAGAGGATTCTTTTTCTTTATAGGACCTATCCAGAATAGTAAGTTAATACGTAGATTGACCAGAACCCTTGAAGCAGTAGTGAATGAGACTGCCTCTGCTCTAGGTAACTTAACCGAAGAGCAATCTGCTATGAGATTTGTCGTGCTCCAAAATCGTCTCGTTCTTGACGTCATACTGGCCGATAGAGGAGGAGCATGTAGAGTCATCGGATCTAGTTGCTGCATTTTCATTCCTAATAACGCGCCGTCTGTTTATTCAGCTATAACCAGACTTCATAAAATTGCCCATCAGTTACACCAGAATCCAGGCACCTGGACATGGTCCGGTTGGCTCTGGGATATCATTTCTGCCTGGGGATGGAAAGTATTGTCCTTTCTAGGTATTGCAGTAGCGATCATATTCAGTTGCTGCCTCTGTATACAATGTGGCCCTGCGATTTGCGGCATTTGTGCTACCTCTTGTATTCCTAGTCCCAAGTCCCGTCCTAGATCCCGTTCCAAGAAAATTCGAGATGAGCAAATGATACTGTATGAAATGATAGATGGTATCATGAATATTGATGTTTCCTGAGGGAAACGTAGTGACAAGGAGGGAATGTGGAAAAGTAAATTTTGCCATGTTCTGTGTCCCTACGTGTTCCCCATCTTATGTTATGTGTGCATGATTAATATGCATATGTATTCCCCATGATCGATTAAAGACGCAATTATAGTTGTGTCCATCTCTAGTATGCCAGTTTCCAGTTCTCGTGAAAGCTACGAGTATCAGGCCTATGTAAAGCTACGTTGCCACGTTTCTCAGTGTGCACGTTATTTCATTGAAAAGTCCCCGTTTCTAGGCCTCAAAAGGGCCCGGACCCAGATTCAGCTCCTGTCTCCTGAACCCTCGCTGAGGAGCGATACAGCCCCCACCTGTATCCCTGACCCTTCACTTACTTCCTGCCTCACAGTGCCCGGCTCGGCCTGGCTCTGCCTGCCAGTCTGCCAAGAGTATGTTATGATTCCAGTTATCAGTCCAGCTCTCCTTCTCTGCATTCCTAAGCTACTGAATCGCATCAATAGTTTCAGTCATCGTCTAGCCTTTACGTCTCCATGTAAGAGAAATACTGTATTTATGGTCATTTAATATTCCTCAACACACACTACATGTAGAATAATGCATGCACCAGTCTTAGTGTCTGTTAGCCTTTGCCCTGATAACTTTTGGATTCTATCAACATGTTCTCTAAACATCAGATACTAGATAGTGTTTAGGTACATGTCGCTCTGACTCTCCAGACTTTCGTCTCTCCTTCTAGCTCAGAAGTCATAGCCCCCAGCTTCTCCCTAGTAACACGTCATCGTCAGTTTGCGCGCACCACTAGGTTAGAGGTCCCGGCTCCTTCGGTAGCCCCCTCCATGTTTCCGCCCCATTTATGACATATTCTGTTACGTCTACATCACATGTCTATGTATACGCCTCCTGTTACACCTACTTTCATCCTTATCTTTCGCGACTGTTGCTAACTCCACCCACTGTCACACCTACTGTATGTACTGTAATGCAATTGTTTTAGTATATATACTTGTGTATTGTTATTAAAAGCCAGCGCGCTCATTCCAGATCCTGCCCGACAGCTGTCGGGGCCCCCCTGTTGGCTAGCCATCCCAGACCTTGCCCGTGCAGGTTGTCCTGTTCCTGTCCTTTATGCTGTATTAAACATGCAAACTCCTACTACCTCGAATCTTGACTCTTATTTATTGAGCTATCTGTTATTGTTATATCTAGTCAAAAATAGAGGTATTATTTATTTATTTACCACACAACAGTGCCCAACAGTAGAGGGGGTGGGTGCACAGGACCCCCAGCAGTGCCCAACAGTATAGGGGTGGGTGCAGAGGACCCCCAGCAGTGCCCAGCAGTGTCCAACAGTATAGGGGGTGGGTGCAGAGGACCCCCAGCAGTGCCCAACAGTGCCCAACAGTAGAGGGGGTGGGTGCACAGGACCCCCAGCAGTGCCCAGCAGTGCCCAACAGTAGAGGGAGTGGGTGCACAGGACCCCCAACAGTGCCCAACAGTAGAGGGGGTGGGTGCACAGGACCCCCAGCAGTGCCCAACAGTATAGTGGTGGGTGCAGAGGACTACCAGAAGTGCCCAATTGTGCCCAACAGTAGAGGGGGTGGGTGCAGAGGACTCCCTGCAGTTCCCAACAGTGCCCAACAGTATATGGGGTGGGTGCAGAGGACCCCTTAGCAGTGCCCAACAGTGCCCAACAGTGGAGGGGTGGGTGCAGAGGACCCCCAGCAGTGCCCAACAGTGCCCAGCAGTAGAGGGGGTGGGTGCAGAGGACCCCCAGCAGTGCCCAACAGTAGAGGGGGTGGGTGCAGAGGACCTCCACCAGTGCCCAACAGTAGAGGGGGTGGGTGCAGAGGACCCCAGCAGTGCCCAACAGTATAGGGGTGGGTGCAGAGGACCCCCAGCAGTGCCCAACAGTGCCCAACAGTAGAGGGGGTGGGTGCACAGGACCCCCAGCAGTGCCCAACAGTATAGGGGGTGGGTGCAGAGGACCCCCAGCAGTGCCCAGCAGTGTCCAACAGTATAGGGGGTGGGTGCAGAGGACCCCCAGCAGTGCCCAACAGTGCCCAACAGTAGAGGGGGTGGGTGCACAGGACCCCCAGCAGTGCCCAGCAGTGCCCAACAGTAGAGGGAGTGGGTGCACAGGACCTCCAACAGTATGGGGGTGGGTGCAGAGGACTACCAGAAGTGCCCAATTGTGCCCAACAGGAGAGGGGGTGGGTGCAGAGGACTCCCAGCAGTTCCCAATAGTGCCCAACAGTATATGGGGTGGGTGCACAGGACACCCAGCACTGCCCAACAGTGCCCAACAGTATAGGAGGTTGGTGCCATGGACCCCCAACAGTGCCCAGACATAGGGGTGTGCATTTCCTACTTCACACAACAACTACCTGCCTGTATGTGTATATCCCTAACTTGTGACTCTCTTGATAGTTGCATATCAACACATCACTCACAGCAGTGACTTACTCCACGGAGAATGGTCTCCTGTCACACACTGAGTGACACACCACATGTGGTTGTTTTGGAAGATCCCACAGCCATATCCACCCATGTAGTTTGCATGCACATCCCCCCCCCTCCAGCATGACTCAATAGTGTGTAGTCATGCAACAGACCACTCAACAAATGAAGCACAAATGGAATTAGGAAGAGTCATGTACATCCCGGACATGATGTGACTGTCCATGTGGTGAAACATGTACTCCCTCATGGAAGGAACAGGGTAGGAAAGCCCTAGATACAAAGCACCCAAATGTGTATTTTTAACACAGATTTTAAATGTGACTATCTGATTCATGAGGTCAAGGCGGATAACATCGTCATGCATAGTGTTGAAAATTATGATGGACTCCCTGAAGGCATTAATACACACCACAAATGCAAGCACAGTGAGTAGCATGGATGGCACTGACCAATTGTCAGATTGTATTTGTGAGCAGGCATGGCCATTGCGCAAGTGAATGCACTAATCAATGGGATATCTATACTGAAGTCACCACAACAATTGTGCAACTGTTTGTAGTGAATATCTCATGTGTCACAGAGGAAGGGACACAAACTGCACACACACAAATCTAGATAATTATCAGAAACATTGGGATAGCACAGAGATACCATGGTCCACCTCATTCCCATCTGAAAAATAGACATCTTTCACAATACCAAAACATTAACATTACACAAACTTGTAGGCACACAGCACCTAAAGCAATTCCCTGAAATGCAATAGTTCAGACAGAAAAATAAAATGCTTCATTCAGCGCCAATTTGTGGGGGAAAAAATGAGTCCAGGCTCACAGAAGGCCAATGGCCAGTCAAAATACAGTCCATAACAATGGTGACTTTGTGGAGGCTGTCACCCCAAAACTTCCCTGCACATGTTGGACTTAAAGGTCCGTGGACCCATGGGGGGCATCATCTGAGTCTGGGTCCGGCACCGCGGTGACAGGAGAGGGAAGGGTATGTGTAGTGGGCGCAGGTGGGGAGGATTCATCCACACTGGCATGTTCAGCGCAAAAGGTTGCAACATATTCAGCGCTGCACACTGCTGCCAGTTCAGACAGGCTACCACCTGAACCCGGGGACACAATGGGAGTGGAGGTAGAGGGCTGTGAGTCAGGTGTATGGTGCCTGTGGGTGGGTGGGTGATGTGTCCCCTGTCCCAGTGAGTGTGCGTACATCCCCCTGAGATTGGGTGAATGGAGGATTGCGCTTAGACTTACGTGTGGGTGTGCTGGGTGTCTCTGTTGGGGTGTGTGATCTTGTGCATCTGCGTGTATGATGGTCAGGGATGGGAGAGGGGGATGTGGATGGGTCAGAAGGAGTGGGGGGGGATTGACGCGGCAGGATGGCAAGTGCTGCCGTCAGTGTTGAGTCCATGGACGCCTAACTCCGATGTTGATCAGACATGTCAGCTGACATGCCCTCCATGAATGACAACAACTGTGTCATTATTTGTGTTTGTCCATGGAGGACAGTCAGCATTGACGCCTGAACAACTTGAACCAACCGGAGTAGGTCAACAGACTCAGCACTGAGGGCAGCAGGGGAGACAGGGGCAGGGGCTACGGTGCCGGGGACAAAGGAGACACGGGGGTAGAGCGGACTCTAGGGCCTCTAACAACTGGGAGGGTGGTGATGGGTCTGGAGGAGGAGGGGACAGACATAGTTGCAGTAGATGGCATTGCTGCATATTCCCCCTCCTCCTGGGAGTCAGAATCTGAGCCGTCTTCATGGTAGGAGGTGTCGTGCTCATGAGGTCCGGCCGCCTGACTCCCCTCACCCTCTGTGCCACTGCCACCCTCCGACTCCTCGAAGCTGGTGGCACTGTTGCTGGGTCCCTCTGTCCGTTCTGTGTCTGTGTCTCCTCCAGGTTGTGGTGATGATGCTGTTGGCAACGAGAAAATGAACAATATATCAGTCACCTGTCCACATCATACATATCAGCAACCAAAAATGTGGGGGCATTTCTAATCATGGCATGCATCATGAGTCACATACCACATAACTCTGCACATATATAAGTCTAGTAATGCGCAATTGTAAGAGACACAACGCTCATTGTATACAAAGATCCAAGTCACAGACCAGGCCACAACTTGGATTACAGTCACAATGATGAGCCACTGCCTGTCAACAGGAGAGGTGTTGAGCAATCACCGTCAAGTTGCCCACTCTGCCACCCAAGGCCAGAGATGGACATGTTCAAATCTGTTTTAGCCTCTGCCACATGGGAACAGTCTTGCCTGGACAGCCATGTGATGCCATCCCTGGAGCTGAAACAAGTTTGCCATCAACTCTCACTGGCATCACAGCTGTATACAGCCCGGCTTGTGTGAAACACAGATGTGTATACAAACAAGCAAGGCTGAAGACGGCTGTAATGCCAGAAAGTTGTAGCAGGAATCTTGTTACCAGTCCAGGGAATGCATGGCTTGACAATTATGGCTAGACTTTTCCATGAGGCACATGGATAGACAGATTTGCACATGCCCATTTTTGAATTTAGGGGCACAGTGTGCAACAGAGAGGTGATGGCTAAAAATCTGACCTGTTGACTATGTGTGAGTATATGATTGGTACAGAGGCTCCCTCCATCGCCAGACACCTTAGTGAAACTCCTCACAGTGGCATCTTTCCCCAGACCATACAGTTGCTAGCACATAACACACACTGCCTGTCAAGTGAAGTGGCACACATGTACAAAATCATAAAAATGTCAAGGCTAATGTGCCTACAATTGTGAATGTCAGAAACATTGATACATTATTGACACATCTGCAACCAGATGGGAAAATATGAAAACAGTAGTGTGGACACCAAGACCAAACTGCGTAGCACCACCAATACATACATGTATCATAAAACGCTGTTGAACAATCAACTCTGGGAGCCAATAACATTTCCTGTAAATCCTACAATGACTACATTCTCCAGCAGCACAGCCTAAGTGCATTGTGACAAGTCCACATCAGATATGACATCTTCAGCACACCACTGACAAGGCTAAACAGATGGTCTCATCACACCTCCCAAGCACAACATCCCAAGCACTCCGTCAATGTGAGTAATACTGGCCAAGTAGTAGAAAATATGAATCTGGCTCTCAATTACTGGGAAGCTATATAAAGTAAGCAAAGGTCACATTGTTTTGCTGCACATCAATATTAGTCCCAAAGAACCTGCAACATTTATTGTGAATATGCACACACGCACTGCCCAGTGTGAGTATGCACAAGCCAAAATTAGGATACATGGACAGTGTGCACATGTAGCTAACACATGAGAAATACAAAGCATACCAAGGACAAAGGCCACTGATGCAGACCCGTGCAGAACTCCTTGTTGAGACTCATTATCAGTGCCAAGGTATCATGAAGGGCAACCACAGTGCACAGGTTGTTGAACAGTTAAGGTACCAACAAGTGTCCCAGACCCCCCCTCCAACATGATGATGTGCTAATCAATCTGCATACCAATACCTTTCTTCCCTAGGAGGACATGCACAAATATGAAATAGACAAAGCAGGGGCCAAATGTGGAGGAGGGAAAGGGATGTAAAAGAGCATTAGCTTAAAAAGGGGCAGTGAAAATATGCATAAAGGGCCTGTCTGACCACACCACCTCAACAATGCATAAAAGGGCCTGTCTGACCACACCACCTCAACTGTGGGAATGTTACCAGGTTTCAAAACACTGCAGGTAGCATGTGACACACATGACAGCAAACAGACATGTACCTACCCCCTCCTTTCTGCTGTCCCTCCTGCATCTGCCTGTGGAGGTCAGGGAAAACAATGGCCAGGACCCGGAGCAGGTTGGGGGTTAGGTGACGTGTGCCTCCATGCCGACGTGGAGCCTCAAGCTTGAGCTGCACCCGGACGATACGGCGGGTCCAGCACCGGATGTCCTGCCACCTCTTGCAGATGTTCCGGACCCTGCGGTAAGTTTCCCCCCTCAGACCTGACATTCCTGACAGCCCTGGCAATGTCCAGCCAGATGTCCTCCTTCTCATGGGCAGATACCTGTCAGGAATAAAAAGTGAAAGTACATCAGTACACCTGCTCCATGTCCCAAAGACACACACTTGCCACACATTGATGATAACAACAGGGCAGAGGATACAGACAAGGACTAGTATCATTTTTCATGTGAATGTGGCCTGTGAGCAAACAACAATGCACTACATGCCTGTGAAAGGCAACAGATGCCCTAGGGCTTTAAAGCCACTCACTGAGCATGGCTAACACTGAACAAGGTATGCTTTTGCAGGGTGGTATACGTGACATGCTGGCACATATCCCACTACACCTAAGAACTCTAAGCAGACCACACATTCTCAAGTGAATGTACTTAGCACAATGCCAGTAAGCAGTAAACACTATTTAGATACATCATTCACTGCATGGTAGATATTTTTATGTACACACCAGGCACTGTATCAAAACTACATTGCATCTCTCTGTCCCATAAAAACACAATGACTGCAGTGACACTCACACATTCATCACTCACCTGATCCCCTGGTGTCCCATACAGTTTGCTGTAGTTGGGTAGGAGGGCATCCAGTAGGGCCTGGTTCTCCTCCTTACTGAATGCAGGTGCCCTCTCCATGGTCAGCAAAAACTGGGTCCAGGGAATGCAGAGACAGCAGCTGTGTTGTCCACTCCTATGTTGTGCAGGCAAGTGCCCTCTCACAGCCACATGCAGCCTCAAATCAGTGCTGCTGAGGGGCTGTCATTCTCAGGAAGACAGTGTGATAGGGCACATTACTTTGCATCCTATGTTTCATCCGATCCCATTCCACATAAGGCCCTGACACACATTTGCATGGTTTGAAATTTTAGCTCTAGCTACACAACAAACATTGCAACATTGTATGGTTTCGCCCAACTGAATTTTGCAGGACACCTGTAGCACACTCAAATCTCTGTTTCCTTGACAAACAGCCTGCATTCAGTGCATCCAAATCGTCCCCTAGGTGTTCCCTATGTATTTTCAGGCATCCACACACAAGTACGGTGCGTGCATCGTTGCAAACGCCATGTTTCGATAGTGATACGACCCATACACCCACACGCACCAGTGGGGTACGCTTCAGACTTGTATCGCGTATGGGCACAATGCATTTGCGAGACGACCCGTACACCCGCACGCACCAGTGGGGTACGCTCCAGACTTGTATTGCGTATGGGCACAATGCATTGGTAAGACGACCCGTACACCAGCACGCACCAGTGGGGTACGCTCCACACACGTATGGGCACAATGCATTGGTGAGACGACCCGTATACCTGCACGCACCAGTGGGGTACGCTCCACATGTGTATGGGCATAATGCATTTGTGAGATGACCCGTACACCCGCACGCATCAGTGGGGTACGCTCCACACGTGTAGGGGCACAATGCATTGGTGAGACGACTCGTACACCCGCACGTACCAGTGGGGTACGCTCCACACGCGTATGGGCACAATGCATTGGTGAGACGACCGGTACACCAGCACGCACCAGCGGGGTACGCTCCACATGCGTAAGGGCACAATGCATTGGTGAGATGACCCGTACACCCGCACGCACCAGTGGGGTACGCTCCACACACGTATGGGCACAATGCATTGGTGAGACGACCCGTACACGCGCACGCACCAGTGGGGTACGCTCCACACGCATGAGGGCACAATACATTTGCAAGATGACCCGTACACCCGCACGCACCAGTGGGGTACGCTCCAAACTTGTATCGCGTATGGGCACAATGCATTGGTGAGATAACCCGTACACCCGCACGCACCAGTGGGGTACGCTCCACACGCGTAAGGGCACAATGCATTGGTGAGACGACCCGTACACCCGCACGCACCAGTGGGGTACGCTCCACACACGTATGGGCACAATGCATTGGTGAGATGACCCGTACACCCGCACGCACCAGTGGGGTACGCTCCACATGCGTAAGGACACAATGCATTTGCGAGACGACCCGTACACCCGCAAGCACCAGTGGGGTACGCTCCACACGCGTATGGGCACAATGCATTGGTGAGATGACCCGTACACCCGCATGCACCAGTGTGGTACACTCCAGACTTGTATCGCGTATGGGCACAATGCATTTGCAAGACGACCCATACACCCCCATGCACCAGTGGGGTATGACCCAGACTTGTATCGTGTATGGGCACAATGCATTGGTGAGATGACCAGTACACCCGCACGCACCAGTGGGGTATGCTCCACACGCGTATGAGCACAATGCATTGGTGAGACGACCCATACACCCGCACGCACCAGTGGGGTAAGCTCCACACTCGTAAGGGCACAATGCATTGGTGAGACGACCCGTACACCCGCACGCACCAGTGGGGTACGCTCCACACGCGTATCGGCACAATGCATTGGGAAGACGACCCGTACACCCGCACGCACCAGTGGGGTACGCTCCACACGCGTAAGGGTACAATGCATTTGCGAGACGACCCGTACATCCGCACGCACCAGTGGGGTACGCTCCAGACTTGTATCGCGTATGGGCACAATGCATTTGCGAGACGACCCGTATACCTGCACGCACCAGTGGGGTACTGGGCGTATCACATGCTCCAGTGAATGCTTGTGTACAGTGCATTCCACAAGCTCACGCATGGCACCATTACTATAGTGACAACAGGAAAACACATGGCAGGGATGTGGGTGTGAGCTCATCATGAGGATGTCCATGTATGTATTTGCATGGCAGACCTACATTAGCAGGAGGCCCCCAATGTGGCACACAGTAATATAGCAGAGGGCATGTGAACTAATGGCACTGTTGATGTTTGATGGGCTGTGGAGACATGACATTTGTGATGGGCCACTATGTGGTTTACATTACCTTGACACTTGTCACATGAGTAACATAATGGACATATAGTCATTCACATGAACACTGTGATGGCACACTCTTCATTACGGACATCTGTCACATGATGCCAGGTACAGGGGCACTGTCTCACTGTACCAATTTACGCTATGCATGACCCTGTGTGACAATGTAATGTGTGTGCCATGTAATAGATTGGACATGCTCTTTGTATTGGGTAAACGTCATCCTCTATAGGTGCATCTATGATGGGTCTGTGACGTGATAGCAAGTGTGTCACATGTGCGCACACCATGCCACAGGGGCATTTCAGCAGCTCATATGTGTGATGGCATCATAGAGCATTTGGCCACAGAACTACAGATCTGCATTGAGAGGATGGCTGTGGTGTAGTATTGTAAAATGCAAAACTCATGCACAATATCACTGAAATGCGAAATATAGAGCACATGTGACATGGGTGCGTTCCGTGCAGTCAGCTGTCTGGATGTGTTGGCCACCTTCTCATGCAGGTCACGTGACATGTGTCACTGACACTATACATTGGTCTGCCAACTCTGACATGCCCAGATTATCTTTTGTGTGCATGTCATGTCCATTTCACAGACAACAGGGGAATCAGTTTTGTGGTAAGAGTACCAAGTAGCTTGCATAACTGTCCATGATGTATAGCCCACGGCAGGTTCATAAGTGATTTCATGTGTGTAATCAGTGTTGATTGTGCTATGTACATTGTAAAATTTGTTGGCTGATAGTTGTACACATTTTTACCCACACATGTCGTGCAGGGCACCCCCTCTACCAAGGCCGTTGCCTGACTTGGATGCCATGAGGGAACGGGATTGCATCCACCGCTACAGATTTCCGCAGGAGTTGATTCAGAATTTGACGGACAGGCTGGAACCACATCTACAACCGTGACAAAGGTATCCAGCTGCGCTGACACCCAAGGTAAAGGTGATGGCAGCCCTACATTTCTTTGCCACAGGTACGTTCCAATTCACCATAGGTGATGTGGGGGGGATGTCCCAGACCATGTTCAGCCGTGTCCTCCATGATGTCTCAGCTGCTATGTTGCAGCACATTGATGAATTCATTAAGTTCCCCACTCCACAAGAGTTGAACAATGTCAAGGGTGCATTCTATGCCCTGGGACACATGCCACATGTAATTGGGTCCATTGATGGGACACATGTTGGACTGGTGCCACCACAGTCTCAGGAGCAGGCCTTCAGCAACCGGAAACATTACCACCCCATAAATGCCCTGGTGGTGTGTCTTGCTAACATGATGATTTCCCATGTTTGTGCACATTTTCTAGGATCATGCCATGATGCATTCATCATGAGGCGGAGCAGGGTACCACAGATGATGCTGCAGCTGCGCAACCATCGGGCATGTCTTGTTGGTGGGTATACACTGTTACTCATGTATGTCTCAATGTAAATTAGCTCTCTCATGGCTACTCATTGCACACTCATTGACATGATGTATTGTTGTAGGAGACGCCGGATATCCAAACATGCCTTGGCTCATGACTTGACTACGCAACCCCAGAACTGCCGCAGACCAGCATTACAATAATGCCCATGGTCAGACCCGGCGTGTGATCGAGCGTACGTTTGGACTCCCGAAGAGCCGGTTCAGGTGTCTCGACAAGACAGGTGGATCCCTACCATACTCCCCGCTCAAGGTGTGTGACATCTTCACCGTGTGCTGCATGCTGCACAACATGGCAGTGGAGGGGGGGGTGCCACTCATCCTGGATCCTGATGAAGAGGACCATCCGCCCGTTGAGGACGAAGGCCTTGGGCAGGATGCTAGCGATGAGGAGGAAGAGGATGATATCCGGAGTCAACCCATACGCAACATCTTCTCATAACGGTGAGTACCTGTATAATAGTGTGTAATCTACCACTATAGAGTGACATGTGTAACATATTGGGTGTCTGGCAGTCTGTACACAATATCACTTTGATTTTTGTGGTGCTGTGTCACACAAGTGACAATGTCATGCCACACACATGAGCACAATGATTGAAGTTGGAATGTACAAGTGTACTATGTTGTTAGTGTATTGTACGTGACCATGTATAAATGAATCTATACAGTATGTGACCCCTTGTGTGCCGGTCCTTTCCAGGTCGCCCTGCCTGTTGTCTGTTCGTGTCATCTTGCTCCTCCTGCAATTACTCTTGACGATAGCAACATCGGGTGAATCTGCGTACACTGCACAGACATGTGGAAATGTCAATTTGGGTAAGGATTCCAAACAGGCAGTTCATTGTTGGTATGGTTTGTTATTGTGTAGAAACTGTTCGTGCGCATGTTGTAGGCCCATACATACATGTCACATTGCCATGTATCTAATTGCATGTAGTGCCACTCCCATAACAAGACAGTCACCTTACTTGACAGTCATCTGTAGTCGAGTTTAGAATTTGGTGAATGCATCAATGTGTGCTAACATTGACCCTGACACATTGCGGATGGCACAGGTTGCCATTGTGTGTGACATCACAAACACAGGCACTGTGGAGAATTGCTGCCTCACTGTGTGCAGCAGGATGTGTCAGAATCATCCACTCAACCTTGTGGGCCAGTACAGTTATATTTCCTGTGAACCATGTTGTGCCGGTGTGGGCCAGTGTATGTCCCACATGTTCTGTCAATTGTCCTCTGAGTCTTTTTGCATGGATGCATTGCCCCTTGTGGCAGGATGTCATGTCACAGTCACGTCGTTAACTCAGTGCCAGTGGACAACACTGCTTCGCTAGCTTTCTCAGGAAGTTGATGTTAACTTTCCTTTCTCATGATGCCAGGTATGTTGCACTGATTACATCACAACGTTGGCCTGTAGCTAATGTTCACACTTACGTGGCAACAGTCCGTTGAGGTCATTGTCTGAAATCTCTTCTGCCATGCAGCATATCCTGGTCACGGTAGGGTTGTATCTTTTAGCATTGTTCCTATTTACGCGCAGTTGAGTTTGTTTACACATGCTTGTCCTGTCTAGCACAGTAAGGCACAGTTGCAAGTGGTAATGAGTGGCCCCTATGGGGCTTCCTGGTGTTTAGGTTATTTCCTTCCTCATTTGAGGAGCTGCTTACGGCTCTTGCGGGTGATGTCTACTTTCCCTTCAAGACCCTCACTGATTCACAGGGCTGAGTACGAATAGTTGGCTTTTTGTCATTTGCACTGCTATACGTCACAATTACTGAGATAGCGAGCATCAATCATACACTGTGACGTCGTTCATGGCTGCATGGATCTAATTGCACTGTAGCAGCCTAGTGAGCATCATACATGCTCCATTTTGGTGACAACCCCTACCAACTCTCATGTGTCCGTGTTGAAGGATCTGATCTTGTCTCATTGCAAGATCTGTGATCACTAATAGAACACAGTGGCAGTGGTTACACTACACAGGTGTGAGTCGTACAGTGTAGGTGCCAAGATAATCTGTGAATCTGTAACTGAAAGTATGGAATCCTTATGCTTGTTTTGGTTTTTTCAGATCTCCCTCTCTGCAGTTCCCATCCTCACCTTCCCTCGCCTGATCGCCCTAATGTGTCTCTCATCAGTAGTCAGACCAAGGGGATATTGGGAGATGGAAACCTTCCAGCATCACACCACTCTGTTGGTCACAGGTACGGACAGTCCCTGGCAGTTGTGTGGAGAGTGTATCAGCAGCATTACAGGTAATATCATTGCATGAGTGTCATAGTCCTATGAGCAATGCCACTGGCCATGTAAATTGGCTGATGCAGCATGGCCTTGCAACTATGTTCATACTATTGTGTAGGAACTGTGTTTTACACTGTACATTGAGCCTCATGGCTGTCACCGCCGGTATCTTTCCAGACTGCAAGCGTTCAATATGGCATTCTTTACAATGATAGTTCATATGTGGTTATGTGTACACTGACAACATGCATGCTGTTCCTAATGGCTAATGGACCATATTGTGCATGATGTACATGGTTGTGTATGTGTTCTGTTGCTTGCTACACACAACGTGCAGGCTACAGCTGCTGACGCAGTGTGTCCTGTGCCCCGCTTGGCATTATGGTGACTGGTCCAGTGGCCGTGATGTTTATTCAATGATCACACATTTTCTGGGACTGACCCATGGTTAACCACCACTCCAGGCTCACATACACATGTCAAGTTTTGCCTAGCAAGAATCCTTGGTTTGTGTGGCTCTTTGGCATGTTCTATCGCCCCTTCTGCCATCATGTGTTCACTCCTCCCGGCTGCAGCATCCCCAGCCACAACGCTGCACCGCATGTCCCAATCCAGCCATGCACACCTATGAGATACTCATCCATACATCTATCCATCCATCATTGAAGCATGCCGCAGCTTGTCTGCGCCACTGTTGGACAACCGCCATGACAAAGGCAAGTCCGTCAGCACCTGCAACATGCACACTGCTAGACACTCAGCTCATTTGATGACACATATGACCGCATCAGTAGGAAGTTGTTTAGCTAGCAAGTCCCTCCCCGTTTTAATAGTGGTGGACGATTGTCCTTGGCTCTCATAGGGGTACCAGGTGCACACACACATATGTTTTACCATAATTGCCATGAGGGGACGTAGTGGTTGTTTATTTTTGCACCATATTATTATTAGTTAGGGAATCACTGTTTGTATTTACCTCTTTGTTCTTTACTCAGACGAAGACAGAGTGGGCGATGATGAGAAGTGGGTAAACTGGCAATTGTCTGTCAGGAACCCCCTCGGGTGTTGTTACCGTGAGGCACACTCTCTTAGCTCTCTTCTTTTTAATTATGTGAGTGGGATCAGACCTTGGTGTAAATTTGATGTAAACGTGAAACACACCATGACCCTATGGATTAGTGTAAAGGTACACCTCTGAGGCAGTATTTTGAATTGACCATGTAACTCTGCCATTTGTTGTAAGGAATTTGTTGAGAGTTGGGTTAGGTCTTTTTGTTGTTGAACAGTGTCTGAATGGGGTGCGCCATTTTCCCTTGGTATCCACTTAGACTCCTTTTGATTGAATGACATATGTGACACAACACACTCATGCCCCAGACAACCTCCACACAGTGAACAGCAGACAATCATCCACCTGGTAACACGCTACCACAAACACACCCATGACAGCCTCTCGGGCTGTGTGTGCAACTCATACTGACAACTCGACGCAGACACACTTAACAGTGCGTGTACGTACAACCAGGTCATGTGCCTTGTACTGCACACACACTACTTCCAGCAGCACCACATTGTGATGTATTACCTCGTTGACACAACACCACCACACATCGCCCCAAATGCTGTAACGTGGTAATACGCAACCTGAGAACACCACATATGCCGGGACATCACAGACGGATTGACCAAATCCCACAGGGATCACACACCCAATCCAGGATTATGATTGGTCAGACTTAACGGACTACACCCTCAGAGTCACATCCAACACCATGGACACACTCTGCATTGTCAAACATCTGCACAGCCTGTTTCACACCAGCATCCTGACCAGCATAATTGTAACTATCATCTACAGCTCTCCTACACTACACACAAAATTTGCCTAAGCCATCTATCAATCAGTTGATTCATTAGTGCCCAACAGTGCCCAGCAGTAGAGGGGGTGGGTGCAGAGGACCCCCAGCAGTGCCCAACAGTAGAGGGGGTGGGTGCAGAGGACCTCCACCAGTGCCCAACAGTAGAGGGGGTGGGTGCAGAGGACCCCAGCAGTGCCCAACAGTAGAGGGGGTGGGTGCCCGAGACCCCCAGCAGTGCCCAACAGTATAGGGGTGGGTGCAGAGGACCCCCAGCAGTGCCCAACAGTGCTCAACAGTAGAGGGGGTGGGTGCACAGGACCCCCAGCAGTGCCCAACAGTATAGGGGGTGGGTGCAGAGGACCCCCAGCAGTGCCCAGCAGTGTCCAACAGTATAGGGGGTGGGTGCAGAGGACCCCCAGCAGTGCCCAACAGTGCCCAACAGTAGAGGGGGTGGGTGCACAGGACCCCCAGCAGTGCCCAGCAGTGCCCAACAGTAGAGGGAGTGGGTGCACAGGACCTCCAACAGTATGGGGGTGGGTGCAGAGGACTACCAGAAGTGCCCAATTGTGCCCAACAGGAGAGGGGGTGGGTGCAGAGGACTCCCAGCAGTTCCCAATAGTGCCCAACAGTATATGGGGTGGGTGCACAGGACACCCAGCACTGCCCAACAGTGCCCAACAGTATAGGAGGTGGGTGCCATGGACCCCCAACAGTGCCCAGACATAGGGGTGTGCATTTCCTACTTCACACAACAACTACCTGCCTGTATGTGTATATCCCTAACTTGTGACTCTCTTGATAGTTGCATATCAACACATCACTCACAGCAGTGACTTACTCCACGGAGAATGGTCTCCTGTCACACACTGAGTGACACACCACATGTGGTTGTTTTGGAAGATCCCACAGCCATATCCACCCATGTAGTTTGCATGCACATCCCCCCCCCCTCCAGCATGACTCAATAGTGTGTAGTCATGCAACAGACCACTCAACAAATGAAGCACAAATGGAATTAGGAAGAGTCATGTACATCCCGGACATGATGTGACTGTCCATGTGGTGAAACATGTACTCCCTCATGGAAGGAACAGGGTAGGAAAGCCCTAGATACAAAGCACCCAAATGTGTATTTTTAACACAGATTTTAAATGTGACTATCTGATTCATGAGGTCAAGGCGGATAGCATCGTCATGCATAGTGTTGAAAATTATGATGGACTCCCTGAAGGCATTAATACACACCACAAATGCAAGCACAGTGAGTAGCATGGATGGCACTGACCAATTGTCAGATTGTATTTGTGAGCAGGCATGGCCATTGCGCAAGTGAATGCACTAATCAATGGGATATCTATACTGAAGTCACCACAACAATTGTGCAACTGTTTGTAGTGAATATCTCATGTGTCACAGAGGAAGGGACACAAACTGCACACACACAAATCTAGATAATTATCAGAAACATTGGGATAGCACAGAGATACCATGGTCCACCTCATTCCCATCTGAAAAATAGACATCTTTCACAATACCAAAACATTAACATTACACAAACTTGTAGGCACACAGCACCTAAAGCAATTCCCTGAAATGCAATAGTTCAGACAGAAAAATAAAATGCTTCATTCAGCGCCAATTTGTGGGGGAAAAAATGAGTCCAGGCTCACAGAAGGCCAATGGCCAGTCAAAATACAGTCCATAACAATGGTGACTTTGTGGAGGCTGTCACCCCAAAACTTCCCTGCACATGTTGGACTTAAAGGTCCGTGGACCCATGGGGGGCATCATCTGAGTCTGGGTCCGGCACCGCGGTGACAGGAGAGGGAAGGGTATGTGTAGTGGGCGCAGGTGGGGAGGATTCATCCACACTGGCATGTTCAGCGCAAAAGGTTGCAACATATTCAGCGCTGCACACTGCTGCCAGTTCAGACAGGCTACCACCTGAACCCGGGGACACAATGGGAGTGGAGGTAGAGGGCTGTGAGTCAGGTGTATGGTGCCTGTGGGTGGGTGGGTGATGTGTCCCCTGTCCCAGTGAGTGTGCGTACATCCCCCTGAGATTGGGTGAATGGAGGATTGCGCTTAGACTTACGTGTGGGTGTGCTGGGTGTCTCTGTTGGGGTGTGTGATCTTGTGCATCTGCGTGTATGATGGTCAGGGATGGGAGAGGGGGATGTGGATGGGTCAGAAGGAGTGGGGGGGAATTGACGCGGCAGGATGGCAAGTGCTGCCGTCAGTGTTGAGTCCATGGACGCCTAACTCCGATGTTGATCAGACATGTCAGCTGACATGCCCTCCATGAATGACAACAACTGTGTCATTATTTGTGTTTGTCCATGGAGGACAGTCAGCATTGACGCCTGAACAACTTGAACCAACCGGAGTAGGTCAACAGACTCAGCACTGAGGGCAGCAGGGGAGACAGGGGCAGGGGCTACGGTGCCGGGGACAAAGGAGACACGGGGGTAGAACGGACTCTAGGGCCTCTAACAACTGGGAGGGTGGTGATGGGTCTGGTGGAGGAGGGGACAGACATAGTTGCAGTAGATGGCATTGCTGCATATTCCCCCTCCTCCTGGGAGTCAGAATCTGAGCCGTCTGCATGGTAGGAGGTGTCGTGCTCATGAGGTCCGGCCGCCTGACTCCCCTCACCCTCTGTGCCACTGCCACCCTCCGACTCCTCGAAGCTGGTGGCACTGTTGCTGGGTCCCTCTGTCCGTTCTGTGTCTGTGTCTCCTCCAGGTTGTGGTGATGATGCTGTTGGCAACGAGAAAATGAACAATATATCAGTCACCTGTCCACATCATACATATCAGCAACCAAAAATGTGGGGGCATTTCTAATCATGGCATGCATCATGAGTCACATACCACATAACTCTGCACATATATAAGTCTAGTAATGCGCAATTGTAAGAGACACAACGCTCATTGTATACAAAGATCCAAGTCACAGACCAGGCCACAACTTGGATTACAGTCACAATGATGAGCCACTGCCTGTCAACAGGAGAGGTGTTGAGCAATCACCGTCAAGTTGCCCACTCTGCCACCCAAGGCCAGAGATGGACATGTTCAAATCTGTTTTAGCCTCTGCCACATGGGAACAGTCTTGCCTGGACAGCCATGTGATGCCATCCCTGGAGCTGAAACAAGTTTGCCATCAACTCTCACTGGCATCACAGCTGTGTACAGCCCGGCTTGTGTGAAACACAGATGTGTATACAAACAAGCAAGGCTGAAGACGGCTGTAATGCCAGAAAGTTGTAGCAGGAATCTTGTTACCAGTCCAGGGAATGCATGGCTTGACAATTATGGCTAGACTTTTCCATGAGGCACATGGATAGACAGATTTGCACATGCCCATTTTTGAATTTAGGGGCACAGTGTGCAACAGAGAGGTGATGGCTAAAAATCTGACCTGTTGACTATGTGTGAGTATATGATTGGTACAGAGGCTCCCTCCATCGCCAGACACCTTAGTGAAACTCCTCACAGTGGCATCTTTCCCCAGACCATACAGTTGCTAGCACATAACACACACTGCCTGTCAAGTGAAGTGGCACACATGTACAAAATCATGAAAATGTCAAGGCTAATGTGCCTACAATTGTGAATGTCAGAAACATTGATACATTATTGACACATCTGCAACCAGATGGGAAAATATGAAAACAGTAGTGTGGACACCAAGACCAAACTGCGTAGCACCACCAATACATACATGTATCATAAAACGCTGTTGAACAATCAACTCTGGGAGCCAATAACATTTCCTGTAAATCCTACAATGACTACATTCTCCAGCAGCACAGCCTAAGTGCATTGTGACAAGTCCACATCAGATATGACATCTTCAGCACACCACTGACAAGGCTAAACAGATGGTCTCATCACACCTCCCAAGCACAACATCCCAAGCACTCCGTCAATGTGAGTAATACTGGCCAAGTAGTAGAAAATATGAATCTGGCTCTCAATTACTGGGAAGCTATATAAAGTAAGCAAAGGTCACATTGTTTTGCTGCACATCAATATTAGTCCCAAAGAACCTGCAACATTTATTGTGAATATGCACACACGCACTGCCCAGTGTGAGTATGCACAAGCCAAAATTAGGATACATGGACAGTGTGCACATGTAGCTAACACATGAGAAATACAAAGCATACCAAGGACAAAGGCCACTGATGTAGACCCGTGCAGAACTCCTTGTTGAGACTCATTATCAGTGCCAAGGTATCATGAAGGGCAACCACAGTGCACAGGTTGTTGAACAGTTAAGGTACCAACAAGTGTCCCAGACCCCCCCTCCAACATGATGATGTGCTAATCAATCTGCATACCAATACCTTTCTTCCCTAGGAGGACATGCACAAATATGAAATAGACAAAGCAGGGGCCAAATGTGGAGGAGGGAAAGGGATGTAAAAGAGCATTAGCTTAAAAAGGGGCAGTGAAACAATGCATAAAGGGCCTGTCTGACCACACCACCTCAACAATGCATAAAAGGGCCTGTCTGACCACACCACCTCAACTGTGGGAATGTTACCAGGTTTCAAAACACTGCAGGTAGCATGTGACACACATGACAGCAAACAGACATGTACCTACCCCCTCCTTTCTGCTGTCCCTCCTGCATCTGCCTGTGGAGGTCAGGGAAAACAATGGCCAGGACCCGGAGCAGGTTGGGGGTTAGGTGACGTGTGCCTCCATGCCGTCGTGGAGCCTCAAGCTTGAGCTGCACCCGGACGATACGGCGGGTCCAGCACCGGATGTCCTGCCACCTCTTGCAGATGTTCCGGACCCTGCGGTAAGTTTCCCCCCTCAGACCTGACATTCCTGACAGCCCTGGCAATGTCCAGCCAGATGTCCTCCTTCTCATGGGCAGATACCTGTCAGGAATAAAAAGTGAAAGTACATCAGTACACCTGCTCCATGTCCCAAAGACACACACTTGCCACACATTGATGATAACAACAGGGCAGAGGATACAGACAAGGACTAGTATCATTTTTCATGTGAATGTGGCCTGTGAGCAAACAACAATGCACTACATGCCTGTGAAAGGCAACAGATGCCCTAGGGCTTTAAAGCCACTCACTGAGCATGGCTAACACTGAACAAGGTATGCTTTTGCAGGGTGGTATACGTGACATGCTGGCACATATCCCACTACACCTAAGAACTCTAAGCAGACCACACATTCTCAAGTGAATGTACTTAGCACAATGCCAGTAAGCAGTAAACACTATTTAGATACATCATTCACTGCATGGTAGATATTTTTATGTACACACCAGGCACTGTATCAAAACTACATTGCATCTCTCTGTCCCATAAAAACACAATGACTGCAGTGACACTCACACATTCATCACTCACCTGATCCCCTGGTGTCCCATACAGTTTGCTGTAGTTGGGTAGGAGGGCATCCAGTAGGGCCTGGTTCTCCTCCTTACTGAATGCAGGTGCCCTCTCCATGGTCAGCAAAAACTGGGTCCAGGGAATGCAGAGACAGCAGCTGTGTTGTCCACTCCTATGTTGTGCAGGCAAGTGCCCTCTCACAGCCACATGCAGCCTCAAATCAGTGCTGCTGAGGGGCTGTCATTCTCAGGAAGACAGTGTGATAGGGCACATTACTTTGCATCCTATGTTTCATCCGATCCCATTCCACATAAGGCCCTGACACACATTTGCATGGTTTGAAATTTTAGCTCTAGCTACACAACAAACATTGCAACATTGTATGGTTTCGCCCAACTGAATTTTGCAGGACACCTGTAGCACACTCAAATCTCTGTTTCCTTGACAAACAGCCTGCATTCAGTGCATCCAAATCGTCCCCTAGGTGTTCCCTATGTATTTTCAGGCATCCACACACAAGTACGGTGCGTGAATCGTTGCAAACGCCATGTTTCGATAGTGATACGACCCATACACCCACACGCACCAGTGGGGTACGCTTCAGACTTGTATCGCGTATGGGCACAATGCATTTGCGAGACGACCCGTACACCCGCACGCACCAGTGGGGTACGCTCCAGACTTGTATTGCGTATGGGCACAATGCATTGGTAAGACGACCCGTACACCAGCACGCACCAGTGGGGTACGCTCCACACACGTATGGGCACAATGCATTGGTGAGACGACCCGTATACCTGCACGCACCAGTGGGGTACGCTCCACATGTGTATGGGCATAATGCATTTGTGAGATGACCCGTACACCCGCACGCATCAGTGGGGTACGCTCCACACGTGTAGGGGCACAATGCATTGGTGAGATGACTCGTACACCCGCACGTACCAGTGGGGTACGCTCCACACGCGTATGGGCACAATGCATTGGTGAGACGACCGGTACACCAGCACGCACCAGCGGGGTACGCTCCACATGCGTAAGGGCACAATGCATTGGTGAGATGACCCGTACACCCGCACGCACCAGTGGGGTACGCTCCACACACGTATGGGCACAATGCATTGGTGAGACGACCCGTACACGCGCACGCACCAGTGGGGTACGCTCCACACGCATGAGGGCACAATGCATTTGCAAGATGACCCGTACACCCGCACGCACCAGTGGGGTACGCTCCAAACTTGTATCGCGTATGGGCACAATGCATTGGTGAGATAACCCGTACACCCGCACGCACCAGTGGGGTACGCTCCACACGCGTAAGGGCACAATGCATTGGTGAGACGACCCGTACACCCGCACGCACCAGTGGGGTACGCTCCACACACGTATGGGCACAATGCATTGGTGAGATGACCCGTACACCCGCACGCACCAGTGGGGTACGCTCCACATGCGTAAGGACACAATGCATTTGCGAGACGACCCGTACACCCGCAAGCACCAGTGGGGTACGCTCCACACGCGTATGGGCACAATGCATTGGTGAGATGACCCGTACACCCGCATGCACCAGTGTGGTACACTCCAGACTTGTATCGCGTATGGGCACAATGCATTTGCAAGACGACCCGTACACCCCCATGCACCAGTGGGGTATGACCCAGACTTGTATCGTGTATGGGCACAATGCATTGGTGAGATGACCAGTACACCCGCACGCACCAGTGGGTTATGCTCCACACGCGTATGAGCACAATGCATTGGTGAGACGACCCATACACCCGCACGCACCAGTGGGGTAAGCTCCACACTCGTAAGGGCACAATGCATTGGTGAGACGACCCGTACACCCGCACGCACCAGTGGGGTACGCTCCACACGCGTATCGGCACAATGCATTGGGAAGACGACCCGTACACCCGCACGCACCAGTGGGGTACGCTCCACACGCGTAAGGGTACAATGCATTTGCGAGACGACCCGTACATCCGCACGCACCAGTGGGGTACGCTCCAGACTTGTATCGCGTATGGGCACAATGCATTTGCGAGACGACCCGTATACCTGCACGCACCAGTGGGGTACTGGGCGTATCACATGCTCCAGTGAATGCTTGTGTACAGTGCATTCCACAAGCTCACGCATGGCACCATTACTATAGTGACAACAGGAAAACACATGGCAGGGATGTGGGTGTGAGCTCATCATGAGGATGTCCATGTATGTATTTGCATGGCAGACCTACATTAGCAGGAGGCCCCCAATGTGGCACACAGTAATATAGCAGAGGGCATGTGAACTAATGGCACTGTTGATGTTTGATGGGCTGTGGAGACATGACATTTGTGACGGGCCACTATGTGGTTTACATTACCTTGACACTTGTCACATGAGTAACATAATGGACATATAGTCATTCACATGAACACTGTGATGGCACACTCTTCATTACGGACATCTGTCACATGATGCCAGGTACAGGGGCACTGTCTCACTGTACCAATTTACGCTATGCATGACCCTGTGTGACAATGTAATGTGTGTGCCATGTAATAGATTGGACATGCTCTTTGTATTGGGTAAACGTCATCCTCTATAGGTGCATCTATGATGGGTCTGTGACGTGATAGCAAGTGTGTCACATGTGCGCACACCATGCCACAGGGGCATTTCAGCAGCTCATATGTGTGATGGCATCATAGAGCATTTGGCCACAGAACTACAGATCTGCATTGAGAGGATGGCTGTGGTGTAGTATTGTAAAATGCAAAACTCATGCACAATATCACTGAAATGCGAAATATAGAGCACATGTGACATGGGTGCGTTCCGTGCAGTCAGCTGTCTGGATGTGTTGGCCACCTTCTCATGCAGGTCACGTGACATGTGTCACTGACACTATACATTGGTCTGCCAACTCTGACATGCCCAGATTATCTTTTGTGTGCATGTCATGTCCATTTCACAGACAACAGGGGAATCAGTTTTGTGGTAAGAGTACCAAGTAGCTTGCATAACTGTCCATGATGTATAGCCCACGGCAGGTTCATAAGTGATTTCATGTGTGTAATCAGTGTTGATTGTGCTATGTACATTGTAAAATTTGTTGGCTGATAGTTGTACACATTTTTACCCACACATGTCGTGCAGGGCACCCCCTCTACCAAGGCCGTTGCCTGACTTGGATGCCATGAGGGAACGGGATTGCATCCACCGCTACAGATTTCCGCAGGAGTTGATTCAGAATTTGACGGACAGGCTGGAACCACATCTACAACCGTGACAAAGGTATCCAGCTGCGCTGACACCCAAGGTAAAGGTGATGGCAGCCCTACATTTCTTTGCCACAGGTACGTTCCAATTCACCATAGGTGATGTGGGGGGGATGTCCCAGACCATGTTCAGCCGTGTCCTCCATGATGTCTCAGCTGCTATGTTGCAGCACATTGAAGAATTCATTAAGTTCCCCACTCCACAAGAGTTGAACAATGTCAAGGGTGCATTCTATGCCCTGGGACACATGCCACATGTAATTGGGTCCATTGATGGGACACATGTTGGACTGGTGCCACCACAGTCTCAGGAGCAGGCCTTCAGCAACCGGAAACATTACCACCCCATAAATGCCCTGGTGGTGTGTCTTGCTAACATGATGATTTCCCATGTTTGTGCACATTTTCTAGGATCATGCCATGATGCATTCATCATGAGGCGGAGCAGGGTACCACAGATGATGCTGCAGCTGCGCAACCATCGGGCATGTCTTGTTGGTGGGTATACACTGTTACTCATGTATGTCTCAATGTAAATTAGCTCTCTCATGGCTACTCATTGCACACTCATTGACATGATGTATTGTTGTAGGAGACGCCGGATATCCAAACATGCCTTGGCTCATGACTTGACTACGCAACCCCAGAACTGCCGCAGACCAGCATTACAATAATGCCCATGGTCAGACCCGGCGTGTGATCGAGCGTACGTTTGGACTCCTGAAGAGCCGGTTCAGGTGTCTCGACAAGACAGGTGGATCCCTACCATACTCCCCGCTCAAGGTGTGTGACATCTTCACCGTGTGCTGCATGCTGCACAACATGGCAGTGGAGGGGGAGGTGCCACTCATCCTGGATCCTGATGAAGAGGACCATCCGCCCGTTGAGGACGAAGGCCTTGGCCAGGATGCTAGCGATGAGGAGGAAGAGGATGATATCCGGAGTCAACCTGTCGTGTTTTGGCAGCTCCTGAGTTAGCGTTTAGCACAGCTACACGGTCTTTTCTGTTAACTTGACCAAAACGAACGGGGGCCATTTTGAATCCCTCTGACTTCCGTTTCCTATGAACACGCTGCCTCGTGGTCAGTGTGCCCTTTCGTCCTTTCTCGATACCCATGGTCACTAGTCTGCTCGGCAACAGGCTATTTTTAGTACTGGTCAAGCGCACATGCGCATTACGCACCAATTGGTCACTCTTCAGGAATGTTCATGCTAACTGACCAGTGCTGTTGAAACTCCTACCACATGTTGGCTGTGTTCCAAAAATGACCTTATATGTACCTAAAATGTGTAACTTGTAACCGCCTATCTTTTTATTACTATTAAACTGTATAAAAGAGGTCGCGCACCAATGTTCGGTGTGCTACTTCTTACATTGCCGAAGGGTACTGTAGGAATGTATCACCACCCCATGGGGTCTTAATAAACTTGTCTTTTACCTTTTCCAGTGTCCGTGCCAACTTCTATACTAAGGCGTTCGAGGGTTTAGTAGAGTATGTAGGCCTGATTTGAACCCAACACCACAATTGGCGACCACGAAGGGACTCATCGGCGACTCGGATGCCCGAAGGAGAGGTCGTGACGAAGGTTAGGAAACTCGCCATGGACGCGATCGCTGCCATTGAGTGACCCGAGTCTCGGCACCCACGGTGTGTTTTCCCTTCCTTCCGATCTGACCTTCCAGGTGGCGCCGGTCCTCGACTGAGAGTCTGATCTTGGATTGTCGTGAGGTGCCGTTTTGGCTGATTTGACCACAGAACTTGGCAGTTGGACTTTGGACGTTTGAAAATATTTGGTAAGCTTTTGAGTGGTGAAGTAGTCTACTGACACTTACTGTGGCTTTTTGAAACTTTGAATTTGAATTTGAATTTGTTAGCTAACGTTTGAATCTTTGAATTTGAATTTGAATATGTGAAGTGCACCTCACATAGGCAGGCATGTAGGGATATTTCTCTGATTTATTTGATTTGAATAGTGCACCGTGTTAGGTGGCATTTTTGTAGTATCACGTTTTCGTGGTACTTTTTGAAACATGCCTGTTTTAGCACACTCCGTAGGATGTGCTGTTCTGAAAATGGTACCAATTATCGATTAAGTGCAAAACAGCCGGCTCCCCCAGAGGGGACTCCAAATCGTGAAATGTATGTCAAATTCGGTATTCCACCAATAATGTATAGTACATTATGGCATAAGTATACTAAAACTGATCGTGAATTACAGTGGCCACTATATGGGTCGTTTGACCTTCGAAAGGTACAGTATGTAGAACAGTGTTTGTTTCAGCGAAGGTCTAGACAAGATATGTTTGATTGTGTGCGTATGTGGGAGAAAGAGGTGCGTGAACGAGTGAAGCGTGAGGAAGCCTTGGCGGAGAAAGTGCAGCGGAAGGCTGCACGTGACAAAGCTTTACAGCTACAGGAGAAGGAATTACAGGAAAAGAAAGAGAGGGAGAGACGAGAACGAAATTTACAGGTTAACGGTCAATTCCCTATCAGGCGCCCTTTTTATCCAGTCCTTACTAATGAAACGGATGATTTTTCATTACTAGATCGGTGTCCGCCTCCGTATGTCGTACCTACGGCTCCGAACGAGGACTCGGACGAGGATAGTGATCGAACACAGCGTACCAGGTTACATGCGGAACGAGCTGCGGAATTACGTTCATTTGCACGAAAATTAAATACTAATGCTGTTACTGTTTCTGACGTTACTGAACAAATGGAACAGTGGCCTGATAAAGAACGACTGTATTTTTTAGATCATTTTGGAGATGAAGTTGTTGAGCGGTATAGAAAATATTCTCTCGAGTTAGAACCAAAGGAGATATCCAAGGGTTGTGAGAATTTTCGTAAAGGTCTTTTTGTTCTTTCAGATGCGGACGACTTCTTCAAACGTTTGATTGAACTGCGTAATGAGGCGACACAACTACGGGAGTTGGAAAAGTCGAAGAATTCGTCTACGTCCGGAGCGACGGGGATATCTAAAGAATGCCCTATCTTTGAAACAGATAAGATCGCTGCGATTAATGTTAGACCTATGCGAGAAGCTGCGCCTTTATATGTCCCTCATAAAGGGGATGGCACAGATGATGATAAGAGATCAAAAGACGCGAAAGGGTATTTTGTATATAACTGGGTTTATACGCCTTGGAATAGAGCAGATGTTATGGCACTGAAGAATGCTTTACCTGATCCCCGTAAAAATCCTGCGGCTTTTTATGAGAATGTTGAAAGTGCAATTTTTCGTGTATCATGACGTTAGTTGATATTGATCTATTTTTTGGGTTGATATTGCCCCCTGATATGTGGAGAGCGATTCGTAGGTTTGATGATCTCACGACTCTCGGGGCCACTTGGAAAGATCTTATTCAGGCTGATTTAGATAGAGAACCAGCATGTAAGCCGTGTCAATTAATATTAGACCTTCCAGGGGCCATACTAACAAAACTAAAGACTCTTGCTCCCGCTAAAAAGATTGATTGGACTATATTAGCCTCTTGTAAGCAGAAAGCGGATGAATCAGTTTCCGATTTTTTCTCTCGCTTCGAGGAAGCGTTCCATGATTACAGTGGTCAATTATTGACAGAAGATACGGGCAGGCATTTATTTGTTGATAAGTATGTGGCTAATCTCCTACCGGAGATTGCGAAACGATTGAAAACGAGTGAAAGTTCATGGACCACAGCGACCCCTGCTTCTTTATTGACTATGGCTCAATATTATGAACGACAGGAATTGGAGGCGAAAGAAAGTAGTGAAAAGAAGGCGAAGGAATTGAAAACGAAGGTAATGTTAGCTCAAGTTCAGGCTACGAGAGGGAACAATAGAGGGGGACGAGGATCGTACAGTAATGCTCCTCCCCCTCGTTCTGACATTTCTGTGAATCAATGTGCATACTGCAAACAGTTTGGGCATTGGATTGCAGACTGTCCGGTGTTTCGAGAGCAGCGTAATTTGAGGGGGCGAGGAAGTGGAAGGTCTAGAAGTTATTATGGAGGGTCGAGAGGAGGTTATGGCACGAATGATCGTGGGGGATATGGAGCAAGGGGTCGTGGTCAGTCAGATTATAATACGTTTGATAATCGCAATCAATATCAGATAAATGAGGGTGGTCCTGCTGAACTACGGGATGAGCATTATGCATAGGATTGCGTAGGATGGGGTGTGGAATCGGTTGAGGTACCAGTTGATCAAAGGGGTCCATACATAGAAGCACATGTTCTGGGTTCTACTGATCAATTTCTGGTTGATACAGGAGCTACTCGTAGCGCTTTGTCCAAATACTTGGTTCCAAGGGCTCCCCTGTCTGGCGAGGTAATTACAGCAATAGGGTTCGATGGAACACCTACTTCTAGCCCATTGTCTCAACCAGTTGCATTTCATGTCGATAAATTTGCTGCCCCTTGTCCCTTTTTGTTGTCTCCAAATACACCAGATAATATTATGGGACTCGACATGTTAAAACACTTTCGAGCTACTATTCGCTGTGCCCCAGAAGGAGTGCGAGTTGTGTTGAATGAGAATTACCCAGACTTTGAGCGAGTGTGTTTTCTCTATGAATCTGAAGTATTGGCCTCCTTACCGAAAACGTTGTGGGCCACTTCTGACACGGATGTAGGACGAATGGTCATTCCTCCAGTGCGTATTACTGTAAAGGAGGGAGTATCTCTGCCGCGTGTCCCGCAATACAAGATTTCTAGAGAAGGTGAACTTGCTTTAATACACATTGTAGATGATTTGATTTCGGCAGGAGTAGTCGAGGAAGTTCCTTACAATGTTTGCAATAGTCCAATTTTACCGATCCTTAAGAGAGATACAGATACTAAGGTTTACCGTTTCATTATTGATTTGAGGGAAATAAACAAGATAGTAGTGCCTCAGTATCCAGTGGTATCTGACATCACCACCTTGCTTACGTTGGTTCCACCAACGGCAACTACTTTTACAGTCATCGATTTGAAGAACGCCTTCTTTTCGATCCCTGTACATCCTGACAGTCGATATCTATTCGGCTTTACATTAAATAATAAATCGTACAGATTCTGTCGAGTTCCTCAAGGCTATACTGAAAGTCCTAGCATTTATAGTCAAGCATTAAAAAGGCAGCTTGATTCCTTTGACTTACAAGAAGGAGTGGTTCTCATTCAATATGTGGACGATCTCTTACTTGCTGCAGATACTTTAGAACAATGTGAGAAGAGTACTTTTTCCTTGCTTTCCTTCCTGGCCAAACATAATCATAAAGTTTAGAAGAAAAAGCTACAATATTGTAGACCAAAGGTGACCTACCTCGGTCATCTTTTGTCTAAGGAGGGCCGTGCGTTGACACCAGATCGAATTCAAGCAATATTAGATACCCCAGTCCCTCGCACTCAGAAAGATGTTCGCGCCTTTATAGGTTTGACGTCTTTTTGTAGGCAATGGATATTGGGTTTTTCACATATCGTTAAGCCATTGTTGGCATTGTTGTCTAAAGATACACTGATTTCCATTGAATGGACGGATGAATGTCAGAATGCTTTTGAGCAATTGAGACAAGCTCTTTGTTCTGCACCAGTGTTGGGTACACCTGATTACACGAAGATCTTTACATTATATGTACACGAGAAGGATGGGTGCGCATTGTCAATGTTAGTGCAGACACACGGAGACAAACAGAGGCCTTGTGCATACTTCTCGGCGGTACTCGACCCTGTGGCTCGAGGATTGCCTGGATGTTTTCGAGCAGTTGCAGCAACAGCAGTTGCGATACGACAAAGTGAGGGAATAGTTTTGTCACACAAATTGTTGGTGCTAGTTCCCCATGCGGTAGATGCGTTACTGAATCAAACGAAAACACAGCATCTAACTAGTGCCCGTCTGACACTATATGAGCTAACGTTGTTGGCGCCGCACATCACACTAAAACGATGTGCAACACTAAATCCTGCTACTTTATTGCCGGATCCTGTTGCTGAGACCCAGAAGGAAGAACAACATGATTGTGTTTTTCTGACTGAGGAACAGACAAAGGGTCGTATCGATTTACAGGATACGCCATTTCCAGATGTAGATGGGGAACTGTGGGTTGATGGGTCATGTGTGAGGTTACCAGGTGGTACGACTTCCGCAGCTTATGCGATCACGACACTTAAGACTGTGGTAGAAGCAGCACGGATACCCCAAAAATCAGCTCAAGCGGCTGAGTTGATAGCCTTAACGAAGGCATGTGAGTTAAGTGCTGGACTATGTGTGAACATTTACACGGATAGTCGTTACGCTTTTGGAGTAGTGCATGATTTTGGCCTACTTTGGAAGGAACGAGGATTCCTGACTTCACACGGAGTACACATCATGCATGGAGAATTAGTACGCGATCTCCTGAATGCACTGTTATGCCCAAAGAAAGTTGCAATAGTCAAGTGCAGCGCACATAAAAAGGTGACGGACAAAATAGGACAGGGCAATGCTTTTGCAGACCGCATTGCGAGAGAGACCGCTATGCTGCAAAATAATTTCCCCATGTATGTGGTGAAGTCACAAGCTGAGCGGTGGCATGATGCTAGAGAAGAAATACTCGATATACAAAAGTCAGCATCAGAGGCAGAACTTGTGAAATGGGCCACCGAGGGAGTATTGGATGATGAGGGTTGCTGGCGTAGTAAAGATATGGAGAGATGGAAACTACCCATGGCCTATTTACAAACAATGGTGCAAATGACACATGGACTGGCACACATTGGAGCTCTCGCAATTACTAAATTGCTTACACGAGTTTGGGAAAATGCTGACATTGCTAGCACGGCTAAGAGAGTAGTGCAGACCTGTCTGATATGTTTGCAGCACAATCCTGGACAAGGGACTCATACTCCTAAAGGTGGGTTTGTCCCACCTACTGCACCATTCGAAGTACTACAAATGGATTACATCCAGCTGGAACGCTGTAATAATCTCAAGTATGTCCTAGTAGTGGTGTGTGCCTTCAGCAAATGGATTGAGGCTTACCCTACGAAAGACAATACAGCATTGACAACAGCTAAGGTGTTACTCAAGGAGTACTTCCCGCGCTACGGTGTTTGTAAACTTATGTGGAGTGATAATGGCCCTCATTTCATTGGAAAAGTAGTGGAATATGTCCTGAAAGGATTGGGAATCAAACAACGATTCCATGCTGTCTTTCATCCGCAATCAGCAGGTTTAGTAGAACGATACAATGCAACTCTGAAGCTGAAGCTAGCAAAGATAGTGGCATCGACATCTCTGAAATGGCCGGACGCTTTGCCTCTGGCATTGCTGTCCATTCGATCAGTGCCACATTCTCGGTCTGGCCTCACACCCTATGAAGTGGTGTTTGGAAGGCCTATGAATATATGGGGAGTTCCAAAACCTCGTTTGATACATGATATGCCTTGTATAATGATGAACGATTATCTGGCACGATTAACAAATGATTTGCTTTCTATTCATCAACAGGTTCGAGAGGCGCTCCCTGATAACTCCACTGGTGAGGCTCACGATCTCCGCCCTGGGGACCACGTGATGGTCAAAGTCTTTGAGCGATCCAGCAGTTTGGAACCGAGATGGCATGGCCCTGAGCAAGTGCTGCTGGCTACGCGAACTGCTGTGAGAGTCACCAACAAGAAGCGGTGGATACATTCAACGCACTGCCGACGTGTCTCTCCGGATCTGGTGAGCCCTGTGGTGCTATCCGACTACAGAAAGATTTTGGATACAGAAAAGAGCCCAGCTGTCACGCCTGATGAATTGGAGGGAGCCTTCCCGGACCACGTTGTTTCTGATAAAGTGAAATATAATCTACGCCCCAGGAAATAAGATTTCTTTTGTGCTCTTTCTTTTGAAACTGGTTGGTGACCGCTCTGAGGTTTGTGAAACGGAAGCCGGGAATATCAAGGGGGGGGGATCAGTTCTGCCCAGTGTAGCGACACCCGTCTTGAATCCCGGAGAACAAATCAACGGCAGCCTCGGTTCAGAACCATCGTTTTTATTTTTCCCGCTTAGTGTTGTTTTTGAAGAGTATTGTTTCATGAACTATGGCATCTCCTTCGACACGAAAGAGGAGAATTCTTGGTGTTGTTTTGTTTGTCTTGACCATAGTGGTGATCGCAGTATTAGCTTGGACTATAGAACTGTTGTTTCCTGTACGAGAACATTTACTGCCCACCACTCCGAGTCCGTCTGAACATTTTCATTTCACTCTGCCTTTTCACGAAGAAAGACATAGGCAGACTTATTTGAATAACAGTTTTATTAAGATTTTGCATCATACTCATAACATGACCAATACGTCCAATTGTTGGGTATGTGGAATGTTGCCCGGACACCAGAAGAAGGGAGGAACACCACTCATTCCTCTCCCGTTTTCTCATAATGGTTCTTGTCATGCTTGGTACACTCTTCTTTTTACTCTGCGATGGCCGACGAAAGGTGGATTACTTTTTCGGTTGAATAAAATATGCTATAACGATAAAGACGGCTATCCACACGCTGAAGGAACTAAATTCGAATGGGAAGAATACCGGCCGGACAATGTCTCTACACCTCGTGTATATACGAATCAAAGACTTATAAACGTGACGAGCTCGCATATAATAACTGTTATCGATACAAAAGCAGATTTGTGTATTAGAAATAAAGGTACAATCCCTGTAGGCCGCAGTGAATGTAATATTACACTTACCTTTGATACACCAACTGGAATTGCATTCGTAGCTTCACATAACACATATTTCGTTTGTGGAAATAAGGGATACCATCGTCTACCATTGGGATGGTTGGGAACGTGTTATATAGCATTTGTATTACCACCTGTGTTTATTGCTCCTCCCATGTATCACAATGATTATGTTTTGTACCATGATTTCATATTGAATAGAGTGAAACGAGCAATAGATCTTGATGAAATAGACCAGACTGATACCACTTTACAACAATATGTAGATTTTAATTTGGGGTTATTTTCATTTGTAGGAGCTGCACTGAATAGCAGGAAGATAAGGCGGCTTACACGTGTGGTGGAAGCCGTCGCCAATGAAACTGCCTCTGCTTTAGGGAATATTACTGAGGAATTACAAATTACCAGAATTGTAGCACTCCAGAATCGAATGGTTCTAGATGTGATACTAGCTGATAGGGGTGGAGCATGCCGCGTCATCGGAAGTAGTTGTTGCGTGTACGTACCAGATAACTCACCTTCTGTATATGATTCAATTACAAAATTACATAAGATAGCTGCTGAGATCCACCCAGAAAATGGAACATGGACCTTTTCTGGTTGGTTCTGGACCCTGCTTAGTACTTGGGGTTGGAAATTATTAACGATTCTCTGTGTTTTTATTGGAGTATTATTTTTCCTTTGTCTATGTATTCAATGTGGCCCTACATTATGTTCTGTATGTATCACAGCCTGTATTCCATCCAAACGAGCTATTGTTAAACAAGAGAAACTGATCAGTGATGAAGTATTGAAAATAATGGCTATTAACATTGAGGATGAACATTCTGACTATGTCCACTATGAGGTAGCTTTTGCTAAACGCTAAAAGGGCCGTCTGTCGTGTTTTGGCAGCTCCTGAGTTAGCGTTTAGCACAGCTACACGGTCTTTTCTGTTAACTTGACCAAAACGAACGGGGGCCATTTTGAATCCCTCTGACTTCCGTTTCCTATGAACACGCTGCCTCGTGGTCAGTGTGCCCTTTCGTCCTTTCTCGATACCCATGGTCACTAGTCTGCTCGGCAACAGGCTATTTTTAGTACTGGTCAAGCGCACATGCGCATTACGCACCAATTGGTCACTCTTCAGGAATGTTCATGCTAACTGACCAGTGCTGTTGAAACTCCTCCCACATATTGGCTGTGTTCCAAAAATGACCTTATATGTACCTAAAATGTGTAACTTGTAACCGCCTATCTTTTTATTACTATTAAACTGTATAAAAGAGGTCGCGCACCAATGTTCGGTGTGCTACTTCTTACATTGCCGAAGGGTACTGTAGGAATGTATCACCACCCCATGGGGTCTTAATAAACTTGTCTTTTACCTTTTCCAGTGTCCGTGCCAACTTCTATACTAAGGCGTTCGAGGGTTTAGTAGAGTATGTAGGCCTGATTTGAACCCAACACCACAAACCCATACGCAACATCTTCTCATAACGGTGAGTACCTGTATAATAGTGTGTAATCTACCACTATAGAGTGACATGTGTAACATATTGGGTGTCTGGCAGTCTGTACACAATATCACTTTGATTTTTGTGGTGCTGTGTCACACAAGTGACGATGTCATGCCACACACATGAGCACAATGATTGAAGTTGGAATGTACAAGTGTACTATGTTGTTAGTGTATTGTACGTGACCATGTATAAATGAATCTATACAGTATGTGACCCCTTGTGTGCCGGTCCTTTCCAGGTCGCCCTGCCTGTTGTCTGTTCGTGTCATCTTGCTCCTCCTGCAATTACTCTTGACGATAGCAACATCGGGTGAATCTGCGTACACTGCACAGACATGTGGAAATGTCAATTTGGGTAAGGATTCCAAACAGGCAGTTCATTGTTGGTATGGTTTGTTATTGTGTAGAAACTGTTCGTGCGCATGTTGTAGGCCCATACATACATGTCACATTGCCATGTATCTAATTGCATGTAGTGCCACTCCCATAACAAGACAGTCACCTTACTTGACAGTCATCTGTAGTCGAGTTTAGAATTTGGTGAATGCATCAATGTGTGCTAACATTGACCCTGACACATTGCGGATGGCACAGGTTGCCATTGTGTGTGACATCACAAACACAGGCACTGTGGAGAATTGCTGCCTCACTGTGTGCAGCAGGATGTGTCAGAATCATCCACTCAACCTTGTGGGCCAGTACAGTTATATTTCCTGTGAACCATGTTGTGCCGGTGTGGGCCAGTGTATGTCCCACATGTTCTGTCAATTGTCCTCTGAGTCTTTTTGCATGGATGCATTGCCCCTTGTGGCAGGATGTCATGTCACAGTCACGTCGTTAACTCCGTGCCAGTGGACAACACTGCTTCGCTAGCCTTCTCAGGAAGTTGATGTTAACTTTCCTTTCTCATGATGCCAGGTATGTTGCGCTGATTACATCACAACGTTGGCCTGTAGCTAATGTTCACACTTACGTGGCAACAGTCCGTTGAGGTCATTGTCTGAAATCTCTTCTGCCATGCAGCATATCCTGGTCACGGTAGGGTTGTATCTTTTAGCATTGTTCCTATTTACGCGCAGTTGAGTTTGTTTACACATGCTTGTCCTGTCTAGCACAGTAAGGCACAGTTGCAAGTGGTAATGAGTGGCCCCTTTGGGGCTTCCTGGTGTTTAGGTTATTTCCTTCCTCATTTGAGGAGCTGCTTACGGCTCTTGCGGGTGATGTCTACTTTCCCTTCAAGACCCTCACTGATTCACAGGGCTGAGTACGAATAGTTGGCTTTTTGTCATTTGCACTGCTATACGTCACAATTACTGAGATAGCGAGCATCAATCATACACTGTGACGTCGTTCATGGCTGCATGGATCTAATTGCACTGTAGCAGCCTAGTGAGCATCATACATGCTCCATTTTGGTGACAACCCCTACCAACTCTCATGTGTCCGTGTTGAAGGATCTGATCTTGTCTCATTGCAAGATCTGTGATCACTAATAGAACACAGTGGCAGTGGTTACACTACACAGGTGTGAGTCGTACAGTGTAGGTGCCAAGATAATCTGTGAATCTGTAACTGAAAGTATGGAATCCTTATGCTTGTTTTGGTTTTTTCAGATCTCCCTCTCTGCAGTTCCCATCCTCACCTTCCCTCGCCTGATCGCCCTAATGTGTCTCTCATCAGTAGTCAGACCAAGGGGATATTGGGAGATGGAAACCTTCCAGCATCACACCACTCTGTTGGTCACAGGTACGGACAGTCCCTGGCAGTTGTGTGGAGAGTGTATCAGCAGCATTACAGGTAATATCATTGCATGAGTGTCATAGTCCTATGAGCAATGCCACTGGCCATGTAAATTGGCTGATGCAGCATGGCCTTGCAACTATGTTCATACTATTGTGTAGGAACTGTGTTTTACACTGTACATTGAGCCTCATGGCTGTCACCGCCGGTATCTTTCCAGACTGCAAGCGTTCAATATGGCATTCTTTACAATGACAGTTCATATGTGGTTATGTGTACACTGACAACATGCATGCTGTTCCTAATGGCTAATGGACCATATTGTGCATGATGTACATGGTTGTGTATGTGTTCTGTTGCTTGCTACACACAACGTGCAGGCTACAGCTGCTGACGCAGTGTGTCCTGTGCCCCGCTTGGCATTATGGTGACTGGTCCAGTGGCCGTGATGTTTATTCAATGATCACACATTTTCTGGGACTGACCCATGGTTAACCACCACTCCAGGCTCACATACACATGTCAAGTTTTGCCTAGCAAGAATCCTTGGTTTGTGTGGCTCTTTGGCATGTTCTATCGCCCCTTCTGCCATCATGTGTTCACTCCTCCCGGCTGCAGCATCCCCAGCCACAACGCTGCACCGCATGTCCCAATCCAGCCATGCACACCTATGAGATACTCATCCATACATCTATCCATCCATCATTGAAGCATGCCGCAGCTTGTCTGCGCCACTGTTGGACAACCGCCATGACAAAGGCAAGTCCGTCAGCACCTGCAACATGCACACTGCTAGACACTCAGCTCATTTGATGACACATATGACCGCATCAGTAGGAAGTTGTTTAGCTAGCAAGTCCCTCCCCGTTTTAATAGTGGTGGACGATTGTCCTTGGCTCTCATAGGGGTACCAGGTGCACACACACATATGTTTTACCATAATTGCCATGAGGGGACGTAGTGGTTGTTTATTTTTGCACCATATTATTATTAGTTAGGGAATCACTGTTTGTATTTACCTCTTTGTTCTTTACTCAGACGAAGACAGAGTGGGCGATGATGAGAAGTGGGTAAACTGGCAATTGTCTGTCAGGAACCCCCTCGGGTGTTGTTACCGTGAGGCACACTCTCTTAGCTCTCTTCTTTTTAATTATGTGAGTGGGATCAGACCTTGGTGTAAATTTGATGTAAACGTGAAACACACCATGACCCTATGGATTAGTGTAAAGGTACACCTCTGAGGCAGTATTTTGAATTGACCATGTAACTCTGCCATTTGTTGTAAGGAATTTGTTGAGAGTTGGGTTAGGTCTTTTTGTTGTTGAACAGTGTCTGAATGGGGTGCGCCATTTTCCCTTGGTATCCACTTAGACTCCTTTTGATTGAATGACATATGTGACACAACACACTCATGCCCCAGACAACCTCCACACAGTGAACAGCAGACAATCATCCACCTGGTAACACGCTACCACAAACACACCCATGACAGCCTCTCGGGCTGTGTGTGCAACTCATACTGACAACTCGACGCAGACACACTTAACAGTGCGTGTACGTACAACCAGGTCATGTGCCTCGTACTGCACACACACTACTTCCAGCAGCACCACATTGTGATGTATTACCTCGTTGACACAACACCACCACACATCGCCCCAAATGCTGTAACGTGGTAATACGCAACCTGAGAACACCACATATGCCGGGACATCACAGACGGATTGACCAAATCCCACAGGGATCACACACCCAATCCAGGATTATGATTGGTCAGACTTAACGGACTACACCCTCAGAGTCACATCCAACACCATGGACACACTCTGCATTGTCAAACATCTGCACAGCCTGTTTCACACCAGCATCCTGACCAGCATAATTGTAACTATCATCTACAGCTCTCCTACACTACACACAAAATTTGCCTAAGCCATCTATCAATCAGTTGATTCATTAGTTTAACGCACTACCTACCCATGACGGTCTCAATGTGCTGGGGGGTACTCGTACTGATCTAAACACACTGGCCTTGAGCAGTATTGTGAAGGGGAGCAGGTCCTGGGTCTGTAGTTGACTTGTAGGGAGGGTGTTCCAGGTCTTGGAGTCGAGGTAGGAAAATGATCTGTCACTGTCCGTGTTATTCCGGATGTGAGGGACAGTGGCGAGAGCATGGTTGGTAGAGCAGAGGCTGCGGGTGGGTGTGTAGAAGGTGAGTCTGTGTTTGTGGAATGCTGGTCCTGCGTGGTGTAGAGATTTGTGTGCGTGGATGTGGATTTGGAAGCCTATTCTGTTGCTGACAGGAAACCAGTGCAGGTCTCTTGGGTGTTGTGTGATGTGGCCGGGTGTTGGCAAATGAGGATCAGACGTGCCGATAAGTTCCAGATGCGTTGCAGCAGGCTCTGGAGTTTGGTTGTTGTAGCTGCGTAGATGGCGTTCACTTACTCAAGTCAGCTGTTGGAAAGGGGCAGGGTGACTGTATTTTGTGTATTTGAGATGATCCATTATAAGATACTGCGGGCCATTCAGAGGGTGTTGAAGCTGAAAGCAGAGATGGTGTTGTTCTGCTTGGTCATGGGGAGTGAGTAGTCCAGGATGGCCCCCAGGTAGTGTGCGTGTTTGGTGGGTTATGGTGCTGTTCCTAGCGATGTTGGCCACCAGGAGTCATCACAGGCTGAGCTGGTTGGGCCGAGGATGTGTTCCTCAGATTTTTCTTGATTCTGCATCAACCTGCTGTCCTTACTCCATTTTGCTACAGCCGTGATTCCTCTTTGGAGGTAGATGTTGCCAGTATGTGGGTCCTTTGTGAGGGATATGATCAAATGGGTGTAATTGGCATAGTAGATGATATTTAGGCTTTGTTGTTGTGCCACATGGGTGAGTTGAGCCATGTGGATATTTAAGTCAGTTGGGCTGTGGGATGATCCCTGTGTGATGCTACGGATGGTGTCAGTGGTATTGGAACAGTACTGTGGGAGGCAGATGCTCGAGGTTGTGCCGGTGGGAAAGGATGTGGGCCAGCCAGGGCACTCGCTTTGGTTCCTGCGTCATGGATGTGTACTGTTAGAGTGCCGTGTGTGACCGTGGTGAAGTCTGCTGATAGGTCCTGATGGATGTGGGCGTCTGTTTCTCCTTTGTCCATGAGGATGCACATGTTGTTGGTGTTGGCTATGAGGGCAGAGTCCGTGCTCTGGTTGATGTAGGATCCAGACTGTGTTGGCTCTATGATGTTTTTGTCTTTGAGGTTGTGGGTCAGCTGTCTGTTGATGATCTTCAACATGACTTGTTCGGGGAAGGGGAGCAGGGAGATGTGCAGGAATTTCGAGATGTATTTGTGGTCCACCTTAGGTTTATTCAGTAAGGCGGTGAACACAACATTCTCCAAACTCCCTGTGAAGGTTGTTGTCTTCCATGAGAAGTAGGATATTTTTACAGAGAAGGGGTGAGATGGCTTATCTGGCTTGTTGGGAAATGTGGATATGCCATGGGTTAGATGGGGATCCAGAGTGAATGTAGTCCTTGATCATGATGGTGTCTTCAGTGCGGACGTTGTAGCAGGCAATAAGGTGAATTTTGTGGGTGTTTGTCGCAGGGGGGGTGGTCCCGGTTGTGGATGTGGGGCTAGTGGAGTAGAAGCTTTTGTTGATGTTGTTGATCTTACCGTGAGCGGAGTTGGCCAGTGAGTCACACAGGTCTTGTGATGGTGGAATGTAGTTGGCGCTCTATTTGGCTTTAGAGAGTTGAATAGCGATGTTGATGTGCTATTTGCTGGTGTGTGCGTTGCTGTCTAGCCGGTCCTTGATGGGTGTCCTGTTGTCGGTCATGAAGTGTTGGTGATGTCTGCGGGTGGCTCTCTGGTGTACGTTGTAGCTTTCAGGTGATTGTTTGCGGGAAAACGCCTAAACTGCCTGCCGACGATCAAGGAGCCCGCTGCTTAATCCCTGCAACGTACCTGCTGAGTAATCACCCCTGTCACTCCAGGACCTCGCGGTACCCGCTGCGCGGGTCCCGCATCGCCCGTTTTGCTGGGCGCTTTGCTCTGATGAGGAGTAGGACTCTCGACTGGGACCTTGGCCGCACTACAGGGCGGGAGGAGAACTTCATCGCAGGGTTGCGAGCGCCAGGTGAGGGACAGGGACTCCATTTCCCAGGAGTCCTTGTATTGCCATCACCTGCACCTGGACGCTCTCCCTGGTTGCCCCGCCCCCGACCGCCGCGCTAAAAGTGCCACCTGACTTGAGATTTTGGGAAACGCCTAAACTGCCTGCCGACGATCAGGGAGCCCGCTGCTTAATCCCTGCAACGTACCTGCTGAGTAATCACCCCTGTCACTCCAGGACCTCGCGGTACCCGCTGCGCGGGTCCCGCATCGCCCGTCTTGCTGGGCGCTTTGCTCCGACGAGGAGTAGGACTCTCGACTGGGACCTTGGCCGCACTACAGGGCGGGAGGAGAACTTCATCGCAGGGTTGCGAGCGCCAGGTGAGGGACAGGGACTCCATTTCCCAGGAGTCCATGTGTTGCCATCACCTGCACCTGGACGCTCTCCCTGGTTGCCCCGCCCCCAACCACCTCATCCGCTTATCAGGAACAGCTGACACCCGCTACGCGGGATGCGTGCAGGACGCCCGGGGCTAAGCCCGGGCAAAGGGCGGGCCCTCTACGGCCCTCATCGGCCAGAGGAGGCTGGGTTGGGCCCGAGGTTCTGGACCTTTGTCTGAGTAAGTAGTGATCCATCTACTACCATAGCCCCACCATTGTTATCTCGGCATGATGGCCACAGCCGCTATTAGCCCAGCTATTGCTGGATTGGACAGAAATGGGGGTATGTTAAACCGAACCCTGGATGACTATTTTCCTAAAATTGCTTCTGAGGGCAATAAAGAACTGCTGTTAGCTGAGCGGCGGGCAGATCGTCGCCGTTCAATTGAACGTATTAAAAACAGGACCCTGTCTGAACCCATTATGTCTGTTACCTTGGATGATGATTTGAAGACCCTACTGACAGGCAACATATCACCAACTGCTAGTGTGCCTCTATTACTTAAAGAATGTTTAGCCCCTGCTGTGTCACCCACGCAAACCCAACCAGACCCACTAACCGTGACACATGATCTCCCTAGCACACCTAAAACTTCTAACATTATGATCTCGCCTACTATTAGGCCAGGCAAGGTAGTAAGAGGCAAAAACTCGAGGCCATTGCCATATAAAATACACGGGCCTCCACCTGCCAAAAGGAGACGGAAAAAAACTGATACAAACAAGCCCAAATTAAGTCATACCGAATTTGGGAAGAAGGTGAACCCTGTTACCACCACGATCATGGGAGAACCCGCTATTAAGCATGTAATAGCGCCCGCTCCAATTACCCCAACACTCGTGATACCATCCTCCCAAGCATCCATAGAGCCTGATATCATCCATAACTCAATGGAAGAAGGACCGCAACCAGCCTCCCCTAAGACTCTCTTGGACAATATAGAACTGATTGTGCGAAGTTATATGCTTGCCTTAGTTGAAAGATTTAGGGGAATGGAATTAAGGTTGGGGAAAATAGAGGGGGATCTGACAATACTTGGGAATTCTGTCAGGTCACTAGGGCCCCCGAAAGTGTTACACCCTCAAAAAACCTTAACACCACAGCCCACCCTCTCAAAAGATGCGGTGGTTGCAATACCCTCCACCTCCAATATTGGTATTAATCAGACAGCAGCTATTTCAGCTGCTTCTAACCATTTGCTTACAGGTGTATTATCATCTGTTAGCAAATCTTCTAATAAACTCAAGTCAAAACAGTTAATAACATCTATGGGTAGGCCAAATATAACATCAATCAGTAATACTGATACCCTAGCTAATACACAGGTAAGGGAACCAAGTATCCCCTCAAACAGACCCCCAAGATCAGAAGTGATTGAGATCAACAATTCAAGAGGGGGACAGGACAGGAGACCACCTATGGAACTCCCGCCGGAAGCTCTACCGTACGTGGTTGTACTTACTGGGGTTCCTGAACTGTCAAGTGGTAAACGGGAAGGTTATTTTCAATTAAAAAAAAAAATAATGCACTGGCTATCATTGTATAGACCCAAAACTAACCAGGTAAATGGTGAAATAGTCCATGTTCGTCGCTTGTCTTGGTTGGGCGGAAGAACAAAGGACATAGGGGGTGATATTGTAGTTGTAAACTTCAGGGATAGAAAAGCAGTTCAATACATTCTGAATTGGCCTTTTGGCAATGAAAATAATTGCATTGTACCCCGTCCTTTGACCTATTTCTACCCAAGATCCACAGTATTTACCCCCCAACATTTAACCAATAACATCCACTTCACCAACCACTTTTTTAACATGGAGACTGCCAGGAATCCCGCATACATGCATCAATTAGCTCCAACTCCTGCGTTGCATGGGTGGAATACTATACCGATAAGCCGCAATACAGGAGAAAATGAAAATATGACTTATTTGATGCCATTTACTCCCTTAGAGTTATCAAATAGGTTTGAGGCATTTAGTGGCATGGAGGAATGTGATTGATGCTTAAAGAGCACAGAGGATGTTGGTGGGATTGAAAATGTCCTATGCAACATGGGGTTTTACGAAGAAAAAGGAATTCGTCGTTTAAAGATAGGGCTATGTACAGTTGCAATATGTGATGATGCGAATAGTAGTTTGCCTGTTGTTTCACCCGCAGTGTCTCTTGGGATAAATGAGGGATCCCCATTGTTTACACCAGCCATAAGGCTAGAAAGTAGAGATGACGTTAGGGGAAATGAAAATGTTTCATGTATAGTGAGATATAATGAAGGAAAAGGGACTAGTGGTCCTATGATGGGCCCACGCGCTGTTGTTTCAGGCAATGATGAAGTCAATAGTAGTTTGTCTGTTGTCCCACCTGTAGCGTTTCATGGTTCCAATGAGGGACCCCCCCTGCTTACACTTGTTTAATGGAATATAGCAGGGGTGCGCGCGAAATTATGTGATCCCGATTGGAACGAATACATGAACACTTTTGATATCTGTGTGTTACAGGAAACATGGGCTACAGTACAGATGCATAGGGTTGGCTATAAACTTATCAAATAGAGGCTGTGCCTTCCATAAGAGGTCGCGCATCTGGAGGTCTGCTAATATGGATCAGTGATTCCATCAAAATAGGCATAAAAATGCTTAACACTGATTCTCCAGACTTTCTTGGTCTGGAAGTAACCACAGCGGACAATAGGGTGATTTACCTTTTTAATGTGTACAACAGCCCTCAGTCTTCCCACAAGGAATCATCATGCATAGGGAAGCTAGAGTCACTTATGGATTCATTAAAAATAGGCGCAAGCATTATCTTATGCGGGGATTTGAACTGTAACTTCAAACCAATCACAGACATAGTTCATCTGTTCGAAGACGAGGACACCGCCAATGGAATACAGCCCTGAATGAAAATAGAATGGTGGCTGGTACTGCATTGACTCTGCAGATCACAAGGTTGCTGACTTCTCATGGCCTGAGAGCATGCAATGGGCGTATGCCATCTGACAGCCCGAAAGCCCCTACTTTTAAGAGACGTGAGTATGAAAGCAAACTAGATTATGTTATAGTCTCTCTAGACCTATGGCCATTCACAGAAGACTTAAAAGTCAAAGAGAGATATGAAAGTGACCACTTCCCTCTGGAAACGAGCTTCCAACAAAGCATGTTAAAGGGGTTGGGAGCCACGGAGGGAGGCCATAGCCAAGCATCCTCATCTATAAAAGATAACATTGTCCTCAGTAACAATCGCAGGGCGGTTAAATGGGCCTATGTATTGGACAAAGAGGATTTATTGGCCAATATATACTGTACCTTTGCAGACACCCTAAACTCATACTGTCCCTATAGCTGCGACCCCAAAGAATTCATTAAATTGCATAAATCCCTTTTCAGCAAACTATTAGAACTTCTTACAAAAATTCCCAAAAAAGGTGCAGGTATGACTAATGTAAAAGCTACAGGTAAACCTTGGTATAACAGGGAATGCCGCCTTGCCAAAACTGCACTGATTAATGCTGTTACAAGGGAAGGTCCATTAGAAATTAGAGATAAAAGGAAGGCTTACAACAAAATAATAGCAAGAGCGAAATCCTCCTGGGATGAGGAAACATGGCTCAGTATGCTAACAGCCGCCAAAAACAAGGACCAGAGACAATTTTGGGAATTAGTAGCTAAGGAAAATAATCGTGAGACAGGCTCTAGGGAGGTCTACTTAGATGAGGATACTTGGGTCAAACATTTTACATCACTATATGCAGCCAAAACTCCAATTGATGTTGTTGCAACAGACGTACTTACTGTCACAATACCAGCAAACGTCCACCCGGTAGTGTTTAATATACATGAAACAGAGACAGCGATAGCCACGGTAAAGAAAGGGAAGGCGCCTGGCCCAGATAAAATTCCGGGCGATCTCTATTTGTCTAACGTTGATGTTTGGGCACCCCACCTGAACCACCTATTTAACATAGTCGCGGCTACTGACCATATTCCGGACACATGGAATGGCGCAGAAATTATTACTATTTTTAAAAAAGGGGATCGTGGCGACCCAGCCAATTACCGCCCCATAAGGAGAAGCGTGGCTCAGTGGTTAGAGGCGGCAGACCCGGAAGCTGAGATCAGCCGTGGACCAGGGTTCGATTCCCGCCTCGGCGGGTCTCGGGCTCAAAAATTCCACGGACTCGATAATTCTCGTTCCGGTGCCTACTCAACTCACGGGGTCACACTCTGCGACTCTGGGCAATAGCTTGCTTAATCTCCACTACGGCCCCTCGCGGCGGGATGCCTGGCTTTCACCTTGTGGACACCCTGCTGGGGTATCTCACAGGGGAATACCAGGACGGGTTCCCTAAGCAAGCGCCGAGATGCCTACGGGTAGTCGTGCGCTATACAAGAGCGTAATCATTTCATTTCATTTCATAAGCCTTTTAGACATAACACAGAAGATCTATGCTAGACATATTTTAAATCGGATAAACTCATGGCTAGAGGACGAGTCAGTTTTATCCAAATACCAGGCGGGATTTAGGAATAAAACAGGTACTATAGACCAGGTACTTAGGCTATGCTGCTTGTACTGGAAATACGTTATTATCCGCAAAGGTCACTTGTATGTGACCTTCGTAGATCTGCGAGCAGCATTTGACCTAATTCCTCGCGATCTACTTTGGAAAACCCTGAATAGGCAAGGGCTGCCAGGCGAATTGCTAAAACTCGTGATGGGCTTGCACCAGGAGAATTATGCCAAGGTTAGGTGGGGCCCAAATGGGGAACTTACAGACCCAATCCCCATAAAACGGGGAGTACGCCAGGGATGCGTACTGGCCCCCACACTTTTCTCCCTTTACGTAAATGATATTGCAGCCTATATGGAAAATTGTGATAATGATTCGCCCCGATTGGGAGGGGAACCTGTTGCGTCCCTCCTTTTCGCGGACGACACAATTTTAATTTCGCAAACACCACGCGGCCTACAGACCCTTTTAGACAGGTTCCAACAGTACTGCACCTTAAAAGGACTAGAAATTAATATAAAAAAACCAAAATACATGGCACTAAACCCGCACAAAACTTTTAAAAGGAATTTAATGTTAAACTGACAAAAATTAGATTACGAACACAGTTTTACATATCTGGGAGTCCTGATAGATTCTTTAATGGGATGGGGCCCACAACTAGAGAAATCGAAACTGGTGTTCAAACAAAATTGTTTCCCAATATTGCAGAGACACAACAAAAGTGTGAATAAGGCGGTCACCCCAGCAGTAGAGCTTTTTAGATACAAGGTTCAATCAGCCTCACTGTATGGGGCGGAAATTTGGGGGCCAGTGTGTAAGAAAACCTTTGAAGCACTCGAGAACAAATTTATTAGGGGCCTCCTAAAAGTTCCCATCAATACCCCACTGATACACTTATTTCTTGATCTAAATATCAAACACACAGACCACCATGCAATATTGAGACCAGTATTGTTGTGGGTCAGACTATGGACAACTATTGAACTATCTGACTACAAAAACGGCTTGAAAGAAGTCCTTGAGCTCGATAGTGACAGGAAAATTTTTTGGTTTAAGCATGTTAAAACCTGGTTAATGAAGCTCGGATTAACACACTTTTGGAACGAGCCTGGATCTTTAAACTCAGTTTCTAAGAAAATACTCAAACTGTCCTTTTGGTCATATGTGAGCCACGATTCCGTGTATATAAGAACACATGGTCCTCTTACAGAAAAATTCCTTATGGTAAAAAATGAGGCATCTTTCGAACAATTTTTTGATGAAATCGAGCCACCACTGGCCAAATCTCTGTATATAAAATTCAGATATGGAACGTTGAGGTCCAAGGTAACAGAGAAAAGTTGGGGTAAAACAGATAATGACTATTGCAGTTTATGCACCAATAATCAAAGGGAGGATATTTATCATATATTGTTTTTCTGCCCTAGCTACGTTAAGGCAATGAAAAGATGGATAGTCCCCTTGTGCCGTAATATTGGTTCTATCTCCCATAGGGAAGCTGGTAGGATCCTAAGTATGGACACCAGCCAAGTAATTGTGTTCGGAATCAGTTAATTTTTATTGGCCGTTCATTTTATCAGACTGAAACTAAACCTTTCATTTTAAATAAGGAAAAACTGCCATCCTGGAATCTTGTAAATCATGAATTGTGTCTAGCTATTTGTGTCTTCTCAAATCCCAGGTTGTTATAATCAATTTAATGTTTTTAATTTGATTTTTAAACATTTTAACATATTTATTCATTCTCTGTGCCAAACATAAATTTGTAATCTTGTGTGTCCAAATATGATGAAATGTAGATTTTATAATAGGGTGCTCAACCATAATGAATTGTAAGTTCTATATGTGGTGAATCTTACCTTGTTTTTGTCATATTTTATTGTATCTTTTATGTTGCAAGCCAACGAAATAAAGATTAAACTTGAACGTTGTAGCTTTCAGGTGATTGTTTGCAGCGCGTGCTCCTCTACAGCTTCCAACAGGTGCACTTGGAGGTCCTGGGTTCTTTGGTGAACCATGTGGCAATGTGGTTGTTGTGTTAGGTGGTGGAGGACTTGATTGGGATGAAGGTGTCTACGCAGTCGGTGATCCACTGTTTGAGGAAGAAGGCAGCGGTGTGGGGGTTGGTGGGTAGGCTTGTGGGTCCAGCGTAAGGGTGGCTGTCAGTTAGCCCTTGTTGAGCTTGCACCAGCAGCTGCATGGCATGGTCTGTGTGCCGGGGTATTGTGTTGGGTTTCCAGAAGGTGAAGTGTAGGCTTCTGTGGTCTCTACAGTGTTGTGAGGTGTTGTTGTTGGATGAGACGTGTGGAGTTTCCGCAAAGATGGGGTCCTGTGTGTGTCTAGCGGTGTGGGTGTGGGTTGTCACGAGTTGTTGTAATCCAAGGTTGGCAAGGTTGTCCATCAGGGTGGTGGAGTTTACGTCATTGTTGTAATTACGGTGAAAGTAAATTTCCACAAGGAGGATGTAGTCCGTGTAGGCGAGGGCATGCGTGCTGATGAGGTGAGCGATGGAGTTGATGAATAGTGTTGTGACTCAAGGTGGTCTGTAGATGAGTGTTCCTCAGAGGGTGGTGTTTGTGTGGATCTGTAAATGCATGTTTAGGCGATGTGGAGGGTGTCGTTGTTGTTGGTAGTGACTCTGGGAGTGTTAATGTGGATGATGGCAATTCCTTCTACCACTCTGTCGGTGTGGTGTTAGCGGGATTTGTCATTTCCTTCTGGTATGTCTATGGTGATGTCTGTTTGCAAGGTGGTGTACAGCCTCGTTACCGTCCACAACACCAGCCAGCCCTACTACAGCAACTACCTCTACACAGGAACAAGAACGTGACTTACAGAGTACTTGTAGAAATCCAGGGTGCATGCACACACCTCATCCTCAACATCCCCTTCTGCTGCCACATGACCATCCGCCTGAGATACCTACAATGGTCCCACAGTCAAATGCAGGTTCACCTTCATACTCATCACACACACTCAGTCGGCACTCCACATACCCAGGCTAAATAAATGATATGGACGTCTAACATCTAACACCCTATTGCCCACAGTCCCTGTTGGCACCATCGGCCAGGCCATCAATCTTCACATCCACAGTACAACAGCATGTGGCTGCTAGTTCTCATACCTCATTACACATATCCTGGTGCTCCCTCCGTGGACACCTAGCATATTTGCCATGCTCTTGACACCTCACACACTCTTGTATGACTGTCTGTCATTGCAGTATTTCAAGCAAACCCCATCTTCTGCAGTTAGTAACCATCACGGATGAGTATTGCTATCCATGTATGTCATCTTGTGACCTATGTGTTTCCATTGCCGGACTAAAATCCCTGTGTGTAGATGGCTAGAGTTTGCAGGAGACGGTGGCATTTGAAGACATTTCACCTCACAAATGTATTATAATCTGGGTACATACAAATACATCAATGCTTTTTGTACGAGTTAGATTTATTTTTGACTCTTGTGCGTGTAACGTGAGTAGGTGCTGTACAACAAGGGGGGAATCCAAAGTTCACAGTGGGAGATGTGATGCCTTACAGTATGAGTCAACAGAGTCCAGGCCACAGTGCTTGGCATCATAGGGCACACTGCGACCAGCAAGTCCATGTGGGAGAGTCTGAAAGTCAATATGGGGATGCTGTTGCCCACGAAGGCAAGATGCCAGACCAGGTGACCAGGGAGTTGTTCATGGCCCTATGCCTCTCAACGTCTTGACCGTGGACGACCCACCTTCCGTGGGGGACCCTCACGTGCAGGCCTTGACTATGGATGGGATTCTCCGTCTGACAATTCCGCCTCCTCCTCATGCCCTGTGCCTGTTGTTGGTCTTTGCCTAGATGTTTCTGGCCTCATGACACAGGGAGGGTGCTGCATGTTGACAGCGATCAGACGGAGCGATCCAGTCTTGCCTCCATCCGTCCCTGGTGTTGTTCTTGACTGGCATGTAGCTGGGCCTGCTGATCTGTCATTTTGTTGAGGGCCTCCACTACCAGGCTGAACTCCCTGGTGTCCCGCCGGTATTCAGCCATGATGTCTTGGAGTTCGGCCATACCGGGCCCTGCAGCTGGCTGGTCAGGTACTTGCCTCCGCCTTGCGCCACTCCCACCACTCCTGCCCACATGAGCCGGGCCTACGTTTGTGGGCAGATCATGTAGACGGGGCACATGAGTGCTGGCAGTGGAGGTGTCGTCAGCCACCTCATGGGTGCCCGGCAAACGATGTCCCTCATTGTCAGACAGGCTCTGTTGTGTATTATGGGCAGGGCTCCGAGAGTCTGCTGGGATGTGGCGGGAATGGGTGTGGTGGTTGGCATAGATGTATCTGTTCCAGCTGCTGCAGGGGTTTGGGATCCAGAGGGGCCTGGTTGGTTGGGGTCATCCACAGTGTGTTGAGAGACTTCGGTTACAGTGGGGTCACTGCCGGGCTGAGACTGGGACTGGGATCCTTCTCCCCCATGGTTGGGGGTAATTTCCACACGTTCCCCTGTGGGTGTGAGAGACAAACAATGTTTCATCCAGCTACTTTAGAGAGGGGTTGCAGGGCCATGATGGCCAACCACTGCCAACCCCCCAGGAGCAGTACACCCTCTTCAGGCACAGGGCTTTAGGACGTGGCACTTCTCTAAGATGCATTACCTTGTCAATACCCATGTCCATGGTGCTACTTGAGTGCATCCACAGCATCACAAAGCTGTGGCAACAGCAGTGTGTGAGAGGCACAATGGACTTGTGATTCTGCACTGTGCTTTATTTGTTTGCATACGTCATCAGATCAGTATTTGAGAGGTTTTGTTACATGACAATTGTGACAGTGGTGCACGCCATTGTCTGTCCCCAGGGGCTCAGTTTCTGTAAGGGGTGTGTGTGACAGGCCATGGTAGTAGTTTGAGTGTGATTGGCAAGTGGGTGTCCCTCGTGGTGTGTCTGTCCCCCCATGAAGCATGGTGCCATGATAGTGGTTGTGAGTTCCTGTGCAAAATGTCTGCACTTGTCCTGGTGTTAGTGTTTGCACTGGTCACAGGAGTTCCATATGCTGCCTAGACCAGGGCCCAGTGTCAGCTATCTTGTCAGTAGTTTTACACTCCCTGTGCATTGAGCATGGTGCATGGGTGTGTACCTGGCCCATATGGGTTGAGTGCTGCCTCCTACCATACACCTTCCACCCTCTCCCCCTCCCCCTTGCAGCCTTCTGCAACTCCCCTTGCACCCCCCATGCTGTTGGGCACTGCTGGGAGTCATGGCCACACCCCACCACCCCCCCCCATACTGTTGGGCACTGCAGGGAGTCATGGCCACACACCCCCACCCCTAATACTGTTGGGCACTGCTGGGAGTCATGGCCACACACCCCCACACTCCCCCTCTACTGTTGGGCACTGCAGGAAGTCATGGACACACACCCCCACACACCCCCACCACCTCCTACTGTTGGGCACTGCAGGGAGTCATGGCCACACCCCCCCACACTGTTGGGCACTGCAGGGAGTCATGGCCTCACACCCCCATACCCCCCAATACTGTTGGGCACTGCTGGGTGTGATGGCCCCACACCCCCCCCAAAACCCCCACCAATGTTGGGCACTGCAGAGAGTCATGGCCACACACCCCCACACCCCCCCTGACCCCCTTCACACCCCCATACTGTTGGGCACTGCTGGGAGTCATGGCCACACACCCCCACCCCCCAACCCCCCACCCTACCGTTGGGCACTGCAGGGAGTCATGGCCACCCCCCATACTGTTGGGCACTGCTGGGAGTCCCCCCATGTTACATGAGTTGTGTGTATACTCATCAGGCTCAACGGCTTCTTCGATTCCGTGAACTCCCACCGGTGGTAGCAGGGCCATGACTTTCTCCTCCCAGGGATGGTATTGTGCAGGTCTGCGGGGAGGTCTACCTCCAGTGTGATGAGCGTTGGCGTAGTCCTCATCCATCTAGCGCTTGACCATCCTCCGCAGATCGTACCACTTGTTCTGGCAAACCGACCTGGTGCGCCTGATGGGTGCAACAGCATTCACCTTCTCGACGATCCTCTCCCACAGGCGTGTCTTTTGAGCTATGCTGGTCTGTCTGACCAATGCACCAAACAGCTGTGGAAAGACTCTGATGACTTCATCTGTAAGGATCTCCATCTCCGGGTGAATGAACTTTGGATTCTTTGGTTTGGTTATGGTGAGGGGTGTATGTGATTGGGGGGTGATGGTGTGTATGGCTGAGGGTGTGTGGGTCTGATTGTGAAGGGGTTGGTGTGTGTGAATGAGATAGGGTGTATGTGTGAAGGTGTATGGCTGCAGTTGTTGGTGTGATGTCAGTGTCTTAGCAAGAATAGGTATGTTGCAAAGGATGATGGGTTGTATGTGTGGGCCCTTTTATTGGTCCATTTGTGGGTGTGGCTTATTTTGAATTTTTGTGGGCGTGTCATAAGGGGTGGATGTGACTTGGACCCTCTGTTTGTATGTGGCAAGGACATTGTTTTCCTATGCTGTGTAGATTGTAGCCTTGTTTAGTGGGCTGTGCGCCTCGTATTTGTTTTTGCCTCTGGCAGTTAGGGTCGTTTATTGGGCCCGGGGTACGTGTACGCTTGATTGTGGGGTATGCGCCTTGTATTCGTTTGTGCGTCTGGCAGTTAGGGTCGTTTATCCGGCCCGTGGTACGTGTACGCTTGATTGTGGGGTGTGCGCCTCGTATTTGTTTGTGCGTCTGGCAGTTAGGGTCGTTTATCGGGCCCGGGGTACGTGTACGCTTGATTGTGGGGTGTGCGCCTCGTATTTGTTTGTGCGTCTGGCAGTTAGGGTTGTTTATCGGGCCCGGGGTACGTGTACGCTTGATTGTGGGGTGTGCGCCTCGTATTTGTTGGTGCGGCTCGCTCATACGCGATGTTTTCCGTACGAATCGTGCTTCATGCGGGACAACGTTTGCCCGTACAAATCGCGTCCTTGGTCCCTGGTCAGGATCGTACTTGTTAGTTCATACGGCATGTTTACAAATCGTACGGTTGGAGTTCCGACGACATTTCTTACGGGTCTTCGATTGTGATTCGTACGGTTCGCTGATATTCGTACGTATTTTCAGAAATCGGATAGTACTACGCTATTCGGACGGTCTTTTCTAAATCGTATGGAAACGGCTAAGAATCGTACGATGGATTTTTCTCCCGAATCGGAATTGGCCCCTTGGTGTCCAAAATGTCGTGATATAGAAATATCATCAGCAAGAATATTATTGTCAAGGATATTGATTTTATATCAAAATCATATAGTTTACAAAAAGATAGTTGATTTTAATGTTGTCTTTTTAAAATTATTCTTATGTATTTGTGTGTATATTTTAAATGTATGCGATGTAAGTCTTTTGTATATTTGTTTATGTTTTTTTAATATATTTGTTACATTTTTTATTTAAATTAACTATTGTTCGTGATTTTTAGTGCTGTAGCGAGTTGTGGGTCTATAGGGGTAAAGGGTGGGAATTAATTCAATTATAAGACATTAATGATTATGTTTAATATAATTTATTTACTTGATAATTAATTATATTAATTGTACTATTAATTTGGTTATGTAAATTTGATGTGCAGGTTGTGGGGTTTTTGTGGTCAAAGAGAGGGAAGTATGTTATTTCTAATTAATTAACTGTTTGTTGCTAATTAATAATAATTAATACATTTATAATTAATTATGTTAATTTGTTCTTTTTAGGTGTGAGTTGTGGGGTTTATTGAGATAAAGGGTAGAGAGGTGTTGCATTTTGAGATGCAGGGCATGCTACGAAATTCATTTTATTAATTACATAGTTTACTTATCTCCAATTATCCATATTCCGGATTTTAGCACTCCAAACCCTGCCCCTCCCCCACCCTGCCTTTCTGCCCCACCAGAACTCCCTTCACGGGCTGTGGCTGATTAGCAGCTAACACATGTTCTGGTTACCAGCAAACACACATTAGGGAAATAAATATTGTTTATCCGGCACATGTTAAGTAAATATATTCCATTCATTGTCTTCCATGGTGTCACGTTGGTACCTAGGCTAATGTTATGGGGCCCATTAGTGGAAAAGACAGTTCGAGGTGTGCACGTTGTGCACGATGTTATAATGACAGTTGACACAAAATCAGTACCAGACGTACAAATTACCAGTCATTGGCTGCTGCCACAATTGTGAGAGCAATAGTGGATCGTTGTTCACACCCAAAGCAAATAAAAAATGAGCACTGCAGGCAAAACATACTCAATACGCATTTGTTAAGGCAAACGCCAAGGGCCATGAATCCTGTACTGATTAGTGATGTTGAGCCTCAGCAAACATGAAGTTATCCATAACAGGACTAAATGTATTTAATTAATTCTTAATTAGTTGATAAACAGCATGAATTATTGAATTGAAAATTAGTTATTTTAATTGTGTAATTAATATTTTATTAAGTTTAATTTTAGGTGCAGGTGGTGGGGTTTATAGGGGTGAAGGGTGAGAAGTTAATTCATTTTACATAATTAATAGTTAGTTTTGAATTAATAATGTTTATTTAAGTGATAATTATGTTAGTTGTGCTATTTTTTATTGTAAACTGTATTTTGCAGATATTGCTGTTTATAGGGATACAGGGTGGGAAGGAATTCATTTTTAATGAATTAATAATTTGTTGCAAATTATTATTAATTAATAACTGTAATTATGTAAAAAAACATTTTGATGCGGATTGTGGGGTTTATAGAAGTAAAAGTCAGGGGGAAATGTATTTAAATTAGTTATTAATTTGGTTTTAAATAGTATTTAACTTATTTAATTGAGAGTTAAATATTTTAATATTTAAATTGCGCAATTACTGTTTTTTAAATGTTCTTTTTATGTGTGCGTTGTGGGGTTTTTAGGGGCAAAGGGTGGGAAGGTAATTCATTTTCAGTAATTAATAATTTGTTTTTAATTAATCATTTTTATTTAATTGATAATTAATTAAATTACTTGTGATTTTATTTTTGATTTAAGTTGTATGTTTTGGGTTTGTAGGGGTATAGGATTGGAATTAAATTAATTTTAATTAAGTAATATTTACTTTTTAGTTGATATTCATTATTAAATTGATAAATATTTTTTTTAACTGTATAATTCATTTTCTGCTAAATTTCAGGAGTGTGTTGTGCGTTTTTGGGTGTGTATTGTGGGAAGTATATCAATTATAATTCATTAATAATTCATATTTAATAATGATCATTTGTCTGTTGATAAATATTTAAATACAAAATTTAAATAATTTGCATTTTAAAGTTAGGTGTTAGTTCCTGGTGGTGAGTTTGGTGTGGTTATGGGGTGGGAAGTAACTAAATTAAATGTATTTAAGAAATTTGTTGTTAATATATAATTTCTAAATAATACAAGTGCAGGCGAATTATTGCTGTATTTTATTTATAAAAATATTTGTACTTATTTCTGATATGTATTTTACATTGCCAATTTTTTTAAATATTAAATATATTTGAATTGTATTTTGCTTTATTTAATTTTTTGGGAGATAGTTAATGTGTTTCTAATGTTGCACCAAATTGAGTGGGAATAGTACCTTTTAGTAGTCCGCAATCCGACTCTTTTCCTACGGTTTCACTACCTGGAGTGTGAATAGTACATTTTACCCCTCCGCAATCCAACACTTTCCCTACTGTTGCACTCATTCGAGAGGAAATATTACATTTTAACCCTCCACAGTCCAAAACTTTTCCTACTGTTGTACTGACTAAAGTGGGAATAGTAGATTGTACCCCTTCCCAATCCAACACTTTCCATACAGTGTCTCTAACTGGAATGGGAATTGCAAATCTAACTCATCCCCTATCCAACAATTTCCCTACTGTCTCATTTATTGGAGTGGGAATAGTACGTTTTACCCCTCCGCACTCCAACACTTTCCAAGCTGTTGCTCCGACTGGATTGGGAATAGCAAATTGTTCCTATGAGCAATTCAACACTTTCTCTATTGTTGTATTCATTGGTGTGGGGATATTAAGTTTTAGCCCTCAACAATCTAACATTTTCCTTACTGTTCCATTGACTGGAGTGGTAATCGTAAATTTTGCCCCTTTGTAATCCAAAACTTTCCCTACAGTTGCATAGACTAGAAGGAGAATTGTACATTTTACCTAGATCTATTATTTTTGCTTTGTGTGAAGTCGGAGAACTATATTTTTTACATACTTTCTTTAATAGTTTGCGTACTTGTAGAAATTGTAGTATGTATTAATCAAATATTTTATAATTTATGTTATATTATAATATGTTAACATGTTTTTTGTTTATTCAAAATAATAATAATTGTATTATTATTATTCTTTTTAGTGTGTAAAATATATTGAATTCATTTAATTTTATCTAGTTTACTTTTTAATTTAAATAAAAATGGTTTGGTTTTGAAAAAATTTGGGGCCTATTATGATGTCGGTCCGAATTTCCTCCGACCGACACCGTGGCAGAAACAAGACCGACCAACCTCCGGTCTGTGGTACTCACCACCTGATTACAATGCGACGCATACTCACATTTCTCTATGGGAGCTTGTGCTAAGGCCATAAACCAGCTGTAATACAGGCTCCCATAAAGAAATGGGTGTGTGTATCGAACCCTGCCCCTTTTGGCAGGTACCCCACGGTGCCTGCAATAGAGTGCAGGGACTAATAGTGGAGACCCCCAGGTACCCCCTCGGCCACCAACCGTAGGCTGCGTAGGCCTAGCATGGTCCCCAAATTCGCTTTCCATGTTAGAAAGACTGGCACAGAAAGGCTGTCAGAGACCGAAATCGTAATCCCGATGGTGAAACAATGTTCACAGGGGATTATGGTGTGGGTCTGACCATCTGGAAGACTCCGAGAGCCGGTCAGAACCACGCTCGAATGACAGACCAGTTTACGCTCTGACCGCTGACATTGTAATTCTGTGGTCGGACCGCAAACCGACCGTGGTGGTCGGAAAGCTACCCACTGCAGTCAGAAGTCGTCCAACTAGCAGTTGGAGGCTATCTGACTGACAAGGTAATCGGCCCCTATATTTTATTGGTATATATATATATATATTCACTGAAAAAACCATAGGTTATAGACCATATATAGTTAGGAATTAGCATTTACAAAACCTTGAAAATTCACTGAAAAAACCATAGGTTATAGACCATATATAGTTAGGAATTAGCATTTACTAAACCTTATTTTACTCACACAAAACCATTGAAATTCCATATATAGTTAGTTGCACTAACTATATATCGCGCACCCGCAATCCACTGCTGATCATGTCACATATTACATCATTCATGACATGGTCAGTGACATCACTGATGACATCACTGATGACAACATCCAGTGATTATGTGTTTCTGTAAAGTTTAAATATGTTTTACATATTGAAGAATGAGTGGATGTATAAGTGTCTGAATGAAGGTTTTAGTAGGTGCGTGATTGACTGTATGAGTGAGTGATTAAATGCGTCTTACTGAATGCACGGGTTAGTGACTAAACTGTCTAAAAGTGTGCATCAGTATGTCTGTTGTTGTGCAAGCTGCTGCACGTGTTGATCAGTAGCTATATAAGTAGCTATATGGGTTATTGATTGGTTGCACAAGTATTTGTATGGGAGACTGAGTGTGTGTATGGCTGGCTGGGAGGTGTGTGACTCTGTGCAGATCAATGTGTACTTGTATCAGTGATTCTATAAGAGAGTAACTATGTGTTAGTATATGTTTCAAAAATGTAAGGTGTTCTGTGTTTAACTGTATAGATGAGAAAATGGAAGTGTGATTGATTCTTTTCAGGACTGACTAGGTGTGTGAGTAACTCCATGGATGAGTGGCAGAGTGTGAGTGTCTGTATAGGTGTATGAGTGCATATGATAGTGTTGTAAAGATGAGTGATTGTATGTATGAATGATTGTATGAGTGAATGTGTGTGTAGACATAGGAATCAGTGAGTGCGTATGTAGTAACTAGTATTGGTGTGTCAATGGTTTCAAAAATGATACTCTCTATTTAACACTGGGTGTAACGGAGGTTATATTAGAGTGTGAGGAGATGCATTGTATTATCACATGAATGATATCATCAGTGATGTGATCATTGATATCAAGTGAGATGTCATCAGTGATGTCATTTGAGATGTCATCAGTGATGTCATCAGTGATGTCACTGACCATGTCATGAATGATGTAATATGTGACATGATCAGCAGTGGATTGCGGGTGCGCGATATATAGTTAGTGCAACTAACTATATATGGAATTTCAATGGTTTTGTGTGAGTAAAATAAGGTTTAGTAAATGCTAATTCCTAACTATATATGGTCTATAACCTATGGTTTTTTCAGTGAATTTTCAAGGTTTTGTAAATGCTAATTCCTAACTATATATGGTCTATAACCTATGGTTTTTTCAGTGAATTTCATTGGTTTTTTAACAGCTAATATCTGTAGCTGTAAAATTTATTCTTCTTTAAATCCAAAAATATATTTTATATGTTTATGAATAATTATTTTTTTAAATATTTTTTTTTCTTCGTTCCCGCTTCGCGAATCGGGAACCTTACAGTAAAAAAATGTTCAGAAAAATAAAAAAAAAAGTTCTTTTCAGAACTACCTCCCCGTTATTAAAAAATTGGTACAATATTTGGAACTGTGCCAACCTCTATTTCTCTTAGTTCGCTTCCTAGTTCGCTCGCTGGTACGCGAACTGGAAGCGAACCAAAAACAGTAAGTATAAGGGAAGGAAACACACACTTATGTTAAAAGAAAGACAGCTATAGGGGAGTAAACTAGAGATACTATTACCCATAATCCACTACTGATGATGTCACATATTACATCATTCATGACATGCTCAGTGACATCATCAGCAGAGGATTGCGGGTTTTTTGGCAACATGCCTTATCGACGGTTTAATAACGCTGCCTTTTGCTTTATATAAGTTTTCAAATTGTATGAAATATATACCAATAGGTCTTTATGAACCTTTAGGTAGTGCTTTTGTTCATGAGGTCTGGTCGCTTCCATACACATACAGATGTTTCAAAGATGATCAAGAAGTTTATCTGAATGGAGAGGAATGCACTGAGACGCCAGATCATTCACTAATGTGTAGGCACATACAGTTACACGATTCATGCAACAAACAGCGACCAAATATGGCTTGCGTGATGCAAGGCACGCCAGTTCCTGCTATCATCCCCACGTTCAAGTTGTTGGAAAATGGTAGTTATTTGATGCTCAATAATGAAGATTGTTCTGAGTTAATTAAAAGTATTCCTTTTATCGTAACAGTAAGTGAACGGGTTATTTGCTGCAGAAATGTTCTATTTCCTCCCACACATGAACATAGGGAGTTTTCAATCTGGCCACAAATACCAACCTTGGGACACGTTTCAACGGCATGACAAGAATAAGAGCTCTTTTGTCTCAGAGAGAGGTGGCCTTGAGTTCGGCCCGTGAAACTTTCGTACTTCACATAGCGAACACCCGTACACAGGTTTGCCTTTCAATTTCAGCAACATGTTTCCGACTATCTTTAACGCATCCTCCACAAAATCCCTGGCACACTTTTTTAAAGTTGTTACCAGTGGTCTCGTGACTTCATTTGAGAAAATCTTTGGAGTCATCCCTGCTCCCTTTCATTCCATTTTCTCCACTCTGGTTCGTGGATTGCATTTTTACTTGCATTACCAGCGGACGCTCTTGTACTTTTTTACATTTTTAAATATGGATGTCCCTCCTATGCAACCTCCGACCCTGCAGCTGCTGACACTGTTCCGCAATCGCATGCTAGAATATTATGGCACAATGCCGTTGGCGATATTAAGCACGGCATATGGATTATCTTTTCGGTTCTCCTACTTCACCTGTGTCCAGCCTGTATTTCACTGCCTGACCTGTGATTTCGATTGGGCCATTGATTTGTGTCTCTGCGGACCGGTTTCTCCTGACGTCGACTTTAATCAGCTGATGACTCCTATCATTACTCACGAGTTGATTTGTCCTGGCGAAAGGATTATGGCTGTGGCATTGATGCATGGACTACTTGGTCCCTGGAATTTACTGGCGGCAGCACAGTCTTTCTTGGAACACAGCTTTCTTGAAAACCCACCGAGCTGTCCTCTGATGGTGATAGAGGATCCGGTGCTGGGAGAGCACGTATGTTCTTTTCCGCTTTTAAATTGGATGGCTGAACTGTTTTCGGATGAAGACGGTGACTTCCTGTTGGAGGCTGTTGCAGCTTATTTTGCATACACAGTTATGTCATAGACCTTTTTCATGTTTCATATGCTGAGTACTAGCATTTCATTGACAATTCATTGACTTAATTGTCAAGTTTTTATTATTTACCTTGCCTATTGGCTTAAGACTCGATAAAGTACTTGGCTGTTTTATTTTTCTTTAGCATTGAATTTTCCTAGTTTTTAATGCTTTACCTTGCGGACCGTCCACATATAAACTTGCAATCTGCTCTCATGAGATGGCACTTCTATTATCTTATTCAGTTCGTTTCCGGATCATGAGGAGGTGTCATCTAGGTCCTGGATATCTTTACACCGTGTTAAGTTAGCATGGGCTCATTACCGGTTTAAACGCCATTTTTCCTTTTTTGCAACTTCTGCACACGACATTTAGTTGTTGCTTTAGCTTTCCACCTAGTAGTTCATCGTGGTTTACATGAGAATAATATGTTATTGGTCTACTATCTGCTTTACTTGTTAAACTATATCTGTACAGCGAGTGCTAAAGTTTCAAGAACAACACGGTACAGAATTGTTATGAGGTCTGATCTCCACGACTTCATACTCATAACATAAGTGCAACTTCTGCCAATTCTGGGCATGAGGCGGGTTTTATATTGCTTTGCCGAACACACATACACAACAGTTGATGCGGTTCACATGAAGAGAGAGCTGGTGTATGCTGATGTGATTCCTTCAAATCTAAGACACTAAAGTATGGGCACGCCCTAAACCAACACAAAGAGACCTTCTTAGCAAATAATATAATATGTGTATTAGGGAGGGTGAGATATAAGCAGCCGCGGGCCGTGGAGGGAGTTACGATGGGGCAGGGAGGCGGGGAGGGGGAGAAGCAGGGTGGAGCCCTCTCTACCTTGCCCCTCCCCCTCCCCGCCTCCCTGCCCCACCGTAACTCCCTCCACGGCCCGCGGCTGCTTATAAGTGTTGCTAACTCTTATTCATTTACAGCATGTTAACATACTGTCACCATTCGCTTTTTATGTACTAGTAACTATGCTGGTAATTTTGCTACTGATAATATGTGTACTTGTATTCTCCACCCTGCTTCTCCCCCTCCCCGCCTCCCTGCCTCACCGTAACTCCCTCCACGGCCCGCGGCTGCTTATAAGTGTTGCTAACTCTTATTCATTTACAGCATGTTAACATACTATCACCATTCACTTTTTATGTACTAGTAACTATGCTGGTAATTTTGCTACTGATAATATGTGTACTTTTATTATCTAAGGTACTACGCCTGAGAAGACGGCATTAGTAAATAAACATTTCAAATACACATGTGTTCTTCTTAACTCCATGTTCTGGTTTCTAAGAAATATATAACGACCGACTGTTCATGAGTTCCACGTATCCTGAGGTACTATAAGTTCATATTCTGGATTGTCTAAACATTGAGAGTTTGTTATATCCAATGTGACACTGTACCTAGCTTGCTAAATAGTTTTTGATTACTAACGTGAGTTTTGGGACACCCTAATTCGCCGAGGTTCCAATCCTCTGTCCACAGTTCTGTGTGAGAACAGAAACCCTGCGACAGGGGCACCCCCGACCCTTGCTGGACCTTCATCACACTTGCGATACAACTCCAGCAATGCGCCACCTTTACGGCACAGATACATCACGCATCTGTGCTGTTTTTGCCCCGTGATGCGCCGCATTGTAAATGCAGCACACCATAGGTGACGGAACAGCGGCACAGAATGACTAACACATCCCTGGTGATGCGCCAGTCATCATAAATCTATCCCTATGCTTCTTATCTTGTTAGAGATGAACCGCCATATGTATCATCAAAGTTATTTGCATTTCCTAAATAGCGAACTTTAAGGAATAAATAGCGATTCTTTACCATTCCTAGTTTGCGATGAGCTATTTGCTAATTAGCCGAATGTAGCCCAATGAAGCCCAATGTAGCCCAATGTAGCCCAAAGATGGCCGCCAGACACACAAAAAAACAAATGTAGCCCAAATATCAGCCAGATGTAGCCCAACTATAGCCCAGTGACAGAATGACCAATCAGCTTCGCAAACCTCCGTTACGCGAAGCGGAGCGCTGTTACAGATATATATCTTTTTTTGAACGTTAATTTCTCAAAATCCACTGGAGCACATATATTGAGACCTAGCAAAGGCACATCGGGCTACCAGTCCCTAATATTTTGCCAAGTTTCGTGCAAATCCATTCAGCCGTTCAATTATTATTTTTATTATTTTTTTTTGCCCCGCGGGGCCCTTTTAAAACCTCCACATCAAACCTAGGGGGTCAGCGAGGATCTACTATGCCCCCTTATAGTTATTTCCCCCTTTGTTTTGACCTCCTCTTGTCTCTCGATCCTACCGAGAGACAAGATGGCGGCCGCTACGGACTGTTTGGAATGTTGACAGACGCCGGAGAACCAATCAGCTTCGCTTCACAAAGCTCCGTTGCGCGAAAAGTCCGCGAACCAGAGCGCTAACCGGTCCGCTGTTACAGATATATATCTTTTTTTAAACGTTAATTTCTCAAAATCCACTGGAGCACATATATTGAGACCTACAAAAGGCACATCGGGCTACCAGTCCCTACAATTTTGCCAAGTTTCGTGCAAATCCATTCAGCCGTTCGGGCTAAAAGTGAGGCCAACCGCCCTATGGAAAACTCAATGTTAAAAACACGTTTTGGGACCCCCCTTTTTTCTCGGCCCCCACTGGACGAACCCCCCCCAAATTTTCAAGGGCTGCTCAGAAACAAAATGTGCCATTTTCCTGAAAATTTCAGCCAATTCCGTCCACAAACGCCAAAGTTATTAGACATAGAATTTTCAAAAAACCCATAGAGAAAAAATCCTAACTATATATACCTACTGGCGACCGCCAGTAGGTAATATGTATATATATATATTTTAAAAATATTTGTATATTCTTTAACAAAAAATATTTATAATATAATTTAAAATTATTAGTGAAAGTAGATATATGAAAATATTTATTAATGTATATGCGTGTTAACTTTTTTAATATGTTTATTTGATAAAATATATATTAAATCTATTTTATTTTTTGCTGATTTCACAATGGGACAGACCTGAGTCCGTCTGATATTGATCTGCAACTGAGACCAACTGACCTTGTGTCAGTAGTCCCAAACCAGCAATTAGGATGCAACCAAACACTGTCCGGTCAAACTCCTATTCTTTACAATGGGAGCATGCATTCCAACAGGTGCAGTTCATCCCTCAGACCTCGGTCCAAGGATCTCACTGTCCCCATCAGCTCAGCGGTGCTCTGCGACGTCTTGTGTCCAGCCAGCCCTCCTGTGCAGAGTTCGAGGCTTCCCTGCTCCTTTTTTTCACCTTGTGCCTGCTCGCTGTAATTCTGCTCCCTATATTTCATTAGTATTGTGCCTGCTGCTGATTTGTCTCTCTCTTAATTTGTGCCCCTCAATCTCTAGTTGTTTCCCTCCGTTTTTCCCCGCCACTTTCCTTGACTCCTCCCATCCCGCTCCCCCCTCCCAGCCGCTCCTCCCTCCCCCTCCCTACTAATGCTGACCACTGCACGGTCGCGCAGCAGACAGGCCCATTTGGCACGCTGCTTGCGTGCCGAAGGCGCGTCCAAGGCAAGGCCATCTGCACCTGTTTGCGCCTGGCCCGCGCCTAGCACCAGACCACCTGGCTCCCGCGACCACCACATGACCCGACGCTGGTACAACTCAAACACCCTCCATGCACTCAACGCTGGACGAAATTCCACCTGCTTCCAGTCCATGTCGAGACGCATCCATGGACCCTTCACCTGCCGAAACTGCAGCTACACCAGCCAGAGCACACCAGCACGTCCTGCCCATCCCTACACTGCAGACCACAACCATCTCAGCTGCATAGTGCTCAACACCCGCTCAGTCCACAAGCACACGTCAAACTCTGGGACCTGCTCGACTCCTCCGCCCCGGACGTCGCCTTCCTGACAGAGACCTGGATGATTGAACACCTCCTCAGCACCGGTCACAGCCATAGCCATATCCATCCCGGATGGCTACAAGATCACACACAGGGACCGGAACAATAAAAAACCAGGAGGAGGAATCTCCATCATCCACAAGAACACCATCAGAATCTTAACCAGCACAGAGGACTCCCTCAGCATGGCCGAACACCTACACTTCCAGATCCACGTGAATAACAACACCACCCTCAGAGGAACCCTCGTATACAGACCTCCAGGACCCCGATCACAGTTTAGCGAATCCATCGCCGACCTCATCAGCATGCACGCCATCGCCTCCACAGACTACATCCTACTCGGAGACCTACATTTCCACCTAGAGAACACCAACAACAGCAACTCCACACCACTGATCGACAAACTTCGACAACCTCTGATTTAAACAACTCGTCACAACACCCACCCACTCCGCTGGACATACGCTCGACCCCATCTTCTCCGCCAGCAACCACGTCACCTTCAGCCACACCACCGAACTTCACTGGAGCCACCACCACTGCATCCACTTCTCCTTCGAAAAACACACCACGTACAACCAACCACAACGTATCACACAGCGCAACTGGAAAAGAGTCACTGAAGACCAGCTCACCACCACTCATGCCCGTGATCCTCCACCCGAGCCCTCCGAGACCAACGCTGCAGCCCATAACTTCAGACAATGGATCAACGACTGCGCCAACACCCTCACCCCGATCAAGAAACCCTCCAACAGGCGCACCAACATGAGAGCCATCTGGTTCAACACCGACATCCAGAACTCCAATCACACCTGCAGAAGACTGGAGAAGCAATGGCGCAATGACCAGACACCTGACTACCACGCAGCCCTCAAACGCCAGACGCAAACACCACCAACTCAACTGATCTGCCAAAAGAACCTCTTAAAAGAATGCATTGACAACAACGCACACAACAGCAAAGAGCTATTCAACATCGTGAAAGAACTTGCCACCACCAGCTCCAGCTCCAATGACGTTCCTCCGTCACAAGAACTCTGCAACTCCCTGGCTACCTTCTTTCACAACAGTTTCGACACTCAGGCACCGACGACAGATGCTGACACCCCCGGCCCAACACCCACCAAACGCACCGACCTCCTGCTCTCCTGAACAACATCAACGACGAAGACACCATCAAAATCATGAACACCATCTACTCCGGCTCACCTTCCGAACCCTGCCCCCATCACATTTTCAATAAGGCCAGCTCCATCATCGCACCCCAGCTCCGAAAGATCATCAACAGCTCCTTCGAGACGCCACCTTCCCAGAAAGTTGGAAATACGCAGAGATCAATGCTCTCAAGAAACCTAAGGCGGACCCAAAGGACCTTCAAGAACTTCTGACCCATCTCCCTGCTTCCATTCTCGGCAAAAGTATTTGAGAAGAAAGTCAACAGGCAACTGACCCACTTCCTGGAGGAGAACAATGTCCTGGACTCCTCCCAATCCAGCTCCCACAGCACCGAGACCGCTCTCATCGCTGCCACCGACAACATCAGGACCATACTGGACAAGGGCAAAACCGCAGCCCTCATCTGCCTGGACCTCTCGCCCGCCTTCAACACTGTCTGCCACCATACCCTGCGTGCACGCCTCCACGATGCCAGGATCTGAGGCAAAACCCTAGACTGGATCACCTCCTTCCTCACCGGCAGAACCCGGAGAGTCTGCCTCCTCCCCTTCAGATCCGAAGCCACCACAATCACCTGCATCTACATGGCACCGCTCGCCAACATCGTCCGAGCGCACCACCTCAACATCGTCTCATACGCCGATGACACACAGCTGACCCTCTCCCTCAACAAAGACCCGGACATCGCCAAATCCAATCTCCACGAGGGAATGAAGGCCATCGCAGATTGGATGAAGACCAGCTGACTGAAACTTAACGCAGACACAATGGAGGTCCTCATCCTCGGCGCCACCCCCTCCGCATGGGACGACTCCTGGTGGGTGACCGCGCTGAGAGCACCCCCGACACCCACAAACAATGCACGCAATCTGGGTTTCATATTGGACTCAACGTTCTCTATGACCCAGCAAGTCAACCCTGTTTCCTCCTCCTGCTTCAACACCCTCCGAATGCTCTGCAAGATCTACAGATGGATCCCCACCAACACCAGGAGAGCAGTCACCCAAGCACTCGTCAACAGCAGGCTGGACTATGGCAACGCCCTCTATGCAGGAACATCAACCACACTTCAGAAGAGACTCCAACGAATACAGAACGCCTCCGCATGCCTCAGCCTCGGACCCCCTCACCACAGCCACATCACCACCCACCTAAGAGACCTGCACTGGCTCCCGATCAACAAGAGGATCACCTTCAAACTCCTCACTCATGCACTGAAAGTACTCCACAACGCCGGACCTGCTTACCTCAACAAACGACTGTCCTTTGACACCCCGAACTGCCAGCTTCGCTCCGCCGACCACGCCCTCGCCACCATCCCACCCATCCGACGAATGACCACCAGTGGCAGATCATTCTCTCACCTCGCTGCAAAGACATGGAACACCCTCCCCATCCTCCTTCGGCAGACCCATGACCTGCTAACCTTCAGGAGACTTCTCAAGACCTGGCTGTTCCACCAGCAGCTGCTTACCCCACCCCCTTAGCGCCTTGAGACCCTTACGGATGAGTAGTGCGCTTTACAAATACTTGATTGATTGATTTATCCCCGCACCCCGTGGCAGGCACCTGAAGGTACCTGCCACCGGGTGCAGGGATCAAGAGGGGGGTACCGTAGGTGCCCACTCAGCCTCTATGTCCTTGCACCCATGGGAGCCCTGCTGGAGGCCCCCAAAGTTGACTTCCTACAGCCTTTCTGTGTCGGAAAGGCTGGCACAGAAAGGCTACTGGAATCCGACATTGTAATCCCTTGGGTGGAAAGTGCCACCCTTGGGATTACAAGAGGGTTTCCCGATGGCAGGCGGGCTCTCTGAGCCCATCGTAAGCCATTTGGAAACCCTTTTCGGATTTATTTCTGACCAATTCCAACAAAATGAGCTGATCAGAAATTAATCCAAAGAGGAGATTACAATGCCATAGGAACCGCTCTGAATGAGGGTCAGAGCTATTTCCTACTGCATCGTAAATTCCCCCATTAGTATTTTGATTTATATATATTTAAAAAATGATATTCAATACATTGATTTTTTTATAACAACTATATATTTTCGATATTTTAGTTTGTACCATTATAAGTATAGGATGACAATATTTTTTTTACAATATTTTGGTATGTGGTTATTTGGGTTGCGATATTTGTAAGTGAACCAGGAAGAAGTAGAAAAAATATAGGAAAACCACTGGGGAAAAGAGGAGAGATGTGCTAGGAAAGAATAAAGAGAGAAAAAAGAGAAAAACAAGAGGGAGGTGGGGAAAAGGAGCGGAGTAGGAGGTGAGGGGAAATAGGGGATATGAAGGTAAAATAATAAAAACAATGCAGAAAGGAAGCAGCACAAAAGTAGACACAAATTGAAACAGAGACCGACCTCTGGAGAGGAAAACCTCTCACGGAGCCTCTCATAGTGAGATCTTAAGACCCACATCATTGGGCATATACCTGTTAGGCAGATCCTAACAGGTATTTGTTACAATTATTTGTTTCATACATGTACCACATCCCCATTATTAAGGCAAAGCTGATATCAAGCGCCAGACCAGATCTTTTATAAAGAGTGAACCATATGTCGCTTCTCGTGGAGTCATCATATTGCCTCATGAAGGCAGGTAGTCTTATTCATCTTATCCAGACAATATTAGTGTTACTGTAGCAAAGTTTGTATGGCATAATGAATATAAGTGTATATCATCTTCCAAGTGTTTACGATACATCAACTTGATCCCATGATACAAATCTTATATGATGCACCTGTATCAGGGTAAATATTGTGATTGAGCCTATTAGTACACCAGGAATGATGTCTTTATCACCAAATAAATCATTTGACTCCCATAGAATAGACCAAAAAAAACATACCAAGTATGTAGGGAGTAATACAGCAATGTGCCTGCTATCTCTTGTAATGCATAGATCCTTTAGTTCCTTCTATGTGCTTTTTAGGCTATCAAACCATTTGCATTCTCGAGTTGCCAGTAGTTCTTGTAGAATCCCTCCTATTGAGTCTGGTCTCACCGTTACCATGATGTACCATTGTAGCATGTCACCGTATGTTGTGACTCATTATAATGCTTAACCATATTTCGCCTTCAGTCTTAGATCCTTTATGACGTTGATGTTGGCAAACTTTTAATTTGACCATTTGTGTGGTTTTACCAACATATATTAGTTCACATGGGCACACTATTAAATGTACTACATTATTTCTATTATATTTAACTGACCCCTCAGTTGTATTGTGCATCCTTGTAGTTCACTTACTTTTGAGTCATTTGTAAATTTGCAAGTCTTACAATTCCCATACCATACATGACCCAGAATGGGTTGCAATCCCGAAGCCTGTGTTATGATCATTGTCCTTTCTGGTTCCGCATATGCTCTCACTACAAATTCTCTTATGCTTTTGTTCTCCTTCTAGGCGAAAAAGGGTGGTTGATATCTACTTCCATTAGTGAATGCCAATGTCTATTTATGCTTTTGCTGAGAGAATTGCTCAGTGGACTGAAAGTGGAGACCCTATTCATGCAATCTGTGCTAGTGTTATTATGGTTCTTTGGTGTAAGGAGTGCGTCTCTCGGACAGTACCAGGCTTGTTTTACTGTTCTCCCCAATAATGTTTTCAGATATCCTATCCCTACTAGTTTGAAGGTAAGTAGTTCTGCTTCCCTGAAATAGTCATTCCTGCGGGTGCTGTTCCACCTGATCTGGAGAAATTGACCATATGGAATATTGTCATGCAGTGATCACGGATATGCCAACAGGGAATTCTTATCAGTGGGCTTACAGTATAATGTTGTATACATCTTATCATTCTCATGACTGAAATGTCCATGTAACTAGTCTGTCCTTTACTGTAGTTACTGGTGAATCCCAAATCAGGATCTTGGTCAGTTAGCCATGAGACAAAATCATTAAAACACAGCCACCCTCCCATATCATGAAAACATCTATAAACCACTTCCAGGTCAAGTTGCTCTTTCGATAAGGGTTTGAATTGTATAGTATTTTATGATTTTCTAAATGCAGCAACTACCAGATTCTCTATATTTGGGACAAAATAAGCTCACATGCCAACTCTTGTCTTAAACATAAAACAACTTTTATTCAAGGCAGGCAGTGTCCCTTAATTGTAAGATGAACTCAATGGGATACTGCTTATCTGAATCAGATTCCAATGTTTGTCTTATTACATCAAGATATGCCCTCTGTGGAATATTTGTATAAGGTGACTGTAAGTCCAGTATCACTAGAATCTGTATCTTATAAACAAAATAGCTATCTTCAATAAGATTTAAATAGTTCAATCTGTCTTTGACATAAGAACTAATGTTTACTACATAGGGTTTTAAGAAATAATCCACACATTTGCATAATGATTCTAAATCAGAACCACATCTTGAGACTATTGGATGTCCAGGGTGCTCCTGGCTGTTTTTGTGTCTTTTAGTCATGGTGAAAATCACTGGTGTTCTGGGATGTAGTCTGTTCAAGGAAGCATATTCTGTCAGCGTGATCATCCCTCAGATTGATAAGCTCTCTTCAGTTTTTCAAGAGTATCCAAATCTGTTTTTACCGTGTTCTGTGCTGATGTAATTTAAAGCCCCAATAACAATGGGCCTTCTAATACTTTGGCAGTGTATTCCTCAGTGTAAGATACAGTTTACTGGGTCATCACTCTGTGGCAAGGTAACAAGATTCACTTTATCTAGAACTACACAAAGAAATTCATGATATCCACCCATTGTAATTTTGCATCACGTATCTTTAGTGAGTTTTTCTGTATGAAAAGCAAAGATATCTATGTTATGCTATGTTATGTTAGTTTCATTTATAGAGCGTATGGCTACCAATAGGATTTCCCGGCGCTAGGCATAGGCACAGATGCTGCTGAAGTCAAGCAGTAATTAGAATAACAAGGGTTTTAGAAGTTTGAGGAACTTCAACAGAGAGGTGCAGTGTCTTAGGAATCATGGTAGGACACTCCGTAGCTTAGGACCTAGGTATGCAAATGAACATCCCATGGTATGGGCCCGGTGGATTCTAGGCACACAATAAAGGCCCTGACTAACTGAGTTTCCGGCAGGGTTGGTCAGGGAGACCAGGTCTTGTATATATTTAGGACTGCTTCCAGGCCTGTCTTTAAACATGATACAAATTACTTTGAATTGCACTCTCTTCCCAATGCAGCTCACTTAGGTAGGAGAGGCTAGGGCATGTATCGGAAGCTGGGCAAGAAGTCTAGCAGTTGAATTTTGCACAACCTGTAGGCAACAAACGCAGGCCTTGTCAACTCTCAAATACAGAACTTTACTGTTGTCCATTCTTGAGAATATCACGTCCTGAATCAGTGTTCTTTGTGACAAATGAGGGATAATCCAAATAATTGTTCTCACCCACTTCATTACAGCAAAAGAAGTGGATGCAACTTTAGTACATTGTGGATGCATGGACAAAGTTTAATCTAACTATAAATCCAACCTTTTAACTTTGGGGGATAGAGTTGGAAGGGTTCCCAGAACCATTACCTCAGTTTTATCACAGTTAAGTTTAAGCAAGGTGCCTTCCATCCAGGTGGCAATCCATCTGAGAATGAGGCTGAGAGACTCAGGGTTATGCCTCTGTCGAGATGACAGAGAGACAATAATTTGAGTGTCATCAGCATAGGAAAACAGTGGCAGACCAAAACACTCCATCACGTCCTCAATCAGACGCACGTAAAGATAAACCTACATGGACTCAGCGCAGAGCCTTGGGGTACACCTGAGGTCAGGGCATGAGTCTCAAAACTAGGGTCAGAAGAAAAGACTTGAAATGATCTATCTTTCAAGAAAGAGGTCAGCCAAGCTAGGGCTGTTCCATCAAGACCCGCTATCCTCAGTCTGTCCACAAAGATAGGATGGGATACAGTATCGAAGGACACGCTGAGATTCAACAAAATCAGAGTGGCTTTACCGCCATCATCCAAGAGTCGTTTTAGATTGAGAGGGGTGGAGAAGTTGCTAGGCTTCCACAAAAGTAGTAAAGCATACAATTATATGCTTCTCTAAGATTTTGGGAAAAAGTGGCAGCAAGGATATGGGTCTAAAGTTACTTAGTAGGGTCAAGATTAGGCAGGACCATGGTATGTTTCCAGGACAGTGGAATGTAGCCTTCATGAAGTGAGTAGTTGAGCAAAACACCGTCTATAGAAATCGCAATTGACGAAAGACACTGGGTGGAACACTTTTCTTAGATCTTCGGCTTGGATACTGAGGAGAATCACGCCATAGCAGGCATGGCTAACATCAGTTCCAGTGCCAGCTTGATAGACTTCCCTATAGCCCTTGATGCCACCTTAACAGAGGTCGAGCTCACCCTTAAGGCCAGTAAAGGGGGAAAGGCTCTGGGACCAGATGGGGTCCCTGTTGATTTCTTCAAGCACAACATGGAGCTATGGACCCCAATATTAATGAGGGTGTTAGAAGATTCCTATACAGTTGGGCTTATTGAATCATGGTCAGAATCTATTTTGGTCCCAATAGTTAAGAAGGGAGACTGACAGAACCCGCCCTGTTACTGCCCCATCTCATTGTTAGACTCATTGTCCAAAGTGGCAGGTCGTATAGTCCTCAATGTTCTCCAACAGTGGGCAGAGGACAATAATGTACTGTTGGATCTCCAATTAGAATTCAGGGAAGGATTGATTACTACCGAGCAAGGCCTCATACTGACTCTCCTCATGGGAAAATATGTAAATGCGTAAGGGGGAAATTTGTACATTACCTTCGTATATCTAACAGCTGCAGTCGACTGTGTAAGCCATGTCAAATTATGGAGGACCTTGGAAGTAATGGGCGTGGAGATTTCCATAATTAACTTCTTAAGAGAACTCTATGGAAACGCGACTGCCATGGTGCGGTTTGGTATTAATGGGGAGTATACATAGTCGTTCAAAGTGGAGAGGGGGGTCAGGCAGGGTTGTGTCCTGGCACCCTTCCGTTTTACACTTCATACAAATGGTCTGGAACAAGCCATATTAGAAGGGTGCCAGTACTTACCACTGTTACAGAAAAGCCCAATACCTGTCCTACTCTTTGTGGATGATGCTGTAATTATGGCTTGGATACCGATAGGGTTACAACCTGCCCTTAATACTTATTACAATTATATGGCAAACTCAGATTTAAAAATAAACATTAAGAAAACGTTTGTAATGAGCTGTGGGACAGGTAGTAGTAAACAGAAGGATATCTTTATTGAAAACACAATGGTGGAGTTTACCAAAACTTACCCTTACTTAGGTACCCTAATTGATAATAAAGGCTCATGGTGCCAAGCAATAAAAGCCAGGAAGTTACTATTTATGAGGACAACAACGACTTTGGTTATTTTCTCACAGAGGTTGGGCACGAGGCCTCCGATGGAGATGCTCCAAATATATCAAGCCAGATGTGTTAGCACAGCGACATACGGGGCAGGAGTTTGGGGATACGGAGCTATGGACAAACTTCAGAAAGTTGAGAATGCCTTTTTAAGGTATTTATTGGCAGTTCCACAAGGCACCTCAACGTTTTTGTGCCACACAGTACTGGGAATACCCTACATCACAGATACGATAAAAGTCTAACCGGCCTTATTATGGCATTGTATCTGGTCATCTCAAAAAACATAATTTAACTGGGAGGTGTTGAAAGATATCTTAGGCCTTGAGAATGTTCTTGAAATTGGGTGGCTCAAGTATGTTAAAAAGTTACTGTCTGATTTAGGTTTATTAAATTATTATAAAAATCCTACATAGCTAGCTCAAATCCCTATGAAAATATTTAAAAAACAATGCATGAGCCACATGGAGGAACAATACAAAATAATTTAATGATGCAAACTAGCCTTAGCATTCTACCTTATTTAACGTTCATTTTAAGTGGGCATGATTTGTGCTAACACGCTTTAGGCTAGATGTATTTCAGCGCTTGGCCAGCTTCCCTAAAATGAGCGATTGGGCCAAAAATCTATCAAATTGCCCCGTGATGAGGCATCACCCCAAACATCAATGCAAGTGGTCCTGTTCTTTAAATTGAATAAAGTACTAAGAAAAAAATGAATCAAAACTATTTTACAAATTTGGGGCATGAGACAATGTCGCCCAACCTATGTTGCACTGCAATGTTTAGATGCAGAATGATTCACGAGAAATATTGCACAATTGTTGAAAACTAGCATTAGGCACAGAAAATATCTTTGAAATTTTTTTTATTATGAATTCTGTACTGTGAATAAGTGTTTTCAGCTGTCTTTTTTTACTATGCACCAGGTTTTTTCTGAAATCTACCTTCTTGCTTACGGTGTTTAATAATGACGTTATGAATTTGCCAATTGAATTGTATTTTTAAATCCTAATGTATAATGAGAGTGAAAAATTGTTTTTAACTATTGTTTTTTAAACTGTACTTTTATGTTTTTTCTCTACCATCATATGAAAACCAAATAAAGATAATTTTGATTTGATTTGATTTGAGAAGTTGAGCAAGTCTACCACTACTTGTAACAAGTCAGATTCAAGAACCCCTAGCTTAGCTGGAAAAAGCGGGTCCACAGGAAAACCTGATTTAATAGACTGTAGAATGGACAGAAACCCAGCAGAATCCAGATGAGGCTACATCTCCTTTTTTTAACCAAGCCTGGCATATGGTGTGAGGGGTACAGGTTTGGTGGAGGAGACAGCTGGATTGCACTATCTGAGTCCTCCTGTTGTGAGCCTCATCCTAGTAATAGCGGCTTGTTGCAAGTGGATAATTATTATTATTATTATTAGGGAGTTTTGTAAAGCGCCTGGTTTACGCCCAAGGCGTGTCCCCGCGCTGTGGTGGGTAGGGTGACCGTGTAGCAGCCCAACAGTAGTTAGCGTTTGAAGAGATGAGTCTTAAGTTTTCGCCTAAACAGGGTTTCCGAAAACTCCATGCGAAGTTCCATCGGCAGGTCATTCCACCGCTTAGCGGCCAGGTATCTGAATGATCTACCCCCCATGCGTGTTTTCTTTATTTTGGGGATTTTCAGAAGACCTGTGCAAGACAAGCGCAAGCTCCTGGTGGGCTCATACCAGGTGACCAGACTTTGTAATGGGGCAGGGGCTTTTCCTCTCAGAATGCGGTGGCATGTGGCCAAAGCCCTGAATTCCACCCTACTCCTGACCGGAAGCCAGTGCAACTCCTGGAGCGCTGCCCTGGAGGGAGATCTTCTAGGAAGCCTCAAAACAAGGCGAGCGGTAGCATTCTGCAACACCTGGAGGCGGTTTAAAACCTTTTCCGTTGCCCCCAGATACAGCAGATTGCTATAGTCCATGCGAGATGTGACTAACGCATGCACCAGCGTCCGGCGAGCAGCAATGGGTAGGAAATCCAAGATCTTCCTCATGGTTTTTAGAATGCCGAAGCATGTCCCCACCACTCGACCAACCTGGGAGTCAAAAGTAAGATCCTCATCTAGCCATACACCCAGGTTCTTTGCTTCATGACATGGAGCAGGTACCTCTCCCAGGCAGGGTGGCCACCATGCCGACGACCAGACAGGTGGACCCCCCCACCACGAGCACCTCGGTCTTGCTGCCATTAAGTTTTAGGCAGTTGGCGGACATCCAGGCTGCCAGTTCTTGCATGCAGACTCTGAACTTGTCCGCCATTAGACCAGGTGCGCGTGAGAGGGATACCACCAGCTGAGTGTCGTCAGCATAGGACACAAGACGTAGTCCGTGGCCTTCAACAATGGTCGCCAGCGGAGAGACATAAAGATTGAACAGGGTAGGGCTCAGGGACGAGCCCTGCGGCACGCCCTGGCCCAACCCGAACTCCCTAGAGTAGCACTCTCCCTGGCGAACTTGGAAACACATGCCTGTCAGGAATGACCGGATCCATCCAAGCGCAGCTCCTACCACCCCTCCATCATTCAGACACTGTAGCAAGGTGGAGTGAGCTACAGTGTCGAATGCTGCGCTTAGGTCCAAGAGGATCAGGGCCATGGTTTGGCCCTCATCCACTCCCTGTCGCAGAGCTTCTACTGCCATGAGCAATGCTGACTCCGTCCAATGGCGGGGACGGAAGCCAAATTGAGAGTCATGGAGTAGAGAAGCTTCTTCTACAAAACCCATCAGCTGGAGGTTTACAGTTTTTTCGGCAATCTTCGCCATATATGGCAGGAGGGAGATGGGGCGAAGATTGTCTAGCCTATCATAGCTAACATTGGGCTTTTTTTGAAGGGGGAGAACCACCGCTCGTTTCCAAGCATCCGGGACAGTGTGAGTCTCGAATGAGAGATACAGAAGACGGCGGATATGAGGCTCCAAGACATGCAAACTGCCCATCAGGCGTCCAGGAGTGGTGGGGTCACGAGGGGAGCCTGATTTAATTGACCCACAGATCTGAACGAGTTTTTCAGTGGGTGGGGTTACGAATGTTGCTAGCACCCGTCGTTCATCACATGCCTTAGATACCTCTACCACCTCGGGGTCCATGTCAACCCTACTGGGGAAGGTTGAGTATATAGTAGAGACTTTGTTGGAAAAAAATTCCGCTACTCGGTTGCAATGGTCAACTGTGCAGAGCTCCTCTGGGACTGCTGCAGGCTTTCCCACTGAGAGGGATTTGTATATTAAAAACAATTCTTTCGAGGAATTTTCGGCTTCCCCAATCCTGGTACCATAGTAGATTTTTTTGGCCTTTTTGATTAGTCCATGGTAATATCGCCTACTAGAAACATAGTCCAGTCTAGCTTGTGTGGCGAAATCAATTCTCCAGCGCCTTTCTGCCCGTTTACACTTGGATTTGGCCATACGGACTTCTTCACTAAACCAAGGTGCATTTTTCAGTGCGCGTCCCCCTGTTTTAATCTGGGCAAGCGGGGCTACGTGGTCTAGGGCGACTAAGATGCGTTGGTCCAAATTATCGTTAACAGTTTCCACATCCGTTCCCCTTAATTCATCCCCCACCATAAGAGCTTCATTAAACCTGGCAAGTGAAAAATTGGCCCATCTCCGTCCAGGACGATGAAGTGCCACTTTTCCTAAAACTTTAGCTCCCGGAATAGAGATCGAAAAGGGAGTCAGGAAATGATCCGACCATGGGATAGGTACGGGGGCTAGAGCTTCCACTTGCCCCCAGTTGGCAAAAATAGGGTCCAGCAAGTGGCCCCGTTGATGGGTAGGGGATTCACCTACCAGTTCGAGCTCAAGGGCCCTCACCTCCTTGCGAAGGTCCCCTGCTCCCCTATCAGTGGGATCATCCAAGTGTATATTGAGGTCACCCAGCACCAGGAACTTATCTGTGCGTAAGCCTGCCTCTGTGGCACTTTCAATCAGACTTTCTGTAAATCTGGTTGAGGGGCCCGGTGGCCTATATATCAGGAGGCCCTTAACAGTGTATCCCCCGTTGACTTGGATGGAAAACGCGCCCGCCTCACTATCTGTAATCTCAATCTGCTTCAGAAGACAACATAAGCCCTCCCTCACAACAATGGCTATTCCTCCACCTCTGCCTTTGGGTCTATCTAGCCGTACTAGGGTATAACCCTCCGGAATGGCTTCCAGGACCTCTGGGGCAGAGTCGCAGTCCAGCCATGTCTCAGTGAGAAAGAATAGGTCCCATTGTTGTTCTCTAAGGAGATCAAAGATATCCAGGCGATGCTTGCACAGCGACCGAACATTCAACAAGCCACAGACCAATTTGCGGTGTTCTCTGGTAGTGTGTATTGACAGGTCGAACTTGAACTGGCAGTGGCTGCACCCCGTGTTATCTTCCACCCTCATGCCATGTAGACACAGGTTACTGGCACACATCTTGTGGTAAGATAGCAGGTCCGCTCTGCTCCACTGAATGTGTCCTGTAGGAAGAGCAGGGGGCATGGCCCTGGGCCGAGTTCGGCCGCGGACGGGCGCAGACGGGCTTGACTTAAGCGCGACTTTGGCGCGCCTACGTCGCGCCCGCTGCGCTCGTCCGCTGCGCTGCCGAGAGTGCATCCGCCTTATATGCCCCACAGCGAGTGCCTCAGGAGCACTAGACCGCTGACCGGTCTCCCCGCTCACCGGAAGTAGCCGTCTCGACCTTCCTCGCCCTCCGCACAATCGGTGCTAATCACCGTGTCGGACCGAGGCGGGAAGGAGGGGAGAGATCAGCCCAGAAGTCGGTGTTAGCAGGTAAGCCAGCAAGCTATCGTGGCAAAAGTTAAAACTTAAAACTGGGAAGCCTAAATCGCTATCCCATCAAGCATGTGCAATTTGCAGTTTCCAGAAGTAAAAAAGCGCGTTAAAAGCTGCCTCAGCGCCGAGCACAGTGGCTGCAGACACTGCCACTGCCTACTCACCACCACTACTGACTTCCTTGTTCATAAAGAACAGGACTAGTTCCATACATTGCGACTGAGACAAAAATGGTGTAGGGGATAATTTACTAAGATCATACAATTCTTTACCTACATCGAAAAGTGTCTTAGGAAAGTTCTGAGTCTTAGAAATTGTATCTGAATAGTAGGATGCTTATGCTGCTCTACAAAGAGCATGATATTCTTTGATAGCAGTCATATGTTTTCCTCTAAAGCTGTTCGAGGCCTGTACAACATTTGTTTACTAGGTGAATCATATCCTTAAAGCAAGCGGCTAGTGGATACAACCACACTGTCGTTTCCTGGCAAAGGAAGAATGGACTTTAGGGCGGTTCCTATCCAGAGGTCTATTAGATGCTGTTCAGCTTCAACCTTCTGTATTAGATCTGGTTTGTAATTATAAAGTAGTGTGTTCAGAGCTGGGCTTCTAATTTGCACTAATTCTTGAACTCAATCATAGGTTTGAGAGAGCCTGCAGATGGTTGGAGTGGCATACTAATTGAAAAAGGAACAACCAGATTGTTAGACCAGGAAAGTGGAATAGGTGCTACTGTCAAGAGATCTCCTATAATCCAAAAAATGGGGTCCAAAGAAGCCCTACCTCGTGAGTGGGGGTTGAATTGCAGAGAGCCAAGTTTAGTACATTTAGTTCTTCAATGAGTGTAGTACCCAAGCGACGAGCCTAGCCCTTTAGGTGGATGTTCAAGTCACTCAGCAGAGTAAAGTTGGAACACCTAAGGTCTAGAGGAGAGAGATGATCCAAGAAAGTGGTACACCAGGTACCAGCATGTCCTGGTGGATGGGAGATCAGAGCTCCTGAAACTGTAAAATCATGTGAAAGACATAGCGAAAAATAAATGGCTTCCCAATCAGCAATAGGAAGATCTTCAATATTACATTTAAATTTATCCTTAAAGATTATATCAATCCCTCCTCCTATTTTATTTAGTCGATCTCTTATTACTATCATGCAGCTTGAGAGTAGGGCAGTGAATATATCAGGCGCAGAGGCCCTCATTAAGCCAGGTCTCTGTAAGAAATTGAGCATCTGGAGACTTCTCTTCCGGGAAATAAAAAAGAAGTTGTTGCTGTCTTGGAAGAGATCAGCAGTTGATGTCATAGTAACAGAAAGCATCCCTGTTATGAACATGCGGATAACAAATTCTACTATTGTTGATATGTTGGAAAATATTATTAAGCACACATTCTATAGTTAACATAGAATCTAAACTAATCACATTAACTATAAATTATATTTGTGCATGTTTTAACATTCTAAAGAACATCATTTATTAAATGGAAAGTGTCTGGCTAAAAGCCTTTGAACATCGAAGCCTTGTGTTTTCATGTTTTCTGTGTGTCATGTTTGAAGCCCAAGGCAGATTGTCATTAATAGTGATTAATTATTGGGACTTTTTTATTTTCTCACAATTCTTTTCATATATGCTAATTTTTCCTACATGTCTTCTACTTATCTACTTTTGCTACATTATTAATGCATTTTAAAAAGATTCTTTCATGTTATAAAGCAGGCATGTTTTCCTACATGGCATTTTCTATGTGAAAACATTTCTGCAGCAGTTTAAACATATTCTTTGGTGCAATTCTAATATGGGTTGCAAGTTAGAATTCTTTTTTCAATACTGGCAATGTCTAAAGCGCGTTTCCACTTCCTTTCATTGGCAGTTCCTGATAAATATGCCTATGCCTTCTGTGCGGCATCTACCACAGACCACATCATTCTTTGTCTTCCTAAGACTTACCAAATGCTGTCAGTGAACACTTCTCTTCCCTCTTCCTTACTAGTAACTTATGGAGGATAACGAAAAAATATATACTGATATCTTATGCAAATAGCATATCAAGCACTTGCTGCCCACAGTCCTAACCAGATCCACATGTATCAATATTCTGCTATCGCACCATCCTGTCAATCCTATTGTTATCTGGAAATGTTTTTTATCCCTTCTGTGAACTGTGAAAAGCAATATCTTGCATGGAAACAAGTCCCTTTAAAACCTTTGTTACCTATATAGGCTGGCAAAGCACTTACTTGTTTCACTAACTGTTGTTGTAAAGCAAACAGGTAACTCATTCTAGGATTTAAATTACTGCTTAGAAGTGAGGAAGTTAATACTGAGATGTAGGATGATATTTTGCATGTCTGCCAGACACTCGTTCTTCCCTGCATACGCACACAATGCAAAAATAAAATGTAGCTTAACAAATTGTTCAGAAATGTACCGGAAAGTAAAGAAACAGCCCATATTATTTTTACAAAGAAAAATAGACAATCCACGCCACCTAATTCTACCACACACAGCACATTTGAACATCTCATAATTCCACGCCATACAATAGAACTATAAATATTTTACCCCTACAACATTCTATACCACATAATTACAATCCTAAATATGAAAAACAGATACTTCCACTTCACTCCATACCACATAATTCCACATCACATAATAACATTCCACCCAACCTAATACCACTCCAAACCACAGAAGTACACTCCACACAACACAATTCAACTACACATAATTCCACTGTAACCTATGTAATTATACTTCACACAACATATTTACACTCAACTCCAAAACACATAATAACCCTCCACAAAACAACTCTGCAACATGCTGAATAATTTCACTCGGCACAATTATACACCACACCATGCCACATAATTCCACACATCACACAATTCCACAAGTCATCCCCACACAATTCAGCACACAATATAATTACACTCCACATAATACCACTCCCCACCACATAATTAACCTCCTCATAATGATGCCCTTCTCCATATTGCATAGATACACTCCATATAAATCCAGTCTATGCCACATAGCAACATTCCACATAACTACACTTCACACCATGCATCATAATAACACTCAACATAATTTTCACTCAATAGAGCACACTTCCACGTCATACAATTCAACTCTACACATTTCCATTCCACACAACATAATTCAACAACAAACTACATAATTCAAACCAACAACACAATTACATAAAACACAACATACATCCAATCTACACCACAACATTCCACATCAGGCTACAATATTTAACAGTACACCAAATCCGTAAACTCCACTACATACTACTCCACAACTCAAAATACAATTCCAGATAATCTCACTCCAAGACACACAATCCCACTCCATGACACACAATCCCACTCCACATAATTCAAGTATACTCAATACCACATAATTACTATTCAGATAATTACATTGCACACCATGCCACATTATTTCACTACTCAGATCCAATCCACACAACACAATTCCACAACTAACAATTCCAATCCAAACCACATATGTCCACTTGACACCACACACACTTACTCCACTGCAAACAGAAAATGCACAGGTAAAATACATTGTCCTTTACAACATCAGTAGCTCTAACTCTCACAAATGCCAGGCCAATTGCACTGCAAATGCTTGTTTATCTTCCAATCCGTCCCAGCAGATCCTGTTCCTGGAGCTGCGAAAATTCTCCTGCCCCAGTCAGTTTTGTGCATCCTCGTCCCTTCTCAGAGGAGCAGTGCCCTGTGGAGAATGCTCTCTCTGAGGGGCCCCCACCCCCATCCTTTTTTCCTTAGCTGGCTTTGACTGAAGAGAAACAATGTAAGTTATTACTTTATTTCTTTTCAGTCCTGGGTCAACCCGAGGAGCTCAGAGCAGGCTGCACACTGTAGCTGGTGTAGAGCAAGACACACACAGCTCTCTACAGATGAGCTGAGGGGGCCCCCTTCACGTACTGAAGACTGGGGGCTCCAGCACCACGGTTCTGCGGGGGGGGTTTGTTATGCCCCTGCATTATGGCCATAAACCAGCATGGTGAAATAGGAGGTGCACTCCATGACAGGCAGCTCAAGGTGCCTGCCACAGGTTCTAGGGATCAACATAATGAGGCGGTTGGAAAGGAAACTGAACTGCCCATTACGATGGTCAGAGCCTTTACGCGCTGTATCGTAATCGGCCCCTTAGTGATTTGTTTTCAAGATCTCTACTTTAAGAGCACAGTAGTTCTACGTTTTAGGCTTACCGTACATCCAACATGGCTTTCTTTTAAAACTTCTGCTGCTAATACTATTGCCCATACTGTTTGAATACCAGTGAATAGCCAGATAAATGTCTAATCTCTGAGTAGTTACAGAATGGCCCTGTGTCCAATCTATATAAAATCTATTTAAAATGTGTTACTGCAGAAACCTTGAACTAAAATACCTAGCCTGCAGGGCTGATGTGGTTCATTTTGACAAAAAAATATAATTGTAAGTTTCATTCGGTACTTTAAAGGTACTCATAAAGCATGTTATCAATCGATTAATTGTATGGTCTAAAAGCCTTGTTTTTAAAACATACCTTTAAATGAACTTTGCAAGTGAACATGTCGCAGGGTTTCCGTTCTCCCACAGAACTGTGCATAGAGATTTGGAACCTCGGTGAATTAGGGTGACCCAAAACTCACCTCAGTACCCAAAATCCCTTACCAGGCTAGCTACAGTGTCTCATTGGTCATAACAAACTCCCAATGTTTAGACAAACCAGAACATGAACTTACAATACCTCAGGTCACGTGGAACACATGAGCACTCTTTTGTTATACAATCATTTCAAACCAGAACGTGGAGTAAATGAGGACACGTGCATATTTGAAATATTTATTTACTAATGCCGTTTTCTCAAACGCAGTATCTTAGATAATACAAGGAAAGATATTATCAGAAGCAAAGTTATCAGCATAGTTACTAGTCCATAGAAAGCAAAAGTTGACAGCATGCTAACATGCGGTAGTGAATAAGCGTTAACCACACCTAATTCTCACCCTCCCTAACTAGCATATTATATTAATATCTAAGAAGGTCTCTTTGGGTTTTAGCAGGGCGGGCCCATACCTCAAGATCCTAGTATGAAGAGATCACATCTGCTTCCACCAGCTCTCTCTGCATGAGAACCGCATCAAGTGTGTATGTGTGCTCTAAGCAAAGCAATATAAAACCCGCCTAAAGCCTAAATTTGGCAGAAGCTGCACTTATGTTATGTCTATGAAGGTGCGGAGATCAGACCTCATAACAATTCTGTATCGTGTTATCCTTGAAGCTTCAGCACTCTCTATGCAGACATAGATTATTAAGCAAAGCTGATATCAGAGCAATAACATATTATTCTCATGTAAATCATAACGGACTTCTAGGTTGAAAGCTAAATCAACAATTAAGTGTTGTGTGCAGAAGCAGCAAAAGGAAAAATGGCGTTTAAACATTTAATAAGCCTATGCTAACTTAACACATTATAAAGATAAACAGTAGCTATATGACACCCCCCCATGATCCGAGCACGGACAAGATAAGATAAGATAAGATAAGGGCATCTTCATGAAAGCAGAGTTCAAGAACGAAGAGCAATGTTATAAATTTAATAATTGATGGAATAAAAAATCCCATGAACCAATTCAAAAATAAAAATGTCAATACTGTGTTCATCAGCACTCAAGCCAATAGGTCTGGGAGGTGAAAAAATGCAAAGAAAAAGGTGTCATCATCAGAAACCAAGAAAGTTTTTTAAGGCAAGACCGAATATGCAAAATATGCAGCAACAGCCTTCAACATGAAATCACTGTCGTCATCTGAAAACAGCTCAGCCATCCAATTCAAAAGTGGGAAAGAACATACGTGCTCTTCTAGTACCGGAGCCTCTATCACTATCAGAGGACAACTCGGTGGGTTTTCAAGAAAGCTCTGTGCCAAGAAATCCTGCGCTGCTGCGAGTATGTTCCAGGGATCCATTAGTCCATGCATCAATGCCAAGGCCATAATCCTATCGCCAGAACAAATGAACTCGTGAGCCACGACGGGACACATCAGCGATCAAAATTGACGTCAGGAGAAACCGTCTTGCAGAGACACAAATCAATGGCCCAGTCAAAATCACAGCTGAGGCAATGAAATACAGGCTGGACACAGGTAAAATAGGAAAATCGAAACGATAATCCAAACGCCGTGCTTAAAGTCGCAAGCGGCAGTGTGCCATAATATTCAAGCATCCTGTTGTGAAACAGTGCCAGGAGGGGCTGCGCGACTTCTTGCACATGAAGGGCATCCATATTTAAAGAAGCAAAAAATCACCAGAACGCCTGCCGCTACTGCCAGTAAAACCGGGAATCTACCAAACAGACTTGAAAAAATGGAATGAAAGAAAGCAGGAATGACTCCAAATATTTTCTCAAATGAAGTCACGAGACCGCTGCTAACTATTTTTAAAAAGTGCGCCAGCCCTGTCGTCGAGGAAGCGTTAAAGATAGAATGAACCAGTTCGCTGAAATGCAACGGTAAATCAGTATTTAAAAGGGCCTGAACCTCTCTACGGGTGTTAGCTAATTGAAGCACGATTGTTTCTCGAGCCAAACTCAAGGCCACTTCTTTTTGGGACAATAGAGCTCTTGTTCTGCTCATGCCATTGAACTCCGCTTTCAAGGTTGGGTTGCGCGGCCAGATGGAAACATCCCCGTTCCCATGCATGGGTGGGTATAGTACATTTTTGCAGCAAACTACACGCTCAGTTACTGTTACCACATAAGCAACACCTTTAATTAACCCGCAACAATCTTCATTATTCAAAAGTAAATAACTTCCGTTCCCCAATAAGGTAAATGTCGGGATGATTGCTGGAACTGGAGTCCCTTTTAAAACACAGGCCAAGTTTGGCCGGTCCTGGTTACAAGAACCGTGCAATTGTATGTGTCTACACATTAACGAGTGATCTGGTGTTTCTGTACACTCCTCCCCTTTCAGATAAACCTCCTGTCCGTCTTTCAAACATCTATAAGTGAAAGGAAGGGACCAGACTTCATGGAGAAACGCACTACCTAATGGTTCATATCGCCCTATGGCAACATATCGCATACAATTAGTAAATTTATACAAAGTAAAAGGCAATGTTATCAAACCGTGGATAAGCCACGTTGCAGCGGTGGCCTCTGCCACAGAAAAAGGCAAGGACTCTAATCTCTCAATTGTAACATTGAAAAGGAAGCATCTCGCATGGAAAGCAGGCGCTGCTTGTCAGTTAAATTAAAGGGGGCAAAGAGAGAGGAAACATTCATGTAGGTCCATGGCACCTTGCCAAAGTGTTTGTAGAGTCCACGCAAATTGCATGATAGAACGCAATTGATTCTGACCATGGTACAATACAGACAGTTCATCCTGCACAATATCCACCACAGAAGACACAATATTATCCAACGTGTAAATGCGGGAAGAAAGCATGTTAATACTATTGTATACTGCAGCAAGCACTTTTTCCAGATTGGCTTGATCTATAGCTCTAAGGCGTGTCGCCGCCTCAATCTGTGATGTCTTCCAGATTTCATTGTAAATAGCATATATCCACATTTTTGATCTACCACTAGCCTGCCCTTTTATGAAATCATTTAAATCTACATCATCATTTAGCTACGCAAGATGTAATTTAACTGCAGACAATTTAGAATGTGTCAGCCAATTTTGACATAACTTGCCCACTCAGTAAGTCGTGACAGAATGTTCAGTTTCAAAACGTGGCTCAGGTCTGACCTGTGTAAAGCCCCCAGACAAACCCAGAAAACCGCGTGTGCCACATCAGCCAACCTTTTGGATCCATACTGGATATGTTAAAGGATGAATTCAGCAATAGGGTCTGTAAGTACCTAATCGAAAACTGAGTATAATTACTCCAGCCAGAATATTCTTCTAAGTCAGGGATGGTTGGAGCATTTAATTTTTTAGAAGTAGCCAATCCAAAGCATGTTGTCTGTGAAATAGAGGCATTCAAAAACAACATTTGATTCGGGATGAGACAAGCACGGTGCAAAGCCTCAGTGCCTTGTACCTGCCAGCTTTTAGAACCCCAAACAGATTTTAGGTCAATAGTTTCCTTCCATAATTCATAGCCGCCAACAGCCAGCTGATCAAGAAAGGACTTCGAGTACAATAATTTGGTATCGGTAAGTCTAACCTTGGACATAGGCTTCTGTGTCATTTTGAAATAAAAGGACTCGGGATTAGACTGATTGAAGTCAGTAAAATAAGTGTACTTTTTCAAAAAAGTACTTGAACTGCCTTGTTTAGGAGCGGGGCAATGCTCCCATTGCGTATAATTTACAGTATTCCTTCTGGCAGTCGTTTTATGTAAGACGTGATTGCCAAAATGTTGAAAGCAAAACAAATCACCATAATTAGCAGATTCTAAGTACAAATCTTCAGCATCAAAGGCAGCATAGTATTTCAAATCAGAAAACAAAGACTCTACGGCCTGAACATCCCAATCATCAGAATGTATGTTTTGTTTCACTACATCCCCCATGTTCACTCTAAGCACATTTGGGAAATTAACAACCTCAGTGGGGCCATGAATTTGAAATCTAACGGCATCCCATACTACCCATCAAGGACAGGCCAAGCAGTGATGTTAACAAAAGTCAAGTTTCTTTTCAGTCTGTGTGCAGAATGCGATGAGGAAAGGGGGGCCAAAGTTCCATTTAGATGTCGAATGCATGTTCTTTCCTCGACATAGTGTCCATTGACAATTCGAAAAAAATAAAACACAAACCCAATTGACATAAAAAGGTAAATAGAAAAAAGCACTAGCCAAATATATGTCCAAGGGGGTATCAAAAAATGTTTTTTAAATAAACTGGCATAAACTGCAAACCGTGAGGGTCTCTTGGAGGCATTGGAAACAGTGTCAAATGAAAATCTGGATTCTGTGGCCAAACGTGCTTGCAGGTCAGGCATGGATAAGTCAGTGGGGTAAGTGTAGTCTATATCATCATGGTCAGTACCAGGCAAAGTACTTAATAAAGGACTGGAAATTGCAGGCAACTCGATGGCCACTTCAGTTTCAGGATTAGAAGCAGTGCCCAAAACTGAATTTCTCACAATAGAAGGACAGGAGACTGCCGGTGTCATACTAAGGAGAATCGGCCACTCTGTGTATCTTGACATTGTCAATTGAGATAAACCTGTTTTCCTTATGACCAGGAAGTGGTGGTAAAATGACTGTTCTTGTGCCCTTCACTCCAAGGACTGGAACCGGAGCACGATAGGAAGGACCAAATTCTTTCTTGTTATCGATCTTCTCTCGAACCAGTTCTCCAACTTGGGGTAGCCAGCCGACTACCGGGATCTGCAATGCAACATGCGATGTGGAGGGCAAATGTTGCTTTGCAAGACTGTCTCTGGTCTTTTGTAGATCCTGTAAAACATTGTAATGTTCATCTATGTCAAAGGTTGCGGCGCGAGCCACGCAGTCTAGACCGTCAAGGTCAGGGACGTACATCTTGATGCCAAAGAGCATTTCGTATGGGGTACGCCCACCCAGAGACCTTCTAGGGAGATTATTAAGAGCACGCTGCACGCCATTGAGGTGGGTCAGCCAGTTTCTGTCAGTGCCTATAACTCGAGCTGTCAAAGATTGCTTTAAATCACGGTTCATTCGCTCCACTACACTATTACCCTCAGGTCTGTAGGGAGACGAAAACTTGACTTGGACCCCCATCTAAGTCATGGCATCCTTATACGCCTTAGAGGCAAAAGCTGGGCCCTGATCCGAATGGAAGGTACCACAGGCAAAAATCCCTACAAAGACACGTAAATCTCTAATGACAGTTCGTGAATCAGCGCTGCGATGGGGCCAGACCCATACAAAGCGTGTTCATGAATCCACTGCTACTAAGATGTACTTATACGCAGTATCAGAAGAAAAAGGACCGCAGTGATCTAAATAAACACAGCCTAGCGGTTTATTAGAAATGTACAACTATGTCTGTGGCGGACGCGCAGCAGTCGAAGATTTAATCTGCTGGCAAATGTCACATTGAAGGACATAATCTCGCGTCTGTTTGTACAGCCCCCGCCACCAGAAACGTTGTTGTAATTGAGCTACAGTGGCCGAGACGCCCGCATGCGCAGACGCCACACCTTCATGCGCCGCTGTAATCAAGCTAGCCCTGCGATCCGAGTTTGGAATCAAACGTTCTCCAACATCAGGAATTTTCACAAAAGGAACCTTTTCGGGACTTAAGTGGTATGTGTAGTTCGAAGGGAATCCCTTAAGATGTTTACCTCCCTTCTCAGTGGCAGCAACAGCCGCCAAGATGTCATCATCAATCTTAATTTTGGACCTAGTAACTGCTGCAACTAACTATGTAGACACCGCTGACTTTGCTGCTTCATCAGCAAGCGAGTTACCGACAGCGTGGACTCCCACACGCTGATGGCCGAGAGTATGAATTACAAAAACGAGTGGCAACGTAGATTTAAGCCCAGCCACTCGAACCCAGATCATCTTGTGTTTTATTGTGCTACCCTTGGAATCACGAAAATCATTCTGGATCCAAAAGAACAAGTTTTCATTGTAAGACTGTACACAGTAGTAAGAATCACTTACAATAAGAGTAGTTACACTAGGATCAGCGTACTCCAACGCTAGTAAGAGAGCACGTAGCTCTGCCAATTGTGCGGTGCAGTCCCCTAGAGGCTGCGTGTGTACTGTCTTGGACTTGAACTCATCACTCAACATGGCACTGACCACAATGGCGCATGCGGAAACGTAGGCGTGTTTAGAGCCATGCGCAACCTGCGCCGAACCATCAGTGTAAATGATGCAATGGAACTCCTCCAAAGGACGCATAGCTAGAGGAGCAGGATGAACAAATTCATACTGCAAGTACTCTTGTGACCGTAATGAGGCGTCAAAAATAAACGTGACATCCGTGGACGTCAAGGACGCAGCCCATTGAATCCACCGAGGGTGCAAAGCTTTTGAATTTGGTACACTGGCTTTCGTAACTGCCTCCAAATGAGGACAGGGTGTAACAACCAACATGCGTTTCCCCTGTGACAGAGCTCGTTCCTTAAGAATCGCCATCTGCACAGCTGTTAAAACCTTTTCCACAGTGGGAAACCGCATTTCAGCCGAAGTGTACAAGTGTGACTTGTAAGCAATAGGTACTGTGTCTCCATCATTAAAAGTAAGGTACGTGAAACCCACTGTCCCAGGAATTATTCTTATCACCAGGTTGGTGTGGTTATCACGAGTCAGTAAGAATTTAGAATCGAGCAGATCAGCCTGCAAGGATTGCAAGATGGCTGAGTGCTCTGGCAGCCAGCATGATTTGGAAAAAGTTGGTTGTATCAAAGCATACAAAGGCTTGATACGCTGGGCATGTTCCGGAATGTATGTCCTCCCGAAATTCAAAAAGCCCAGTAAAGACTGTAATTTTTTCAGTGTGTTAGGAGCGCGCAACTGTGCGCATTTCTCCAAGAAGTGAGGAGCCAAACCTCTACCATCATTGTTGAGCTCATAGCCCAGGAACAACACTGTGTACTCAGCAATGTGCGATTTTGCAAAGTTAAACTTGTAACCCATGTCTGCAAAGTTACAATAATCGAATTCACCCGACACAGATGCTCCCAAATTTCGTCGTCTGTGAGATATATGTCATCCACATACGAGCAAGAATCTGGGTTGATCCTCTCCAAAAGAGAGACTATGCGGGCGGTAAATATACCAGGACTATTCTTATAGCCCATTGGGAGACGCCGGAGTTGTTTTTGGACCCCAGCGCATGTAAAACTAGTCCATTGGGAGCTAAAGCTATCCAATCTGTGGGCATAGAAACCGTTGGAAATGTCAAGCGTTGTTTTAAAACGCTTACGCACTAGACTATCCACTAGGGCAGAGCCGTGAGTATTCTGTACTGCACAGTTACGGCAATGCGAGTTTAAATGCCGGTAATCCAATACCAAACAATACGATCCATCAGGCTTGGTCACAGTAAAAAGAGGGTTATTCATCGGTGACACACATGTTTCAGTAAATCCCTGATATTCCAATTGTTCAAGGATTTCCGCGACGGAAGCCTTGGCTTCACGTCGAATGGGATATTGAGGTTGAGGCTGCGGCTGAGACCGCAACGGAATCTCGTGGCATGGGGACAATTTATCCCATCCACATTGGTTGCGGTACAGAGCCGGCGCTAGAGCCCTAACCCACTCTTCTGCAAAATGCTTTCGAGATAGTGTTCGCGAAACTCGGGAGGATTACCTCCTCCCCTCGCGGTGCCGCGAGCACAAAAGGTGGGGGCCAGTCAGCCTCCGAAAGCAAAATGTCATACGTAGACGAAAGTTTTTCCCAAAATACCCCTTTGATGGTATGCTGTATGTCACCTTCTATTAACAGGACAATTTCATAAAGTCTATCAGGGGGAGCAAGACGTGTATCGGCTGTTTCTATTACAACGTAAACATCAGTCGCTGTCACCCTCAGTAGTGGACGCAGGGCCTCTCTCACAATTGTAATCTCCGCCGCACTGTCCAGCAAGGTCAGAGCCCACGTCAGATTCCGAAGCCGCGTTCTCACTATCTGTGGCATATCGATGCACTGTTAATGCTGCGACTTTCTTCTTGGCAATCTGCGGTCTCTTCGGCGTTGTGCCGTCCTGCTGACCCGTGCCTTCTGTCTTGCGGGGCTGGTCACGTCCTTGCTGACCACCCTGTCCCCTTCCGCCTCCTCCACCGGTCTTCGGAGCCGATGAGTCCTGAAAGGAACGAGGAGAGCATTGATCAGAAACCTGAAATCGATCAGGTGATTTAATCATCGCGCAAGTCATAAACTCTCTCTGTCGGCACAGGCACTTGTGTCGCAGGATAAGATTCTTGAATCTGCTGTTTCTGCTTCCCCTGATTTTGTTTCTTAGGCCAATTTTGTTCTTTGACTTGGGCTGGACATCTGCCTGAGCAGACTGCCCTTGCGGTTGTTTTTTCTCTTTGTCAGAAAAATACTTTAGACCCTTACTTGTGCGACCCACTGTTTTATAAGCAGCCACTACAATCTTCGCTAACTGGCGGGGTTTTTCGGCATCGAGAATAGCTGCCAACGCGTTAAACACCTGAAAGTTCACAGCGTCCCCCTTGACATTAGCAAGCACGAGATCGCAAACTATTTCAAAGGAGCCACACAGGCGCATACCCAATTCAACCGCTGCTTCCGGTCCGTGATCGTCCTGAACACGTTTAATGATCGTAGGCAGTACAGCCATAGACGGGGTGCCGAAACACCTCGCATAAACAGCCGCAAAAGTCCTCCCCCAGCTTTCACAGTCAACGAGTTTGGGAGCTAAATCTTTAGGTAAACTAATCGTCAAGATTCTATGTTTTTCACCTGGAGTCGTGTTAGGAAATACTGCTTCCAGTTGGTCAAATTTCTCGGCAAGCCAAAAAGGAAAGTCATCCTTATCATCTGGTTGCTTACCAAACACTGCATTGACCATAACCGGATTGAGCTTCAATCCGCCATGTTCCGCTGAAAGAGCCGGACCCCCCGGGGGTCCACCCGGGAGATGACGACCTATGTATTGCACTAATGCACGAATCACGGCAATGGAAACTTCTTGTAGTCGACGTACCTCCGCTGGGGTACAATTGCCGCGTTGAGGATGAGGAGTAAATCCAGCCAAAACAGGCCAATTTGCGCCTGGAATGGACAAAGGACCTAACCTCGGAGCGGTTAACGAATGGGGTAGGGCGCCACCAAACCAAACGCGATGCTGCCAATGATCAATAGGTATTTCCAGTGCCCTGTACGGAGTATATACATTCGGTACAGGTGAGGCAGTGTAGTTGCGCAACACACCAGAATTAGCGTCCACAGCCGGAAAGGTTACCCGCGAATAAAACAGTTCGTATGGGTAAGCTGCATCCGCACTCACTACCAAAATCACAGCCAAGCCTTCCAATGGGACTTGGAAAGTCTGTAAATGGTTACGCACCGCAATGCGACTATACTGCGGAATGTCCACAGGCTGGGCCATGATAACACAGGAACTTAGAAAAACAAATAAACTTTGTAGCACAACTGGGTAGTAATTCAAGGAAACCGTTTTAGAAAGATTCAAGCTTGAAAATACCTATTTCAAAAATAGGTAGGTTTGTCCGACACCACCGTTGTCCAGAAACGACAGTGAAGGGGTTAAGGTTTGAATGATATACTACTCGAGTGTCATTACATAAGACCACCAACGGTTGGGCGCCATGTCGCAGGGTTTCCGTTCTCCCACAGAACTGTGAATAGAGATTTGGAACCTCGGTGAATTAGGGTGACCCAAAACTCACCTCAGTACCCAAAACCCCTTACCAGGCTAGCTACAGTGTCTCATTGGTCATAACAAACTCCCAATGTTTAGACAAACCAGAACATGAACTTACAATACCTCAGGTCACGTGGAACACATGAGCACTCGTTCGTTATACAATCATTTCAAACCAGAACGTGGAGTAAATGAGGACACGTGCATATTTGAAATATTTATTTACTAATGCCGTTTTCTCAAACGCAGTATCTTAGATAATACAAGGAAACATATTATCAGAAGCAAAGTTATTAGCATACTTACTAGTCCATAGAAAGCAAAAGGTGACAGCATGCTAACATGCTGTAGTGAATAAGCGTTAACCACACCTAATTCTCACCCTCCCTAACTAGCATATTATATTAATATCTAAGAAGGTCTCTTTGGGTTTTAGCAGGGCGGGCCCATACCTCAAGATCCTAGTATGAAGAGATCACATCTGCTTCCACCAGCTCTCTCTGCATGCGAACCGCATCAAGTGTGTATGTGTGCTCTAAGCAAAGCAATATAAAACCCGCCTAAAGCCTAAATTTGGCAGAAGCTGCACTTATGTTATGTCTATGAAGGTGCGGAGATCAGACCTCATAACAATTCTGTATCGTGTTATCCTTGAAGCTTCAGCACTCTCTGTACAGACATAGTTTATTAAGCAAAGCTGATATCAGAGCAATAACATATTATTCTCATGTAAATCATAACGGACTTCTAGGTTGAAAGCTAAATCAACAATTAAGTGTCGTGTGCAGAAGCAGCAAAAGGAAAAATGGCGTTTAAACATTTAATAAGCCTATGCTAACTTAACACATTATAAAGATAAACAGTAGCTATATGACAAACATTTTATTTCAAAAAACCATTGTCCTAAAATACCACTGATAACAATTTCATTTACAAAAATATAAAACACTCCATGTTGTACTCCTACACTACTATTGCTGTATTGGATTTCCATAAATTGTTTTTCTCCCTATACCCCCAATGTTTCTTTGTCATACACTGAGTTACAGATAGCTTCTCTGCAAGAGAGTCTGACAGAGTCTTTAGGGCTCTTGTAACATGCATTTTTTATTTCCACATCATTTCGAAGCCATTTAAACCATTTTCTTCAACACAAACAAGAACAAGAAAATAAATTGCGATGCAGACAAGATTTAATGAATGACGTTTGCAGATGAAGGTACCAAATGAAAATATGAAAGGCCTTCCTGTGTAGGTAGCTGTAAGTATTTGAGATATTGGTTGTCTTGGTGAACCACAAAAAGTCATTATATTTGCCTGCTTTTAACTCTCTGGCAACTTGGCACAAAAGCATTCAGGCTTGACTTAGAGGCAATGTGTTTATGCAGCACCTACACAGTAAAATGAGCAATCCCAATCAAAAATTATGAAAATAGAGTAAACTATAATAAACGAAATTATACCAGAACTATAAAATCCAATCAGTAGAACCGGAGAAAGTAAATTTTATATTTTTAAGTCAAAATAATGCCTAAAAGCACCAAGCACATCTCATGGTCAACTGCTCATGCTGGAACGGGGAAACAACAAAGGTTTAGGCTGATCGTAGTGGAGTGCAGATTGGATACAAACACCAGGTTAGTCCCAAGGAATGTTACTGTCTAAGTACAGCAGCCATTTGTGGTAGAGGTGGCAGCATGGAGTATCATAAGGGTAGCGGACAGATGTCGCAGTAGCAATAAGAGCAGGTCGTGCATCAAGGACAGTCACTGTACCGCGAAAAGGCAGTCAGGCATCATGGACAGTGGTTGCTGAAGCTTCACATTTGTGGTCTTGCAGTCTGTCATTATTGTAGTATGAATTGGAGCTCTCTATTTGTCAGTCATTGCCGACAGTTACTGTTGGCGCGAAGACTAAGTCTTACTGAACGTAGCTCTGGCAGTCATCTCAAGCTGCAGAGTCTTGGTGCAAACAGTCAGGTTTCGCAGTCGCGAGAAGCCCAAAATTCAGACTTTTCACTTTTTCTTTGGAAGTAGTATAATCTTATGCCAGCAAAAGGGCACCTCTTGGGAATTAGGAGTCCCTCAAGCAGAGGCCAGCAGCAGGGCTCTAGCAGGTCCAGGCAGGTCCAATTGTAGCATATCAGTTGGCCCGTTGCTGGGCAGCCTCTGAAACCTGTTGTGTCCCTGTAGCTTACACAGTAGGTCAGCCAACTGACCCTTGGAATCACTCTGCTTAGTCTGGGATGAAGGAAAGCAGAACCAATCTTCCTTCTCAGAGAGCAAAGCAGTCGTTCAATCAGTAGGGCAGTCCTGTTCTTTGATTTTGACGGGTCCAGGAGTGTTCGGAAAAGTGGTTCAGGAGATCTAGCATTTTATACCAGGTGCCAGCCTTGGAGAGAGGGACTCCCTGCTCAACCCTCACATCTGGTTCTGGAAAGTTCTTCTCTTCCCCTGGCAAGGCTCCAACTGTTTGGGGTTAACAAAAGACAGAGTAGCCCTGGGTTCAGTCTCGCATTTGTTTGCAGGAGGCTAAGCCATTTGAAGTCTAAGTGGGGCTGGGTACTGACCCTGTCTAGTCATCCTGCCAGTTAAGTATGGGTGAAATTTGCGAATTTGCGGTTTGGGAATTTGCCCAAAATGGCAAAAAAAATCTGCGAGTTCGCAAATTTTCCCGCGAACTCGGGGATTTTTTTTGCCATTTGCACAAATATGTGACAACGTGTGCCTGTAACTTTGCCAGCGTTACAAAAGGCGCCGAGGTCCCTTGAGTGAGCTCGCCATTATAGTGGGGATGGGCGGGAAGACGTTTCTTATCGCTAGTGTGTGGTGGACGGGGCCAAACGGTCGGGGCTTCTATGCGAGTTCACAAGCATCTTGTTTATAAAGGGTCAGAGACCGAGCAGAGCAGCAGATGAGGAGAAAGCAGCCTCCTGGTCCCAGGAGCTACACGGGGATGGCGCTCGGGAAACTCATGGATGCAAAAATACGTTTGGCACAGGACCCCAGAATCCTTCAGATGTCCAAGATAGCGCTGCTGCACGTGTTGGTGCAAAGCAATTCTGATCCTGCTCAGTGGGTTCAGGCGCATGCAGATGCTGCTGCTGGACAATGTCCCATCTCCTACTAAACTGCCCTGTACAGGCATATGCTGGCGCTGGGCAGTAGGGGGCAGTAGCATGCGGGTGCTGCACGCCTGGTACATGCGCATACCGGTGCCAGGGGACACACGTGTTTATTGGTACTGTGTAGCAAGTTGTGACTTCACATTTTGACTGCACCAGACGGTGGTACCAGGTGGTATCAGGAGCATCCAGGCAACAGACTTCATGGTGCTGTGCGGTACGGGTATATATGTACTGGGGGCAGGGGGGCACTTAGCACAATGTGTGCTCACACCCAGAGGGCTCCCAGGCAATTGAGTACGAATGATTTTCACACTGAGAGGGCTCCGGCGCAGTTCAGCAGCACGGGGGCTCACACCCACAGGGCTCCTGGGCAGTTTAGCAGCACCACCCTCTGGTTCATCTCTGCCACCCTCTGGTTCACCACTGCCACTCTCTGGTTCACCACTGCCACCCTCTGGTTCACCACTGCCACCCTCTGGTTCACCACTGTCACCCTCTGGTTCACCACTGTCACCCTCTGGTTCACCGCTGTCACCCTCTGGTTCACCACTGTCACCCTCTGGTTCACCGCTGCCACCCTCTGGTTCATCGCTGTCACCCTCTGGTTCATCGCTGCCACCCTCTGGTTCATCGCTGCCACCCTCTGGTTCACCGCTGCCACCCTCTGGTTCACCGCTGCCACCCTCTGGTTCACCGCTGCCACCCTCTGGTTCATCACTGTCACCCTCTGGTTCATCACTGCCACCCTCTGGTTCATCACTGCCACCCTCTGGTTCATCACTGCCACCCTATGGTTCATCACTGCCACCCTCTGGTTCATCACAGCAACCTCTGGTTCATCACTGCCACCCTCTGGTTCATCACTGCCACCCTCTGGTTCATCACAGCACCCTCTGGTTCACCACTGCTTCACCACTGCCACCATCTGGTTCACCACTGCCACCCTCTGGTTCATCACTGTCACCCTCTGGTTCATCACTGCCACCCTCTGGTTCATCACTGCCACCCTCAGGTTCACCACTGCCACCCTCTGGTTCACCACTGCCACCCTCTGGTTCACCACTGCCACCCTCTGGTTCACCACTGCCACCCTCTGGTTCACCACTGCCACCCTCTGGTTCATCACTGCCACCCTCTTTTTCACCACTGCCATCCTCTGGTTCACCACTGCCACCCTCTGGTTTATCACTGCCACTCTCTGGTTCATCACAGCACCCTCTGGTTCACCACTGCCACCCTCTGGTTCACCACTGCCACTCTCTGGTTCATCACTGCCACCCTCTGGTTCACCACTGCTCCTTCTGGTTCATCACAGCACCCTCTGGTTCACCACTGTTGGTTATGGGGAGAATGCACACCTGCCCAGCCAGCCTCAACCAAAACAAATTAATTTGGGGCTGGTTAATGTGTTACTGAATTTGATCTTCAAGTCCGGCACTGCTTCCTTATCTGTAAGTGCTTCCTGTTGCGGTTTAATTTTTGTGACAGGAGCACTGTGCCATACTTGTAACTATTCTCTGACCCTGCTTCGAGGGTCAGAACAGGGTCAGAGAATAGTTGCAAGTAGGCAACGAACTCTGGAGGCGCCACTCAGGAAGCACTTACAGGGTTACAGCAAGTGCCCAAGTTGAAGTTAATTTCTTTGTAACCATTTTGTAAATGATTACAAAGAAATTAGCTTCAACTTGGGCACCTGCTGTAGTTCCTGGAGCGATGGGCCCTCATCTCTAATCGATGCTCCAGGGTCTGCATGATGCTCATTGTTGAAACCGCCCGAATAGTGATAGACCTCCTAAACAAGGACATTTTATAGCTTGAGGATAAACTTAAGGAGGGTGATGCGGTTGACCTCAGAAAGAAAAAACTAGAGGAAATCCAACAAGACCTGGATTCTTTCTCTGATTACCTTCTGAAAAGAAAGACAGAGAAACTACGCAAAGACATCCGCTTTTACTCTCAAGAACGCACATATCCATACTTAAGTTCTGGATTCTATACCAACCCAAATGAAAACGGATCCCATGGACCTACTTCCAATTGGGCACAAAAAAGATCACGACGTTCTCAGACACCACAAATTCTGAGGGGGATACCCCGGAAAATTATGATCCCAGTTATGATCAGGGACATAGCTCCGGTCGCCCCAACCAAAATGGAGGCTATGAACGAAATAAGCCACAAAATCGTTTTTTAGGGAATCGTCGCGGCAATTCACGCCCATTCCAGCGAAAGCCCCAAATGAGGAATTTCCATCAGGGTCGAGGCCAACCACAAATGTATGTCCAGACCCGTCAGCAACAATACTGGAGAACATAAGAGGCATCCCAATTTTCAATTTAATTGGTGAAGAAATTGATCCATATACTACTAAACTGCTCACCTGGGGTCTATCCTTCGTCCCGTCGGCCAACTTTGACAAATTTGAATTCAATCGAGATTTACAACAGTTTTTCCGAAAAGTGCGGCTTAAAACGTTTTTTCTAGATAGCCCACCCAATATCGATACTGAGAATAAATCTGGCTGCAGACCCCCTTCCTCATTCACTCCATCCTTGGAAATGGTTGGCCCGAGGTCAACATTTTCGAGAAGGCAGTAATGAGGAAAATTGAAAAAATGACCCAATATGTCCCGATTCCAGCTGCCAATCTACCAGAATCTGAGAATCATGTCCTCAGGGATCTGAAGGACAATAAAAAAAATAACCATCAAACCCTGTGACAAAGGGGGGAGGGATTGTTATTTTTGAAACTGCCAAATACATCGATAAAATGAATGAGCTTCTATCCTCCTCTGGACATTACACTGCCACCAATCGTAACCCGGAGAACGGCTTAAAACAACATATTTTGACCATGGTTGAAAAAGCAGTGGAAACTAACGCTATCTGTGAAGCACAGGCTGAATTCCTCACTCCCAGATACATTAGGATACCCATTATCTATGGAGTCCCAAAGACTCACAAAGACAGCCATAACCCACCTTTGAGACCCATTGTATCCACGATAGGATCGGCCACTGAGCCGCTGTCTAAATATATAGATAAATTCCTTAAGCCATTAGTCTTGGAACTTGAATCCTACGTCAAGGACACAGGCCATTTCATCAGCCTGGTCGAGGGTATCCCGTTCTTTGAAAATCGTGAACTCCTAGTTACATTAGATGTGGAATCTTTGTATTCCAACATCCCCCAACTTGGAGCTTACACTACCATTGAGAACATTCTTTCCACTAGACCTGAAATCAGCAACACTGAATTTATTCTTCAATGTCTTGAAGTGGTGCTATTTGAAAACTACTTTGAATTTGGTTCTACACTATACAGACAGACAACGGGAGTAAGCATGGGGGCAAGTTGTGCACCTAGCATTCCCTGCCTCTACATGGGGGAATTTGAGCGAGTTAATATCTTTAATGAGATGGCCCTCTCCATGAGAACGTCAAGAATTGGAAACGATTTATTGATGATATTTTCTTTATATGGAAGGGGGACCAAACCACCCTGGATGAATTCATCCTATGGCTCAATGCAGCTGACCCCAATCTAAGGTTCACCTGCCACTGCATTGAACAAAGGATTGAATTTCTAGATATATGGGTAGAACATCAAGATCAATCTATAAAAGTTTCCCTATATACTAAACCCACCGCACGTAACACCCTCCTCCAATATCAAAGCTTTCACCCCCGCTGTCAGAGGGACAGTATCCCCTACAGCCAGTTCCTCCGTATCCGGAGAAACTGTTCTGACACACGGGATTTTCTAACACAATCCGACATCCTAAAAGAAGAACTTTTACACCATGGATATCCCCCGAAGTTGATTAAGGACTCCTTTAAAAGAGCTAGATACACCAACCGGGAGACCATATTCCAACCCAAAACGGAAAGCACCGACCAGCTGGTATGCATCTCGCGTCACTCTAACCTTAACCATAGGGTACGCCAGGCCATAAATTCCAGTTGGCATTTACTGAACTTGGACAAGAACAAGACACCATTAAATAGACCAATCTTTGCCTTCAAGAGAAACAGAAATCTCAAAAACTATCTTATTAGAGGCAAAATAGAAGAGACTCCCATTGACACACAAAGTGCCATCACCGGTTTGAAATCCGTCTTTGGAAATCACAGGTGCGGCACATGTCAGGCGTGCCCCCATGCTATTATTGGCGACACCGTAATCACAACTGAACGCACCATCTCAGTTGCCCGTAATGAAACCATGACCAACTGCCGAACCAGCAATATAGTGTACGCGATAATCTGCCCATGTAATCTTCCATATGTAGGGGAAACCGGACGGGAATGCCGCATAAGGATAGCAGAACATAAATCCAATATTAGAAATCTAAAGACAGCAGCACCTATTGTGTCACATTGGATTGAAAAAGCACATTCCGAAAAAGATCTTCGCTGGTTTATACTAGAAAAGATAAAGGCCAAACCTGGAATAGACCCTGCCCATCTTCGCAAAAAAAAAGAGAGGTCTTTTGGATCTTTTTCATGAATTCTGTCGCCAGGGGGCTAAATGAGGAATGCCCATGGCACAATGCTCTTCTATAATATTCTATGATCTTTGTACCATCCATGGTCTATATCTGATGAGTCTCCTGTACTAGACCTGGCGCTAGAGCTTGTTAAATAGAGAAGGTGGTTCCTTTTTTCCTCCCCCCTAATATAAACTGAACCTCTAGTTGCCAATACACTCCCTATTGTGACTGAGGGAATCCCCAGGTCTGGAATTGTTTAGACCGCAGCCATTGGATATTACCTTTTGTCAATATATATAAAAAAATCATCGCATTACCTACCCTGAGTCCATCGAGATGGAAGAAGAATACATATGAAACCAGATAGTTCCTTCTGTGGTTCCTTGACATGTGTCTTATCCATATGCAGAATGCCCCCATGGTGTCCTAACCTACCATCTTCGTACTTTCTGACCCCCCACTAATATGACCCTTCTTTCTCCTTATTCTTTGAGTCATCCATCCTTTTGGGAGTCCCCACTCCAAGATGGCGGCATATAATGTAAGCGCCAGTCTGTTTTTCAGACATAATACATTCAGGGGCTCCTTTTTGTCCAATCGTACCGAGATATGTTTTTTATTTGTGGAAATATTCATCAAGGCCGTTTCTTAAAAACTCTGTTTATAAATAATATTTTTCTCGTCTGTCTTTAATTAACATTATCTCAACAAAAAAAAATCTCCTTGAGTTATAAAAGATAACTTCATCTAAAGAATTTGCTTCCTGTGACCGATCCATATTAATTTATGACCATAGGATTCCTTCCTTTGATGACGACCCATATGTAGTACGCCGAATGAGCGACCAGCGCTATGAGGGTTATCGTTCCAAAATGGCGAACTTATCCAATAGCGCTAGTCCGCTGTCTGTTATTATGGTGCAGCTGCATCCAATGTTATCGCGACGCGTATAAATTCACGTTCTCTGTGGAGACTTTTACTCGCCATAGACTGCACGTCGCCCCGGGACGAAATGGACTTGGATCGAAGCCCCTGCTGCTCTGAAACACTCTGACCAATACCTTAATCAGGTAAACCATGCATCGGCGTGTCCCTATTGCTCGTGCCCGAGATTTCGAAGGCCTCAACCGACTGACCCCATTCCTTGTTTTTTTAGGAACCCATCCCCTCCTGCATCAGTCTTACCAACGAGCAGGGGCGCTAATTAAAGGTTCGACCCTCGATCCCCCGGGGGCCATCCAGACGTGGCCATCTCTTCCCCGTATTTAGCAGGTCAGTGCATTAAGTTCTGCCACAATGATTAACCATACGTAGGTGGTTAAGCAATCTTTCCATAATGTATTCAACTTCCCCTTGCAGGGATATACCGTGGTAACACCACCTGGAAGGAAGGAATAATCATAAACCTTTTGTCCCTACTTTCGTGTAAAAACTAGACGTGGCCTGCACTCATCAAGAGCCACGAGGTGAGCATTGTACCTAACCTGTTATAGCCTTTGAGACTATACCACGTGTCATCTCCATTAGGGGGCTCGGGGAGGCCCTGAGTTTAAAAACTATAGACTGCCGCTTACTACCGAATATCCATCTAGGATCTTAGATCCAACTACCTTTTTAGATATGTAGAGACCTTTGAATAATGAGACATGTTCTGAGCAGTGGTTTTCCTTATCTTGCAGTGTCGGAGTGCGATCGTTGATCCGCTTGTATATTTAACCTGAACCTCTGGGGAATGAACTATATTTCTGCACACCCCATATTGTGATCAGAAGGTAGGGAACTGTCTATACTCTGTTTACCACCAGATGTACTAACTCTTCTCTATATAGAAACTGTGAACAGGAAGTTTTATTATCTTGTGTCATCTATATTATAAACATTGAGCCTCTGAAATTCTTTTTTATATATTGGAATTTAATAGGAAAAGAAACAGAACCCTCTCCCTACTGAATAGGATACTTCCTGCTCCTGCTCACCACCTGTGTTAAATACGGACCCTCTTAAATCTGAATTTTTTGAAGCACCCTTGATTACAGGTAAACACTTTTGTGCCCCCTGAGTGCCTCTATTCCCTTTAGACAAATTCATATTAGGAATCTGAAAAATCGCAAATAAAATGAAATGGAATCTTTGAAATCCCCTAGCCTAATCTCTACTTGACCCCTTCCCTATTATCTTGACACCCGTCAACTTGGTTGTATGGGCAGCAGTACCCCCGATCCTGCTACCCTTGAAACCACTGAACTGGAGAAACCATCCGAGAAACCACCTTTAAGAATTGAAATGAATGTACAAATAGATGTTTTAGAATGTATGACTGAGTGAACCTGGATTGATATATTGTCCGTCTTCACCCAGGCCTTTAGCCTTTATTGTGGCCTTTAGTCCCCGATCATGGGGGGCTATACCCTAGGAGCCTTTACTGGTATTAGAGCCATTATATTTCATGTTTCTAAAAGCATCATTTAAATTAATAAAATGTATGTACAACAATCATGTTCATGAATATGTAGACAAAATATATGAAATGTCCTGAACAAATTAATATAAGAAAATATGTTTAAATTTCAGCCTGTGTGTTCCCCTCCCCGGCCACATCCGTCTGCCCTGACGAAGGTGCCTTTCACCGAAACGCGCGTCGGCGCTACCACCTAGGACGGCAACGCTATACCCTCTTTTTTGCCCCTTCTTTGTTGCACCCTGGTCCATGCAACCACAAGTTCATCAAGCTGTTGCAGGCCCTGTGAAATCCATCTGGCTGAACGGTTTGAATGTGTATAATTTTGAATGATCTCTTTGAAGGAGTGAGTGTTTGTTGAACCCCCCTAAGTGCCCCGGAGTGTGTAGGAACATTGAACTGAATGATGATGTCTTTCCCCTGATTTGATATGAAACATTATATTGATTGTTTTTTATAAATGTTTAAATATTTAAAGTATGATTGTCTTTTTATAAATATGTGCTCAAATATCATTAAAATATATATTTTTCTTAGAAAATATGATTTGAATTCTTGGCTCATAGACCCGGTAATGTTGCCCCTTCGTTAACAGAATTGGATCCCTTTGAGGACCATTGGATATTCATTTAGGCAGGGTGTTTTTTTCTATTTTTTGCTTTGATCCCCTCCCGTCCTGCCTACATCCTGTATCGCCCTGGGGAACCCCCTTCTATTACACATTTTCTTCACAGCCCTGTGCTGTGGGGGTTGTTTGTTGCTGTCCCCAAGGTGAAGACGATAATTATCTTTGAATGAATACTTGAATGAATGTAAAATAGGTACGACTGGTACATTTGATACTTTGTATCTCATTTCTCCAATCATAGACTGTGGTTCTCTCATTTGATTGATTCCTATTATTGGTCCCCTCTACAATACTCTTTTGTTTGACTGACATGGATAGTATCAAAACCTTTGGCTTCTCCGATGAGGAGATTGCCAAGATGCTAGGTGTCCCTGTTGATGGAAATCCTCCATCCCTTCCCAAAAGTCTCAAAGGAGACTGGACCAAACTACTTAACTTAAAGAAAAAAACAAAGAGGACTGAACTCCATGCCCAATTTATATTGGACTACTTAAGAGCTGGTACCATCCCAATTGGACTGAGGGTCCGTAATATACCTGGTATGTTCGTTGAAATCCGACAGTTCCTGGAGCGATGGGCCCTTATCTCTAATCGATGCTCCAGGGACTGGATGATGTTCATTGTTGAAACCGCCCGAATAGTGATAGACCTCCTAAACAAGGAAATTTTAGAGCTTGAGGATAAACTTAAGGAGGGTGATGCGGTTGAACTCGGAAAGAAAAAACTAGAGGAAATCCAACAAGACCTGGATTCTTTCTCTGATTACCTTCTGAAAAGAAAGACAGAGAAACTACGCAAAGACATCCGCTTTTACTCTCAAGCACGCACATATCCATACTTAAGTTCTGGATTCTATACCAACCCAAATGAAAACGGGTCCCATGGACCTACTTCCAATTGGGCACAAAAAAAGATCACGACGTTCTCAGACACCACAGATTCTGAGGGGGATACCCCCGAAGAATATGATCCCAGTTATGATCAGGGACATAGCTCCGTTCGCCCCAACCAAAATGGAGGCTATGAACGAAATAACCCACAAAATCGTTTTTTTAGGGAATAGTCGCGGCAACTCACGCCCATTCCAGCGGAAGCCCCAAATGAGGATTTTCCATCAGGGTCGAGGCCAACCACAAATGTATGTCCAGACCCGCCAGCAACAATACTGGAGAACATAAGAGGCATCCCAATTTTCAATTTAACTGGTGAAGAAATTGATCCATCTGCTACTAAACTGCTCACCCAGGGTCTATCCTTCGTCCCATCGGCCAACTTTGACAAATTTGAATTCAATCGAGATTTACAACAGTTTTTCCAAAAAGTGCGCCTTAAAAAGTTTTTTCTAGATAGCCCACCCAATATCGATACTGAGAATAAATCTGGCTGCAGACCCCCTTCCTCATTCACTCCATCCTTGGAAATGGTTGGCCCTGAGGTCAACATTTTCCAGAAGCAGTAATGAGGAAAATTGAAAAAATGACCCAATATGTCCCGATTCCAGCTGACAATCTACCAGAATCTGAGAATCATGTCCTCAGGGATCTGAAGGACAATAAAAAAAAAACATCAAACCCTGTGACAAAGGGGGAGGCATTGTTATTTGTGAAACTGCCAAATACATCGATAAAATGAATGAGCTTCTATCCTCCTCTGGACATTACACTGCCACCAATCGTAACACGTAGAACGGCTTAAAACAACATATTTTGACCATGGTTGAAAAAGCAGTGGAAACTAATGCTATCTGTGAAGCAGAGGCTGAATTCCTCACTCCCAGATACACTTGGATGCCCATTATCTATGGAGTCCCAAAGACTCACAAAGACAGCCATAACCCACCTTTGAGACCTATTGTCTCCGCGATAGGAGCGGCCGCTGAGCCGCTGTCTAAATATATAGATAAATTCCTTAAGCCATTAGTCTTGGAACTTGAATCCTACGTCAAGGACACAGGCCATTTCATCAGCCTAGTCAAGGGTATCCCGTTCTTTGAAAATCGTGAACTCCTAGTTACATTAGATGTGGAATCTTTGTATTCCAACATCCCCCAACTTGGAGCTTACACTACGATTGAGAACATTCTTTCCGCTAGATCTGAGATCAGCAACACTGAATTTATTCTTCAATGTCTTGAAGTGGTGCTATTTGAAAACTACTTTGAATTTGGATCCACACTATACAGACAGTCAACGGGAGTAAGCATGGGGGCAAGTTGTGCCCCTAGCATTGCCTGACTCTACATGGGGGAATTTGAGCGAGTTAATATATTTAATGAGATGGCCCCCTTCCATGAGAACGTCAAGAATTGGAAACGATTTATTGATGATATTTTCTTTATATGGAAGGGGGACCAAACCACCCTGGATGAATTCATCCCATGGCTCAATGCAGCTGACCCCAATCTAAGGTTCACCTGCCACTGCAATCAACACAGGATTGAATTTCTAGATATATGGGTAGAACATCAAGATCAATCTATAAGAGTTTCCCTATATACTAAACCCACCGCACGTAACACCTTCCTCCAATATCAAAGCTTGCACCCCCGCTGTCAGAGGGACAGTATCCCCTACAGCCAGTTCCTCTGTATCCGGAGAAACTGTTCTGACACACGGGATTTTCTGACACAATCCGACATCCTAAAAGAAAAACTTTTACACCGTGGATATCCCCCGAAGTTGATTAAGGACTCCTTCAAAAGAGCTAGATACACCAACCGGGAGACCATATTCCAACCCAAATCATCGGAAAGCACCGACCAGCTGGTATGCATCACGCGTCACTCTAACCTTAACCATAGGGTACGCCAGGCCATAAATTCCAGTTGGCATTTACTGAACTTGGAAAAGAACAAGACACCATTAAATAGACCAATCTTTGCCTTCAAGAGAAACAGAAACCTCAAAAACTATCTTATTAGAGGCAAAATTGACACACAAAGTGCCATCACCGGTTTGAAACCCGTCTTTGGAAATCACAGGTGCGGCACATGTCAGGTGTGCCCCCATGCTATTATTGGCGACACCGTAATCACAACTGAACGCACCATCTCAGTTGCCCGTAATGAAACCATGACCAACTGCCGAACCAGCAATATAGTGTACGCGATAATCTGCCCATGTAATCTTCCATATGTAGGGGAAACCGGACGGGAATGCCGCATAAGGATAGCAGAACATAAATCCAATATTAGAAATCTAAAGACAGCAGCACCTATTGTGTCACATTGGATTGAAAAAGCACATTCCGAAAAAGATCTTCGCTGGTTTATACTAGAAAAGATAAAGGCCAAACCTGGAATAGACCCTGCCCATCTTCGCAAAAAAAAAGAGAGGTCTTTTGGATCTTTCTTATGAATTCTGTCCCCAGGGGCCTAAATGAGGAATGCCCATGGCACAATGCTCTTCTATAATCTTCTATAATCTTTGTACCATCCATTGTCTATCTTAAACAAGGTCAAGGTGCACCACTTTAGAGTTTGCATGAACTGACAACTTTGATGAGGTTAGCAGCAATGATCACATTAGTTGTTACTTGTGTTCTTTAAGAGTTCTTTTATTGAGTTCAATTGTAAGTAACAAATCACACACAGGAGCTACAGCCGACGCGTTTCGTCCTCTTGGGACTTCTTCAGGGCTGTTTACAGAAAAATGACAATGTACAAAAAACATACAATTAAAATTTACATTAAAAACAATTGTGCTTCTGTAGACAAAGCCAGGCTTAAAAAACAGTACAGTACTGGATTAAAGGCTAGTGCCAGGATTGTATGCAAATTGCCAACAATAATCAGAATAGAAGATTTTGAAAAATTAATTTAAAGACAACATTTTTGAAATTTTTCAAAAGCGGTCAGCATGTTCTAGGTTGTTGTATATTGTTCACCATAAGGGTCTATCCCTCTTGTATCTGCAACCCACCTTAGAGAGGTGACATGGGGGAGTAATCAACAATTTATCAGCAGAAATGAGTAACGCTAAAGTGAAGAACATACCGAAGTGAAAAAATAGACTAGTGTCCTTGTGTCTTCTCCCGTGACTATCAGGGTGCGTGGAGATATCTGTAACGATTTGTTATGCTTGATAGAGCATCTAGAATTGATTAATGGGAAAACATTAGTGAATTGTCAAATATCAAAAGTCTTTATATCAACAGACACTCTAAAAGAGCTCGAAAGCTTCCCATAACTCGATAATTGCGACTGAAGACTATGAGCTACCCTGTTGAACAAAAAGTTCTCTGTGGAGGAATCTCGTCTGTCCGAGTCGTTCTTATTACTGGACGGTATATATCTATTTGTGGTCTGTACTGCCAAAATTCTCTTGAAAGGGTATTTCAATATTGTACATATAAATATCCTAAAGAGCAAACAGAGTGTTTTAGATACTCTTCTCAAAGATAACTCCACACCAAACAAATATATATGTTTGCAATTGACAAGAAAAAAACACTAATTTGATGTTGTACATTTATTTATCCTATAGGGCAAACAGAGTGTTTTTAGAAATTCTCCTCAAGGCAGCTCCTCAACATTGGAACGTTTGTGATTAGTAAGGAAGATAAGCTAAAACGATAAGATAAGGACAAAGGACAAAAACACTTCCATGGTACTTTTCTCATAACGGTCATCCGCAACCAAAGGGTAGCCTGATATTTACATAAGCGAAATGAACGGACGGCAACTCACTTACATCAAGAATATGGATGATGATCCAAAAAGAGCTGGAACCAGGGTAGTAGAAAGTGTAGGTTTTAATCTGGCTATCTACAACAAGATAAGGAGGGAGGATGGGGATAAGAATTATTAGAAACTAGGCGTGCAATGAGAAGAAAAACCTTCCCATGGCTATTACTATCTATAGAGTCATTGTTAAGCAAAGCATTTTAAATATACTTGGTTATTTAATTAGATATTTGTCTATTTACATAACTGATCATTGTTAACTGAAGAGCCAATATAGGAACAACCTATAACGGCCACTAAGCATCCAAGTATGTGCTTGTAAATATATCTTACCTATTATAGTTGGCTTGTTGTAAGGAAAGGGGTATTAAACCTTCTGCTTACGCACTCTGAATGGAATATACAAGAAAGAGAGAGGGGAAAAGAAAATATATAACAGGAAATCAGTATAAAAGAGTAACCCCAAAAAAGGACTTAATTATTACAAATCCTATCCCTCTGTCTATGGACACCTGTTTATGTGTCTGTTTAGTTTAAGTGGGCAAAAAGTAAATATAGTCAAAGAACCCCATTTGCTATAGTTAATGAACTAACATGATAATTTCCCTAGATTGATCTCTCTAAAAGACCCAAAGTTCTAATAAACCCCTGTTTAGTCTGTTGACAAAGCCCTCTTACCTTAATAAAGTGAGCTAAGGCATCCCCTGGTTCCTATATCCACCTGCAGTACAACGTCCTCCTCCGTCAAGTAGCAGCAGACTACTGAGACATTTTGGCTCAGTTTATATATAGGCTTTAATTAGTCCTAATTAAAAACACCTGGTTCAGTTTGGCAAGTGGCACGACGGCCATATTGTGTAAGTGCCCTATTGTCATTCTGCAATGCAGTGTGAAGTTATAGCGGACGCCATCTTATGTTTGTACCGAATAGCATCTTAAACCAGTACAAAAAGATGGTGCTGTAAAACTAGAGATCGAATGAGCAAAGGAATTCATAAGCCTGTGCCCATATAAAATCTCCTACATCTGGGTTTGCAGCGCCTATCTTGTCCGAAAACGTGTGTTTATATCAGCAATTTGGAACGGGGGCCATATTGCATAAGTGCCCGATTTCTGTTTGAGGCCGTGTAGTGAAGCCTAAACGGGCGCCATGTTGGTTCGGGGCGTCTATGTCCCTGGGTGATTGATTCTCTGTGTTGTAAAGGTATTCGGCACTATTATCGGAAGGTGGTGAGATCTCGCGGGTCATAGTGCTCTCAAAGAAAATGTAGAGCGCAAAAAAAGTGTGTTTGAAACAACATTCAAGAGAAGATTGCGTAGCGTTCTAAATTACCCCATGCACTATAATGTGGGTCTAAACTAATTTTGGGAGAATATTTGACCAGGTGCTTTTTTGATGGGAATCTTCCACCGTTGTTCTTTCCAAAACTTATTGTCACAATTCCCAGTAGCACTGGCCAACTCTGCATTTGACTTATTGCTATAAGATTAACAAAAGATTCAGCCTATCTATCAAATAGCGGATCACTATGCCAGGCTTTAAAGATAGGAGACAGGAATTAGCCCAAGATCTATTTGCCAACAATCCTAATGTGAACAATAGAGCCACCCCCTCTACTGAGGGACTAAAAATAAAATTTCAGAAACTAGAAAAACTTAAAAAGAGTGAAATGTCCCGTTGGTGGGATGGGACCACCCTAGGCAAATATATAGAAAATGAAAAAATTCCTAGGGGTTTAAGAATCTTAATATTTCCTACGTTTGAGGACCTTAGCCCTGAACAGCTAGAGGACTGGGAAAGCAATTTAAAGAATGCCTCCTTCAACATGATGAAGATACTGATAAGAAACTCAGAAATCAAGGGTGAAAAACTCAAAAAAGAGATAGAAGACTTAGAAAAGGAAATAGAAACATCCCCTCTAAAAGATACCATCAAGAAGAACTACGATATATTAGATGGTATCCTTGAGAACCATCAGTTATACCTTCGTGATAAAAAAATGAAGAAAATCAAAAGAGATGACAAGGACTACAAGGAGGGTCGAATATATACCTTCTCACACAAATTTGATAACATCAGAGTACCTGGGGATGGCAAAAGACAGAGAGAGGACACCCCTGAGTTAACATCAGCAAGTAGTCTGACCTCCCTCTCGTCCACTGCAAGCTCACTTTTGAGTGAGGTGCCGGCACCCACAGTGACAGGAGAGACAAGACCAGGCCAGAATCCTTTTTTAGTGGAAATGGAGAGGGTGAGGCTAGGAACAAGACCCAAAGACCCAAAACAAGGAGGGGGGGGTGTAGTTGGAAGAGATCTAAACAGAGGCAAGAACTCAAATGCAGAAACGGTTGCAAAGAGAACAAGGTCCAACAAGAATTAATTGATGCCAACATTGAAAATGAGGGAGGGAAAGAAAGCATGAATGAATCGATCATTGTGAACCTCTCGGATAAATGTCTCTCTCAGGATGAAAAGTCTGTACTTGAAATGGGATTGGGTTTCTGTCCAAATCAAACGGGGGATGACACTGAAATAATGGTGGATTTATGTAAATTTGTTCGCACACTTAAATTGAAGGACCATTTTGCTAGAAATCCTGTTAAAGCAAAAGATGTTTGTAATGATGGAAACACTGTGACTCAGTATACCATGAATGAAATAAATTTGTTACAATCACTGATAACTATTGAACTTGAGACTTCTATTGATACAGAGGATATTTGTAATGAGTTGGATGTGTGTGAGAGTATATCTAAAACAAGTGGTTTAAAACCAAGATCTACCTTTGTACCAGTGGGCACCCATCCCAATATAGACTTATTCAAAAAAAGAGTAACGGCAGGACTTTACAAACTTATAGACTCTACGACCAATCGCAGTGACAAGAACCAAAATCTTACCCCCCAGGAATTTACTGCATTAAAAAACCTTAAAGCTGATAACTCTATAGTCATCCGCGAGGCGGACAAAGGGGGCAATATTGTCCTCATGAGAAAAGCTGACTATATGAATGAAATTGAACGTCAATTATCAGATACTAACTGCTATAAAAAATTGACCACAAATCCAGTGGGTGATCTCATCACCCACATTAACCTGAGACTGTCAGATTGGCGAGAAACGGGGCTAATCAGTGAAGAAGAATATAGGTATTTGGCTGTAACCTCACCGACCTCTCCTATCCTATATATTCTTCCTAAAATTCATAAAGGCGGTCCCTTTCCACCGGGCCGCCCTATTATTGCAGGCATCAACTCACCCACGGAGAGACTGTCGGAATATGTGGACACTTACATCCAACCCTTTGTCCAGAATTTGCCAGCCTACATTAGGGACTCCAAAGACATTTTATCGAAATTCCAAAATCTAACATGGTCCAAAAACATGCTTTTTGTGACTATGGATGTGTCAAGCTTATACACTTGCATTAAAAAAGAATTTGGAATGAGAGCTTTGGCCTTCTTTCTGGGACAACGGACTGCAAACCATAGGTTGCACAACGAAGTACTAATGGAAATGACTGAGATCATACTGTCGAAGAACTTTTTCCTTCACAATTCAGTGTGGTTTCAGCAGGTACAGGGCACGGCGATGGGTTCGAGGTTTGCTCCCGCTTACGCTGGCCTATTTATGGGCTGGTTTGAGCGGGAGCATGCCTGGGGCCGTCACTCGGCTAGGTGGTCGGATCACATTATTTTCTGGGGCAGGTACATTGATGACGTGATTATGTTATGGAATGGGCCTGCCCCGGACTTACTGTCATATTTTGAATTCCTGAATGACAACCCGTACAATGTGAAGCTCACCATGGAATACAGTGAACAGCAAATTGATTTCTTGGATGTAACCTTTTTTATTGAGAACAATATGATTCAAAGCAAGACACACAGAAAAAGCACTGCATGCAACAGCACGTTGCATTTCAAAAGCGCGCATCCTCGCCATGTGGTTAGTAACATACCATTTGGCGAAATGTTACGAATGCGAAGAAATTGCAGCACTGATGAGAGTTTCCAAACTAACATTAGAGAAACCGAGGAACGCTTCCTCCAAAGAGGTTACCCTCGAAAAGTACTTAACAAAGCAAAAGAGAGAGTTTCCAAAATAACTAGGGAAAGCACATTGGAAAATAGGGCTCCAAAAAATAACAACGAATTTCCTCTTGCTTTCTCTACGAGATTTTCTAATGAGAACAGTAGAATTTTCAACATTTTAAGAAAACATTGGCATCTCTTGACAGAGATCCCCAGCATCAAAAATGATCTTCCTGCCAAACCCAAAATTGTCTACAGACGTGGGTCTAATTTGAGGAACATGCTTTGTCCCAGCTTGGTGACTACGGTGGAACAGAAACATTGTTGGCTGCCGCCTAAAACCAATGGTTTTTTCACGTGTAGAAATTGCAATGTGTGTAATTTAGGAAAGAATAAGACCAAAAATTTCTGTTTTAACACAAACAAAACACACAAAATCAAGCATCTCATAAACTGCAATACTACCTTTGTAGTATACATCATAGGCTGCCCATGTGACATAATCTATGTGGGCAGCACGAAACGACCGTTGAAACAAAGGATTCAGGAACATGTACGGGCCCATCGCAACAATGATCATAAATACGCGATGACATTCCATATGCAGGACAAACATACACCAGATGACACACTATGGTTTATGGGAATTGATCATGTCCCTGTGAACCCGCGAGGCGGGGACCGAACGCTAGCCTTAAGAAAATGTGAAGCAGAATGGATTTGTAGACTACGGAGCGTGGAATTGGGACACAATTATGATGATGAAATGCATCATCTTATCTCATAAACTGCATGTAGACACCTATGAGTAACCTGTTAAGATGGTCACACTTGGTGTCCATAGGTCGCTATGCTAGTCTATCCGTAAATCTATGAGCTTAATATCATCATGCCCAGTATTCTTCCCTTTATCGACCAACATCAATATCTAGTATGCGTAGAATGCTTCTGATAAATGCTTATGAAATAGAATATAAAATGTTTTCATTAATGATTGATAAACTATGTTAATGACGTGCCCAGTGTTCTTCCCTTTATCGACCAACATCAAGATCTAGTATGCATAAAATGCTTCTGGTAAATGTTTATGAAATGGAATATAATATGTTTACAGTAATGAATGACAACTTATGTTAATGATGTATACTGTGTTTATAACACTAAATAGTCTTTATATGAATGACAAGCTAATTCTTGCATATAGTGTATTGTTCCCATATAGGTCAGAGATAATAGGGCTGGGAATGAGATTCTTTTAGAACACATAAGGTTTTGATAGCTTTTTGCTAATTCCTATGTAGTTTGTAATTTGAGGAACAGAGCACAAACAGCTCTTCTCTAAACATCATCACTTGGTAGCTATACCATGCCACCTAAAAGTTGATATTGGTATTGCACAGCACACTTTAGCAATAATATTTACAAAAGCCAATTCAACATAGCGGCTGTATACATTGTTATTTGAACAACAGGGTTTCTTTTCAAGAAGCTTTAGGATATAGAGATATTTCTTCAATATCCCTTATGCTGCATCATACAGTCGCTGCTCTCTTAAAGCCTCCTGCATCCATGCCCATACCAACATGGCCGCCTTATTTGGGATCGACCCATGTAATTTTTCTAAATAGGCTTTGACTATTTTTTCCCCTTACTTTGGGATGCAATCCCCACTCTTCGATTATTTAATCCTTTAGTAATAGCTTATTTGGGCCCCCAGGGCAATCCACAACGCCAACGCGATTTTAGCCTGCAAAGGGTTTTTTGATTTTCTTTTTTGTGCTATATATTTGTTTCGAAATCACATTTATCCTTACATTGTTGCTTTTCTATTTTCTAGCAACAAAAGTGTAAAACACCTGGATAATATAGACTAAGATTTCTCCTTTGACATAGACGCTCTTAACCAACAACAGGTACCAATATGGCGCCTGTTTAGGCTTCAAAACACGGACAAAAACAAAATGGTCGTCGTAATTCGGATCGATCATTGAAATTTATCTAGAAAGTCTCTAGCTACTTTTTTCCTGTACTCTGGGAAGCATTTACCTAATTTGATCATTAAAATACTTAACAATAGTTCACCTGGGCCCCCAGGGTAATTTAGAACGCTACGCAATCTTCTCTTGAATGTTGTTTCAAACACACTTTTTTTGCGCTCTACATTTTCTTTGAGAGCACTATGACCCGCGAGATCTCACCACCTTCCGATAATAGTGCCGAATACCTTTACAACACAGAGAATCAATCACCCAGGGACATAGACGCCCCGAACCAACATGGCGCCCGTTTAGGCTTCACTACACGGCCTCAAACAGAAATCGGGCACTTATGCAATATGGCCCCCGTTCCAAATTGCTGATATAAACACACGTTTTCGGACAAGATAGGCGCTGCAAACCCAGATGTAGGAGATTTTATATGGGCACAGGCTTATGAATTCCTTTGCTCATTCGATCTCTAGTTTTACAGCACCATCTTTTTGTACTGGTTTAAGATGCTATTCGGTACAAACATAAGATGGCGTCCGCTATAACTTCACACTGCATTGCAGAATGACAATAGGGCACTTACACAATATGGCCGTCGTGCCACTTGCCAAACTGAACCAGGTGTTTTTAATTAGGACTAATTAAAGCCTATATATAAACTGAGCCAAAATGTCTCAGTAGTCTGCTGCTACTTGACGGAGGAGGACGTTGTACTGCAGGTGGATATAGGAACCAGGGGATGCCTTAGCTCACTTTATTAAGGTAAGAGGGCTTTGTCAACAGACTAAACAGGGGTTTATTAGAACTTTGGGTCTTTTAGAGAGATCAATCTAGGGAAATTATCATGTTAGTTCATTAACTATAGCAAATGGGGTTCTTTGACTATATTTACTTTTTGCCCACTTAAACTAAACAGACACATAAACAGGTGTCCATAGACAGAGGGATAGGATTTGTAATAATTAAGTCCTTTTTTGGGGTTACTCTTTTATACTGATTTCCTGTTATATATTTTCTTTTCCCCTCTCTCTTTCTTGTATATTCCATTCAGAGTGTGTAAGCAGAAGGTTTAATACCCCTTTCCTTACAACAAGCCAACTATAATAGGTAAGATATATTTACAAGCACATACTTGGATGCTTAGTGGCCGTTATAGGTTGTTCCTACATTGGCTCTTCAGTTAACAATGATCAGTTATGTAAATAGACAAATATCTAATTAAATAACCAAGTATATTTAAAATGCTTTGCTTAACAATGACTCTATAGATAGTAATAGCCATGGGAAGGTTTTTCTTCTCATTGCACGCCTAGTTTCTAATAATTCTTATCCCCATCCTCCCTCCTTATCTTGTTGTAGATAGCCAGATTAAAACCTACACTTTCTACTACCCTGGTTCCAGCTCTTTTTGGATCATCATCCATATTCTTGATGTAAGTGAGTTGCCGTCCGTTCATTTCGCTTATGTAAATATCAGGCTACCCTTTGGTTGCGGATGACCGTTATGAGAAAAGTACCATGGAAGTGTTTTTGTCCTTTGTCCTTATCTTATCGTTTTAGCTTATCTTCCTTACTAATCACAAACGTTCCAATGTTGAGGAGCTGCCTTGAGGAGAATTTCTAAAAACACTCTGTTTGCCCTATAGGATAAATAAATGTACAACATCAAATTAGTGTTTTTTTCTTGTCAATTGCAAACATATATATTTGTTTGGTGTGGAGTTATCTTTGAGAAGAGTATCTAAAACACTCTGTTTGCTCTTTAGGATATTTATATGTACAATATTGAAATACCCTTTCAAGAGAATTTTGGCAGTACAGACCACAAATAGATATATACCGTCCAGTAATAAGAACGACTCGGACAGACGAGATTCCTCCACAGAGAACTTTTTGTTCAACAGGGTAGGTCATAGTCTTCAGTCGCAATTATCGAGTTATGGGAAGCTTTCGAGCTCTTTTAGAGTGTCTGTTGATATAAAGACTTTTGATATTTGACAATTCACTAATGTTTTCCCATTAATCAATTCTAGATGCTCTATCAAGCATAACAAATCGTTACAGATATCTCCACGCACCCTGATAGTCACGGGAGAAGACACAAGGACACTAGTCTATTTTTTCACTTCGGTATGTTCTTCACTTTAGCGTTACTCATTTCTGCTGATAAATTGTTGATTACTCCCCCATGTCACCTCTCTAAGGTGGGTTGCAGATACAAGAGGGATAGACCCTTATGGTGAACAATATACAACAACCTAGAACATGCTGACCGCTTTTGAAAAATTTCAAAAATGTTGTCTTTAAATTAATTTTTCAAAATCTTCTATTCTGATTATTGTTGGCAATTTGCATACAATCCTGGCACTAGCCTTTAATCCAGTACTGTACTGTTTTTTAAGCCTGGCTTTGTCTACAGAAGCACAATTGTTTTTAATGTAAATTTTAATTGTATGTTTTTTGTACATTGTCATTTTTCTGTAAACAGCCCTGAAGAAGTCCCAAGAGGACGAAACGCGTCGGCTGTAGCTCCTGTGTGTGATTTGTTACTTACAACTGAACTCAATAAAAGAACTCTTAAAGAACACAAGTAACAACTAATGTGATCATTGCTGCTAACCTCATCAAAGTTGTTAGTTCATGCAAACTCTAAAGTGGTGCACCTTGACCTTGTTTAAAGTAATTCATAGTTCATGTTTTGAACCAACATTGTAACGGTGGGTGTTACTGAAGTGTGCACACATATTGTCCCATGCACTATAATGTGGGTCTAAACTAATTTTGGGAGAATATTTGACCAGGTGCTTTTTTGATGGGAATCTTCCACCGTTGTTCTTTCCAAAACCATCCATTGTCTATATCTGATGAGTCTCCTATACTAGACCTGGCGCTACATCTTGTTATATAGAGAAGGTGGTTCCTTTTTTCCTCCCCCCTAATATAAACTGAACCTCTAGTTGCCAATACACTCCCTATTGTGACTTTGAGGGAATCCCCAGGTCTGGAATTGTTTAGACCGCAGCCATTGGATATTACCTCTTGTCAATATATATAAAAAAAACATCGCATTAACTACCCAGAGTCCATTGAGATGTAAGAAGAATACATATGAAACCAGATAGTTCCTTCTGTGTTTCCTTGACATGTGTCTTATCCATATGCAGAATGCCCCCATGGTGTCCTATCCTACCACCTTCGTACTTTCTGACCCCCCGCTAATATGACCCTTCTTTCTCCTTATTCTTTGAGTCATCCATCCTTTTGGGAGTCCCCACTCCAAGATGGCGGCATATAATGTAAGTGCCAGTCTGTTTTTCAGACATAATACATTCAGGGGCTCCTTTTTGTCCAATCGTACAGAGATATGTTTTTATTTGAGGAAATATTCATCAAGGCCGTTTCTTAAAAACTCTGTTCATAAATAATATTTTTCTCGTCTGTCTTTAATTAACATTATCTCAACAACAAAAAATCTCCTTGAGGTATAAAAGATAACTTCATCTAAAGAATTCGCTTCCTATGACCGATCCACATTACTTTATGACCATATGATTCCTTTCTTTGATGACGACCCATATGTAGTACGCCGAATGAGCGACCAGCGCTATGAGGGTTATCGTTCCAAAATGGCGAACTTATCCGATAGCGCTAGTCCGCTGTCTGTTATTATGGTGCAGCTGCATTCAATGTTATTGCGACGCGTATAAATTCGCGTTCTCTGTTGAGACTTTTACTCGCCATAGACTGCACGTCGCCCCGGGACGAAATGGACTCGGATCGAAGCCCCTGCTGCTCTGAAACGCTCTGACCAATACCTTAATCAGGTAAACCATGCATCGGCGTGTCCCTATTGCTCGTGCCCGAGATTTCGAAGGCCTCACCCGACTGACCCCATTCCTTGTTTTTTAGTAATCCATCCCCTCCTGCATCAGTCTCACCAACGAGCAGGGGGGCTAATTAAAGTTCGACCCTCGATCCCCCGGGGACCATCCAGACGTGGCCATCTCTTCCCCGTATTTAGCAGGTCAGTGCATTAACTTCTGCCACATCGATTACCCATACGTAGGTGGTTAAGCAATCTTTCCATAATGTATTCAACTTCCCCTTGCAGGGATATACCGTGGTAACACCGCCTGGAAGGAAGGAATAATCATAAACCTTTTGTCCCTACTTTAGTGTAAAAACTAGACGTGGCCTGCACTCATCAAGAGCCACGAGGTGAGCATTGTACCTAACCTGTTATAGCCTTTGAGACTATACCACGAGACGTGTAATCTCCATTAGGGTGCCCGGGGAGGCCCTGAGTTTAAAAAGTATAGACTGCCGCTTACTACCGAATATCCATCTAGGATCTTAGATCCAACTACCTTTTTAGATCTGTAGAGACCTTTGAATAATGAGACATGTTCTGAGCAGTGGTTTTCCTTATCTTGCAGTGTCGGAGTGCGATCATTGATCCGCTGGTATATTTAACCTGAACCTCTGGGGAATGAACTATATTTCTGCACACCCCATATTGTGTTCAGAAGGTAGGGAACTGTCTATACTATGTTTACCACCAGATGTACTAACTCTTCTCTATATAGAAACTGTGAACAGGAAGTTTTATTATCTTGTGTCATCTATATTATAAATATTGAGCCTCTGAAATTCTTTTTTATATATTAGAATTTAATAGGAAAATAAACAGAACCCTCTCCCTACTGAATAGGATACTTCCTGCTCACCACCTGTGTTAAATATGGACCCTCTTAAATCTGAATTTTTTGAAGCACCCTTGATTACAGGTAAACACTTTTTGTGCCCCCTGAGTGCCTCTATTCCCTTTAGACAAATTCATATGAGGAATCTGAAAAATCGCAAATAAAATGAAATGGAATCTTTGAAATCCCCTAGCCTAATCTCTACTTGACCCCTTCCCTATTATCTTGACACCCGTCAACTTGGTTGTATGGGCAGCAGTACCCCCGATCCTGCTACCCTTGAAACCACTGAACTGGAGAAACCCTCTGAGAGACCACCTTTTAGAATTTAAATGAATGTACAAATAGATGTTTTAGAATGTATGACTGAGTGAACCTGGATTGATATATTGTCTGTCTTCACTCAGGCCTTTATCCTTTATTGTGGCCTTTAGTCCCCGATCATGGGGGGCTATACCCTAGGAGCCTTTACTGGTATTAGAGCCATTATATTTCATGTTTCTAAAAGCATCATTTAAATTAATAAAATGTACGTACAACAATCATGTTCATGAATATGTAGACAAAATATATGAAATGTTCTGAACAAATTAATATAGAAAATATGTTTAAATTTCAGCCTGTGTGTTCCCCTCCCCGGCCACATCCGTCTGCCCTTACGAAGGTGCCTTTCACCGAAACGCGCGTCGGCGCTACCACCTAGGACGGCAACGCTATACCATCTTTTTTGTCCCTTCTTTGTTGCACCCTGGTCCATGTAACCACAAGTTCATCAAGCTGTTGCAGGCCCTGTTAAATCCATCTGGTTGAATGGTTTGAATGTGTATGAGTTTGAATGATCTCATTGAATGAAGGAGTGAGTGCTTGTTGAACCCCCCTAAGTGCCCCGGAGTGTTTAGGAACATTGAACTGTATGATGATGTCTTTCCCCTGATTTGATATGAAACATTACATTGATTGTTTTTTATAAAAGTTTAAATATTTAATGTATGATTGTCTTTTTATAAATATGTGCTCAAAAATCATTAAAAATATATATTTTTCTTAGAAAATATGATTTGAATTCTTGGCTCTTAGACCCGGTAATGTTGCCCCTTCCTTAACAGAATTGGATCCCTTGGAGGACCATTGGATATTCATTTAGGCAGGGTGTCCTTTCCTATTTTTTGCTTTGATCCCCTCCCGTCCTGCCTACATCCTGTACCGCCCTGGGGAACCCCCTTCTATTACACAATTGTCACAGTAAGTCATCCTCCCAATGGTTAAACTCTAAAAAAGTTGACACTAGCAGGGCAGTGAGGACCTTGTATCAGATGCAACTCCTTTACTGGTATATGCAAATCTTTATTGTCTAGGTGGTTTTGCCAATGTACAGTCAGTTACAAATGTCATATTACATTGACAAATCTCAAATATGTAGTGAAATGCTGATATGTACATTTCTTTGTCTCTATGCAAAAAGGACATCCACTACATTGTCCGCAATTGTATTGCCCTTTCATGGGGGAAAGCCTCCACAAACATAGATAGCTCAGCTGAAAGGTCCCTAACTGCTAAAATATGCCAATATTTTTAAATACATTTGAAGATAAAGTTTGATCTTTGAGAGAAAGTATTGATGCAGACAATTCTGTTGGATTCCTGTTTTCCATATGGGTTTAGTAGATTCTCACATGAGCAGTGCCATGCTGTCTTAGCAGAGCGTCTGATCAAGCATTTGAGACAATGACATTCAAGTAACTTGTGGGAAATGTTATCTACCTCCCTGAGGAAATCACTCTTGTGTTTGCATTGCGTTCTAAACTTAAGAAATTACTAAATTGAAGTGAGTCCCTCTGTGAGCATGGATGGTAACTGGTCTATGCCAGGAGTGTGGTCCTTTCCATGGGCTTCTTATAAAGGGTTGTGTTGAGATGCTCATTTTCAACATGAACAGAAAGGTCCAAAAAAGATATTTCTGTTTCATGGAATTGCATAGTAAATCGAAGAAGCGCGCGCCCTCTTTGGTGACCACTCGTAAGCCCAAGGGGAACACCAAGGAGTATGGCAGTTCCAACTTCGGCAGCTGTTTCTTCACTGCTAGATAGGAGCCACGTCGATTCTGCACTGTTGCGGTGTAGTCCGGAAAGAGCATCACTCGGATACTGCCCACTCTGAGGTCGCTCAAGCCCCTTGTCTCACGGAGCACTGCATCCCGGTCGCGGTAGTTGAGCAGTTTGAAAAGGAATGGGCGAGGCCGGGCTCCTGGCCTTGGGGCCTGCGCCGGCACCCGGTGCGCCCTTTCCACCACAAAGTGCGGGGATAGAACTCCGTCTGGCATGAGCGACCGCAGCCAGTCCTCAGTGTATCTCTCGGGGTCTTTCCCTTCCTCTCCTTCTGGCAGGCCTACCACTCGGACATTGTTGCACCAAGAGCGCCCTTCCGCATCGTCCGCGCGATCCTCTAGCGCATGCACTCTGTCGACCAGGTCCTGCAGAGCCAAGGCGTGACTGCACAACACTGGTTGCAATTCTTGAACTGCTTGACGCTGCACTGCAACCGATTCCGACTGTTTGCGATGGTCCGCATTAGGCAGCGTGAAGTCAGTTGTGACTTTGTCCAAACGTGCTTCCAGGGAGGTCTTGGTTTGTACCAATGTGGCACCAATGCTGCCGCTAGGACAGTGTCCATCCGCCAGGGTGGCCACAGGCTCCACGGCTGTCCGCCTCTGCTCGGGGGCGTGATCTACGCCACTCGCTTCTTGTTGCTTTGCTGTGGTCTTGTCTCTTAGCCTGCCCATTGCTAGCTGCTGCGCTGTGAGCATCGATGCGCCTGTCTCCGTGCCCAGTTGTGACCTGAAAGGGAGTCTGCCATGCTCAATCGGATAGCGCATCGCGCCCACTGGGGGGGGGGTGAAGGAAATGACAACCTTGTCCGCTGCCAGGCGCCTCGCCCGGAGCGACCGAGTCCAGTCGCCTCGTAGCCCAGCGTTGCCAGTCAGTGCTCACCCCCTTCACAATGAGGCAGAGGGGCGCAGGCTATGTTCCACTCTCAGGGGCGTCCCTGCTACAGCCACACAGCGGGTCCCGTTGTCCAGCTCCCTCCTCTGACTCAGTCCCAGTGTCCAACCGCGGCAGCGTGCAGGGAGCGGCCAACACAGGTCATGGACAGGGCCTCACGCCGCTACGCAGATCAAAATGGTGCCTGGGACAAAATGGCTCCTCAGCCTTTGGGACGTAGAGCTTGCCACCTCGCATCTGTCCCCCAGCGGCTGCCCCCAGTTCCGAGTTGCAATTCTCGGGCTTTAGTTGAGCGCCTGCCGCCCCCCCAGCCAATAGGCGAGAGTCCGAATGTCCAGCCTGAAGTGGTCCCAGTCTCAACAGCTGGCACTGTGATGGCAATTGCGTCTACCTCAGCTCACCAAAAATGCCAGCTCCAGACAACCGCCACCCGCCAGGGCAGGTCCCAATGCCACAGTCCACCACCAGCCCGCTACAGCACGCCGCAGGCTTGCCACCGTCACCCGCAGCCAATAGTCCTCCAGTCCACGCTCCTGGTAGGAGATGCACACCACGGTCCGCCCCGCTGTCTCTTGCTGTATTACCTCCGGGTCTCGGGCCCGCCAGCAGGCGAGCCTCCACCTCTCCCTCAGCTGCTCAGGTGGCACAAACGTCATGCCGTGAGTAGGCCCCTGCACCTCGCCGCTGCACCGGCCCTCCGGGCCTCATCTCCGACTCTCCCGGCACCGGCCTCCTCCGCCGCCTGTCCCGCAGCTTCTTACGCCCCCTCCGGGCACCACCTGCTGCCCGGTTCTCCCCTACGGGGCCTCCTCTGGCAGCCACCGCACCTCACAGGGTCACACTGTGCCCAGCAGGTTCAGCGCTCCTCCGCTCCACCAACGCCGTGGCTCCGGTCGTCTTCTGTGGTGTGCGAATCGTAGGTGGAGCTTCGGGCCTTTCCAGGTCGCACACACCGCCGCCGCACAATGACCGCTACTCCCGCAGTCTCTGCAGCCGTTCCCACGCCTGCTCCGCCCGACAGTCAGGAGTTGGGAACACGTACACAGTAAATTTACAGGATAATGCAGGGCCTGCCGGACGGAGCTCTAGAGAGTCATGTTGCCCGGCTGGCCACGCCCTTCCATAATTTTCACAATTTCTTGTGGGGAAATTAATTTGCTCTAAGGACTGATCATTAGTCACTGGTTGATCTTTTCACCACCAAGGGTAGTGGTAGGGCCACTCGACGCATAGCCAAGTGGCAGTACAGGTTAAATGAATTTAATTATCATCTGGAGTATGTGGCTGTTGTGAAGAATCATGTAGCTGACTGCCTGTCTAGATTACCGCTTTCTGAGTCTTCTGGTGACTTTGTTGGTGACAATTTGAAAATGGTATGTGCTGTTAGCAGTGTATCTGACACAGGAGTTGCGTTGTCTGAAGTTGATTGGATGTTGGCTTTGTCTGAAGACTGAGAGATCAAGAAAGTAATGGATTTTGTAGTTCACGACTGGCCTAATAACACGGATTTGGTTCCCGAACTGGTTCCTTTCAAAAGAATTTGTGATGAGTTGTCCCTTGTTGATGGGATTCTACGTAGAGGTGGATTGCTGGTTGTGCCTTTGACCATGCGTAAGAAGGTTTTGGATCTAGCCCATGAAGGTCATCTGGGGATTTGTGCCATGAAGCGAAGGGTTTGGGAGGACTTCTGGTGGCCTGGTGTTGATAGGTCTATCGAACACTGTGTTCGTGAGTGTGGTGTATGCGTTTTGAGTGACGAATCTCAAGTAACTTATCCCTCTCCCATCAATCCTATAGCGGTGATAAACTCTGGTGTAAGTTGGCCTTCGATATATAGCTGGTCCTTTTGGTGGTATAGGTAGTTCTCCTAAATATGCTTTGGTGTTGATTGACTATAGGTCTTAGTGGCCTGAGGCTAGGTTTGTGGATGGCATAAATTCGTCAACGGTCATTAATTTTTTCAAGGATGTTTTTCTTCTAGAGGGTTTTCCAGAGGTATTGGTGAGTTATAATGGGGCCTAATTAGAGTCTGTGGAAATGCAGGAAGTTTTGAAAGTGCATGGCATCAAGCATATTCTCACCTCTCTTTCTCATCCCTGCAGCAATGGTTTAGTAGAATGCCTTACCCTTGTGATCAAGGATCAATTACAACTACCTTTTATCAATGGTTTACATGGAGGGAAGTCATTTCAAACATGTTGTGGGCTACGAGAATCACCCCTCATGTGAGTACTGGCATGTCTCTGTTCACCTTGCTTAGGGGTTGGGTTGCTGATTCTAAGCTGAACAAGGATTGGATGTCAAGGAAGAAAGTGTATCAGCAGAAGCTAGGGATAGTAGCTGATGTCAGGGCTGCAGCTCAAGCCAGGTATGCATCTGATTGTACCAGGGCATCTCCATTACGCCAAGGAGACTGGGTGAGAATCAAGAAGCCTGTTTTTGTTCATAAGGGTACTTCTCGGTTTTCGACTCCTGTTAGAGTGAAAGAAGTAAGAGAGCGTGTTGTTGTTTTGGAAAATGCAAAGATCTGGAACAAGTGTGATGGCTCAGTGGTGTCTGGGTCAAAAACGGAATTTGTGAAAGGAAAGTTTGGAATTCACACGCCTTGCACAACTTTGCTTCCCTTGGAGGAAAATTCAAGGGTTTCTGTTCCTGTCAAGGGAGTTGTTCCCCGAACTACCTCTTCCAGGATGAGGGTTGTTCCTTCTAGATTCCGGGACTATGTTAGGTATTGAATTTTTTTTGTGTGATTCTTTATAGCTTTACACTGTTATAAAAGAGGTTCGTGCACACCCTTGTTACAAAAAATGAACAACCTTTTTCAGTCTTGTGTACTCAAAAGATTGCGTGCTAGCCTGGTTGGAGGGTTGCCAACCCGGAGTCAAGAAAGTAAGCTAGAGGAAAAGCACTAGTATGCCAGGCGCACTGCTATATTAAAGTATAAACAATTATCTAGCTAAACAGTTAGTCAAAAATATGCATCAAATTATTTGTGCAAGTAACCACGAATCTATACTTGACATTGAGCAAAAATTACTCAGAAAACAGAAGTAAGCAAAGCAGTTTTTATTAAACTGTTCATACAAACATTGCGACAAATTGCAAAACTTTATCAGTCTAACATATAGTTACTAAAACGAATTATACTGCATACATATTGCTAATGTATAACACACTCAATGATGCCCTGATGCCCAATGCATTTCGGGAGAATATCCCTTCTTCAGGGGCATAATGTGCTGTACTGAATAGAGGAAACTTAATGCAGCAGGACGGCTCCTAAGACAGAAGTCTGTGGAATCTTCTAAAAGTAATTCTACGTTGTGAGATGCTGTTCTTAATGCGTCTGATGTTGAGGCAAAATATAATCAAATGCACGTGATCACTGGAAGTAAATGGACAAAAAATACTCCAGCTAACAAAAACGCGGACTCAGGCAACAGTTATAAATGTTCGCTCAACTCAATGAGCAACTCTGACTATGTTCGCCAATCTCAGAAAAAGACGCGACCACCATTCGAAACGTAGAGAGTGTGACTTTTACTTTACCATTAGTTGTACGACTTTCTCAGTTTTGTTTTCTTTATGCTGTAAGAATGTTCTTCTCATTTTATTTTATGTGAATGGTGGGGGTACTGAATTTGTACTGAATTTTCTTGATTCCTTAACTTAACTATCAATTGTGTAACTTATGTTGTTTTGTTTCCTTATGCTGTAAAAATGTTCTCTTCATTTTGTTTATTTGAAGGAAGGGGGGTATGTTGGATTCTTTGTCCTCGTGCTGGTTCTTGTGTCCGCATTCCTCTCTTGTGTGCCTTGCGTGCAACACAGAATGTTTGGGCACTGGAAGTTGATGCCAGGAAGCTGTGGAGATCGCTTGCATTAATGGGTCTTCAGAAACTTACCTGGACTTCGTCTGTGTTCATTTTTCAGCATTATTATGTACTGTTTTATCTTGCGAAAGTGTGTGATTGCTCATTATACTTGTAGTTCAGCATGTGTTTCTGTGGATTGACTAGATAGCCATAAGTTTTGTATAAAGTGGTGTTTGTATGTTTTCTATTATCTAAGAGGTTGAGATAGTCTTCTGTAGCAACTAAATACTAATTGCAAATAACAATTGCATTCTCCATTAAATTATGGCCTTCTTTATTTAATTATTTTTGTTTTCATTTGGTCCTTTTCTGTAAAATAACATGCATATCATCCTTTGTTCTTATTGATTAGGTTCCAGAGAATGTAATTACATAGAGTTATATTTTAGTATATGTTTGTAGAGATTCCTTTTTAGGTATTCTCATTCTGCATTTGGTTAGTATTTTGCCAGATGTCTTGGTGTTGACTACTATATCTGTGTGCAAAGTTGTCATGGATGCCACTTTACTTTGTTCACTTTTTGAGATCCTATTATAAATACTGGAAGTCAGTATTGAAATTGCCGTCTCTTTTTATTCTAGGATGAACACTAATAAATCCTGTACACATCTTCAATGTAAGACAACTGTATTGCACAGCGAAGTGATTATGTTCACGTTCCTGGTTTATGCTATCAAGGAAAGCATTCCCCCAGTTCCTTCCACATCATCTAAAATAGTAGCGTCTTTGTTGCCCTCTGCTCAATTATGTTTGTGTCTTGACCTCTCTAGAGGCCTATTACTCCAACCAATGAATAAAGGAAATCTCCAACTCCAAGCTTCCATCTGTGCTACTCATGTCAAGCTTTTCCACTGGTAGTCTAGAATGAAGGTGCTGTTTGCCTTATGAGGTTGACAGAGAAATGTACTTTGTAATGAGTGAATGTCTTTATCTTTTTAAGTCTGTTGTGCAGGATCACTTTGAAGTTCATTTTCTGGTGCACGCAGCATGAGAGGGGATTAGGTGTCAATGCCAGCATTCTTGCCACAAATGTGAATGGCTTTTTGATAAATATAGCATGTGAGCGTCAATCATCTGCAAATTATAGTTTAAAACATAAATAATCAAAAATCTAATCATATCATTTATTACCTCATACTGGATTCCCTGCATGCTGGAAATCGTCTTTGAATAGAATTTTGGTTCATGAAGATGGTAAAACAGGTTTCAATCCATGTTCCACATTTATAAACTTAAACGTCAGCCAGTGAGCATAAAAAAGTATTAACAAATGCACATTATCTTGTCATTCAACACTGTGCCCCACTCTCTGCTCCTTGATCCCTATCAGAGGTAGGTATTTCTGGATCGGCTCTGCAGTGGATCAGGTTCTTCTTGGAAGGTCGGTTGCAGCAGGCCTGGCTCCCTCCGTGTGCCTCCGTGCCTATGCAGGTGACAACCGGCATGCCGCAGGGGTCATCACTTAGCCCCCTTCTTTTTAACATCTATGTGACTCCGCTGGTTTATATCACGGGGTCATTATGGGCTAAAGTGATGGCTTACGCTGATGATACTGGAAATAGATCTGTCGGTGGCAGCGACAGATACTACCTGCTTGAAAAACTAATCAGCTTTTGCCGGTATTAGAGCGGGAGCACTGGTATCATTTGTGCAAAAATTGCTTTTTAACCCCATAAACGTTTTTTTAATAGTGTCTCGTAATTTTCGCTTTTAGGGGGTGCTTAAGATATTATACTTGTGTGATTTACCTTTGTTGCCCGCCCCGTTCCGCTGCGTCCATTGTGGGCATTTGTTGCGGAGGGTGAGGCTGAGGAGACCATCACTTCCGGGTCCATAGGAAGGAGGGTAGCGGTCTAGTTGCGATGTCCTGCCTCTATTTACAACGCGCAGCGGATGCATGCCGGCGCGCCAAAGGCGCGCCAAAGGCAAGCCCGTCTGCGCCCGCCCGCGGCCAGACGGGGCCAGGGGCCCAAACCTCTGCCCAAAATCTCCTCGGGCCTCCCCTAAGAATATTATATTCTAAAGAATAGATGGAGCGGCTGCGCCCATCGGTGGTAGAGGCCTGTAAGCATAACATGTGGGTGGAACAGTTGCCTTTAAAGTGCAAGGTCTGCCTATATAACCCGAGGGAAACGCTGAGGCAGGAAAATAAGGAGGTGACACTGTCTATGGTACAGATAAACTGCCGCTCCCTCAAGAAACATAAAATGGAAATCTTTGATCTCCTGATTGACCAACAGCCAGATATACTGTTTTAATGGAGACCTGGCTAGATGAGGAGTCAGCCACAGAGATCCTGGAAGCACTTCCCCAGAATTATGGGATACTAAGAGTAGACTGAGGCACACAACGGGCAGGGGGCATTGCTATGGTGCATAAACTTGAGGTGATGGGCACCTTAGAGGCAGTGAGCATTAGCAATAGTGAAGCAGGTTTTTTTTCAAACAAATTTGCACCTAGGCTGACCATAAACGACTTTCTGATTTACCGCCCACCAGGAGGATCACTACAATTTATAGAGAGCCTGACGGAAGTGGTCGTGCAACCTGCCCTCCGTTACAATAGGCTCCTAATTCTAGGGGACCTTAATCTGCATTTTGAGAAGGTGGAGAACAAGGAAGCTCATACAGTGATTACATCGCTGAAATTATTTAAGCTTAAACTCCAATCTGGGGTACCTACTCACTAAGCGGGTCATCTTCTGGATCCGATCTTTGCCAATTGGGATGAAGTGGTGGTTCAGCCCCCGATTAAGGTTCCATGGTCAGATCACAATCTAATTCAGTTCTCGACACCCGGCATGCCAAAAAGCCCTGTGCAATGTAGACCAACGGCGCATAAACGGAGGCAATGGGGGAAATTCAAGCAGGCTGATTTAGAGCTTGCCTTGAAGGGGGGATGCCCCTGATGAGAGATAACCTGGATAAGGCATGGAAGGAATACGAGGACTGGCTGACCGGCGCCCTAGATAGGGTCGCTCCATGGACGAACAACACCCGGCAAGGTTTACCAAGACAGCTCGCTGGTTTAATGCGGACTTGAAAGCAGCGAAGTCCGCATGCAAAGGTTTAGAGTGTGTATGGCGTAAAAACTATGGTGAGCTGGCTAAGCAGGAATATAAGGACAGTATAAAAGGGTATAAGGAGAACCAAAAGAGAATTCCTAAAGAAAGAAATTGAGCGAGCAGAGAATTCAACTAAGGAGCTCTTCACCATATACAAAGAGCTCACATCAGTGAACAGGACTGTGGCCCCAGATACCTATTCTAAAGAGATTTGTGAGACGATCGCGGACCACTTTGTACAAAAGGTCGAAACCATATATAGGTCCTTTTCAATGGGAGCGGAGGAGCTACCCTAAGGTCAGGCTGGAGAAGTGAAGCCAAAGGCCGATAGCTGCCTCAATAAGTTCATAGTCCCGGACCTACAGGAACTGATGAAAATAGCCTACAGCATCCAGCCAGGATCTCCGATGGATCCAGCCCGACCTAAGGTCTTTAGAAGTTCGCTTGAACTTCTGATAGGTCATATTGGTCGATTAGCAGAACTATCTTTCCAAGCGAGCTCTATGCCACAGGACTGGAAAACAGCCCAAGTCATTCCGATCAAGAAGAAAGCTAATCTTGATCTGTCCCATCTGGACAACCTCCACCCCATTTCGCTCCTGCCGTATTGCGCTAAAGTGGTAGAGAAAATTGTGAAAGCTCAGATGATCAGACATATGGAGGAGGGTCAGTTGCTCCATCCCTCCCAGTCTGGCTTCAGAGCTAAACACTCCACGGAATCGGCTCTGCTTTTCTCTACGGAGCTGATGCGTGCGTGAGCAGATGAAGGGCGGACGGCCCCTTTGCTGCCACTTGATTTAAGTGCGGCCTTTGATACCGTCTGGCATCCTGTTCTCCTGGCCCGCCTAAGGGAGGCAGGGGTGGTAGGGCCAGCGCATGAGTGGTTGCGCTCAATTCTTGCGGACAGAAGGTTCGAAGTCCACTGCCCTTCCTTTAAATCAGAGGTACGCTCACTAAAGCAAGGGGTTCCGCAGGGCTCTATTTTGAGCCCTACCTTATTTAATCTATATATGGAACCCCTGGCGAAGGTAGTAGAATCCTACAGGGTGGATATTGTGTCCTATACGGATGACACGCAATTGGTGGTGACACTATCCCAGCCCGCGAATGAGGCTGCAGCCAATTTCTCCACCTGCCTAGTAGAACTAGCAGGTTGGATGAGTAATAACTACCTGCGCCTCAACGCAAGTAAAACTGAGCTTCTGGTGGTCGGGAAAGCACCATCCATCTGGTCATCTGCATGGTGGCCATCCGAATTGGGGTCCACCCCTACCCCCTCAAAGCAGGTGGAAAACCTGGGGGTCCGACTGGATTGCAATCTATCCTTTGAAGACCACACCAAATGGGTAGCCGGCAAATGCTATGGCATTTTAAAAAGCCTGCGGAAAACTTTGGACTTGCTTCCCGCTACGAGTAGGAAAACGCATATTCATGCACTTGTCACCCCCATGTAGACTATGGGAACTCACTATACATTGGTTTGAGCAAAAAAGGATTGAAGCGACTTCAATGCATGCAGAATACGGCCGCCAGGCTGGCACTGAATCTTTCCCGTAAATCTTCTGGGAAGCGTGCATTAGCCTCTTTACACTGGCTGTCTGTCCAGGAACGAATTCTGTTTAAAACAATGTGCATGGGTCAGCGCATTGCTCAGGGAAAGGGGCCTATTTATCTGCAAAAGTTGCTGACCGTGTACCATCCTAAGTGGCTTCTGAGATCGTTAGGGAGTATGCTTTTCCAGGTGCCACGTATCTACTGAGTGCGGATGGGCGGCCGCTCTTTCAGATACCTGGCTAGTAAACAGTGGAACTCGCTCCCGATTGAGCTGCGCATGGAACCATCTGAGAGGAGGTTCCGTCCGAAATTGAAAACTCACCTTTTCCCAAAAAACTGAGGAACTTTTTTTCCACTCTTGAACCCCCCTTAGCTCTGACTGGATATACATTATTGCTTTTGGTTTTCTATTTCCACAGCGCGGGGACACACTGTTCTTAGTGTAACCAGGCGCTTTATACAATTTTTTATTATTATTATTTATTAATATTTTGTTTTCTTGGAGGAAGGAGGACAACTCTGTTGTAGCCGCGCAACACTGTCTGTCTTTTGTTTTTCACTGGCTTGCAAATGCACAGCTGCAGTGCAACAAAGGAAAATCTGAGATGCTCTTGTATGGTACTTTCTCTGTGGACTTCAGAGAAAGGCTGTGGCCTCATGGCTTTCCTCGGCACACTGCGGGAAAGAGTCCCACAAAAAATCTCGGCATCTGGTTCCACGAAAAGTTGGCAGGGACCTGCTTTGGGACTTTGAAAACCCAGAGGAAGTTTCTTATCCTTCTGCCTGGAAGTGCCAAAGAAACTGGTCCAAACCCTGATCTTGTCCCACTTTGACTATGCAACGTCCTCTTGGTTGGTAGCCCGGGCTTTCTTGACAAGAAATTACAAGTAGTCCAAAACTCAGCAGCCAGACTGCTATTGGGTCTGTCATCGCAACATAGTGTATGCACTCACCTGCGCACCTTGCATTGGCTTCCAGCTGAATCTCGTCTAAAATTCAAAATGCTGTCCATCGCTCATCGGGCCCTCTACGGCTTAGGCCCATTTATCTTCAGAAGTGATTTTTCTTCTATAAACCAGGGAGACAGTTGCCCTGGTCTGCTCAGCTACTGATACAGACCCCCAGGTTTATCACCAAAGGCTCGGTGGGAGCTCCTGGAACATGCTGCTCTTGGCTCTCCGGGGCACCCAGGATTCTTTGCTTTTGAAGAAAAAACTAAAAACGTTGCTCTTTAGCTTCTGATCTGTGTGCATCTTTCTTTCTGGAGCAAATGTGTAAATTAAATATAACATAACATCATCTCTATAAGTATGTAAAACTATCGTAATTTGCTGCAGCATAATTATTCAAAATTACAGCGAAAGTATGCCGAATTATGCAAGTAGTGTTACCCTGCATTTAGTGCTATTTTCTCACAACAAAATGCACACTTCCATCCCAAATGGACCCTCGGGTGATTTTTGTGCTAAAAAAATAGCGCTAAATGCAACAAGCAATAACACCAATAGACGCTCACGCTTTGCTTCGGTACTCTTGTGGTACGTATTGTTTCCCAAACTTTCGCAAAATACCATGAGCAGGCATAATCACTTCATTTTCAGTAATTTTGCATCAGAAGAGTTACACCAAATTACAGAATTTTCAATTGTTTAGCTGGTGGAACATAGGAGGCCAATTGTAGGCAGCCAAGTCTGGCATTACCTCGTGCAGCCCATCCCCTGTCCTCCTACACTAATGTTCTCCTCCTGCAGATTTTGAAAGGCCCTGGAGGAAGTTAAGCATCCCTGGAGGCAGATGTTAAAAAACAACTAGAGCAGTTTGAAAGGGGGCAAGGTGTGAATCTGAATGAGTGTATTTAGGATAGTTTGTGTCCATATTAGGAGAGCGGGAGGTCTATGGTACATGGTATTGCTTAGAGCAGTTAGGGAAGGGGTAGCTTAGTACAGGATAGCCTTATGTGTTTGGGGAATTTATTCCGGGCTGAGGGGTAAGTTTGTTACAGGTTGGTTTATTTTTGTAAAATAAATTCTTTATTTTCCCACGTATGGGATTTTATAATTATGGTTACTATTATGGTTAATTGTTATGTTTTTTGTACTTTTTACTGTAATGTCTGTGAACCTTGTTATGTAGGTTGACTACTTAACATCAGAGCAGATGCTGAGCCCCAAACCTGGCCCATTGCATAGAAACTGTCCAATAGTCCACCCTTATTATGCTCTCTCTAGTCTACTCTCTATTTCACCTAAGCCCCTAACCCCAATTCCTGCCTCCCATACGACCTTCTGCATTTGTGTTAGAAAACTGATGCATAACCTTTGCCTCGCACCTTCCTGCTTTGATCTCACCTGATATCACCCACCCTCTCATCAGTCAGTGATAGAAATATCTGTGTAGTGCCCTACCCTCCTAACATATTCACTACTCATAACAAAGGAGGAATACTGCATACAACAACCAATGGAATACAGGGCACGTGTTTATATAATGCATAGTGCAAAGACCTATCCAATGCCAAATGCAACCACTTTCCCCAGTTATTTACTGAGCTGTCTGATGTTGCCTGCTTCCTCCTCTTGTTGTTGATATTGTTGATACAGTGATTTCTCCAAATGAACTAATGGCTGAGGTTCCCTAACGGCCCCAAACTAGGAATACCTAATAGGAAAAATGAGGTCCTTCTTCAGTACGGAGAAGGTAAACCAACCAAGAAAGACTCATTCTGCAACACGAAAAAATACGAAGACAAGCATGAATAAGACAATGTGAAGTGGAGGAGTCACAGAAGGAGTTGAGATTCAGTACGTTCATTGAGGTAATCAACTGATCAAGCAAGTAATATTTGTATACCGTGGCTAATAACCCCATGGGGGTATACAGGTGCTGTGCTGGTATCAGTCGAACAGCCAGGTCTTGAGTCCCTTCCTGAAGTGGGTCAGCAAGGGTGCAGTGTGTAGGTGGAGGGGGGAGGTAGTCCAGGTGTTGGCAGCAAGGTGGGAGAAGAAGCATTCTCTAGAGCAGATCAGGCGATGCATGGTGTTTGAGTGAGGGTGAGGTGTGTGGGGCATAGGTTTCTGATAGGTTGGTGAAAGATCATGTGGTGATTCATGAATGGTGGTCCTTGGTTGTGGGCTTTGTAGATTGATTCTCTCTGGGGCATATATAGTGGTGGAAAATGTGCACACTTCTATCCTTGGTCTAAGATTGTTATAAGGTTTTCTCTCCATCAAAATATCCTTTTCTGACATTCATAAAGGGGATGGGACGCCCACATTTGGAATGTTAACATTGCTTGCAACATTTATTTATTTTTTATTTTATTCAGTGGTTTGTATAGCACAAACTTGACCCCATAGGGTATCAGAGTGGTTGGCAGTACAGGACATGAATTTGAATTTGAATTTAAAAAGCTTATATAGCGCATCGTACACCATTGCGGTTTCTTGGCGCTTTGACGGCTTGCAATAACCTACTAATGGACCATTTAGAGTGGGAAGGCCTGAGCAAACAAAAAGGTTTTCAGGCCCTTGCGAAAGGCAGAATATTGTTTAGAACTTCGGAGGTGGTCCGGCAGGGAGTTCCAGAATACCGGTGCTAGGAAGGAGAAATTAGAACCTCCCCATTTTTTCCTGGTGAAACGAGGGACTTGAAGTAAGGACCGATCCGACGAACGAAGTTGTCTGACGGGAACGTAGTTGGTTAGAAGTGATGAAATGAAGGCCGGAGCCATTCCCTGTCTCGCCTGAAAAACCATGCACCCCATCTTAAAAAGTGAGCGTTGCCGGACAGGCAGCCAGTGTAGTTCCTTCAAGAGAGCTGTAGAATGATGGAACCGGGGAAGGCCATACACCAGCCGGGCAGCTTGGTTCTGCACCAGCTGGAGTCTGCGGAGGCTGTATACCGGAATGCCGTTGTAAAGGGCATTGGCATAGTCTAGCCGGGAGATAACCAGGGCAGACATAATGAGTTTAAGTGCCAACGGGGAAAAGAAACGGGAAACAATACGGATAGTTCGGAGCATAAGAAAACAAGAGGAGACAACAGCAGCAACCTGTGAGTGAAGGGTGAGCTGGTGATTAATTTTTATACCCAATGTTTTTACCGTAGAAGAAGGAAGGGGAGGGGTACCAAGAGTGAGGGGCCAAAAAGAAGAGTTCCAGGGACTGGAGGAGCCACCAGTAAGCACCAACTCGGTTTTATCCGGATTGAGCTTCAGATGGTTGTGGCTCATCCAGTCCCTGATAAAAATCATAATAGACTGAAAATTGGAAATAGCGTGAGGGGAGGAAGACAGGTCAAAGACCAGCTGGAGGTCATCCGCATAATTATACACCGCGACCTCCAGCTGTTGAAGTGCAAAGATCAGAGGGTAGATGTAAAGATTAAACAATAAGGGAGAAAGAGAGGAACATTGGGGAACACCACAAGTGATCTTCAAAGGGTCTGCCATGAACTCTCCCAGCCGGACGGCCTGTGTGCGATCCCGCAGGAAGGACGAGAGCCACACTAGTGCTGACCCCCCGATTCCCGCCGCTCCGATACGTGAAAGCAAGATGGAATGATCCACCGTATCGAAAGCGGCGGAGAGGTCGAGGAGCACCAGGGCTTGATGTTTGTTTTGGTCCCGACCCTCCCTGAGGGTGTTTAGGACTGACACAACCACAGACTCAGTCGAGTGTTTGGGGCGGAAGCCAGCCTGGCAGGACGCCAAGCCACCCGTGGCCTCAACATGGGTGCTAAGCACCGAGGCAACATGCCGCTCAAATACCTTGCCCAAAAGTGGGAGCAAGGAGATTGGCCGGTAATTAGAAGAAATAGCAGGGTCGGCCCCTGGTTTTTTCAGAATGGGCACAATAGTTGCCACTTTAAGGGCCGGGGTCACAATACCCTGAGAGAGGGAGCTATTTAGGAAAGTGATCGGGGGCTGTACGCAGACCGAGAAAATTTGCTGCAAAATACGAGCCGGGCAGATGTCAGCTGGTGAGCCCGACTTAACTCTCAGCAAAGTATCCCGGAACCCGGTTTCCGTGATAGGAGGAATTGATGTAAGGCTAAGCGGCAGAGCTGGTGGGCAAGGGTCAACATAAGAAGCAGATGGAGGGGGAATGTTGTTTTTAATGTTGAGCACTTTATCAATGAAGTAAGATGATTACATTTTCTGTCGTTCAATACTCTGGATAGCATTTAACATATTAAAGTCCAATTCAAAGTTTTCACAGCCCTTCGCTCAATAAGAAAGACTTTAGCACATTCAAATAATGTAAGTATAGATAAACCATATCATCAAGGGAAGCAGGAACCTATATTAGACAGGTGAAATTGTATCTTAGCAAAAACCTCTTGTTTCTCTAAATGAGAGGATTCAGGCGAATGTTCTGCGGTTGTTCTGTATTGGTTATGGTAAGAATCTGCTCATTAGAAAGATCTTGGGGGCATATTATCAAGAAGGGCAGTAAAATTATTGCCGCTGTAGCGGTGATAATGGGCTTGATAATATGCTCGTGTGATTTCCCCTGGAAGCCCATGTTCACACCAGAACATGGGCGTCTATGGGAATTCACAAGAGGATATTATCAAGCCCATTATCGCTGCATTAACGGCAGTTTCCTGCCACTAAAGCGGCGATAATTTAACACCCTTCTTGTTAATATGCCCCTAGGTTTCTTTCTTGAATCTTGCGGACTTGCAGGTAGCGAATTCCATATTTTGGTGGAGCACCAGAGAACCCTCTGTCATAAGTTTTTTTTTCTGGAACATTGGTGGCGTCAGAACTAGGTCTGTGGTGCTCCTGGATTGTCTGCTTTCCCTCAAAATCTCCAATTTCTGAGCTAGATATCCTGGTGAATTGAAGTGTAGCGCTTTCTGTTTTATAAACGCCAATTTGAGATGAATTCTGGCATCATAAGGCAGCCTAGTCAGCGTTTTCAGGTAGGAGAGATGAAGTAAATTTTCTTTTAACCTGTTGCTGAGTTGAGGCAGGCTTTTAAAGGAGCTGTTGCAATTTTGTGGAGCCCATAAAGTGCTGTGCATCCGTATTCAATCCTTGAGATTATTAATGCCCGAACTGCCATTTTGTGGTCTGCTGCTTCGATGAGTGGTTTCAATTTCTTAATATTGCTCAGGTGAAGTTGTGATTTCTAGCGAACGTGTTGATGTGTGATTGCATGTTTAGGCTCTGGTCTACAATGTTCGGGATGCAGTTGAGTGTGGTGATCACGTGGGTCCATTCTTTTATAATGGACGGGCTTTTGGTGCAGGATATTAGGAGAAATTTAGTTTTTTTGCGTTTTGTTTAAGCCGATTGCCTGTTAACCATAGCATCATCAACACATTCTCCCTACCAAGTGTAAAATGACAAATATAGCATTCAGTAAGTCCATACACGTGGAAAATCCTTCATGGAAGGATGATGTCAGGTAAATTACACAACTCAGTCTTTAGCAGCCAATAACTCCCAAGTTAGTTCTAGTTATCTAGGCTGGAATCTAAAATGACAACAATACAGAGAGTTTAAAAAAATCAATGTAAATATAGTTAAGAAAAATTATACAGATTACAAATGGTGCAACTGCATTCTTCTCACATTGTCTGTGTGCCAGGAAAGGGAGAACCGCTGAGGAACTTCAAGTACTCTGAATGGCTGATCAACAAAACAATAATAAAAATTAGCTGTGTGCATATCATGTAATCACACTCACTTAGGATTTGCCACATGAGCCACTAGTCTGCTTTATAATAAATACCTCCCCATTTTCCTGTCCACAAGGGTAGGCTTGTTTGAGTCCTACTATTTCTGTGGAAATAGATAGGTATTTGTTCTTGTTTCACAGGGTGTTGTCAAGACTTACAGATTTTATTCCCTCCAAAAAGAAGAAAGGAAAATAAAATGTTAGTCTTCTTCTACTTTAGGTAAACTGAAACATTTTAGAGGAACCAAGAGATGACACAGTGCAATTACCAAAATGCTAATCAACTTATTCTCCCAGCATTTACCCCGAATCAAATGATCATGCAAGCATAAAATATCAAGTTTATTTAGGTTACATCCATCACACTCATCATGTCAATATTCCAAGATGTTGGCAGCTGTGAGTTCTCCATTCTGATCATTTCAACACTGTGTGACACTGAACACTTTGAAATGCAACAGAAACTGTAGGACCCGTGGCTTGCCTTTGCTTACTCCCCTTGTAGGAGATCTTCATGAAGTGATGCACTTGTAACTGTGGCTTGGAAGGTGGTTCACATATCTATTTTGAGGTGAATGGACTGAACTGAGCTCTCCTTCATTGCTTTAGTAACAAATGCTGGCACATTATGGTGCAAAGTTGGCATAGAAATAACAAACAAATGGGACTGGTTTGGAAATGTCCCTTTTGAACAGCATGTTTCCACAAGCGCTAACATTTTAGTCATTTTCCCTTGTGTAAAATTATTATTATTATTATTATTATTATTATTATTATAAACCATTTTATAGCACGCTCCGTTACTGGGGAGTATCCTGGCGCGGGAAAAGGAAAGGCAGACAGCAGAGCACGAAGAAAAGCATCTTAGATTACAATCTTGAATAAATGAGTTTTCAGGTGTTTTTTGAAGGCAGCTACTGTTGGCATGGAGCGCAGATGGAGAGGAAGAGCGTTCCAGGCGCGAGCCACAACCACAGAAATCGACTGGCCGCCAAGTCTGGCACGTTTGAAGCGGGGAAGGGACAATTTAAACAAAGTGGAGGATCTCAGGGAGCGGGTTAGTGAATCTTTTTCTCAGATACGGGGGACCTTGATCATGAGTAGCACGGAACGCCAGCACCAGAGATTTAAACTAGGACTAGCTCATGTATTCTGTGAATAGTAACTTGCTGAATATAGATTTTATAGTAGGTTTTTGTGGCAGTAGATTTTTTTATGAGGATACCACCACATCAAATGCCCTTGGCGTAGTAGTTAGGCTGCTTGGGTTCTTTGGGGTGACTATTGTATCTCTATTTTCCTTGTGCCATGTCGAAGTGCTGCAGGTCTTGACTTAACAGTAAAAGTGTAATGGATTTATTGAGTTTCTCGGGTAGGCAATAGGGATGGTGGTTATTTCAGGACTTGGGTTTCTTGAAAAATGGAAACAGGCACTATATACATCAGAGCAGGATGAATAGAAATGATCTATATTTCTTGTGTACAATTTTTCACTTGAACCATCTGAGGCAGTGTCAGACTGGCCTAGAGGGAAATTAAGCAGTCCAGATGGACTGTTTGAGGGCCTGTTTTATGGTCTGCTGGACTGGTTTTTGCTGTTCATTTCACTGATATTTAAGGATTTAGATCTATTTAGTAATTTTATAAGAATCAAGCGATGCAGAACTACCCACCAACATCCAGTGGCCAGTGGTGACCTGAATACTAGGCAGTGTATGCATGCATTGTGGAAAGTTAGCAAAGAGGATTAGAGTAGCAAAGAGTGAGATAGAAGGGGTTCAGAATAGGACGGAGGTGGCGTTTGGGTGCGTGCTAATGTTGAGTAAGTATGGGTGAAATTTGCGAATTCGCGCTACGCAAATTTGCGCGAAAGCGAATTCATTCGTGCAAAAGCGAATTCACGGTACGCAAAATTCGCACATTTGTGCGAATTTGCGGATCTTTTTATTTTTGCGTGTTCGCGGGGTGCTTTTCAACTGGCCTTTCCTTGCGCCAGTTGCCTGCTCACGTTGTGCATTTCCTACGTGCGTGCCGCAATTGCGTGTTCACGGGGGAAATATTGCGTGAACTTACCCACTTACCCACGAGGTCGCAATGGGCACGGCCATCTTGTTTTTCATTCATTGCTATGGTTCTGGGCATGCTTTTTCAATCCTCCCTTAATCTTTGCAATCCTTTGTTTCTTTGAACTGTAAAAAAAAAAAAAATTACTCATTATCTATCTCTTTATTTTTCTACATCTATATTTTGTGTTTTTTCTAATTTTGGTTACTTTAAAACTACTTTTTTAACTCTTTTCTTTTATTTACTTTTCCCTATTTTTTCCTATTTTATTTTCCTTTCCTGTCCAGGACCATAGCAAAGGGAGCCGGGAAGAACCTGAAGGGGAAGGGTCCCGCACCCCGTACCCGGTTCGCTTAAGGGGGAGGCAGTAACTGCCCGGGAGATCTTCAGCGCGGTGGAGGTGGCCGCACTGGTTTTCTTTGTCCAGCGCCACCTCCCCAAGAACGTCACGACAGACGGCAGGCCCGGTACCGGGTACGGGCTCAGGAAGCGTTGCCAGCTATGGGGGAAGGTGTGCCTGGCCATGTATCGGGAGTCTGGGGTCTGGCGCACCTACAACCAGGTGACGCACCGGTGGTCCGACATCCTGGACCAGGAACAAGACCTGCTCAACCTGCTTGGCGTCGAGATCCCTGGGCTTGGTGAGTAGTGTTAGCTAGTATTTAATCACTACTTTGTTTTCTCCTGCTCTGTGTTATGATATTGCAATTTGTTTTTTCCGAAGAGCAAGAATGCAGCCGATTACATTGCAGGTAAATTAGGTTTCAAAAGCTTCTGTGATTGCAGGTGCTCGCCTGCTCACTGGTGGTCCTACTATGCTTACTTGTTTTCAATTTTGTGCTCATTTTGCCTGAGTGATTATGTATGAGTGTACTTTACAGAACTGCATAATGCTAGGCACTAGAGACTCAAGTCCAGTCCTTCCTTTGTACTCCCACTAAGAAGAGATAGTGGTGGTGGATTGATATTTCGAGTATATTATGAATGGTTATTCAGTAAGAAACTTTTTAGTGGTCTGCAATCATGACGTACTGTGTCTGTCACTTCGCGTGCTGCGGAGTGCTGCCTGCCAGTCCTAGTAGAACCTTTTTGTAGTTTAGTGAGTTACATAACTTTCCAAGTAGACGGTCTGCGAATCCAGCAATACTAATATCCTAGTAGACCACATCAGATATGTCAATACATTTAGTGCAATTATTGTCTATTTCCCCGAAATAATTTTGGTATTGCTTTTTTGAAATATTTGATTTGGTTGACAACAATCATCCATGTTTGAGTCTTTCTTGCATGTTGTACATCAGCCCCCCCGCGGGACAAGAGGACAGAGGAGGAGGTAGCAGCGCCAGCAGAGCAAGAACAACAGGAAGGCCAGGATTGGCCCGCCGAGGGCTCTTCTGCTGGCCCCAGTAAGTTTTCCTGTTAATATTATTAATTATACTTCCCTATCTTTTACAGCACCTATTTATTCCAAACGTTCCTCATAATTCTATTTTGTCCTAAATCGTCTTTGATCTTCTTGTAGACTGTTCTTATCCTGCCTCTACTATGACTCTCTGTGCTACTACTAGATTAATATTAGTCTGTCTTTATAGCTAGCTAAGCTTGCACAGTTGGCAAAAGGTGTACTGTTAAACAAAACTCCTATTCGGCAATAGCTCTAGGCACATAGGGCCTGATTAGGATTGCGGTTTTCCCGCATCCTCCGGGCCGGCGGAAGCCACCGCCGGCCCGGAGGATGCGGAAAACCGCTGCGGACTGAAAAAGACCCCCCGCCAGATTAGGATGGCTGGGGGATCGTATTTCAATCCGCAGATTTTACGCCGCGGACACCTTCCGTCCGCGGCGGAAAATCTTCAACATGGCTGGCGGTGTCTATCAGACACCGCCAGCCATATTAGGATTTCTGCTGAAAGATGCCTTTACACGGCGGCATTTCCGCCGTGTAAAGGCATACGGATTTGTGCCCGTTGTGGGCCCCCAGGGGTGTAGGGGGGGTGGGGGGTGCATATGGGGGGTACCTATGGTACCCCCCTGCATTTGCCTGCATAAAGCGGCAGGCACCGCGAGGTGCCTGCCGCTTTGTGCATGCAAATGCACAACATACATTTTTATCATTGCGGCGGGTGCTGCTACAAGCAGCACCCGCCGCAATGATAACAATACAGGATGTGATCGCCAGGGTGGCGGTCACATCCTAATTAGCACGGAGGGACCGCCGCTGCCCCTGCGGACGGTCCCTTCTTCTCTATGGTGGCGGACGGACTCAGGTCCGTCCGCCATCATAATCGGCCTCTAAGTGCAGTCCTCTGGGTTGTCCATAATGTCTATTGAAGTCTACTAAATGTTTATGCTTTGACAATTCCCAGCAATAAAATCTCAATGCCCACCAAGAATAAGATACTAGTTTACTTTTTGATATACTACTACTGTTGCAGGGACTATTCTGCACATACAGAACTATGAACAAGAAATAGGGCATTGGTTATAAATTATAATAGGCACAGTTTGACTTTCCACATACCTCAGTCATAACAGAAGGTGAATCCCCAATCTCCTTACTGACTAGCTAGTGTGTTGGAGAGTCATTATTTAGGTCCCAAATGCAGCAAAGATCCCCAACTATTATACAACCCAGAACATAAGACTATGGAGTCAGAGTCCCGACCTCTCAGAGTCATGGACTGATGCTTGCAAATTGCAAACCCTTTCGCTCACTCACTCATGACCAAAAACCACAGAGTCTATGTAAGTTTTAAGGCTTTATTAAAAGTAAAACAATTAGCTCTGTGTGTTCTCTGTAAAAATTTAAATTGTGCATTATATAAAAACATGTATTAAAATCAATGTCATATAACAAACGGTGAATGACTGAAAAGTGGCTGATTTCACACGTTAATTGTGGGAGAGCCCTCACCTGGTTGGAACTTAAAGTCTTGGTGAGGATGAATCGTTGACGACTCCGACTAACATATGATGATGATCTTGCTCTTGTTCGTTGAAAGGAAGCTTCTGTCTGTTATGAGAAAAATGGTGCGTGTTAAAAAGTAAGCATTCATCAGTTGTGTCAAAAAAGTGTAGCATCACATGTTATAGCTAAGCATAAATAAAAAACACCCTTCCCTGAAGAAAGGTACATTTTTAATTTAGACTAGAGAGTCACAAATTATTAAATTTGTTTATTTAGTACTAGTAACTGTTTTCATTCCTAGACAAAATAGGGAGTGGTGTACATGGCTTCTAAAAATATTAAATGTTTTTTCTAGGCGTAACACCATCGGCACAGCCAACCAACAGTGCCGGGGCCAGCGCGGAGGTGCGCACTCCAGGGTCGGATGCTGTGCCACAGCCAGCAGGAACTGCTGTGGGGATGCCACGGTAGTGGCAGGAAGTGGTAAGCTATTATATTCCTTAATTATTGAGATTGCAGAGTGGGCTCTCTGTAGTGATGTATATGTTGTACAGTACAAGTACACTTTGCAGTTAAGAAGACTTACGAATTTAGATCTAAGTTTTTGTCAACCAGGTAGAAGACAGTCACCCTTGACTTCTCATTAGCAATAGCGGCGGGAGTTGACCAATGGCCTCCTCTAAATTTGACTTCAATTCAGCTGTGAAAGTTTTATCGTGAAGCCAAGTCAGATCAGAGATGAACTTGATGGATGGGATAAACGAAAAGGGAAAGAAGGGTGTAAGGAAGGACGAGCGAGAGAAAATTAATGAATGACAAAGAATGATACTTGTTTTTGAATGCTGCCCGAGGTGGCAGGGAATCTGATGCATGGCCGGTTGAAGGCTGAAGCAAGGATGGGTGGAAGGAGAAAGCAAAGAGGACTGCCTGGGTGGGTGAAACAGAAACTGTATGTGTGCGCAATATATCCTTTGGTTCAAATTCAAATGCAAGTCAAGCACGGATGCATGGCTGGCATTTTACAAAATAAAATAAAAAGGTTGTTTTTCGGTGAAAAAAAGTAAGGTTCGTCCAGTTGAGAGTCAGACATTAAGAAGAATGATTGACATTTACTTTGAATGGATGGATGCCTGCCTGGATGGTATCTTCCTCATAGTTAGCACAGGTGAATGTAGACAGAGTAGACGGTCACTGGATGAAGAGTGTTACTTTGAAGAGCATGTAACACCGCACGTCCGTGCCAGAGTAGCAAAGCCGAGGAAAGTAGAAGTCGTAATTTTTCAGAATACTACCATGACTAGTAACAGTAGTTTGCAAGCACAGCATATATCCGGCGATTACGGTGACCACTTACTCACTATGTTAATAATTGTTTTACAACTCTGTCATTCATGTGTGGCCTATCCGTGTTCACTCAATCAAAAACAAAGCACCTAAATTTTATTTATTTGTGACATTTGTAGAGCGCACTGTTACCGTCCGGTGTCCTGGCGCTGTCTTGATAGCTCCTAAACTATATCTTCGGAACTAGTTTACAAAAAGCCATGTTTTTAACTTTCTCCAAAAGGTAATCAACTCAGGGGACAGTCGGAGTGCCACAGGAAGAGCATTCCAGGCCACCGCCGCCCCTCGGCCAAAACTCCTACCCCCCCAACACACTTTCCTGATGCGTGGGGTTTTGATCAATCCCAAAGTGGCTGACCTCAGAAGTCTCCCTGGGTTGTACAGGGAAAAGTGTTGCCCCAGGAATGCTCGGCCTATACCATGGGTCGCCTTATAGACAATATGCATGCTTTTGAATAGGATCCGCTTCCTTACCGGCAACCAATGTAGTTTCACCAGTTCATGGGAGATGGATGCAAACTTAGGCAAGCCTGTAAGTAGGCGCGCTGCTGCATTCTGCAGTATATGTAACTTGTTAAGTATTCCCTGCTGAGCTTCAAGGAGAAAACTGTTGCAATAATCCAATCGTGAGAGCACCAAAGCCGTCACAACGTTTTTTTTGCATTCCCCAGGGTTTTCAATGTCCAATGGATGGATGAAGCCAAGGCATTTACCTGAGGTCCATAGGATAGTCTATCATCTATAATGAACCTCAGGTTCTTGACCTTATTAACTGGAATAGGAAGACTCCCCATCTCTTCTGGCCACCAACTCGGGCCCCAAAAATTGACCGTAGAGCCAAACAGTATCCCCTCGGTTTTAGCCGAATTGAGTTTTAAACAGTTTCTGGCCATCCATTTATTCACAGCCTTCATGCACTCCTGGAACTTGCTGGCCACATCAGTCTCCTTCCCTGGTAGCAGTGACACCACAATCTGTGTGTCATCTGCGTATGATGTAAGTTCAAACCTATGGGAGCGGATGACTGGGGCCAGGGAGGAGACATAGACATTGAACAAGGTAGGGCTAAGTGAGGAACCCTGAGGAACCCCACAAGATGGTTTGAGGGGTTTCGACTCAAAGTCCCCTAGCGCAACTACCTGGACCCTATTGGTCAAGAAAGATCTCAAAATGTCTAAGGCCTTCCCCTGGACCCCACATTCGTCCAGCCGGTCCACCAAGATGGTATGGTGGACCGTATCAAAGGCCGCCGATAAGTCTAGCATAACCAGGGCTGCCCGACCTCCGGAGTCCATCACCTTCCTGACCTCTTCTGTTGACTTGATCAGGGCGGACTCTGTACTCTGGCCTGGTCTAAACCCATGCTGTGAGATGTCTAGCCCCTGAGTGGTTCCTAGGTGTGCACTGAGCTGGATGTTCATAATAATTTCTAAGATCTTGGCCGGCATAGGGAGTCTTGAGATTGGCCGATAACTGTTGGGGTCCGAGATGTCCAAGTTGGGCTTTTATAATAGCGGCTTGATGGAAGCCCACTTCCAGCTTGATGGAAAATCCCCTGTCTCAAATAACTGATTGAATAGTCCGGCTAGAGCATTAGTTATAGGGGTTGCTGCTAGCTTTGCGACCGTTACTGGGCAGGGATCATAAGGTGATCCCGATTTTAAGCTCAGCAAGTGTCTCTTGATCTCGTCCCCTTCCACTGGGACGAAATCCAGCAGTTTAGAGCTCTGGGTGACTCCTGTCTGGCTCCCCGATCTGAGTGCCTGCAGATTCTGTGTCACCGGCGCTTCTAGTGATGCAAAAATCTTTTCCACTTTACTTGAAAAAAATTGAGCCAGACTCTCACAGAGTTCTTGGCTTGGAGGCGTAACAGCTGCTTTAGGTGTGGCCAATCTTGTTACTGTATGAAAAAGTTCCTTGGACGAGTTTTTTGCCCCACGGATACAGTCTGAAAAATAGGCCTCCTTAAGTTGTCTTATTCTCTCTTTATATGTTCCCTGACTAGCCCTGTATATCTTTTTCTCAGCTACACTGTAATTTTTGCGCCAGATTCGTTCTAGCTTTTTACATTCGCACTTTAGCTCCCTGAGTTCTTCTGTAAACCAGGGGGCTGATGGAGCCGCTCGAGTAGGAAGCCAGCTTTTAGGTGGAGCCAGTTTGACGCAAGTCTGGTCAATCCAGTTGGCATACATAGTGGCGGCTTCCTCTGTTCCCGCAGGCAGAGGCACCATAGAGGATGTTAACAATTCCTTAAAGACAGTCCCATCTATTTTAGCCTAGCCTCTGCTGACCTTGGGTTTCCTCCTATTTCGACTTGCCCTGTGTACTGCCGCATCTTGAATACTAAACCATACCACGCCATGGTCTGACCAGGCCACGGGCTCTGACCGGGAAAATTGCGAGTCTGGATGACTCGTGAAAATCCCATCCAAGGTGTGGCCTGCTTTATGAGTGGGCCCTGTGACCACCTGCATTAGACCCAGCCCTTCCATTAGATCTTTTAATGCCACTGTGTCACTGTCCTGACTGGACTCCAGATGGAAATTAAAATCTCCGAGGACAGTATAGGCCTTGGTGCATAATGCTTCCTCTAAAAAGTTACCCACTGCCCCCAGAAACCTAGTTTTGGTGCCCAGAGGTCTGTATATAAGGCATCCCTTAAAGGATTGATGGTCTGATAACATTAGGTTACATGCTAGGGCCTCAAAGGAGTCCGACACTATGGGGAGGAAGCTACCCTTAATGGAAGAGTGATATATGATCGCAAGACCTCCTCCTCTTTGTTTCGGTCTATCTAGTATATAGCTCAGATAGTCCGCTGGGATAGCCTTTATTAAGTCCGTGCCGGACGCCACATCCGTCCAGGTTTCCGTGACAAATGCTATTTTTGTTCCATGATCTTTAATTAGTTCTGATACCTCTAAACTGTGCTTGACCATTGATCTGGCATTAATCAAAAGGCAGTCAAAATCTCGCCTTCTTGTTTCCTCCCTGTTCCTCCTTGTCCAGGTTAGTGATTTGACTTGATTCATCAGAATGTCCGGGGTATGTTCCTGACAGTCGTGACAGACATAGGGACCTCCTTGTAGGTTCTCATCCAACCTTAAAATCTTACATCCTGTCATTCTTTTCCCAGCATTAAGGCTCAGAAGAAAATTACCCCCATACACCTTCCAAGATGACCTACATGGGGCCACACAGCCAGGGGTCATGGCGCTAGGCGCGGAACCGGCGCGGATGGGCGCAGACGGGCTCGCCTTTGGCGCCCCTTCGGCGCGCCACAGGCGCGGTCGCGCCAGCCCCGTTTTTATGGGTAATGGTAACTGATGTCTAGCGCGCTGACCTTGGCCCAACCAAAGATGGCGGCCGTCCGGGCAAACGCGTTTGGGTAATCCCCCTTCCAATGCCCTCTATATACTGACGCAGAACTTTCTAATGCTTGCCTGTGTCAGGAGCCAGTTCTAGTAGGTACAGTTTAATTTTACAAACAATTCGAAAAATGGATTAAAAAAGTAAAAATTCTAGATTTCAATTCCTAGCCCCCAGGGTCCTTGTTATAATGATTTTAGAGCGGTAGTAGAGGCAAATAAAGCAACTAAAACGGACAAAGCAACCTAGTCCCGGCTCACGCCTCAGGAGCTATCAGGCTGTCATCCCATATGGAAGCAAATATCCTTTCGTAGTAGTCAGGGGCAGGGCAGGGTTACAGGTAAATTAATTAAGCAGTAGCCCTTTTAACAGAGTATGGCCAGTGCCACCCTTAATAGAAAAGTAAGAGCTTCACCACCTGCATGTACTGGACTGGTAACAGTAACGCAAGTCTGTGTCATCATGGCTTGCGTCTGTTTTTTTCTGGTGCAAGTTGACTGCGCTGGCATTATGCCGGCTTCCACAAGTTTACTCACCAATTTCGCTAAACAAGAGAGAAGAAGAAGACTGGTGTACTGTCTGAGTCTAATGTAGTGAGTCCATATAGCGCTAGTAAAATTCCTGAAACTCCCACTAATGTTGGAGCAGAGGCCGACAAAGTGGGAGGTTAGATAGATACCTGCCACACATGTTATGTACTGTGCTTGCAAGTTGCTAGTGCTACTGTGACACAACTTTCTTCTGAATTATTTTGTGTTAATCTTAAAGAGCATTGGTTACAGTATGTTTTTCTTTCATTATAGATACTCCTTCCAAACTAACAAGGAAGGAGTTGGCTAGACGGGCCGGCAACGGAAGCTGGAGGCAATTTTGTCGCCGAATATCGGCGGCTGGTGACCCAGGAGGAGGAGGAATCGCAGTCAACATCGACAACAGCTGCATCCTCCTCCGCTGCCCCTGGGTCATACCGTCAGCGCAATTCTCCAGCCGTATGGAGCCGTGGTCTGGCAGCCACCCGCCACCACCGAGCAGCAAAAACAACAGCTGCCCCCTACAGTACCTGCAAGTGCAAGAGTCGTGTGCACTTCTTGACCCTGAGAGTGTCCAACCTTGAGCAGGAGGTGGCGAGGCTGAAAGCCCTGCTCAAGGACCTCCGGAGAGAGCACCGTGACCACCTGGCCAAAGGACACTGCCGGCGGAAGTAGAGAGACTGTTGCTTGCCCCTTTTTAAAGACTTTTGGGGGGTGCGAATTGGGCGTTGGGGCTTTTGGACTGGGGACATTGATTTCATGGACATTGGTTGGGGTTAGGGAGGGGGGTAGGTCCGGTCTTCTTGTGGAATAGTTTATTTTTGTTAGGGTTCAAATAATGATTTATTTCAACTTAAACATAGCATCTGCGTTTTTTTAATGTTTTGTGGGGGAGGCAGGGGTGGGTTAACTGTACGTTTGTTTTCCTGAAACTTAACTGGCTGGTTGATTCAAATTGTCTAATCGCCCAAATTTGTACAAAAGTGCCACTGACAGAGTTAGTGAATTCAATTGTCCTACTACTTTACTAGTAATACCGTCAGTCTCTCCTCTCCTTCTACTCCATTATTCTTCCTCCCCAAAATGCTTATCTTACCTGTGATTCGTGTTTGAGAATAGGGGTAGGGGTAGGGACAGGGCTGGCTACATGGCAAATGGCGATTAGGTTGGCTGTGGAATCCTGGATGGATGAAATGTCATCGTTGTGGTGGTAGTAGTAGTGGTACACACTGGCAGTAGCAGCATATGAAAAAAAAAAAGGAATGGAACATTGAGTGGCCTGAGTTTGGCATTAGAACAGTACGATAGATAGTACAGTACACAAGAACAGTGCCATAAATTGTAGCCTAAGCAATGCTAAAGTATTCAAAATATAAATACTAGTTGCGTGGAGTATGGCTACTACAAGAAATAGTACTGAAGGTGAAGGACACACCAGCGTAAGCATTTGATTTGTCACGTGTAGGAGTAGGATGTTGTTGATGATCAATCAACTTGATGGCGCACATGAAATTCTGATTTGATTTGCAAATACTCATGGGTGTGTGTCAAGCAGAATAAGAATATGAATATATCCTCGGATTCCTTCTCCAGCCTTGAAATTGATTTTCTGTTGCTTTGACCTTATCCTCCCCAGAAAGTGTGTGGAATTATTGTTGTCATTTAGGTACATTTCAATGAAAACCACACAGCCCGGGGTTGGGGTTTAAAAATTGTATGGGAATGGGGGTTTTTGGGAAAGTTTTGTGGAAAGAGGAAACAAAACACAGCATGGTCAAACAACAAATGACGAAAAACAAATCTTTGGATACGAAGATATCCATAAATCTTTTAAGGGACATAAAGGAAGTCTACTACTGCATGCATGAAGTTGTTTGCTAAATGGATGGTTAGTTTACTGAAAAGTAGTACTTACTACAACTTACTAACTATGAAGAAACAATTTGACAGTACAGGACAGCAGTAATTACGCAATTTCACTTGCCTATCTGCCCTCAGAGAGAATAAACACTTATTAGTATATTAAATTAGTTTTAAAAATAGCAAAGAAACTTATCAAATAGCTGGAGGGATGAATTTGAAGCAGAGAGCAAACAAATACAGTCACACTCATAGAAGTTCACAACAATAACATTATTTAAAAGATAAGGAGAAGTGAAGAGGATACTGTAACTGTATGTTGTAGTTGTCCTCTTCAATTTGGGAAGTTGCATGCATCCAGCCATTCCTCTTATTCGCGGTACTCCTCCATTCCATCTGATGCTCCGTCGATCAGTCTTGGTGACCAGACACAATGTCCACTGCCTGCCTGGCGGATGCGGAATTGCGGATCGCTAATGGTAAGCCTGAGTTAATCGATTTCCCCATCTCACAGGGTAAAAGCCGGCCTGTAATTGTTGATGGAAAAACACGAAGTGATATTAAAACACCACGGAGAAAAAATATAAGGTATGGTGTGTATTGCAATAATAGCACTTTCAGTTTCAGAGGCGACAGTATTACGTACAAGCATAATTTCTAAAGTGCGAATTCTGCGTCTCCTTTTCAAGGATAGTAATGAGCACACAGCAGGCCAGGGCCATGCAACGGTCAAGGCAGGCACCACTGAGTGAAGCAACCTGATGTAGCATACTTCTTTGACACAGACAGACAAAGCATAATTGTATGCAGCAAGCCACATAGCCGCAATTTTACATGAACTGCTGTCTGGACTCTGGCATAACAACATTACACTGGCTCGACCACTCCATACCACGAATAGACAGACATGTAGTTCTGCTGTAGTTGTTGTTGACTTGTTTACCTGTTTGCCACTCATGAAATGACCATAGTTCTTCCGTAAACCGACGACGAGGACCCATCCATCCCAGTGGGTGACTGTAAAGAAAAAAATATTATGTATTTGGCAAACTCAATGTTGTTCATGCAGCAGTCACAGTCTACACACACAGTGAGTCCAAGGACATTTTGCATATTAAAAAATGCAACGTAGTGGCCCTTGCAGTAGAAGTACAATTTGAATTAAACAAGGTAAAAACAGAGTAGACTTGAGTTACATTTAGTGTGTAAAAGATTAAATAATAACAGAAGACATGATTAATTTCATGCACAACAAACAAACAGCAATTGCTTTCATCAGAGCCAGACAGCCAGTATTGTCCACTGCATGCCATTTCATTATTCATTACCTGGTCCACTTTTTGTCTGCATCTTGTTCTTAAAGTGTAGGTCCACAGGGGAGCAGCCTCTCGTGTCAATTTCAGAAGTAACTGTCAGCAATCAGCATATAGTCAGTAATTCCAGTCGAACTTCTTTTGAGGGGACTCGTCTACGAAGAAACAGTTTCTTGATTCTGCGTAATCTAGCCATCTGCCTTGAGTAAAATGGATAGGGGGAGCCTGGAGGAGGAGGATAGAGGAGCATGACTGAGTTGAGAACTTGTGAACTTCAGGAATGCAGACAGCGGCACCTTCAATAAGGAAATAAGACAAAGATAGTGCTGCTGATGGATTTGTTGTGATTAGAGTTTTGTTGTGCCAAAAGTTGCAAAACAAAGAAAGACACACAGGAATAAAAGTGAATAAGGACGAAAAAAAGGAAGTCAGTTTCAGGCCTAGGTGTCAGGATAATAGAGCTCATCCTCAAACTCTATGAATTGAGATGGGACTAGATCAGGTAACAGAGAAGAACTTCCGTCCTCTAAGTCTGTGTCCTATTCTTCCAGCGTGGATTCACGTATTGTGTAATCTGGTGGTATGAAGTACTGATTTATCTTGATCATTGTTAACCACTCCACATTTTTGGGCGAGAGGCTGGTCCTTTTTGAAGTTACAATGGCACCAGCAGCACTAAAAACACGTTCAGAAGACACGCTTGCGAGTGGGCAAGACAAATAATTTAGAGCCAGCTTGGTGATCAGTGGCCTTTGACCCCTTTTCCCATACCAATACAGTAATGGGTTGCGATCAATGAAGACCTCTGTTGGGTCATCCAGATAGCTCTAGCAAAAGAGAGGGACCCAAAATCCGAAGGGGTAGGGTACCAGAAGACAAATTGTCAAAAAAGTTTCCCCTTTGGGTGAACTTATAGGTAGCCACAACGCTTATACCTACAGCATTCCATACAAAATTGAGCAACAAATAAAGAGCAAAACTTATAATAATATTAAATTCATAAAAAGTGTACAATTTATTTCAGTATATATTTAAAAACACAGTATACAATGTGTGACCAATAAAAATGTGATAATGTCACAAAGATTCTACATACAGTGGGAAAAAAACTAAGGAAAATAGTTCCAATTAAAATGAGGCGAATACACTAGTCCAAAAACACAATCAGACTCCAAAACATATGTTTTTATTGTGGTTGGAGTAGTTGTTTCCGCAGACTTAACGTATCGTAACTCAAAGTTTGCATCGACACGTTTCGGTTTGGCACTTATTAATAAGGCCAACACCTTCTTCAGGATTAAAAATCAGAATCCCACATACATATAACAAATCTGAAATAAAAAACATGGTACACAGCATAAGATGTCAAATGGCGTGTTCTGCAATTGAATGTATGATACTGATACTGGTATTAGAGTTTTGAGCAACTTGTAAAGGTGTAATACTGTTCATAATAATGTAATGCTTTTGATAATTCTCAAAGTTTGTATCTTATGCTGTGTACCATGTTTTTTATTTCAGATTTGTTTCATGCCCTAAATCCGCCAAACTCGCAAATTGCAAATTCTTTGACAATTTCGTGCGATTCGCGGACCGCGAAATTGTCAAAAATTCGCAAATTCCGCAAGCGTAACGAATTTTCAGCCCATACTTAATGTTGAGGTCTATGGAGATGAGCTCAGATGATCTAGTATTTGTCAGGTACAGCCACTGAGGTTAAGCATAGTATCCACAGGTATCAGGGGCAGGACAGTCATGGAATTCATCAGAAAAGTATTTGAAGCAGGGTAGCCACTTCTTGTTGAAGAGGAGGAGGTAGTGCATAGCCACTGCTGTCAGCTTTTTCATCCCTATTACATCCCATAGTTTATATAGCCAGTCCACGTTTGTAGATATAGTATCTGTACCCCATTTAGCAATGTGCTTAGCCAAAATCAATGCTAGGATAATAGCTTTGCCTTTTTTGGACTTTAATGGATAGGTGAGGGGGTTATAGAGACCAAAGAAGTCTGGGAATATTTGCCGTGGACATAGCATTTGCAGTTTCCAAGACCCCCTCCCAGAAAGACTTCAATTTGCAGCATTGCCATAGAAGGTGAGTAAGAGTGCCCTGACAACAACAATGACGCCCGCAGTGTTCATCGCTTGTGGGGTCCCAGGTGGTGATCCTGGCCGGTGGTGAGGTACCAATAGTGGGCAAAATTCTAGTTGTGTTAATCATGGAGGTTTGTGCGCAGTACAGGATGTTATTCAATTCTCAAACTGTGAAAGGGCGGCCACATTCCCCCTCTGATCTTGTGCGTGTAGGTGATTTTAGGGAAGTCAGCTGTATAACCAAAAATGCATTGAGATTAGACAGTAGTTTCTTGACAGTGGAATGTGTAAGGAGCCACTTTCCAAAAGGTGTAAACACCCTACTAGCAAGCAGCTAAATCCAAGGCTGAGTCACTCTCTTGCCTGCACCTATCCGATATTACAGCTCCCACACAATGGCTCCATGCCCTGCAAAGCAAAATACTTTAACACAAAACAAACAACACCTTTAGAAAAGGGTTTTATTTTACAAAATGCAAGGACTCTCTCTTTTAGAATAAGACTTGGGGTTTTATTTTACACAATGCTCTCTAACAGAAAGGCTTTCCCAGATGCCAAATGCACAAGATTCAAATACACAAACATATATGTTTATATGCAAGCAATAATAACACACTTGGAAATATAATATATGAATAATACTGATGAATAAACAATCAGCAAATAATATGAAATAAGACTCAAGCAAATATACTAGAATGTCCTGAAAGAGAACAGAAAGATATATATATATATATATCAAATGATTACTTTGGAGGTGCACCTTGACTCACTCATATATCACAAAGAAAACACATCAAATGATCAAAGCCACTGGCTAGACATCACAATGGCAATAACCAAAGCTCAATACTTCAACTGGTGCAAACACTGCATCTCAGCCCACTCCTGACTGGAGAAGTTAAACAGCCATGATTGAGAGCCTCAGCAACAAGGATCTGCACTGAAGTGGACGCGTCTGTTCCCATTCAGATTCCAAACTCCCAGTTTCTAAGTCAACAACCCTCAGCTTTATAATCTTAAAATACACTAGAAGGTTCGGGAGAGACCTCCCACCGCGCTAGTGGAATCTTACCAGAACTGGCCAGGTTCCAAGCAAGCATTCTCATGGCAGGAAGGAGTTCCCACATCCCCTTCTCTAAATCTCGCATGTTCCAGCCTTTATCACAACGAAGCTCACAAAGCCATCCGGGTACATTAAACAATCTCTCACAAAAACAAAAACACCTTGTATGTGATTAATACAAACAACTTGCCAGCGCTGCTGTCCACGCAGAAAAGCTGAAGTCAAGCAGAGTCAGAAGACAGGATGACATGAGGCCATGTCAAAGCCAAAAATAAGAACTTCATAATTCTCATCAATGTACAACACAATGCACAATTGTGCACAACTGCTTATAAGATTCACATACGTCATCTCTCAATGTACAACACTGAGCACATGTGTGCATCACTGGCCACAACACTGCACTTCGAGACCAAAAAGTACATTTCTCATCTCTCTCTCCCTCTCATGCTTTTAAATGCACATCTGAGATTATTCTTCCTTGATGTGAAGGCTTTCAGCAACCTTCCTTTCCCCTTGACTCTCTGGTAGGGCTTAGGGCATATTTCATCTCATGATTATCTGATGGATGGCGTGATGGGTTTGGGGAAATACTGCTTCTTTTCCTCAGAGGATATAGTGAAAACAATGGATACAAATAACCCTTGTATTCTCATGACAAGCTGAGCTCGTCATGGCATACGGTGCTTGGGTGCTCACAACGAGCTCCACGGGAGGATCGCTGGGGCTCCCCCCGTGGGTGCCCAATCTAAGTCTTTTTTACGGGGAAGGCAGGGGAAGACCTTTCCCTGCCTCCCCCCACCCACCCCGCCCACGTCATCAATGACGTCAGCACGCGAGGCGCGCTGAGGTCATTGGAGGTTCCCTTTCTCCTCCGACGTGCAGGGAAGCCATTTGCTTCCTGCACGTCGGAGGAGAAACAGGTAAGTTTGGGGGCTGGGGCGGGGGGATTTAAATGAAAGAGGCATCGGGGGAAAGGAAAGAGTTTTCCTTTCCCTCAATGCCTCTTTTGAGGATTCCTGCTGCACGATCATGCAATCGTGCAGCAGGAATGCCCACTAGACGACAGGGATTTTTAGTTTATTATTATATGGCAAAGTTTGTTGGCGGTGTGCGTGGAGGGGTGCTTGGCTGGTGGTGTGCGTGGATTGGTGCTTGGCTGGTGGTGTGCGTGGATTGGTGCTTGGCTGGTGGTGTGCGTGGAGTGGCGCTTGGCTGGCGGTGTACTTGGATTGGCACTTGGCTAGCGGTGTGTGTTGCTGGCACTTGGTTGGCGTTGTGCATGGATTGGCACTTGGCTGTTGGTGTCCGTGGATTGGCGCTTGGCTGGCGGTGTGCGTGGATTGGCGCTTGGCTGGAGGTGTGCGTGGAGTGGTGCTTGGCTGGTTGTGTGCATGGAGTGGCGCTTGGCTGGCAGTGTGCATGGACTGGCTCTAGGCTGGCGATATGCATAGCTTGGTGCTTGCATGGTGGTGTGGGTGGACTGGCGCTCGGCTGGCAGTGTGTGAGTAGTTACTTTCTGTTGGTCACTACACACACTGCTAGTTGAGCGCCACTCCACGCAGTCCATCACTTTGTGTAGTTGCTGTGTCAGGAATATGGGCATGTGAAAGTGATGGGCCCTTGAATGGCACTGTCTGCTGGTGTGAGTGTTGTAATGTGATGGGCCCGCGGCTGGCGGTGTGAATGTTTTGTATGTGTCACACGTATGAAAGGTGTATGACTGGCCTGTATAGAGGTTGGTGCCTTGACGTGGCTTTACAGCTCACAAGCTGAGAGTCAGTGGTTCAGTTTCTCATCCTTTCAATTATTAACAGTGCATTTCATTTTTGTGAAATGACTTGCTAGTGCATTTCATTTTTGTGAAATGACTTGCTAATACAATTGAATATACTGAATCATCACTCACCCTCGTGCCAAATCCAACCAGTATGTGTGTGTGCTTGAGGATTAGATGGCTGTGCAGTAATATTTGTCTTTTTTCTCTTTGTGAAGCAGGGTGTACCTTGTCCCTTTTTGTGAATGTTGTAATGTGTTGCTTTTGCTCCCAGATTCTGTGAATGGTCTGGTGTGTATCAGGTATGAAAGGTGCAAGAATGGCCTGTAAAACGGTTGGTGCCTTGTCGTGGCTTTACAGCTCACGAGTTGCGAGTCACTGGTTCGGTTTTTATGCATTTATTTATTGACAGAGCATTTCATTTGTGTGAAATCTCATGTTAATAAAATGTTATGTACTGAACCATCACTCGCCCTCATGCCAAATCCAACCAGTATGTGTGTGTGTTTGAGGAATTGATAGCTGTGCTGGAATGTTTGACTTTTGAGTAACTCCATTGCGGTGTACATTACAGCTAAGAATAACTTACTAAATGTAGATATTATTGTTAAACCATGGGAGCATATGGAGATGTCTTTCCTGTGAATACCAAGTTATTTTTTTTATCCACAATGTCCTGCAAACTTAAAAATGTCTGTCACAATTTCCATGCAATATTGTCCCACAAATCTCACCCTGTAGAACTGTAAACATATTTACGTCAAAACAATTTGGTTTTGCAAGGGAGGTCACCTGGGCTTTTGGTCCTGTGCTCGGCGGCCATGTAGGGAAACTTTTCAAACCCCCACACTTCTGCAAACTAGACATCCGGGGACTTTCAAGGAGGTATGGCTTGCATGGATCCCCCAACGTTCTCTTACCCATAATCCTTTGCAAACTTCAATTTTAGACTAAAAAAACTTGTTTTTTCACACATTGTTGTGTGGGAAAGCGTGGAATCACTGGGCTCACACAAATTTCCTCCCACCCAGCGTTCCCCCAGGTCTCCTGATAAAAATGGTGCCTCACTTGTGTGGGAGGCTGAAGTACCCGCGACAGGCAAGGGCCCAAAACGTAGTGAGGCGACTTTAAAATTACCTATGTGAAAACCACCAGCTTTTGCAAGTGGTGTCACCTGTGTTTTTGGCCACGTGCTCGACGGTCATCTGGGGAAAAAATAGCAAACCCACACATTTCTGAAAAGTAGAAACCTTGGGGCTTCCAAGGAGGTATGGCTTGTGTGAATCCCCCAAGGTTTCCTTAGCCAGAATCCCTTTGTGTGTGAAAGCGTGGCATCACTGTGCTCACACAAATTTCCTCCCACCCAGCGTTCCCTCAGATTTCCCACTAAAAATGATACCTCATTTGCGCGGGTGGGTCAAGTACCCACTACATGCAAGGGGCCAAACCCTATTGATGCAACATCAAAATGACCTGGGTTTTTGTCCCCGGGCTCGGCTGCCATCTTGAAAAACTACCAAACCCAAAGATTTCTGAAAACTAGACACCCGGCTGAGTCCAACGAGGTATGGCATGCGTGGATCCCCCAACGTTTTCCTACCCACAATTCCCTGTAAACCTCAAATTTAGGTAAAAAACACATTTTCCATACATTTGTGCGTGGTGTCACCGTGCCGGCACAAATGTCCTACCACCCAACATTCCCCTTGTTCTCTCAAGTAAAATGATACCTCACTTGTGTGGGTGGGCCAAAGCCTGTGACTAGGAAGAGCCCAAAACATAGGGATTTAGAGTATAGCACCGAGAATTCTAAGCGCTACATTTTTTTAAAAATACGTTTTTAGCCAGTTCTGCTTTGGACACCCACAAAAGTGAGGTATCATTTTACTCAGGACACTAAGGGGAAAGCTGTGGGGTTGGAAATGCGTGCCTGCACAGTGATTCCACACACAAATATGTGAAAAATTGTTTTTTTCAGCTAAATTTGAGGTTTGCATGGCATTCTAGGTAGGAAAACGTTGGGGGATCAATGCAAGCCACACTTCATTGGACTCCCCGGGGTGTCTAGTTTTCAAAACTGTTTGGGTTTGGTACTTTACCAAGATGGCCGCCGAGCCCAGGGCCAAAATCTCAGGTGCCCCGCCACAAAAGCAGGTAGTTTTGCTGTAGGTAATTTTGAAGTCTCCACAGTACGATTTGGGCCTTTTCCTGTTGCAGCCACTATGTCTGCCCACCCAACTGAGGTACCATTTTTATCGGGAGAACTCGGAGAATGCTGCGTGGGAGGAAATTTGAGGATCCAGGCAGATTCCAGAAGTGAATTGTTTAGCAAAATTTGAGGTTTGCAGTGGATTCAGGGTAGGAGAATGATGGGGGACCAACGCAAGCCATACCTCGCGGGACCCCCCCGGGTGTCTAGTTTCCAGAAATGTGTGGGTTAGGTAGGTTTCCCTAGATGACCACCGAGCCCCGGGCCAAAAACTCATAGGAACCCCCTTGCAAAACCAGGTTGGTTTGTGATTTGTAATTTTGATGTCGCCTCAATAGGTTTTGGGCCTTTGCCTATTGCAGGTCCTTGCCCACCCATGCAAGTGAGGTACCATTTTTATTGGGAGACCTGGGGGAAAGCTGTGTGATAGGAAATTTGTGGATCCACGAAGATTCAAGAACTTTCCACCACAGAAATGTGGAGAAAATGTGTTTTTTTTGTCAATGTTTTAGGTTTACAAGGGATTCTGGGTAACAGAACCTGGTGGGAGGCAGTTACCCCATCCTGGATTCCCCTGGGTGTCTAGTTTTTAAAAAGGTATAGGTTTTCTAGGTTTCCCTAGGTGCCAGCAGAGCTAGGGTTAAAAAACTACAGCTAGGCACTTTGCAAAAAAAGGGTAATTTTTCACTGCAAAATTGAGGTGCAACCACGTTGCGTTTTGCGCCGTTTCCTGTCGCAGGCACTAGGCCAACCCACACAAGTGAGGTACCATTTTTCTCAAAAGACTCTGGGGAACGCGGGGTGGGTGGAAATTTGTTGATCCATGCAGATTCCAGAACCTTCCACCACAGAAATGTGAGGAAAATGTTTTTTGTTGGTCAATTTGTTAGGTTTGCAAGGGATTCTGGGTAACAGAACCTGGAGGGAGGCAGTCAAGTCACCCTATCCTGAATTCCCCTGGGTGTCTAGTTTTCAAAAATGTATAGGTTTGCTAGGTTTCCCTAGGTGCCGGCAGAGCTAGGGTTCAAAAACTACAGCTAGGCACTTTGCCAAAAAAGGGTCATTTTTCACTGCAAAATTGAGGTGCGACCACGTTGCGTTTAACGCCGTTTCCTGACGCAGGCACTAGGCTGACCCACACAAGTGAGGTACCATTTTTCTCAGCAGACTTTGGGAAACGCGGGGTGGGTAGAAATTGGTTGATCCACGAAGATTCCAGAACTTTCCACCACAGAAATGTGAGGAAAATGTGTTTTTTTGTCAATGTTTTAGGTTTGTAAGGGATTTTGGGTAACAGAACCTGGTGGGAGGCAGCTATGTCACCCTATCCTGGGTTTACCTGGGTGTCTTCTTTTCAAAAATGTATAGGTTTGCTAGGTTTCCCTAGGTGCCGGCAGAGCTAGGGTTAAAAAACTACAGCTAGGCACTTTGCCAAAAAAAGGTCATTTTTCACTGCGAAAATTGAGGTGTGACCACGTTGTGTTTTGCGCCGTTTCCTGCCGCGGGCACAAGGCCGACCCACACAATTTTATCGGGAGACTTAGGGTAATTCAGATTTGTAAATCAACTGTTATTACCTTTTGATTTTTCATGCATTCCTCCCTTCCAAATGAAAGACATTGTGTAAAAAAGCAGTCCTTTTGAAAAATGACCAATAATTCTCATGCTAGTATGAGTATTCCCAATTTTGAAAATGTGCAAATATGTACTGTTTCTAACCTCTATAATTTGTACCCATTTCAGAAATACATAGGTGTCTTTTATACCGATTTATCCATGTATACATTTACGAAGAATAATTGCTTTAAACCCAGTACATAATAAAATTCCATTGCAAGTTGCTGCGCAATTTTTGGCTCTATGTTCATCGGGTTCTTGGTGAACCTACAAGTCCTATATATGCCCACAACCAGGAAGGTCCAGAAACTGTAACTGTATATTGCTTTCAAAGACCTGTCACAATTGTAAACGTTGACACAAAAGGCTGTTTTTTTCAACTAATTTTCATTTTTCCAATATTTAACTGTTAGTTTCTATAAAGAAACCTTTGTGGATTTAGACAAATGAACCCTTTCTAAATTCAGAATACTTTTCTAAAACGTATAGCTTTCCAGGATCCATTATTGCTTTCATACTCATTTTTACCATTAATTGGAAGTCCGTTGGAAGCACTAAAAATAGCAAAAATAGGCTATGTCCCAGAAAACTGCCAAAACTGTGTGAAAAGGGAATCCACAAACCCTGGGTACCTTTAGAATCCTAATGATGTTGGAAGAAAAGAACGCAAAATTGGCATGGATACCTTATGTGGTCAAAAAGTTACAGGTGCTTAAGCATGCACTACCCCAAATAGCCAAAAAAAAGCTTAGCACAGGAGCGGAAAAGGCCTAGCAGCGAAGGGGTTAAAGAACTGTCACCACATTCTGCTCCTCTGCAGCAAACCAAACTTCCTGCTCTGCTTCTAAGTCTAGAAGATCAATTGTAGCTGAGTTTCCATTGATTTTTCTGTAAAGATTCAGTTTCCTTCTGAGACAGTTTTATTTACGTTCTCTGCTTTTAGCCATGACTGAAGTCACTGCAACACTGAAAGACATCTGCTTCAGTTTTGGCTCAGAGGAGGATATATCTCATATGCTATGTTGATGGATAAATAAATGCAGTCTTGTTGGAAGTGGTGGCAACAGACTTCTCTTCATTGACCACCATTTTGGCCAGAGCCTGCTTCTTTGGGGTCATCTTCTTTACTTCTTCTAAAATTAGTAAGTGGCATGAATAAAAGCACTTAACAGAGAGGTATCTGGGCTCTGGTGTAAGCTACTTCATAGACTTATGTCCACCTCTTTCATTATCCACTTGAGATCCTGCAGGCAATAATAAATTGGGAATGAAGAGTGTGAGACTTGCTAATTCTGTCAATGGAGTCCTCATCACCATCATCATCACAAAAGTAGTATGCAAATTCTGTAAATAAATATCTGGTATCTCTCAAGGGCCTATGAGACCGTTATGGGAGGCAGGAAAATATCTGATTAATTAAAAACAGCACATTTGTACTATATGTAAAATAAATTGGAGTGATTTTGGTACATCACGAGTACGGCAGAAAGAGCAAAGTAAAAAGAAAGAAATATAGCCAAGATAATTAATATAATAGCTGCACAGCAAAATGGAAACAGTTAGAAAATGTTAAAATAAAGTTTAAACATGCCTCAAACAAACAGCATTAGGCACCATTTACCCCTTCAAAATATTTTAAAAGGTGAAGGCAAACAATTACTCATCCATCTCACACAAACACACATAAATGGTGAGCAAGTAGAAGCACATGGGGAACAACAGGAAAACATCCAGCTACATTGTCCTGGATTCCTTTAGCCAACCCACCCCTAGGTACCACCAGGCAGGTGAAGATAAAAAAAACTTACATCTGGCATGATCACAAGGCCATCCACAAGCTCTTAAAATACTTTTTAAACATCTGTAGTTTGTGATTGCAGTGACTATAGTGCATAGCATTTTCTCTTTGTGAAACAATTTTTTCAAGCTTATTCTGACCTTCCCTCAATCATAGATCAACAGTAAAAGTGTACATTTGTGCTTAAAATGATTATTTTCTGTTGTTTGCCTCCTATTGTTTCCAATATTGTGTCAACTTCATCTCTTAAAGCAGATTGCTGTACCTGCCCATTTACTTGAATATTTATTTTTGACTTTGAGCTCTTTGAATTTTGGAGGATAACAGAGTGTAGAAGTGCAATTTTGCTTTCTTTGAGTTTTCCCTTACAGCTCACTTATTCAGGGTCTATTTTGGACAATACTTCCCTTCCATTTCCTTTGAGGTGCATTCATTTAGAATTGTCACCTATTCGAAGATACATACTAAACATTGGCCCCTGCCTACATTACAGTGATTTCTTGGTCCTCCTCAATACAAGCACAAGAAGCCAATCATGCACTGGCATTTTTACCATCAATAACCATGTGGCATTTCCACAATGGGCTGGGATTTTTGTGCAGTGGGTTTTACCTTATTGGCAGGTGCCTCAATTGCCCTTCCCCCTTATCTTTTTTTCATTCAACTTCAATAGCCCAGTTAAATTCCTCTCTATTGCCCTCTGACTTTCTTTCACATTTTCAAAGAAGGAGATATTGAGTCTTGATTCACAACTGAAAGTGAATTAAATGAGCACAAGGTGAAGATCTCCCTGGACCACTGCTACTTTCTTTCTCTCTCCACCTCTTATTTGGAATCTTCAGTATAGGGGTGATGTCCGTTTTGTCAGTCCCTCTCATGGTGTTGCAAGCAGGAGGAAGGGACCGTGGCAAGTACCTCACTGGGAGGTCCTTAATGAAAGAGAAACACATTTTCCTCTACTGTTTTCTTTACCCCTAGGAGGCACTGAGGAGGGGCTCCCACCACCTCATTCTAGGCACGGAGCCTTTTGCTTTATCATGAGGATAAGTCTGTTATCCCTTCCAAGGGATCAGCATCATCAATTCATTCAAATCCATTAAGTGGGGGCACTCATTGTCAGTAATGTCCTGTGTGTCTTGCGCTGGGAAAACGGACCCATCCCAGATGATGTGGCCATTGCCACAACCTTTGACATAAATAACCATTGTGCTGTCTTACAGGACCTACAGGAGTTCAGTGAAGCTCAATCATGCAAACATTTACCCGCATCTCATCCTTCACCTACTGACATTCCTCTTTCAGTTTACGGCTGGCTTCTGAAAATTGGAGATCTGGTACGAGAAAAGTTGGCCGTCAAAAATGAATTTGTCCCGAAGCACCATGCTCCAGTTCCGGTCCTTGGATTTCAAGGTACATGAACTGTGGTTCCACCACCACTCCCACTGTATAAAGACAAGCTCTTTGTCTCTATTGAACATGTCAAACTACACCATGTAGCTGATACTTCATAGTATGCCATGGAATAGTAGTACTTTTCTGCAAGACTTTTCTTTGCATCCAGTGAGAACTTGTCAGATTTTCTTTTAGGTCCTAAATTCTCATGTTCTAAAAGAGTTATATGTGTTACTTATAGTCAAATTTGGAAATTGTCCCAGATGGAAGCTGCTGTATGGTTAAGACAAATTGGCCAAGGTAATTTGGACAAGGTACTTGCTGTTTTTGATAATAGTATTAATATGTTGCCATCTCGTATTTACAATTTGAACAACATTGTGTTCTCTGTTATTGATACTGTATAGAATGAAGTGTAAACATTGTATCATTGGCAAAGTCAGCTTAGATCTATTATTCAGTTTAGCTGACACTTTAAACAATCAATAAAAGGCACGTTCCTTGGTATTACATGAATTGCAGCAATCTGTTTCTGCCTTTTAATTTAAAAAGCAAACAGCAAATAATGACTATGAAAGACGGACCTATACAATGCTGCATTTATAAAAATCAGAACTACTCCCATTCACTATAATTGAAATGCCATTGGCAGTGTGGTTAATAAATGGAGTTATTTCACTGTCTATCTCGACATTTAAATTCACGGTTTGCATGAAACATTTTCCTGTAGGTAGATACAAACCCCTAGGCAGCAGTTACATACATGAATTATGGTCACTCTCCTTTACTTATCGTTGTGAAAGTACCAATAAGGACATTGTTATCACTGGTGAAGTAAGCAACTCTACTGTCAGACATTCACTTCTTTGTAAACACGCTAAAATCAACAGCATATGTAGCACTTCAGCGCCCAATTTGACTTGCTATTTAAAAGGAATTCCGGTTCTCACATTTTTTCCTTTCATTACAATACTCTCTACCAGGAGTTATCTCATGCTTAGTGATCAACATTGTCGCGGAATGTGGGCCACATATTTTGGCTACTTCCCAGCCTGGGTTTGTAGACAGATCATTGTGGACTTCCATTCCAACTTTGAAGGCAGATTTCAAAAAGCTGAGCAGACACAAAGCATTATTGTTTCAACAATAAGTAGCTCTTACATCTACTCACAAGGCCCTCATTGGTTGTCTTCAGACCATCTTCGGAGTAATACTGGCTTTATCCACTCCATTTTCTCTAGTATGTTCAGAGGATTCCTGTTGCTGTTATTCCTCATTTGTGGCATTCTCATCCTGTTCCTGCTTCTACTACAGGAACTGGATTTTGATTGGTTTTTGACATTTTGGCCCGCCTGGCTTACCTGCTTGCAACCCGTGTTCCTCTGGTGCAGATCTGGTGCTCCTTCGAATGGGCACTAGACATATGTTTGGCTTCACAAGGCCCTCCTGCATTGGAATTTGGACTGCTAATGATTCCCCTAGCGACCCCCTTTTTAGAACTGTCCTTTAGGTTTCTGACTTCCTCACAGTATGAGGTTTGAGCCTTAAGCCTACCAAGAAAGGTGTGCATCGGCTCAAGGACGACAAAATACAGGGACAGGTTGCTCTAACTTTCTTAGTATGGACTGAGACCAGATAGCATGTGTGTTCATTGGAGCTTGGGACTTGGGCTGTTGACCAATCATCAGATGCGGAGTTGGATTCTTTCATGAAGTTGTTGGCCCATGAAATGGCGATTGACACTTTGGGATCACCTGAATCACCTTAATTCTATTATTTTTCCAAATTGTCATTTTATTCTCATTTTTTGCTGTCTATAAATTTCATTTCTGAAACAATGCTTTGAGTGTATTTACTTTTTCATTATATTTATCATATCTAGTGTTCTCTTTAGTGCTATTATCCTGACCACAGCGAGGGTGTTGTGTGTTTCCTGCTTGACCCATTGTAGTTTTCCCTCTGTTAGACTAACTGTGCACATTATAGGCCTCATTTTCTTTTTGCATGCATTACTATATGTATAAGCTGGCTTTTGTGCCTCATTGTTCTTTCACATGGAACCAGCATATGTTTTTGCATTCCGTTATTTTCGTGTGATTTAATCTGGTCATCATAGACAAGGTAAAACAGCAATGTCTCTTGTGGTGCTTTTTGGCCTGACACTAGCACGTAGGCATAACACAGAAATGCAACTGTTGTTTATGTGCACACGTCTTGTGATATTGATGAGAACAGGAGCCAAAAATACACACATGGAACAAGAGTTCGGAGGTAAGATAACTGTGTCTGTTGAGATTTAGAACACCCATCAATGTACGCTAAGGTACGGGGTCTGTCACTAATCCCAGATAATCATCATTAAGCGTCAGTAGCAGGAGAGGGGAGTTTTGGCTACTCTGTCTTATATATTGATAGGGCTTTTCATGGTATACAGTTTATTAACAATGCTAATAGAAATTTTAGGATGCATTTGTTTTCTAATTGTGGCACGAATACTGCATTTCAGAGCACAATAGTTAAAATAAATATTCTAATCTTACTTCATGTCTCCTGTTTATCTTATTGTGGACATGTACAAGTGAGTGAGTGACAGAGTGTGTCTTGTAGCTGCAATTCCTGACAGGGCCAAGAGGGCTGAGAGAGTTGTACTCTGGGGTGCGAATTCACTTGCTTCTCTGGTAAGGTTAAAAAGGCAAATGAGGCACTATAGCTAGCGGGACTTGGGCTCATGGATACTAAGGTGGCACGGTGGCTGAGTCCCTATGTACTGATTTTCTATTGTTCCAAGCATAGTACTGTTCCTGAGCAGAATCCCTGCAATAAACCCACACATTGTGTTTGTGTGGAAATATGTCATTGTTACACTATAATTGAACATTCACAAACAGAGTCCTATGTGACAGCTACTCGGAGAATGTGGTCAGTTATAAACAGATACACATGTGACGTGGGACTATGGAGACAAAAGTGATATCGATCTAAGTTACCTTCAGTGGGGACATGGGTGGATTGAGTATGTGACAATAGACAAATACAGATAATAAATATAAAGGGAGCAAACTCATAAGATATATCCAGTGCAATAAGTGCACAGACTTCACAACTAGTACTTTACCCACTGCATTTGTTAATGAGATATGCTGACCATATTGATTTACATTTTGAATATATTCATGCATGTTTAGAGAGAGACATACAGATTATCAATTATTGGAATGAATTCCCTGCAATGTCGTCTGTTTTGGGTATGTGGACATTCCACATTGCCATGCAGAATGTGCATCAGTGAAAGTAGTGGTAGTTGTCTGAGAGGCTGACAACACAGGAGCTGCAAAGGAGAAAATTACAAGTAAGCAATGAAAGTAATTAAGGCCTATTCACTGACATTTCCCTGTGTGGTGAGGACATTGTCTTGAAATATATAGACATGATATATGTATGGCAATGTTGAAATATGACAGACAAAGTTGTGCACCTCTCAGGTGTGTGGTTGTGACAGTTACAGCAGATATAAATATTGGGTTGGTTAGTCGGGACATGTAGCAATTCCCATCCTGGTTATGTTCCTTCCACCGAGTACTTGGTGCTGCAGCTGTGGCTTCTAGTGTAGCAGACATGAGCACTGTAGAAAACTGAAGTTGTTAACATTAGGGTATTGAGGCCTCACTTTAAATGTGATGCAGGTCTTGTGTGAGTGATGTGAGTGGGATACTTGCCTATTTATGAACGGGAAGAAGTCTGCTGTTAAACAACAGAGTTTATACATTTTGAGTAAAGTTTTAGTCGAGACATGGAGATGTGATACGCATACCTGACCTAACATTGGGATTGTCTGAAATAGGTAGGCCATACAGCAGGTCAGGGTGTGTAGTGGAGAGTCTATGCTCATTGGTGTCCGAAAACCTGAGTCATAATCTGGGTCTGCTCCCTGGGGGAGTCTTTGCCATTTTTATCCTAACAAATGTATCCTACACCACCTCCTCTTATCTGCCTATTTCTTTCTGCTAAATATTCAGGGGGTACCATCCTACCCCCAAAGCATTTACACTGTTAGTCAACTCTTTCCACGTGCCCATTTTGGCCTCTCTGCTGAGTGTGTGTGATGACCACCATGCAGTTCACTCTAGTTTTCCTTTATAAAATCAACAATAAGCTCTATCGTCTTATTATTGAAGATTGGCTTCCTGTTGATCGGGATGGTCGGGGTTATGGTAGGTTTAGAGAATGTGTAGTTCCATGCCATATTGTAGCACAAGAGGAAGATAACATACCAAAAGAGTGTTAGATGTATGTTTGTGCTTTCAATGGTAATGTTTGTGAAGTGTGTTTATTCTCCATGGATGATGACTTTTTTATCTATTCTTTATCATTTGTATTCTGTTTTATAGTTATAACAATTATTTTTTTTTAAATCAAAATTTCACAAAATATCTTTCATAAAATAAAGTTGTGTTAAGGTTTTATATCAGAGAGCCAGGATGAAGGCAACATACTATGCCAGGAACTTTCTCATGAATATGTTATGGAGGGGTGTGACTTCGACGCCGACTCAAGATGGCGACTTTCCTGTGAGCTCCGACACAGACGTAGATCTGATTACAATTTTGCAGCCTCTTCTATACTGCTTCCACTTCACACAGATGTATCTGTAGCCTCTTAATTCTGGCGATAAGCCCACATGCCGTTTTGCACCATCACGGTGCCTTTTGAGACCTGTCGGCTGTGGCAGTGGATTTCTCCTCATAGACGCGAGCGGCTGCCATTTTAGACCGCGTCGCTCGCATCACAGCTTTTTTCTTTTTAATAACACCACTTACTTCATCTCTATGAGTGTTCCCTTATTGAACTGGGACCTCTTTACTGGCTATAATTTTCGGACCTGGTTGCTGCAAGCGGTGATTTTTATTCCATTGGTATGATGTCGGAGATATGGGAGTTTAATGACTTTTTTTACCCATAACCTGGGTCAGCCTCTTTGATAACCTTATAGTGGATATATTACTACAGCCCTTTTACAGAATATGCAAGACCAGGTTTTTTGCGACCTCCTATTCGCTTCACTGGGCCAGTCTTGTTCCTTTCACATCAACACAAAATGTTCCTCTCATTATAGCAAGATGGACAGTGATTTACATATATCTTCCAAACCATCCTCTTCATACACTAAAACCAAAAGAGGGAAAAATGACCCTCCTTCTCCTATTTTATCATCCCAGAATCCTGAATTCAACTGCATCCTTGATGAGGTACATGGTTTACAACCCTTCATGGTTACTACAACCGAAAAAAATGCAACAAATCTATGATCGATGGATTGTTATGGAGGGGAAAATGTCATATTTGTAACAACGTGTGGGAGATATCAAGATGTAACTACCAAGATTCCTGTGTTAGAACAAGAAATTCAGAAACTTAATCTCCACTCTGAGGACCTCGAAAATTGAAACAGATGGAACAATCTTCGCCTTTATGGTCTTCCAGAGAACATTGAGGGTCTGGATATTTTGGTCTTCCTGAAGAAATTTCTTTCAGACCTCCTTGATCTACCTCCTACACCACTGCTTAATATTCAGTGTGCACAACGTTTGGGACGACGTCAACCCTACTTATCAAAACCACGTGGCATTATAATGCCCTTTCTTGAATTTACTAATTTGATGTGGGTCCTGAAGGCTGCTAAAGTAAAATGTCATCTTATTTGGTCTGGCCATAATCTGTTGATCTCACAAGATGTTTCCAATGCAACCAATGCCCGTCATAAAGAATTTGTAGCTCTATGACCCCAAATGAGACATTTGAACATTCAGTATGGTATTCTTCATCCTTGCCTTTATAAGATCACCTATAAAGGCAAATCACGGTCTGTTGATGACCCTGTGAAACTGAAAACATTTCTGCAAAGTATAGCAAACCATATTTTGGAAACTAATCCTTGATTATTACTAGTATTCCAATTTTCTAACATAGTTATGTCTCACTTTACATTTTTCTTCCTCTTTTTTCCTCCATATTTCACTTTAATCTATGGCTACTTACTATATAACTTTTATAGTCTTATTCTCTTTTGCTGCTCTTGTTTTCGACGTAAGCATGTCCTCAGCTTACCCTTTAACCTTTTCAATTCAGATCTGGATTTTTTGCCTTAATCTGTCCTTCTTTTCTTTCTTACTTGCTTCCTGCTCCTCAGCCCTCCTTCTCCTCCATTTGAATTTTTTCTTCCTGATTTTCTCCTTTTACTATCCTTGCCTCTACATGCGTGTTTTTCCTTTTTCATTTTCTTTCTATCATAACTTCCTTTTTTATATTACCTAATGGTTGATAAAATGGTGTCTCTAAGTCTTTTTTATTGCTCTTGCACACCTTTTCCCATATGTTTTCCCTCTCCCCACAACATGTTTAATTTTGTCTCGTGGAATGTTCATGTCTAGGTCATCCCGTGAAGCGTTGAAAGGTACTTTCTCATTTATCCAAGCTTAACGCACCTGTAGCCTTTCTACCGCAAAAAAACTATAATGATGTTGAATCACTTAAACTTAAACGTCAATGGGTTAATCAGGTTATTTAATCTCATGCTGTTAATCGTCATGGTGGTTTTGCTATTCTATTCCACAAGTCATTGAATGTGCAGATTTTATCAACTTAATGTAATTTGAATGGACGATAGGTATTGGATGATGCGATTGTATCTCAAAAACAAGTCACTTTCTTCAATATTTATGGTCCTGTTAAATGTGACCCCGAAATTTGGCAAAACATTACATAAAAACTTTCTTTTATCCCTTATCCCAATATAATTGTTTGCGGTGATTTAAATGACTAGTTAGACCCATATACTGACAGAAAATCTAAGTGTAAGTTTAAACCCGATAAATATCACAAAGCTGTTCAGTCCGCCATCTTCTCTCGTCTATTCTTTGATGTATGGAAAATATGTAATGCAGGTATATATGAATTCATGTTTTTTCTAATGTGCATCATACTATGTCTTGTATTGAGGACATTTTGGTTTCCAAATCATTACTCCCCTCTATTCAATTGTCTGAAATTGGTTCTATTTTTATTTCTGATCATTCTCCTGTATTATCTTCTTTTGTTATGTCTCTCAATACCTGCAAGCAAGGCCGTTGGCATTTTAATAATTCCCTACAGTCAGAACAAACCTTTATTTTGGACGCAACCTCTTTTATTAATTAATTTTTTCAACTTAATCACTTTACAGATACATCTGTTCACAATGATTGGGATGATTTTAAGGCTTCCTTTAGGACCTTTACTATTGCTGTCTCCAACAGAAAGAAAAAGGTATTAAATACTGAGAATCTTTCAGCTGTCAAAAAATAAATATTTTAGAACATACTTACTTCTCCTCTAAATCCTCCTCGAATTTACAGGAACTGATTAAAGGTAGGTCTGCCCAGAATAAAATTGCTACAGTTGACGCTTGTAATGTCCTTCTTAAAATTAAATCCAAATACCATGTAGGCCAAAATAAGGCAGGTAAAATGTTGGCCAATCATATGAAAATAAAATTGGAATGGAAAATCATTGGTCTTATTCGCTCTGAACAGACTAGTACGATCTTGTCCTCCGACTCTGAAATTGTGAATACCTTCCAATCCTATTATGAACTACTTCATACAGAAGAAACAACTTCTTACGACGGTGATATTAACACTTTTTTTCAGGGAATTCCTAAACCTCCTCCGATTCCTGATACTCTCCTATCCCTTGAAGAAGAAATTTCTCTTCAAGAAATTAAAAATGCTCCTAATTCTTTAAAAATGGCTAAAGCCCCTGGCCCAGACGGTTTTTCCATTGAACTCCTTTCATCCTTTTCCTCTATTTTTTGCTCCATAGTTATTAAAAAATGTTAACTCTTTTTTAACTAGCTCTAAAGCTAGTGGCTCCTTTTTGGAAGCCCTGATTGTCATTATACCCAAACGCGATAAAGAACCTGCCCTTTGTAAAAACTACCGAGCCATCTCGATAATCAACTACGATTGTAAAATGTTTGCTAAAGTTTTAGCATCTCGTCTGGAGAATATCATTCCACTCCTTATTAATCCCAGACCAAGCTGGTTTTATTACGGGCAGACTTGCATCCAACAATGCCAGAATGTTTTCCAACATCCTTGACCTTGGGAAAAAATACTCCTCTCCCCTAGCAGCCTTGTCACTTGATACTGAAAATGCTTTTGAAGGTATAAATTAGCAATTCATGATTTCTACTTTTCTTTGGTTTGGGTCATAAGTGTATCTCTTATATCAAATTCCTATATATTGAACCACATGCTTGTATATGTGTTAATGGTAATTTTTCTCCCTATACAGGGACACTAGACAAGGTTGTCCTCTTTCTCCATTACTTTTTCGCCTTTGTTTAAAACCTTTTCTTGAATGTATCAGGCATAACCCTGATATAACTGGTTTTAAACTCAATTCTCATGAAAATAAACTCTCCGCATATGCAGACGATATGCTAACTTATATGTTCAACCCTTCCAATTCCCTAGATCCTTTCATACAAGAGATTGCTTTGTATTTCAATGTTTCTGTATACAAGTTACATTTCTTTTAAACTACATAAGCTATCAGCTTCCTGGTATCCATTATTCTTATCCTGGTGGGGTACATTGGACACCATTAAAATGATGATTATTCCTCATGTTCTTTTTATGCTTTCGATGTTACCCTCTAGAATCCCTAATTATTATCTTTCCCAGATTACTTCTATTTGTACTAAATTCCTGTGAAATAATAAACGTGTCCATATTGCTTTATCTAAATTAATTCGACCAAAGACAGAGGGTGGTGGATGATTTCCTGATTTTAAGTTATATCACATTGTCTTCCTAATTTGACAATGCTTTGCTATGTCTAAAGAATACCATGATTCTCCCATACCAACATGGGTTGTTTTTTAACATTCTTTATTACATGACTTTTCAGGATGTTGTTTTTATGTCTAATTGTGCATTCATCTCTAAATACCCAATTTCAAAATATTCACATCATTTATCACACACTCTCTTTACCTAAGGACTTGACTTTTGTCAATCATTTCTTGCTTCCTCTATCTGGTATAACAAATGTATCACATTTCGCCATAAACCATTTTACTTTAAACATTGGAAAGAAAAAGAGTATTTTTTGTGTGTATCATTTGATATCTAATTATTCCATTATACCCTCTCCTATTATTTCCTGTACTTCAAGCCTTTTTACTAAACAATAACTTTACATCCGATGTTACTTCAGTGACCCCTATGACACCTTTATACAATAGCACTGATTCCTCCCCTAGAGCCTCCTTCATATATTACTACAAGGAACACATCCTCTAATTAACTTTTGTGGGAACATGATTTATCTCCATCACTATCAGTTCATCAATGGGATCAAAAGTTTTTTAGTACCTCTAAAGCTGCCAATATTACATATTCTTTATTTTTATACACAATAGAGTAGTTATTACTTTCTCCAATCTTCATAAATTTGACCACTCTATTTCTCCCTTATGTTGGTCATGTCTCTCCTCTGATGGTACTTTGACGCACCAACTTTATTATTGCCCTAAAGTGAATGATTTTTGGAAAGCTATATGGTCTAAATGTTTATTGATTTTTTCATGTAATTTTCCATTCTCCATTCAAGATATTTTGGGGGGATTATATCTGCTGATTTTGATCATCTTTCTTCAAAAACTATTTTATTTGATCTTTTTATTGCTCTTGCATTTAAAGTTATACTAACTTGTTGAAAAGATAATTCTAAAATATCTTTCTTGGTTTGGTGAAACCTTATTTTGTGATGACCATAGAATACCTTCTATTTCATCTTTTTCGTTATCTCAAAAGATAAAATCTGATTTACTTTGGTAACCTTTTACCAATTTTCTATCCTCACGCTCATCATTCTCCTAATAATTATGCTTATCCTTATATATCTTCTCTTCTGTCTCCTCTCCTCTCCATTTTTTCCCTCTTTCAACCTCCTTCTCCTTTCTCTTCCTTTTTCCTTTTTATATAAAATTCAAGTAAAATATATAGTACTATTGATATATTTAATTTTTTGTCGTCTCTTTTTAATACTAGACTTTTCTATGTTATTAAGAGATTTCTTGTTTAAACACGTTTATTAACTCTGTAATCTGTTTAACCTGTTATATCTCTTTTAACCATTGTATTGTTTATTATCTTTGCATTCTCAATAAAAAATATTTAAAAAAACATATGTTATCATTAATTAGTTCTGTAGAACTTAATGAGACAAATGTAAGAGCCCAAATTGCAGCAGCGGCTGCTGCCAATCTGCCTTGGAGGTATGCAGGGGCAGCGCAGGAAAAAAATAAATAGTTTCAGCGCTTACCTTTTGCTACCAGCTCATGATCTTCTGCTCCCTCGCCTGCAGTGCTTTGCTGCTCCTGGCATTACAATCCCCAGGAGCACAGGCTCCCCATGTAATCCAGGCGCTTGCTCATGCAATTACTCCCAGCATTAGAGAAGCGATGAGATTGGGTTGAGCAGTCCAGTTTCACGCTCCAGCATAGAATGGGAGCCTGTGTCCTTTGGCACTGCTAATATCTCTGAGGAACAGCTTTGAGATATCGGCCGGCCAAACCGACATGCGCACTTTCAGTGCCAACTGCCACTACTATCTTGCTGCTGACGCTGAGACATAGCCCGCTCCAGACTCGCAAACTGGAAGTGAAAAATAAAATGACAATATGATACTTTAATTATCATTTTATTTTTTTCTGTCTGCTGGCATTTCACCAGTGGGGTGACTCTCCTCAACCATAATGGGTGAACTACCCCTGCAAATGTGGTGCACCACAATGACCTGAAGTGCACATTCTCTTCTTTTCAACAAAGAGAACTCTAAGCAGTAGTTAGTAAAACAAGGCACCATATTTACAAGCACAAATGAATGACATATACAGTCCAAAGTGCTTAATCCATTTTGGGCAACATTGTTGTCATTCTCAACAATGTTTTTTCACTTAAACTAATAGACACATTTTCGTTGCAAATTTTTTTTGTCATATGTTAACATACTAAATGCAAAAAATTGCTGTACTAACTATTGTGCTTAGTTAAATATCACACCTGTATTGTTCCTATGCTTACTAAAAGATCGTTTTTAGGTCTCGCTGGCGTTGCAGCGCGAAGCGCTGCCGCCAACGAGACTTATAGCCGCCTTGCTAGGTCCCAAGGGAGTCAGAGCTGTGCACGAGCCGCTCCAGACCTGGGCACGAGCCGACTCAGGTCTGTGAACGCGCGGGAACGCCAACGTGCACGTTCACGGCGCCACGCTCCTGTCCTCCCGCTTCTCTTCCGAGGCGCGCTCCAGGCCGACTTGCGGTATGCGTGCTCCAGCGTTTCTGTGGCCGGAGGTAGGTAAGTGAGGGCCGGGGGGATTTGTTTGCTTGTTTTACATTATCTTCTGAGTACGCTTTCCATACACATGTACACACTTGCATCCCTTTTGTCCAAACAATGGTTTGTGTAACAATTTTCATTGGGTTATCAATGAGCAAATGCTTTTGCTTATAATTGTTTTCACATTTGTAGACATTACGGGTAGAGGTTAAGAGCAGCAGCAGTGTTTTAAATCCATTTAATAATTTTCATTCACATGGACTCTGCTTGAGGTGCAATGAAGTGTGCGTGCTTTAAGACTTGTGGTGCTATGCAACATTATCCTCGTCGTTTGTGCAGATTGCTTTACTTTACCTGCCCCTACACTTCCACTTGGTGTTCCGAGATGACCTTTGTACTGTATTGGCATGGAGTACTTTTGTAACTAATTCTACATTACATTTTCTGTCTGTAGCTGCTTTACCTTATGGTCACGCGATTTGATTACAGAAACCTCATTCAAGGAAATATATTGTTTATAATTTATCCAGTCTCTCGAAATATGGTCTCGCAGTCTCGCTTCCAGCATCAGTCTAATGATGTAAGGGACTTGCAGGTCTATGTGTTTTTGGCACTCGGTGTTTGTGGTGCGTTCCAATTGGTACATATGTCTCCTGTGTCCTGCTTTACTTAATCCTAAATGGAAGAGGGAGACCCTTTCTCTTCCATTTTTGTCTCCTGAATTGTAGTCAACAAGCACTAGCTTCTCTGCGAGCCGTCCGCGAGGCAGCCAGGTGCATAGCAGTCATTAAAGCGCTATGTTCATTGTGTTACTAAAAAGGGCTACTCAAACAATGGGAGGATGATGGCACTAAATGGCGTAGATGGAAGTGATGCCCAGATGGGGAGTTGTGCAAATCATGCCTCAGCGCACCGTAGGGTGTCTCATTAATTTAAGAAAGTTCCCAATTTTTCCGATAGTTGAAAGTACACTCCCTGGCCTACATTGATTTTGAGTTCTTAGCTAAGGTGTGGGTTAAACAGAAGACGCTAGATACCCAAAGTGCTCAATTTCCATACATGAGCAACTCCATCCAGCCCAGGTTTTCCTTTGCCTTCTAGTACTCGAAGTTCTGATTTTATAATGAAATAAACGTGACCACAAATCCCAGAATTCAAAGTAAAAATACATAGCCTGGATGCGCTCTTGCAAAGAACTGACTGGGAAATTTGAGAGCTGTGAGTACCAAATTAAGCCCATTGTCTGCCCTCAGTACATTAGCTCTGCATGAGAACATCCATAATTATTTAAACACTGCACACTTAATTTTCGTACAAGGAGATGCCATGGATAGTAAATATTTGTATTTAAATGTTAACACGAGGCTTGGAAAAGTGTGTAAATCTTTCTGTGGTGTTTACTTCCCCCTTGCCCCCCTCGCCAGCCTGTCTATAATGTCCTCAACAGGTAAGGCTACCCACGTGTATTTGCACTGCACAGCTTGGGCTGATCTCACAGCTGCATTTGGATAATCAGTTTCACGTTGTGTACACTAGGATGTAGCAGCTGTGGTAAACATGCGAGGCAAGTATGCATTACTACCAAAACAACTACATTAATTTGACTGGAGCCATCATTTTGAAAATGAAATGTTTGTTTCAAAACACAGTGCCATTGAAAGGAACAATGCTGCATTGTTGCTTCGATTAAGTGTATTCAATGATTCGTTTTTAACAATTCAAAATAATGTAATAATTTAAGAAAGTTTACATCTCAGTGGTTTTCTGGCTGCCTTTTATAATAAATTCTTCAGGGTCTGGGAGGGATATGGCCTACCAAGAGACCCGGGCCCAGGCCCAGCTAATGACCAGAAGCACAAAGCCACTGAAAACAGAATGTAAGAAGCAGGATAATAACCCCGGGTATATTTGAAAATGGTAAGTGTCACATCTTATATGTTGCAGGCACACTTCAGCATTAGAAGAGCATTTGCGACTCGTTGTCATGTCTACGCTGAATGAATTGCCAGAAATTCTGAATTGTCTGCTACCTTTTAATGTCAAGCCTAGCAGCACCGCTCATGCGCTGCTCACTGTGTAAGGCATGCTGTATTAGGCTATGCAGTAGAAGCCGCGCCCACTCTCACCCATATTTTAATTTGCTTGTGCCATTGTCCTTCGTTAACGCTGGCTTCCGATTCATTATGAGGCTTATTAGTCCCTCCTTGGTACCGCCTTGTCTCCTTTTGTTACCGACCATAAGGACTGGACCTTTCACTGGTGTTGTTACATGCTCTGCTTTATAAGTTGGTGAGCACTATTTTCCTTAATGCTTTTACCCTATTCCACACACATCGCAGCACGCCAAACACTGACTACTGTACTATTTAAATTAATATGTGGTCCGCTTTAACTATAGCCGCCGCACTTTCTATGTTTTGAATGCACTGCCCTGCAAGGCAGAGAATGTCTTGATGATAATGAAAATCCAATAAAGAGAATAAAAAAATAAATAAAAAAACCGATAGCAGCCGCACTTATTCACCTATTTAATTTAAGGCGTGTTCCGCTTTCAGTTTAGCTCACGCGCTTATTTAATCATTTATTTTACAGGCGATCGCTTTCACATCAGTGTCCATACTTACTTATTTTGTTAATTAATAACACCGGCCACTTTCACTACAGTTGGCGTGTGTAATGTTTCTTAATTTTTTTATTTTATTTTTACTTTGTGTGAAAGCACACCATATGCACTTTCACTTTAATATTGTCCATGCCCCTTTGTTTAGTCGCTGATCACTGTAATCTGAAAACCGTGAGCAGCGTCTAAATAAATTGGCGCGGCCAACATTAAAGTGCTCTTGCATTTGTGAGAGTTTGAGCTATTGGCATTAAAAATAACAATGCTTTTTAGGTCTCGCTGCCGCCAACGAGACTTATAGCCGCCTTCCTCCCTGCCAAGGGAGTCAGAGCTGTGAACGAGCCAATACAGACCTGGGCACGAGCCAACCCAGGTCTGTGAACGTGCTTTGCAGGGCCGCCACTGGCAGGAGCCGCAGGGAACGTCAACGTGCATGCTCACGACGTCACGCTCATGCCCTCCCGCGTCTCTCAGGCTGTTCTCCGCTCTAGGCCGACTTCTTTGAGGATAAACCTATTTCTTTTCGCCTATCACGGTAAACTCCTCTTGTCTCCGATTGAAGGTGCGGACGAGTCACAGACATACAAATGACACGATGCAGTGCGTGAGGGTGCAAACTATAATGGGACGCGGGCTGGGCACCTCCTTCAGTGGGTGGGGCGTGTTATGCAATAGTAGTAATGGACTCTGCAAGATGGCTGAGAAATTAAGAGGTGAGGCTTGTTTGTTTTAGCATATCCGTGTAGCGCTTGCGCTTTGGAGGTCTGTTTCTGCTCCCTTCTAGAAACGATGTGGGCTTCTTCGCATGTGTGTTTGTTCGAGCTTCGAAAACCTCTGCCTGCACCCGGTACCATGCAGCGCGCAGCACGAGTGCCCCTGCTGAGCGGCACCTGGCTAACTCCACCTATAGACTTCCTACAAACCAGTTGGGTTTTGACCAGTTGTCTTACATAGTGATTGGATCTGTAAGTGATGTCACAAAAAAAGACTGTGGACGGAAGGTGCGGGGTAGGGTGGGTGGGTCTTAACTTTCACTCATGTGCCCTGCGTTGTCCAGAATGGAAAGTTTAACGTGTTTCAAAATGTAGGAACACCTGTTGCCTAGTTGTTGGATGTTGTGTTGGGAGCATTTGAGCCATTCATCATTATAGATTCTGGTACACGCCGGCACCGCAGTCGCGCGCTGGGGTCTTCCGTGAAGTGTTCTGGCCTGTGAGCACTATGGTGGCGGCCGCGAGCTCCCCGCTGCTCTTCTTGGCTTAGCGCCACACCCTTTCCCCCCTAGTTAAGCATCCACAAAACACTGATAACAATCCGGGTCTTACGGTGAATTTAAAAAAAAAAAAAAAAAATAGCACCAGAGGACGGGGGTCTCGGTTACTCGCACTACGGACAGCGCGCACACACTAACACGCTATATCCGCCGGCCCGCCCCCGGCCGCTCGCCATTGGTTGCTGAGGGTAAGCCCCGCTCTTGGTCTGTTGTCTAGTTAAAACAAACCGATGGAGGCAGGTGAGAATTAATCCTCATGAGGGCATGTGTTATTTGCTTTGTTTGCCGCGTGATGTCAGAGCTGCTAGGTAAATGTGTGTCTTTGGGTGAGTTTTTTGCTTTGCGTGGAACAAACGAGGTTTGAGCTATATGGAAGGTCGGTTAAAAAAAGTAAATCCGGTACACGCTATTATTGTCTTTCTTGGGAAATTAAAACGTTAAAAATGAAGTTTCATCCAATTAACCTCCCCCCAATAACTTCACATGTATCCGTATCTCCTATGTATTATTAGGGCGGCCATAGTGCTGGTAGCGCCCAGTGAAATACTTTTTGTTGCCTTCCCCTCCGAAAATGGACTCCCTCACCACCACGCTCCTCCAGGTCCCGTCGTCTCTCTAAAATGCATTAATTATGTTTTATAGCACTACTACCAGTGTAGTGTCAGAGCACTTTACTTCACACACATTATACAGAGCCAATGAATCATGCACGCGTGAATCAGTATATAGGAAATTGTGCATAAGATCATGAGGATTACATGTCATTAATACTAGTAGGCAGTGTATTCTAATAATGTTTGGCCTGGGGATTCAAACTCAGGATTTAAAATGTACTACGGTGGCTGGTGTTGACTTTACTAATAAGGTTGTATTTCTACTCGAACGAACTCTTTTTAGCAACATTAAGATAATGAGAGACTAGGGGAAAACATAACATTCCTTACTATCCCATGCAGTCTGCATGCAGCGCTTCGATGCCCGTTCGTAATAGACTGTGCTATATTATGGTTGTAACTTATGAACTGCAAGTGTCAAAAAAATCTCTGTCAAAAACAGTAACTCACAAAGCTACCCACATAAAATACAGTTCAATGATATGCATGGCACACGTACTTTGCAGCAGGCAAATTAGCCTTCTGCGCTACTTTATGGTGGTCATACGGAGGCATACAACACTGGGGTTCTGTTAGCACCGTGTACATCTTTCCACAACTTCTTGGACAGTTTGGCCTCAGAGAAACGCATGTTCATAGTTGTACAAGTGAAGAGTGTATCACTGGGTGGGTCTAGTCTTCGGACCTTTCACCAAACACTGTCTCTGTGTTCTTACCTTTAGTATCAAAACACTGTCGAACTCTGGGAGCTTGTTTCAGTTTGTTCCTCTCTGAGATGTCTCTTTGGACACACTCTCCCGCACCTGCAAACCTGGCCAGAAGGTATTGGAGCGCTTTACTGAGCAGTTCCAAAGTGGCATCTCGCTGCGCTTTGCTCCTCAGCTCCGATTACCTTTAAAGGGTATGCTTTCACCCCCAGTTTAATGTTGCTCTCGCTCATTTGCCTTTCTCCCCCTGCCGCCACATTGCTCTATTGTTTGCTTCCCTAGCCCTCCATGCCCTTTGCCTCACCACACCACGCCACGCCATAATTTTTGCTTCCCCACTCACGAACCCTCAGTTTTGCTTCCTCACAACCTCCCCGTCTGTGTTCCTTCTGCTACCTTCTGTATGAAACAGACACACTTTTAAACAATCATCTGCAATGCAATAGGTCTTGCATTTGCAAGAGTTTAAACTATTGGCATTGTAAATGACAATGCCTTTTATTTATGTTTTAAAAACCAAAACATAAATAAAAGGCATTTACAATGCCAATAGCTCAAACTTGCGTGAATGCGAGACCTATTGCATTGCAAATGCTTGTTCTTTCTAGTTATTCATGAAAAGAGTTTCATTTGGATTCTCTTTTGCAGTAATAGTGGCATCTGCCAAACTAGTCCTTGTATTTTATTTCCACTTTAAGTACACCGTTTTGACTTTCATAGAAAATAAAACATTAGAAATATTTTTAATGAAGAGCAACTATTACAGCTAAACACCTACTGTGCTGCTTATCACTTGACCTTCACAGTCAAATCATTTTTGAAATGTTCTCTCCTTGATGTCTCAAAGAATACTGTAATGCCATTATGTGGTAAAAGCTTTGTGGATACATCACATGTTTTTGCCAAACCTTGCTACTCCAGTCTTTTGAAAATTATGCTAAATGTTTCCAACTTAAACACAATTTTATGTATGCCAATTTCCGGATGCCATGCCATCAGACTTTAATGTTCATGTTGCTCTCGGAAACGCGTTCAATCAAAATGTTTTCTTTTCAGAACCTTGGGGTTTAGTGATGGAATTGGGCTCTTTCACACAAACGGCTCTGATTACAATCACCGATAAGTCATTTAATTCAATGAATTGATTATAATGTAGAATATATATATATTTTTTTAAATAGCAATCATGTAAATGCAGCAGTGAATGGCCTTTTTACTTTCGATTTGGTAGCAGGATGGAACAAATGTTTTATGTTGTGAAATAACCTTGTCCATCCATTATTTCTCAATGTGGCATAGAAAAATAGAATTCTAGATGTTCCTTTGCGTTCAGTTTTTACACATTTAAAACATGGGAGTTTTTGACCCACTTAATTAACCTATTGGAAAATAAATAGGGATTCATTCTTGGCGCTAAGTATACGTGCAAGTAAGATGTATATGCATGTTTGAGTGCATCATTGATTTTGGAATTCAAAAATGTTGATCGTTGAGACTTGTAAATGGTTTTACGCACACATAGGTTTCTGTGTCTGTATATCTACTCCTTTGGAAGGGCATTATAAAACAGCATTGTCCTGGAAGTTTGTGTATACACACAAGTATATATTTGTATGTGAACAAGGCAACCCTTAACCTTTTCTCGTTAACATCTGGTTTAAGCTCCTATTAAGGATAGTTTACGATGTTTGACCTGCAAAAATGTTGTTAATTCCTAAAATGTGAAAATCGGTATACACGCAAAACGTAATTAAAAAAAATTTAGGCCACAGGCAGCTTTAGCTGTTATTGTAAATGACCTATTTTCCCTTGAATTTGAAATATTGAAATTGAATATATCATGTGATCAAGCCTTCTCGAAGGCGAAACGCGTCATGGCGGCAGCGCTGGCTTTATTCAATTAAAATCACCTTTGCACCAGCACTTTTGGATTAGATGTGTGTATACATCTATGAATCACTGAGTGGATTTCTAGATACTTGTATTGCTGTGACAATGGATTTAAATATGATACTCTGTATTTTACAAACAGAGATGAAAAATTGTAATAGTGTATGAAAAGGTGTATGTGATTGTCACATGGATGATGTCATCAGTAATGTCATCAGTAATGTCATCAGTGATGTCATTTGAGATGTCATCAGTGATGTCACTGACCATGTCATGAATGATCTAATATGTGACATCATCAGCAGTGGATTGCGGGTGCGCGAAATATAGTTAGTACAACTAACTATATAGGAGCAATTTCATTGGTTTTGTTTGAGTAAAATATCCAGCTAACTATAACACCACTAAAACTTTTTGAGTGAATTTCAAAGGTTTTTAAAAAAATAATTCCTAACTATATAACTCCTGAAACCTATGGTTTTTTCAGTGAATTTCAAAGGTTTTTTTAAATGCTAATTCCTAACTATATAAGGCCTGAAACCTGTTTTTTTTCAGTGAATTTCAAAGGTTTTTTAAATGCTGATTCCTAACTATATAAGGCCTGAAACCTATGATTTTTTCAGTGAATATATATATATATATATATATATATCCTACTGGCGGTCGCCAGTAGGTAGTTATAGTTAGGATTGTTTTCCATAGGAAATCCGCAACATTCTATTGGGAATAACTTTAGTGCAGATTGAGGGATCTGCCTGTAATGTTCCTCAAATGTGCCTCGCTGCGCTCCGCTCCTTTCCTGAAAGTTTGGGAGGGATTCGTCAAGCGGGGACCGAGATAAAAGGGGGGCCCCAAAACGTGTTTTCCCCATGTTAATTTCCATAGGGCGGTGGGACTCACTTTTAGCTCGAACAGCTGAATGGATTTTCACCAAACTTGGCAAAATTGTAGGGACTGGTAGCCCGATTTGCCTTTGCCATGTCTCAAGATATGCGCTCCAGAGGATTTTGAATAATTTAGGTTAAAAAAATATATATATCTATAAGCGCGCACCGGGGAGCGCACCGGGGAGCGTACCAGCGCGCAACGCGAGTTCGCGCGCGGAAAGCTGATTGGCTCTCGGGTGTCTGTAAACATTCCAAACAGTCCGGAGCGGCCGCCATCTTGTGTCTCGGTAGGATCGAGACACAAGAGGTGGCAAAAACAAAGGGGGAAATGACCAAAAGGGGGCAGGGTAGACCCCCCTGACCCCCTAGGTTTGATGTGGGGGCCATAAAAGGGCCCCGCGGGACAATTTTTTTTTTATTTTTTTCGATTTTCGCGGGGGGAGCGTCCGGTAGGCGCACCGGGGAGCTTACCGGGGAGCGTACCAAGAGGCAAACCCAGTGAAACAGTAAAATAATAATTTAAAGTGCTTAGAGGTAGGGTAGCTCTGCATAGAGTTGTTGTGTTGTGTGGGTGATATAAGTACCAGGATGTAGGTACCAATGCAGAGTTTTAAATTCAATGTAGATTGTCTCCTCTGTAGATAATTTGCATGTTGTTACAGAAGTTATTGTGGTACATGGAATCCATACCATAGTTTGTCAGGAAAGTAGAAACAACATGGAGGCAGGAGATGAAAAAGAGATGTCAAATACACATTGGAGATAATATAGTGGGAGAAAGGAAGTAACTATGAGCAAAATTACTATGTAACATAAAAAAGTTGCACAGTATACTATAAGTCTCACATTATATTATATTCATTTTGGTATTATTTCATGAATTACATATAAAAAAAGAATAATGTCTGGAACAATTTTTAATTATTAAATAATAATTTATTGTTGTGATTTTTCAAAATGTAATAACACTTCCAACATTATATCGTCAGGAATGTCCTCATTTTCAGTCCATGATTCCATTTCTTCCACACAATTAACTAACTCTTCGTCTAGAGACTGATCCATAAAGTCAAAGTCTTCCTCAGGATTGTTTTGAAGAACTATTTCGAAAGAAATATTTGCTTCTCCTTCCATTTTCCTGCTGTAAATTGCATTAAAAATAAATATATCAGTAGAGTTAGGGCAGTGTTGGGTTTAAGTTTAGACAGGTACTTCTGAGTTTTTAACAGTAAAGTTATCTTTGGGCAGTGTATGGTATCAGGCAGGAAGTAGAAATATCAAAAAAGTGTATGCGAAGAAGCCTAAGTAATTTCATAATTATAACAGAGAAGCCTAACTCAATCCATAACTATAACAGAGAAGCCTATCTCAATCTATAACTATAACAGAGGGACAGTAAATAACTATGAGAAAACGTTTTTACAAATTAACTTAAAGTGCCCCTTACAAATTAACAAGTTACCTTATTAAAAGGTGATGAAGATAAATGGAGAAACTTATTTTCAAGATGTACATCAGGTAGGTGTAGTCAAAATGGCCGTGTTTCCCTCTCATTTTTCATTTATATTCATGTACATAACCAATCAAATGTCAGGAAAAAAAAGTAGAAAATGAAAGTAACATTTTAATTGGTTGTAAATCCTAACACTTCATATGTGTTTTTGTCATGTAATTTACCTCAGGATATTTAGACAGGGCTACAGCTCAAATGGCTCAATGGAATTTCACCAAATTTGGGAAAATGGTAGGGACTGGTATGTAGTAGGGCCTATTCTATATTTGGTGAAAGTCTCTCCAGTGGTTTTTATGTAAATTAACTTTTAAAAAATGTTGGGAGCGCTCACCGGTGCGCGCCCCGGTACGCGTACCGGTAAGCGCAACGGGGAGTCCTCCAGCTTGTGTTTCGGTAGATTTGAGACACAAGATGGAGGACAAACAACGTTGGGAATGGGTAAAAGGGGGCACGGTAGACTCCCCCTGACCCCCTAGGTTTTCTGAGGGGGGCTTAGGAGGCCCAAATAGGCCCCAATTTTTTTTAAAAAAAAAAAATTGCGGGGGAAGCGCCCGGTACGCGCACCGGGGAGCGTACCGGGGAGCGTACTTTGTTGAAAAATAGTGAAAAAAGTTAGAGAAAAGTAATCATTGTGAGTGATCAGAGGTAGGGTAGCTCTGAAAAGAGCTTTTGGGTTCTGTGGCTGATTTAGGTAATGCACAGTCTTATATACAGGAGGAATATTCTACTCCCCTCATGTGAGAAGTGCACACCATCTCCTCTGTAGATATCTTGCATGTTGTAACGCAAGTTATCGTTGTATATTGAACCCATTCCATAGTCTCTCATGTAAGCAGAAACAGATTTATTCACATGTTTCCGTGCTTTCTCAAATTGTGGACAAAATTGGTTGGACCACTTCCATTTCTGTCTTTGGCATATATTGGAATATACCAAGGTAGTTTGTGGAAAAAGTGTCATCAATAGCCCAAAGGTGTATTTTAAAACCATCTCCAGACCTACCCCAGACAAAGTGCCTAGGTCATTTCCACCACAGTGCAAAATTATGAGGTCAGGGTGTGGCAGATGGTAAAAGGGTTTCACCAATGGTATCAATTGATGACATCTCAATCCTCTTTGGCCAATCCATTTTATGTGCACATTTGGTAAATCAAGGTTGTGAAAATTTCTGCTAGCTGCATACCTTTCAGCCCAGTGAATGTAGCTATGTCCAAAAGTTCAAACAGCGTACATGGTGAGAGGAGGTTCTGGTGCAGTCAGATGAAGTGTAGGAATGAAATGGCAGTTGGAACAGTAGGAGTTTGCAAAAAGAAATGTGGAGTTTCAGTGCTCTTGAATCACAAGCAATGATTGGTGGATTCAGATAGTTGAAAACTGAAAGTTAGGGTGCATGGTTCTGTTCTGTGAAAGAAGTAATTTGAATGGTTAAGAAAAATTCATTAAAAGAAAGATTGCACCTGATAAGCTGGTGTATTGAGAGGTCAAACATCCTTGCTGGGTTCATTTGCAACATTGTAGAATAAACTTTTAACCCTGAGAGCTCAGTGAGGAGGGAGTTGCTATGGTAACATGTAGAAAGGTTTGAGGGGGGAAGGGTGTTGATTTGAAAATAGAGAGGGAAAAGTTTTAATTGGTTAACATGAGGGATATGTGTGTAGAATTAAAGGTTTTCTGTGCCATTCATGGTTGCAGTGCCTGGAGTACATACCTTTTGCTCTGCTAAAGAAATATTAGTGTGTGTTTCTGACACTGTTCTTAATCTCCCAAAGCATTTGTAAAGGTGAGTTATGATTCATTCAATATAGATAGAGAGTTCAGATTAGGAAGCACATTGAGCTTCTTTGCTGTTGGTTTGTGTGATGCTTTTTGAAAATGCATGGTATCAATATTTGCAAGATATAGGATTTGTATTTTGTAAAATAGTGAGTTTTCAGTACTGAAATGGAATGCTTGTACATATGACCTGCGCTTTGTTTCTAAACTGTTATTAAAAAAACGATTTTGGGGCAAATCAATGGCTTTTACATTTTTGAGAAGGAATAAATAGTGTGTGCATGATTACATAAAAATATTTGAACCTTTCACAATCATGTCACCTGTGTTACCTCAGATTAGGTAGCAGACTGAGGTTCTTTGCTGTTGGTTTGTGTCATTTGTTTGGTAAAGCTTGGTAGGAATGTTTGCAAGAGAGAGGAAATGTATTTTGTAAAATAGTGAGTTTTCAGTACTGAAATGGAATGCTTGTACGTATGACCTGCGCTCTGTTTCTAAAATGTTATTGTAAAAACGATTTTGGGGCAAATCAATGGTTTTTACATTTTTGAGAAGGAATAAATAGTGTGTGCATGATTACATAAAACTATTTGAACCTTTCACAATCATGTCACCTGTGTTACCTCATATGAGGAAGCAGACTGAGTTTCTTTGCTGTTGGTTTGTGTCATTTTTTGGGTAATGCTTGGTAGGAATGTTTGCAATAGAGAGGAAATGTATTTTGTAAAATAGTGAGTTTTCAGAACTGAAATGGAATGCTTGTACATAGGACCTGCGCTCTGTTTCTAAAATGTTATTCAAAAAACGATGTTGGGGTAAATCAATGGCTTTTACATTTTTGAGAAGGAATAAATAGTGTGTGCATGATTACATAAAAATATTTGAACCTTTCACAATCATGTCACCTGTGTTACCTCAGATTAGGAAGCAGACTGAGCTTCTTTGCTGTTGGTTTGTGTCATTTTTTTGGTAATGCTTGGTAGGAATGTTTGCAATAGAGAGGAAATGTATTTTGTAAAATAGTGAGTTTTCAGTACTGAAATGGAATGCTTGCACATAGGACCTGCGCTCTGTTTCTAAAATGTTATTCAAAAAACGATTTTGGGGCAAATCAATGGCTTTTACATTTTTGAGAAGGAATAAATAGTGTGTGCATGATTACATAAAAATATTTGAACCTTTCACAATCATGTCACCTGTGTTACCTTAGATTAGGAAGTACACTGAGGGCCTTATTTATGAAAACAGCGATGCATCAATTTTCACTGCGCACTCCTTGCGACACCAATGATGCGTCATATTTAATGTATGACGCATCATGTCGCAAGGAGTTACAGATAAGTCAGTATTTCTGACGTATCTGTAAGCGCAAGAGTGATGCATTGCTGGAGTGTGTCACAAAAGTGACGCAACTCCAGCAATGCGTCCTTTCAAATGGGGAAAGCCCCATGTGAAAGGGCTTGCGTCAGTCTTACGCCTGCTGTGAGACAGGCGCAAGATTTTGACGTAACAGCATCCTAAAAGTGACGCAGTGAAATCTCGTAGATTTCACTGCGTCACTATTACGAAGTTTTTTACGGGGGAACGCCCTCTCTGCATACATTATACCTGACGCAGGTATAATGTGGCGCAGGGGTTTAAAAAGTGACACATCTACCTAGATGCGTCCTTTTTTAAATATGGCGCAACAAGGCACATGTTTTATGCCGCAGATGTATCACGAAAAGTGACGCATCACCAGCGCAAAACTGACGCAGGGCCTCATAAATGAGGCTTTGAGCTTCTTTGCTGTTGGTTTGTGTCATGCTTTTTGATAATGCTTGGCATCTACATTTGCAAGATAGAGGATTTTTATTTTGTGAAATAGTGAGGTTTCAGTAGTGAAGTTGAATGGTTGTACATAGAACCTGCGCTCTGTTTCTAAAATGTTATTTAAAAAACGATTTTAGGGCAAATCAATGGGTTTAAGTAATGAAAATGAATGCTTGTACATAGGACCTGTGCTCTGTTTCTAAAATGTTATTCAAAAAACGATTTTGGGGCAAATGAATGGCTTTTACATTTTTGAGAATGAATAAATAGTGTGTGCATGATTACTTAAAAATATTTGAACCTTTCACAATCATGTCACCTGTGTTACCTCAGATTAGGAAGCAGACTGAGCTTCTTTGCTGTTGGTTTGTGTCATTTTTTTGGTAATGCTTGGTAGGAATGTTTGCAAGAGAGAGGAAATGTATTTTGTAAAATAGTGAGTTTTCAGTACTGAAATGGAATGCTTGTACATAGGACCTGCGTTCTGTTTCTAAAATGTTATTCAAAAAACGATTTTGGGGCAAATCAATGGCTTTTACATTTTTGAGAAGGAATAAATAGTGCGTGCGTGATTACATAAAAATATTTGAACCTTTCACAATCATGTCACCTGTGTTATCTCAGATTAGGAAGCAGACTGAGCTTCTTTGCTGTTGGTTTGTGTCATTGTTTTGGTAAAGCTTGGTAGGAATGTTTGCAAGAGAGAGGAAATGTATTTTGTAAAATGGTGAGTTTTCAGTACTGAAATGGAATGCTTGTACATAGGACCTGCGCTCTGTTTCTAAAATGTTAATAAAAAACGATTTTGGGGCAAATTAATGGCTTTTACATTTTTGAGAAGGAATAAATAGTGTGTGCATGATTACATAAAAATATTTGAACCTTTCACAATCAGGTCAGCTGTGTTACCTCAGGATTAGGAAGCAGACTGAGCTTGTTTGCTGTTGGTTTGTGTAATTTTTTTGGTAATGCTTGGTAGGAATGTTTGCAATAGAGAGGAAATGTTTTTTGTAAAATAGTGAGTTTTCAGTACTGAAATGGAATGCTTGTACATAGGACCTGCGCTCTGTTTCTAAAATGTTATTAAAAAAACGATTTTGGGGCAAATCAATGGATTTAAAAATTTTGAGAAGGAATATATATTGTGTGCATGATTACATAAAAATATTTGAACTTTTCACAATCATGTCACCTGTGTTACCTCAGATTAGGAAGGACACTAAGCTTCTTTGCTGTTGGTTTGTGTCATTTTTTTGGTAATGCTTGGTAGGAATGTTTGCAAGAGAGAGGAAATGTATGTTACCTGTGTTTCCTCAAATTAGGAAGTGGATTGTGCAGATGAGGTGAGGCATGTCCAGGGGCGCGAAGGAGTTGAGGCCTGTGTCCATCAGTGCAATTGAGAAGAATTACCTCCTCTGACCCTTAGACAAGCATTATCTAATATGTGCCCCTTGGACAGGCCTCAATACATTGAGTATAATCGATGGTAACAGGGTGCAGATGAGATGAGGCGTGTCCAGGGGTGTAGATGAACTGAGGCCTGTCTAATGGTGCAGATGAGTTGAGGTCTATTCAGGGTTGCAGATGAGGTGAGGATTGTCCAGGGGTGCATAGGAGGTGATGCCTGTGTTGAAGAGTGTAGTGGAAGAGAGGTCTGTCCAGGGGTGGAAAGGAGGTGAGGGCTGTGTCTAAGAGTGCAGTGGGGGATAGGCTTCATGAAGTGCAGTCCAGTGCACTCTTAGACACCGGCCTCAGCACCTATGTTCCCCAGGACAGTCCTACCTCATGTGTACAATCTGCTTACTAATCTGAGAAAACATGGGTGATATAATTGTGAAATGTGCAAATATATATTTTTTAATCATGCAGATACTATCTAATCATTGTCAATAATGTAAAACCAATACATGTGCCCGAAATATTTTTTCAGAATTATATTTAAAAAACAGAGATAAGGTCATTTGTATAAGTATTATAGTGTTTATATTGTTTGCTTATTGTCATTGTATTGTTGTTTGGTAATAGTGGTCTATAATGATTTTTTTATTTTTTTTTTGTTTTCCACAGATTAAAATCAAGATTTCAATAGTAAGGAAATATGCCCTCAAGGCAAAGGAGAACGAAAAGATGCTAAGCGGAAAAAAATCAAAAACAGCAACGGAATTAAAGCAGTCTCCTACAACAAATACTTCAAAAAACAGGAAAAAAGCTCCTGGTAAGACAACTAAGTCTTTCTTACGGAACATATGTAGATCAAAAAAAAATGTTGGACAGAATGTAGAAAAAGAGAAGGAGAGAGCAAATTTGAAAAGAAAGGAGAGATTCCCAAAAAATGTTACTACTGCAGCAGGAGACAATAATATGTATAGGAATAGAAGGCAAAATCAATTTAGGGACATTCGTAAACGAATGTTTCGCAATAGGGTGGTTTTAAATTTGTTAAAAAATAATAAAAAAGGTAAACAGAGATCTGCTTTTTATAAGAAAAAGAAAAGTGTAGAGAAGATTGTTGATCAGGCTTTTGAAGTTAAGAAAAAATTATGTATTTTAATAATCAATTGAATTAGGACACTTAACAGGACAATTGATGTTTTCAAATCAAACAGTAAATGGAAAAGAGTAATTAATCGGACTAATTTTTGTAACATTTTTGTACTGGAGAATGGATGCACAGTTCAAGTTGTGAGCCATTTTTTAATGAGGAGAGTTACTTTCAGGAGAACGATTTAGTTCATGCAGTTGACCCCAGTGGTCAAGCATACGAGGTGAAAGACGGTTGTCTGATTGAAAAAGAGAAACTTGTGCCTAGAGAACCAGAAGAGGTGTTAACTGATGAAGTTTTAGGGAGACGTACTAGGGGTCCAGTGTACACTTGGAAGTGTAGTAGTATTTGTAGTGTGCGACAGGAATCAATCGATTTGCTTCGTATTTCTTACGTACATATAGTAAGAAAAGTCTAAAACAGAAAATGAAGATGTTGCAAGACTTAGATCCTTGCAGAGTGAGAGAAAACACAGGTTTGCAAGGGCATTCACTGGCTTGTCTTTCTAGAAAAGTATGTCAGAGTGTTTTTCATCATTTTAGGATGTTAGCAGTGCATCATAACAAAATGAGGAAATTAGTGAGAAGGTTGTATTATGCAAAAAGTCCAGCACTTAAGCTTAAACAATTAAACAGTGCTCTTTTGCATGGAACTGAATTAGATGTGAAGAAGATTTGTGAAGATATTGAGATTTGTTACTTTGGTGAAAAAGAGGACAGTGTAGAAATTGACACAGTAATAGAAGGTAATGTGGAAGACAATGTACACATTTCAAGTACAGAAAAGTTTGACCAGGAAATTACCAGGTTTAAGGTGAAATCAATTGAAAGGCCTAATTTTACTTGTGGGTGTTGTCGACGAACTCATTATAAGCATCAAACTAGATTAGTTGATTTATATGTAAAAAGTGAAAAGATAAATAATTATGAGTGGAAGGATTTTGCAACTTATTTGTGGGTGGAGAATTCTTTTTTTTTTTTTTTTTATTTTTTTTATTCCTCATTAGCCTTTTCGCCACCCTTGTTCAGTAGTATCCGCCCTGGGCTTTATCTCAATATGCTGGCTGTGGACTCGAGTATGTGCAGCTCTCCAGCCCGGACTGGGCCACAATCTCCTATACCACCATGTGTCTATTATAACACAGCCACACCGGAGGCCGCGATCCGATTCTTCCACTCCGCCTTCACGAAGGACGGACCTATTCCACCGGCCTGCGAGATAGGCTGAGGCCTTAATCATAGGAATTTTCCATTATATACTAGTCTCTTATCCTGTGCCCAAACACAGGTCTGCCTATTATCCAAAATGTTCCAAAAAGAGTAGCCAAAATCTCTGTTTCCTATTTATCAGACCTTTAGAGTCTAGTGTCGCAAAATATCTCATGCTATTTAACCAATCCATGAATGTCGGTGTCTTAGCTTCTACCCAGACTTTACAGATTTCCCTACGGGCTAGCAGCACCCCATAAAAAACTATCTTTACTTTATCATTTATACTGTTATCAAATAGGTCAAGTCTCCCGGTAATAATTAGTTCATGGCTTACCTCTATCGTGTGGCCGATTGATTGTGATAGACAGTTGCTTACCATCTCCCAAAATTCCCTGATGTTTAAACACTCCACAAACATGTGCAAGTCATCCACATTTATATTTCCGCATTTTGGGCATTCAACCCGTCCTCCGGCTTTAAACTTCGATAGTCTGCGGGGGGTCCAATAGGCTCTATGGATAGTAAAGAGAACATTTCTCCTTAAATTTGCAGATTTAACTGTTTTATATAGTATAGTCATCATTACTTGCCATTGATTTTCTGTGGCGATGTCCGGCAAGCAATCCCTCCATAATTGTTCCGGCAGTGTAAACGGGCCGTCTTCCATTTCCACCATTGCCCAGTACCACATCGCAACTTCTTTCTTGAATGTTTGTAAGGAAAATGTCTTGTCTTCAAAGTCACTTTGAAGTCCTACAACAATATCCATCTTGTTTGCCCAGCTTTGTATCTGCATGTACTTAAACTTAGATAACCCTTGCCCCCACAGCTGTGCCGCTTGTGTCCAACCAATCAATGCTCCCTCCGGAAATAGATCTCCCCAAGTTTTTAATCCTGCTGTTTTTAAAGGGACAGCCAATGCGTCTTCTGCCCATAACGGTGATCCTGGTGTGTCCCATATGGATGCCCTGTATCCAAAATAGGTCAACTTTGCTAGTTTCCTAATTTTATACCAGAGCTCTGCTGCCTCCCGTAGGGTTTTTAATCTCACCTTTTTGAAACATTTTGGGTCTGAAAATTTATACATGAATCCATCTTCATTATGGTTACTCAATCTCAACATAGCCAGAAAAATACGCCCAATAGTTGTAGCTTTTGGTATTCCCATTAGTTCCCTCAAGTTCTTTAAACGAAAAGCCCAGTCATATAACAAAAAATCTGGGGCTGCTAACCCTCCCTTGCCCCATCTTCTTCTGATTTTTTTCCAGGATAAGCGAACTGCTTTAGTAGCCCAAATAAAAGAACAAATTTCACTTTGTAGTCTCTTAAGCCCTTTCTTGTCAAAGTCCCAGGGAATTGTTTCAAACAGAAATGTAAGCTTTGGTAGGATCACCATTTTAATCAAGTTGGTACGACCAATCAGAGTGAGAGGTAAATGACTCCAACCTCGCAATGTCTCCCCTATTTCTTTTTTCACCCTTAAAAAATTGATTTTTGTTAATTCCGCTGTATTCTGTGTTATTCTCACTCCCAGATATCTCATCTCCTTCTTACATTCAAAGTTCTCAGTATCCAAGTTCCATGCCATTAGTTCTGTTTTGCTTTCATTAATTTCATATCCTGAAACTCTTTAGTGAGCTTAAAAATATTTTCCATGGATTCTTTCAGATTTGAAGTAAAAATAATAATGTCATCCGCATAAAGACCAATCTTCTTATTCCACTCGCCTGCCCTAAAAGGAGCTATTGCATCCATAGCTCTAATCTTACTAGCAAGCGGCTCTATATATAAATTAAATAATAAAGGGGAAATTGGACATCCCTGGCGGGTGCCCCTCATTATTCTGAAAGAGGATGTCAAAATACAGTTTACCAGCACCTTGGAAGTGGGAGAGCTGTACAATGATAACAACGTATTAGTGTAGCATGGGCCTAAACCTAGATGTTGAATAAGCTTCTTCAGATATTGCCAATTCACGCGATCAAATGCCTTGGCGGCGTCCAGGGCAATAAGAGCAAGAGGGAGATTAAAAACTGTCGCCATATCTATTGCGCCAACCACTGAGAAGGTAAGTTCTTTCAAATATCTACCCTTCATAAAACCCTTTTGGTCATCATGTACTAAAAGTGGAATAACTAAACTTAATCTATCGGCCATGATTTTAGTAAATAGTTTATAATCATTATTTAATAATGATATTGGCCTGTAAGCATCTAAGTATTTGGGTAATTTGCCGGATTTTGGGACCAGTACTATAACTGCCTCATTCCAAGACTTCGGCATTGCTATGTCTCCTCTAAAGATGTTGTTAAAAACTTGCTGTAAGAAAGGAGCAATTAAACCAATCAGAGTTTTATAAACTTCTAGAGGAAGACCATCTGGCCCCGGAGCTTTACCCCTCTTACCCTTCTTAATAGCTTTTTCCACCTCTACCAGTGAGATTTCTGAATTTAGAATCTGTTTATATTGAGTTGGAAGTGGACTTATTAACTGTACCCATTCTGTTATCTCTTGTGAATCTGGTACTAACTCCTCCTTATAAACTGTGGAGAAATACTCGTAAAAAGCTTCTGAAATCTCTCCACTATCTATAATATCTGTATCTCCATCTACTCTTATTTCTTTGATGAAGTTTCGAACCCGATCTTTCTTTGCTTTCCACGCCAAAAGTTTACTGCACCCTTCTCCATAGCTAAAATGTGCCAAATTACTAGCATCCCACTTCTCTTTGTTTCTTGCTGGAGAATTCTTTTGATTTGAGTTCTGATCAGCGTATTTGTAAATATTGTTATGATAAATTAAATCAAAACAGAATGCCTGCTAGAGCTGTTCATAATAATCTGGAGTATGTAGACATTCCTCCTGAATTGATGGATTTAAATACATATGAGTCTATTTTGATTCAATGTGTCCATCCTTTTCAGGCAATTGTTCGCATGGAGCCTAAGATATGGAAATTGCCTCCTTAAGATTTACAGAGAGGATTAAAGGGAAGAGTTTTTTATTTGCCTCTAGATTTCAAGAAAAATATTGATACAATTGGTGTAGAGAAAGTGAAAGAGGAACCTCTGGTTATTCTAGTTAATGGGGTTGCGACAAAGAGTAAGAAAATCTGGCAAGATTTAGTGGATGTTAGGAAAGTCAAAAAGACAACGTTGTATTTGGTCAAAAACAATGAGTACTACAAACCTGTATGTGTTGGAGCAGAGGAAACAGCTGCAGATGAAGACAGTGATTGTTCAGCTGGCCAAATTAAAAAAGTTGATGTGTCTAGAAGTGAAGAAATATATGAACATTATACTGTTCATCCTTTGCATTCCAAAGAAGTAATGGGGAATGCAATTGACTTGTTTCAAATGAAACCAGCAAAAGGAAGTCCCATTAGTGTACGGGAAGAAAGTTTGGAAGCTCGTTGTTTTCCACAGCTATTTCCAACAGGTCGAGGTGGACGATATGACGATCGACCACTTCAAATTCCAGCATCTGAATACCGGACTTTAAGATTATATGCTGAAGATCCAAGGTTTTGTCAATGCATCCCATATTTGTTTCATCTACTGTATGAAAGTGACTTGTCTGGGATTTCTTATGCAGTAAACCATATACTGAAAATGTTTCGGCGAGGGACTTTATGGAGAAAGTCAATCTGCAAGACAATATTTTGGAATCTCATCTAATCAATCTCATGGCATGTCAGCGTGGTACCGAGTATTGGTACCGTCGTCATGGGGAATTGAAATGTATGCTAAGAAACTTAGGAACTCCTACATGGTTCCTCACTCTTAGCTGTGCTGAGTATGCATGGGATGACTTACTTCAATTTCTACGAGAGGCAAATGCAAACATACAAAATATAGAATTCAAAACACCTGGAGAACTGTGTTTTTTGGATCCAGTGAATGTATGCAGATATTTCAATCATAGATTTGAAGCTATGATGTCTTTCATTACCAACAAAAAAAATCCTACCCTTGGAGAGGTTTTGGATTTCTTTTGGAGAAAGGAGTATCAAGCGAGAGGTGCTCCTCACATACATATGTTGTTATGGATTAAAGATGCACCCAAATTTGGAACAGATTCGGATAAAACAGTGATGAGTTTCATTGAAGAGTATTCAACATGTGCTGTTCCGAAAACTACTGAGGAAAACAGTTTAAGGCAACAAGTTTTACGCTTTCAATCCCATCGTTGTGGGAAGTATTGTCTTCGAAAATTCAAAAACAAGATGAGTTCTACACAAAATGTCTTTTCAGCTTTCCACGACCAGTGATTTCTAAAGGAAGAGTAAATAATTTGATGTCTTCTCTACGACATACTGTGACGAGGAAATCACCCAAAACTACATACAATTTAAAAAGAAACGAAGAATCCAAGTACATCAACGACTACAACCCAGTGATTTTGTCCATGTGGAATGCCAACATAGATATTCAATTCGTTGCTGACAACTCTATTGCTGTGGCTCGATATGTGACGTCTTACATCACAAAAAAAGAAAAGACAGAACTGAAGGAAATGTGGGAGGATATTTCACATGAAAAGAGTCTAAGCAAGAAATTATACAGTTACAGTCTGAAGATGTTGTCATATCGAGAAATTGGAGCATATGAATGTTCTGATCGATTGTCATCAGCAAGTCTATATGCCAAATCTAGAACCATCATTTGGGTGAGTCTAGGTCTTGTTGCAACACGAAACCGAGTTTTGAAATCTGTACAGGAAATAGAGTATTTGGCGGAGAAAGAACCAGAAAGTACAGATATTTTGAAGACAAACATGTTGGATATATACTATCCAAATAGAAGTCCTTACCTTGAGAACGCTTGTCTCTATGAAGTTGTGCAAAGATATATTTATAAGAGGAACATCCGAGAAGATATCAATAATGGAATATATGCTGTCATTGGATGTGAAGGATGTCTAGTGAAACAGAGAAAAGGTCATTTGATTAATCATCGAAAATTGAGTTGCGAAAATCCAGACAAAAGGGAATTCTACTATTTGGCTCTTTTGCAACTCTTTAAACCATGGCGTACAGAAGATGAACTACTTGGAGATTTTCTCTGTTATGAAGACTCTTTTAATGCAACCAAGGATACCATAGAATGTCCTGTTTTTCCAAATTATCTGCAAATGTTGAACGATGAAATAGAGCAAGAAGCAACAATTGCTGCAGAGATTGCGAGAGACAGTTCTCAAGACAGTCAGAGTTCTACTTCATTGAGTCAGGATCCACTAGTAGGACCAATTATTCAAAATGAGGCTGCCACTGCCATGGATGAGGTGGAAAGAGCTATGGAACAAGCTGAAGAGGATGTAGTTAACTAAGAAGATTTGGTGAAACAACTAAACCTTGATCAGAAACAGATATATGACGAAGTCACAGAACCGGTTGAACATGGATTCAGTCATGAGAAAAAAGAGTGCTCATGTGCATCATTTAAGCCTGTCCGACTGTATGTGAGTGGAGAAGCGGGAACTGGAAAAAGTTTTCTGATTAAAGCAATTGCAACTTATCTGCAGAAAAGGACTGAATCACCACTGTCTTGTGTTGTTACCGCTCCAACTGGGCTGGCAGCACATAACATTAAAGGGATTACTTTACATAGTTTACTGATGCTACCAGTTGAGCATGATAACAAATTACAATACCACAAGCTATCTGGAGATGCTTGTTCTGAAGTTTCAAGAGTCCTGAAGAAAATGAAACTTCTTATCATTGATGAGGTAAGCATGGTCTCAACTCTAATGCTTGCTTTTGAGCATTTGAGAATGCAAGAAATTCTTAGAACAGACTATGATGTCTTATTCGGAGGAAAGTTGACTCCAGTGAAAGGACAACCAGTGTTTAAAATGGTCACGCATGAAGATACCAGGAAGTGCCTAGGAAGCATTAGAAACGTTAATATATGGTTAAATTTCAAATATGCAAATATGCAGAACTACTTCAAAATATGCGACAGGCAAAGGATGAAGATTATAAAAATATTCTACAAGCTGTAAGAATCGGAAAAGTAAGTGAGCATGGGAAAGAAAATTTACATGCACGATGAATTTCAAATTTGTATCCAAATGAAAACATTCTTCCAGAGAATATTTTTAGGAAAATTAACGAGAACAAATCTGGAATATGTTTGATGCCAACTCTGAAAGAATGTTCCATTTTCAACAACAAAATGTTAAAGTTAGAAAATGAAGAGATTGTGAAACTGGAAGCTATAGATAAAATATAGCATATGGGAGCAACAATTATTTTGTCTGAAAATTTGAAATCAAAATTGGATTCATTAGAGAAGAGTATATCGAAAACTGCTGGTTTTGAAAAGACTCTGAATGTGTGTTTAAATTTTCGTATCCTTTTGAGAAGGAATTTAAATGTTGAAAGCGGTCTGGTAAATGGAGCAATGGGTCATGTTGTTGGTTTTGTGAATTACAAAAATAGAGATGGAATTGAAATTTTAAAAATTAAATTTGATGGCATTGACGAAATAGAACAAATTTGTCGTTGTTCAGCTAGATTTTTGCTTGTAAAAGATTTATATGTTCACCGAAAACAGTTTCCTGTTTGTTTGGCATATGCGGTGACAATTCATAAATCTCAAGGTTTAAGTGTAGATAGTGCTTTGGTGAACATTGGAAGTTCTGTGTTTAAAGAGGGTATGGCATATGTGGCATTATCATGAGTCAGAACTTTATCAGGATGTACTTGATTGAGTGTGATGAAACAAAGATTTGTGCTGATCTAGATTGTGTTAAAGAATACAATAGGTTAAGAAGAGAGTATGCTCCACATTTGCCCCAATATCCTCTGTTTGAAAAACGTGTGGTAGGGCGAAAAAGAAGAAATGAGAATAATTGCAGTGAGGCAAAAAGACAAAAAGTAGATGCAACTGTAATTGTAAGTAGAAAGAAAAAGGATTCTGTTGAAGATGTTGGATTTCAGTTTGAAAACAGTTCTGGTGTCAACTGCTATGCTAATGTAGTGCTTAATGTTGTTTTTTTTCTTCAAAATTTACAAGAACAGATTGTTGAAAATCGTTATCAAACATTCTGCTGTTAATTGAATTCTGTGTTTGAGAAATGTAGCAGTGATAGAGCAAAAATAGAAAGTGTTTCAGAAATTCGAAATCTTCTAGACATATGTTCTGGTCAAAATCAATTTTCACAGAATATTCAGCAGGATTGTCAGGAATTTTTAATGTATATGTTTGATGTTTTGGAAGATGAGGTGTAGATATAAAAAATCTTTTTAGCCTTTCTTATCAATGGCAGCATGACTGCGACAACTGTAGTTTATCAAGTAGTACTAGAATAGACACTGAAAGATTTATATATTTGAGTTTACCAGACTGCAAATCAGTGCCTTTTAAAAATCTAGTTAAAGCAGCTGATCAGAATATGGTGTGTACCCAATGTAAGTCTGCAATGCTGTCCACATTATTTTTACAAACTTATGGTAAATATGTGATTTTAATGTTCCAACGATGTAGACCTGATGGAAGTAAATTGTCAACTTCTATTAAAAATGTTGTGGCTTCTCAGTTATCAATTTCAGGAAGTACCTTTGCAACTGTAGCTAATATTTATCATGATGGTCCTTCAACAACATCAGGGCATTACACATGCTATTTAAAAAGTCGTAAAGGTTGGACCCACTGTAAAGACACTCATTTGACTTTCAAACAATGTTTGCCTTTTGACTTAAAAAATTCATACCTAGTGTTTTTAGAACCAACATTTAAGTTAAGGTAATTGGCCTATGAAGACGGGAGCAGTTAATAAAGGTTAGTTTGCTGTTTAAAATTATATTCTGAGTAAAAGTGATCAAGATAATATAAAAAATTGAGTTATCATATAGGTACTGTAAGTGGATCTCATAGTAAGTGATATCAGTATTATAGAAAATGATGAACATGAGTGAGTCAGAGATGGAATTACGAATATTTAAATATTGTGAAAATGTTGTATGAGCCTTTCTTTCAGAACGTCGGAAAAACGGTAATTTCAGAGTTTCTTTTAATTAATTTGAAAATATAATGATACATCTGACACTATTTGGCCTTAAGGAAAAGTGAAGGAATGAGCAAAGAGTCATGACTGAAAAAAGGAGTATATGAAAATAATGAGAATATTTTAGATGTTCTTGGAGCTTTTCTTCTAGAAAGTCGATGAAATGGATTTTTTAGTGAACAGCAGAGTACTTTCCAACTAAAAGGACCTTCATGATATACTATTTGGCCTAAAGGAAAAGTAAGTGAATCAAAGATTAGTGTACATTTGTGATTTTTAAGTTTAGATGGTTTTTTTTAAAACACAATCTTTTTGATTGTGTTTTTTTTCCCCTGCTGTCATATGATGAGTAGTTTGAACTCACTTTTTTAAGTGAAATTCAATATATTCTGAGAAAAGAAAAAATAAACTATGTAACATGTTGTACAAGTTATTCTATAGTTTGTATTGTGTAATTTAAATTGTATTCCCATTGTCTCACACTCACTTTCCTTTTTCCACCCTCTTTCAGCTCTTTTTACTCACTTATAATGTCTTTCTTTCACTCTCTTTCAGCCCCGTTCCTTTACTCCACTTCTTTCACAACCCCTCATTCTCATTTCAACTGTCTGCATCCCCTCTCTCCCTTGCATAACTATTCAGCTTTCAGTCTCTCTGCTTTACTTCCCTTTTCCGTCTTTTCCTCCTTTGCTCTTTTAGTAATTCCTCTTTACTCACTCAGCAGTATTGTCGCACTCTATCACTATAAATCACCCACTCTCACTCGCTTATCTTTGTTTGCTCCTTTCTTTGGACCTCTTCTCTCTATTTTCCGTTCACTACCTCTATGTCCTCAGTCCCTCACTCTCCTTGTGTTATGTTCACTTGTGTTTATCTACCTTCTATCATTTCCCTTACAATAACTTCACTGCTTCTCTCTCATCGTTCTTCAACCCATTTCTTTTAGTCCGGTTCTATTTCTACCCCTCATGTCCTATCTTTCAGTGTCCTTCTCTTTACTTTCATCACCGAATCACTTTCTCTCAGTACCACTGCTTTAGTCCTCTTCTCCTTTCTTTCCTTCTTTTGCTTACTTACTAATTTTTCTTTCCTCACTCATTGTACTCCACTTCACTCAGTCCTTCCCTTAGTCTCTCTGTCTACTAACTTCCTCACTCCTTTTCCCTCAATCCTTCTACATTATCCTCTCTCTCTTCATCCCCTCACTCTATGACTCTCCTTCACTTACTCTCAGTTATCTTCCATTCCTCATTCTTCTAAATGCATCCTTAATTAGACTCCTTTCCCTCTCAGTCATTATCTTTTTACTTACTCCTGTTTCCTGATTTAGTTTTGCTAACTCATATTCTTTTAGTATCTTTCTTACCTTCAGTTCATTTTTCTCTTCTTCTCTTCCTTTCTGTCAGTGAATCTATATGCCTTACTCTTAGTAATTTACTCTCCTTCTATTTCTTTTTCCCTCTTTTTGTCCTTCTACCTTACTTTATTTCCCTTTCTGTGTCCTTCACTCTTACTTTATTTCTAAATACACTGTTATGATTTTTAACCTCTTCATTTGTATCTTTTTATTTTAAAATACATATTTTACTAATTATAACTTATTTTTTCTTCTCTCTTTCACAGATACAAAATGTAGTAAAAAAATGTAATTAAAGTTACATTTATTATATGGTAAGTGTGACTAAAAAAATTTAGTTTGTCATCACCCTTTGCTTTAACCTCACTACTATTTTCTCAACCTACCTCACTCCTGTTTCTTTACTCTGCTTCCCTCACTTATTCATATTCTCCATGTTTACTACCCTTTCCCTATTTCCCCTCCCACATTCAACTTCTTTCAGTCCCCATTCTTTACTTCCCTTACCATCTGTACCCTTCCTTTGCTCCCTCACTCATTCTCTTTCCCTTAATCATTTACTTCACTCCTACACACACACCTCCCCCCCAACACACACACACACCTCTGACATACACCCCACACACACACCACACACACACCTCACACACACACAGCCACACACACACTCCTCACACACACACACCCACACATCCCACACACACACACACACACTCCACAGACATACCCCCCACCCCCCACACATATCTCACACACCCACACCTCCACCCACACCCAAACACCCCACACACACACACCCACACACACATTACACACCCACACCCCCACCTACACCCACTGACTCCCTAGGGAACACCAGGACCAGTAAACTTACCGGACTCGCCAACGGGCAGGGCCGTGAGGTGAACGGCGGCACTTTCCATTCCTGGCGGGAGCGCTGGGAGACTCGAAGAACCACAGACCCCAGCAGCCTCAGGGGCGGCGCGCCCGTGACGCGCTTGGAGCGCCCGGAGGCGCTAGATAAACGCTGACCCCACTCGAGCTCAAGGGGGAACACCAGGACCAGTAAACTTACCGGACTCGCCAACGGGCAGGGCCGTGAGGTGAACGGCGGCACTTTCCATTCCTGGCGGGAGCGCTGGGAGACTCGAAGAACCACAGCCCCCAGCAGCCTCAGGGGCGGCGCGCCCGTGACGCGCTTGGAGCACCCGGAGGCGCTAGATAAACGCTGACCCCACTCGAGCTCAAGGGGGAACACCAGGACCAGTAAACTTACCGGACTCGCCAACGGGTAGGGCCGTGAGGTGAACTGCGGCACTTTCCATTCCTGGCGGGAGCGCTGGGAGACTCGAAGAACCACAGCCCCCAGCAGCCTCAGGGGCGGCGCGCCCGTGACGCGCTTGGAGCGCCCGGGGGCGCTAGATAAACGCTGACCTCCCTCTCGAGAAGCCCGGGAAAAGGGCGGGCCCTCTTTGGCCCTCAGAGGCCGGAGGAGGTCGGGGTGGGGGCACCCCCCTAACATTTCTATTTTAAGGTACCGGATTGTACTTTTGACTATGTGCCTGGGGAGATGCCCTGTGAACTACTGACATCATTGTACCATATTTGCGTAGGTAACACCAAGCTAATGATATCTAGCTAACTGTTTTGTCGTGCTCGGCAACCCGTGTGGATATTCATATCCTTTCCCATATATTTGTTCACTGAACTGCACAGCATATCTTGTTGTTTGATTCCACCTTGTGATCGGTTTAGTAATTACTTACTACTTTGACATGTCTCCAAGGAGTAGTCGCAGCAGAACAGCTGCTGCTGGGGGTGGTCCAGTAACCGGCCCTATTGATAATGTTATCATCAAAGCTAATGATGCCATAAATCAGGGTATCTCACTCTTAGAACAGAGGGTTTCTCAAGATCTGGCCCACGCCAGACGTTCATCCCTTGGTCTCATTGCTTCTGCCACTACACCCAACCACGTAATGCCTAATAATATCAGACCTTTAGTGGATATACTGGCTGATATTCACACCATCCCTAGCGAGGTAGATCTATCTGCCTCAATTCCTTTGATAGAATCTGAGACAGATATTAGTATGGACTTAGAGAAGACCCCAGACCTTCACATCAATCCCACTCCTGAAGTAACACCAGCAGATAATACGAGGCATTTAAGAGGTAGACGCGAGGGTGCCATCCAAAAACATAAACAACACGCACCGAAGCATTGGTCCCCAAAGGTTAGAAAATACGCTCTGCCCAAAAGAAAAACTAGGAAAGGCACTAACTCCAACCCTCATCTAGAAATGAGCAAGACAAAGGAGACCATTGATGAGGACGAAAGAGAGGAGGAGCAGCAGGGTGGGATACCTGATAAGGATGGTAAAATTAATGACAATACCGAGATCATAAAAGATCATATGCTACAAGGGTTGGGTGAGTTACTTAGTATTTATCTGTCCCCTATTGAAAGTAGGCTCATTCGGATTGAAAAGCAAATAGCCGAATTGAGCATCCCTATCAATAGTCTATCTAAAGAAGGCGCTGTAAATGGTGTAATCGAATCTACCACCACTAAAACAGTAGGCACTAAACCTAATATCTTACAAACAACGACTACAAATACAAATACTGTCGCCAAACTCCCATTGGTTCCATCTAAAGGGACCAATGCTAGCCAGTCAACAGTTAATCCCAGTACCAATAACGTAGCTCCAGACACAAGGAGGGTCCAAAACACTAAACCATCTAATGGGACGAATGTGAGCCAACTTCTGAATCCCGCAAGCAGTTCCCACATGGTCCAACCGCCACAAAAAACAACAAGGCAAGTCCCCTCCCGTATTAACCTTCCACCGGAATGTGGGGCATTTGTGCTGGTTCTAGTTAATGTCTCTAAACTAAGGAAGGACCAAGATGAAACTCCCATATCCCTCAAAAACAAAACCTTACATTGGTTAATTGCAAATTGCAATTTTCCTATAGAAGGTGCAAGGGAGATTATTAACACCCAGAGAGTGGGCTGGATAGGCCCACTCACGAAAAAGTTTGAGGGTGATTGTGTTAAAATCCACAATGGGCAGAGAAAACATTAGCAAGTGCCCCATTACCCTCACCACGGGAATTTAACACTACACTCCTTCCATTAGGTTATTTTTACAGACATTTGATACCACCTAAACAAGCCATGGTGAATTACCCCATAATCCCTTATCAAGATTTAAATTTTGGAGCAAGGATCAAATCACCACTCTTTACTCAAAATCAAGATTTCACTCTTAATCACATGAATGGCCGCAACTGGCAGAACTAGGCTCCTATGTCAGTACCTTTTCCCCATCCTTTGTACCATCCGCAACTCTCAACCATACACCAATATAACCATAGAGATAGGTCCTATCCTGCCCCTGACTTCCATCAGTTCACCCCGATAACTGAAGTTAGGCCAATATTTAATATCCCTACTCACAATCGGTTTGACTATTTTTCCAACTTGATGAGCAGGACTGACTGGATACAATGGCTAAAAGTAATACTATCACCAAAGTCACAGTCAGCAAACCAGAGGGACATTCAGCACCAGTTGCTGATTCTCAGGACCCAATAGGCCCTGTGAAAACCACGCTTACTAACGGTACTTTGCCTGTCGTTGCTAATATAATTGATGATGAAGGAGGAAGTACTGGGGGTAGGCCTGGGAAACGTTGTACTTCCAATGGTCTATCTATTCTAAGCTGGAATGTTGCAGGATTGGAATCCAAGTTACTGGACCCTGCATGGACTGAGATAATTAATGATGCAGATATTCTCTTGTTTCAAGAAACATGGGCTGTTGGGAATCTGTACATAGAGGGCTATCATTGTTTTAGTCTAACATCACCTAAACCCAGTTTTGACCGAGTTGCGGGTGGCCTATTCATTGGGATTAAGATCTTGGCAGGAGGTACAATTAGAGACCTGCAGAGTGTTAATCCTGATAATCCCAATATTCAAATTCTTGAATATAAGTTAAAGTCAAAGACCACGGTTTATTTAATTAATTTTTATAACAACGATTTTTACTGTGTACCGAACAAGAACCTTCTGACACTATCTAAGGTTTTAAGTAAATTGGAATGTCTCTTATCACCCAATACTGATTCAGGTATTCTAATAGGGGGCGATTTTAATGTGAAACTTACAGAATGTTATGGGCCGGGAAATCAGACCTATCTAGATTCAGCGGAACGCAGAGGTTTGGAATTGTCTAAAATATTAACTGAATTTGACCTTGCTGATGCTATGAAAGTAGGGCATAACACTAATTCCCCCTATATACCTACATTTATTAGCAGGGATAGCAGCTCTACTATTGATTATGTATTCACGTCACCACTGTTAACAGATTGTATAGTCAATACTTCTGTGGTACAAACATCTTTTAGTGATCATAATCCACTGGTTGTAATTTTAAACCTCGCACCAAGCCCGATCTTTATGAATTTAAATGGTGCTAGGGACATCACACCGTCAATTGACGGCCTCCGCCTGAAATTGAGGGGAGTTGACTGTGGGGCCATTTTAGACAGTGTACTTAAGTCACATTTAAACTTGATTGATTCTTGTTTGTTCCCAAGTGGTAATCATGATAAATTAATTGCTGATTTTGAAGTATTGTGTTTAACCATTAAAACCCTTTTGTCAGTTCCATTACCCAGGGAAGGCAGAGAGCCAAAGTGGTTTGATTCATCTTGCTCCTTGGCAAATAGAGAACTAAGAAAGGCACTTTCTGCCAAACCTAGGTGTAAAGTTAGTGTCCAATCTGCCAGGAAAAACTATAAAGCTATAATATCTGAGAGGAAGGCTAATTTACTATCCGAACAGTGGGACTCTTTGGTGATCAGCGAAAAATCTGGGTGGCAGCGGCCCATTCTGGTCTGCTGTTAGAAAAACCAGGGAAATGGGAAAAAAGCTCAGCCAAATTAGCTGTAACATAACAAGTGCAGCATGGGAGATCCATTTTTCCAGAATCTATGCAGCTCCTCCTGAGGAGCATCTTCCTTTGTCTAATCTAGGACAATCAGGTGGCCTACAGATTCGGGATTATGAAGTAAAAATAGCTATATAAGAGAGTCTGGGTAACAAGGCCCCCAGACCTGATGGCCTTCCCATAGATATTATTAAACATAATGTTGATTTATGGACACCAATACTTCTTAATATTTTTAACTGTCTCCCGAAAGCAGCCATGCCGGCCACATGGGCAACCAGTATTATCGTCCCAATCTACAAAAAGGGAGACAGGTCAGATCCTGCGAATTATCGCCCCATCTCCCTTTTGGATAACACCTTAAAAGTTTTGGGACGCATAATCTATAATAGAGTACTGGATTGGGCCATTGATACAGATTTTCTGGACCCTTGTCAGATGGGGTTCCGAAGTGGGGTGGGAACAGTGGAGCAATGTCTAAATCTGAAATTAATAATTGACAAATATAGTGTTGCCCGCTCATCTCCTACCTACCTTGCTTTCATGGATCTTTCATCTGCTTTCGATCTTGTGAATAGATCCAAACTCTGGTCAACTCTTTTACTCAATGGCCTCGATGACACTCTTGTAAAATTTTTAGCCTACCACCTTATTGACCTGAAAGCACGGGTACGTATCGGGATGGGGGGAGAGGTCTCAGGAGCCATTGACATAGGGAGGGGGGTGAGACAGGGGTGCGTTTTAGCACCTCTGTTGTTCATCATCTATATCAATGGTTTATCTAACTGTCTGAAAAAAACCACCACAGATGTTCCAACAATTTCAGGGAAACTACTACCAATGCTTTTATATGCAGACGATGCGGTGCTTATGGCCCGCACTCCAAATGCTCTCCGTCTGCTTGTACATAGTTTTGTGAATTTTATGGAGGGTCTGGATCTGAGGGTAAATTTAAAAAAATCTTTTATTATGTCCTGTGGCCCTGGCAAAAGGAAACTCAATACTATACAGATAGGTACAGATAAACTAGAATCTGTCCCCAAATTCCCTTATTTAGGGTTGGTTTTCGCTGCGAACGGCTCGTGGAGTGGGCATTTGGCCCACGCCACGAGCAAGTTCTCGAAAGCCAACAACTCTGTTTTGAGTCTCCCCTGCCCAAAGAAAGTTGGTGCCACTAAGGCTATTTTAAAGATTTTTAAACTGCAGTGCTCACCTGTTGCCTCGTATGGAGCTGAGGTATGGGGGTCGGGGAGCAGCCTTTGCATTCAAAGGGAAGAAAATCGCTTTTGTAGAAAAGTGTTGGGCGCACCGATCTCCTCATCTGATTTTATTTGTCATAGTGAATTAAATCTTCCATATTTAAGTGATTTTATTAGAGCTAGACCAGCACTCTTCTGGATTAGAATCTGGAGGAATGATGCTGCTGCCCTTACACAAAACATTATAAAGGACTGCTTAAATTGTGATCATGGAATGGAAATCCCATGGCTCTCAGAAGTCCGTAAATCACTTAATGAAGTTGATAAAGGTACTTTGTTTACTAATCCTAGGACTATTGAAACAAAGGATAAAATCGAGGTTAAAAATGCACTGTATGCACTTTACAATAACGAACGGACAGGAAGTGAATCAAAGAAATCAAGTGTTATGAAATACATAGGAAATGAATTATGTAGACAAACTTTGCCGCCTTATCTTTCCCTTCCCATGACCAGCTGGGAGCGATCATTATTGTTTCGCTTAAGGGCGGGTACTGTAAAATTTCTATTGTCTTTTCCTTTGGGATATCGGCATAGCGCTGATTTCACTCCATGCCCCTGTGATGGTGTGAGTACACAGGATGATTTGCACTTCCTATTTTTCTGTAAATTTTATCTCAGATTTATTAAATGTTTTTTAATTCCTTATTTCAAAAAGCACAGACCACTCACACTCAAAGAATCATACATTATGTTGGTTATTTTGGGTAACGATGAATTGACTTTCCGCACCAGCACTTTCCTAAGATCGGCCATACGAGCCCGTAAAACGATGGAAAATCCCTGAATATAATTAGTTTTTAAATGCTGCTACAATGTAAATAATATAATTAAATGAAGTGCACTGCATTGTTATTGTATGGAATTGTATGATATGAAATCATGTAATACTGCTGTATATTATGAAATCATGTAACGCTGTTCTGTATAACACTGTTTCATTTGTTTGTATATTTTATCTAATCAATTGTTGTTGTCATCGGTACTTTTATGAATTTTATGAAATTTGAATAAAGGTCTTTTGAACTTGAACACTGACTCCCTATAAGTCACCCACACTGCCTTACTTACCTTTCTTTCCTGTTTCACTCAGACTCTTTCAGTCACGCCTTCCTTTACTCTCTCTCTCTTTTCTCTCTTTCACTCCCCATGTCTTACCCTTATTCACTTTTATCCACTCTCTTTCACCCCTCTTTACTTACACTCACTGCTCTTTTCTCACCCTCCCTCACCGTTGTTCATTTATTCTGGTTCCGTCACTACCCCTCATTCCCCATTCTTTACTGTCCTTCCTTTTACTTTCAACACCCACTCACATTCTACCAGTACCTCTACTTTAGTCTTCTTTTTCTCTCTTCCCTTCTTTCGCTCCCTTATTCATTTTCATTTTCTCACTTACACCCTATTACACCTTCTCTGTTTTTTACTATGTAATAAACAATCCCTCTGTGTTGCTCCCTCTAGCTCTTTTTCTCTTAACATTACTCTCTCTGTGTTCTTCCCTCATGCTTACTCTTTCTTTATTTTTTTTTTGGGTGCGCGCCTCGGTGCGCGCCCTGGTGCACCTACCGGTACGCATACCCTGCAGAAAAAAGATTGACAGAGATTCTTTAAAAATATAGGTTTATTTTTATAAATTAAAGGTAGTTATAAAAAGAACTGTTTTTTTATTATTTTTGGTGGTTTTATATAATTTTTTATTGTATTTTTGAAAATTTTTAACTTTTTTGGGCTTTTCTGAATAGTTTTATATTTTTTTTGTATTTTTTATGGGGAGAAACAAAAAACAGGGAATTGTAAATGGCTCAACTGGAGGATAAAAAACAGAAAAAATTTGGTTTTTTTCGGGCACTTATGGTTATCACCAGCACAGATGATAAGTTTTATACTTTGCTCACCATAGCAAAGTGTCTTTCCACAATATTTGCACACGATTTTAAAATCTGCAAACTTGGGTTGTATGATAAGCATCGTCTCTCTTGCCTCTGAACCCGATGGAGTGGGTTCTTTGGATGTTGAGGGTCTGGATGTTGATGGGGGTAGCTTACTGCAGAGGTCCCTTACTTCTGCAGCAGAATAGTTGTTTGGGTGCAAACGCATCATGTGCCGAATCATAGTATGATTCCCGAAGGAATATTTTTTGTTAGGGTTCCCCCTGGACTGCTCAGCACCACAAATCAGACAAGTCACCTTTGCAGCGTTGACTTTTTTGAAACCCCTTGGGATTTTGTAGAACTCCCATACGAAGTGCTCTTTTGGTTTGTAGGGCTGATTATCTTCAGGCAGGAAATGCCTTGTCTGTTCCTCCTCTACATCATCCTCCTCCTCTTCTTCTTGACCACCAATGTGATCTTCTGGTGGTCTTTTTGATGGTGGTGGTGGTGGTGGTGGGGCAGATGCTCCAGCTGCTGATATGACTGTGGCCATCTCTGTAAGGAAAAAGCAGGTCTTCCTCACTCAAATAACAAAGTGAAAATGAGGAAAAAAGGTGGGGGCTTTCATCATTTGGAAAACAAAAGTGCTCTTAACCAATGAAAAGTGTTATTTTCAAGTCACATGACCAGGGCTTTCATCATTTGGAAACCAAAAGTGTTTTGAACCAATGAAAAGTGTTATTTTCAGGTCACATGACCCGACACGCTACGCGCCCCGCCTGGCGGCGCTTACGTTGCGCGATCGTATGCGCTCGGGTGCTTCCGGGTGCGCTTACGCCGTGCGTCATATGACGCATCACGCGGTTACGTGATACGTCACGATGTTGTTTTCATTCGCGGCAATAGCGCTAACAGGGCGCTCACCAGTACGCGCCCCGGGGCGCGCCGTAACATTGCGCTCACCGGTGAGCGCATCATTATGCACCCCGGGAGCGCTCCGGGGCAGAAAAAATAAATAAATAAAATAAACATAAATTAAATAGTATTACATAATTATAAAATATAAAATTCATTATAAAAAATATTACATTTCATACCTATAGAGATTTGCTGTTAAAAAACCTATGAAATTCACTGAAAAAACCATAGGTTTCACACCAGTTATAGTTAGGATTTAGCATTTAAAAAACCTATTAAATTCACTGAAAAAAACATAGGTTTCACACCAGTTATAGTTAGCTGGAAATTTTACTCGCATAAAACCATTGAAATTCCCACGTTATAGTTAGTTGGACTCACTATAACTTGCGCGTGCAATGCACTGCTGATGACGTCACATATTACATCACTCATGACATGGTCAGTGACATCACTCATGACATCACTGATGACACCATCCTTGTGACAGAGTGACAGACCTCCTTTCACTGTAATGTAACCCTTGAAACACATATTCAAAAATAGAAACTAAAATTTTCAAAAAAATTGAGATACCCATATCAGTTACAACAACCAATTCAGTAATTCCACCATCCATATACACATCCACTTATTCACTAACAGTTCTACATAGTCACTCATACATATACTCACTCATCATATGTAGTGATACACCTATACATCCTGTTACACACCGACAGTCATCTAAAAGTTACTCACACACATACTCACACATGCAAATAAACTATTGAACATCCATTTATTTGCATATACAGCTATACACACACTACCACCTTACTTCTAAGGAAACTTACACATACTTACTCTCTTAAACAATCACTTATAGAAACACATACTTTAAACAGAAATTCTTATAATCTCTCACTCTCACATATACTCACTTATATACATCAATACTCACATATACTAGATTAAAACATATGTAGTTACTGATAAAGACACTAGTGAGACAGTCATTCACTCACTAACACACACATGTACACACTCATCCACCCATACAGTCCTGCACATATGCTGTCTTCAAAACACATACAAAGAGAGAGTCAGTCATTCATGCTTCTATGTGCTAAGTAATACCCCCACCAAACCATACAAACACTCATACTGATACTAAAAAAAACATCTAATAACCCATATACATACACATGTAGCTACTCACCAACCCATGTAGCCACTTATACACAAAGTGAAACACTAATACATATATTTAAATATTTAAACATTACTCACTAATATATGTATTCACTAAGATACACTTAATAAGCGAGTTAACCAATCAATGTTTTAAAAAAAAAACATCCATGTAAACACTTATTTAAACATTTATTCTTCCATCAACTTTTACATATACATATATAACACATAATTTTTTTTTTAATGTTACACATTCACTGGATGGTGTCATCATTGATGTCATGAGTGATGTCACTGACCATGTCATGAGTGATGTAATATGTGACGTCATCAGCAGTGCATTGCACGCGCAAGTTATAGTGAGTCCAAACGCGAGATCACTCAAGGGCCGGTGCTCTTTTCAGTGGCGGTGCAAGCCACTCAATATAATCGCTCCATTTGCCCACTTTGCAAGAGAAAAAAAGGCACTCCGAGAGACGTTTCCTTCTGCTGTTTTTATTCCGGACCAAACAAATGCGTTTCGGCGACCTGCCTTCCTCGGTGTTTGTCGACACATCGGGAGGCCGCCATACTTTTTCAATACTACTGGTGTGTGCCACAATTGAAAAGGGACTCAACCTTCCCGGCAATGGGCGCCATCTTTTAACATGCAATTTAACACATGAATATCTAGCCGTATATCGGCCTTTCAAAGTTACTAAACATATTTCCATTAACCCTGGTTCGGGATTAAATGTCAACGATGCCCTGAATTATGCGGTCTTCTGGTTGTCTCTATCAATTATATAGGAGAATTTATCATGCCGTGGATCGGCCTATGTCCCTTTTATTTACATTGTACACTCACTTCCTCAATAATATATGCATGTTCAATAACAGGTACATGATTTCAATTCACTAAAAGCATTCAAATTACTGTATGCCACAAAACATTTTAAAGGTACATGATTTCAATTCATTAAAAGCATTCAAATTACTGTATGCCACAAAACATTTCATTTAATTTATCTTCACACTGTGCATCAAATTTTCTTCACTAGACTTACAATTCGCCAATTCATTTTGTAATTTTATGACTGGTCTTGAGTTCTTCCATTTACATTCACTTTTACTCCACGAAAGGATTAACAATGTTCATACTATGCCGTACAAGGTGTGTTTACGTGCGATCTATTCTATGTCCAACTAACTATAACCTCCCTGAAACCTAAGGTTTTTTCAGTCAATTTCTAAGGTTTTTTAAATGCTAATTACTAACTATACCGTCTCTGAAACCCATTGCTTTTTTCAATAATTTTGAGGTGTTTTATTTGATATTTTGTAACTTTAATATCCAAAACATCGTTTTTGTAATTTTTTGTGTGTTATTAAAAGTATATCATGTCTTCTTTTTTATTAAATACTAAAAAAATTATTTTTTGTGAAGTGGAGTCATGCACCCATCATGTACCTATCTTGATGGGTGCGCGGATTCAAACCGCCATATTGGTGAAGTCATGAAGGATGTGCATTTCAGTCAGCCACTCCGCTTACTCTTACAGGGAAGGAACTACAACACATCATGTCCTAGGGCTTCCCTGCAGTGATCTGCTGATCACAGGTCTAGTTGTCAGGATGCCACTGACACACTGCGGTCAGCAAGGCTGACAATTCACATCAAGTCGCGATTGCAGATGGCTCAGTCCAGTGGCTGTGCACAGGCTGAGTGCTTCAGGTACCCCTAAGTCTGTGCATCTCAAGTCAACGTCACATGGCTGTGGACCCTTGTTGACAGCTGTCTCCGGCCTTCACTGTGGTCAGTAGGGCTCACAATTTAAGATTAGTACTGATGCAAATTGTGTAAGAGACTATAATCGGTTAAGAAGACCAAATGCTCCTAATCTGTGTAGCTCAAGTCAATGACACATGGCCATGGGCCTTTGCTGACCGCTGCATCCAGCCTACACTACGGTCAGCAGGGCTCACAATTCAAATTTAGTCTTGACTATTTAATTTCAGAGTCCAGTAGGCAACTAACTATAACGTACCTGAAACCTACATATTTCGACAATGTATTCCATAGATATTTCATCGTTTGTTCTACACGCCTACAATGCGGTCAGCAGGGATCACAATTCAAATTCAGTCTTGCTTTATTAATTGCAGAGTGAACTGTACTCTATGTCCTCGGATTTTGTCAAGAGGAAGTGACAAAAAGCATTTCTCGTTGTCTGTGCTGACTACTGCCTTCGATCTACACTGCAGACAGCAGGCCTCACAATTCAGATGTAGTCACGATTGCAGATGGCGCAGTCCAGTAGACAACAGACATTGCTGCCAGTGCGGCCCACCCACACCACGCATAATCACTGGCTGCGCATATGCTAAATGCTTCTGATGCCCCTATCTCAGTGCACCACAACTCATGGACCCTTTATGATAGAATCTTGTGTGTATGATTTCAGATCTGATGCCCCTTCCACAGTGCACAATAAGTCATGGACCCTTTACAATATAATCTTTTGTGTGTTATTTCATATCTGGTGTCCCTATCTTAGTGCAGCACAAGTCATGGACCCTTTATGATTGAATCTCTGTGTGTGATCTGATGATTACTGTTGTACTTGTTGCCAGTATTAACCATTCGCTGAGGGCTGGCTTACACTCAGCCCACACGCATCGAGCACAGACGTCACTGGAAATGTGACCCTGGTAATAAAATGGGGCTGAGAGTGCCCATACCCAGTTCCACTATCTATCTAACTGTGTTTGTGTGTTTATTATGTAGGCATGATGCCCCTGGACCCTACCACATTACATTGTGCTGTTGACTGCGCATGCAACCATGTTACTTCTGGCAGTTGGGAAGACCTTGGTTATGTGACTTTGTCTGGGTAGAGACTGGGTGATTAGAGTACTGCAAGGAGAGTGTATGGTGAATTTATAAGTGCTTGGGGATTGGTGGGGTGATTGGATAAGTAAATATGTTGACAGATGTGTCTTGACCACGATCTTTCATATGTGGAAGTATGGATGAATGTAGGGTCAGTGATTTCCCCTACCTTCCATGTAGGCCACATTGTGGGACTTGGGTCACAGGGTAACATATTGGTGCTTGCAGCCTGGGTGGCACGAATACTGCAACAGAGACACCCACATCAGTTGATTCCTCATACAGCCCAGGATGGAACCATGCCCAGAGATCTGGAGTCATTGCTCACAGCCTCACACAGGACTGGCATACGCCAGGCCAGCCCATTCCGCTTACGCTTACAGGGAGGGACGATAACGCTACATGGCTCAGGTTTTCATTGTAGTGATCTGCTGTTCACAGGTCTAGTTGTCAGTATGCCACTGCCACTCCCTCACGGCTGGTTTACACCCACAATACACCCATCATGCACAGGCATCACAGGACATGTGACCCTGCCAATAGAAAGGCCCAGGCACACGTACAGGACACCATTTCTACTCTGTTTGTGTGTCCCTGTGCATCACATATATGCATTTGGGCCTAGGGCACTACGACCTCACAGTCCACGGAGCTTACATGACGGCTACCACCCCACCATAGACAATCATAGAGGCACCATGATTGACGGTGTAAGACTTGGTGGCACTGGGAAAAAGGCGTCCGGCATAGGCACACTGTCACAGGTCGGTGACTTTCGGTGCACGGAGGTAGGGGCACAATCAGTACTGAGCGGGTGTGCATGTGATGATGGCACGTCCTGGTTGTCCAGACTGGAAAGGCATTGTGTGAGCCCACTGGACCACAGTGTGGCGGGCAGCATGGGCCTACTGCCACATGGCTTTGGCTCCCGGGTCACAGGTTTAGCTGCACCTTAAGGGCTGAGCGGCTGTGCAGTCTGCGATGTTGCCCTGTGCATTGATATGTTCTCAGCCATTGCAATATCAAGACGCAGAATCAAATGTGCAACCTTCTGGCTGCCAAGGACGCGGGCCCCGGCATTAGAGCTCACTTCAGCACGTGGTGGGCCCTCTCAGACACACGCCGGTGGCAGAAGGTGAGCAGAGAGGCTTGTTTGCACAGTGGTGTGCAGTCAAATCTGCGTGGTGGGAGTGGCTGGTGTGCTGCAGCCTGGGTGTGCAGGGGTGGGCAGATACCTCTGGGTGGTGGGGGTGGATGGTGTGCAGCAGCTTGGGTGGGCAGGGGCAGGCAGACACCTCTCAACGGTGGAAGTGGCTGGGTGCGGCAGCCTGGGTGCGCAGGAGCTGGCAAGACATCTCTGGGTGGTGGGAGTGGATGGTGTGTGCGCAGGAGTGGGACAGCAATGAAGGTGTGTGCAGTTGTATGTACTCTGCCATTACTGATTCTATACTATGTTTCAGATGAGTGAGCTTGAGGGCTGCAGTATGTCCCGGCACGTGGTTGGAGACACACTGATGGCAGAAAAGCGAGCAGTGAGGCCTGGGTGCGCAGGGGAGGACAGTCACCTCTGGGCAGTGGGAGTGGATAGTGTGCAGCAGCCTGGGTGCGCAGGGGCGGGCAGACACCTCTGGTCGTTGGGGACCACCACCCACCGGGGCTTTTGAATTTTGGGGGTGGGGCCGTGCTCCCCCTCTCGAGTCTTTGATGACCCTGGGAACCCCCACCCCCAGGACCAGCTCCTACAGTGTCCTGGGGTGCCTACCCCGGGACACTGCTGTTTGCTATGGTAGGGCGGCTCCCACCTACCATAACAAACTGCTTTCCTATTTGAAAGAGAGAGCAGGAAACCTGCTCTCTCTTTCAAGTAGGAAAGCAGAATATTTTTCGTCAGAGAGAGCAGCATGTAAGCTGTTCTCTCTGACGAAAAGCAATGCCGGCTCCCGAAGGACGTGGGGAGCCGGCTGGGACCGGGGGGGCATTGGGGCTCACCCCACGGTCCCCAACATTATATTACAGCCCCGGGGGATGGGGTCCCCAGGGATTATAAAAAATTTGTGATAGAGGCTATTTTTTTTACGGTAGATTTACCGTACGCGTACCATGCACGTATGTACGACGTACGGTGTGAAGTCTGTAGGTCATCCCGTAAGCGTCCCTAAGCAAGAAAAATAAAAATATTTTTGGATATTTATGAAGTGTATGTGTTTAAAAAGAGCCCTTGTGTTTATTGGCAGATTTTAGTCCCGTCACAAGTAAGTACCGATGCAGAGTCTAAAGTTCATGAGGAAGACTCTGTTCCCTTCATCTGTAAAATGTACACCATCTCTCCTATAGATGCCTTACGTATTGAAACGCAGATTATTGTTGTAGATGGACCCCATTCTATAGTCCCTGAGAAAAGCAGAAACAGATTTATTCACGTTTCCTAGCTTTCTCAATGTGTGGACAAACTTGATTGGACCAGTTCCAATTTTGCCTTTGGCATATATTAGAATAGACAAAGGTAGTTTGGGGGAAAAGTGACATCAGTTCAGTAAAGGTGTCCTTCATAAACATTTCCAGACCTACCCCAGTCAAAGTGCATAGGTCAGTGCCACCACAGTGCACAATTATGACGTCGGAGTGTTGGAGATGCAAAAAGGATTTCACCAATGGCATCGATTGGTGCCTCTTTAACCCTCTCTGTCCAATCCATTTAATGTCTACATTTGGTAAACCTAAGTCGTTGTGAATTCCTTACTGTTCTGCGTAACTTTGACTCCAGAAAATATAGCTGTGTCCCACAATCCACACTCTAAGCATCTTGAAGAGAGGTCTGGTTGCACTCAGATGGTCTCTGTAAATGAAAGGGCAGTTTGAAGAATTCTTTTTCTAAAATGGTGGATAAGTGGAGTTTTGAAAAAAGCAAAGAAGTGATTGGTTGTTTGAAAACCTTTTAGATAGAAAACTAGGGTGCGATTTTCTGTTTATTAAAAGCCTGTTATTTATAGGTTAGGAACAAGTGATAGAAAGAAACATTACTAAGATAAGCTGGTATATTGACAAGTCAAGCACACTTGCTGTTTTGATTTGCAACAATGTATGATGAACTTTTCACTTGTGTGCTCAGTCAGGTGTTGCCTGAAGTGTTTCTATGGTAACTGGCAGAATGTGGAATGGGGGAAGAGTTGACAGTTTTGTCAGGTGGAAAGGGTTTAAAAGTTCAAGCAATAGAAAAGTGTGTTTTGTTTTAATTTAATGTGGGAATAGATGTGATTTGTTATTTATTTGTATATGTGTGTAGATTGACAGGAAAAGTTTGCTATGTGCTATAGGACTTCCTGACCCCCTAGGGCTGCGTAGGGGGTTTTACAATGATCCTCAAGGTAAAAATCTTTGATTTTTTCTTGCTTAGGTACGCTTGCGGGACAACTTACAGACTTCGCACCGTACGTGCATAGTACGCGCACGGTAATTCTACGGTAAAAAAAATAGCCTTTATCACTAATTTTTTATAATCCCCGGGGACCCCATCCCCCAGGGATTCTTTTTTTAAAATTCTTTTTTTTTTTATAAAAACACCTGTGTGGAGAGGCTTAAGCCCCCCCACGCGCCCCGGGGACCGCCACCTCCCCAGGGCTCTAATATAGAAAATAGGGGGGTCTGTGATGGACCACCCAGCCCCAGGGACCACCACCCCCCGGGCTTTTGAATGTTGGGAGGGGCGCCTCGAGGTCCCCCTCCTGGGGCCTTTGATTGCCCTGGGGACCACCACCTCCCAGGGACTGCTCCTGCAGTGTACCGGGGTGCCTACCCCCGGGACACTGCTGTTTGCTATGGTAGGGTGGGAGCCTCGCGGCTCCCACCCTACCATAGCAAAATGCTTTACTATTTTAAAGAGAGGGCAGGAAACCTGCTCTCTCTTTCAAGTAGGAAAGCAGATTGCTTGTCGTCAGAGAGAGCAGCGTGTAAGCTGCTCTCTCTGACGAAAAGCAATGCCGGCTCCCAAAAGACGCGGGGAGCCGGCTGGGACCGTTGGGGCATTGGGGCTCCCCCCACGGTCCCCAACGTTATATTTCAGCCGCGGGGGATGGAGTTCCCAGGGATTATAAAAAATTAGTGATGGAGGCTATTTCTTTTGCAGTAGATTTACCGTGCACGTTCCATGCACGTACGTACGACGTACGGTGCGAAGTCTGTAAGTCGTCCCATAAGCGTACCTAAGCAATAAAAATCAATTACAAAAATACATTTTATAGATAGCTATCAAGTTTATGTGTTTATATGTTGGTTGGTTTTAATGAGACCTTTTCTCTTTATTGGTATTTATAAGTATGTACCTATGCAGGTAAAGTCAAATATATGAATCTTTCAGTGTCTATGTTAGTGCTACATGTAAACAAACAATTTTGACAGTCATGTTGCCATTTATAAGAAAGGCAAAAAAGGTTTTCAACATCTATACCTTCATCTTCCAGTACACCAAGCATAAACATTAAAAATTCCTGACAATCTTGCTGAATATTCTGTGTAAATGAGTAGAACCAGAACATATGTCCAAAACATTTCAAATATCAGAAACACTTTGTATTTTACTTTTATCACTACTACATTTCTCATAAACAGAATTCAACAATGAACAGAATCTTTTGTCCCGATTTTCTACAACTTTCAAGAAAAAAACAACATTAACAACTACATTAGCATAGCAGTTGACACCACAACTATTTTCAAACCGATAACCAACATTCTCTTCAACACTTTCCTTTCTCTTTTTGCTTGCAGGCGCAACTTCATCTTGTTTTTTTTCTTTCTCTACAGTTTCACTACAAATATTCTCAAATCTTCTTCTTCTACATACCACAAGCTTTTCAAATACTGGATATTGACCTAAATTGGGTGCATATTCTCTTCTTAACCTATTATACTCTTTCACACAATTTGCATCTGCACAAACTTTTGTCTCATCAAAATCAATCAAGTACAATCCAGATAAAGTTCTGACTCGAGACAAAGCAACATATGCCATCCCCTCTATACACACGGTACTTCCAGTATTCACTAAAGCACTATCTACACTTAAACCTTGAGATTTATGAATGGTCACTGCACATGCCAAAGAAACAGGAAACTGTTTTCTGCAGACATACAAATCTTTTACAAGCTAAAATCGAGCTGCAGAACGACTAAATTGTTCTGCAATTTCATCAAATTTGATTTTCAAAAATTCAATCCCACCTCTATTTACATAATTAACAAAATCAACAATTTTACCCATTGCTCCATAAACTAAACCTTTTTCCACATGCAAAATACATCGTAAAATTACCCTACAGTTTACACATGCATATAAATTATTTTCTAAACCAGCAGATTTACTTATCGATTTCTCTAAAGAATCCAAATTCCTCTTCAACTTTTCACTCAAAATAATAGTGATTCCTTCATGTTCTATTTAATCAATAGCTTCCAATTTTATAATTTCTTCATTTTCCAAACTTTCACATTTCCTCATTGAATATACCACATTCACGCAGTGTTGGCATTAAGCAGATTACAGATTTGTTTTCTTCAATTCTCATGTATATTTTCTCTGGGACAATATTTTCATTTGGAAACAAATTGAAAGTAATCGTCTCGGTAAAGCTTGTTTGCCATGTTCGCTCATTTTTCCAATTCTTATATCTTGAAGAATAGTTCCATAATCAGCATCATTTGCCTGTCGCATATTTGTAATAAGTTCCTTATACTGAAAATATGACCAAATGTTCACATTTCCAATGCTCCCCAAAGACTTTCTAGTATCTTCATGCACCAGTGTTTTAAACACTGGTTGTCCTTTAACAGGAGTAAGTTGTAGAAGATCTCCAAAAACTATGACGTGTTTTTCTCCGAATAATACGTCATACTCTGTTTTAAGAATTTGCTGCATTCTTAAATGCACAAAGGCAAGCATTAAGCTTGATACCATGCTTACCTCATCAATAAGGAGAAGTTTAATTTTCCTCAACACTCTTGAAACTTCACAAGAAGCTTCTCCAGATAGCTTGTGGTATTCAAATTTGTTTCCATGCTCTACTGGTAGCATTAATAAACAATGTAAAGTAATTCCTTTGATATTGTGTGCTGCTAATTCAGTTGGAGCAGTGACAACACAAGACAAATGTGACACAGTTGTTGTCTGTAGAAAAGGTGTGATTACTTTAATTAAAAAACTTTTGCCTGTTCCAGCTTGTCTACTCACGTACATTCGGATAGGTTCAAATGATGAGCAAGAGCACTCTTTCTTCTCATGAAGTAATCCATGCTGAATCTATTCTCTCACTTGTTCATATATTTCTTTCTGCTCAAGATTTAGATGTTCTTCCAAGTTTCCTAAGTTTGTAACATCTTCTTGAGCTTGATACATTGCTGTTTCCACCTCTTCCATAGTAGTTGCTGCTTCATTTTGAACAATTGGTTCTCCTAGTGGGTCCTGACTCAACGGAGCAGAACTTTGACTGTCTTGAGAACTATCTCTAGCAATCTCAGCTGCAATTGTAGCTTCTTGCTCAATTTCGTCGTTCAACATTTTTACATAATTAGCAAAAACAGGACATTCTATATTATCTTTAGTTGCATTGAAGGAATCTTCATAGCTCTCGAAATCTCCAAGTAATTCCAATTCTGAACGCCACGGCTTGAAAAGTTGCAAAAGAGTTAAATAGTAAAATTCCCCTTTGTCAGGTGTTTCGCAACTCAGTTTACGGTGATTAATCAAATGTCCTTTTCTTTCTTTCACCAGACATCCTTCAGAACCAATCACAGCATATATACCAATATTGATGTTTTCTGTAATATTCCGTTTAAAAATATAGTTTTGCAGCACTTTATAGAGACAAATGTTCTCAAGATGATGACTTCTATTTGGATAATATGTATCCAACATTTTTGTTTTCACAATATCTGTACTTTCTGGTTCTTTTTCAGCTAAATATTCATTTTCTTGTACAGATTTAAGTACTCGGTTTTGTGTTGCAGCAAGACCTAAACTCACCCAAATGATTCTTCTAGATTTGGAGTACAGACTTACAGATGATAAGCGATCCGAGCATTCATACGCTCCACTTTCTTGATGAGATAACATCTTCAAACTGTAACTGTATAATTTCTTACTTAGACTCTTCTCATGGGAAATCTCTTCCCACATTTCCTTCAATTCCATCTTTTCTGACTTTGTTATGTACGATGTCACATATCGAGCAACAGCAATGGAATTGTCTGCAACATATTGAATATCCATATTAGCATTCCACATGGACAAAATGACTGAGTTATAGTCATTTATGTATTTTGACTCTTCATTTCTTCTTAAGTTGTAGGTATTTTTTGGAGACTTTCGTGTGATAGTATGTCGCAAAGATGACATAAAACTGTTCACTCTTTCTTTCGGTATTACAGGTCATGGAAATGCAAAACGGCATTTGGTGTAGAATTTGTCCTTAGATTTGTACTTTCGACGACAGTATTTCCTATAACGATGGACTTGTTGGCTTAAGCCCTTATCTTGTGTACTTTTGGGTACCTCACATGTAGCATATTCTTCAACAAAAGACAACACAGTATCATCTGAGTCTGTTCCATATTTTGGAGCATCTTTCATCCATAATAGCATATGTATGTGAGGAGCACCTCTCGCTTGATACTCCTTTCTCAAAAAGAAATCCAGAACCTCTCCAAGAGGAGGATTTGTTTTATTAGTGATAAAAGACATCATAGCTTCGAATCTACGATTTAAATACCTGCATACATTAGCAGGATTCAAAGAGCACAATTCTCCAGGTGTCTTGTATTCGATATTTAGTATACTTGGATTTGACTCTCGAAGAAATTGAATTAAATCATCCCAAGCATATTCAGCACAGCTTAAAGTAAGGAACCATGTAGGAGTTCCTAAGTTCCTTAGCATACATTTGAGTTCTCCGTGACGACGGTACCAGTACTCATTAGTACCACGCTGACATTCCAAAACATTATCTTTCTGCTGTACTTTATCCATAAATTCCTTTAGTGAAACATTTTGTAGATGTACACCTGTTTTCAGTGCATGGTTTACTGCTTAAGAAAGTCCAGATAAATCCCTCTCAAACAAAAGATTAAACAAATACGGAATACATTGTCGAAATCTTGGATCTTCTGCATATAATCTTGACACTTTTTTAGTATAGGTACGTAAGAAATTGATTAAAAATCAATAGATTCTTGCCGCACACTGCAAATACTACTACAATTCCAAGTGTACACTAGAGCTTTAGAACGTCTCCCTAAAACTTCACCAGCTAACACCTCTTCTACATTTCTAGGAACAATTTTCTCTTTCTCAATAGGACAACCATTTCTAACCTCATAATCACGACCACTAGTGTCAACTGCATGCAACAAATCATTACTCTGAAGTTAACTTACTTCATTAAAAAAGGTTCAGAACTCGAACTATGTTTCCATTCACCCAAAAAAAACTCATAAAAATTACTTCTGTTAATTACTCTTCTCAACTTACTTTTGGCCTTCATAAATGGATTGGCTTATCTAGTGATCTAATTCTATTGATTACTAAAATAAATAGTTTTCTTTTTAATTCCAAAGCTTTCTGAAGTACATTTTCAATTCCTTTCTTCTTCTTATAAAATACAGTTTTTTTCTTTCATACCTTAATTTCTTTAATTAAATTTGAGACAAATCTATTATAGAACATTTTTTTCCTAATTTCCATAAATTGATTTTTCCTCCTTTTACTATACACAGTTTTCTCTGCACTTGATTTTCCATGATTGTATTTTTCTTTTAATTTTTCTTTTCTTTTCGTTGCTGATATACTAGTAACATTTTTCTGTTTGTGCACACTACTCTTATCTTTAATATTTTCCTCAAAAAAGTGTTGCTTGTCTTACTAGGACTTTCTTTCTCTTTGTTAACACATTGCTCTTCATGTAAATCTTGTTCATGTCTTCTATTCAAATACACACCTTTCTTTCGTTGTTTCCGCTTTTGAAACTTAGTAGGCATCATACAGTTTTTTCAGTATCGATAAACAGAATCTATAATAAAAAAAATATATAACATTGCAAAAATTAATATATAAAATATTCAATTATATTACTTACAAGAACAGAGCGAGGATTATGAGAACAAACCTGGGACTATAAAAATAAAAGGACTTACAACAAAAGAAGAAGGAGTATGAAACAAGGGAAAATATAATAAAAAAAGAGAGTATACATAGACACTGCAATATAACAGAGTAAAGGAAGTATGGATAAACTGTAAAGTATGACTAGGTAAGGGAGAGTATGAAGAGAAATATGGAAATATAAGACGAACAAAGAGTATAAAAAGAAAAAAAAGAGAGTAAGAGGACAGAGGGGACACTATAAGAAGAGAGAGAAAGACTCTAAAAAAAAATAAGGAATATGTGAAAAAAATGCAACTATAAGAACAAAAAAGTAATACTAGCAAAGGACACTATGTATAAGGACATAGAGAACAGTACCAGAAGAAAGCACGAACAATGTCAGGAAAAGTGGAGCAAAAGGAAAAAAGGGGTATAGAAGAACAGAGGATACAGTCTGAAGTGAAATGAAGGAGTATAAAGAGATAGAGGATTATAAAGACTGAAAAGTGTATGACGAAAGAGGGAAAAGTATGACAAGACAAACAAATATAAAGAGAGAGGTCAGTATGAAAAGACAGAGAATATGAGGAAAGTGCTGCAGAGTGTATACAGTGAATCAAGGAGCAGTAACAGATGTGAGCAAACAATATGAACAGATTTAAGAAGTATAAACAGAGAGGACAGAAAATAAAAATAGAAAAGAAATATGAAGAAACAGTGGAAAATATGAAAACAGAAAGAAGGAATATAGGACAAAAGCCAATATAAGAAAAACTCACTTGTAAGAGGAACCATTAAGAAGTAAGAGAAGAGAGAGGAGAATGTGAAAACAGGGAGCAGTATAACAACAGGGGGTAAAATAAGGAGAGAAATGTCACAATAAGAAAAGACAACAATATTAGTAGAGACTGCAAAGTATAAGAAAAGACAGAAGAAATGTGAGAACAGACACAAGAGTATTAGAAGAAAAAGAATAGTATGAGGAAACAATAGGGAATACCTGCAAAGAACAGCAACAATAAGAAGAAACATAGAATATAACAACAGAAGAGTATATATGAAGAAAGACGAAAGAATGTAAAAAGACACAGAGACAAAAATATAGAGAAAAGACAAATATAAAGGAAGACCGTATAAGCAGAGAGGGAGTACTACGAGAAGACAGTAACAACTATGACTACAGTGGTGAATATAAAGACAAAAGACAATATAAACAGTAGGACACACATGCAAAAATAGGAGAAAGTATGAAAAAAAAGTATAAAAAGAGAACAGGAAATAAGAAAAAGAAGATAGTATAATGAGAGAGGAAGGAGTAAGACTAGAGAGGTGGGAGTATGACAACAGAGGTCCATATTATCAAGGCCCGGTGTTAAAATTATCGCTGTTTTATCGGCAGGAAACTGCCGGTAAAACGGCGATAATGGGCTTGATAATACACCCTTGTTAATTCCCATAGAAGTCCATGTTAACACCATAACATGGGCTTCTACTGGAATTAACAATGGGCTTATTATCAAGACCATTATCGCTGTTTTATCGGAAGTTTCTTTCCAATAAAACGGCGATCATTTTAACACCTGGCCTTGATAATATGTCCCAGAGCATAGAAAAGATGCAATAAGGAGCGAATATGGGAGCATATTATCAAGCCGGGGTGATACAATTATCGCAGCTTTATTGACAGGAAAGAACATCTAACAAGAGCTTCCATTGGAATTCCATAGAGCATATTATAAAGCCCATTATCGCAACTTCATCTAGTTTCCTGTCGATAAACTGGCGATAATTTTAACGCCCAGACTTGATGATATGCCCCATAGGGACATATTATCAAGAACCGGTGTTAAAATTATCTCCGTTTTATCGTTAGGAAACTGCCGATAAAATGGCGATAATGGTCTTTATCATATGCCCTTATTAATGCCCTTGTTAATTCCCATAGAAGCCCATGTTCTGGTTTTAACATGCGCTTCTATGGGAATTAACAAGGGCGTATTATCAAAACCAATTGTCGCAGTTTCCTGCCGATAAAACAACAATAATTTTAACACCGGTCCTTGATAATATGGCCCATAAATTCTTAATGTACACACATGCACAGTGTGATATTACACAAAAAAAATCAGACCATGTATTTTACCATTTACTACTAAAAACGTTTAATGTACTATACATATTCCATATATATAATTACTACATATCAGTGAACAAAGCTGACTTATTTTCCAAATACATATGCATTTTACTACATTATTTCTGCCACTATTACATCAAAAAAACGAACACAATAAAACAACAAAGACGCACAAGGAGCTTCTAAATATGCCCACACTATATACAGAGGGAGAGAAACGAGAAAGAAGATAGAACAGGGAGTATAAAAAAATGAAATAAGAAGAGAGAGAGAAGAAAATGAAGAGACTGAAAGAATAAGAGGAGAGACAAGAAAATATATACACAAAGAACGACAATATCAGAAAAAGACAGTAGTACCGAGACAGAGAAAGGAGTAAGAGGAGAGAGAGGGAACTATAAAAACGGAGGCTACAAATAATTGGAAAAAGGGACAAATATAGGGGCATATTATCAAGGACCGGTGTTAAAATTATCGCCGTTTTATTGGCAGGAAAATGCTGATAAAATGGCGATAATGGGCTTCATCAGCCGCGGCCCGTGGAGGGAGTTGCGATGGGGCAGGCAGGTGAGGCGGGGGAGGGGCAGGGTGGGAGTTATACACAACAGAATTTGTATGATTGCAGGTAAGTAAACAATTAAATTAATAAAACGAAAGTGCATATTATCAAGGACCGGTGTTAAAATTATCGCCGCTTCATCGGCAGGAAACTGCCAATAAAACGGCGATAATGGGCTTCATAATACGCCCTTGTTAATTCCCTTAGAAGCCCGTGTTCTGGTGAGGATTAACAAGGGTGTATTATCAAGCCCACTATCGCCGTTTTATCGGCAGTTTCCTGCCAATAAAACTGCGATAATTTTAACACCGGTCCTTGATAATATGGCCAGAATTTCATAGCACGCCCTGCATTGCAAAAATTCGATGCAGGGCACGCAATGAAGGGGCATATTATCAAAAAAAGGCGATACATTATCGACGCTTTTATCGGCAGGAAACTGCAGATAAAGCGGCGATAATGGGCTTGATATTAAGCCCTTGTACATTCCCATAGCAGCCCAGGTTCTGATGTTAACCAATAAAAGCGGCGATAATCTATCGCCTTTTGTTGATAATATGGCCCTTCATTTTATTAATTTAATTGTTTACTTACCTATAGTCATCCGGATATCCGTTATTTATCACCCCCCACCCCGCCCCTCCCCCGCTCAACCTGTCCCACCGCAACTCCCTCCACGGGCCACATCTGGGCTCGATAATACGCCCTTGTTAATTTCCATAGAAGCCCATGTTAACCTCAGAACATGGGCTTCGATCGGAATTAACAAGGGCGTATTATCAAGCCCATTTTCGCTGTTTTATCGGCAGTTTCCTGCCCATAAAAAGTCGATAATTTTAACACCGGTCCTTGATAATATGCTCATTAGTGCCATATTATCAGTAAAGTGCAATACATTATCGCCTCTTTTATCGGCAGGAAACTACCGCTAAAGTGGCGATAATGGTCTCGATAATATATCTTTGTGAATTTCCATAGAATCCCAGGTTAACACCATTACCTGCGCTTCTACGGGAATTCACAAGGATATAGTATGAAGACCATTATCACGACTCTACCGGCAGTTTACTGCCGATAAAACCGGCGATAATGTATTGTCCTTGATTGATAATATGGCCCATAATCCCTTAATGTACCGAGACGCAAAACTGATATTAAACAAAAAAACATAACATCATGCATTATAGCGACACACATTTACTAATATAAAACGGTTAAAAATGGACGAATATAGGGGCATATTATCAAGACAGGCGATAACATTATCGCCGCTTTATCAGCAGTTTTCAACCCATAAAGCGGCAATAATATTATCGCCTGTCTTGATATACCCCATAATTCCTTAATGTACAAAGATGCACCGCACACACTCCCATACAACTTATCAACTCACCTTTCAAATTGATTTGTAGATTAAGAAGAATACCACTCACATAGTGGATATTCTTATACAGAATCTCTCTAGTTCCGTGTTTGCAGCAGAACCGTCAAATGGAACATTGTCATGATCCTTCAGGTCCAGCAGTTACTCCTGAACCTAATTCCTCACAGAAGGATCCTGCGATCTCTTATTGCCCGTAGGAAACCCACCCCTGTCCCGTGCATCCAGCACTCCTTTGTTAGTGTAGTGTGTGGTGATGTATATTTGTTCCAACATGTAATGCCACTTGCCTTTGCCTATGTTTGTTTTGTTTGTTATTTCTCTTCTTCGTATTTTGAGCAGAACATAGAAGTTTGACATTCTCGTTTGACTCATTTTGTTTAAAGAAGCGCTGTGTTCCGTTTCCTTACTCATGCCTTGATGTAAGGAAAAGGAAAGACCAAGTTTAAAAAGACGCGTTTCTTTCTGCACTGTTCTCACGCTGTGTGAAGCCTGGAAACACAGCGTGAGAAGGAACAAGACGCACGCAGGCAAATGACGTACGGGTGTGGCTTGGATATAAAAACCACACCAGAACTTCTAGAAGGTGCTTAGCCTTCCAGCTTCCTTCGAGTAAACACCGCACTTGCCTGAAACCACAAACTTGAGATTCTTCAAAGGATTTCCAGGGGTCCCGGTGGAGCTGAAGCTTCGGATTCGCCTCTTCACAGTCTTCGAGTTGGAACAGGAAAACATGGTGTTCTCTGCGAGGAAAGAAAGAAAGCTAAGTACATTTCTTTTAAGAAAAGGCGCCCACCGCCAGCAGGACCTTTTCACTTTTAAGCAAGGATAAAGAACAATTTATGGACACTCTCTCAGTTATAGAGGGAAAACGCTGAATGTTTGAAATCTTTAAGAGACTGAAGTAATGAAAATGTGTTAGCATGCATGTTGTAGTTTTCATTTTAGTTTATTAGACGGAGCTCATTGCGGAAAGAATTCCTTTAGGAAGTTGTGCAGAACGTCAAGCAGAAATTACAAGTGTTAGTGTAAATTAAGGGAAAGAAAAGAGAATCGAGTTGACTGAGTTAGAAAACAATCCTAATGTTTATGTTGTATTATTTTTTTATAGAAGTGAAGGAAAACTTTGGCGAACATAACAAGGGGTAACAACCAACTGAGTCAAGCCACCAAGACGACTCCTTCACATCTCTGCTGACCTGACTAAACTCTCGACAACTTCCTGGACGACTCTCGACAACTTCCTGGACGCGAAGCATGACTTAGTAGATCGCAGGTAGGCAATTAGATGATGTCATATTGATCCAATTAGCAGTTCTTTTAGGAATAGGAAACTCAGTAAAAATTTAAAGAAAAGACATAACTAAGGAGTGTCTTGTTGCTTCGCAGGTCGACTACAAGAAAACTCACTAGTGTCAGACTCCGGCCTCTTTCCCTAATTGTTATCCAGCACCCTAGTGTAGTAAAAGAATCACAGGAGGTAGGATAGGATTCTGGGAGTTTGGCTCATAGCGTCTCTGCAAAACCAATCAAGCACCTTACAGGTAAGGGTTCAAGAACGTACAGGTAAGAGTGTCTTGATACACCTGACAGAAGGCTAAGCCCACGGACACAATTTTGCCCAGGCGCTATGAATCAAACTCTGCAGATATCTTTGCAGGATATTTATGCAATGTTAGCTGAGATCAAATCTGAAAACGCAGAATTAAGGAGAGACATGGCAGCACTTCAGAGTAAGATACAACCACCTAGCCCAACTACGTGGTCCTTTCCCTCCGATAAAAAAACAATTTTGAAGCCGGCTGCTTTTCAACCAGCCATGCAAACGTTATACAGCGGAAATACCTCATCTTCCACTTCTGCCCAAAATCAAATACAGGTAGTTACACCGGTTACAGTACCCCTAGCGCCCCCAGAAAGATTTTTTGGTGGCTGTAACAAGTTCACAATATTTTTAATCCAGTGTCATTACATTTTGTGGCCAAACCCGCTGCATTTCCAGACGATTCCTTCGAAGTCGGCTTCATTCTTTCTTATTTAAGTGGTGAAGCAGCTCTGTGGTCACTACCGTATGTAGAGAGAGATGATCCCATTCTTTATGATCTACGACACTTTAAAAATACTATGAAAAAATTGTTTGCTAAACACGTTTTTGTACAGTCAGCTGACCATGAACTGCTAAACTTAAAACAAGGGTCTTCTGATCTGTTACACTACATATCCTCTTTCAACAGGTTGGTCATAGAGGCAGAATGGCCAGAGGAAAAACGCGTATCCTTATTTTATTGTGGTCTGCGGGAGGAATTAAAAGACATGGTTACACAAATTTTAGACCCACCAACTGACTGCGAAGACTTTATTGACCTGGTAGTAAAACTTAATCATTGCATCTCAGAAAGGAAGGCGAAAAAGTTTGGCCTCCATGACACCAACTGCCTCTCATTGTCATCTCAGCATACGAATTTTACTGCAATCACAAATTAATAAAGATCGTTCCTGGTCAGTTGACGCATTATTAGATTCAGGGGCCACGGGCAATTTCATAGACGCCCAATTATTCATCAAATTAGGCCTACTGAAAACAGTGAAAGATTCCCCAGAAATAGTTAGAGCAGTGGACGGGAAGGAATTGACTTGAGGACCTATACAACATAATACTGAGCTATTAACCATGACTTGCGCTACAAAACATGTGGAAGAAATAACCTTTGACATTATTGATGCACCTCAGTTTGGTTTAATTTTAGGCATTCCTTGGTTGGTTCTTCACAATCCCTACATTGACTGGACAAACAGGACTATACTGTTTAAATCTGATTACTGACATTCCAAATGCTTTCGACAATATCCTGGCTCAGAACTTTTCGTACAAGGATATGATTTCCCAAAAAATCCCAAGAGTGTGTTGACTGTAACGGGGGTCCCAGAGGACTACCATGACTTACTAGACGTATTTGATAAAAAAAAGGCCAACACATTGCCGCCTCATAGGGACTATGATTGTCAAATTGACTTGATTCCAGGAGCCACACTACCATGTAGCCGTATCTACGCCCTGACTGAGAAAGAAAATGAACATTTACGTACATACTTGGACGAATATTTAACTAACGGTTTTATTCGACATTCCAAGTCGCCGGTTTCTTCCCCTTTATTTTTAATTCCAAAGAAAGGGGGGGAATTGCGCCCTTGTATCGATTATCGCGCAATCAATAAAGTTACTGTACAAAATCGGTACCCCTTGCCTTTAATTCCAACATTGCTGGACCAAATCAAAGATGCCACAATTTATACAAAACTGGATCTACGCGGAGCTTATCATCTGGTAAGAGGCCGAGAGGGCGATGAATGGAAGACAGCATTCCGTACGAAATTTGGATTCTATGAGTATCAAGTCATGCCCTTCGGACTCTGTAATGCTCCAGCTGCATTCCAGTTGTTTATAAATTAACTTTTAAGAGAGTTTCTTGACATCTGTTGTATTGTCTATATAGATGATATTCTTATTTATTCAAAAAACAAATCTGAGCATGTAAAGCAAGTACGAGCCATTCTACAACAGCTTTAACGAAATTCCTTGTTTGTAAAATTGGAAAAGAGTTTGTTTCATTTCACCACAGTGGACTTTTTGGGGTACATTCTCAGTCCATCTGGCATAGAAATGGACCAAAAGAAAGTTCAATCCATAGTAGATTGGCCAAATCCAACCAGTGTAAAACAGGTCCAAAGTTTTTTAGGATTCGCAAATTCATACAGGTGATTCATTCAAAATTTCTCTAAAATTATCACTCCAATCACAAAATTGTTGAAAAAGAATACTAAGTTTGAGTGGGATTCAGAAGCTGAGTTGGCTTTACATGAGTTAAAAAATCAGTTCACTACAGCCCCGATTTTAAAACATCCGGATCCCTCTCTACCTTACATAGTAGAGGCTGATGCCTCCCAATTTGCCATAGGAGGTATTTTATCCCAAAGAAGTTCAAGTACAGGACAGATGCACCCCATAGCATATTATTCAAGAAAATTGACTCCCACAGAACAAAATTATGCCATAGCTGACAGGGAACTGTTAGCTATAAAAGCTGTTTTCAAGGAATGGCGACACTACTTGCTAGGGGCTCGACATCCCGTGACTATTTACACTGATCACAGGAATTTGCAATCACTCAGATCTGTCAAGGCATTATCTGCTCGTCAATTGCGATGGACTTTGACTACGATTTTATAACCACCTACTGTCCTGGGAAAGAAAACAAAAAAGCTGACACTTTATCAAGAATTGAAATCAGTGACGATATGAATGTAAAACAAGAAACAATTTTTCCAATTATTCCAACAGAACGTTTTCTGATAGGCCTTATTGATTCTGATGTTTTATTTGACATAAAAGATGCTTTAAAAACACAGTCTAAAGAAGCTTGGAACAAGACTTATCCATTATTACAATGGAAAGAAAATTTGTTATGTATGAATGATCAAGTGTTTGTCCCAACCGAAGTTCTTCGGAAACGTGTATTACAAACGTATCATGACTCTTCTCTATCCATCCATCCAGGAGTCACAAAAATGTATCAATTAATTAAAAGAAGATTTTGGTGGTCATCAATGCTCAAAGATATACAACACTATGTTGACACTTGCTCTGTCTGTAGTCAAAACAAGGCCATTCACCAAGCTCCTAGTGGTTTGCTTTTGCCCTTACCTCTTCCACCACAACCTTGGCATACTGTATCTTTAGATTTCATTGTGGAATTGCCTAGAACTAATACTGGTTTCACCACAAATCTAACAGTTGTAGATCATTTCTCACGATATGCCCATTTCATTCCTCTTAAAAAGCTTCCTTCAGCTATAGAACTGGCTCAAATCTTTGTTAAAGACATTGTGAAATTACATGGCATTCCATCAGTCGTAATTTCGGACAGAGGCCCCCAATTTATTTCTCATTTTTGGCGTAATTTGGAGAAATCTCTAAACATGGAAGTGCGTACCTCATCCAGTTATCATCCGCAAACCGATGGACTAACTGAACGCACAAACCAAACTATCGAACAGTTTTTACGCTGTATGCTAGCCACTTGTGATCAAGAATGGTCTGATATTTTATGGGCTACAGAATTTACATACAATAACTCTGATAATTCCTCTATTGGTATGTCTCCTTTTTTTTGTACTCGTGGCTTTCATCCCAAAGACATGTTGGGAGTAGGAAAAGTTTTTACCTCAATTCCAGCAGTCTCAGATTATGTGAATAACTTAGTTGATGTTCAACAAAAAGCCCAACAATATTTGGCTCAAGCAAAAGAAACCCAAAAATCATTTGCTGATAAACATCGCTCTAAACCAGCGCAGCGCTTTACTCGGTAGGGGACAAGGTTTGGTTAGCAACAAATAATTTAAAGCTGAAATGTCATAAAACCTTTCGTCCACGATTCATAGGTCCCTTTTCCATTGAAAAGATTATCAACCCTGTAAGTATAAAATTACAGTTACCAGTTACCTATCGTATACATCCAGTATTCCATGTCTCTTTGATTAAACCATGCAACCCAGGAATCAGAGAATTACGTTATCCTCCAGCTATTGAAATTGACGGAATTCCAGAGTTTGAAGTAAAGGCGGTCCTCGATTCTAAAAAAATAAAAGGCAAATTATTTTACCTAGTAGATTAGAAGGGATACGGCCAAGAAGAAAGTTCATGGGAACCACTTGCTAATCTACAAAACGCTCCAAGAATTCTGAAAACCTTTCATGCCAGGTATCCTGAGAAACCAAAACCCATTCCTACTGTTTTAGGAGGGATACTACGGGGGGTACTGTCATGATCCTTCAGGTCCAGCAGCTACTCCTGAAACGAATTCCTCACAGAAGGATCCTGCGATCTCTTATTGCCCGTAAGAAACCCACCCCTGTCCCGTGCATCCAGCACTCCTGTGTTAGTGTAGTGTGTGGTGATGTATATTTGTTCCAACATGTAATGCCACTTGCCTTTGCCTATGTTTGTTTTGTTTGTTATTTCTCTTCTTCGTATTTTGAGCAGAACACAGAAGTTTGACATTCTCATTTGACTCATTTTGTTTAAAGAAGCGCTGTGTTCCGTTTCCTTACTCATGCCTTGATGTAAGGAAAAGGAAAGACCAAGTTTAAAAAGACGTGTTTCTTTCTGCACTGTTCTCACGCTGTGTGAAGCCTGGAAACACAGCGTGAGAAGGAACAAGACGCACGCAGGCAAATGACGTTCGTGTGTGGCTCGGATATAAAAACCACACCCGAACTTCTAGAGGGTGCTTAGCCTTTCAGCTTCCTTCGAGTAAACATCGCGCTTGCCTGAAACCACGAACTTGAGATTCTTCAAAGGATTTCCAGGGGTCCCGGTAGAGCTGAAGCTTCGGATTCGCCTCTTCACAGTCTTCGAGTTGGAACAGGAAAACATGGTGTTCTCTGCGAGGAAAGAAAGAAAGCTAAGTACATTTCTTTTAAGAAAAGGCGCCCACCACTGGCAGGACCTTTTCACCTTTAAGCAAGGATAAAGAACAATTTTTGGACACTCTCTCAGTTATAGAGGGAAAACGCTGAATCTTTGAAATCTTTCAGAGACTGAAGTAATGAAAATGTGTTAGCATGCATGTTGCACTTTTCATTTTAGTTTATGACACGGAGCTCATTGGGGAAAGAATTCCTTTAGGAAGTTGTGCAGAACGTCAAGCAGAAATTACAAGTGCAAGTGTAAATTAAGGGAAAGAAAAGAGAATCGAGTTGACTGAGTTAGAAAACAATCCTAATGTTAATGTTGTATTTTTTTTTATAGAAGTGAAAGAAAACTTTGGCGAACATAACAAGGGGTAACAACCAACTGAGTCAGGCCACCAAGACGACTCCTTCACATCTCTGCTGACCTGACTAAACTCTCGACAATTTCCTGGACGACTCTCGACAACTTCCTGGACTCGAAGCCTGACTTAGTAGATCGCAGGTAGGCAATTAGATGATGTCATATTGATCCAATTAGCAGTTCTTTTAGGAATAGGAAACTCAGTAAAAATTTAAAGAAAAGACATAACTAAGGAGTGTCTTGTTGCTTCGCACGTCGACTACAAGAAAACTCACTAGCGTCAGACTCCGGCCTCTGTCCCTAATTTTTATCCAGCACCCTAGTGTAGTAAAAGAATCACAGGAGGTAGGATAGGATTCTGGGAGTTTGGCTCATAGCGTCTCTGCAAAACCAATCAAGCACCTTACAGGTAAGGGTTCGAGAACGTACAGGTAAGAGTGTCTTGATACACCTGACAAACATTTTCCCCCTCATTTTACACATACATACATATAAATAACCAAATAAAATCCTGCACACATTAATTCAAAACAAAACACACATTTCTATTGGTTTAACATTCCAAACCTTTCTAACTGACATAACTTTCCACCCTACCCCCAACAGATCATGCAAAAGTCAACTGTCAACAGAGGTCAAAAGTTCAGCTCTGTATAAAACACTGCTCCTCAACAAATTTAGACTATGCATAAGCACTTACTTATAAGTACCAATAAATCAAAAATGTCACATAAACTTGATAAATATCTGTAAAAGATTTATTTTTAATTCATTTTTCTTGCTTACGTACGCTTATGGAACAACTTTCAAAATTCGCCCTGTACGCGCACAATAAATATACGGAAAAAAAATAGCATACATTACTCTTTTTTTTACAATCACCGGACACCCCATCCACCAAGCCTCAAATATAACATTCAAGACCGTAGGTAGAGCCCCAAATCCACCATGGTACCAGCCAGCTCTCTGCATCATTCGGGAGTCGGAATTGCTTTTGGTCAGAAAAACTACCTTGCATACTGCTCTCTCAGATGAAAAACAATCCTCTTTCCTACTTCAAAGAGAACTCTCGCCCAACCATAGCAAACAACAGACTCCCATGAATAGGCACCCTATAACACTACAAGAGCCGACCCTCAGAGACGGTGCTCCCCAGGGACATCAAAGGCTCAACAAAGGCCATCAAAGATTTTGAACTTGGACATCATTGTAAATCCCCCTAAGCAGTCTTACGGGATCAGGAAGTCTTATAGCAAATAGCAAACTTGTTCGATCATTCTACACACTCAATCTACACACAAATACAAATAAATAAATAATAACATTTATTCCCACATTAAATTCAAAATGAAACACACATTTATATTGCTTGAACTTTTGTACCCTTTCCAACTGACAAAACTTTCAACCCTTCCTCCATTCCACAATCTGCCAGTTACCATAGAAACATTTCAGGGAACACCTAACTCAGTACACAGGTGAAAAGTTCATCATACATTGTTGCAAATTAAAACAGCAAGTATGCTTCACTTGAGAATATACCAGCTTATCTTATGTAACATTCTTTGCTAACACTTATTCTTAACCAATAAAAATCAGCCTTTTAAAACACAGAAACATTCATCGTAGCTTAGTGCGGAATGTTCTCGAACAACTAATCATTCCATTTTCTTTTTTCAAAACTGCATGTTGTCCACCATTTTAGAAAAAATCGTACTTTTCAAACTGCCACTTCATTTACAGATACCTTCAGTGTGCATCCAGACCTCTCTTCAAGATGCTTACTGTGTGGATTGTGGGACACAGCTATATTTTCTGGAGTCAAAGGTACGCAGAACAGAAAGGAATTCACAAAGACCTACTTTTACCAAATGTAGACATTAAATGGATTGGAGAGAGAGGGTTAAAGTGGCACCAATTGATTCCATTGGTGAAATCGTTTTTGCATCTCCAACACCTTGACCTCATAATTGTGCACTCTGGTGGCAATGACTTAGGCACTTTGACACGGGTAGGTCTGGAAAGGCTTATGAAGGATACCATTGCAAAATTGATGACACTGTTCCCCAAAACTACTTTTGTATATTCTAATATATGCCAAAGGCAAAAAATGGAACTGGTTCAACCACTATCGTCAACGGATTGAAAAAGCTAGGAAACATGTGAATAAATCTGTTTCTGCCTTTCTCGGAGACTATTGAATGGGGTCCATTTACCACAACAATCCGCGTTATAATATGAATGACATCTATAGGAGAGACGGTGTACATTTTACAGATGAGGGGAACAGAATCTTCCTCATAAACTTAAGACTCTGCATCGGTACTTACTTGTAGGTACTAAGATCTCCCAATAAACACAACGGCTCTTTTTAGAACCACACAACACATAAAAAAATACATTTCATAAATATCTAAAATTATTTTAAATTTTGTTGCTTAGGTACGCTAAAAGTGCGACTTCCAATATTCCAGCTTGGTACGCGTACGATAAATCTACCATGAAGAAAAATACTACCTTTGTCACTAATTTTCTATAATTCACGAGGACTCAAATCTAACGTTGCGGACCGTGGGAACAGCCGCAAGGCTTCCACGATCCCAGCCGGCTCCCCACTTCCTGCGGGAGCCGGCATTGCTATTCCTCACAGAGAGCAGCTTACATGCTTCCATTTTAATTTCAAACATGATTTCAACAGTTTGTTATACATTTTATAAAATAATATAGTACTGCACGCTGAAGCAGAAAAGTCAGCACAATTATAGAATACAAAATAGAAAAAAATATACTTCTACACTCAACAAATTCGTAACCAGAGTACACCCTACCACAACTAGTTTTTCAAACGCATTGTACAATAAAATGTGTCACAAAATAGGTTACATACATGGTGACTCTATAACGTCACATAGAAAAAAGAAGGCCACTCTTACGCTACCAGGAAAACACAACAAAAGTACAAGTTCCAAACTTCCATTGTAGTGATTTCTTAGTTGCAGGTCTAGTTGTCAGATCCATACACACACTCCCTCATGGCTGGTATACACCCACACCACACCCATTCAGCGCATCAGTCACCACACACGTGACCCTATCTATAAAAAAGATGGAGCGCACGTGTTGTACGCCATTTTAGAGTTGTTCCCAAAGCCCAGAACAAAGGGCCCACTACTACATGAGTGGCCTCTTTGGTCACTGAGTTAGTAGTGCTCGAAGCACTGAGCGGGTGAAGAACCTGCGGCGATGATGATGATGGGAGCACGAGTATGTCGTAAGCCATCGAGGTATCAAGACTCGGCAACACGTAAGTGACTTCTTTGTTGGAGATCGTGACTACATCATGAAGAAACTCGTTTCCACAAAAGGTGAGCAGTGACACTTGAGTACGCATCAGAAAGAGTCAAAGGGTTGTAGCTGACTACGTACAAAAATACGACTTAATATTTTAGACAAACGCCCTCCTATATAATGTATTAATTTACATATTACATTTTTTTTCCAAATAGCAGTAACGTTTCATAATCGCTGAAATGTCCGGAATATATTCACAAATCAAACAGACATATTATCAAGGACCGGTGTTCAAATTATCGCCGTTTTATCAGCAGGAAACTGCCGATAAACCGATGATAATGGGCTTGATAATATGCCCCTGTGAATTCCCATAGCACCCCAGGTTCTTGTGTTAACCTGGGCTGCTATAGGAATTCACAAGGACATACTACCAAGACCATTAGAGCCGCTTTATCGGCAGTTTCCTGCTAATAAAAGCGGCAATAACAGCCTCGGCCGGTAGTGGGAGTTCCGGCCGGGCGGTGACATGGGGATGGGAGGGGCAGGGTGAGGTGTAGTAATGTATGAAATACGGACTTTAAGAGGTAAGTAAACATAAAAATAAATAAAACGAATTTCCTTGCTTGCACTGCATCGCACTTGGTGATGCAGTGCGAGCAAAGAAATTAGTTGATTTTTTTTTATGCTTACTTATCTGTTAAAGTCCGTATTCCATGCATTACTACACCCCACCCTGCCCCTCCCCATGTCACCGCCCGGCCGGTAGTCCCACTACCGGCCGCGGCTGGAGCTGCAACAGTCTAAGTACGGAATATTAAGAACCCACATTAAAATTCACTTTTGACAGCAGTTTTGTAAGTCAGTTTACAATGACTAATCAAAATGTCCTTTTGTTTCCTTCACCAAACATCCTTCAGAAGCAACCATGGCCTATCGAGCAACAGCAATGGAATTGTCTGCAACGTATTGAATATACTTTGACGTATAGAAGCAGAGTTCAAGTCGAGTGGTGAACTCAGGTGGCTGCACTGTTTATACAAGGTAAGCACAGCAGCCTACATATACAAGGCCTTCATAGCAATGCATTAGAAATAAGTCGGCATTACAATCCGTTATGCTATTGTCCGTCAGTAACAACGTAGACACTTCCATATAGACACCACTTGAACGCGGCACTATAACAAGTGAAATGTACCAGGTACACTGCACTCGTAAAACTGTAGTGTTACCTTTATTTGTGAAAGGAGAGAGGGCCATATTATCAAGCCTGGGCAACAAAATTATCGCCACTTCATCGGCAGGAAAGTGCCGCTAAAGTGGCGATAATGGGTTTGCTAATATGTTCTATGGAATGCCAATTAAAGCTCATGTTAGATGTGAAGGACGTCTAACATGAGCTTCGATTGGAATTCCATAGAGCATATTATAAAGCCCATTATCACCACTTTAGCGGCAGTTACCTGCCAATAAAGTGGCAATAATTGTATCACCCAGGCTTGATATTATGGCCCAGAGTGCGTAGTGTACAGCAGCTTCTCTGTAAAATCGATAATTATCTCTGAGCATTGACAACAGATAGGTTACAACAGTCTGACAAACAGATCCACAACCCTATTACGCCACTTTTCAGACACTCTTAACATGGGTAAAGTGACGCAAGGAGCATGTAAATCTACGTCTAAATTTTCAAGAAAAAATCTCAACATCAGACTCTGCAACACAGTTTTAATGTTGCTTCCTCTCTCTTTCTCTCTCTCACTCTCTGTGACATCATTTCTCTTTCTCTCTTAAACTTATAGACACTGCTGTCTGCTTGGACGTGTAGAAGAATTGTTGAAAATAAGTTGTGAAATTAACTGCCTGAAGTGTTTGCCCGCAAGGTTTATACAACGGTAAGCACAGAGGCCTAGATCTACAAAACCTTCATAGCAATGCATTAGAAATAAGTCGGCCTTACAATCCGTTATGCCACTTTTGCATCAGTAACGCAGTAGACACTTCCACATAGGCACCACTTGAACGCGGCACTATAACAAGTGAAAGGTACCAGGTACACTGCACGCGTAAAACTGTAGAGTTACCAAGACTTGGAATGCTTCAGCTCATTTACTCACATCTACATCATTCTAAACTCTAACTCTCTTTTTTGTTTTGCAGATTACCAATAGGACATCTTTTGGAGTCCATTTAACAATTTGTTTATAATATTGTTTGTTGTTAAAGGTGTTTTTCTAGTTGCTTCTAATATAGGTATAATTGAGTTTCGTTTACATGTATTGTTTTAATAAAAGTTAATAAAAAAAACTACATACTTCTTTTATTTTGTGGGGGGGGGGGAGTATGACGGTCCACAATAAAAATTATGTTGAAATACTATAGTAAGATATTCAAGACTAGGATTGAAAACTACTGAGTTCTATTTCCTCTGGATAGAATACAACTTAGAAAAGAAATCAAAATAATACGAAACAATGTGTACCACCTTTACAAACCTCTTGCAACATTTTCTCATGCAACCTTACCCCCCCACAAAATTAAATGTGTGGGCCTCAATCACACACCTCAAACCACGGAAACAATCACCCCACAAAGATTTCTATATTGTATGAGGAGCTGCGTTGCCCTCCGCCTACTGCCCTGGAGTCCACAACGCCCACACCCGGTTCCTGCAGTGTCCTGGGGGGAAACAGCCATTACAACGCGGTCATAACCACGCGTGATCGTCACCACAAAGCCATTAACACGCATATGGTTTTACCACACATTCCTTTACCACGCATGCTTTTACAACTACTATCCATTTACCACGCATGATAAACGCATTATCTTAATAATGTCTTTGTGTTGACAAACATGCATCGTAATTGCTGTGGCTTATGTCCTTCAAATTAGTTTTTAGTATACGTGTGACCAAGTCTGATAACATCAGAGGTTAAGGACAAACAGGGTCGTGTCTCTAGCACGAAATCTCATCGATCACAGAAAAAATAGGAGGACGGTAAAATGAAAGTAACAGATATAATAAAAATAACGGTGAAAAACTACTAAAATGGCATGGACGGAGTACGTAATCAACTTTTGGCGCCTCGGCACTACGTTTCAAATAAATATAGATAAAATATGATTATTAATATATTACAAAAGTACAGCAGCGGATGACACACAGACACGACCCGGGAAAAGAAAGCGACAAATTTCCTACCTGAAATACAGAAAGGTTTGCTTGTTGAATTTGAAGAAAAAGAAAAAACGTGGGCTTCAAAACGAGGCTACACATGCGTAGAGAGTACAATTGCTACATAAAAAAAAGGAAAGTTTTACATACTATCATAGAAATGAAGGGCATATTATCAACAACAGGCGATACACTATTGCCGCTTTCATCGGCAGGACACTGATGATAAAGCGGCGATAATGGGTTTGATAATAGGCCCTTGTAAATTCCTATAGCAGCCCAGGTTCTGGTGCTAACCTGGGCTGCTATTGGAATTCACAAGGGCATATTATCAAGCCCATTATCGCCGCTTTATCGGCAGTTTCCTGCCGTTAAAAGCGGCAATAATGTATCGCCTTTTGTTAAAAATATGCCCCATTGCTCTTTTTTGACCAGTAAACTTAGGTGCATATTATCAAGGACCGGTGTTAAAATTATCACCATTTTTTGGCAGGAAAATGTCGATAAAAAAGCGATAATGAGCTTGATAATACAGCCTTGTTATTTCCCATAGAAGCCCATGTTAACACCGGAACATGGGCTTCTATGGGAATTAACAAGGACGTATTATCAAGCCCACCCTCCCAACATTAATAAAAAAACATAGGCCCTTGTAAATTCCCATAGCAGCCCAGGTTCTGATGTTAACCTGGGCTGCTATGGGAATTCACAAGGGCATATTATCAAGCCCATTATCGCCGCTTTATCTGCAATTTTCCGCCGATAAAAGCGTCGATAATCTATTGCCTTTTGTTGAAAATATGGCCCAAAATTTGTTTTATTAATTTAATTGTTTACTTACCTGTAATCATCCAGATTCCGGTGTTTATCACCCCTCACCCTGCCCCTCCCCTGCCCTGCCTGCCTGTCCTACCGCAAGTCTCTCCACGGGCGGCGGCTGAAACACGCGGTAGCGATCTAGTCATTTACCACAGAGTTGTGGAGAATCCTTGGTGAGGAGCGCGCTCACTAACAAGTGCGCACTTCACCGAAGACGTTCCGGAGTTCAGACCCATTTTCAATTGCTCCTTCGACATTCCAGAAGAGAAAGTGGAAATATTTCTGTGAGAGTTAAAGAACGTTGTATGACAAGTTAGTGAGTATGTAAACTTACCTGACTTTATAGACAATATTGAATGTACTCAGTCAATACATTTTCTCTAACTTTAAACAAGAAAAGATAAAAATCGTGTTAAGCAAGGTTTTAAGGGAAAAGAACACATTGAGTAAGGAATACTACTAGAACAACTTTTGAATTAAGAAGGAACATTAGTGAAAAACATAAGATATTCAAGTATTGACAGAATAGGTAACAAGCGACTGCATAAAGAAAGGTTAGTAGAGGAACACAAGGGAATTAATATTATAAAAATTAGACAATAAACTGAGAGGCCTAGGTTAATGAATGTTACGTAATTTTAGGTTATAAGCAGTGAGAAAAATAAAGAACCGCAAGCTACAAGGTTGCGGATAAATACTAGAGGATAGGCTAGTTCGAAAGTTGAATTAGTAGGGTTAGACTAAGTTATAGATGAGGAATAGAGATAGAGTAAAGCCATGAAGTATTCAAAAAGTAGTCTGATAATGATGTCTAAATATACACAATTACACAGTGTTATTCTGGACAATGAATAGTATCCATTGCATTTTACTAAAACACCATTATTATTTTGGAATGGGTAAGGTGAATAGATATATTCTACATTTTTAGTAGTGTATTTTATTGTAATAGCCTGAGTCTTTCCTCTAGTCCAGGGTTCTTCAATCTGTGGGGCGTGCCCCCCTGGGGGGGGACGCGACACCATCCCGGGGGGGGCACGCACTCCACTCCAATCTTCCCTTTGTTTGGAGTACTCTGTTATGGCTGGAGGGGGATGCGAGGGGAATTCGATGGGGCACTACGTGCCCGTTCCTTTGTCTGGGTAATTCTCCCAGGAGGGGGTTAATTCACGGAGTTGACAGCTTCAGCTGCAGTGCGGGGCAAGGAGTCTCCTCTGCTAAAAACGAAAGCAAACAAACAGACACGCTTTCAGTTTTAGCAGAGGAGACCCCTTGCCTCCCCTTGCAGCTGAAGCTGTCAACTCCGTGAATTAACCCCCTCCTGGGAGAGTTAGCTCTTCCCAGAAAGGAGAGAAAGTTTCCAGAGAAGTTTTAAGGCACAGGCAAAGTGGGCCCATCCTTTCAAAGGGGGTGGGAGTGAAGGGGGGGCGGGAATCCTTCAATTATTTTAGGAAGGGAAGGAGAGGTTACAATCCAGGTTTGGGCCATGAATCGGGACTGTGAACTCTAATCTGCAGTCCTCAACTCATGAAGATCTTTATGTAAGCACCGAAGTATCAATGTTCAAAAATATTAGTCTGCAAATTCAAATTTAAATCATCAAATGTATGAAAGATGTCAAGTAAAGCCAACCACCAGACGTTTTCCGTTATATTACCATATAAATAAATAGATGTATGGGTGGAATGGTGGATGTATGGGTGGAATGATGGGTGGAATGGCGGATGTATGGGTGAAATGGTGGATGTATGGGTAAAAGGGTGGATGGATGCGTGAAAGGATAGATAGATGAGTGAAAGGGTGGATGGATAATGAGTGAAAGGGTGGATGGATAATGAGAGAAAGAATGGATGGATGCATGAGTGGAAGGATGGATGAGAGTAAATAGATGTATGCAGACGTATATTTGTGTTTCAAGACAAGTTCACACCATCGATGTATAGATGGAAGGGTAGATGGATGGGTAAAAGGGTGGATGGATGAGTGAAAGGATGGATAGATGAGTGAAAGGGTGGATGGATAATGAGTGAAAGGGTGAATGGATAATGGGAGAAAGGATGGATGGATGAGTGAGTGGAAGGATGGATGAGAGTAAATTGATGTATGTATGGTTGGAAGGGTAGATGGATGGGTAAAAGGGTGGATGGATCTGTGAAATGGTGGATGGATCAATGAAAGGGTAGATGATGGACGAGTCAATGGGTGGATGGATGAGAGAAATGATGGATGGATTGATGTATTGATGAGTGAAAGGGTGAATGAATGAATAGACAGATGGATGGATAAATGAAAGGGTGGATGTAAGGATGGATGAGTGATTGAGGAGGGTAGATGGATAAAGGGATGGATAGAAGAGTGAAAGGGCGGATGAGTGGTCAATGGATGGATTCATGAGTGGATGATTAAATGGATGGGTGGGTGGATGGATGGGTGAAGGGTGGATAGAAGGATGGGTGGCTAAGTGAAAGGGAAATGGAGAGAGAAAGGGAGGATGGATAGATGGATGAGTGAAAACATGGATGAATGATTGGCTAGAATGGATGGGCAAATGTGTGCATGGATGAGTGAGAAGAAGAACATAAAGATGGATGAGTCAATGAATGCACACATGAGTGAAAGGGAGGCTGGAGAACAGGAAGGATGGATGGATGAGTGAAAGGTTGAATAGGTGGACGGATGAGTGACTGGGTGGATGGATGAGTAAGTGAAAGGATGGCTGAATGGGTGAAAGGGTAAATGGTTGGATGGATGAGTGAATGGATGGATGGGTGGAAGAATGGATGGATGGGTGGAAGAGTGGATGGATGAGTGGAAGAGTGGATGGATAAGTGAAAGGATAGCTTGAGTGAAAGGGTAAATGGTTGTATGGATGAATGAATGGATGGATGGGTGGAAGAGTGTATGGATTAGTAAAAGGATGGATTGGGTGAAAGGATGGATGGATGATGGATGGATGAGTGAAAGGGTGGATGGAGGGATGGATGAGTGAAATGATGGATAAAAGGATAGATGATGGATAGGTTTGCAAACGGTTGAAAAGGTTTGGATATGGATGGGACACAGATGGAAGGACAGAATGAATGGTGAAAGAGTTAATAGATGACAAAATGTACATGATAAATGGGGAGGGTTGTGATGACTTACTTTACTTTCTTGGTGCTATAAGAGCTGTAGTTCAGAGTGGGAGGTATTTAAATTGTGTGGCTACTCCCTTGCCTATGTGTTACTATTCTGTATTCTATGTGTGCTCATGTGTGGGATCTATACATCATGCATATGACATTTTGCGTGACATCCAACTGCTACTTGAATGCAAAGCCCCCATAAGCAAAGTCAGGTTCCATATTTTAAGTTCCACTTAATGAAACACCCATAATGTGTTCCCTATAGTGGGTTCATCACAGCAATCCTCCCTTTAGTTCACTTATGCATGGTGCTTTACATCTTACAATGTATTTATTTATTTATTAAGGAGTTTGTGAGATTGGGTTCTCAGCACTTGCGGTATTAAAGACTAAGTACCGTTCAAGACTGGATGTGGAGCACAACCTGAGGATGGCAGTAGCAAAAATCCACCCACAGATTGAGAGTCTAAATGTGGCTAAACACCGGCACACCCGTCACATTCATGTTGGTGGTGTTATTATTAATCTAAGTCCTGTGTAAAACAAAGCATCCTAGTAAAAGGAATTTGCGCACATTTTATCTTGGAAAATTATGTTTTGAGCTGTGTAATACGCCTATGTCATTTCACCACACCCACTCACAAACCTGCAGTTTACTAAACACTCTTATTGTGTTGAACATTATTTGCCGGATATGGCTCCTAATATGCGCGTGGCAGTCGATCATGTAGTGTACCACATTCCCGAAATTTCTGTCTGGTGGTGGGGGGGCCCAACATCTAAAAGAATTCAGCTGGGGGGCTCAACCTAAAAAAGTTTGAAGACCTTTGCTTTAGTCATAAGGAGTGACTGGTTTTGAAATTTAAGAAAAGCTAAGAAAAGAGTATTGTTATAAGTAATTATATTTATATGGCTTTGCAAAGGAGTAAAACTGTAGTAATGTAATGTTATTAGATAATAGTATTTATATAGTATTTTCTGTAGGCCAAAATAGGTGAAAACTGTAGTTTTGTATTATATCTTATGAAAAGTGATAAAATTAACTTTTTATATTTTTATAGAAGGAGCAAGAACATAAAGGAAAAATGATGGAAAGAGAACAGGCACATAGTGAGGAGATTTTGGATATTATCATGAGTATAATTGAATAATTAATCGTATCTGTCACAGGCAATGAGAGTGAAGAAGGGGAAATTAGTGCTGCAAAAATGAGGTGTGATTTCGAAGACGAAATTATGTTGAAATTTTAGAGCCAATTAATTCATAAACTGCTAAAGAGGCAATTGATCTGAATGACATATCTGATGAACTTGTGCTGGAATGTCTGTTCAATTATGAGATGTTACAAAAATAAATGTATTGTTTAAAAATAATAAAGGTTTGAGAACTATCTACTACTGTATTTATTGTACTAAAAGTGAAGCACTTATAGATTCAGTTATATATTCTTTAAATGTTTGTATTGATGTACAATATGCAAAGTGGGTCCAAGGGTATGGTTTCCTTAAAATTCGTATGGACCATGTGATGAGTGATGCAATATGTGACGTCATCAGCAGTGCATTGCAGGCGCGCAAGTTATAGTTAGCTGAACTAACTATAACAGGGGAATTTCAATGGTTTTGTATGAGAGAAATGTCCAGCTATAACATGGGTGAAACTTATGGTTTTTTCAGTGAATATATATACCAAATATGAAAAAAGCAACAGGGCTATTTACCTGGAGTGCGTTTCAGAGTACACAGAGCAACTCAATAAATGGAGAGAAAGCCAGCTGATAAGTAAGGATGAGTTTAATTTTATCCTAAACAAACACCCCAAAATACCAGCGCTCTATCTACTACCTAAGGTCCACAAAAGCATGACTGACCCCCCGGGTAGACCTATCGTATCATCTAGAGGGAGTTGTTGGGAAAACACCTCTAGATACGTAGACTTTTTCCTACAACCCTTGGTGCAAACTTTACCTTCGTACCTTAGGGACTCCGGTCACTTTTTACAAAAAATCAATGACATGTCCTGTGACCCCAACTGGTTGTTTATGACCCTGGACGTCAGCAGCCTCTATACCTGCATCCCCCAAAAGCAAGGCATCGAGGCATGCAGGCATTTCTTCAAAACACGGTCTATCTCCTACCACTTACATACTGAGATGCTTCTTGAAATGGCATATTTATGCCTTACCAAGAATTACTTCCTATTTAACAACACAGTTTACCATCAGCTACTGGGCACCGCGATGGGGACTTGTCTGGCGCCCAGCTTTGCCTGTCTGTACCTGGGACTATGGGAGGAGCAAGTAGTCTACAAATCCGAAGCATTCCACAACAACATTGTGTGCTGGCTCCGTTACATAGATGATATTTTTATCATCTGGAACGGTAACCAGAAGGACGCATTGGAATTTGTTAAAGACCTCAACACAAATACCTATAATCTTAGCTTTACTAGCCATATAGATCCCACAGTCATTGAGTTCCTTGATGTTAAAGTCGAAAAGAAAGACAATAACCTTACCACGACTTTATTTAGGAAGAGTACAGCAGGCAACAGTCTTTTGCATGCCTCCAGTTGCCACCCCACCAATCTGATCAACTCTATCCCTTTAGGAGAATTTCTGAGGGCCAAAAGAAATTGCTCAAACGAAACTGATTACAAAAAGGAGATAACTCTGATGAGTGACAGATTTAAGGAACGAGGATATGGAGGCAAATGCATTGCGAATGCCCTAGCTAAGGCCAACAAACGAGAGAGAACTAGCCTACTTAAAACTAGAAAGGAAGAAACCCAATCACCATCTAAAAACATGAGTAGATTTATCACGGACTATCACTGTGATTCCAAAGAAGTGAGGAAAGCACTCAGTAAATATTGGAACATATTGAAGCTTGACAAAGACCTGGCCCCTGAAATCTCTGATTATCCCCAACTTACGTTTAGGAGACCTAAGTCCCTTAATGACCTTCTTTGCTCCACTCTCCTACCTAAGATAGTGAAACCTAGAACTCCGGTGCAAGGTTTTTACACCTGCAACAGGTGTAAAGCCTGTCGCAACAGTAAAAACTTAAAGGAGATACAGTTATCTAAAGACACCAGCAAGTTCAAAATCACCAAGCATGTCACTTGCCTTACAGATCATGTCATATACGCTCTGCAATGTCCCTGCCAATTATGCTATATTGGCAGTTCCAAACATCAAGCCAAGAAAAGGGTATTGGAACACATGCGGGCGATAACAAACAATGACAGACAGTATCCCATCGCCAGACACTTTGCTACACACCACAACAGCAATGTGAATATGCTGTCGTTCTGTGTACTGGAAACAGTTCCGATAAGAGAGAGAGGAGGAGATCGCATAAAGGAAATGAGGAGACTTGAATCCAGATTAATTATCAAGTATAGGACGACCCAACCGCATGGCCATAATTTGCATGAGGAATTAAACGTCCACTTGGGTTAAACTGTGAGCTTGCAATGTATATACTTACCTGCTGTTTTTAACCATTTTTTCTTCACCTTTTAGCACTGATTTAACAGTCACTGATTTTTGTATTTTTTTAATTTTGGTCTACAGAATCTGTTGGTGATCATAATTGGGAATCTGTTGGACCTCTGGGAGCACCTGAGTACATAAGACTATTGAATTGGACAATTTGAATTAATACTATGAGCAACTTATGCCCACTTGGGCTTTACCGCGGCATGCCATTGTGTATGGTGGAAGGAATTATGATTTGCGCATTTGGCCCACTGGGGCGGTATATAACATGAATATATAACAATGATATATTATCTGAATATGCCAAAATTCCTGAATGTGCTCTGCTGATTGATGCTATATTGCACTTGCATTTTCTTCAGTCCAATGAATTTAATTTATTGCATTTTGCGTGTTTGACCCTATAACGCTTTTTGCAACTACCCTTATTTGTTTCTTAGAGTAACTAACTCAGCCCGTAGATAGACCCACTAGTCTGTTTTCCATGGATGTGAATTGAACAAACATGTGACTGTATTTAAAGAGCACTTGGTTTCTGGTTTCTGTCTCGTGATAAAGCAGATTTATCTGCGAAACGCGTCGAGGAAGCCATTAAATAAACACGCTTTTCATCTCTAAGTGGCCCGGATTGCTTTTCTTACCGAGGAGAAGGTTTTGGCTGTATATATATATATGTATATATATATACATTCACTGAAAAAACCATAGGTTATAGACCATATATAGTTAGGAATTAGCATTTAAAAAACCTTATTTTACTCACACAAAACCATTGAAATTCCATATATAGTTAGTTGCACTAACTATATATCGCGCACCTGCAATCCACTGCTGATGATGTCACATATTACATCATTCATGACATGGTCAGTGACATCACTGATGACATCACTGATGACATCTCAAATGACATCACTGATGACATCACTGATGACATCTCATTTGACATCAATGACCACATCACTGATGATATCATTCATGTGACAATACAATGCATCTCCTCACATTTTAATATAACCTCTGTTTCACCCAGTGTTAAATACAGAATATAATTTTTGAAACCATTGACACACCAATACTAGTTACTACATACGCACTCACTGATTCCTACGTCTACACACACCTTCACTCATTCACCCATACTATCATTCATACATACAATCACTCATCTTTACAACACTATCATATGCACTCATACACCTATACAGACACTCACAGTCTGCCACTCATCCATGGAGTTACTCACACACCTAGTCAGTCCTGTAAAGAATCAATGACACTTCCATTTTCTTGTCTATACAGTTAAACATAGAGCACCTTACATTTTCAAACATATACTAACACATACTTACCTTGTTATACAATCATTGATACAAGTACACATTGATCTGCACAGAGTCACACACCTCCCAGCCAGCCACACACACACTCAGTCTCCCATACAAATACTTGGACAATCAATCAGTAACCCATATAGTTAATTATATAGCTACTGATCAAAACATGCAGCAGTTTACAGAACAACAGACATAATGATGCACAAATTAAGACACTTTAGTCACTAACCCATGCACTCAGTGAGACACATTTAATCACTCACTCATGCATTCAGTCATGCACCTACTAAATCCTTTGTCCAGACACTTATACTTCCACTCATTCTTCAATATGTAAGACACATTTTAACTTTACAGAAACATACAGTCACTGGATGTTGTCATCAGTGATGTCATCAGTGATGTCATTTGAGATGTCATCAGTGATGTCATCAGTGATGTCACTGACCATGTCATGAATGATGTAATATGTGACATCATCAGCAGTGGATTGCAGGTGCGCGATATATAGTTAGTGCAACTAACTATATATGGAATTTCAATGGTTTTGTGTGAGTAAAATAAGGTTTTTTAAATGCTAATTCCTAACTATATATGGTCTATAACCTATGGTTTTTTCAGTGAATTTTCAAGGTTTTGTAAATGCTAATTCCTAACTATATATGGTCTATAACCTATGGTTTTTTCAGTGAATTTCAATGGTTTTTTAATAGCAAATATCATAAGCTGTCGAATGTCAAGTACGTGGTAAGTGAAAACATTTTCGTGTTTATGCACACTGATCTGCTTTGAATGGTGCCCCCCCCCTCATTTCTATTAGGAGTACTCTCTCTTTGCAGATAGTGAAAGGTAGTTAACGCAGGTCTTTGCCCCCATTGTAATCCGTCGTGCCTGCTTCTCTCTCCATTTGATTCATTGTTATCCAAGTATTTACTGTTTTAGAATTAGTTCTCTTTGGTTCATTCTCTATTTACAAACAAACACAGAGTCGCAATACTCTGTTTAGTCTTTGCAGATAACGAAAAATCGTGTAAAAAAAAAGAAAAGGAATCGAGCAAAATCAGTAGGCCACTAATAGGATCTCTTTTTGACCTCGCTAAAATAGAAACATTAGGAACAACCCCTCATGACAAATACAAAACTAGTGAGATGAACTGAACTCCACACAATGATGGCTGCAAAACAGCTCGGCTCCGCCACCCACCCCGCCCAAAATAACGATAAAGAACGGCTGCCATGATTGGTTGCGGAATGACCACGACGGAGCTACGAAATGGTGCTGCTCTCATGCTAACCCCAGCTTCAGTCTGAAACATCCAGAAACACTGTAGACTACCAATTCGATCAGTTCCGGTAGCGCCCCAATGTAACCCGGTAGAGAAGAACTAGCCCTCCCCTCTTTGACTGATGGTTCTTGTTGCCTGTCCCTTCTGTTGTCATTTAACAGAACTATTTAGCCTGCTGAAAGGGGTTGTGTTCCGACCGCTGGTTGGTGGAGACATTTTGACTATATTCTGTACCTGCGTTGTCGCGTAATGCGTCATATGACGCGCCGCGTTAGCGCATCCGGAAGTCATCCGGGGCGCGCAGCGCGTAACGTAAGCATAACAAGTCATGTGACTTGTTAATAAAACTTTTCATTGGTTCATTTTACTTTTCTTATTGTAATGATGAAAGGCTTGGTCATATGACCTAAAAATTACGCTTTTCATTACTTCCGAACATTATTTTTTCTTAAATATATGTTATAATGTTCCAGGCTAATGTACTTTCCCGGAAATTTTACAACTGTCCTGCAAGTAAAATATATTCTTTTTTCGAGAAAAAGAGCGTTTCTTCGTCCCATGACGGAGCCGTTGAGCAAAAGAGGGTCGACCTGCTGTCTTAGTCGCCGATACGCCTGAATATGAGATTCTTATCGATCACTTTATGTTGCAGGAATAGATAACACAACAGCCCTTGACCATTTATCTTTACTGCGTTCCTTCGTATTATACCTTTTACCCTTCATGTAATTGGTCTGCTTTATTTCACTTGCCTTTTAATGATTCTAAAACAGTGACTATTATTAAAAACTTTACCAATGTATATACTACTACCATGTTTTCTTTTAAAAACCTTTATTGTGAAAATTTCATTATACAAATACGAGCCTATAACCACGTGGGCCGGCCACGGAGCAAACTGTAATCGTATATGATGAATAGACATTTACACTGTAGAGGAACGTAACGGGCGGGCCATTAGGTTGCAAGAACTAAGGTGTCTAACAGTTACGGAATCGGTGGACGTACATTTTATAATTAAAATACGACAGGGCCAGTTACAATAAAATTATCTAGATATACATTTGCGGGCAAGTACCATGGGTGACGTTAATTCGAACTTTCAACAGTACAGTAATCAATAACACATCAGAACTTAATATCAATAGGGATGTCGAAATATTCAATCAATTCTCGTCCCCGCCCGCCATGTGCTTCAAAACTGCATACGTATCTCGTGATTTCAAGGTTCTGCAACCAGTACACAACAAGGAGTTACGAGTCCCATTTATTCTGGCGCCATTTTGGGCGAGGACGGGCAGGTCCAGGATATAGTCAAAATGTCTCTACCAACCATCGACTATGATGATGTTCATATGCTGTATTTATTAGAGTAACACTCATCTGTCCACATGAAATTAATTTGCCACAATCTAAACATGTCATTTTAATCTTTCCAAAGTTCTTCTAAATATTTGGGACCGTTTCCCTTGCCTCTGAAGCTCTCAGTGCCACTTCTTTGATGAATGTACTAGCAGGTCACGGGTTCTCCTCCAAATCTCTCTTTTATGCAGCACTATAATTAATTGGTGCCACCTCTCCATATGACGATGCATGGTATAGTTACCACAACTATATTTTTTTTCGGTTCCTCTGGAGAGTTCATCGTGGCAGATGAAGCGTGTAACGTACCGGGCATTTACCTTTTTTTGCATGTACAGGAAAGGAAAAAAAAATCGAGCGTCCGAGTTCTAAGGTGTCCCAGGGCCATTTTAGTGGACCAGGCCCAAATCCAAAGAACAGGCCGCCATTTTGAGAGTCCTGTTGCAGCCGCCTGTCGCTGTAGCATCAAGAGCAGCCGAAACTCAGCTGAATGGCAACTGAAACGGTAAAGGGGCGCCCCACTACAGCAGACGAGCCAGGCCCAAATCCAAAGAACAGCTATCTCACAGGCTAATGGGGCGACCCACGCCGAGTTTCAGCATTGTAGGATGACCACACAAGTACAGCAACTTGCTAGACATCACCTCGGTGCCATCCGGATCTCGGCGCCCCACTGCAGATGAAGTGCCTCTCAACTATGAAACCACCACGGTGACATCCGGATCTTGGCGCGTTGTGCTGCCTTCGGCCTATTCGCACATCGGTCCGCTACTGACGCCATCTCACAGGCTAATGGGGCGACCCACGCCGAGTTTCAGCATTGTAGGATGACCACACCAGTACAGCAACTTGCTAGACATCACCTCGGTGCCATCCGGATCTCGGCGCCCCACTGCAGATGAAGTGCCTCTCAACTATGAAACCACCACGGTGACATCCGGATCTTGGCGCGTTGTGCTGCCTTCGGCCTATTCGCACATCGGTCCGCTACTGACGCCATCTCACAGGCTAATGGGGCGACCCACGCCGAGTTTCAGCATTGTAGGATGACCACACCAGTACAGCAACTTGCTAGACATCACCTCGGTGCCATCCGGATCTCGGCGCCCCACTGCAGATGAAGTGCCTCTCAACTATGAAACCACCACGGTGACATCCGGATCTTGGCGCGTTGTGCTGCCTTCGGCCTATTCGCACATCGGTCCGCTACTGACGCCATCTCACAGGCTAATGGGGTGACCCACGCCGAGTTTCAGCATTGTAGGATGACCACACCAACTTGCTAGACATCACCTCAGTGCCATCCGAATCTTGGCATCTCAACGCCTAGTGGTATCTTCCATACAAAAAATATTGTTACGCTGCCTTTGGCCCCATTCGCACATCAGTCCGCAACTTAGACATCACCTCGGTGCCATCCGGATCTTGGCATCTCAGCGCCTTGTGGTGTCAGTCAGAAAATATTGTTGTGCTGCCTTCGGCCTATTCGCACATCGGTCCGCTACTGACGCCATCTCACAGGCCAACGGGGCGCCCCACGCCGACTTTCAGCATTGTAGGATGGCCACACCAGTGCGGCAACTTGCTACACACCACCTCGGTGCCATCCGGATCTTGGCATCTCAGCGCCTTGTGGTGTCTTCTACACCGGAAATATAGTAGAAAATATTGTTGCGCTGCCTTTGGCCCCATTCACACATCAGTCCGCTACTGACACCATCTCACAGGCCAACGGGGCGCCCCACGCCGACTTTCAACATTGTAGGATGGCCACAGAAGTGCGACAACTTACTAGACACCACCTCTGTGCCATCCGGATCTTGGCGCGTTGTGCTGCCTTCGGCCTATTCGCACATCGGTCCGCTACTGACGCAAACTCACAGGCCAACGGGGCGCCCCACGCCGACTTTCAGCATTGTAGGATGGCCACACCAGTGCGGCAACTTCCTACACACCACCTCGGTGCCATCCGGATCTTGGCGCGTAGTGAAGCTGCAGCTGCTGCAAATAAGCTTCAGACAGTGTTACAACCGCTGCTCAGAACTCTCAACTATGACACCACCTCGGTGCCATCCGGATCTTGGCGCGTTGTATTGCCTTCGGCCTATTCGCACATCGGTCCGCTACTGACGCCGCCTCACGTGCCAACGTATTTTCTCCGCATTTTATACCCTATGCCGCATAACAGGTCATGTGACTTGTTTATAAAACTTTTCATTGGTTCATTTTACTTTTGGTTTCCTAATGATGGAAGGCTTGATCATATGACCTAAAAACAACACTTTTCATTGGATGAAAACTTTTTTTTTCCCCCAAACGATGAAAGCCCCACCTTGTTTCTGGATGTTTCAGACTGAAGCTGGCGTCAGCATGAAAGCACCACCATCTCGTAGCTCAGTCGTGGTCATTCCGCGAGCAATCATGGCAGCCGCTCCCCACCAGAAGCCTGCAGGAGTCGGAGCCCCCAAAACTTTTGATGAATTCTCAAGGCGGAGGGGACGCTTTCGAGAATGGGGTCCAAGACCTAGCAGACAAGCGTCCGATTTCCAAGGTGTCCCAGGGCCATTTCAGTGGACCAGGCCCAAAAAGGAAACAGCCTGCCGCCATTTTGAGAGTCCTGTGACAGCCGCCTATCGCTGCACCGCAAGAGTGGGCGCAACTCAGCTGAATGGCGGATTTTGACACAGTGGACCAAAAGCGGACGGAATGGCAACTGAAACGGTAAAGGGGCGCCCCACTAAAACAGATGAGACTCCACCTGGAGAGGCCCGTTCACGCCGCCTCCCCCGGGGCGCTCCACGCCGTTATTCGGAGCAGCATTGTAGGATACCAAAACCAGTGCGGCAACTTACTGGACATCACCTTGGTGCCATCGTTCTGCTGCCTTGGAACTATTCGCACAACAGTTTGCTACTGATGACCCACCCCCCGCGACGCCCCACGCCGTTATTTGCTGGGTGGCAACTTACTAGACATCACTTTCGTGTCATCTAGATTTCGGCGCGTTCTGCTGCCTTGGAACTATTCGCACAACAGTTTGCTACTGATCACCCACCCCCCGCGACGCCCCACGCCGGAAATCTGGACGTTGTGCTGCGTTGGGACTATTCGCACAGCCGACCGCTACTTCGTTGTTTTTCTCTAAAAATGTTTATGTTATTACTATTTTTGTTTTCTTGTATATATTTATAAATTATTAAAGTTTTATAATCTTACTACTTTGTCGGAGTGCTATATATTTTTAATGTGACACATAATTGTAAAAACTTTGATGTACAAAGAGTCATCCCTGGAATCTTCCGCTTCACGCTCGGTCCCCTCCCCAATCACAATACAGGATGGTTTTCAGATAATAGCAACGCTTCTGCTGTGACGGATCTCATCGAGTGTGGGCCTTGATCTACTATAACTCCTTTGAAGACGGGTGATTCTTTACAGCTGTGGCCATAAACTACATCTGCAGGGCTAGCTGATAGCCTAGGACCGGCCTGGACAATCGGACACAGAGGAAAAGGAGTGTCAGAGGGTGCGGTAGTGAATAGGGCGAAAGGGAGGTGTCGGGCGGGCACAGGGTGTGATTCTCAGGGAAGAACAGCGCAGATGGGGGGAGGTTTATTACCCATGCATAAAACAGAGAGCGGGGGTGACCACTGCCTGGGGGAGATGCTTGCGAGGGTGGGGAGCCATGCTAAGGATCGACAGCGTGCACAGAGTGGATCTGGTCAAGGCATCTAAAATGGCTGCCGTGCACGACAAAAGTGTGGCATTTGAAAAAAGACAAGATGGCGCACACAATGTTTTTCAACAATTCCTGATTTCCTTCGAATCGAACGTTAACAGACGTTGGGGCATATTACCAAAGTTAAGCGATATTTATCCCTAACGATGCATTGCAAAGATTTTTTTACCGTCAGAAATTATCGCAGATAAACCTTGCTATTATCAAGGTTTATCGCAAATACGATAAAAAACGAGCGCAATGCATTAATATCGCTGAAAACTCCGCGATATTCATGCATTACCGAGCTAATGCTCTTAGCCATGTTATCCACCTCCCATTGGATAACATGGCTAAGAACTGCTCAGGGCAGCTGTTACTTTTTGGAGATATTCGCGCTTATCTCGAATATTTCCAAAAGTTGATAATAAGAGATAGCGATGTTAGCGACTGTTTCCAGTCGCTAACATCTTGGCATGCCCACTTTGCATGTCATTAGTGATAAATATCACTCACATGCAAAGTGGGACCCAAGATGGTCGCTATCTCCTACTAGCCGTCGCTAACTGGTGTTAGCAACAGCTAGGTAATACACATATAATTTTATCTCCGCGAAGCGGAGCGCTGTTACAGATATATATCTTGTTTTTGAACGTTAATTTCTCAAAATGCACTGAAGCACATATATTGAGACATAGCAAAGGCACATCGGGCTACCAGTCCCTAATATTTTACCAAGTTTCGTGCAAATCCATTCAGCCGTTCGATTATTATTATTATTATTTTTTTTTGCCCCGCGGGGCCCTTTTAAAACCTCCACATCAAACCTAGGGGGTCAGCGAGGATCTACTATGCCCCCTTATGGTCATCAGCCGTTCGATTATTATTATTATTTTTTTTTTTTGCCCCGCGGGGCCCTTTTAAAACCTCCACATCAAACCTAGGGGGTCAGCGAGGATCTACTATGCCCCCTTATGGTCATTTGCCCCTTCGCTTTGGCCTCCTCTTGTCTCTCGATCCTACCGAGAGACAAGATGGCGGCCGCTACGTACTGTTTGGAATGTTTACAGACACCGGAGAGCCAATCAGCTTCGCTTCGCAAAGCTCCGTAACGCGAAAAGTACGCGAAGCGGTGCGCTGTTACAGATATATATCTTTTTTTGAACGTTAATTTCTCAAAATCCACTGAAGCACATATATTGAGACCTAGCAAAGGCACATCGGGCTACCAGTCCCTACAATTTTGCCAAGTTTCGTGCAAATCCATTCAGCCGTTCGATTATTATTATTATTATTTTTTTTTGCCCCGCGGGGCCCTTTTAAAACCTCCACATCAAACCTAGGGGGTCAGCGAGGATCTACTATGCCCCCTTATAGTTATTTCCCCCTTTGTTTTGACCTCCTCTTGTCTCTCGATCCTACCGAGAGACAAGATGGCGGCCGCTACGGACTGTTTGGAATGTTGACAGACGCCGGAGAACCAATCAGCTTCGCTTCACAAAGCTCCGTTGCGCGAAAAGTCCGCGAACCAGAGCGCTAACCGGTCCGCTGTTACAGATATATATCTTTTTTTAAACGTTAATTTCTCAAAATACACTGGAGCACATATATTGAGACCTACAAAAGGCACATCGGGCTACCAGTCCCTACAATTTTGCCAAGTTTCGTGCAAATCCATTCAGCCGTTCGGGCTAAAAGTGAGGCCAACCGCCCTATGGAAAACTCAATGTTAAAAACACGTTTTGGGACCCCCCTTTTTTCTCGGCCCCCACTGGACGAACCCCCCCCAAATTTTCAAGGGCTGCTCAGAAACAAAATGTGCCATTTTCCTGAAAATTTCAGCCGATTCCGTCCACAAACGCCAAAGTTATTAGACATAGAATTTTCAAAAAACCCATAGAGAAAAAATCCTAACTATATATACCTACTGGCGACCGCCAGTAGGTAATATATATATATATATATATATATATATATATTCCTCTGTCTCTCTCGCTCTCATTCCTGACTGTTTATTTGGATGAATTTCTAGAGTGTTTCTCATGTCTCTGCTTCATATTTAATGGCGTTCCTCCCTTTTCTTTGTTTGTTCTGGTGCTGTAGCATTTCTTCTTTATCCTATCATGATTGAATGACTTGTGTCCTTGCATTGCTTACCTTCATAAAAATACTTTTACAGTTTGAACTAGAGACAGCTTTAACTGTCTCACCAGCCTTTTCTTTTGACAAAATTAATACATGAATAAATGAATGAATTATATATTTTATACCGTGCCCAGCTAGTCCCAAGAGTGTACCGGCGCAGGGATCGAAACAACCGCAGACTGGTGAACGTCACAATACAGTCTCAAAAAGCCAAGTCTTGAGGGATTTGGGGTAAGCAGGTTTGTCTTTAATGCTGCAGAACATGACAGGGAGGTTATTCCGAGCTTGCACACCAAAAGAAAAGGGAGAGCCTCCTTTCCTAGGTCGTGTACACTTAGAAGTCCACCGAGGATGACTGTAAATGAAGGTTGCTGTGAAATATTGTTGACCAGAACCAGAAAAGGCCTAGTGCACAAATAAGGGTCTTGAATAGGATGCTGTTATTGCGTGACAGCCATTGAAGGGCGATGAGGTGATTGAAGATATATGTTGGTGATGAGGAATGCTTAGTGCCTGCATTTTGTAATCATCTGCATATAGTTAATCACCAATATGGCTAAGCCCACATAGAGCATGTTTGCATAGCCCAATGTAATCCATGCACGGACAACCATTTTCCTAACGGGTAGCAGAAGAAGAAAAATACATTTCTCCAAGTTCCTTGGTATTGCAAAGCTGGATCCCACCACTTCATGATCTGAGCTAAAAATGACTGCTGACAATCTAACTTAACTCCACAATTCTCAGCCACCTCAGCTGGAGGCTGGGGTGAGAGGGTGGTGTAATAAAGCTTACCAGTAGTTATCTCGTCTTACACAGTAAAATCCCCATCTTGCCAGGGTTACAATGTAAATTCCTAAGACAGAATTAAAACATCTCCTAGGAGTTCAAAGACTCTTTTTTCAAAAGAGAGGAACAGCTGCATATCATCTGCATACAAAATAATCTTTACCCCAAAAGCATCTACCAGGAGGGTCAGAGGGGCCAAATATATTAAATAAGATGACACCTGAGGCCCCATGAGGTTGAAGGACTTGATTTCTGTTTTTTTTAAAAAGGAGGCATATAAATAGCTTGCCGTCTGTTTTCCAAATAAAAGGAGATCCACCGCCAGACCCATAATTTGGGAGGATGTAAAAACCTGCATATTTTGAGATACTCGGAGAGTTGGCCAGCTTTTCTGCCATTTTAGAAGTCACCAGCATCAGTGAAAAGGGATGGAAATTAGAAAGTTGGGATCGGTTTGTTGTAGACCATTTATCATATTTATAATAGTTATGCATGGAGAAAGGGGTTGACAATCTCAGTGATTGGTTTGCTCAAGTCACAATCACATTGTGGATCACCTCACAGTTTCCATATGAACAGTGACTTTTAGGTCCGATAGCTGCAACGTCCCGCCAGTCAGTAAGATTTTTATCAGCCCATAGGCGAGCTAGTGGCCTTTTCAGTGTTAGGCAATTTGTGTGATGCAATTTTGTCTACTTACCTTTGCCTCCGTAAGGCAAAGAAGTATACTCGGTGGCACGAAAATTCATTAACAAATTAATGCATCAGAACATCTTCTGACAATACATGACAGGGTCTATTGCAAGTCATCCTGGGCACCCCATTTTTTGTTTTTTCTGACTGGTACAGGTGGTATCTGAATCTGACTGTCCCCATGGTCTGCACAAGAGTAGTGCTAACAAAACACTTAGAATTCATTGAAAACAAATACATACCCCAGGGTACACTATGGGTACACTATGGGTTAGGGTATCCCTGTGATTGACATGACCTCCCCTATAAAGCCGTAGTACATAATAGGGCAGGGGATCAAAACTACCTTTAAATCCCTAGTATAAAATTGAGCATGGCAGCTTAGAGGCCAGCAGCCTTTTCTATACTTACATGGGTGCACTGCTGAGGCCTGAGGGGAGTTTAAAAGCCGCCCTGTGTTGCAGGACTGCTTTTAACATGCAAATTGTGCCCAAATTGACTCTGGTGTTTGGGGCACTTAAACATTAATAAACTAAAATTTTTGGGCATATGAGATGCCCCCATAGGTGTTCCAATGGTGGGGAGCGGGGGGTCAGGTAGTTATAATTTATAAGAAGGACCCTTATAAAATAGGTCTTATATGCCTTGGATTTGGTGAAATTGCACATTTCACTTCCCCCATTATAGTAACATGCTTCCCAAAAATCGACTTTTGTGAAAGAGTCACTGTGGAGTGAGGATCTGCAATACTACAATAATTTTCCATATTCAGAACCCCTAAAATCTCCCCTAGGTGTTCCAGGGGTGTGGAGGGTCCTGCAGATATATGCAGGGTCTTTATGAAAGACATTTTATAAGCCCTGGTGTTGGAGGAATTGCCCAATTAATTTTCCTGATTGCAGACCCCCAGTCACGTAGGTTAACTTGGCATAAAGTTATTAACTAATAATTCCCAGCAGGAGACCCAGAACATATCATTCAAGGACTTACTAGAATGGTATTGTAACATCTAAAATATTATTGTTGTATGTATCATAAAATGTACAGACAAACAGTTACAAGACTTCCTTGTATGTAGGCCAAAATTCAGCCTTCCAGTGATCTGCACTGAATGGTCAGAGTTAGGTGGATTCGCCAGGCTGTTTTGATGAGGTGATATGTAGCCTCTGGGATGAAAGAGTCATTATGGGAGGAGAGGGTTCTGCTGTATAGGAATATCAGAGTAAGGGGGAGGGGGGTCATAAACAATGATCTTCAAAAGAAGGAGAAGACAGGCAGAATAAACCAGTTTCATTTATGCACCTGCCCTCTGAACCCAGCTAGATGGCAGGCTTAAGGACGGAATGTGCAAATGCCAGTGGGAGGGAGTCTATAAAGATGGACTATGCGTGCTGGAAGTTGGTTTAGCCATCTCTTGCCTCTCTGCTGTGACTTCAGCCATAATGATTTTTGGAAAAATAGTGCTTTCTAGGAGACCATTGTCCCACACTTTGGAGGGAATGGTCATGCTCTGGGGTGTTGTCCTTCACCTCATTGGACAGGAATGCCCTCTTGTGCAACCCCATAGAACACTGAATAAATATCTAAGAGGGGCATTGGGTCTCAGATCTGCTGCTTGAAACCAATGGAAAAAGAAGGATCGATGCTGAGAAGTTTGATTTGCACCAACTAGGCCCTGCACTCTGACTTACTGTGCCTGCTTCACACTCTGGAGCTACAGGCCCGTGGATAAAAACTGCTTCAAATGTTAAAAGAGCGCACTGTCACCAGGCTAAAAGTTAACAGATTTCAGTGTAGAAAATTTCAGGTGTCTCACTGATACACCTGGTCATTTTAACCAACAAAGAAGAGATTGGCACAGAAGCTGTAATATAAAAGACACATTTATTAACCTCAGATGAGGGAGACTATGTCACACAGTACCCTCAGGAACTGTAGGAGGCATTCTAAGGAGTACAGAAAACAGGGGTCTTATATATGCTTAGGTTACACAGTCAGCCTAAAACCAAGGGGAGGTCCTGGCTCATACCAGCATGCAAAATGACTAATATGGGTATATAAGATTTGTTTGCTCAACAAAGTGGGAGGAGAGTTCAAACTGAGCACATTAGTAAGAATAGCCTGACAGTTCTATACTAGGAGCAGGTACATTCTAGTAGCTAGGCCCCTCTGAGCATGTGCAAGGCTCTGGAAGAGGAAAACAGCACATGGCGAGCACATGGCTAACTAAAATGGCTATACAAAAGGGGATGATGGACGGAGCGTTTGAGCAAATCAAACACTCACCCCCAGTCAACTGATCTGGGTTTAATCCATCACCATTCTTTAGCTCACTCAGCCACCCCAGTTCAGACATGGCCATATGCAAATCTGTCTGACCCTGTGCCTCATGGGAACAGTCCAGCCCGAACTGCCAAGCCATGTCTTCTCTGGACCGGAAACAAGCATCCTGGGACCGGATTCAAATTCATAATCCTCATCAGCCAGGCTATCTTGAATCCAGTGGCCAAGTGAGCAAGGTACTCACGTCTGAGCATACCCTGCCAACTTAGGGCGAACAAATCGTTACAAAAGGGGATGATGGACGGAGCGTTTGAGCAAATCAAACACTCACCCCCAGTCAACTGATCTGGGTTTAATCCATCACCATTCTTTAGCTCACTCAGCCACCCCAATTCAGACATGGCCATATGCAAATCAGTCTGACCCTGTGCCTCATCGGAACAGTCCAGCACGAACTGCCGAGCCATGTCTTCTCTGGACCGGAAACAAGCATCCTGGGACCGGTTTTGGATTCATAATCCTCATCAGCCAGGCTATCTTGAATCCAGTAGCCAAGTGAGCAAGGGACTCACGTCTGAACATACCCTGCCAACTTAGGACGAACCAAGCGATACAAAAGGGGATGATGGACGGAGCGTTTGAGCAAATCAAACACTCACCCCCAGTCAACTGATCTGGGTTTAATCCATCACCATTCTTTAGCTCACTCAGCCACCCCAGTTCAGACATGGCCATATGCAAATCGCACTGTTCATTTGCAGTCATTCCAAGAGCATCAAGTTCCCACTGGAGTCTGCGTCGTCTGAACATGAAGATTTACAATTTTAATAATAAACCTCACCGAAATCTGAACCTTTCGCAGAAGCCAAAAGGTGTGTGATGGTTGTGGCTGTTCCACTCCAAGGCTGACCTGGTCTGTATGTTTCGCGTGAAATCTGATGCCATTTGTTGTCTGGAGGTGAATGTTGCACCATCTCTATGTGATTGTCACAATATTTGTGCCTGTGCCTCTTGGGAACAGTCCAGCCCGAACTGCCAAACCATGTCTTCTCTGGACCAGAAAAAAACATCCTGTGACCGCTTTCGGATTCATAATCCTCATCAGCCAGGCTATCTTGAATCCAGTGGCCAAGTGAGCAAGGGACTCACGTCTGAGAATACCCTGCCAACTGACGGCAAACAAAGCAATACAAAAGGGGATGATGGACGGAGCGTTTGAGCAAATCAAACACTCACTCCCAGTCAACTGATCTGGGATTAATCCATCCCCATTCTTTAGCTCATTCAGCGACCCCAGTACAGACATGGCCATATGCAAATCAGTCTGACCCTGTGCCTCATGGGAACAGTCCAGCCTGAACTGCCAATCCAAGTCTTCTCTGGACCGGAAACAAGCATCCTGGGACCGGTTTCAGATTCATAATCCTCATCACTTGAATCCAGTGGCCAAGTGAGCAAGGGACTCCGGTCCTCGGAAGCTTGTTTCCGGTCCAGGGAAGGCATGGCTTGGCAGTTCGGGCTGGACTGTTCCCATGAGGCACAGGGTCAGACTGATTTGCATATGACCATGTCTGAACTGGGGTGGTAGAGTAGGCTAAAGAACGGTGATGTATTAAACCCAGATCTGTTGACTGGGTGTGAGTGTTTGATTGGTCCAGATGCTCCGTCCATCACCACCCCCTTTTGTACCACTTTGTTTGCCATAAGGTGGCAGGGTATGCTCAGACGTGAGTCCCTTGCTCACTTTGCCACTGGATTCAAGCAAGCCGGGCTGAAGACGGCTGAAATGCCAGAAACCAGTCCTCGGAAGCTTGTTTCCGGTCCAGGGAAGGCATGGCTTGGCAGTTCAGCCTGGACTGTTCCCATGATGCACAGGGTCAGACTGATTTGCATATGGCCATGTCTGAACTGGGGTGGCAGAGTGGGCTAAAGAACGGTGATGGATTAAACCCAGATCTGTTTACTGGGTGTGAGTGTTTGATTGGTTCAAATGCTCCGTCCATCACCACCCCCTTTTTTACCACTTTAACTAAAATGGCTGCCAAGTACAAAATGGCTTTCAGCTCATGCTAACAGATCCCTGCAAACTTTAATAGAGGGACCATTTAGCATGAGCTAAAGACATTCCCATGATCCAGAAGGAACATAGAAAATATTTGCACATTTATTTTAATACATTTATCAATATTCTAACTCATTGCTAGGTGGGCATTTTCCATTATACACATTTCATTAAGCGGGTACATATAAGGTATTAGCAGGAGTACAAAGGACACGGAGCATTGGGTCATAATTAACATAGGAGAGAGTAATGACTATTATCACGTACAGAATTATCATTTTTAAAAACATTTTCGGGGCTCCTATGGATTTCAGTGACCATCCATTTCAATGTCAGAATAGCCAACAGCACATATCTAATAAAAACATTTTTAATAGACTTGTCCAGTGTTTCCTTTATGAGGACTAGAATATCAATTTATTACATCCAAGAAAAGGGCAAAGTCACATTGCTAACAAGAAGAAGTCCTTGGGAAATTGAAGCCGCTGTACAAATAGCCAGAGGGGAGTCTTCTCCCTGTGTCCATTTGAGCCTCACGGGCAGGCTCTTCTTGTTTCCACGTGGAGCTGCACAACTCTCAACTCAACTATCACGGACCAATTTCAAGGGAAAATGTATTCTTTCAGGATAGGGCAATCACCTCCCAGGGCAAATGCTCCCAGCGATCCTGTCCAGTGTCTCAGACAGTGCACCAGTTTTCTTCACTTCAATCTAACAGGCACCAGAGACACATCACCTTTACCCTAAACCCAAGTCTTTCCCTAACTCCTATATTATTCTGTTGGTGCACTGCTCTTTGTTGGGGCCTCACATTGCATCCAGTGTGCACAGGTATCTCTTGACCAACAAACAAAGGTTCAAACTAGCATTCACTTTGGAACCAGGATTCATCCCATAATGAAATGTAAGCACGGTGACAGTCTGTTTAAAACTGAGGCATTTCAATGCAGTCAAATCTATCTTTCTATAATGTGTGTTTAGTTCAGCAACAACCAAATTCACTCATATGATGTGAATGCCTTTAAATATCTAATACAATGTATCTAAGGAAAATGCTGTAACATTTTACATTTCACTTTATTTATTGCAAAACACACAATTTCGTTTTTGAGGCCTATTTTATTCCTATTGAATGTGATTTCTAATTTCATCTTTAGCATTGTGGCAATTTTCACACATGTATAGTGTCTTACTCTGTCAATTTAATAGTAACATGTAGCTATGTAGCATATGTTATATAATTCATTTCTGGATTTTAATCTAATATTAATTAAATTACATTTTGCATAACATGATGATAACAGCAAAACACACAAACAAACACATTGAGCTCATTCCAGACATTTACAGAAGGAGGTCATACATTCAGAAAACACAATACAGCGCGCTTAAGGCTAGCCATTCTTACACACAGAGCGCAATCGCTATTTACTCACACAAGTACCATCAATGTCAAATCACAAACCACATAGACATTTGAACACACATTGAACCCACAGATCAACACTTAGGACATAAACAAAGGACAGCACACAGACTGTACTTAAACCAAACCATTTGAAATAGTAGTTGTAAGTCATATTTACAAGAAGAGCTTCTCAAAAGTAGAAAAGCGGCACAAAAGTAGCCCAAAGACTGTTCCATTTTGAAGAAGCCAAAATACACCAAGTTCACTAGTTTTGGCTGGCAGAACACCAAAATAAAACGCTCTGCCTATCTACATTTATAAAATTGTGCGAAAAATGGAACCTTTTTATATACATATTTGAATTCCATGGGGTACGTTGTCACCAGGAAGAAATACGTTGTTATACCTAAACCTATTTAGGTATCCCCTCTAGGGGAGCCAGCTGATTCTATTCACATCACATTATGGAGCTCATCGCAAGGCAAGTCCGCGAACCATCCCTGAATACAGACTGACTGAGAGCTTTAATGGGACGCCGAGAAGAAAGGCTCCAGAAAAGTTTCTAAGTCAGAAGGTAAAAACTTTGACTGAGGACCACAGCGAGGGGTAGCCATGCAAGGGCACAGTCGTGGTTTGTCTGAAACTTTGACTTTGTTCCAGTCTAGCTTGACCATATGTCCTTGTAGGCGCTATATGGGCTATATAGTGCTAAATATTTTTTTAATTATGTTGCGGGCTCCCTACATTGGATTTTTTGGGGTTTGGTGTTATTTTAGAGGTAAAAATCTGTCCTATTTTTATAAATTAATGTTCGATTTGTGTTGTGTTTTGTGTCTTAATTATTCACGGGAATTGGTGTTTTTAACTGCTTTACATATCTATCTTTGTAGTTAAGCCTGCCAGGTCACAGCCAATCTAACAAGGGTTAAGCATGGGAATCATTTTTTAGCTCTATTCTAAGCCCCATATTGTGCTAGTGGCATTGTTGCCAGTGGTAGATGCATATTTACCACTATTTATAATCCACTTTCCAACAGGGATCCAAAGCAAAAGGTAACTCTCAGTAAAGTGTTATTTCTTATATTGCATGTGCAGGTACAGAGGTCAGATTGCATGAGCACTAGTCTGATCCTTCAGGAACTAAAACAGATGTCACAGAGAAGTTCAGTATGTGGTACAACATGTGCACTATTTTACATGAAGACCACCTTCATAGATGTGTGCATTACATGAAGACCAAGTCACTCTTCACGTGAGGACGGGAAATCAACTGACCAATTTCTCTTTCATACTGGCATTTTGGTATCAGTAGCTATTCATTGTGAATGAGGATAGAGGTATATCTCATTCATACCTCACCCAATAGAACATTTGTAATGCATTTAGTCTGCCGTCAGTACTGTCTTTCCTAATGTCATGTCCCACTGTATTTTTCTAGTATTGCTTTTTTTCAAATTTAAAGAACTTTATCGAACGGATTAGATTACTAGAATAATACGTCATCAAATGGACCGATTACAAGATAGCATTCATTGTCACGCTTCGGTTCTTGATTTAAATTTCCTGACTTCCGTTTTGGTCTCAACTTCTTCCCTACTTACAAGAACGCGCTCTTTTCTAATTGTAAAGGATTTCATACAAAATCCTCAGGTGACCCACATTCTATAAGATGTCAGCTGAACCCAACTATGGGACTCATAGATTGATGTCATTTTGTATCGCAGCTCCTTCACCTGATTTAAACCGATGAAACGTTGTGCATGATTTGGTTTTCTCCATTTCTTACTTTTGTACCTGTTTGCCATCTGTTGTTATCCAGACCCAGGAAAAAGCAACACTTTAATCTACATGGAAAACTTCAAGGACTGGAGCGTTCAAAATATAGTCTTTCTTCATTTGCTTACAGGAAAAGGTTGGCATTGCTCCGTCGTCACTATCATGAGTAAAATGTGCATGCGGACATTTAATACCTCTGTTGGAGGGAACGAAAAGGCCTTTTCTCCTCCAGCCCCATTGCGAGCTGCATCTTCTTTATGCACATGCGCTCCAGCAAAAACAAAATGGTATGCTCTGCGCCCCTTTAAAATAGGGATCTAGGGTGGTTTACAGTGCGTTGCATTTCAGTGTATTGTGCGATTCAATAGGGACGACGTGTGCTATCAAATCCTGACATCCAGCGTCGCTTTGTTCCCTTGCATCTTCTGGAACTGTAACGTTGTATTTTGAGGAATGTAACCTATGTTTTTGGTTGGTAACAATATATTTTAAAGTTATGTATCAAGTGCGACATTGTGTGTTGCTGTGCCATGACGAGCTGCAGCCTGCAAGGAGGGTGGAGGTCAGTGGGAGATTATTTTGTTTTGTTCCTATGCTGTGATATGGCCGTTTTATAATGGATGGATCATTTGATTAGATTCTCCCCGCCCCTTGCTGAAGTGCGTGAGAGCCTTTGGGACACAATCACTCCTTCAAATCAAGGTAATGCAATGGTCTGGTCACTCCTTGACATAGCCACTGCTGCCACAACTTAACAATGCAGGGTCCCTTAGTTACGGACAAGCAGTGTCTCCTTCACACAAGAATGCAAGACAACCTCCCTAATATATTGGTCCACCAGCCCCATTGTGGACAATTCTTTTTAGGTGGATATCAACAGGCTATCATAAAAAAACGACAGATTTTTCTGAACACCTGTTGAAAAGTGGCAACTTGTTGAAGTGAGCTGAACCATTGTTCCATACTGTGTTCAGTCATCTGAGGAAGCAAAATGTCAAGGGCAATTGAATTCACCAATGGATTAAGAGGGCTGACCCTAAACATCGCAGTATAATTTATCACAATTTTCTTTTTGTAACATTATGCTCACTTTTTCATATATATGTATTTGACCTTTGGATGGTGGCCTTAGGACTACTCATTTCCTTTAAACTTTTACTGTGGGTGCGTTTGTTAAAAATAAATAACTTGAAATGCTTTGGCAAGGCTTGTTTCTATTTCATTCAGGTCTCCATGGGAGAGCATGCGTTTTCGGGATCCCTCCCCGCTCTGCTGATTTCTACACTCAAATCTTTCCCCCCTTTTTCTTCAAGATGTTCCCTCCTCCCCTTGCTTTTCAAAAAATGTTCATCTTTCATACCTGCCTCAAGCTCATCTATAGCTCCATAACCGCCACTGACATCATGGTGTTTGTAGTCTTTAAATACATTTTTTTTTGGACCTGACAGCTGCAGTTTCCTGACTGGGTGCTCCATTTTTACAACACATGTATTTATATATCTAAAATGTTTGTGTATACACTGACCCGGGACTGCCATCTGCCATTTTTAAGAGTAAATAAAAAAAATGAGAGCCACATAATGCCACACGTGTGCACATACGTGGTATTGCATGTATGCGTATAGGTTGTCACAATGTGTTGCAGTAGCTTCATGACACCGCATGTTTCTTTTTTCGGCTGCCTATGTTGAATATCATAAATGCATTGACATAGCTAATAGGTCCGAATTCACATCCAGATGGCAAGACCTATTGCCTTTGCCAACGTTGGCTCATATTGAATGCAATGTCCCATTTAAAATATATACCTTTCATCTCTACAGTTAGAAAAGTGTTTTGGGAATAACTTTATTTGCTGTTGATCAACAGTTTTCAATATTTACAATTGAAGCGAAAGCAAAGGTATTTAAACCCATTGGGTTTGCAGTTTGAATGTCCCACGTCCAATCAAGTTTAGTTTTGGGGTTTTTGGGTGTAAAAAAGAAACGAGAGCAGTTGCAAATATGTGTTTCACAGATTACTTTTACTACCTGGACAAACGAAGCACTACCAACTTAAAGAAAAGTTAAATGATGCTGCATTCCATAATGGTAGTTGTGGTAAAAACACTACCTTAAAATATGCTGCTTACCACAAACTGCAAAAGCAGAAAACTGAATTTATGTTATTGCACTGTGTACAAATAGAATTCCCAGGATTGAACAGACTTAAATGTCACCAATGCAGCTTTATAGCTCCTAAAAAAGAATAGCCAAAGAAGAAGCAGGCTAGACTACTGATCAATAATATCAATAAAGGTACCAACCCACCAAAGAAAAAGTGGATTGCATGATTGAATTTGCTGCTAACACCCGTCACTAACATTTTGTACTGCCATTGCTGATCATTATAAATGATCCCAGCATCTTTCACAAAGTAGAATTGACTTACTCGGAATCATAGTAATTTTACATCGATTTTACATTGGTTGTGAAATACGCATCTATTTGAATGAAAGAAAAATCAGCTTGACACACCATGAATGAGAATACATGTATCGTCCGTGTTATATATACGTACGCATGACTGCTATGCAGTACAGTATGCTGTTATTTCTGAAAGGAGGAAGGTGGCTAGATCAAATTAACTTTGCATTTAATAACGTGAGAACTGTTGCGCTCTAAAGACCCACAGGGGATGAATTATTAAAGCATTTCTCTGTCTGAAGACTCTAAGCCACAAATCACAGACCTGATTTACTAGTATGGTATGTTTGCACTAATACAACCTTCACGAAGGTCTCATCCAGTCATTCAAGGCAAGTAAAACACAGGTATTATAGATAGGTTATATAGAAAATAGTGCATCTATCTAAAGATTTAAATAAAACACATACAAAATGTTTAACTTACAATAAATGTGTAACTTTTGCCATGCAAAAGTTACACACAAATGGGCGTAACGCACACTTGTATGGGTTGTCCACAAGAAGTTCCTGGTCGAGCAGGCCTAATTTATGCTGCAATAGGTACACATTCGTGCAACATTTTTTCTAGTGTATTCCATATAAACGCATTGGAAACTTCTTCGTAAAACAAGCACAGTATATTTCTAGAGTTCCATCAGTGGGTGCGGTTAGGCAGATCCTCTGATAAAGCGATTGTGGGCAGAAACTAGAAAAGTTGAGAAGACATACCTTTCAGTGATCTGCTCTATACAGGCACCTAGGGTGCCTGTAATATTTTAAGGGAACATATTAATATTTCAAAATGTCCTTGACGGGACTATACTGTTCTAAAAAAGTATCAGCGCCCACAAGGTGCCTGGTACTTTAGAAAACATGTACATAATTATTGTGTGTTCTTCATTTTTTTTAGCTTTGTGCTAGTAATTGCCGACTTTGGTATGTTTTCTGCAGTGTTCGAGGTGGTTACCACATGGCTTAAGGTTCCGGGCGTAAATTCAAATTTAAAATCAGAAAGTCATTGTTATGTAGCGATCAGCTTATCGATTCTAAAACACCTGGGATTTATTTGAATAAATGAAAGCACAGCGGATTGATGCTTTTTCATTTCAATGTCTTTGTTCAGGCAAGCAAGACCCATTCTGTTGGTATCATACCATTATTTATTGCTCGCCGTTAACCCCTTCGCTGCTAGGCATCTCCCCACCCCCTGCCTCCACCCCCGTGCTAAGCCTTTTTTTGGCTAGTTTACGCATAGGCCCAGGTAACCTTTTTTCCACATAAGGTATCCGTGTCTACTTAACGTCCTATTTTTCAACACCCTGAGGAGTCTTAAGTTACCCAGGTTTTGTGGATTTCCCTGGAGGGGACCCAGAAATTAGCAAAAATACAAAAAGTGCTGCAGAAGAAAGCTTTTGCTTTTTTCCCCTATAACGGTATCAACAAAGGAGTTGTGGTGCTAAAATCACCATCTTCTCAGCTTTCAGGGACAGGTAAACGTTTGTCAGAAAACCAAAAGTTTCAACATAGTTTTGGCATTTTACTGGGACATAGTCTATTTTTTTTTTTTTTTTGGGCTTTCAACCTCCTTCCAGTTAGTGGTAGAAGTTGGAGTGAAAGCAATAATGGATATCGGAAAGCTATGCATTCATGATAAGTAGAGAAAATTCTGAATTAAGCAAGAGGTCATTTGTGTAGATCTTTCAAGATTCTTTTATTGAAACTAACAGTTGAAAATCAAAAATATTAAAATTGATTTGAATAAAACAGCCATGTGTGCCAACTTTTTCACCTGTAACAACTTCTATGTATGACAGATTTTTTTTAAATCAATATACCGTTACATCTGCTGCATCTTTCTAGTTGTGGAGTTATATATGACTTTTAGGTTCACCACAACCCAAGAAACCCAAACCAATAACTGAGCTGTGTCTTGCAATGTTCATTGTGTACCAGGTATATGGCAATTCATTTGGTAAAATATAAAAAAGTGGGGGGGGGGCGTGGTCTGGCACCAAGGAGGACGGCGGCTGGCTGATGCCGCTCCTCATCGAGGCCAGAGGATCTTCGTTTTTGATGAGCCGTGGCTTCACCCCGGCACCTCTCACGACCCAAGGACTTTCTTGAGCTCCTCTGTACCTTATTGATACTCTTCAATAGGCCCCGATAGCGCTTATTCCACTCAAAATGTGCAGCGCATCTCTGTGACTGGATTTACAGCCACCATGTTAAATGCCTCTCATTCTTGCATCGCTATCAGCTCCGCTACGCTATCCTTCATCTCTGAAGAGGCATAATGTAAAAAATACTTCTACTTCTCTTGGCTGTATTTTTCATCTATATTTGTTAAAATGTCCTTCTCCAACAATGTCATTTATTCTGGAACTTCCAATATCATAATTTTCACGACAAACTTAATGCTTCCACTATTGTGTGCATGGCCATTTTGAATTGCATTGTGGAAATACAGTTAATGTTTTAATTATACAAGAGAAGGTGGACCTACACAATTATGACTGTATGTTTTTCTTTCAACTATACTACTTTAACGTCAATGTTTTTGCACAACTTTCTTAAAAAACTGTATGCAGACAATGCTCTTCTGTTATTGTGACTTAAATGTCTATGGGCAGAATCAAATCTGGTAGAGGTGCTGCTTCAACCTCCATTCCTTCTCCATGTCCTAAATCCACTAAAATACCTATCTCAAATCCTTTTTCGGTATGGCAAGGTGCCATGGAGGAATCAGAGCAAGTCGCACCACCCCACTTTACAGAAACAACGACCACTTCACCCCCCTCATTTACTCCTACTCCTGTTCCGCATTCGTCTGTCCCAAATGGGAAAAATAATTCTAAATTGACTCCTTCTTCGGGTTTGTCATCTACTAAGAGAATTAAAAAACACCCTCCTTTGCCAATCACATCTTCACCACCAGCTTCCTTAGAAGTGCTTCTGGACGAGAACCAAGCACCATATGCAAGAAATGAACATGCGCCTACAGAGCCTAGAAGATAAATGGTCTACTCTTGACAACAAAATTAATTAAGTGGAACGTCTAGTGGAATCTCTACAAATATCCTCTCAACAAATTCACCCTATGAAAGTAGAAATCTTACAACTACAGAAGCAAGTGGTAAACCTCGAACACCGAAGCAGATGCAACAGCCTGCAGAGTTATGGTCTGACTGAAGGATTGGAAGGCTCCAATCTCATTTCCTTTTTTCAATCTTTTATCCCACAGATCCTCGAGTTTTCGGAATCTCCAATATTAAGCACACAAAGAGCACATCGACTTGGCCTTACTTCTCATATTTTTTCTATCCAGCGCAAACCAAGAGACGGGATACTGTACTTTTTAGAACATAGACATTTCCTGAAATTCCTACACGCAATCAAAATTAAACTTCGCATAGCATGGCAAGGTTCCCGGTTATATTTCTCCAAAGACTATGTGAAAGTCACGGCAGACAAACTGAAAAGTTTCTTAGCCATGCGACCAACTTTATGTAACCTGAATGCCAGATTTGGTCTAATCCACCCTTGCCCCTTCATGGTGATTTATAAGAACAAAACAACCATATACGATTTTCTAGCCTTACTTCAACAATTTCTTGACAGTAGTAGAGAAGAATCCATGGAGTTTAGAAGATAATTTTCTACTAGTAAAAATGATTGTAATTTTTGCAATGTTTCTATGATATATTCATATTTTCTAATTTCTTTTCCTTGTGTCTCTTCCTACTTGGTGCTGTTTCCCTGCTCCACCTATTGTTGTATAGTCCATCTGGAATAATACCCTCTTGTGGTCTCTCCTGGGGTTTTGTGACTGGCTCTTTCATCTTCTCCCTGTGGCCTCAACACCTTCCACCCATGTTTGAGTCTATGGTATGTTTCATTCTATTATTTATCTATTTTCTCTAACTTTTTTCTCCCCTCTTATTGTATCTTTCCTCTTTCCTCTTCCCTTTACTTCTCTTCTTTTTTACCTTCTATTTCACTATCTTATGTTTCATATATTGTCTTATTCCTGTTGGAGTGCTTGCTTTTTGTTTCTTTAAGTACTGCAGGTTATTTATTGCATCCTTTTTTTTGCTGTAATCTTATTCAATAATTACATCATATACTTGATTAATGATGTTACTTGTTGTTTCCTGGATTGATAAAGGTTTGGGTACACCTACTAAAAGGCAAATGGTTCTTACCCATTTATCTAATCTTAAATCATATATTGTGTGCTTATAAGAATCCCACTTAATTGTTTCAGAAGTTCTAAAACATAAGCAATAGTGGGTGGGGAATGTCTTTTCCTTTCGGGGTACAAGCAATATAAATGGGACTTTTATTCTTTGTCACAAAAAAATTAAAGTTTCCCTTCTTTCTCAAGACTCAGACGATGAAGGCCGATGGTTAATTGTTCATCTTAAAGTCAATGATGTACCTATTTCATTGTCTGATGCATATGCGCTTACTAAATCCAATGGTAATTTTTGGCCACATATTTCCACTTTTTTTATGTTAATTTCTATACCATGTGTTATTTTTGGTGGTGAATGTAACTTAGTTGTTGATCCATACATTGACCGTACATCCAAAGCACCTTTTATTTCTTCTCCAGTGCATCAACACTTTACCACCCTAATTTCCTATAGATCTCTTGTCGACTCATGGAGATTCTGTAACCCCCAACTCAGTAAACACATTTTTTCTCACCCACTCATCTTTCTCAATCATGCAGAGACTATTCATTTGTTTGTACAGCATTAACTCAATATATACTCCAAGCAAATATTGGTTCTCTATTGATTCCTGATCAAGCTCCAGCAATTGTAGGCTTAGAATTACTTCTGGTTAATGTCACTAGCAACAAATGGCACTTTAATACCTCTTTGTTAACAGACCAGACTTTCACTTCCTCATTCAAGACATTTATTATTGAATTCTTTAAATGTAACATATCTTCTGTTTTGTCTTTTTCTATTGTTTGGCACTCCTTTAAAGCATCAGCCAGACACTTTATTTCTTATGTTGCTAAAAAGAAAAAACAATATTCCCAAAAAGCAAATTAAATTCCTAAAACTATTAATCTACTAGAACACTTTATACAACCACTAACTCTAAAGCAGATCTCAATAATCTCTTTATGGAAACATTTAAATATAATAATTTATCTACAGAAAATGCCAATTCTTATCTTCTCCAAGGTAGTGCTTATTAATATGGCTGCCAAAACAAAGCTGACAGGCGTCTTGCCTCGTATCTTAAGATCAAGAAAGACCATAACAATATTAACTATGTCTTAAATTCTAACTCATCTCCAGTGACTAAAAATTTAGAGATTTTGGAGGAATTCCAAAGACACGATACCTCTATTTATACTCCTGAAATCACCCCGACTCTATGGACATACAAGATGATCTTTCCTCAATACAAAAACAACTTCCCAGTGATACTGACTTTTTGCCATTGGAAAGTTATATTTCTATAAAAGATATTTCCCATGCATTACAACTCCTCAAAACAAGGAAGGCACCTGGTACGGATGGATTCCCTGTAGAATTTTACTCACGCCTCTCCAGCTCCCTCCTACCACATCTCCTTACTTTATTCTCACACTTCTTTCCTCTTATTCCTCCAGTGGTACCTTTCAGGATGCTCTTACCTGCCTAATCCCTAAGGAAGGGCGATACCCTCATTTTTGTAAAAACTATAGGCCAATATCATTATAATTTTTTTTTCAAGCACTTTGACTAGAACCCCCTTTACAATCCATTATTTGTAAAGAACAATCCAGTTTGATTAAGAGAAGGACTATCTCTGATAACACCAGAACTTTCTTTAATGTACTGCACAAAAAAGCAGCACAACCCCACTGAGGGCACTGGACAAACAGTGTATTATTCAGGTAACCAAGGCAATTATATCCATAATGATTCAAAGGATTAGTCACAATGATACAAAAAGGGGGGGGGGGTGTTAGTTAGCCTGATCGTGAAGTCATGTTCACTTGTTTGGTCAGAATTTAGGTCAACACGTTTCGAACCCCTAAACAATTTTAGGTGGGGTTCTCCTCTGGACATGGATTAGAAAAGAGCTTGTGTGAGATTATAAAATCTCTTTCAAAACAGTTTTGTCACGACAACCACTCACCTAAACTCCTGTTTCTTCTCTTGTGAGATGAACAAACCCAAATCCCTCCAAAAAGCAATCGAATAACAGAGATCAATAAACTCTGTAAATTTCAATAGGCTTCCAAAGGGAAAGGGGAATTGGGAGACAAAGAGACAAGAGAAATCTCGGCTGCGTGTTGATTGCATGTTGCTGCCTTTCAACCTGTTCTTTAACAATTGCACGGTACCTTCTGTCTGGCAGCTCTCCAAAAGAGTCTAAGAAAATGATTAGAAAACAGATATTATAATCAACAGTAACACATTTCTAAAAAGTATACCCAAATTAAACAAGGCTCTCTCACTATTTGTACCTAAGATTAATTATTGCAGCACCCAAGGTAAGTATTCACAATTTTTGGGTATTCACTGTTCTGTTTGATAAGCACATATCTCTTGTCCTGCAAAGGAATATAAAATATAAACACTTAACAATACTCTCTTTTAAATACACAATGGTGTCCTTGATTTGTACTGTATCCGACTATTACCTTTGATTACAGGTAATTCTTCTTACCACTGTGAAGGTACCGAAAGGCTTATTAAATATGTTCAAGTCTTTCTTCAGAAATATCTTTGTTAAGTCTTTGGAATTATTCTCTCCTTTTTAACTAGATTTTGCATCATATAGGAGCTCTTTGTTGTTCTTAAAAAAGCAGTCTTAGTATATTCCCAAAAATATTATACATCAATGTATTTTTAATTATTATGCCCTGAATGTTCGACGAGTCACTTATTTGTTGTTTTCTTCTTTGTTTTTTCAGTTTGCCCCAGCAACGCGAGCCTGGGCACTACGCGCACCTTTCCGGAAGTTAAGGAGCCTTCCTCTGAGGTCGGTGTCCAGGAAGTGATGAGAGAATCAGATCTGGAGAGCTGGATAATCGGGGAAACAAGACGCGATGTCCGGTCCGGCAGAAGTTCAGGTAAGAGTGTTCTTCCGGCGAGACTAAGCGTCGGATTCAAAGCGCAAGAGGCTTAAATAAGGTTTCTTCAACCGCGTGAGCAGCTGTTCAGTAAAGGCACGTGTTAACTGAACAGTGCCGCGTTCAAACTTGCACATGAAAGAAAAAAGGCCTAGTACAAGTCAATGACGCCTTAACGAACAGCCAGTTATATTTCTTGATAATACACATTATTTTAGAGCTCAGGCATATGTGAATTAATACACTATTAACAGGGTAAATACAACACAGGAAACTTAAATCATATCATCACCATTCAAGTGAGCAATAGGAGGTTCAGAACACTTAGCATGACTGGAGTTATGTGTGACCATGACAAGTTTCTGTGGCCCTTTACTTAAAAAATCAAGAGCAATCGAAGATTGGAGTAGTAGCTGGTTGAGGTGTCTATAATAGTTTGTGCATCGATGTTTGAGCGGGTGCTGTGTTTCATAGACTTTTTAATTTCAGCGATTTCCTTGATCGTGAGCACAGGGTTTCAAAGGAGGTGTTGAAGCCTCTTTTGTTTTCTTCCTTTATTTCTGTCATAGATCACTGCCCATGTTGTCTTACAACTTGATGTTGCAGCTACCTCAGCAGATAAGAATCTTGGTGACATCAGTGACAGCTCTCGCTCTTTTAAATCCTTTGCTGCTAGGCCTTTTCCCCCCGTGTTAAGCCTTTTTTTGGCTATTTGGGGTCGCTTGTGCTCAGGCCCCTGCAACTTTTTGACCACATAAGGTATCCATGCCCAATTTGCGTCCTTTTTTCCAACATCATGGGGATTCTAAAGGTACCAAAAATACAGCAACATTTAGTTTTTGGGGGAAAAATGTGGAAAAAAGGGCTACAGATGAAAACGTCTGTTTTTCCTCTGCAAATGGTATATAAAAAGGGGTTGTTGTGCTGAAATCACCATCTTCCCAGCTTTCACAGACAAGCAGACATTTGTCAGAAAACCAAAAATGTTTACACAGTGATTTTTTTTAGCTAAATCTGTGGTTTGCAGGGGATTCTGGGTAACAAAATGTTGGGGGACCCATGCAAGCCATACTTCGATGGACTCCCCGGGTGTCTACTTTTCAGAAATGTGTGTGTTTGGAAGTTTTCCAAGATGACCACCGAGCCTGGGGCCAAAACCCTAGGTGACCCCCTTTGCAAATCCAGGTTGTTTTGTGATAGGTCATTTTGATGTCTCCTCAATACGTTTTGGACCCTTGCCTGTAGCGGGTACTTGACCTACCCATGCAAATGAGGTACCATTTTTATCTGGAGACTTGAGCAAACACTGGGTGATAGGAAATTTGTGGATCCACGTAGTTTCCAGAACTTTCCCACACAGAAATTTGAGAAAAAAGTGATTTTTTTTCAGTTAAATTTGAGATTTGCAGGGGATTCTGGGTAGGAAAAACGTTGGGGTACCCATGCAAGCCATACCTGGCTGGACTCCCCCAAGTGTCTAGTTTTCAGAAATGTGTGGGTTTGGTAGGTTTCCAAAGATGACCGCCGAGCCCAGGGCCAAAAACCCAGGTGACCCCTTGCAAAACCAGGTTGTTTTGTGATAGGTCATTTTGTGTCTTCTCAATGCGTTTTGGTCCCTGGCCTGTCGTGAGTCCTTGACCCACCCACAGGCATGAGGTATAATTTAAATCGGGAGACCTGGTGGAACACTGGGTGGTAGGAAATTTGTGGATCCACGAAGATTCCAGAACTTTCACACACAGACATTTGAGAAAAAAGTGATTTTTTCAGCGAAATTTGAGATTTACTAGATGTTCTAGGTAGGAAAACTTTGGGGACCCAAGCAAGCAATACCTTGCTGGACTACCCCGGCTGTCTACTTTTCAAAAATGTGGGGGTTTGGTAGGTTCCCTTGATGGCTGCCGAGCCACGGGCCAAAAGCTCATGAGATCCCCTTGTAAAACCAGTTTTTTTTTTATTAGATGTTTTTATTGAAATTTTGTATTACTTTACATCAAGTATGCCAGTGAGCAGAGATCATTTTAACATGAAAGTACATTGATCCATGGCAAGTGTCAATGTAAAGAGCATTGGGAAGATACAACATCAAGGGGAGGAAATGAATTCTTACATATATTCGCTGAGCACATTTTCCGTAGACATCGACTGTGGAAATATCCCATGCCCGCCTTCTGATGTAGTGTTAGGGAGTATTCAGGTTGTGGGAAAAGTATGTCCGAGTGAGTTTAAGGACTTAGTGTGAAGCCTCTGCGGCTCCTTGTGGTGCCCGTCACCTGGCATTGGTTGTGTGCGTTCTTGTTAACTGTGCATCAGAATCGGAATCGGTACCTCCGATGTAGGGAAGAACTTTTAAATCATGGGGGGATGAACTGGGGGATCGTACAGCGGAGATTCCAGTAAGAAAGGGGTCTATTCTAGGTATGTTCTATGGAATTCGGTAGGACAGTTTGGAGGGAAAGCGCAGAATGTGTGCTCTGGTTCCATGTATAAATATCGATAACAAAAATATAGTTAACAAAAATATAGATGTAAAAATATCGATTACAAAAATATCGAATCCCTATACTTAAACAGGTAAGTACAATAATATCGACTCAAAAATATAGATGTAAAAAATATCGACTTTAAAAAATAACATACTTTAATTAAATAATTAAATACTATTAATATTATTGACAAAATAATTTAAATTACATTTATATTTTAACTAATTATAACAAATAAACTTAATTTAATAAATATAAACACAAAAAATGTGTACATATACATATATTTACTTAAATAAATGTTATTAACTATTATCTATATTTAATTTATAAACGTTAATAATTATATAAAAATAAAATAAACATATATAAAACATTTTGAATAAAAGGGGTAAAAATTACTATTCCCACTCCAGTGAGTGCAACAGTAGGGAAAGCACAGGATAGCGTAGGGGTAAAAATTACTATTCCCACTCCAGTGAGTGCAACAGTAGGGAAAGCATTGGATAGCGGGAGGGTAAAAGTTACTATTCCCACTCCAGTGAGTGCAACAGTAGGGAAAGCGATGGATAGCGTAGGGGTAAAAATTACTATTCCCTCTCCAGAGAGCGCAACAGTAGGGAAAGTGTTGGATAGCGTAGGTCTAAAAATTCCTATTCCCACTCCAGAGAGTGCAACAGGAGGGAAATCATTGGATAGCGTAGGGGTAAAAATTACTATTCCCACTCCAGAGAGTGCAACAGTAGGGAAAGCGTTGGATAGCGTAGGGGTAAAAATTACTATTCCCACTCCAGAGGGTGCAACAGTAGGGAAAGTGTTGGATAGCGTAGGGCTAAAAATTCCTATTCCCACTCCAGAGAGTGCAACAGGAGGGAAATCATTGGATAGCGTAGGGGTAAAAATTACTATTCCCACTCCAGAGAGTGCAACAGTAGGGAAAGCGTTGGATAGCGTAGGGGTAAAAATTACTATTCCCACTCCAGAGGGTGCAACAGTAGGGAAAGCGTTGGATAGCGTAGGGGTAAAAATTACTATTCCCACTCCAGAGAGTGCAACAGTAGGGAAAGCGTTGGATAGCGTAGGGGTAAAAATGACTATTCCCACTCCAGAGAGTGCAACAGTAGGGAAAGCGTTGGATAGCGTAGGGGTGAAAATGACTTTTCCCACTCCAGAGAGTTCAACAGTAGGGAAAGCGTTGGATAGCGTAGGGGTTAAAATTACTATTCCCACTCCAGAGAGTGCAACAGTAGGGAAAGCGTTGGATAGCGTAGTGGTAAAAATTACTATTCCCACTCCAGAGAGTGCAACAGTAGGGAAAGCGTTGGAGAGCGTAGGGGTAACAATTACTATTCCCACTCCAGAGAGTGCAACAGTAGGGAAAGCGTTGGATAGCGTAGGGGTAAAAATGACTATTCCCACTCCAGAGAGTGCAACAGTAGGGAAAGCATTGGATAGCGTAGGGGTAAAAATGACTATTCCCACTCCAGAGAGTGCAACAGTAGGGAAAGCGTTGGATAGGGTAGGGGTAAAAATTACTATTCCCACTCCAGAGAGTGCAACAGTAGGGAAAGAGTTGGATAGCGTAGGGGTAAAAATTACTATTCCCACTCCAGTGAGTGCAATAGTAGGGAAAACGCTGGAACCCAAAACAATAAAAACCCAAAACTATCAAAATTTTTATTAAATTTGATTTGCAATATAAACATAATTAATATATAAATTAAAATATATTATTATTAACAAAGATAATACAAAATAATTAATTGCACATTATTTAACACTATAATATCCACAACACACACCTAAAATTAATTACACAATTACTTTTATTATTTACTAATTAATTAATGAAAATGAATGTATTATTATTTATTAATTAATCAATAAACAATGAATTACTTACCAGCTTTTACACCATATTCACATATAAACACCACAACACACACCTAAAATTAATCACACAATTACAATTAATAATTACTAATTAATTAATGGTAATTAACTTGAAAAGTATTTAATAATTAATCAATAAAATATAATTACTTACCACCTTTCACACCATTTACACATATAAACTCCACAAGACACCTAAAATAATTAAACAATTAACATAATTAATTATTAATTGACTAATTGAAATTAATTAACAACTAATTATTAACCTATTAATAATAAATTAACACATCAATTAATCAATTAATTTTATATAATTAAATTAATTCCCACCCTATTCCCCTATAAACCCACAAACCGCTACGGAATTAATAACGCAAAATTAAACATAAAATACATCAATAACTAGTACAATTCCAAAACATATAATAAAATGACAAACAATTCTCATTAAAAACACTAAAATACATAACATTGTTAATAAATCAATATTTTTGTAAACTATATTTTTGTAAACGTTATTTATTACAACTATATTTTTGTAATCGATATTACTTACCTGTCAGTCGATATTCTTGTCAAACTATATTTTTGTTGTCGATAATTTTTTCCAAACGATATTTCTACGGAGATATTAATGTCCCACAATATTTCTCTGTCGATATTCCTGCTCTGCACCGTGTGCTCTACGTATCTCTTGGGGGAGGTGGGGGGTAGTGCCATTGTGGTGACCATCCTAGGTGCTGGCAGATAATTGTGTGTTACCTTCCACATGCCTTTGGGGGGGCTCTAATGAGGACTGAGGCTGGGAGGTTGGCGAGGAGGCAAATTGGTGCAACAGTTTTGCCCATTCTAGGGATATTGGATGTTTTTGTATGCCTCTTACCTCTTCATCCCGCAGTACTTCCTACTCTGCTGCACCCCATTTCTTCGTTACTCCTATCCAGGCAGCCTTGGGGTTCCTCCAGGGGCGCGCCTGGGCATGGCTATCCCTCTCTTAGCTAGGAGAATAGCTAGTGAAACAAATCTGTACTGTACCTTCTTGGTTTTCCATTTGCGGAACATACCGAGGGCACTGGCTTCCCACAAGGACAGGATCAGATTATTTGTGGTCTCTTGGAGTGTGTGGTGTACTCGGATCCAGTATTGATGGACGATTGGGCAATCCCAAAACCTGTGTTTAAAGTCAGCTTCGGGGGCCTAACATCGTGGGCAGGCGAAGTGTGTTTTAGGGTGGAAGCGGTGGAGACGCTGTAGGGTGAGGTATGCTCTATGGAGTATATTGAATTGAATGTTCCTGAAGTGTGCATTTCTGGAAACTTTCTTGGGGTATTCTAAGGCTCTTTCCTACTCTTTGTTGTTGAATACCCGACCCACTTCGTCCTCCCATGTTTGTCGTAATGCGTCCAGTGGACAGAGAATGAGCTCTCAGACTGCTTTGTAGAGCCAGGTAACCAAGTGCCTACCCACTCCCATATGTAGTATGGTGTGTATTACTGGGTGTGTTGGGGGTTCACCCGCCTGTGGATCCCAGAACGGGCGGCTGCTGTCTATTAGCTGTCAGTGCAGTAGGAACTGTCCTGGAGGGAGGTCATAGAGTTCCATCAATTGAGCATACTTCATTAGTTGTCCGTCTTCGAGAAGGGACTCTATTTCTGCGATAGAGTGGTTAGTCCAGACCTGGAGAGCGCAGGTGGTATAATAACCGTCATTACGGGGGAAGCCTACCAGCGGAAGTAGCGGAGAGTACGGGGTTTCCCTTTGAACAGGCAATGTATCTTCAGCATACATGTGCGAGCAACGGATACCTGCAAGGGGCGTGTACGGAGAGGCTTAGTACTTGGTAACAGTAGCCTACGTATGGCAGGAAGGGGGATCTGCCCTTGTTCCGTGATTGTTTTTCCCCTATATAGCGTTCCGCTGACCAGTATGATAGCCACTGGAACTGCGCCGCTAGAAAGTACGCCTCAAAAGATGGAGCACCAAGCCCTTCCTGGGTCGTTGGCAGGTAAAATGTGGCCAGGGCCAACCTACTTCTTCCCCCTCCCCAGATCAGGGTGGTTAGGAGCGTGTCTAGTTCTTTGAAAAAGGAGCGTGGCGGTATCACTGAGAGGTTGGTGAAATGATACAAGAGCCTCGGAACCATTATTATCTTTGTGAGTACTACTGACCAATGGGGCAAGTGGTAATGTCTTCCAAAAATGTACTGACGCCCGCAATCCTGCTAATACCATGCGGTGATTCCCATCTTACAAATCCACGGGAGAGTGGAACAGTTTTACTCCTAGGTATCTAAGTGCAGCTGCACTCCAGGTGAGTGTGTGGACGCCCACCGATATATCACGAGGGGCCAGATGTGGGCTCAAGGGAACTATTGTGGACTTAGCCCAGTTGACCTTGAGTCCCGATGCTGTTGCGAAGTCATTTAGCGCCGACCAGATAGGCGAGAGGTCACTCGTAATGTCTCTGACATATATCAAGAGGTCGTCTGCATAGAGTGATACGCAGTGCATTCTGTCTGCTATGGGTATACCCCACTTATGTCCCTCTTGCCGCAGTCTTATTATAAGGGGCTCTACAGCTAGGGTGAACAAGAGGGGGCACAGAGGTCACCCTTGCCTTGTCCCCCTTTCTAGGAGATGTATTTACCTATCCGCACTCGAGATGTTAGGCCCTTGTAGAGTAGTTTTGTGTATTTCATCAAATTATGTCCCACCCAAACTCCGTGAAGAACCACGAACAGGTGCGGCCATAGCAAGGTGTTGAACGCTTTTTCGAGATCTAGTATTAGGCAGGCTGCATTCGGGAAGTTTGCTCTTGCCCTGTCTTGGATATGGAACAGTCTATGTATGCTTTGTGATGTTTTACGCCCCGGAACAAACCCGTTTTGATCTGGTTAAACAAGCAGTGCTAGAATTTGGGTGTATCGTCCACCAGAATCTTTCCCAACAGTTTACAGTCTGCATTCAGTAGTGTTATTGGTCTGTATGAAGATGGGAGGGTGGGATCTCTATGTGGCTTGAGAAATGTTACTATGACGGATTCCCGGAGTGAACCTGCGAGTTCCTTTCTGATTAGTGCCTCTTTAAACATGATTACCGCCTTGGGGACGAGGTGTGTAGAGAACGTAATGTAGGACTTGAGTGGGAAGACGTCCATTCCCGGGGCCTTATTCTGTTCTAGCTGTCTGATGGCATGAGTGATCTCTGGGGCTTTAATTTTCATCTCTAATTCTTTTCTGGTGGTTTGTGGTATGTGGGGAATTTGTAGCAGGCTGAGGATTTATGTGATTACCCAGTGATTTGTCTGCGCTGGGGCTCGGTAAATTTCTGAGTAATAATCTCGGAAAATGTGTGCGATCTCTATTTGTGAATGTCTAAGTGTTCCTTAATGGTCTATTAGTTCCGTGATTGGTTTTGTTTCAACTTCTTGTTTGGCTAGCCACGCTAATAGTGTGCCCGCCCTATTGCCCTCTCTGTGTGTTCTGGTGGCCTAGGCTCAGAAGTTATATTTGCATAGGTCATGTAGTGCCGCTGCATAGGTGGTTTTAGCTGCCGCTTTTGGATCGGTGGCAGCTTCAGCAGTGTCAGCTTGCTTTGTCCGTGTCCTTGTCGAAACACCTGATCAGTGAGACAGTCACGCGGTAGTTTCCATGTGGGCACGGGGGGGTGCGGGGGTCTCCACCTGAGTGTTAGCATATGGCCATCGTGATCTGAGAGTATCCCTGCCCAAATAATCAGAGCGTTGCACACATGGAAGCACGGTTGTGGAGCAAAGGAATCTATCGAGGCAGACACGTAAGTCATGTGGGACAGAGTGGAAGGAATAGAGTTTAATGCCTGGGTTTTGCTACCGCCACGGGTCCACTAGGTTCCAGTGTTGTACCCACGTTTGTTATTGGGCTGTCTGTTTGTGTGCTGGGGAGTGTGTTGGTGGGGGATGGGAGCTATCAAGCTGGATGTTCTGCACACAGTTATAGTCACCACCTAGAAGCCAGGGAACTGAGGTGTGTAGTGTGGTCTATGTTAGGGGCGTATATACTTCCCAGTAGGATAGTTTGGCACTCCAGTATGCCCTCTAAAAGGACATACCTGCCTTCTTTATCTGTGATTTGTGACTGCTCTTTAAACGGGATCCCTGGCCTGATCCAGATTAGAGTGCCCCTGGCAAATGCCGAATATGTAGTGGCACAAACATTACCCCGCCATTTCCTCTGTAGCCGGCCTACTTCCTGTGCTGACAGATGTGTCTCCTGTAGAAGTGCTATCTGTGTCTGTTGCCATTTGATATATGCATAAACAACATATCGCTTGGTAGCCGTATGCATTCCTCCGATGTTCATTGTGATGATGTTTATATCTGTGTTGGGAACCTTATGGGCCATGGTATGCAGTAGGTATGGGTAATCCGATCCCGTGTATCACCCTGACACCTCCCTCCTGTGCCCTTCCCTTTCTTCCGTCCGCAGCACATTGGTGACATGTGATTCCACTAGATTACTCTGCAGGGGTCGTAGGGAGAACTCGAAATGAGGGATGGTAAAACTTGGAAGTCCGGGAAACTTCCCAACTTAGGGGACATAGCACCAAGGGCGGTATGTCCAAACTGTACTCTATGTACTGTCTTTAAATCGTTCTTGGTGGTTTCTCGACTGCGGGCGTCTCTGGTGCCCTGGTTTCCCGCTGGATGCTGACCAGTTCATGTTGCCTAGGAATTGGTCTCTCGTATCGCCGATCAGGTGTGGCATCGCTGTACAGTAAGCCTCAATGGGTCGCTTCTAGGGATTGTGTTCACCATCCCTTGCCTCCACGATTGTGTTCTGGTTTCGGGAGTTGACATCAGCTAAGGCACCCCACTATTGCCTTGTTCATCCTTCCCACCATAGCCTATATCAGCGTGTCTGCCGTTTGTGGAGTAACTATTGGTGGTGTGCCTGAGCCATCGTGAGATATGTGTGTATCACTTGCTTCATCGTCGGAGGTGAAGATGTGAGGAGCTCTTTCCACATCTGAGTTGTTCGCGATCAGTCTTCCCGCCGCCGCCACCTGCAAGGCTCTCCAGCGCTCTGCTATAATTTGGTTCAGATCGGGGGAGTGGTGTGTGAAGGATTCCGAGCGTGGGCTTAGTTGTGTGAGGGTGATTTTCTTCTGTTGATGCCTGTGGTGGTTCATGGGCCGATGGCTCTGCGTGTTTTGGGGCGTCCGGCCCGGATAGCCGCTGATCTACCCAATCGCTTGCATCTGCCAGGTCGGTGAAAAAAATGTGCAGATCCATTATGGAGGATTTTCAAGCGGGCTGGAAAAAGAAGAGCGTATTGAACATTTTATTGTCGTCGGGTTTGCTTGACTGCTAGGAAGGTGGCTCTCTGTTGTTGGACGGCGCGTGAGTAGTCTGGGCATAGCATAACGCACTTATCTTCTACTTGAAACTTACCTTTCTCTCTGGCTGCTCTGAGAATAGTGTCTCTGTCCTGGAAGTGAAGCACCTTCTGGAAAAATGGTCGAGGTCGGTAACACCGGTATTGGTTTACGGGCTGGTACTCTGAGTGCCCTTTCTATGGAGAAGTATGGAGTTAAATCCGCTGGTCAGGTAAATGACTTGATCCATGTTTCCATATGTTTGACTGGGTTGGTGCCTTCTGATCCTTCCGGTAAAATTAAGATGCGGATATTAGTTCTCCGAGAGCGACCTTACAAATCGTCTGTTTTACTTTCTAGGAATTGTATTTTTTGTTTAAGTTTTTTTAGGGCATCTTTGTGCATCTGCACCTCTGATTCTATCGCCTGAAGCGTCTTCTCGCATTGCTTGACTTTGTCCGCTAATTTCTGATGGTCATCGCGTAGAATATTGATATCTGCGGCCAGTTCTCCGAACTTGTTCTCCATTGTCACCCTGTGTTCAATGGCGGCGAGGACTTTATCCAGTTTGTCGCATGTGGAGTCCATATGGGAGGGCTTCCCTCCTGTGAGGAAATTTGTGGGTTCCAGGTACTCCTGCCTTCGATTTGGTGCTGACATTGACACTGTGACGCAGTTACATCCCATTGTGCCAGACAAGATGGTTTATTTCAGGGCCCCCGACTCGAACTTCGAGTCCTAGTGCCGTGAGTGCGGAGATTCGGGGATGGTCATCCGCCTCGGTTGTTCAGGGTGTGATAAGTCGCCAAGGGAAGCCGGACGGCTGCCGCTGTGTTGTCAGTGGACTGTGACCATCAGGTTCTGTCCCACTAGTGCGTGGCCATGATGCCGGTCGTAGCTCCTTAGGTGTGTTTACGTTAATTGTCCCTCCCCACGTTGCAGAGAGTAGCAATGGCTGTAATGTCTGCAGGGCCTTGTCTGTGTGTGTAGTTCTCCGGTGTCAGTTTGTATCCCACTTCAGGGGGCCCTCACCACGCACCATGAGGCCCGTGCGGGGCGGGAGGGGAGAGCCGGGAGCCAAGGTGGGTCGCAGGAGATGCACAGCAGGTAGCGTGCGGGCCTGTAACCAGTAAGTGACTGAGATGGTGGGTAGGTGTTCAATGTCTGTCTGCTGGGTGGTTGTTATCATTTGTGGGCATCGTCGCGTTGGCTGGGAGCCCCTGGAGTGCTTGTGTAGTTCTGGTGATGGCGGGCGCTCCACCTTGAGGTTGTTTTCTTTCCTCAACTGGGCACCGAACTCAAAGGAGGTCCCCTTGCAAGATCGCGGTTCTGGCTCGTGCGGGGGTCTCAGTTTTCTCAAGCCAATGATATGCGCAGCTCGGCGGGCACCGTGGCTCACTCCCCCACCGCCAGCCCCACACTCGGGCCCCCCTTCCCCTAGCGCTCTGACAACCAGCGCCGAGTGGGGGGGGGATTACAGCCTCGGGACGCCTGCAGGTAATGCTATGTTTGGAATTGAGGCTGATTGAAGGCTGCGTGCTGGGTCAGCGGGCTCTGGGTGTAGGGCGCTTTGAAGCAGGGAATGGCGTCCCGTCACTCGCCTCGAGTCTGGGCACTCCATTGGCAGGTGGGGACAGCGGGCGCCGTGTCCCCGTGCGGGTCCCGGCCAATTGGATAATGTGCCGCGGGGGAGTTGGTGGTCGCCGGGAGCCAGGTCTCATGTGCAGGCTGTCCGTTACCATCGGGTCTTTGAGTGCCGCTTAATTGTGCGCTCTCACCTGCCTGCTTCTGGGGATACCAGGGGAACTGAGTCGATCGCCGTTCTCCCAGTGCGGGGCCCTTCTGCCCCAGAGACCGCCTCCCACTCGCCCGCTGGGTTGCCCGTCTGCTGTTGTGTTCGGGCCCCCAGTTCTCAATGGGGCGCTGCCATCTTGGCCTCGCCGTCGGATCGTCCGTTCCGCTCGTGGAGAAGCCCCGAATCACTTTTCATTTCAGGGGCTGCGGGGGGGTGCTGGGTGTATCGATCATTTGGCCCCCAACCAGGTTGGTTTGCGATAGGTGATTTTGATGTTGCCTCAATAGGTTTTGGGCTCTTGCCTGTTGCGGGGCCTTGACCCACCCACACGAGTGAGGTACCATTTTTATCAGGAGACCTGGGGGAACACTGGGTGGGAGAACATTTGTGGATCCACGCAGATTCCAGAACTTTCCCACACAGATATTTGAGAAAAAAGTGATTTAAGCTGAGCAGAATAGGTGGCCGTTCCTTCAGGGTGTTAGCGGCAGGCCTATGGAATTCGCTCCCGGTCCATATCCGAGCTCTTGAGGATTTGCTCGCCTTCAGGCAGGCGATCAAAACTTTCCTGTTTCCAGTGTCTAGTTAATTTCTTTTCTTTTATTGTGTGTTATGTTATAGCGTCTGTCAAAGCGCCAGGACGCCCCTTTGCTGGGGCAGCTGTGCGCTATAAAAATATAAATAACATAACATAACATAACATAACATAACGTTTGCAGGCGATTTTGGGTGTGATAATTTTGGGGGCCCATGCAAGCCATATCTCGCTGGACTATCCCGGGTGTCTAGTACCTGAAATTTAAGGGTTTGGTAGATTTCCCTAGATGGCCGCCGAGCCACGGGCCAAAAACTCATGAGACCCACCTTGCAAAACTAGGTTGTTTTGTGATAGGTCATTTTCATGACTTCTCAATGCGTTGTGGGCCCTGTGTTTTGGGCTTTTCCTAGTCACAGGCCTTTGGCCCACCCACACAAGTGAGTTATCATTTTACGCAAGCGAACAAGGGTAACGCTGGGTGGTAGGACATTTGTGCCGGCACGGTGATTCCATGCAATAATGTATGGAAAAATTGATTTTTTTCAGCTAAATTTGAGGTTTGCGGGGGATTCTGGTTAGGAAAACGTTGGGGGACCCACTCAAGTCATATCTCACTGAACTCCCCTGGGTGTCTAGTTTTCTGAAATTTTGGGGTTTGGTAGTTTCCCAAGTTGGCCGCCGCGACAGGGAACAAAAACCCAGGTGACCACCCTTGAAAAACCAGGTTGTTTTGTGATAGGTCATTTTGATGTCGCCTCAATAGGTTTTGGGCCCTTGCCTGTCAAGGGTACTTGACTAACCCACGAGAGTGAGGTATCATTTTTATTGGGAGACCTTGGGGAACGTTGGATGTGAGGAAGTTTTTGGATCCACGTAGATTCCAGAACTTTCCCACTCAGAAATTTGAGAAAAAAGTTCATTTTTGCACCGAAATGTGAGGTTTGCAGGGCATTCTGGGTAGGGAAAGTTTGAGGGACCCAAGCAAGCCATACCTCGCTAGACTTCCCCAGGTCTCTAGTTTTCAGAAATGTGTTGGTTTGCTAGTTTTCCAAGATGGCCACAAAGTCTGGGGCCAAAAACCCAGGTCACCCCCTTGCAAAACCAGGTTGTTTTGTGATAGGTCATTTTGAGATCTCCTCAGTACGTTTTTGGCCCTTGCCTGTCTCCGGTACCTGATCCACCCATGCGAGTGAGGTATCATTTTTATCAGGGGACATGGAGGAGTGCTGGGTAGTAGGAAATGTGTCGATCCACATAGATTCTAGATCTTTCCCACACAGAAATCTGAGGAAATTTTTTTTTTCATTGAAATGTGGGGTTTGCAGGGCATTCTGGGCAGAAAAACGTTGGGGGACCCATGCAGGCCATACCTCGCCAGACTACCACGGGTGTCTAGCTTCCAGAAATGTGTGGGTTTGGTAGGTTTCCCAAGATGGCTGCTGAGCCCCGGGCCAACAACTCATAGGACCCCCCTTGCAAATCCAGATTGGATTGTGATAGTTAATTTTGATGTTGCCTCAATAGGTTTTGGGCCCTTGCCTGTCGTGGGTACTTGACCCATCCATGCAAGTGAGGTACCATTTTTCTTAGAAGACTTTGGGGAACACGGGGTGGGTGGACCTTTGTGGATCCAAACGGATTCCAGAACTTTCCACCACAGAAATATGAGGAAAATTTGTTTTTTTCGAAAACAAAATAGGTTTGCAAGGGTTTCTGGGTAAAAGAACCTGGTGAGAGTCAGTCAAGTCACACCATCCTAGATTCCCATTTGTGTCTAATTTTCATAAATGTATAGGTTTGCTAGGTTTCCCTGTGTGCCAATAGAGCTAGGGTTCAAAATCTACAGCTAGGCACCTTGCAAAAAAAGGGTCAGTTTTCACTGTGAAAATGTGGTGTGTCCACATTGCTTTTTGGGCTGTTTCCTGTCGCGGGCACTAAGCCTACCTACACAAGTGAGGTACCATTTTTCTGAGGAGACTTTGGGGAATGGGGGGTGCATGGAATTTTGTGGATCCATGCAGATCCCGGAACTTTCCATAACAGAAATGTGAGGAAAAATGTTTGTTTAAACTAAGTTTGAGGTTTGCAAGGGATTCTGGGTAACAGAACCTGACGAGAGGCGCAAAAGTCACCACATCCGGGATTCCCCTTGGTGTCTAGTTTATTAAAATGTAGTGGTTTGCTAGGTTTCCCTATGTGGCAGCTGCTCTAGGGCCCAAAATCCACAGGTAGGAACATTGCTAAAAACAAGTTTGTGCCTAGTGGCTTTCTGCTGCCCTGGGAGGAATCAGGGGGAAGGGTTGCCGCAGATATGACCTCAAGGGAGGCAGAAAGTCTGTGGCTATGTTTTTTGGGGGTGTAGGAATTGGAATGCCATTTTGAGGAGCCCCTATGCATAAAAAAGCCAGCGTAATCGCTGGCACCTAGTGGGCTTTCATACCCACTGGGGACAGATTGGGGATACTGCCCACATCTGCCCCCCAGGTGGGGGCATAAAGACTTACATTTCTCTGGGGGGGCATTGCCATGCCCTTTTTGGCCAGAACCTACGTCAATAAAAAAAAATCCCTGTTTCTAGTGGGCTTTCCGCCCCCCCCCAGGGGGGCAAATTGGGGACTACTGCCCCCATCTTCCTCCGAGGGGGACAGAAAGACTGACACTTCTTTTGGGGGGTGGAGGCATTGCCAGGCCCTTTTTGGGCAGCCTTCACCCCAACGACAATAAATAAAATCCCTGATGGATAGTGGGCCTTCTGCCCCGCCCAGGAGGGCAGATTGGGGGCTACCGCCCCCATCTGTCCCGGGGGGGGGGGCAGAAAGTCTCTAGCGGCCAACCAAATATGGGGGAACAAAGGCCCTTGCCCAAGGGGCCACTCCCCCCTCCCTAGCGCTAGTGGGTGGATCCCTGCTTGGGTATTGCCCTCCTGGGATGTTTGCTAAGCAGGGATCCACTAGGGAAGGGTACCATTGGAAAGGGGAGATTATCCCCTTTCCAACTATACCTCTCCCATCTTTTTCGGTGCTTCAGGGGGCTGAGATAGGCCACAAGCACCGAAACTTCGAAATTGAAACTAAGTTTCAGTTTCGTTTTTGGTGCAATGGCGATCACACGCCATGCGCACAATCGCCATTGCAAAGAAATTAACAAACAGGCCAGGGGAGGTTGGGGTAGCTCTTTCCCACCTCCGCAGGCAACCATGACGGAACCATTCCTTCACGAGCGCGGAAAGAGTTAACTCCCATATCAACAGAACGATCTGAACCTGTTTTGGTATCATCAGGATTCTGAGGAAGATATTTCCATGCCTCTCCTTTTCCTCCTGAAATCAGACAGCGGTGGCCCTGGTTTTGTCCAGATTGGATTATTGTAATGTCCTTTTCTTGAACATAAGTAAGGGTTTCATCCACAAATTGAAGATTGTACAGAATGCAGCGGCCTGACTTGTAATGGATCTTCCCAAATTCTACCCAGTCTTGGCTACAATTCATAAGCTACAATGGCTCCTTTTAGAAAAGAGGATTCTGTTCAAGGCCCTCTTCCTTGTCCAAAATGCTCTGGACAACATGGGCCCCAAAGGCGTTTAACGGCTCTGATGATGATATTTTCCTACCAAACATTTGTGGTCAGCCAACCTAAACTGGTTGGTAGTTCCTAGGTTCAGGAGTGCCAGGTGGGGGGGAAGAGCCTTTTCTGTTGCAGCCTCTAATCTCCGTAATTCTCTCCCCGACCGACCTCTAGGCAAAACTCTCGTCCTCTGTTTTGCGAGACATTAAAAACATGGCTCTTCACGCTAAAGTGCTAGGCCCTTTTCCGTGCTTTCCCCAACATCCCGCTCTGTCCCTAGCGCCTTGATGCCCTTGGGCAAAGTTTGCGCTTCATGAGACTAATATTCATTCATTCATTCATTCAACAAAACGCTGCTACTCTCATTGCCAAATCAGGTCATTTTTGTGACAGGATATATTGATGTCTCCACATTGCATTTTGGGTCCTTGCTTGAACTAGGCCTACCCAGAAAAGTGAGGTGCCATTTTCATAAAGATACTTGGTGGGATGATAGGTGGTAGGAAAACAGGTGCTACCTTCAGACCCCAGATTTTCCCATTACAGAAATGTGAGGAAAATGTTGTTTTTGTCAACGTTTGAAGTTTGCAATGACGTCAGGGTAGAAAAACCTGGGGGGAGCCATAAAAGTCACCTACCATGAATTCCCCTAGGTGCCTAGTTTTCAGAAATGTGCTGGTTTGATAGTTTTCCCCGGGTACTGGCTGTGCTTGGGGACCGAAATCCACAGCTAGGCACATTGCAAAAACGGGCCAGTTTTCAGTAGAAAAGTGTGATGTGTTCATGTTGTATTTAGGGGTCTTTCAAGTTGCTGGTAGTTGCCCTAGCACACAAGTGAGATACCATTTCTATTGGGAGATTTGAGGTTATGGTAGGTTACAGGAAGTGAGTTGCTGTCAGCAGACTTCAGAATTTTACATCATAGAAATGTAATGAAAATCTGTTTTTACAAGGGGATCTGGGTAGGCAAAGCTTATGGAAACCACACGTCACCTCAGTTTCGATCTTCTCAGGTTTCTAGTTTTCAAAAATATGCTGATTTGGAAGGTTTCCAAAGGTGCTGGCTGAGTTAGGGCTCAGAATACCCAGCTAGGCACATCACAAAATAAGGGTCTGTTTCCAGTGGTAAAATGTGATGTATACATGTTGTATTTTGGGCACATTCCTGTCGCGAGTACTAGCTCTACACACACACATGTGAGGTACCATTTTTATCAGCAGACTTAAAGGAATGGTAGGTGGTAGGAAATTAGTTGCTCCCTGTAGATACCAGAACTTTCCATCACAGAAATGTGAGGACAATAGGTGCTACCTTCAGATCCCAGAACTTCCAATCACAGAGATGTGAGGAAAATGTTTTTTTGTCAACGTTTGAAGTTTGCAATGACGTCGGGGTAGGAAAACCTGTTGGGAGACATAAAAGTCACCTACCATGAATTCCCCTAGGTGACTAATTTTCAGAAATGTGCTGGTTTGATAGGTTTCCCCAGGTACTGGCTGTGCTTGGGGACCGAAATCCACAGCTAGGCACATTGCAAAAAACGGGCCAGTGTTCAGTAGAAAAGTGTGATGTGTTCATGTTGAATTTAGGAGTCTTTCAAGTTGCTGGTAGTTGCCCTAGCACACAAGTGAGATACCATTTCTATTGGGAGATTTGATGTAGATATTTTTTACCTATAGAATGGTCAGTCCTCATATTTGTGTACTGATTTTATATGTTTTAATGCTTGTATATATTTTAACATCTACTGTATTAGATCTTATGTTATTTGTACCTTTTATGGCACATGTTGCCGAAATAAAGATGATGATGATGATGATGATAACATGCTACTATAGGTACCCATAAATTCAGAGAATCGCCTGGAAACATCAAATTTAGCTAAAAAAAACTGTTTTTTAAATATTTTTGTATGGAATTACCATGCTGGCACACATGTCATACCACCCAGTGTGCCCCTTGGTATCCCAAGAAAAATGATACGTCATTTGTGTGGGTGCCCAATGCAGAGTTAGTCTAAAAATGCATGTATAAAAATAAAAAAGCACTTGGAACTTGCAGTGTTATCCCCTCACTCCCTAAGTTTTTGGCCCTTCCCAGTCACAGGACCTTAGTCTACCCACACAAGTGAGGTATCATTTTACATGGACGACCATGGGGAATGCTGAGTGGTAGGATATTTGTCCTGGTGCAGTGATTTCACAGAGGCACGTGAGGAAAATGTGATTGTTAAATTTGAAGTTTACAGGGATTCTGGGTGGGAAATCATTTGGGGATCCAAGCAAGCCATACCTCCCTGTACTCCCCCTTTTTAGTTTTCAGAAATGTCTGGGTTAGGTAGGTTTCCCCATATGGCCGCCAAGCCTGGAACCGAAAACACAGGAGACCCCCTTACAAAACCAGGTAGTTTGTGATTGATACATTTGATGTCTCCACAATACGTGTTGGACCCTTCCCTGCCTTGATTACTTGGCCTCTTCACACAAGTAAGGTATCATTTTTATTGGAAGACCTGGAGGAAAGCTGGGTGGTAGGAAATGTGTGTCAGCCGGGGGATCCCACAACTTTTCCACACAGAAATGTGTGAATATCAAGATTTTTCAGCTAAATTTGAGATATGTGGGGGATTCTGGATAGGAAAACATTTGGGGATCCATGCAAGCCATACCTCCCTGGACTCTCCCACATGTATAGTTTTCAGAAATGTCTGGGTTAGGTAGGTTTCCCTAGATGGCCGCCGAGCCCGGGACCAAAATCGCAGGTCACTCCCTTGCAAAACCAGGTTGGTGGGTGAAGGATAAATTTGATGTCTACACAATACGTTTTGGGCCCTTCCCTACCTTGGGTACTTGGCCCTCCCACACAAGTGAAGTACTATTTTTATCGGGAGACTTGGGGAAATGCTGGGTGGTAGGAAAATGTGTGGTTTCTTTCTGAAACGTGAAAATGAAGGCACAGTAATGCAAGAAAATGTCTAATTTTGAGGTTTGCAGGACATTGTGGGTAGATAACTTGTTGGGATCCACGAGAAAAACATCACAGTGTACTCCCCTGTGTGTTTAGTTAATGAAAATATCTAAAATTGGTAGATGTTTTCTAGAGGGAATGTGCAGAGAAAAACAAAAATGCAATTATTACTGCACAACCATTTATTCCTCAAGTACACACACATACTGGTTGATTTTGGCATGAGGATGAGTGATGGTTCAGTATATAAAATGTTATTAACAAGAGATTTCACAAAAATGAAATGCACTGTTAATAATTGAAAGGACATAAAGCTGAGCTAGTGACTCAGCTCATGAAGTGTAAAGCAGCGTCAAGGCCCCAACCGCTTTATAGGCCATTCACACACCTCTTGTATGTGATACACACAAGACCATGCACACCACCAGCCGCGGAACTAACACATTACAACATTCACAAAAAGAACAATGTACACCCGGCCAGACAAAGACAGAAAAGACAGATACTACTGCACTACCATCTATTTCTTAAGTACACACACATACTGGTTGGATTTGGCACGAGGGTGAGTGATGCTTCATTATTTAAAACGTTATGTACAAGAGATTTCACAAAAATGAAAAGCTTGTTAATTATTGAAATGTCAAGAAACTGAACCAGTGACTCACAGCTTGTGAGCTGTAAAGCCACAACAACCTCTTTACTGGCCATTCATATACCTTTCATACATGTGACACACATAAACCCATTCTCACCACCAACTGCAGGCCCAGCACATAACAACACTCACATCAACAGACAGCGCCATTCAAAGACCCATAACTTTCACACGCCCACATGCCTGACACAGCAACCTCACCGGCAGATGGATTGTGTGGACTGGCGTTTAGCTAGCAGTATGTGTAGAGACCAGAAGCAAGTCACTACTGACACACCCTGAAATTAGAGACATATCGAGTCCTACTGTCACACAGCATATACACCTTAATTCCATAGTGTGTCCTCTTGCTAGGAATATACAGACTGAAAACCAAGCAGCCCTTGAGCAAGACCAAAGACTAATCCACAACTATTTGTTTCCCTGGAGCATAGATCTCAGAAAAACGATCTACAAAATGATCAATCACAGTCCGAATTTTGAAAAGACGGCCACAATCATGATTATCTTGTGGCAAGGCTAAACCATTATCAACAAAATGTAGCATCCGCAGCAGAAGCAAATACCCATCATGACTCAGGATTGCTGGAAATATAGCTGTTTCCATTAAGGGACTAAAAGACCAATATGAAGACATCTATAGCTTCCTTATCAAGCCCATCAAAATAGTTAAACCCAAGAACTTTGTCAACTCTTCCAGATTCATGGGAGTCCACCGGGTACCTCCAGAGTGGGGCCCAGGTCTGGCACTGCTGTCCCTCAAATGCTGTTCAGCATAAGAATTAGTCTACTCAACAATCACCACCAGGGCCGTTTCTAGGTGCTTTGCCGCCCTAGGCGAGAATTGAAAAAAGCCGCCCCCTCCCTTTTACTACCGTCAGTCTTTCCCCTTGACATCCAGGCTAGCGACGCACGTGCTCTACTACCGAACCCTTGTATGTTACTCCCATTTACTATCAGGAAACATGATCACAACAGTCAGTCCTGCAAACGACCTCAACAAAAGGCGAAGGCCAGATTGTTACGGTAGCCATACACTCACAGAACTATGTACACGGATGCCCAATAGAGCCTTGTGTTTAAATACCACTGAGGCGTCAAGTGCACCTCGTTTTCAAAACCATAAACAACAAAAATAGTAACTAGCAATACTCATTCACTCAGTACCTGTCCTCAGTATTCATCAGTGAACACAGACATCGGGGTTCACTTGGTCAGTACCTGCCCTCAGTACCCATCAGTGAACACAGTCTTCCGTGCTCACTCAGCCAGTACCTGTCCTCAGTACCCCTAGATGAACAGTTTTCAAAGTCACTGTCAGTACCTGTCCTCAATACTTCCAGGGAACACAGTTTTCAATGCTCACTCGGCCAGTACCTGTCCTCAATACCCCTCAGGGAACACAGTTTTCAATACTCACTCTGTCAGTGCCTGTCTTCAGAATCCCTCAGTGAACATAGTCAATGCTCACTGTCAGTACCTGTCTTCAGTACCCCTCAGTGAACACAGTCTACAATGCTCACTTGGTCAGTACGTGCCCTCACTACCCCTTAGTGAACAGAGTCTTCAGGGCTCACTCGGTCAGTATCTGCCCTCAGTACTCCACAGTCACCACAGTCTTCAGGGTTCCTTTTTCAGTACCTGTCCTCTGTACCCCTCACTCAACACGGTCTTCAATGCTCAATTTGTCTGTATCAGTCCTGAGAGACCCATGGTGAGTACCAATTCTCAGTGCCAGTCCTTAATACCCCTGTCTATTGTGCCAGTCCTCAGTGCTCCTCGCTCAATGCCAGTCTCAGTTCTGGTGAGTACCAATTCTCAGTGCCAGTCCTTAATATCCTTGTCTATTGTGCCAGTCCTCAGTGGTCCTCGCTCAATGCCAGTCTCAGTTCCCCACCAGTGCCAGTCCTCAATGACCTTCACAAATACTAGTCCTTGGACCCCGTACCCCTTCCCCTTGTTAATAGTAGTCTTCAGTACTTCTTGCTCAGGGTCAGTCCTCTTTAAGCACCAGTCCTCAGAACTGCTCGCTCAGTAACCAGTCCTCAGTGGCCCTGCGTGAGTACCAATCCTCAGTGCCCTTTGCTCAGTGCCACTCTGCATAATCCCTCTCCAGTAACAGTCCTCAGTGCCTCTCTGTTAGGAGCAGTCCTCAGCGCCAGTCTTCGTTACACCTCCCTCAGTACCAGTATTCAGTGCCCCTCTGTGAGTACCAATTCTCAAAACAGTCTTTGAGTACCAATCATCGGTGCCAGTCCTCAGTACCCTTCACTATCATTCAATCAGGGCCAGTCCTCAGTGCCTCTCCGTGGGTAGCACCCCCAAGCACCTCTCAGTGACAGTCCTCAGTAGTGTCCGTCACTGGGGCCCCTTCCCTCTTGCATGGATCATTCAACTCTCTGTCCTCGTGCCCTTCTCGTTCCACATGCCGATACTCCACCTTCACCTGCCAGCTTTCGCTTCTCCCACAGCACCTCCCGCTTACCCTGGAGCGCTCCCTGCTTCCTCCTTCTAGTTTTTACTTCTTCTCCTGCACTCCCTTCTTATCCCTGCAACCTCAGTGTTTGGTGCCTCTCTCCCAGAAGGCCCCCTTCCAGATCCCCTCTCTCCTCTGCAGGGCTTTCTGCACCAGTCACTGTCCCTCGTGCATGGCTCCCTCTGACCCTCACATCACCCCGTTCGCCTCTCCTCCCGTGGGTCTTTCTCTTCACCCCTCGCGTCCCCTTCAGCACGTTTCCCTCAACTCTCCTCACACCTCAGTTTGCAGTTGTTCCTCTGCACCTCTCCTCTCCCTACTCCCGTCTTATCACCTCCTCTCCCAGGTCCTCTCTCCTCATTAAACTCCGCAGTGAATTGTTGCAGGACCCGGACGACCAGTCTCGTGGAGATCAACATCATGCAGAACTGATCTGCTGGACAGAAAAATCATGCAGAGCACACAGGGCACGACGTAAGAAGTCGTTGTGCAGTAAAATTTACAAACCAGGCAAAAATGCATAACGAGTAATGACGGCACTATAGCCTGTCCCTGGGGATATGAATGGTGAAAACAAGAGCTGTTCGCTGCAGCTCACACACTTCTTAATGCAAAAATTATAGACAAGACACTTCCAGGAAATCTATACAAACGTTGACCGCACCTGATGGCTGGTCTCTCAATCCCTCATTTGTGTTCCTTCTTACAGAGCATTAGTCCTTCCGGTGCAGTGAAAGGACGCTTCTCTAGGTCAGGCGTGCAATCAAGGGTGCTGGTGAGTCAGTCGTGGTGCGCATATGCACACTGAGCCCTTAAGACTGCATGGAAATTCATACTTTTCCATAGTTTTGAGGGTTCTGGCGATGCGACAGGTTCTTCTTTTTAATTTAAGGAGAGACGGGGTTATTTTTGTTCAAAAGTCGGCGTATTTGAGTACGAATCCACTTTGCAGTTAGATTACCGAAATACATTTTGTTTAGATGCAAAATGTGCGTATTTGTGAGATGTCTTCACCAGTACTTTTTTTAGTTTATCAATTGAGCGTGCTAAAGCACACTTCCTCTTCTGACGCATTCGGTAGTGGTAGTCAGCAGCGTGCATGCAGGGCAGTTTCTACCATTAGGCAAGCCTAGGCAGCAGCCTAGATTTACTTTCGTAGGTTCAAATAAAACAAAAATCCCCCTTTTTTTGCCGCCCTAGCCATTTTGCCGCCCTAGGCAGCCGCCTAGTCTTGCCTAATGGTAGAAACGGCCCTGATCACCACCAATAATACATTGTCCATAAGCAACTGAAAGAGATGTATTGGCAAAATGTTTTTATTATCCACTCTATACCCTGGAACACAAGCAAAGTCAGGCAATTGTGGGTGCACCATGCCTGGGGCAACCCAGAGGTCAGCTCTTTCAATAGGAAGCCTTGCAGCCCCAGGCTGCAGCACAGACGCTTCTTGCTGCATTATTGGCATATGAATGTCCTTCTCAAAAACAGGCACTTCATCTGCACTAAGAGTGGCTTCATCATCCAATGATTCCTCATAGACGAAAAACTCACTGCCAGAATCTTCCACTCCCTCTTCTGCCTCAGATGCAGAGTCATTCTCTGAAACATGGTCAGAGGAAGACTCAAAAAGCATACCAACAACCTGCTTAGCAGTAAACCTGCAGCTAGCCTTAATCCTTACTAAGAAAAGAGACTTAACAAACTAAAAATAGGGCCAATTTGCCCCAAGAGGGAGCAGAAAACAGGTGAAAGGGATCATGCCGAAACATAAATATATACATATCCCTGTTGCTAGTGGGTTTTCTACCCCAGGGTGCTGATGAGCCTTCAAAAGGGGCCAATCTGACCTCAGGAGACAGAAAGCAGCACAAGTTTAAAAAAGAATTAAGGGGCAATCACCCCAATGCACTTTTAAAACAAATCCATGGGTCTAGTGCAGTTTTCTTAACCCCCTCCCGGGGGCAGAAAGGCCCAAGAAATGGGCTGATCTGCCTCCTGCGATGGGGGCTCCTCAGAGGACAACCACAAGTACAAAAAAAACAGTTGGGCGATCCTTGCCTAAGGGATCACTCCCATGCACTATAAAAACAAATCCCCGGCTCTAGTGGGATTATCTGTCCAGTCCTGGTGACAGAGAGGCCAAAAAAAGGTCGACCTAGCCTTTCTGTGTCTAAAGGAAGAATGGGGAGTAGAAGGATCTGTGTGTTTGTGCCCCAACAAAATTTGAACCCTGTTTGTATTTTTGTAAGCCTCAGAAAATATCCACACATTGCTCGCTTAAAGACACACACCACTGCACTCGAACAAGTTGCCTGGATGCTGTTTGGCATTTTCCTCACAATAAGAAAAAATCATATCACCAACTATCTTCTTTGTGGGTTTAAGCCGCACACCTAAAGCATACATAACATTTCAAAAGAAGCCTGGCTCCTTGCTGGCGCACACTAGCAAATTTTTTATCCGGAGGATGTCCTCTGCCCAAAACCATAGAAAACCCACAAATGTTTGCTAACTCCACATTCATAAGGTCTAGAGGAACACAGATTTGGGTTAAGAGTTAGGAGTGATGGAGCAAGACCTGCAGCCGAACATCATGGCCGCAGCTTGAGCAAGTCCCGGCGGGCACCCATCATAAAGCCATGTATAACCATCTAATTCTCCATCAGCCACACAACACAGGAACACGGAGAGACCTTTGCGCTGACCGGAGTGGCGAGGCGACATCTCCAGCACCAGTATTGACCCACCTCGGGGTGACTGCCGATGACGACAGGAACAGGGCCTGGTGAGGAGTGATGGGCCAAGCATATGCCCCAGAGTGTCTGATTGGGCTGGCGTGTCCATAGAGTCCATGGCACTGTAGGACCCATTTTGAGAATTTTCACTATTGTGTTGCAAGGAGCGACCCATGGTGCGCCGCATTTATGATGCAGCGCACCATGGTGCAAGCCAGTGAAGATGCGTGACGCATCTCTCGGCGCACAGGCGGCGCATTGCAGGAGTCATGTCGCAAGTGCGACATGACTCCTGCAATGCACAGGGGCCACCTGTTCAATGCATGGTGCGTCACCCTTACGCCTGCTTCAAGCAGGTGTAGGGAATTGACGTAGAAAGTGACTGAGTGAAATCTCATAGATTTCACTCAGCCACTTTTAGGAGGCGTTCCTGCGCAGGAACGCCCCCCCTGCGCAGGAACGCCTCCTTATGGCGCAGGGGTTTCCAACGTGACGCATCTCCTAGATGCGTCAGGTTGTAAATAGGGCGCATTGTTTGCGCCGCCGTTGCGTCACATTACGTGACGCAATTGCGGCGCAAGAGCCTCATAAATCTGCCCCTTTAAATTTACCAACAGCACACCGAGGCTCAGTATATATACAGCTAATATCTATTTAGACAATGTCAGGTCTCACAATGCCCAAAGCGACACTCCAAACAAAACTGGACAAGTCTGCGCAGGGCAAGTCGAATACATCACACGAAGGAGGTGGTGATCAGCGGCAAAAAGTGATAGAGAAGAAGGGAACCCTTATGCTCCAAGATACAATGATAGAGATCCAGGGATTTTGGTCTGCATTGGAAAACAAAATTGACACGGTTGCCCAAGAAGTTACATTAATGCATGTAGACCTATGCAACTCAGGGGACCGTGTTAAGCCGTTCAGGATTCCATACCTACCCTCTAGTCTTCTACCAAGGTGCTGGAAATCCACTTGAAATAATTCCAGGCCACAACTTCCAACTTAAAGGCTACGGAGGAAGAATTTGAAGGGTGTACATGCAGAAACACGTGATAATTTTGGGGGCTTCGTAGAGGGCGGAGGACCCTGATACTGACCTATAAGTGGAGGACCTTTATAACAAAACACCTACAGCCATGTGGACTCTCCAACCTTTTTTCAGTGAAGTGAGCCCATCTGGTCCTTGGTGGCTCGCCCCGACCAGGGGTGCCCTCGTGTCCGTTATTGGCAAGGATTTTGAACTACAGGGACAGAGATGTAATACTACAAACTGCTCGCTCCTCCCCCACTAGAATATGACAACGCCACAGTCACCTTCTTCCCAGACTTTACTCTCAGGGTGCAGAGGCAGCACCATTCCTTTCTGGAAGTCAAAGGGATATTGCGTTAAGAAGAACTCAAGTATGCAATGCTGTTTCCAGACACACTCCATGTGATAGCAGAGGGAAAGGCATGGTTCTTTGACTCCCCTAAGGAAGATTCGGAGTGGCTGGACAGTTTGTGACAACCTGGAAATAAGCAAACTGTTGCTCATCTACAGAGAAGAAATAAGGAGAAGCGGCACCAGGAGTTGCAGCAAGTTCAAGAGGCAGCTTCTGCAGCCGGGAGCTCCCTGTACTCGCAACCACTGTAAGGTTTTCACTCATACTAGCTGACTCTTGTGTGGGACACTGTGGGAAGCTGACAATGCCTTAGATAGAGGCGCAAAAGATAAACTTCACAGAGACTGCCTACCTGAACACGTCATAACGCTATTACTCTGATTGCTGTGCCCTAGGGAATGAGGTGATTGACCATTGACCCTGTGAAGAATTATTGAGAGGGTCAGATACCCCATTGGACTCCAAACTAAATGTTACTGTGTGGTTAAAAGTTTTTATAGGTATATGTAGGAGGCTGTGATGGGTGGGTGGCTAGTAGAGACACCCTCAGTGAAGGTAAGAGGTATGTGGTGGGACACACAGGTGCTCCACAAATTGGGGGGGGGGTAGTTCTAAGTCCACACTCCAGGGAGGCAGGAAGGGTGGGAATGTTGTACCAGTTGGTTTAATATGTTAATTTGAGACAACACAATTTTTTCAGGGACACCGGCAGATGATACATGTCTTACAAAGCAGGGAGTAGTTAAACAGGACTTCACAAAAGAGTCTCCAAGAACCTATATAAAGACCACCCGACACAGCCACTCTCCAATGCAATCAATTAATTATAGTCAGGACTGGAGTTCCCTCTGAGATTTGCAGACCCCGGGCTACACATCCAATATTATAGAAGTGTGACATTATGGCCATGACAAATGCGTCCAGTAACTTTAAAACTTTGGAATGTTAATGGGCTGAGAGGCAAAATTAAACATGGAATGGTGCTGCAATATTTAGGTTGCCTGATCAACTTCCAGGGTTTGATGAGACAACCTACCCCCCACTGCGAATTTCTGACCACTCTCCGATCTGTACTAGCTATGGTAGCCCACTCTCACACAGAGACAACATAATGGCATAAAATCCATGGTACCTAAAAGTACCACTAGTCCAGATGGGTCTGCAAAGGGTGATAACCTGCTGTTTCAAACAAAACCAGGGTTCCGTATAGTCTGTCCAGGTATTACGGGAGGTCTACAATATTGTGGTTAGAGGCCAGGTTCTCTAATTTCAGGACATAAAAAAGATAAGTGGAAACTTCTGGAAGCTATAGAAGAAGAAATCCTAAAATTGGATGCTGAGCTTCTATGGCCAGAACCAACAGATGCACAGCATAGGTTAGAATAAAAGCAAAATGAATATAGAGATATAGCTGACGAAGAGCCTAGAGCCAGACATCAGGTGACCTTGCATTGATTATACGAGGTGGGCAGGTTCCTAGCATGGCTGCACAAAAAAGAGAAGGTGTCCAAATGGGTATTTGAGATAGTTATAGATGGGGGGGACACAGTGCAAGACCGTAACGGTATTGCAGACGCATTCACAGCCTACTATAGACAATTATACATACCATTGCCTTGCACAGCACACACTGCCACAAGGGAGCTATTGGTAATACTTGCTATGCCTTCATTGGAGGCAATAGATAAAGATAGCTTAGAAGTGGACCTTATAGAGAGTGAAGTAGTACAGGCAATCCGATCACTGAAAACTGGAAAAGCAATGGGCCCAAACAGCTTACCGTTTGAGCTATATAAACTAACAGCTACCAAACATGCCCCTTTCTTACTGAAGATGTATCAAGAAAGCCTAAACACCGGGAAGTTACCTGAAAATCAAAGACTTGCCAATATAGTGGTGATACACAAGGCTGGAAAGCCGCCGGAGAGCTGTGTGTCTTATTGTTAGAAATGGGAATTCTGGTTGGTTAAGGCTAGCGCCAAAGCAAAGCAGAAACCACCACTCTAGCCAGGGCAAGGGAGTTACACGCTGAAGGTAACCCCTGCTAACCCCCTTGGTAGCTTGGCACGAGCAGTCAGGCTTATCCCAGAGGCAATGTGTAAAGCGTTTGCGCAACACACACACACACAGCAGCAACACATTAGGCACACCACAAAACAAACTCCACACAAGGTTATAAAAAATAGCCTTTGCATTATCCAAAACCCATTAGATAATAATCACATAATATACACTGTGACAACTGGCACTAGGCAGTATTTACAGGGGATTACATACACAGGACAGGGCCAATCGGGCCACTGTCAAAACCTTTAGAAAGCACTAGTAACACATATGAAACACAACCAGTAACTACTGGCGAAATAGTGTACTTAGCATCACCTTAGGCATCAAACATCAGGCATAGAATCATATTACACAAACCCGGTAGGCATAAACACATTATGCATAAACATCTTGAGCATAACATTAGCCTGAGAAGGTCTACAATCAATTTTGTACTAGTAATAACCTGATTAGAAAAGGCTGCTTTGTAGCTAGACATCGGCAGTTTCATCAATTTAAGCTGAAATTATTTCCTAAAAATCACAGCAAGTTCACCTCCCCTCTGACCAAGCCTATCCACCCTAAGGATAGCATAGCCTTCAGGTAAAGCGACGAGAATGCCCAGGGCTGAACTTGCATTAAGCCAGGTTTCAACTCGGAAAAGCCCAGCCGGTTTTTGATCCATAAGAAGATCATGGATTCCTAGCATGTGTTTTCTGAGCGATCTGCAGTTGATGGAAAGGCAGAGCAAGGGGGCACTGGCTGCTCTCAATGCTTCCCCTTCTCCACCCGGTGTCAGTAAAAAGCTACAGTTCCTGCATCCCCCATTGCCCACTATCAGCCGTCATAGAGTGTAGACAGACAGTATCACCTGGGCTTCTCAGCTTTAGAAGTTCCTCAAAGGTATACGTATATCTGAGCTTGGCAAATGAACCAGGGGTCCTGCCTTTGGCGCCATCCAGGTGCGGACGGGCACAGATGGGCTTGCCTTAGGCGCGCCTTCGGCCTGCTCATAAGTAGCGTATGCGCTGGGAGCCCTATACCGCTCCAGCAGCGTCACACTCACCCCCGGAAGTGGGGGTTTCGATTCATATCAGGAATTACCACTGAAACACTTATCAGTGAATCCCCAATGCATTCCTAAGGGAGGGCAGCCTCACAGTAGTGAGAAACCAAAATGGCTGTTTGTCACTACCAGGACATGTCACACAATTAAGGTACATATCCTACCATTTACCTACAATGCACCCTGCCCATAGGACTAGCTAGGGTCTACATTAGGGGTGACTGACATGCAGTAAAAGGGGGGTCACCGATATGGCACACACTTTAGGTGCTATGTCGGAGCGGCAGTAAGACTGCACGCACAGGCCCTGCAATGGCAGAGGCCTGAGACAGATGTGCAAAGCTACTTTAGTGGGTGGCTCAATCAGCACTGCAAGAAGTCTAAGTAGCATTTAATTTACCAGACCCGGGTACATGAGATACCACTTTCCAAGGAACTAACAGGTAAATTAAATAAGCCAAACAGGTAGAGAACAATATTACCATATTTGTCACAGAGCGCACACGCACTTTACAATTAAGAGCAGTGCTAAAGTGCCCAGAGTCCTTGACCACCAGCACCATGTCAGAAAAAAGGCTAGGAGGAAGGCAAAACGTTCAGAGATGACCTTGCGAGGGGCAAACTTCAATTCTACGCCATTCTGAACCCATGAGGTTCCATTTGTCAAAGCTCCCAGGACCAACTAAGCTACCCCACTGGTATTCCCTAGTGATCCATGGGAAGGACCAGGCCCTAGGCCATCCAGATGTCTCTGGTCCTTGCCATCTCACAGAGTAGGGGGCAGTTACCCCTAGCACAGAGTAACCATTATCTACTCTTCCTCTCATCAGTGCAGTTCTAAACTGCCACTGATTCTCCATCTTAGGGACCGCACCCTCAAGCTGACCAGAAGTCACAGATGATGTTCTCCTCTCCCTACCTCTTCTTCTGGGGTTCTGCACTCTCCTCCTTGGAGAAGCACCCCCAGAACCAAAAACTGTCAGGATGCTGCAACCAAACCTCCTACACAATTTTTCCACCAGTTTGGGCCCGCTCTCCAGCAACTGGTCTCCCAACCTAGGGTCTAAACCCTCAGGTTGCACCAGTGTCAAAGGCGAGGAATCCCTCTCTCTGCACCCCCTTCCAGAGTTTAGCACCCTCCCACTTGGAGTGGTACCCCTAGAAGACAAAACAGTAGGTACACTGATTACAGTTGTCCTTCCCTCCAGGTCAGGCAGAACCTGAACCTGGCCTCCTAACTCAGAGACGAAACCCTGCGGTTGAACCAGAGTCAGAGATGAGGAATCCCTCCCTCTGCACCCCCTTCCAGAGTTCTGCACCCTTCCACCGGGAGTGGTTACGCTTAGAAGACAAAACAATAGGGACACTGATTACAGATGTCCTCCCCTCCAGGTCAGGCAGAACCTGGCCTCCCAACTTTGGGGTTGAACCCCGCTGCTGAGCACTTGCCTGGCACACCAGGACATCTGGGGACGCACACACTATCCCTCCGATGGTGTCACCATGGTCATTCCTAGGAGACCCAACCCTTCTGGCTGGCCACTGACCCACTGGTTCTCCCACTGGGGAACATATCCCCCTCTCACCCCTCAATCTGGGCTTCTGCACCTTCCAGTGGCGCTGCTAGATACCAGAACCACTGTAGCTCCATTTTCAGATGTTCCAGGTTCTCCTGACACTAGGAGATCCCCTCAAATGGACTACTAGTACAGCCCAGGCCCACAACCTGGAGTTCCCTTAGGGATTCCCACCCTCCTGGTTCTCTGTTGACGTCTCTTCAGGGAACTGTTGAGCATAGTTCAGGGCCCTGTAATAGTCCTTACACTCCCATTTGTACTCTTGCCACCTGAGCAGGGCTTTCTGAAGGAATAGCTGAGTGTCTTCCCCACTCACTGCTAAGCCTCTCTCATCACAGTACCTCCTTAACTCCTCTAGACGGTAGTTCAACAGATCAAGTATGTTAAAGGCAAGTTCCATTCTGGCAAGGTACTTAAACCTACACAAGTACAACACAAGACTCCTAGGCGTAAGGTCTGAAGCAAGAGTACACAATTTGAAAATGACACTTTGAGGAGAAAAAATAAAAGTCAGGAAAAATAATCCCCAAACCTGTGATTATCTAAATGCAGAGTTTGTAGTGCAACCAGGTGTCACTGTGGTACTGCGCAAATGCAAGTCCTATCCTCACCGCTAACAACCAATATTAAAAATGGGATTTCTGGTTGGCTAAGGCTTGCGCCAAGCCAGGAAGAAACCACCACTCTTGTCAGGGCAAGGGAGTTACACGCTGAAGATAACCCCTGCTCACCCCCATGGCAGCTTGGCATGAACAGTCAGGCTTATCCAAAGGGCAATGTGTAAAGCGTTTGTGCAACACAAACACACATACACAGCAACACACTAGGCACAGCACAAAAGAAACTCCACACAAGGTTATATAAAATAGCCTTTGTATTAAAACACATTAGATCATGATCCCATAATATACACTGTGCCAATGGGTACTAGACAATATTTACAGGGGATTATATACACAGGACGGACCCAATCGGGCCACTGTCAAAACCTCTAGAAAGCACTGGTAACAAATATGAAATACAGCCAGTGACTACTAGCAAAATACTGTACTTATCATCACCTTAGACATCTAACATCAGGCATAGAACCACATTACACAATCCCTGTAGGCATAAACTCATTATGCATAAACATCCTGAGCATAACATTAGCCTGAAACAGAGGACGCCACAATCACCATCCAAAATGACCCCCAGGCCAACTGGCCTTTCAATGAGGCTCAAAATGCCCTCTGTCCAGAATGTCATGACTTACTCCTGGGCTTTCCAATTAGCCCTCTGGCTGTCAATGAAGCAAGAACCACAGTGCACAAGTCACTGGGGTGTCGGGTGCATCTCACCCCCTTCTCCTCATGAACACAAAATGCCCCTGTGTTGCAGCTGCCCGTAACTGCGGTGCAGCTCAGTGCAAAATTAGCTCGAGCACCACAGTGCCCTTGCAGCCCCACTCCCCATTGCTCGACATCTTCCGGACTTTAAAAAAAATGTGTCTTCTGATCGTAGATGTTCTTCAAACGTGCTGGGAATAGTAGCACATATTTGAGATTCATGGTGCGTAACTTTCGCTTCACCTCTTGAAAGGAAGAGCACTTACTTACTTATGCCAGTAACCTATAATCAGAATATAGTGAGATTTGGCAGTTCTCAAATTGGATCTGTTGTTTTTCACGTGCTTTTTGCAATAGCATGTCGCAGTCCCTGTAGTTGAGAATTTTCACAATCAGGGTTCTAGGTGGGACTCCCACGCTTGGTTTCCCAGTGGGGATCATATGCGCCCTCTCAACGTAGAAGAATTCTGAGAGACCCTCCGGGCCACATGTGTGCAGAAACAATTGCATCCCGCCCGGTCCTCCGCGTCCTCAACTCTGTCCATCAGACCTGTTTCCGAAGGGACTGGAACTAACTAACATGCTCCTTATGTTGTGGCACCAGATCCTTCAGAGTGGAGCTATGAGCCTTCACTGTATCAGCCAGCTTAGAATGATCCGCTTTCAGTAGGGTAAATCCGGTCGTAAGGGTTCTTATTTGCTGTTCTATGGCTCTTCGGGATTCCCTAACTTAATTCAGAATTAAGTCCAGTGTGTCCGGTGCACCCTTGTCACCTATAGGTGGTATTATATTGAGTGATTGCATGTTCTGGGCCGCATCTCCATCGTTCACACCTTGGGAGTTAGTAGCCACTGCAAAATGGGTCTTGGCCTGGGCATCCAACTGTCAGGAGCTTTGGCGGCGAGGAGGGCGACGCTGCACAGGCTGTAGTGTTGGTCACTCACTGGCTCCCCGTGCCATGGAGGAGAGCCGTTCGCAGAACGTGCCAAGAGTCAAACTAGTCTGCAAGTCGTACAAGCAATACAGTGGTGTGTGCAGCCACACCCTCCCTCAGTCCCAAATGTAGTTGCTGGGCTGAACTGGCTTTGTCAGGAAGGAAGCTCCTGAGGTTCAGGGCAAACTGCTGCAGATGCAGGGGAGACCGAGCGTGCCTCAGGATACTGCGCAGCCTTCAATCATCAATACTGTGCGCCCAGCAGACTATGGTGGCCAGGGAGATCATAACAGCCATCGACTGTGGGCCTGGGGTTGCCGTTATGGAGTTCATGCCCGGCACAATGATGGGGGGCAGAGGAGGAAGGGAACCACCACACATCAGCACTCGTGATAACTGTTCTGACCCCCTCCCTTGTGGAATCTGGTTGTGCGTTAGAGGCATTCACGCCCTCGTATCAGGAGGGCTGACATATACCCCCCGTGGTCCACGCCCTGGAGTATCTGTCCCTCAGCGAAGGCCACAGAGGTGGAAGCTGCTGCCCGATGCCTCCCACCCCTCAGATCCAGCACACAGTACAGGGGCTCAATTCCAGGTATCCCACAGTAATACGGGTACCTCCTATGGTGAGATCCCACCATCCACAGCTTGGGCCGACTGTGTAGGGCTCATGTGGCAAGGCAATCGGCCCACTGCCTACCTTGTCCCATCGGGCCACAACTCCCGGTGCCGCACACAGGGAGGGGGAAGAAAGCAACATGCGGGTTCCCGGATCACTGGAAGGAACAATGGACAGTCTCAGGAGTGTCGCAGCCCAGACTCACGGTTCAGGCCCGGGCCGATTACGGCTCCCATAGTGCACCCGCCCCCAGTGCTGGGCAGGGCCAAGTCGTCGATGCGGCTTCACTCGGGGCAGCATCCCCATCTGCAGTAAGGTCACAGCCATCGCCCAGACAGGCTCCGATCTCCATTGTCGGTGAACTGTGCCATTTCTCTGCCCCCCCCCCACAGCAGGCGGTTCCTCAGTCATGATCTGTCAGCCTCGCAGAACTGTGGTTAGAGCAATTGCAGTTCATCAATGCTTTGGTTGGTTGGAGTTTTTCTGTTTGTGACCCTTTTGGGGTCGAAATAATGATTCAGGATGTATGTTTTCAGGATATTTGAGCTCGGGCACGGAGCTCGCATAATTCATGTCCGCCATGCTAGGCGACTGGCCACGCCCCCCCCTACTTTGCAATTTGGTAACCTGTATTTGGGGCGTGTTTAGGGTGTCCCTTCCAAATACCGAATCCCTACAGTATATATAAATATTTTGTGACCATGAATGCGTTCACAAAACATTCGCATTTTACATTCGTATTTTCAAGTAGGTGGTAACCCATTTGCAAATGGGAAGGGGTCCCTGTGGGATCCCTTCCCCTTTGTGAATGTTTGTAAAGCATTTTTAAAAACTTACAGGCCGATCTCCCTGTTGCCTTTCCCAGCAAACATTGTAGAAAGCGTGGTTTGCAGATCTCTCTCGAAATATTTGGAAACCAGTCAGATCTTAGAGGATGTGCAATTTGGTTTTCGGTCTGCTCATGGCACTGAGACTGCTTTGGTGACAGTGATGGATGAGCTTCGGATGCATGCAGACAGAGGTCATGCAGCAGTTCTTATTCTGCTTGACCTGTCTGACGCGTTGGACACGGTCAAACATGCTATCTTGCTGAGGAGGCTCAGGGAGGTAGGAGAAGCAGGCTTGGCCTTGAACTAGTTTACATCCTTCCTTTCAGAGAGGGTATAGAAGCAGTGGCCCTCCCTCCTTACCAGTCTGACTTTACTAACATCACGCATGGCATGCCTCAGGGCTCCTCAGGACCCGATTTTATTTAATATATAAATGAAACCCCTGATTGCGGTCATAAGGGGGCCGAACATTAACATCGTAAATTATGCGGATGACACGTAACTGATTCTCTCCTTAGAGGGAGAACAGTCAACATCTTTAGAAGTGTTTCATGACTGCCTGTGTGCTACATCTCAGTGGTTGAAGGAAAATTCACTGCAATTTAATGCCAGTAAAACCGAGGTTGTCTACTGCTAAGTGGGGAAGGTTCCATTTGCGCTGCCCGTAAACTTTTGGCCCCTAGCTACATCTACTGTACTGAGGCCTCTTAAGAAGCTACAAAACTGTGGGAAGCTGCTTTCATTAGAATTCTGCAGAAGATTTTTCCTCTGCTGCCTGCTCATGCGCGATCGCTGGTAGTACAAAGCACTATATTAGGCAGATTGGATTATTGTAATGCGCTGCTGTTGGAGTCCCTGAGATACCTAATAGGCTCCAGAGGATTCAGTCAACAGAAGCCAAGTTAGCCTTGGGGAGGCCTAGAGGTTCCTCCTCTTCATCGGCTTTTGCGGACCTGCACTGGCTCCCAATAATGCAAATAATTCAGTTTAAATCTCTCTCCATAGTTTTTAAGGCCCTGCATGGGTTTGGACCAGTATCTATGCAGAGGAAGTTTGCCTGGTATGTACCTGAGAGAAGCCTTTGCTCATCCTTAGCCAGATTGGTTAAAATACCAAGATTCAATTAAATGAAATCAGGTGGCAGCGCCTTCAGTGTCTCGGCCACCAGACCATGGAATAAACTCCCACTAGAAATGAGACAACTGAGGGATCTTCTCTCTTTCAGGAAGAGACTAGAAAACCTGGCTGTTCTCCAAAGTCAGTTTCCAGTGTAGCATTACTCTTAACGTGCACTTTTAATGTCAGTGCCAGAATGCCTATTAGGTGATAGAGCGCTTTACAAATTATATAACTAAATAAATAAATATATTTTAAGATGAGGCAGTGGTCCCATGGACCACTGCCTGGTCTTAAAAGATGAAAAGAAAACTTTTAATTTAGATTTTTGTAAAGCATCTCGTAAAACAGGCAGCTTTACAAAACAAAAAAATGTATTTATTTAAAAGCAATCACATACATTGTGGTCTGCTGATCTCAGCAGGCCACCATCCCTATGGATTTTGTGATTCCTAAAGGGTCACAAATTCCAACCTACCTAATTAATATTCATGAGGTAGGTCATTTGCGTCCCTTTAGGATTCGCAGAAAGTGTTCAACACACGTTCATACATTCCGCTTTGCGATTTCCTAATTGGGAATCTCAAGGCAATCGGAAAAATGTTATTAATACATCTGGCCCCAAAATCCATGTGTGAAATAAAGATATTACTGATGTTGGAGCATGATCTATTTTGGATTACTTTCTTTTGAAAAATGTAACTCTATCACAGTTGGAACAATTCTGATGGACGTTGTACATACCATCGGTGATTTAACACTAATATTATTTGATGGTCATAGCACAAGCGATGATTTTGTGTAAATGGTGTCCCTTAATAATATTCCTAAATTAAGCTACTAAATATACCAATTAAGCGGTATAGCACGTTAGAGTAGGTGCTCTTTTTATTTTTCTTGTTTCACATCAGGTGTATCTGATGTTTGTATTGCACGTCACTGCCGAACTTATGTATTCTACTCAGCATGCAAATGCCTTGCAGCCATGTTCATGCTTTGTTATTCTTTCCTTCTCAAGCTCTGATATGGACCCTTAACGAGATTGCATTGATGGTCCCGTGCACTAATTATTTAGGAATGTTCATGTCATAAAGATGTCGCGTTCACCACATTCTAGTGTTTGGTGATCCTTGTATGATGTCTCGGTATTGGAGAATGCTATCAATAAAAAGGTAGCTATAAACATGTCACTTAATTTCTTTATTTAATTTGCAGTGAAGGATGTACTCATTTAAGACAGAGAATCAACTCCTAAACAGCTGACACTGACAGATGGATAATCTGGATGATAATATTTCAACTAACACCGAGAAGAAAATATGGTTATTTGATTTTCATTCAAGGCATCAAGTAAAGTTACATTTGGATTAGAATAAATACAATTTATAGTTTGAAATTAGGCAATGTCAGGATGATGAAATGCCTTGCTTCCCATGTCAGCCTTAGGGCAAACAGAGACAACAAACGAGTTGTAGATTCCCAAGTTTCCAGTGGAAATAATTCACGAGTCAGAAAGGATTCTCTTGAGGAACATGCACTCATTTGATCGTGTTTTATATTCTGAAAACGACACAACTGGTAAAATAGGAGCACTTGGATTTTGCATATAAACAGTACCACTAAATGCTGACATATGTTTCATCTCATAAATTAACACATAAATTATATACAGCTTCATGTTTGCTGCAAATAGGAAGGAACGGGAGTTACTATCCACGCCTTGAACAAAGAATAATGGGATTTACAATTTCTTTAATATTGCATGTTAGGGACATGAGATGGGTGTGACTGTGGGTGTTCCCATGCGACACCCATGTCCACTGATGCATTTCCAGATTTATGAGCTATGGCATAGCAAGGTGCAACGAGGAGCAATTTTTTAATTTCTCCTCGTTGTTTCCTCTTTCAATCTGTGCTGCATTCTACTGCAAACATTGGAAGAGGAAATCACAAGTGATTGTTTTTGTGGAGGAAGGTGCCCCTTCCTGCACAAAAACAATCTCCCCCAGGCCTTATGGCACCATGGTGCAAGGGCACCTGAGCTGGCTCATGGCTGAAGTTTGTGCACCAGAGCAAGGAAAGGCACAGAGATGCAACATGTTTCTGCAAATATGTTGCATCCCTGTGCCTCAAAACTAACGCTGCATGGCACAGCAAATTAACTGCGGCACCGCGCTGTGTTTTGCATAAATAAGCCCCATATTTACTAAATGTGCCCTGCTGAAGCTGTCCAGTCATTCAGTCTGTCAGTCCAGTCAGAAAAAGCTTTATTCGAGATAAAAACTCATAAAAGCAGAGCAAGTTAAACATAGTTCGAAAAAGCTTACATAAATCCAAGTTAAAAAATGACACAAGTAAAAAGTTGAAGATAAAATAAGTCATAAACAAGCAGCAAATGGAAGAAATATAAAATCCAATTTCATACAATAGAATAAGTAAAATCAGTTAATCTTAATTTAAAAAAGTAATAAGAACAATTGATAAATAACCTAAACAGGGTCAAAAGGCATCAGTTATATACATTATTCGGAAACAATCAATGGGCTACAGATCAATTTCTGCCTTAAAACCCATGCCCATCCCAAGTATTTAGCTACTGATATTGAGATAAATGGCATAGTGCTAGTACATATTAGTCTTTCAGTTACGGAACTCCTACTAGTGCCCTGTAGCTTGCACATTGGTGCAAGCCAAACCCTCCTCGGAGTTGCATATACTGGGCAAACAAAAAGAAGATGTACAAGAGTTTCTGTATGGTTCCCACAGGCCGGGCAGCTGTTGGTACTTGCCTCAGACCATCTAGAGGTCAATGCCTTCAATGGCAGAGAACCCGCTCTGAACTGAAAATAGAGCTTCCTATCCGCAGGCTTGATAATGATATCCCAATAGGATTCAAATTTAGGGGCAAGTTTTGACCCTTAGAAAACCCCTGCCATAGTAGATGAATCAGTAACGTTCCATGCCTGGAACGCAACTCGTTCCCAATATTTCTCCTTCAAGATTTTCTTGGACGGGAATGAGATTTCCGCAGGGCAATCCCAGAGCATTTGCATGCCCAGAGCTACCAGACTACTTCTTAACTGGACAAGCCAACGAATCTTATGGAAGGAGTCTGATTTTATAACGTCTAGAAACCCCGCAGCATATGTGGAAAGCTCAGGTGTCGACCAGAGCCTACGCCAATATAAAATTGGTCCTAGCCTGGCAATATCAATAATAGCTTTCCTGCCCAGATCATATCTTAATGGCAATAGGGGTGTGCTCTGCGGAAGACTAATAATATTACGGAAAAATTCATTTTCAGATAGCACTAGTGGTGCTAGCTTCTCAAAGCCCCATAGTTCAGCGTCATAAAGCACGGAGGACACCACTTTGGATTCGTAGACTTGCAAAACAGGCTGAATTGGTTTGGTCAGTGATTTTTTGTGCTTCAAGTTAAGGGCTCCCGCAATCTGGCGATGCTTGAGAGCGGCTGTGTCTATATAATGTTCCCATTTCAAATCCTTACCCAGGTGAACACCAAGGTAGGTAAAAGCCTTGACCCATTCATAAAAATGTTCCCCTTAAAACTAGAATGCGGATTAAAAATCATCATTTTAGTTTTGGCCACGTTAACTTCTAGGCCCCGCGCGGAACAAAACTCTTCAAAAGTTCCTAGACCGCGATGGAGGCCACTAGGGGTTTTGGAAATAATTAACGTGTCATCCGCGAACATTAAAATCGGAACCTTAAGACCAGGTAAAAAAGGGACATCAGTGTTTACTGGCAACAGACAATCTACAATACCATTAATATACAATGAGAACAGAGTTGGCGCCATGGCACAACCTTGCCTGACAACATCAAAACTTGGGGCTGCTTTTGCCCCAACGCCGGTGGCGACAGCTTTGTTTCTTTTTGCAAATGCATCACTTTCTTTTACTATTCCATTTTTTTCAAAATTATTTTTCGTCCTTTTAAACCTTCATGAATTCTCAATCTCATACATTTAAATCCTCCAGCAAGATTCTGCAATTTTCTGGGTTTCTCATGTTATCGCGGGCCATCCGAACCTCTTTCCAATAACACGTACTGAGGCAAAGTTCATTAAAAAGCAGTTTAATAAACCCAATGCATTTCAGACCACACAGGGTCCTTCGTCAGGGGTAACTGTGAAATTAATTAAAACAAACTCATCAGTGACTACACAAATGTATATACTTAATTACAGCGTTTCTTAAAACAACATCATTGCAAGTTGTCAAACCTTCATTATCAAAGTGAACCTTCCTTTCCCTGTCAGCTCCATATTCCCATATTCCCCATCCCTCTACATCTTCCCTCTTCCCCCACTATCTCGCCGTAAGTGCCCTCCCTTCGATGTCAACCTTTCCCCCTTTCCTCCTTCGCCACCATCTTACTAGACTCCGTGCTCCAATCATTTCTACCTCCCGCTATAACACGTATACTTAACCGAGAATTACTCCTGGTTTTCCACTTAGCTTCTAATTACACTTTTCACTCTCCCTCCTCCCCATTTCAACCCGGTAGAAATTTTCCTATGCTCTTCACCCGTCTTTCTTCAAACATTCCCTATCAATTATCATACCGCCTACCTGCTACTCCATCTTCATTACTCACTTCCTCGGCATCGAACGTGACATTCTCTACTAACCCCGGTGTTATGACCCCTCCTTATTTCTTCATTTCCTGTTTCCTCCCCCTCCAAAACTACCTCAGCCACCAATCACTTTCGTAGAACACTACAAATCCCATAGTGCAATGTGCTTGTTCATCAGTACCTTAATACATTAATTTATTATTTATTGAGCGTCTCTCATGGTTCTAGAATCTTATGTTATTGATCTGTAATTATCACTAAAATATCCGTCCATGGAAAAGTTGCTCTACTTACTCCTTGCAAGACGGAAGAACTCTGTTCATTGAGCATGTTTATTTGGAATGAGTCAGACGGATATTTTAGTGATAATTACAGATCAATAACATAAGATTCTAGAACCATGAGAGACGCTCAATAAATAATAAATTAATGTATTAAGGTACTGATGAACAAGCACATTGCACCATGGGATTTGTAGTGTTCTACGAAAGTGATTGGTGGCTGAGGTAGTTTTGGAGGGGGAGGAAACAGGAAATGAAGAAATAAGGAGGGGTCATAACACCGGGGTTAGTAGAGAATGTCACGTTCGATGCCGAGGAAGTGAGTAATGAAGATGGAGTAGCAGGTAGGCGGTATGATAATTGATAGGGAATGTTTGAAGAAAGATGGGTGAAGAGCATAGGAAAATTTCTACCGGGTTGAAATGGGGAGGAGGGAGAGTGAAAAGTGTAATTAGAAGCTAAGTGGAAAACCAGGAGTAATTCTCGGTTAAGTATACGTGTTATAGCGGGAGGTAGAAATGATTGGAGCACGGAGTCTAGTAAGATGGTGGCGAAGGAGGAAAGGGGGAAAGGTTGACATCGAAGGGAGGGCACTTACGGCGAGATAGTGGGGGAAGAGGGAAGATGTAGAGGGATGGGGAATATGGGAATATGGAGCTGACAGGGAAAGGAAGGTTCACTTTGATAATGAAGGTTTGACAACTTGCAATGATGTTGTTTTAAGAAACGCTGTAATTAAGTATATACATTTGTGTAGTCACTGATGAGTTTGTTTTAATTAATTTCACAGTTACCCCTGACGAAGGACCCTGTGTGGTCTGAAATGCATTGGGTTTATTAAACTGCTTTTTAATGAACTTTGCCTCAGTACGTGTTATTGGAAAGAGGTTCGGATGGCCCGCGATAACATGAGAAACCCAGAAAATTGCAGAATCTTGCTGGAGGATTTAAATGTATGAGATTGAGAATTCACGAAGGTTTAAAAGGACGAAAAATTATTTTGAAAAAAATGGAATAGTAAAAGAAAGTGATGCATTTGCAAAAAGAAGCAAAGCTGTCGCCACCGGCGTTGGGGCAAAAGCAGCCCCAAGTTTTGATGTTGTTGAATTTCACACATGCTGTTGTGGGCTTAGCACGTCAACGGTGAGCACGCATAAGACTAACATTTGGTTTAAAATGGAAGAAGACATTGTGAGAATAGGTGTGCAACACGCCCTTGTATGATGTTTCAACCTTGCCTGACGCCACGCTCAACCGGGAAATCAGCTGTGACCCTACGATGTCCTCCCCACTGAATTTTTGCGTAGTTAGCCTTGTGCAGCCGCATCACCATAGTTAAAATCTCCGCAGAGAGACCTAGTTGCTTTAGTGTCATCCATAACTTTTAGCGGGGAACAAGGTCAAAGGCTGCACGCAAGTCGACAAAGGCAGCATAAAGACTGCCTTTGCCCAGAATCACAGTCTTCCAGGGGAGGATAGTAAAACGAAAGTGTGGTAAATAAATAAATAATACCTCTATTTTTGAATGAATATATGAATAACAGATAGCTCAATAAATAAGAGTCAAGATTCGAGGTAGTAGGAGTTTGCAGGTTTAATACAGCATAAAGGACAGGAACAGGACAACCTGCACGGACAAGATCTGGGATGGCTAGCTAGCACAACTTTAATAACAGTGCACAAGTATATATACTAAAACAATTGCATTACAATACATACGATAGGCGGAGCAGTGGGTGTGGTCAATAGCAGTCGCGAAAGATAAGGGTGAAAGTGGGTGTAACAAGAGGCGTATACATGGACATGTGATGTAAACGTAACAGAATATGTCATAAATGGGGCGGAAACATGGAGGGGGCTACCTAAGGAGCCGGGACCTCTAACCTAATGGTGCGCGCAAACTGACAATGACGTGTTACTAGGAGAAGCTGGGGGCTATGAACTCTGCGCTAGGAGTAGAGACTGAAGTCTGGAGAGTCAGGGCGACATGTACCTAAACCCTATCTAGTATCTGATGTTTAGAGAACATGTTGATAGAATCCAAAAGTTATCGGGGTAAAGGCTAACAGACTCTAAGACTGGAGCATGCATTATTCTACATGTAGTGCGTGTTGAGGAATATTAAATGACCATTAAATGCAGTATTTCTCTTACATGGAGACGTAAAGGCTAGACAATGACAGAAACTATTGATGCGATTCAGTAGCTTAGGAATGCAGAGAAGGAGGGCTGGACTGATAACTAGAATCATAACATACTCTTGGCAGACTCGTAGGCAGAGCCAGGCCGAGCCGGGCACTGCGAGGCAGGAAGTAAGTGAAGGGTCGAGGATACAGGTGGGGGCTGTATCGCTCCTCAGCGAGGGTTCAGGAGACAGGAGCTGAATCTGGTGTCCGGGCCCTTTTGAGGCCTAGAAACGGGGACTTTACAATGAAATAACGTGCATACTGAGAAACGTGGCAACGTAACTTTACATAGGCCTAATACTCGTAGCTTTCACGAGAACTGGAAACTGGCATACTAGGGATGGACACAACTGTAATTGCGTCTTTAATCGAACATGGGGAATACATATGCATATTAATCATGCACACATAACATAAGATGGGGAACACGTAGGGACACAGAAAATGGCAAAATTTACTTTTCCACATTCCCTCCTTGTCACTACGTTTCCATCAGGAAACATCAATATTCATGATACCATCTATCATTTCATACAGTATCATTTGCTCGTCTCGAATTTTCTTGGAACGGGATTTTGAACGGGACTTGGGACTAGGAATACAAGAGGTAGCACAAATGCCGCAAATCGCAGGGCCACATTGTAAACAGAGGCAGCAACTGAATATGATCGCTACTGCAATACCCAGAAATGACAATACTTTCCATCCCCAGGCGGAAATTATATTCCAGAACCAACCGGACCATGTCCAGGTGCCTGGATTCTGGTGTAACATATGGGCAATATTATGGAGTCTGGTAATAGCTGAATAAACAGACGGCGCGTTATTAGGAATGAAAATGCAGCAACTAGATCCGATGACTCTACATGCCCCGCCCCTATCGGCCAGTATGACGTCAAGGACGAGACGATTCTGGAGCACGACAATTCTCATAAAGGATTGCTCTTCGGTTAAGTTACTTAGAGCAGAAGTAGTCTCAATCACTACTGCTTCGAGGGTTCTCGTTAATCTACGTATCAGTTTACTATTCACGACAGTGCCTAAATAGGGGAAAACACCTTTATTGATATCTATATATTGTTCTAGAGCAGTTTCAGTATAATCGACAATCGGGAGGTCTCTCTTGTGTCTCGTATGTACTAGGTGGGAATTCCTATGATAGTCAGGTGGGGCTAGAAAAACTGGTGGCAGTAGGAAGGCAATATAACAGGTTCCCTCCCAATCGAGGGGCAGACGAACATATGCGGTCTGACCACAAACAAAATAAGAATGACGTGAAGCTTTGAAAATAGATTTCCTACTGTCACTATACTTGACAATAGTAGTACAATCACTATGGCCTACATGTACGGAACCATTATTTCGGACACATAATTCACCTTTGACTGGTAATACTGACATAGCAGGTAAGTCTGGAGTAGAATCAGACTGAACATTCAGGACCATGAAATTCGAAGAATAATTACCCAAATTATAAACTTCATTTTCTAGATCTAACCCTGTTCTGTGGGGAAGACCTTGCTTGTCTGGAAAACATGTACTGTTAAGAAAAGACATATCTGTTGAGGATGACGTTAACGTGGACCATGCTCCACACGAACCATTATGTGAAAATGGATAAGGAAAGAGTGGCAGAACTCCCTTCGGTGTCTGGAAAGGGGGGAGTCGACCACACACCCAACAATTAGTGGCATTGCTGGTCTGGTGTGAATAATGTAACATGCGGATAAAAGAATTATTACGCATAGCAAGACGATAAGATAGTTCATGAGGAGGCAGATCACTAAACGTGTGCTCTACTGTAACATTAGCAGACTTATTTAAATGAGAAACTGGAAAACACAAATAAAATGCATAACCGGTGCAGGTAATCATAAGGCTGAAAAACAATATGAAGCTTAGAAAAACGATACATCGGATTGAGTTTTGACTAACTCTCTCACTATGGGGGTCTATTTTGTCAGAAACCGGTCTAACCGTTTCACCTAGGGGAGGACTTAGACAATCAAACTGGCTGACTTATTTTACTAGACCTTAATTTAAGCTTATACTCCTGCTGCGGAGTTTTCTCTAACAGGGAGGGATCTGTATCATTGTCTTTTGCGGGACAGTCCTTAAGAATAGTACTTTGGCAGTCTTTACAATCCTCGGAAATGTTCTTGGTAACAGGTTTTAGTCCGTAAAACCTTTTCACATGTGACAGGTGGACCCAGCCCTTCCTGCCTTCCAACTTGACGGCAGTACGAGTGGCCAGGAGGACCTGTTTGGGTTCTTTCCAGCGGGGCTCCAGCGGACTTGAACGATCAAAATTCCGGACAAGAACCATGCATCCGGGAACGATGTCATGCGGTGCCACCTCGGTATTGTCTGGAAATGCGGCGGCAACCTGTGAACGACAAGAGTGTAGGGCAGACATCAAGGAAGCTAGGTAATCTGTCAGCATATTACTTGAAACATCTGTAATACTTCGGGGTCTAGGTGTACCCCACATATTAGGGGGGCGGCCGAATACGACCTCGTACGGGGACAGACCTGATCTGGAATGTGCGACCATGCGCATATAAAACAAAGCGACTGGCAAAGCTACTAGCCAGTCCACACCTTTCTCTTTACATACTTTGGCAATGCGGATTTTCAGGGTCTGATTATGTCTCTCTACGAGACCGGCTGCTTCAGGATGGCGTACACAATGGAACTTCCACTGGTACCCTAACAAAAGGGAAACATGTTTCATGAGTTCAGATGAGAATGGCTGGCCGTTGTCAGAATATACGACCCTAGGGAGTCCATAACGGGGGAAGAATTCACGAACCAACTGCTTGGCAGTGGTCGTGGCTGTGTAATCTGGGACTGGATGTGCTTCTGTCCACCTGGACAAAGCGCATACAACTACAAGGACATACTTGAAACCTCGACATCGCTCCATCTGAATATAATCCATTTGGAGGACTTCAAAAGGGTGGTCAGGGGGCTGGAATCCACCTTGTTCCACCGGGACACTTTTACCTGGATTAAACTGGCAACATATCATACAGGTACGGACTTTCTGCTTGGCTGCAGCTCGTAAATGCTTGTTGAACCAAATGTTCTGGATACTGTCTAACATAGCTTTTTCTCCTAAATGTGCTGGACTATGTGCGGCATTGATAATGACTTGAACCATAGAGTCGGGGAGAAACCATGTGGCTTTACCCTTCGTTACCCATCCCTGATCTGTCTGGACCCCTCCTTGTTCGGACCATTTCTTGATTTCATCGGGAGTAGCATGTAACTGGATATCTATGACATCTTGAGTAGGGTCCTTAACTGTCATACAGGTAGTCGGATCTGGAGTATGTGTCTGTGTCGGATTAACTGGAATGTCTGGAGTCTGTGCTGTAAGCTTGGCTGTGCGATCTGCTAGATCATTACCTTGAGAAATAGTGTCAGTAACTTTCGTATGTGCTTTGCACTTCATGATAGCAATAGATGTCGGTAAGTGTATGGCATCTAACAGAGCTTGAATAAGGAGACCATGCTGAATCTTGGTTCCATGAGAAGTCATGAAACCTCTCTCCTGCCAGAGCACTCCAAAGTCGTGTACGACTCCAAATGCGTAACGTGAATCTGTGTAAACATTGACTTTCAGGTTCTTGGCGTGTATGCAGGCTTGTGTCAGAGCAACTAGCTCTGCTGCTTGAGCGGACAGGGTGTCAATACGGTGTGTTTCTATAACTTCAGTGTCAGTAGTCACTGCATACGCGGCTACTAGTTCTCCTGTACTTGTTCTCATACATGAACCATCCACATAAAGTGTCAGGTCGGGATCTGGTAATGGAATATCTGTCAGATCTTGTCTTGGCTTAGTCATAGTGTTAACTACTTCCACACAGTCGTGTGTGGCAGGATTCGAAATAACTGATGGTAACAGTGTAGCAGGATTTAGAACGTTGCAGCGTCTGATTTCTATGTGTGGCTGGAACAGTGTCAATTCATAACCTGTTAAACGTGCAATTGTCAAGTGCTGAGTCTGTGTTCGGTTTAAAAGAACTTCCACGGAGTGTGGAACTTGTACTGTCAAGGAATGTCCTAATACTATGGAATCACTTTGTCTGATAGCTAGTGCTGTGGCTGCAACTGACTTGAGGCACGCAGGCAGAGCCTGGGCTACAGGATCTAGTGTGCTAGAAAAATAAGCACAGGGCTTGTATTGACCTGCTTGATCTTGTGTAAGAACAGATAATGCTGTACCTTCACGTTCAGTGACGAAAAGTGTAAAAGGCTTACTGTAGTTCGGTGTAGCTAGAACTGGAGCTTGGCATAAAGCTTTCTTTAACTCATTGAAACTAAGTGTATGTTCAGATGTCCAAGGGAGGACAGTCGATACGGCTGCCTCCTGTGTCGTTAACTGTATCAGTGGCTTAGCTAGAAATGCATACTGAGGAATCCATTGTCTGCAGTAAGAAGTAAGGCCGATAAAAGCACGTACCTCCTTCTGGGTCTTGGGCTGAGGAAGACTCGCTATTAACTGGATACGGTCGGGTGTCAACTGCCTACCCCTCTTGGACAGTAAGTGGCCTAAATAGATCACTTGCTGGACACAGAATTGAAGCTTCGAAGGGGACACCTTGTGCCCCATCTCGGCAAGGAAATACAAGACTGTAAGTGATGCTCGCTCGCAAGCACGTTCAGAACGGGCTGTGATCAGTAGATCATCGACATACTGGAGCAGGGCAGTGTCAGTTGGCATGTGAATGTTGTCTAGTTGTCTCTTAAGTGCTTGACTGTAAATACTAGGACTTTCTGTGAATCCTTGAGGAGCTCGTGTGAACATATAGCTCCTTCCATTTAAACAAAATCCGAAAAGAAACTGGCTGTCTGGATGAATGGGGACACTGAAAAATGCGTTCTTGAGGTCTATGACTGTACAAAATGAGGCTTCGGAATCAATGGCTGTCAGTAGGGAAGAGATATCTGGGACAACTGGGTACTGGGGAATAATACATTTATTAAGTTCTCGAAGGTCAATCACTAATCGATATACTGGGGGTGCATTTGGATCAGTACGTTTCATGACTGGAATGATCGGAGAATTACATACATTGGAGTTAGTTTCTACAACTACTCCTTGAGCGATGAGCTCGTCAATAATTTTGGATAAGGCTGCTACAGCCTCAGGTGGCAATCTGTACTGTCTGATTCGCGGTAACACTACACCTGGTTTGAGAGTCACACGATGGGGTGTGATTTGCATATATCCTACATCAGTTGGACCTTGTGCCCATAGATGCTGCGGAACATTAGACAATCTTGGATCAAAATCTCGTAATACATAGTGACCCTTGAAGTCACGTAAGAACAGTCGTATTCCTTCTGGGGAGCAGCAAATAACTGCACCTAATTCTTTCAGTGTTTTAATACCTAACACATTTTCTGGGCATGACTTCGTAAGTAACAGATCAGTAGTGCGGTACAATGGACCTACTTCTAGAGTAACTGGCTTTGATATCTCGTTTACAATAGGCTTTCCTGAAAATCCAAGGGAAACATTTCTAGAGCCTGAGAGCGGAGCCCCTGGAACTTCGGCGTGACTAATGGTGGTCCTACTTGCCCCTGTATCGATCAGAAACTTTCTGTCTTTCCCTAATACTTGACTATGAACATAGGGACTCTCTTGATCTACAGGTATCTCGATGAGAGGCAAGCCTACCTCCCTCTCTAGGCTGTTTCATGAACACGGCTGATACTCTGGATACTCTGTCTGAGCATACTGGTACATCTGCTGTGTAACATGCTGTGTTGCAGCAATAGGCTGCGGTGCTGGAACTGTCTGTTGTGCATTCTGTGGCTGAGAAGTCTGTGAAACTTGTTCTTGTCTAGGCGGACGTGGTCTTTCTTTAGTCTTACCGGTAGCTATATTATGTTTCAGAACTGCACACTCGTTTATATAGTGACCTGGCTGTTTACAATAATTACATGTCCCTTTAACGGGAACTGCAGGATGACTGGCTTGATTCGTACCCCTCTTCTGACTGTCTTGAGGAACAGATTGTGCAACTAGTACTTTCATTTTCGTGTCTTTCATACGTTTTCTTTCATGATCTTGCTCTTCTCTGATTCTATTCTGGTGATATTGAAGCATCTGTAACATCTGGGACGGGGTATTAGCTTGCCATGTACTTTCGACTTTCAAAACTCGATTCTTAACTTGTGGACTTGAATTCTCGACTAATTTAGTAACAAAGAGATGAGGGTATGACTCGCTACTTGTCTTGAGGCCACTGTTAATACTAAAGCATTTCTCAAATCTAGAATAAAAATCACTAGTGTCTTCGTCTTGTTTCTGTTTACAGGCTGAGATTGCATCCCAGTCTTCCTTTTTAGTGGCTAATAATCTGGGCAAAACTTGTATTAATAGTTCAGGTAATTCTTTACATTTCTCTCCAAGACCGGTACCTGGTACTCGTATCTTATCTTCAGCTTCTAGAACTGCCCAATCGATCTTTTTCTCTCCCACCTCCCATTCTTTTTCCTTGAGTTTTTCATATACCCCTGCGGGCAACAGGACCTTTAGCATTTTAATAATATCTGGATACGTATATTCTCCCATACGGAGCATGTCTTTTAATTCTCGGTGGAACCCTGCTGGATCTTTGTCATGACAGGGAATTAATTTCTTCATCTCTAAGAGTTCCATCTTTGTAATCGGAGTGTAAACAAACACTCTTTGCATTTCACCATCTGCTGTCCTGACTGGGTGTACTTCTCGTAACGGATTCTGTCTGTCTATGTAAAAGGGTTTACTTTCTGGAGGTGAGACATGAACAAAATGCGGGTTCAAAAACGTTCTATATTTGTGGCGCTGTTCTAGAATGACACTAATTAAATCGGTACCTAAACCTTTCCATCTATACTGGAGTAACTCGTTCAGGACATCGTGTAACGGACCTGGATCAGAATGTTGACCCTCATACAGAGTAATGAGGTGCTGGATCATATACATACCCACCAGTCGTTGCTCGGCTGGGGGCAGTTTCAGAAACATTTGTGCCACTATTTCGTCTGGAAAAGTGGTAGAATCAGTAGCCCATCGGACTGCTGATCGGGCTATTTCTTGTTCATGCATAGTACTTAACTCACTGTAACCGATTCGTGATTTCAGAATGTGATCGGTAGCTTGAAATACTTGTTCTAGAGAACCTTGTTCTGGTGCTGGATGAGGAACAGTTTTCTTGTGTTCTAGGCGTAAATGGCGGTCTGGAAATCTAGATTTTCCTACATACGCTATTCTGGCGGGATTCTCGTCCTCTACCTCCTCAGTAGAAGAGTCATTCTCTTTCTCGCTTACTTGTGCTGCTTTACGTTGTTCGCGTAACTTTATTATTTCTTTACGAATTTTCTTGTACATACTCTCTATACTACTGATGGTTCTGTGCTTACCCTCGGCTATATTATCACTCCACCTTGTCAGGATTCTCATTTCGGCCGGATCTTTAGTCGGGTAATCTTGTTCTCTTATTAAACAATTAATCAGAAACTTTAATAACATGAGCTGGATCTCAGCTTTCCTTTGAGACATGGCTTCGCCAATACTTTCTGGATCATCCCCTGTACGGATGAAACGATATATTCTGTCTAGATCTTCTTTCATATTCGGTAGGGTGTCCAAATACCCGGTCACCCGCCTTACACGGATGGAATATATAACTGTACTATCATCACCTGCAACTGGATCATAGCGGCATTCAGTAAGAGCTCGTCGGATATCTGCAACGGACTTGTATTTGGGCGTACCCTGTAACACACATTCATGTAACTCGACTAACGTTACTCGTTGGTGTGGTGGCGGGGTACCAGGAGGACCTCCTCCTGCGGCCCCTAAACTAGAATCGTCGACTGATACTCTTCGTGCTGGCGCGGCGGGAAATTGTAATGTGGGCTGGACCGGGGGTACCGTAGCAGGTACTCCGGTGACTGGAGGAGCAGGATTTACATTATTTACAGGAGCTGGCGGAACAGGATTTGCATATTCTGGGACTGTGTCGTCCAAATAGGACGAAATAAAAATATCAGCTGCGGTCGGTTTGTGACGTAGCTTGATCGGAACTAAGGGTGGCGGAAAATTACTGGATGCCTCCGGGGTTGCTTTTGGCAAGCCCTCGGCAAGAAGAGGATACATACCCTTAATAAGGGCATTCCTCTGTCTGTCTGACTGTTCGGTTTTGACTCGTTCACCTATCTCGATTAGTTCCCTTTCTTGGGCTCGTTCTAAGGATTCTCTACTTAGTTCTGACTTTCTGATTTCTTTTTCGGTTCTTTTATGAGATTCTTTGCGCCATAACTCGATGGCATCTTTCTGTGACTGTCTGGCTTTCTTTTTCCATAATGCTTCTTCTACTCGCATGATGCACTCGGCATCCCATGTGCCTGATACGGGCCATCTATACTTTTCTTCTAACTGTTTGGTATACTCTACCCATAAATCTAGATATAATATGGCACTTATGCCATGCTTCTGATACATAAAATGACCTGGACTGTCCCTAGGCGGGACAGGAACTGCTGCTTCTAACAGACCTTTTCTAGTTTTCAACTGACGTAGTTTGGAAAATAGCGGCATGACTGAACTGTAATCTAGACACAATACAATACACAATGAACACGATAACTACACCACTTTCATACCACAACATTAAAAATACATGAAGAACATTTAAAATAACAGTTCGAACAGAATACTACCTGGAATACGGAAAACAGAATACATGAATCTTCTCGAGAACAGAACTGACTAGAACAGAAACTAGATGCACTGCTAAAACAGTACGAAACTTACCGGTCTCATGAAGAGACACGTCAGGACCCGCATCCACCGAAGTGGACACTTCGTTTTGGGTCTGTGTACCACCAAAACCCACGGACCAGAGACAATTAGATTGACCCTGTCTAGATACTACCCCAGCAACGGTACTCACCGGGCAGCAAGAACGGAAGGCCTCGGACTGGACTGGACTGCTTCGACGCCGGACGGACGAACTTCGGACTTCAGTTACGGGTGGGCCTCCGGATACCTCGGACCTTGGACTCTCGGCTTGGGCTCTGGTCGGGACTCGCCGCGTTCCTCCACCGCCTCGTCTGGATGCTGGACCGCCACCTCCGTCTCCTCCGTGGGCCTGAGGGATACTTGAAGCAGAAATATCTGCACGTGCACGGTATGGTTCCGTCACGGCTGCAGAGGGTCAGGGGGCCGGCGTGGCTTCACCGGCGCGTGGGGAAAGGGCAAGTCCCTGTTCGGGCGCCATTATGTGGTAAATAAATAAATAATACCTCTATTTTTGAATGAATATATGAATAACAGATAGCTCAATAAATAAGAGTCAAGATTCGAGGTAGTAGGAGTTTGCAGGTTTAATACAGCATAAAGGACAGGAACAGGACAACCTTCACGGACAAGATCTGGGATGGCTAGCTAGCACAACTTTAATAACAGTGCACAAGTATATATACTAAAACAATTGCATTACAATACATACGATAGGCGGAGCAGTGGGTGTGGTCAATAGCAGTCGCGAAAGATAAGGGTGAAAGTGGGTGTAACAAGAGGCGTATACATGGACATGTGATGTAAACGTAACAGAATATGTCATAAATGGGGCGGAAACATGGAGGGGGCTACCTAAGGAGCCGGGACCTCTAACCTAATGGTGCGCGCAAACTGACAATGACGTGTTACTAGGAGAAGCTGGGGGCTATGAACTCTGCGCTAGGAGTAGAGACTGAAGTCTGGAGAGTCAGGGCGACATGTACCTAAACCCTATCTAGTATCTGATGTTTAGAGAACATGTTGATAGAATCCAAAAGTTATCGGGGTAAAGGCTAACAGACTCTAAGACTGGAGCATGCATTATTCTACATGTAATGCGTGTTGAGGAATATTAAATGACCATTAAATGCAGTATTTCTCTTACATGGAGACGTAAAGGCTAGACAATGACAGAAACTATTGATGCGATTCAGTAGCTTAGGAATGCAGAGAAGGAGGGCTGGACTGATAACTAGAATCATAACATACTCTTGGCAGACTCGTAGGCAGAGCCAGGCCGAGCCGGGCACTGCGAGGCAGGAAGTAAGTGAAGGGTCGAGGATACAGGTGGGGGCTGTATCGCTCCTCAGCGAGGGTTCAGGAGACAGGAGCTGAATCTGGTGTCCGGGCCCTTTTGAGGCCTAGAAACGGGGACTTTACAATGAAATAACGTGCATACTGAGAAACGTGGCAACGTAACTTTACATAGGCCTAATACTCGTAGCTTTCACGAGAACTGGAAACTGGCATACTAGGGATGGACACAACTGTAATTGCGTCTTTAATCGAACATGGGGAATACATATGCATATTAATCATGCACACATAACATAAGATGGGGAACACGTAGGGACACAGAACATGGCAAAATTTACTTTTCCACAAAAGACTTGGTCGATAGTACTGTTATATTTATGAAAACATTATTGTCTTCGATCCAGTCCAAAATTTTGTTAAGGGTCATCCTCCCAATTATTTTCTGAATTGTGTCTATCAGACTAATGGGTCTGTAGTTTCCCGGTTGTGCCTTATTGCCCTTTTTGTACACTGGAATTATCACCGCCCCCTTCCAGGAGGCCGGGACCGGGACACCTTGTGCTGTGGCATTTGCGAACGAAAGTATATATCTCCCCCAGCGGGCCTTATCATACAAAAAAACTTCAGCAGGCATGCCATCGGGTCACGGGGCTCTACCTCCTGCCACAACGTTAAGGGCGATTGTGACATCGTTAATGTTAAAAGCATCATCATTAAAAAAGACAAAACTTGGTTCTTCCACTTGGCTTCCTACAAAATTACACGCATACTGCGGTCTAAAATAGTCAATCCAACCATCTTGAGAAACATAATTTACAGGCTGTTCAGAATTGCCCCCTCTGCACCACTTTATAATGTTCCAGAATAATCAGGAATTCTTGGTGTTGCTTGCTTCTTTCAGCTCCTGCCATCGACGTTCATCCCATAATCTCTTGGCCTTAAAAAATAGCCCTTTCATACATCTGTCTTCCACAGCGGACAGCATCCAAATTACCAGCTCTTATGGCCTTGCTCAAATCAGCTCTAGCTTTTCTACAATCATCATTATACCAGCTTGACAATTTTGGGGTAGCTAATTTCTTAGTTTTGACCGGAACTAGAAAAGAAGCACTAACTCGCTTGAACAAACTGTCATGGATTGTAGTTACATGGTTGAGATCAGCATTGCCAACAACATCTTCTAGGGCTAGTAAGGCACTATCATCCTCCTTGGCTATTTTGTTCAACACCTCTGGGTTAGAGGCTACATTTGGCCATTTAAGATGTCTGATGTCATTGTCAGTTACAATAGTTGGGGGACAAGACTCAATCCGATCAACATGAGGTGAGTCCCACTTCCACCAATCATGGAACACACAAAGGGGATTATGGTCACTTTCCATGCGATCGTTGACCACCATGTCAACAATCTTATGCCAAAACTTCAGTCTACAAAGGGCATAATCAATTCCACTTTTGCTACGTCGTTGCTAAATGTAGCAGCCCCAATCTATCCTTTAAGGTTCTACCATCAAGTGCCCTCAGTCCCCTTTCAAACAAAGAGTGTTGATCTGGATAACTACCTCTGTCCATTTCTTGACAGGAGCAAGTTCAATGCCTGGCACCCTCCCCCACTGACTATCTTCATCTTCATCTAGATAATTCCCATCGGTGGCTACAAGGGGCTCGAAGGTGGAATTTAGGTCGCCCGCAACAAATACATTAGTATCCTGTGAGTGAAGCTCTATGAGGGAGTCCAAGGCCGCTATAACTAGCAATTTTCCCCCTTGCACCCCCCTCACATAGACATTATAAATGTCCAAGCATGCCGTAGAACCTAAATCCAATCTTAGCACTTGGGTATCACCATTCCCTGAGGGTAATTCTTTAATAACTAAAGGAAGTTGCTGTTGCTGTCGTACCCAAATTGTTAACCCACCCATTGCACGCCCCTTGACCCCCTTTATGGCATGGACAAAAAAATGTAAGTAACCAGGGCAAAAATGAGGCTCAGATGACCAAGTCTCCTGGAAAAGGCAGACATTAAAACCTCCAATGAACGCTAACCATTCTGGAGATAACACTTTGGCGCCCAAGCCTGCTACGTTCCAGGAGATTAATGTCCCACCCACGGGTCCTCCACCCACACAAGGGCTATTAGCTTCCCTCACAGGATTTGCCTTTGAACAAACACCAGTGGGGAATCAAACCCTGTACAAGATGTTTTTCCAATGAAGGGGTCCACCACTCTAATTTTACCAATTTGTGCAACTACACTATTACTACTGGAGCCTGAACTACTATCAATAATGTTCTTTACTATATAAGATCCTCCCCTAACAAGGTCTCCAGAACGTGAATTAGAGGGAGGTAACACAGAAAGGGCTGGAAGTCAGTCAATATATTCAAGACCAGAGTCCCCAGTGTTAGTAAACGATTTCTGCACATTTGGTAGATTAAGGGGCATTTTCCTCAGCTGGATACGGGATTGCGCTGGGGGGGCTAGTTCTAAATTCCAGGGCAAAAAGATTATCGGCCAATGACTCCGTTCTTAAAACCAATTCAATACAGTCATATTGGCCGACATCCGAGATTAGCCTAGTTGCCTTGTTAATATCCTCCCTGATTACTGATCTACAGCCTCTAACATGGCGTAGCCAGTGGATGGCTTTATTGGTCAGGGAGTCGGCGGTCTCAAATTTCCTCCCAATACCCAACTTAGGGACATTTGTCATAAAGATTTTGTTAGAACTATGGGGTCTGCTTAGTTCGACACCCTCTCTCCCATTTGTGGGTTTGCCTCTGTTGTGAACTTTGTCAATAGTGCCCCCCCATATCTCTGAAATAGAGAGCTCCCTTACCGGTGTTCTTAACTGGTGTGTTAACTTACATTCCAATGGTTTGGACAATTTATTTTGGGTTTCCCTGGTACAGTTAGTCCACTTACCCTAGCCTGCTCCATGACGGTGGATTGGATAGTATTTCCAACCCTAGCTATGTTGCCCTCTACTTGGGACCACGACCTAATGCTACTGGCTATCAATGGGAATGCATTGCCATTAGGTGGACCAGGATTCGTTACAGGACGTGACCTCTTGCTTGTCTGGGGCCCCACCAGGGCAGATAAGTTTAAAATTAGGGTTTTCGTAGATGCGATTTCATCTCTTAACAGGGAAACTAAACTTGTTAAAACACTAATCTCCTGCAAGGCATTATCGAACATAGTGTCAACTTGTGCTAAAGAACCAGATGGTTGATCTAGCAGAAGTTTAGAAGTAAGATTATCAGTAGGAGCTAGGTCAATATCAGCTGAGATAGGTACAACTGTTGCCGTACTGTCACTATGTATTTTAGCTAATACAGAAAACCTATTGACCTACTGGCCGCTATCAACTGAAGTCAACTCATCAGAATTATTCACAATGGGACTATTAATTGGCATAGTTAGAGGTCGCCCTGCGCCATAATCAGTTGCACCCTTGTGCTTCAGAAGAAACATAGCAGGAACAACTACCAAAACATTACCGCCTTTTGCAACCCCCACCTCCTCTGTATTCAATTGTGCAGTAACATTGCTGCCTAAAATTGCCTCACATTCCTCGACCAAACTATCCATTCAAGTTCAAAGATGCTTTATTCGGTTTGTAAAAAAAAATACAACCATATAGCAGCATACACACAAGAGAATTTTAACACCATACTAAATTAAACTATCTCAAAAATAATCTTGCATAATAGCACTCATGATTAAAAACATTTTAACAGTATTAAAAAATGCGTAGTCATAGGATCAACAAATTTGGCAAAAGAACTTAACAATCCTACGATCTTTGGTTATGTGCAAATATACAATTTAAAGTGCTAAGTATTATCTCGAGATTAGTATATGTGCAAATTAACAATTCTAAAGTGTATATCCAATTAGCAGCACCTAAACTGACTATTGGCTTAAAATAATAATGAATAAACTGCAGGTAATAAGATAATCCTACACAAGAAAATATTGGTAGCAGCAATTAGTCCAACAACAATATATGTGCAAAATGCAATTATATGATTCAGCAGCATCGAATTCAAAGTGCACCATGGTTTTATGCAAAATACAAATACGTAGTTCAGCAGCATCAAGTTTAAAGTGCATAGTACGATTAACAACTAACAAAATTCATACAATAATTGATTTTCTTGCAGAGATACATTTTAAAATATAAGTAGCCACATAAAAGCATACATCTGAAGACTCTAGATTAAATACTAGTGACATTGCTGTTTGTAGGTGATGCGTGTTATATTTTAAAAAGATGGGTTTCAAGTAATATTTCCTTAAAAAAGTATAAAAAGTACAAGATAGTATAAAGTGACATGTGCTCTGCTTTGATTTACCATCACATGGGCATACACAAGTTCCATGTTTTTTGGGCACAGGAAAAGCCACAAGATGATGCGCAATTCCTAGGCGGAGACGGGTTAAAACAAAACGGTGGGATGGAATACTAACTGTTACAAAATAGGTTTGAAAGCCAACATTAATATTATATCGTTGGTAAAAAATGAATGTGCTCTGTTTAGTATATTTTTCCAGCCTGGTCTCTTCAGCATATTTCATAAACGAGACCTTCAACTCCCGTTTTGATAAAATAGGGTCCATTGTTAAATCATTATAAATGTCCAGTCCGTATACAGTTTTATACCAATAATGTATATGCTTCAGCCAAGGAATGTTCGATCGGCAATCAAGTTTAATACAATCTGTTATTACGTCCTGTGTGAACCTGGTTTCCTCCTTTGCCCATATTGAGCGCCACAGGGATAGAGGACGAAGGGCAATTAGATCATTGATGTAGTATATATCTAATTCCTTGTGTATTAACTCTGTTGAAGCCATAACTGGAGCACAAATTAATCTTTTTAAAAACGCATTCTCCCTCACCTGGATAGATTTAGTACACTGTGCATCATACCCCCATACTCCAGCCCCATAGATAGAAGAGGAGATGCATCTAGCGTTAAAAAGGGTTAACATTTCACGAATTCTGCGATCCCCTAGTTTCGCTGCGAATCTAAAAATACAGTTTGTATTCCGGGCCATTTTGAAAAGGACACTATTTTGTTCATTTGTCCATTTCCCATTACCCGAAAAATTGATTCCTAAATAGCAAAAACTATTAACAGATTCTAATTTCTCTCCATCTAAGAAAAAAGGTTTGTGTTTTCTAGGTTTCTTACCACAAACCATAGTGACGGTCTTCCCTTTGTTAATTTTCAAATTTCTGTTCTTAATAAAAATTTGAAATTGGTCAATTAGTTGTTGTAGACCATTCTGTGTCCTAGAAAGGAGGACCGTATCGTCCGCATATAAAAGGACAGGGACGGGGTTACCATTTATAGTTGGAGCATCTGCATTAGTCAGTTTAAGAAATGTATCCACATGATTAATAAAAAGTGAAAATAATAAAGGAGCTAATACGCATCCTTGACGGATGCCTCGCTTGACTTCAAAGAAAGGGGTACACTCTCCATCTATTCCAAACCTTACTTTGCATGATAGATTACTATACAGGCGAGCTAGCAGATGGATAATTTCAGTAGGGGCACCCATAGATATTAATATGGGCCAGAGCAGAGCGTGTTCCACCAGATCGAACGCGGAACTCAAGTCGGCAAAGCATAGATAAAGATTACCTGATTTTGCTTTGGTATACTTGCCAACTATGAGTTCCAGGTTCACGCACTGCTCCAGTGTTCCTAATCCCCTACGAAACCCATACTGCACTGGAGACAGAATGTTGTTCTCCTCGGCCCAGGCTTCCAATCTCACTAAAAGGACTCGACTAAGGATTTTAACTGTCGAGTCCAAAAGAGAGATTGGAAGATAGTTCCTAGCCTCTGACCTGGGTCCTTTTTTATAAAGGGGTATAATAATTGATTGGCCCCAGGTCAGTGGTAGATCATCTTCCACCGCAGCATTAAAGTAACGAGTTAGGATTGGTGCCCATAATGTTATTTCATGCTTATAAAAGTCAATGGGTACCCCATCGGGCCCTGGGGCTTTACCACCCTTACTTTTTTTATTTGCATCTATCACTTCATTCATAGTTAAAAACAACTGCATTTTCTTCCAGTTAAAACATAAAATCGACCCATCAATTTTAAGATCCGAATTAAAAATCTCTGAGAAATGTACAATCCATGCAAGACAACTGACATGGGAACTAACCTCAGGGGTATTTTCATTCTTTAAGAATGGGCCATTTATTGTTTCCCAGAAAAGTTTATGGTTTTTAGTTACAGCGGCCATATCAAGTTTATTCCAGGCCTCGTCCTGTAGCTCCCTTTTCCTAAGTGCCAGGGCCAGTTTATAATTATTATGTTCTTCTCTGACTCTTTCTTTATTTCTAGGTCTAGCATTCAATACACTTTTTAGTCTTTTCAGAGTCTCAGCACAACTTTTATCAAACCATACAGTTTTGTTTCTTTTAACCCTTCTGTTTCTTTTTAACAGGGAATTTTCAACTGTACATGTAATTTTCATAAAGTTTGAGAGAACATCATGCGCTATCACATTAGGAGCAAGGCAATATTCGACCTCTCTGGTACATTTACAAATAATATCCTTTGTTAATTTATTGGGGTCAATTTTGATCCATTTAATTCTTGTTCCATTTGGTCTCTCAGCGGAAATCCCGTGAACAGCTTTACTACTCACAACACTTTTTTGACCCCAGCCCATTAGTTCCATGGAGATGCTGTTATGATCACTCACCGGCTGCTCTATTACCCAAACATTGGTAAAAATTAAACCACTAGACACCAGAATGTGATCTATATTAGTATGGGCATCTCTCCCCCTAAAAGTTGGACAAATTTCATTATTTTTGTTTTTTATACAATCAAGCAATTCCAAATTAAACTTGGCTATTAAATTATTCAATGCGCTGCCATAGTTACTGTGCGGGAAATGGTTAACATAAACACTGTCACCCCCTACATAATCCTCGTGATGACCACATATCCCCTTCCGGGCGTATCTGCAGGCTTGAATGTTAAAATCACCTGCCCACAGAACTATATAGTTATTCTTAGAAAGAGAGATTGCAGCTTCAATAGCACGTTCAACATCGGGGACAATCCTATCACGTTTGGGGCCCACAATGTTGTTGTAAAAATTCACAATAATTAAATCCCTACCATGGCTATGTTTAAGGCGCAATATAGACGCATGCTGACAGACTATAGAGTGTTCCCCAAGAATAAATTCTGTCAAGTTAGTTGAAACCATAGTCAGTAAACCTCCCTTAGCTCTACCAGCTTTCGAAGCCACTGCTGCCACATTGTAGGAGCTGTAACCTTCAACTTCTATTAATCCTGTATGCCATGTCTCTTGTAGACAGATAATGTCATAGCCACATGTGATGAAATTGTCCCAAAATGTAGTACCTAATTTGGAATTAATTCCAGCTATATTCCAGCTGTTAAATACAAGCGAGTCAGCATTACTAATCTCTGTACTTTCAATGTGATTAGACAAAACTGAAACTTCTAAACTTGCAATCAGAGGAACATTAGCGTTGTCATTGGTTACAGTTGATTCATTATCTGCAACATTGCCTATACATAACTCAGTACATGATGAAGCTACTTGCGTCTCAGTTATATTATTTACCCAGTTTTCATCACCCTGCTCTTTACCCTGAGTAGATGCTAATGTATCACCTGTTACGGTGCTTCCAGAGCTCGGGGTCGGGGGTAGTTCACACAGTCAGTCATTCTCATCAAGTGAACTGAGCAGCTGGAATCTATTAAAAGTTGGGACCGCGAAGTTATCGCACAGGTTGGGCACTAGGTTGGGCACTAGGGGGGGACCATTAGGTACGACATTAGGATATTTAGTAGGAACCACTCTTGGATGCTGGAAGTTATATGTAGTGATATGTCTTCCTGACTGGTTCTATCCATTCGATCAAGGACACAGTTCGTAGCTGCATGTCTGGCCACCTTTCTTGCCTTTTTACCCTTTCGTTGCTTAGTAGAAGTTCCGGAGTCAGCCCCCCCACTCCCACCCTCCATTGACTTGCGCTTCTCCATGTTCCTTCTCGCAAAATGCGAAACGGTTAAAGTACAAAGAAATCTCCTCCGATCTAACAATCCAAATAAATGACCATGGGAAAGAATGTGGCCTCCAACTTTCAAAAAGCAAACATCACGTGTAGGGGAACAGAACCTTTGTATGAGTTATTCCACCAGCTAGCAGGGCGTTTTTTAGATGAAGACTCAAAGGGGGTGGCCCTGCCTTGACTCTCTCTAGCGCTGTTTCTGGCGCTGCGGGGGGGCCTCTGGTGTTTTCAAGTGCCTCCCGGTGCAGGCAGCTGACACAACACGCTGCGCCACTAAAGGATTCTGGGTGCTGTAGTCCCCCGTGCGTGATGGTGGCAACGAAGGTCTGAAAGCCCAAGCCGCAATTCTTCACGGTACTGGCACTCCGAGCAGCAGGGCAGCAGCAAAGATCCTTCAAAGAGGCAGCAAGGTGCAAGGTGAACACAGTATCTCTCGTATACAGGGCGGGAAAGCTTCGTGCCCAACAGAGCACTGCGGGGGGCCAATGTCCAAAAGAAATAGGTATGCCAACCTTCGAGAATATGGGTGACTGATGAATCCTAAGCAGCGTACTTGCTCCTACTCCTCGGGTACTTCAGCAGCAAACCTCAGACTTTCCTCCTACAGCAGCTGCCTCAGAGACTCGCATTCCGACAGCAGCTACCTTCAGACGGGCAGCCTCAATCCCCACATGAAGTGCAATTCGCTGACTCAAAACGTGAGTCTGCGGGCCAAAGACGGAGCCAGTAATCAAGATCTTACCCCAGGATGAGCCCCAGACAGCAGTCCAAAAAACCCCAAAACGGCCAGCACCTTCTGCTCCCGGAGTCAATTGCCACACCGTATCACGCCTCCTTCTTACGAGCGCAGCCTGACTCTGCTTGCTCCGCAGGTTGTCTCCTCACTACCAGTCCGACAGCAGGTTGGAGCGCGAGGACGCCAAACAATCCAGCCGCCAGGGCAGTCCACCATTGCCGAGGGCGGGGCCTACACATCAGGGGGAAAACCAGCTTTCTTTCTCTCTGCTTCAGCACTAGCATGCTATCTAGTGCCACCCTATCAACTCTAAAACATACGGAAAAACTGTGTGCATGCTATCTAGCATAGGTTTTATATTGGAAGTGTTACCTCTCAGTACAAACCCTGTGCTTAGACTCATTTTTAAAAAATATTTCACACATTAGAATTGTGGCACATTGTGCAGCACGTGATCAATGATTGAAATGTTTGAACAATTTTCAACATTTGTCCGAGTTGATGCATGTTTTCAATCAAAGCTAGGTCTGACAAGTTTTCTTGATCTAGGATGCATATTTACAATAAAATGGGGCAGCGTGGCACCGCAAGCAATTTTGCTGCATCAAGCTGCATTAATTCAGAAATGCTGGGATGCACCACATTTGCAAGAATACAGGGCACCCCTGTGCTATTCCCTCTGCCAGTGCACAAACAGCAAGCATGTGCCAATGCAGGCATCATTTTTATTTATTATTATGTACTTGGGTATATAATTTAAATGTATATGAGGTAATTTTTTGTATATCTATTTTTTGTATTTTTTTGTGTATTTGTAAAAATGTCAGTAGTAATTCAATGTAATTTAGAAAACGTTTGTTAACCTAAGGAGGGCGCTAGGTGGCGCACAACCAGGATGGCCACACACCGGTGAGGCTCTGGCAGTTTGGCGGCATTATCCTACATTAATCCTGCATAATGTCTACTCCTCCTCCCTTTTTGAAAACTGCCTCTGATCACCCATTTCCTTCGATGCCTCTGTTGTGATATTCGGGGCTCTCTACTCACCTCCAGAGCCGTCTGAGCCAACTTCTTCCCTCCCCAAGACGAGCGTGGTGTCCCGTCTGGAGCCTCGGGCGGTCACTGCCTCAACTCAAGCACCAGTGAACCCACGTGGAACTGGCCCTCTGCACGTGGCGCAGGTCTCCCTCCCGGCCTGTGCCGAGTATCCTGCTGTTCTCCCGCTGGGGCTGAAGACATAACTCACTGTAACATAATCACTTGGCCTTGATCACAGATGGCACGACCACGGCGGCTATGCACTCGACTATGCACACTCTTTTACGCTCAACTGCTGGGATAACTTCATCAGCTTAGACCGACATACTGAGCATTTCTACAGTCCGAGGCTCAAGTTGGATCCCAGCATATGGTGGTCAGATAAGTGCACGGCTAGATTTTTGACTAGTACATGATATAGATGCAGGCTTACCACTTGCTTTGACAGGTTGAACTGAACTATGCCAAACCCCCCTCTCTCTTTCTCCCCTTACGTCTCCATTCCATTGGGTAACTGCTTGCAGGTGTAGTGAGCAGGGAGGGAATCATGCCCCACTGATCATCCCCCAATCTGGGGGATCCCCATCAGTCACTTGTTTTCTTCCCTGTTGGACTTTCCTGCACCTAGATGGTGCTATCAGGTTTTCTTGGGATGTTGGGTGGGTCATATGATACCGGCACAATTGGGGTGCTGTTGGGGGTGGAGGTGGGGTGGAATTTGAAGTTTTTGTATGTTTTTTGGACATTCCTCAGCAGATAATCTCAAGAACGCAAACTGACATGAATATATGCACTACACCAGTTATCGCGGCATATCCTTTACTCCGCATAGACTTGATCACATGGAATGTCAGAGGACTTTGTGTCCGCCGAAAATGTTGACAAATCTTTGCCTAGGCACCAGATACATAGTGTGATGCTCCAAGAGACCCATGGCGATCCCCGTCGTACCCCTGTTTTGGCAGTAAATGGGCTGTGGTGCAAGAGTTCTCTTCTTACTCTACATATTCCAGTGGAACCTTGATTTTAGTCAAAAAGAACATGCCCTTTAGTGCCATATTCAGTGACCCTTCCGGAGGATTTGCTTGCTTTGAGGCACACTGGGTACATAGTCATTTACACATATTTGTTACTATGGACCTAAAACCGATGATCCAGACTACTTTACTACATTATGGGGGCACATTCTTAAGATTAGCTCCACTCATGTCATTTGGAGAGGAGACTTCCACACTGTACTATGCCCCTCTATGGACAGGTCTAACCCACTTCCGCACCATTACACTAAAACTTATGACACGCTAACGCGCTTACTCCCTGATCATGGCCTCATTGATGCCTGGCGCTACGTCAATCCCTTAGATAAAGAGGGTACCTACTATACAATGGTGCATGCTTCCTGGGTACGGCTTGACTATTGGATTGTTTCCCGTGGGGTTGCTCCTTGTATTCTCTTGGTGGAACACATAGCTAGAACACTATCGGACCCTGCCCCGGTATGCATGACACTTGCTCCCCCCAACTCGATCACCTCCCCTCGTACCTGGCGTCTACAGCCGGAGGCACTGTTAGATAGCGCCTTTATGGCAGAACTTGGGAAAGAGATTTCCGATTCCTTTTGAAAGGCATAAAGGCACCTTTATGAGCCCCCTTTGGGAAGTTTTTAAAGTTATGATGCGAGGATACTGCATATCAAAGAGCTTTGGGTTCCATAGGGACATTTGCCGCAGCCTGCGTCGTCTCGAGGGGGAATTTAAACAACTGGAAAAGGATATGTGGCAGGATCCAACCGGAGCTCAGAAGGCTACACTTTGTGAAAAGCTCACTGAATATACCACCGCTGCCGTACGGGAGGTCCGCTTTCGTGGCAAATACTTCACTGCGCATAGGTTTGGAGAAGGGGAAAGGCAGGGCAGGGCGCTGGCAACAGAAACTCACCTACCTCTCTTCTCTAACTACATTACGGATATATTAGACAGGTCGGGGACACGACATTGGGACAGCATCAAAATCTTGCAGACTTTCACAGACTTATACAAGAATCCCTATCATTCACGCAGATCCAGAACCCCAGATTTGGCTGAATTCCTTCAATACATCTCGCTGGGTTGGTTGGGCGATAATCAACGGGAATTTCTAATGGCCCCCTTCTAGGAGGATGAATTTAGAACTGCCATTATGCAAATGCAATCAGGAAAAGCCCCCGGTTCTCACAGCCTCCCAACTGGCTCCAGTGGCTGTTTTTCTAGACGCTACGAAGACCTTCGATTCCGAGGAATGGGACTATCTCTTCACCATCTTCCAATGCATGGGATTACCCATTCGTTTTTTAGCGTAGATACGCCTTCTATATGCATTCCCTACGGCACGGGTAGTAATCAATGGTCATACCTCCCCCTCCTTTCTCCTCACTCATGGCACTCTGCAGGGCTGCCCATTCTCCCCTCTACTTTTTGGCCTCGCCATAGAACCACTTACGGCAAAAATCAGGCAGCATCATCAAGAAAAAGTTTACGTTGCTTTCTCTGCCCGATCCTAATTTCACTTTATGCTGACAATGTTACCCTTTATGTCAAAGACCCTCAGCAGAAACACAACCCTCTTCTTTGCAAATGTGTTCGATTCAATGGGCTCTCTGGGCCAAATCTCAACTTTTTCCACTCACAGCCTCTGTGGTGCAATTCTCTACAGACTATCCTATAGAATGGTGTGACGCTGAGGTGAAGTATCTAGGTATACATGTCACAGTTGATCTGGCAGAGTTAATGAACCTCAATTATGGGCGTACGCTCACGAATATCACCAGTAATATTTCTCGCGGAAACGCTATCCCCCTTAATATGGGGGGTCATATTTCGCTCATAAAAATGGTCATCCTCCCCAAGCTTCTATATTTATTTGTGAATATTCTATATGATCCGGGCAGACATTTCTTCTCAAGCTCCACACTGAGCTCATCAGACTTGTGTGGGGTGGTAAACAGCCAAGTTTACAGTGCGATAAGCTGACACTGCCATATTCTCAGGGGGAGAGTGATGTCCCTGTTTTAGAACTTTACTATTTTTGTGCTTAAGCACACTACGCTCACTATTGGTACCACACTCCCAGTTATGTGCCTCACGTGGCATCTGTGCACTGGCTAGCAGACCCCATCCCATTAGACGGGGTTATATTAACTACACCCTTGCTCCGCGCACCCTGCCTGACCTCAGTAGACTGCACGGTTGCGGTGTGGCACCGCATAGCAAGGCTCTTGCAAACCCCCACTTTATGCTCCCCACTGCTCCTACCACCCGAATATGCCGGTCCTGCAGGAAGGAGTTTTTCACAAAACCCAAACTAAACATAACATTCATCATTGGGGCGACATGTATACAGCTGGCACATTCCGCACTAGACAGCAGCTCTGTAAGGATAAACAGCCCTCTCCCATGGACATTTTTATCTACATACGCTTACAAAATGGCATTAGAGAACACACTCCCTCATATCCTCAGGAACCCCCAATACTTACCCCCTGCACCACATACTACAAGCTAGTAGTTTGTCCCACTTGGTATCTACACTTTACCGCAACATACACTCAGAAAAGATATACCCTTCTTGTCAATCATGGGAGAAATGGGTGGCTGATATTGGACAAGAGGTCACTGACCAACAGTGGTTGTATTGCTGTAAACAGACAGAGCAAGTTTCTTCTAGCAGTCAGTTGTGTATAACTCATTACAAGTTTCTACATCGTATTTATTACACACCCGTCAAGTTACATAAATACAAATTACGTGACACAAATAAATGTGATAGATGTGGGGCTGAAACTGCTGACTTTCTTCACCTTGCATGGGATTGCAGTTCAGTCTTTACCTACTGGCAACAGGTATTTACGCCTTGGAACTGATGACAACATTGCAAATTCCCATGTCCCTGTTTATTGCATTGCTGGGGTACACTGAACAGAAACCGGCTGTGCATCGTAGGTTTGTCTCGTTTACTCTATGCCCGTCCACTGACATTTGGGGCCCATTTACAGCATAACTCCTCGAACATCCCGTGCAATCCTCTCAAGCGACTTAGATTCCCGTCCCAAACTCCATTTCTATACTTTATATCTGAATGGTCCATGTACGATTATTGTCCCTCTTTTGTTTGCACTGCTAATCTGATTTACTGCCTACCAATCTCACGTCACTATATATTTGTATCTGTGTATAAGATGTGGCCGCATATCGCAACTCTAATACCTGTCGTCCGTTCCATGGCAAATGTGTTACATCCCAAGTGGTTCCATGGTCATTATGATACAGCTACAGATCTCTGTAATGTAAAGTGTCATGTTGCTGTGTGCATTTCTTTTGCTCATGATTGTGAATAATCTGCTTGTTATCTTGGAACACTTTAATAAACAAAAGAAATTTACAAAAAACTTTTGTTATTTTTCGTACTGTAGCGGATTGTGGGTTTATAGGGGTACAGGGTGGGAAGTCATTTAATTATAATCAATTAATCATTATTTTTGAATTAATTGTAATTACTTAATTAATAGTTAACTATGTTAATAGTGTAATATTTTTTTTTTTTTATGAAACTGTCATGTATGGGTTGTGGAGCATATAAGGCTTTAGGATGGGAAGTAATATAAGTAATATAGATTGTTAAATTATATTTAATATTTGCACCATTCTACATACATGGATATATTAAATACAAAAGTACTCAAACAAAAGCAAACTTATATAGAGAATAATAAAACAGTATGAAATACAATAAACCATGCATTACAAAATATTATCAATAAATAAATACAAATTTGCTAAGAGGTCAATTTAACAGCCTGATCATCTATTTACATACAGAGATCGGAAGAAATACAACAGAATAAAACAAGTTATTTTACAGTTCAAGGGGCATATGTGGAGTTGTAATTGTTATCACCATTCATGTATTCACAATATGTAAACATGGACAAATGATTTCAGTGTAATCAAGCAGTCCTTATTAAAGCCTTTGAGCGAATAATCCACATTTTACCCAAAAACCTTGCAACAGCACATAGAGATGCCTGGTTCGGTCTGATCTAAGCGTCCTGCGGGCAGTTTGGCTGCAGCAAGTTCCCAACAGCCTGCATATTGATTTAATCCATGATCGGCAAATGCCGTCATGTCCAGACTAGGCAAAGAATACACGGGCAACAGATTCAGGGCAGCAGGGCACACTGGACAAATGGCATCTTCATCAGGGGCCCATCTTGCAGTAAAGTTTTTTTAGGGGTAGTGTACCTAACCTAAATTGGAAATATAAAGTCCTATCTAGTGCTACAGTAATTTAAATCCCATTATGGTTCCAAATGAAATGTGGATTTAAAATCATAGAAGACTCCAATCAACAGGTGACCAATGCTTGATCTAACTGTATTTTTATCTACCCACTGCCAATAATGGGCTTTTAACAACCTTGGTGTCAGCGGTGGACTAAAAAGTGGATTGAGCCAATAGTCCACAAGGGCAATGGCTGCAAGCAAATGGAGGACCTGTCTCAGCCATGGTATTTTATAAAACTTGTCTGCAGTCCTCACATCCCTTAATGAGCTACCATAGTGTAACACCTCAGGCTGCCACAACAACTTCCTCCAGAATAACAAGGACCAACATTTTGATCTATCTGCAAATGATCATTGACCCATGTCTAACATCAGAGGTTTAAGAGGAGTGCTTTGTGCTGAATTGACCAATTTCCTCAGAAAGCTATTTTCAGATATAGTCAGCGGTAAGAAGTCATACAGGCCCCAGAGCTCTGAGCCAAAAAAACAGGCACTAATAGCTTTAGCATCATACATTTGTAAAGTTAGGGCAATGGTTTCTTTAAGGAGATATTGTACTCTCTAATTAAGGCTCCTGTTATTTGCCTGTGCTTAAGAGTTAGTAAATCTAGCTGAGGATTCCATGAAGATTTGGCTAGAAACGTTTACATTCTCAAGTGAATTGTACAACATTTAAACAGGGACTTACGCTGTGCGAACTATTTACTTCACCTGCCTTGAAAAAGGCACATACGTCGAAATGCGTCTGCTTGATGATTAAAATATAAGGCTGTTATCCATTGAATGCCCTGCTTTACTCCTGATGACATGTTGGTATGAATGTATATATATCGGGTCAGCTGTGTTCCGACAAATGGGAATGAAGGGACCCCTTTAAAATCAACTGTAAAAACTAACCTCAGGCATCAGGGGCAAGTAAAAAACGCTCATCTCCAAAACTGGTTATGCCATTACTAAAATAAATGGTGTCCTGGAGACCCCACTGTGTCCCCTTGTCTACTTGTTAAAGGAGCAGATCATTTGGAATGTATGTATATATATATATATATATATATTACCTACTGCCAGTCGCCAGTAGGTATATATAGTTAGTATTTTTTTGAATAGGGATTTCTGAAATTTCTATGTTGAATAACTTTGGCGTTGATGGACGGAATTGGCTGAAATTTTCAGGAAAATGGCACATTTTGTTTCTGAGCGTCCCCTAAAAGTTTGGGGGTGTTTCGTCAAGCGGGGGCCGAGAAAAAAGGGGGGTCCCAAAACATGTTTTTAACATTGAGTTTTCCATAGGGCGGTTGGACTCACTTTTAGCTCGAACGGCTGAATGGATTTCCACAAAACTTGGCAAAATTGTAGGGACTGGTAGCCCGATGTGCCTTTGCTATGTCTCAAGATATATGCTCCAGTGGTTGATACGATAATTAACTTTGAAAAATATATATTGGTCTACATTGGGCTATATATATGTTAGAGCCCAAATGTAACCCAATGTAGCCCAATGTAGCCCAATGTAGCCCAAAGATGGCCACCAGAGACAAAAAAAAACAAATGTAGCCCAAATATCAGCCAGATGTAGCCCAACTATAGCCCAATGACAGAATGTCCCAGAGTGTTCTAAAGAACAACTAGAACGCTAACAGTCTTACTTATGACAAAAGTATGGCACACCTGAAGTCATCTTGATTGGAATAAAGTGGTAACACTTAATACATTTCATTTGAAAAGGAACAAAATGAGGGGTTTCATTTTGCCATAGAAATTTTATATATATATATATATATATATATATATATATATATATATATATATTATTTTTTTTTTTTTTTTTGGGTAAGACATTTATTGCACATTGTCATAAAAATAATACAATCAATATCGCCTACAACCTGAGAAGGCCGGCTATGCATAGTACGCAGGATCAAATCAGAGACTTAGTCATACACAGCCCATCAGCCGACAACCATAGGTCCGGCGGCGCTTGCTCGGTATCGGTGTAGTCTCGGTCTTTATGGACAATGCATCCGTATAGTATATACGTCAGGTCAGTCTTACATTTTCAGTAGTTTCAACCAAAGCCCCCATAACCTAGGGAGGATGATGCTAACAACAAAGTAAGAACCCCTTACAAAACTCAAAGCACTGTGTCACAACATTCTCCCTCCCTCATCGCCCCGCCAACAGTATCCCAGAGTGGCAAACATCTTGTGGCAGTTGAGCGCTCAGCACGCGTCATTGACAGTGGCCACTGACACCAGGTACTGTTGAAATGGTTCCCAGAAGTCTCTGGGGCGGGACCCCATAGGCAACTCTTCCTCATACGTGACCAAAGTGTCTCTACAATAGGCCAAGTCCTCCAGCCAATTTTTTATGGTAGGTTTCCGCTTACTGTTCCAATGTAAGGATATTCTCCTCTTTGCCATCAGTAGTGCAATCACACAAAGTTTACGTCGTCTCGCCCTCAATTGCGGCACTAACCCTAGGAGACATACCTTAGCTGTACACGGCAATTGTGCCCCCAGTATAGTGTTGAGCGTCCGCACCACCTGATCCCAGTATTGTGCCACCGCATCGCAGTGCCACGCCAAGTGAATAAAATCTGCATGTTCCTGTCCGCACCTAGTGCAGTTAGAGTTGTCCCTCAGACCATATCTGTGTAGCCTTGCAGGCGTGTGATACATGTGGTGCAAATATTTGTAGTGAATCAGTCTAAGATTCCCGTTTGGCGTCAGCATCCCCGTTAGAATGCAGGTGGCCTCCCATTCCTCTTCCGTGAGGTCATCCCCCAGTGCTGCGTTCCATTTCTCCCTGGCTCTGGTAGTGTTACCCCCATTACTATCTTGCGCACTGCGGTATAGTCGGGACACCAAGTGTGACGCTGAGGGGGTGTTGAGCACAAGTGTCAGTGGTGCGAGCGCTTGTGGTTCTACTGGGAAAGTCACAAAATGCTCCCTCACCGCCCTCTGTAATCGATAATAGTTGAAACTGAATAACAGAGTTGGATTCTGAATGTATGTCAGTTGGTCCAGTGGCACAAACAGCCCATCTTTATATAAATCCCCTAGGGTGTCTATGCCAGCACGTTTAAGGAGGTCCATCCCCACCTGCTCTTGTGTGACAGATAGTGCCGGATGGTGTGCTAATGGGAGTGTTGGTGCGTAGATTGGTGTGCAGCTCGCCATCCTACTCAGTGTCCTCCATGCTTCTATTGTGGTGTTTACTGGGTTGATGTCATGATCGTGCAACCTGGGACGGTTGTGTGTTAATATACTTGTTAGTGGGATGGGGTCAGCGTCTCCGTGTTCTACTGCTACGTGCGTTAAAAAAGGAATCTCATGGAACCAATAGTGCGCGAATTGCGCCTGAGCGCACTGGTAGTATAGGTAAAGATCTGGCACCTTGAAGCCCCCTTTAGCGTATGGGAGAGTCAGAGTTTGCAGGTCCAATCTAGCCTGCTTCCCCGCCCATATTAAGGAGAGCATGAGGGATTTGATGTTGCGAAACACCTCGGCCGGTGGCTTAATAGGTATATTATTGAAGAGATATAAGAATTTGGGCAGGAGCACCATTTTCACAATGGCAAGTCTGTCTGCCAGTGAGAGCGGTAGTCCAATCCATCTTTTGACCTTATCTTCTAGCGTGGAGATAGTCCTCCCGTAGTTGGTGCGAATGACCAACTCCGGGTCTCTGTGGAACCAAACGCCTACATATTTCGTCGGTTCCTCCTGCCATTCCAGGGGGTAGTCCAGCGCAGTGGGCCGGGTTCCGTCCGTCAGCGGGAGTATGAGGGATTTGCCCCAATTGATGCGAAGGCCCGAGTATTGGCCGAATTGAATGTATTCCCTGAGCAGTGGGTTGAGATTCGTCTCAGGGTTTTTTACATACAGGACCATGTCATCTGCATATAAGGCTATGTGTATGGGTCGCGTAGGCAACTGAATAGCTGAATAGTGGTGGTGTTGTCTTATTTTACAGGCCAAGGGTTCCAGTATAAGGGCGAACAGCATTGGCGATAGAGGACACCCTTGTCTAGTGCCTCGCTCGATGGGTATAGGGGACGACAGATGCTTGTTTATCCGTATGCGGGCCGACAGGCCCGAGTATAGCATTGTAATCCACCCGACGAATAACGGGGGGAACCCCATCCGGATCAGGACTGCGTGAAGGAACGGCCAGTCAATTGTATCGAATGCCTTAGCCGCATCCAACAAGACAGCAACCGCTTTGATGTCCGGGGCCAAGTAGTGTGCCAGTGCAAAAAGGGTGCGAGTGTTGTGCGTGGTCGATCGGTCCGGAATGAAACCAGCCTGGTCAGGTCTTATTAACATCGGCATCAGTGGCTTCAGTCGGTCTGCTAGGATGCTAGCCAATATCTTGGTGTCTATGTTTATCAAGGAGAGGGGGCGGTAAGAGTCGCAGTGTTCTTCGTCTTTGCCCGGTTTTAGTAGGGCGACGATCAACGCCTCTCTCATGGACGGTGGCAGTGTTTGGGCCTCATGTGCGGCCTCGTATAGATTCACTAGATGAGGTGCTAGCGTGTCTGCATATGTTTTATAGAATTCTATGACGAAGCCGTCCGGGCCCGGCGCTTTGCCATTGGGGAGTCGTTTGATAGTGTCTACGATTTCTCGTGTCGTGAGAGGCCTAGCTAGGTAATCCCTGTGTCCGTCAGCCAGCCAAGCGATTTCAACGTCAGCCATGTATTCCAAAAGTTCTTCCCGAGATAATTTAGCTCTGGCCTCATACAGTGCCCCGTAGGTGTCTCTGAATTCACCCATAATGGTCGGCATGTCATGCGCACGAGTACCCTGTTTGGTATGTATAGTCGCTATATGCTGTGGCGCCCTCCCCGAGCAGATCTTTTCCGCTAGGGCCCTGCCCGGTCTGCCTCCTTCCCCATATCTCCTAGCCGTCGTTCTCTTGAAGATGTATTTAAGTTCGTCATCAGCAAATGTGTTGTATTCTAATAGTAGTGTCTGAATGTCACTGAGCAGTGCCGTGTCTCCAGTGTTTGTGTATCTCTGTTCCAGGTCTTGAAGCATCTCCTCCCTTCTTTTTAGCTGGTGACGAATATCTTTTAATATGCCAGCGGACGTGTTAATGCACACGCCCCGTATAGTTGCTTTAAATGCTTCCCACAAGAGGCACGGGTCCTCCGTGGTGGGGGCATTCAATTCAAAATAGTCGGTGATCGCTTTTTGGACTGTGTCGACATACAGCGGATCACGCAGGGCCTGTGCGTTAAAGCGCCAGGTGTAGGGTGGTGGGGCATAGTGTGGGATCCGTAACCTCAAAAGTACAGGGCCGTGATCCGATAGTGTTCTCGGGAGATGCGTTATCTGCTCCACCCATGCAAGGACGTCCTGTGTAGCCAGCCAAAAGTCCAATCTGGACCAGCTTCTATTTGCAGCGTTTATGTGCGTGGCAACCTGTTCCCCCGGGTGTAGTAGCCGCCACAGGTCGCTGACATGTAAGTTAGACATTGCGTCCAGCAGCATTTCCCTCGCCTTGGTATGTTGCTCAGGTGTGTGTGTCGCTCTGTCGAGCCCGTCTCTGAGTGTCACGTTAAAGTCCCCCCCCCAAATGACATTGTCCGCTTGTATATCCGCTACAGCGTGCCATAACCGTTCAAAAAAACCCGCATCGTCCACATTCGGACCATATACATTCACAAGGGCTAGTTTCTGGTGCCTCGTCTCGCCTGCCACTATAACATATCGCCCTCCTGTGTCAGTGTACGTGTCTTTAATTTTGAAGTGTGTACCTTTCTTGATCAAGATACTGACGCCTCGGGAGTACGTCGAGTAATATGCGCCTGTGGCGGATTCCGCCCATTTTGAGCCCAGCCTGGATGTGGAATTGGGTGCCATGTGTGTTTCTTGTAGAAACGCCACATCTACCTGAAGTCTGTCAAAGTATGCAAACATCTGCCGTTTCTTTTTCGGATTTCCCAGCCCCCTGACATTCCATGTGATGAAATTTAGTGTGTCAGAGCGTGTCATTAGTACGTGGTCAGGTGAAATCGTGCGTCGCGTGATCTATGTGGCCACCTGTGGAACATCTCATTTTCAGCATACATAATACAGGCAATAAAAGAGGTCGCAATGCTTCTCAGACACAGTGCAAACATATTAACTCTACCCAGCTTCCCCAACCCCCCACCTCCCACTTTAGCGCCCAAACTTTGCCAAAGCCATTCCCCCCCAAACTTCAGAACTGTGATTAAACTTGTCGTGGGGAACACCCTCTTGGGGGTGCCGCGTGAAGCACACATCTCCACCCACATAGTGGATGTGGACGAGTGCGATTTCCAGATAATGATAGCATCAATAATCATCCCCTAGGCCCCTCATCCCGCTCCCAATCCCCCGCAAGAAGAACATGATCAGTGTCATTCCCTCCATGTCCCTCCGCGGTTTCAATACCCATGCAGGCAGTGTCACACACCCTCGTAGTTAGTGTCTCAGGGTATCGCAGTGATAGAGCAGTCAGTACAGCCAGCCGGCCGCATGTCTTTAATCAGGTGAGACCCAGAGCACGTGTCCGGGTTCTGCAACAACACTCCCCAAGTGTACTCACTGCGATATTGCCGATGGCGTCTCCCTTCCATAGTTCGTCAGCAGCGACAACATCAGTCCCGTGGATCTCATCGTGCGGATGCACTTTGTCAGAAGTGTCCGTCGCCCGCTGCCAGTGTCGAGAAAGTACTCCAATGTAGCGGACATGGCATCCATTTTGTCATCAGTCGTTGTCGCTCATTCTGGCCGCAGTCTCCTGAGTCTTCCGACGTTTGGTGAGGTTCTTGACGTAATCCTGCGCGGCCTGAACCGTCGTGAGAACCACCGGCTTGCCATCCGTCAGGATTTTAAGTTTTGCTGGGTACAGCATCGCGTATCCAATGTCCAGCTCCCGAAGTTTCTTCTTCACTGGAGCAAACTCCTTCCTTGCCTGCTGCACCGCCATGGTGTGGTCTGGATAGAACTCCAGCGAGTTGCCCTGGTGGGTAATGGCGCCTTTTTCCCTCGCCATACGTAGTACGGCGTCCCTGTCCCTGTAGTTGAGCATTCGGGCGATGATTATCCGAGGCGTAGCCCCCGGTTTTGGAGTGGGGGCCAGGGAACGATGAGCCCGTTCGACCAGGAAGACGTCAGAGAAGCTTTCAGCCCCGAAGATATCCTTCAGCATGTTCTCCACGTACGTCTCCATCCTGCCCGTGTTGGTGGATTCCGGCAGGCCCGAGATGCGTACGTTGTTGCGGCGGGACCTCGCTTCTTGGTCCTCCACCTTCGCCTTCAGGGTTTCCAGGGTCTTTTCAATGGCGCTGTGTGTTTTCGCTAAGTCTCTGGAGTGGTCCTCCACCGAGGAGATCCTCTGCTCCGCCTCCACCAGCCTCTCGCCGTGATTTTCCAGCTTGTTTGACGAGTCCACCCTCGCCATGACGCTGTCCATTTTGTTATTCATATCGTGCAAGCTCTGCTGGATAGCCCTTAGTACTGCCTCCATGCCGGCGCCGTCCCCCAGAACCTGGTCCCCGTCAGTGTCCTGAGCAGCTCCCGTTTTCGCCGTTTGCTTTTTCGCCTCGAAAGGCAGTTTCGTTTGCTGTCTATCGGGCTTCCCCATGGAGCCCGCGGGTGCGGCTGGGCTAGCGACTGTCGGGCTCGTTGGGGCTGCCGGTTTGGTCGTTGTCCGTGTGCGTCGCAATTTCGCTCCAGCCTTCCCCTGTGTTGGGGATCTATTCATTTGAACGGCCACTTAGCCACATACTGGCCCTGGGTAACGTCCGGTGTTTCGCAGGCGTATCTCGTGATGGTGGATATGCTTAGGGGACTGCGGTGCGCTGCTTGTAGCACCCTGTCCGTGTGAGGCGGTCCCGTGAGTGATGGCAGGTCTGGTTCGCGCCTTCTGGTGCGGCGCGCGATAGTGTTGGGAAGCCTCGCGCCACCTCACCTCTGCCGGCGAGCCCCCAGCTGCCTATTTCCTCTGCTCACCCCCTCAGCCGCGCTGTGTAGCTTTCCTGTACCTGTTCACTTGCTGGCGCAGTAGAACGGGGAGCCTGCAGTATCTGGGGCAGAGTCACCAATCTTGCGCTTCACCGCCGCCGCCATTTTGGTCGCCGTGGAACGCACAGTGCATGTTCCAAGATCTGGTCATTGTATAGGCACTTCGTATCTGATTTACACCGGCACCCGTTTCTCACTGTCTGTGCGCCGGGATGGGGAGAGTCCTGTGGTCATCTGAGGGCGGCAGCGTTCGGTTTCAGCTGTGATCGTCACGACCGCGCGCCGCCATCTTGACCAGCCTTCCAGCGCCGGGAGGTTTTTCGCAGATTCCTTCGGCGTGCTGCATGATTGCTGGCCGGCGTCAACGCATTGCGGAGTCGGATCGTTTAGCCGTCCATTCCGCTGTTTTTTGCGGGAATCAGAGTGGATTTGGGGCCAAGGGGTCCGTGGAAATGCACCCGTCCGGCGGAGCTGACTTAGCAGTCAGCCATTCCGCAGTGCGCCCTCTAGCGCCCCCTATATATATATATATATACATATATATATATATATTACCTACTGGCGGTCGACAGTAGGTATATATAGTTAGGATTTTTTCTCTATGGGATTTTTGAAAATTCTATGTCTAATAACTTTGGCGTTTGTGGACGGAATTGGCTGAAATTTTCAGGAAAATTGAACATTCTGTTTCTGGGCAGGCCCTGAAAATTTGGGGGGGGGTTCGTCAAGGGGGGGCCGAGAAAAAAGGGGGGTCCCAAAACGCGTTTTTCCCATGTTAATTTCCATAGGGCGGTTGGCCTCACTTTTAGCCCGAACGGCTGAATGGATTCGCACGAAACTTGGCAAAATTGTAGGGACTGTTAGCCCGATGTGCCTTTGCTAGGTCTCAATATATGTGCTCCAGTGAATTTTGAGAAATTAACGTTAAAAAAAAGATATATATCTGTAAGCGCGCTCCGGGCAGCGCCCCGGTTCGCGTACTTGACGCGTAACGGGACTTCGCGAAGCGAAGCTGATTGGCTCTTCGGTGTCTGTCAACATTCTAAACAGTCCGGAGCGGCCGCCATCTTGTCTCTCGGTAGGATCGAGAGACAAGAGGAGGTCAAAACAAAGGCGAAAAATGACCATAAGGGGGCATAGTAGATCCTCCCTGACCCCCTAGGTTTGATGTGGAGGCTTTAAAAGGGCCCCGCGGGGCAACAAAAAAAAAAAATTGTTTTTTTTGCGTGGATAGCGCCCGGTTCGCGAACCGGGAAGCGGCCCGGGGAGCGTACTATGAGGAAAAAAGAATGATAGACTTTTCAAATACTGTATGTTAATTGATTGTTGGTTTTGTTGATATTTTTTTTTTTTTTTAAGCAATTATTTATTATGTTTCAAAATTTTATAAAATGTCTAACATTTCACTGTCTGAAATGTCGTTATTTTCATTGAACATAGCTTGTAATGTTTGAGTGTGTAAAATGTCCTCATTTTCAAGGAGGACATCTACTGCTTGCACACATTGCAGTAGTTCTTGGTCCCAAGTTTCATCCATAAATTCTATATAATTTGGATCAATTATTTCTTGGTTGGTCTCTTGCAGGACAATTTCAAATGAAACTTTGTGTTCGCCTTCCATTTTGTCTGAAATTTGGATAAAAAATATATTAGTAGAGATAGGGCACTGTTGGGATTAATTTTAGATAGGCAGTTTTTAACAGTGAATTTATCTTTGGGCAGTGTATAGTATCAGAGTGGAAGTAGGAATATAAAAAAGTGTATGTGATTTAACGTAAGTAAATTCATAATTATACAAGAGAAACCTAACTCCATCCATAACTATAACAGAGAAGTCTATCTAAATCTATAACTACTATAGAGGGATAGTATATAACTATCAGAAAAAGTTTACCATATTAACTTATAGTGCACAATATACTTCAGTTTTTAAAATAACAACTTACCTTTACAAAGAAGTTGAAGTGATTAGTGAAAATCCTATTGAAATGTACACCAGGAAGTAGTAGTCAGAATGGCTGTGTTTCCTTCTCTTCCTTTATATATATTCAGGTACATAACCAATCAAATGTCAGGTAAAAAAAAAAATTGAAAATGAAAGTAACATTTTAATTGGTTGTGAATTCCAACACTTCAGATGTGTTTTGTGAAGTAATTTACCTCAGGGTATTTAGAGAGGTCTACAGGCTAAATGGCTAAATGGAATTTCAACCAAATTTGTGAAAATGGTAGGGATTGGTATGTAGTATGAGCAAATCTATATTTGGTGAAAGTGTCTCAAGGGTTTCTTCTGTAAATTACTTTCCCACCTTTTTTAATGGAGCGCTTCCCGGGGAGCGGCCCGGTACCCGAACTGGCGTGCGCCCCGGTACGCGAACCTTAAGCGTTACGGGAGTCCACCATTTTGTGTTTCGGTCGAATTAAGATACAAGATGGAGGGCAAATAATGTTCAGAATGGGTAGAAGGGGACACGGTAGACGTATTTTGACCCCCTAGGTTTTCTGAGGATGGCTGAGGAGGCCCATATGTGCGAAAAAAAAAAAATTTAAAAAACTTTCGCGCGGTTAGCTTCCAGTTCGCGTACCGGGTAGCGCTCCGGGGAGCGTACTTTGTTGAAAATTTGTGAAAAAAGTTAGAGTAAAATAATAATTGTGAGTGATCAGATGTAGGGTAGCTCTGAGAAGAGCTTTTGGGTTTATGGTACATTTAGGTACTTATAAGTAGGTACCAATGCACATTTTTAAATTCAGAATGAAAACTCTGTTCCCTTCATCTGAGAAGTGAACTCCATCTCCTCTGTAGATATCTTGCATGTAGTAACGCAAGTTATTGTTGTACACGGAGCCCATTCCATGGTCTCTCATGTAAGCTGAAACAGATTTGTTTACATGCTTCCTCGACTTCTCAATTTGTGGACAAAATTGGTTCGACCACCTCCATTTCTGTCTTTGGCATATATTTGAATATACCAAGGCAGTTTGAGGAAAAAGTGCCATTAATTGCTCAAAGGTGTCCTTTAAAAGCATTTCCAGACCTACTCCAGTCAAAGTGCCCAAATCATTACCTCCACAGTGCACAATTAACAGGTCAGGTTTTGGCAAATGCATAAAGGTTTTCACCAATGGTATCAATTGGTGCCTCTCTAAATACCCTGAGGTAAATTACTTCACAAAACACATCTGAAGTGTTGGAATTCACAACCAATTAAAATGTTACTTTCATTTTCAATTTTTTTTTTTACCTGACATTTGATTGGTTATGTACCTGAATATATATAAAGGAAGAGAAGGAAACACAGCCATTCTGACTACTACTTCCTGGTGTACATTTCAATAGGATTTTCACTAATCACTTCAACTTCTTTGTAAAGGTAAGTTGTTATTTTAAAAACTGAAGTATATTGTGCACTATAAGTTAATATGGTAAACTTTTTCTGATAGTTATATACTATCCCTCTATAGTAGTTATAGATTTAGATAGACTTCTCTGTTATAGTTATGGATGGAGTTAGGTTTCTCTTGTATAATTATGAATTTACTTACGTTAAATCACATACACTTTTTTATATTCCTACTTCCACTCTGATACTATACACTGCCCAAAGATAAATTCACTGTTAAAAACTGCCTATCTAAAATTAATCCCAACAGTGCCCTATCTCTACTAATATATATTTTTCTGTGGCCAAACCACATAATTTCCACATCTTGTAAATTGAGGTTAGGTAAATTTCTGTTCTCAGCATACCTCTGAGCCCAATAGATGTAACTATGTCCAACAATCCAGGCAGAAAACATGGTGAGAGAAGGTTCTGCTGCAGTCAGATGAAGTGTGGTAATGAAATGGCAGTTGAAAAAATAAGAGTTTAAAATGAAAAAAACTGTGGAGTTTCTGTGTTAATGAAGCAGTAACAGTGATTGGTGGATTTTGATTGCTGAAAACAGAAAGTTAGGGTGCATGGATGAGTTCTTTGAAAGATGTAATTTGAATGGTCAAAAAAAATCATTTAATGAAAGATTGCACTGGATACGCAGGTGCACTGAGAGTTCAGAGTTCAATTGAAACATTGTTGTGTGAACTTGCAAACACCAGAGGTCTTCCAGGAGGTGGTTGCTATGCAAAAAAGGCAGAGAGGGCAGAGGGGGGGAAGGGTTTTGATTTGAAAAAAGTGAGGGAAGAGTTTTGATTGGGTGACATGAGAGATATGTGTGAAGAATTACAGCATTTCTGTGCTTTCTATAGCTGCAGCCTCTGGAGTGCATACCCTTTGTTCTGCTGAAGACAAATTGGTGTATTTCTGAGACTGTTTTGAAAGTCATAAAGTATTTGCTAAGGTGAGAAAAGATTTATTTAATTTAGATAGAGAATAGTATGCTTTAAGGAGAAAATTATGAAGAAAGTTGTGTTTTTAAAATGTTGCTTTGTCTCAAGTGTTTTACAAATAGATTTTGTTTCTTTGAGAAATTGTAATTGGAGATAATGTGAAGTATTAGTACTGACAGGGTGTTTTTGTACATAGGAGCTGTGCAGTGTTTTCAAATTATGACTTGAAAATCGTTTTTGAGGAAAAGGAATGCTTTTAAAATTCATGACAAGGAAATAATGGTGTCTGCTTCTTTATAAGGCATTTGAGTATCTCTGATGTTATTTTTCCCATTTTAATTTAAGACCTTTCTCCGTGGGGCAAGTTCCTTGTAAATATGCTCCCACCTGTGCTTGGCAAATTTAGATTTTGATTCTTTGAGTTACATAGCCATGTTAAAAGTGACCCAAAAATGGTGCAAGGGCAATCAAAAAACGCGTTCATGTGTCTTAAGGACATTTTAAGTCATTTTCCCATGAATGTAGGTATACAATTGATTTATATGTTGTGTTTAAAAACGTTTTTTGAAATCAATTACATTTCTGGATATGTACTGCTAGAGCTTCATAGGTTGTTTGGGGCATATTTATAAGGCATTTGAGTGTCTCTGATGTTATTTTTCCCATTTTAAATTAAAAGACCTTTCTCCGTGGGGAAAGTTCCTTGTAAATATGCTCCCACCTGTGCTTGGCAAATTTAGATTTTGATTCTTTGAGTTACATAGCCATGTTAAAAGTGACCCAAAAAAGGTGCAAGGGCAATCAAAAAATGCTTTCATGTGTCTTAAGGACATTTTAAGTCATTTCCCCATGAATGTAGGTATACAATTGATTTATATGTTGTGTTTAAAAACGTTTTTTGAAATCAATTACATTTCTGGATATGTACTGCTAGAGCTTCATAGGTTGTTTGGGCATATTTATAAGGCATTTGAGTGTCTCTGATGTTATTTTTCCCATTTTAATTTAAGACCTTTCCCCGTGGTGCAAATTCCTTGTAAATATGCTCGCACCTGTGCTTGGCAAATTTAGATTTTCATTCTTTGAGTTACATAGTCATGTTAAAAGTGACCCAAAAATGGTGCAAAGGCTTTAAAAAAACACTTTCGTCACTTGGTTTCCTAAGTTTACGAATGACATTGTGCAGATGAAGTTTAGCTCTGTCCACGGACACAAAAGAGGTCTGGCCTTTGTTCAAGAGTGAAGTGGACATGACTTACTTCATTGGTAGGCTTTCACATGTATTATCTCCTCTGTATTCTTCAACAAGCGTAAATTTGATCTGCAACTCTGAGTAGGCCTCACCTTAAACAAACCTTTGGAGAGGCCACACCTTATCGTCATCCTGAATTAATCATTTAAAAGGTTAGGGACAGATTTATGATAGGTGTATGCCTCTTTTGCGCCACTGTGCGTCACTTTTGTGACGCAGTGGCAGCGCAAAAGATTTGCTATGAGGCGACAAAATTACAAATTGATGCATCTAGGCAGATGTGTCATGTTGTAAAAACCCCGGCCACATGAAACCGATGCAGCAGTGATGCAAAAGATGCACCATGTTGCAAAACAGGCCTCACTTCATCTCCAACAAGATAAGAAGCTGAGTCTTCTGTAAATGTCAAAATTGTTGTATACACTGCTCAATTTCTGTGTACTCTTTGATATGCTAGACTCCATCTGCACTATGAGGTACCTAAGCAAAGGAAACACAGGTGATGTGATTGTGAAATGAGGAAAAGAAACTCCACATTTTTCAATTACATCACCTGTGTTTCCTATGTTTACGAATGACATTGTGCAGATGAAGTTTAGCTCTGTCCACGGACACAAAAGAGGTCTAGCCTTTGTTCAAGAGTGAAGTGGACATGACTTACTTCATTGGTAGGCTTTCACATGTATTATCTCCTCTGTATTCTTCAACAAGCGTAAATTTGATCTGCAACCCTGAGTAGGCCTCACCTTAAACAAACCTCTGGAGAGGCCACACCTTATCGTCATCCTTAATTAATCATTTAAAATGTTAGGGAAAGATTTATGATAGGTGTATGCCTCTTTTGCGCCACTGTGCGTCACTTTTGTGACGCAGCGGCGGTGCAAAAGATTTGCTATGTGGCGACATATTTAAAAATTGATGCATCTAGGCAGATGTGTCATGCTGTAAAGTCCCGTTGCACATGAAACCGATGCAGCAGTGATGGAAAAGATGCACCATGTTGCAAGACAGGTCTCATTTCATCTCCAACAAGATAAGAAGCTGAGTCTTCTGTAAATGTCAAAATTGTTGTATAGACTGCTCAACTTCTGTGTACTCTTTCATATGCTAGAGTCCATCTGCACTATGAGATACCTGAGCAAAGAAACACAGGTGATGTGATTGTAAAATGAGGAAAAGAAACTCCACATTTTTCAATTACGTCAACTGTGTTTGCTAAGTTTACGAATGAGATTGTGCAGATGAGGTTTAGGTCTGTCCACGGACACAGAAGAGGTCTGGCCTTTGTTCAAGAGTGAAGTGGACATGACTTACTTCATTGGTAGGTCTTCACATGTATTATCTCCTCTATAGTCTTCAACAAGCGTAAATTTAATCTGCAACCCTGAGTAGGCCTCACCTTAAACAAACCTCTGGATAGGCCACACCTTATCGTTATCCTGAATCAATCATTTAACATGTTAGGGACAGATTTATGATAGGTGTGTGCCTCTTTTGCGCCACTGTGCGTCACTTTTGTGACGCAGCGGCGGTGCAAAAGATTTGCTATGTGGCGACATATTTAAAAATTGATGCATCTAGGCAGATGTGTCATGCTGTAAAGTCCCGTGCCACATGAAACCGATGCAGCAGTGATGGAAAAGATGCACCATGTTGCAAGACAGGCCTCATTTAATCTCCAACAAGATAAGAAGCTGAATCTTCTGTAAATGTGAAAATTGTTGTATACACTGCTCAACTTCTGTGTACTCTTTCATATGCTACAGTCCATCTGCACTATGAGGTACCTAAGCAAAGGAAACACAGGTGATGTGATTGTGAAATGAGGAAAAGAAACTCCACATTTTTCAATTACATCACCAGTGTTTCCTAAGTTTACGAATGACATTGTGCAGATGAAGTTTAGCTCTGTCCACGGACACAAAAGAGGTCTGGCCTTTGTTCAAGAGTGAAGTGGACATGACTTACTTCATTGGTAGGCTTTCACATGTATTATCTCCTTTGTATTCTTCAACAAGCGTAAATTTGATCTGCAACTCTGAGTAGGCCTCACCTTAAACAAACCTGTGGAGAGGCCACACCTTATCGTCATCCTGAATTAATCATTTAAAATGTTAGGGACAGATTTATGATAGGTGTATGCCTCTTTTGCGCCACTGTGCGTCACTTTTGTGACGCAGCGGCGGTGCAAAAGATTTGCTATGTGGCGACATATTTAAAAATTGATGCATCTAGGCAGATGTGTCATGCTGTAAAGTCCCGTGCTACATGAAACCGATGCAGCAGTGATGGAAAAGATGCACCATGTTGCAAGACAGGCCTCATTTCATCTCCAACAAGATAAGAAGCTGAATCTTCTCTAAATGTCAAAATTGTTGTATACACTGCTCAACTTCTGTGTACTCTTTCATATGCTAGAGTCGATCTGCACTATGAGATACTTAAGCAAAGGAAACACAGGTGATGTGATTGTGAAATGAGGAAAAGAAACTCCACATTTTTCAATTACATCACCTGTGTTTGCTAAGTTTACGAATGACATTGTGCAGATGAAGTTTAGGTCAGTCCACGGACACAGAAGAGGTCTGGCCTTTGTTCAAGAGTGAAGTGGACATGACTTACTTCATTGGTAGGTCTTCACATGTATTATCTCCTCTATAGTCTTCAACAAGCGTAAATTTAATCTGCAACCCTGAGTAGGCCTCACCTTAAACAAACCTCTGGATAGGCCACACCTTATCGTTATCCTGAATCAATCATTTAACATGTTAGGGACAGATTTATGATAGGTGTGTGCCTCTTTTGCGCCGCTGTGCGTCACTTTTGTGACGCAGCGGTGGTGCAAATGATTTGCTATGTGGCGACATATTTAAAAATTGATGCACCTAGGCAGATGTGTCATGCTGTAAAGTCCTGTGCCACATGAAACCTGCGTCAGTTTTCATATAGGTGTTTTGTTGCAAGGTATGCATTAATTTGCAAGAAAGCCCTGTAAAACTAACACAGTGAAATTTAGAAGATTTCACTGAGTCAGCTTTATAGCATTGCTGAATCAAATCCTTACGCCTGTTTGAAACAGGCATAAGAAGTGATGCATCATGCAATGTGAAGGTTCCTCCTGTGCATTGCAGTAGACATGTCGCGCTTATGACGTGATTCCTGCAATGTGCTGCTTTTGCGGCACAGATGTGTGACGCATCTGTGCTGTTTTTGCTCAATGGTGCTCCACATTGTAAATTTGGCACACTATGGCTGGCAGAGCAGCGGTGCACATTAACTGGTGCATCCGTGGGGATGCGCCACTTAGCATAAATCTGCCCCTGTACATTTAAGTATGAGCAGGGGACACAGAGTCGGTGAGGCTTATCCAAGGTTAAGAAGAGATGAGTCCTGTTCACTGAAAATTTGGACATAGGCCTCACCTCCTCAGCATCGCTGGACATGGCTAAATAATAGCTGCAAAATGTTACTCTTGTTAAACAATTTTACTATTATAATCTCTGAGATTTGTCTCTTACTCTGCAACATGTCATTGTTGTTATCTTTCTTTAAAGATAACGACAACATCAACATGAGCGACAATCAGCAATCAGTTGATCTCGACCTCATCATTGAACTCGTAATTGAAACATCAGTGGAAGTAGATCCCTTGGATGATTTAAATCCTGAGGATGAAGAAGAACATGATGAGGATGCAGATTTGTCAGAATTGTATGACATAGGGTGGGAAGCTGACCTGCTTGAGCCTATGGAACTATAAACATTTAATTTTAAAATGTACAATAAATGAAAAGTAAAAATGTAAACTGTTTAATTTTAAATTAAACACACCTTCAAAAACAGGTTATGTGTAGTGTCTTCAATAAAATATTAAAATATGGTCATAAAATTAGATCAGATTCACATATAAAACAGGACAGGTAAATGAAGAAGAATTCCATTTCTTTTCTGCTATTTGTGTATTCTAAATTTGCCAACGCACTAAAAAATATTCTATGTAAAAATGTCAAGTAGTGTGTTAAGTTTTTGACTACTGTTATTGATTTACTGTTTGGTAATAGGGGTTAATAACATTTTTTCTTATATTTTACGACAGATTCAACTGCAGACCATTTCAAAATTTGAAAATGCCAACTAAGGCTCGAATTAGAAAGGCTACAAAACGTCAAAGACAGCAGGTGTATCAAATACTGCAGCAGTCCTCTACAAAAAAAAGTTGTCAAGTCACCAAGAAAGCACCGGGTAAGACCACGAAATCATTCATAAGTAATATTTGTAGTAAAAAAAGTATTACTACAGAAAATGTTTCAGTCCAGAAAAAGAGAAGCAATTTAAACGGAAAGGAAAGGCCAATGAAAAATGTTTCTGCTAGAGCAAGAGATAACTCTGTGCATGATAGTAGAAGGAAACAACAGTTTAGGGACATTCGTAAACGAATGTTCCGCAACAGGATAATTGGCAATTTGTTAAAAAATATTAAGAAAGGTCAACAGAAAGTGGTTTTTTATAAGAGAAAAAAAAAAGTTGAGAAAGTTATTGATCAGGCATTTGAAATTAAACGTAAGTTATTTATTTTGATAATCAATAGAATTAGGAAGCTAAACAAGGCAATTTATGATTTCAAAAGAAATAGTAGATGGAAGAGAATAGTTAATCGTAGTAATTTTTGTGAAGTTTTTTCCGGAGAATGGATGCATAGTTCAAGTTGTGAGGCATTTTTCAATGAGGAGAGTTATTTCCAGGATAATGATTTGGTGCATGCAGTTGACACCAGCGGTCGAGCTAATGAGGTGAAAGATGGTTGTCCAGTTGAAAAAGAAAAACTTGTGACAACAGAGACAGAAGAGGTGTTAGGTAATGAGGTTTTAGGAAGACGTCCTAAGGGTCCTGTGTACACCTGGAAGTGTAGTAGTATTTGCAGTGTGCGACAGGATTCCATCAATTTGCTTTGTGATTTTGTACGGACATTTAATAAGAAAAGTTTGAAGCAGAAAATGAATTAGATCCTTGCAGAGTGAGAGAAGTGACAGGTTTGCATGGTCATTCACTGGTTTGTCTTTCCAGGAGAGTATGCCAGAGTGTTTTTCATCATTTCAGGATGCTAGCAGTGCCTCATAATAAAGTGAGGAAATTAGTTAGAATGTTGTATTATGCTAAGAGTCCAGCAATTATGCTTAAACAATTATGCGCTGCTCTTTTGCATGGTTCAGAAGTAGATGTGAAGAATATTTGTGCAGAAATTTAGTTTTGTTACTTTGGAAGTAAAGAGGAGAATGTTGAAATTGACCAAGAAGAAGAGGGTAATGTGGAAGATAGTGTACAGGTTTCCAGTACAGATAATTTTCAGAGGGAAATTGCGACGTTTCAGGTGAAATCAAGTGAGAGGCCTAATTTCACTTGCGTGTGTTGTCGACACACTTATTATAAGAATCAGACTAAGTTAGTGGATTTATATGCAAAAAGTGAAAGGGAAAATAATAGTGAATGGAAGGATTTCACAACATACTTGATGGTAGAAAATTGTTTTGATTTGGGATCGGATCAACGTGTGTGTACTTATTGTTGTAACAAATTAAATCAAAACCAGATGCCTGCTAGAGCAGTTCATAATAATCTGGAATTGGTTCAGATTCCTTCTGAATTGAAGGATTTAAATACTTATGAATCTATTTAGATTCAAAGTATCCATCCCTTTCAGGCTATTGTAAGAATGGAGCCAAAGACAGGGAAATTGCCTCCATCAGATTTACAGAGAGGATTAAAGGGAAGAGTTGTTTATTTGCCTCTAGATTTGAAGAAAAACATTAACACAATTGGAGTAGAAAAAGTGGAAGAGGAACCTCTGGTTATCTTAGTTAATGGGGTTCCGACAAAGAATAAGAAAATATGGCAAGATTTAGTGGATGTTAGGAAAGTCAAAAAGGCAACATTGTATTTGAAAAAAAATAATAAGTACTATAAGAATGTATATGTTGCAGAAGAGGAAGTAAGTGAGGAAGAGGATAGCGATTTGTGTGCTGGTCAAATTGAGAAAGTAGAACCTTCTACTAGTGAAGAAATATATGAACATTATAGTGTTCATCCTTTGCATTCCAAGGAAGTCATGGGGAATGCTATTGAGTTGTTTCAAATGAAACAAGCCAAAGGGAGTCCCATTAGTGTTTGGGAGGAAAGTTTGGAAGCTCGGTGTTTCCCACAGCTTTTTCCAACAGGTCAGGGAGGAAGATATGATGAGCGACCTCATCAAATTCCTGCTTCTGAATACCGGACTTTGCGATTGTATGCAGGAGATGCTAGGTTTCGACAATGTATTCCCTATTTGTTTCATCTCCTGTTTGAAAGCGATCTGTCTGGACTGTCATATGCAGTGAACCACATCTTGAAAAGTGGTATACACATGCAAAACATCTCGGCAAGTGACTTTATGGATAAAGTCAATGTCCAAGACAGTATTTTGGATTGTCACCTGATTAATCTCATGGCGTGTCAGCGTGGTACTAATGAGTACTGGTACTGTCGTCATGGTGATTTAAAATGTATGCTGAGGAACTTAGGAACTCCCACATGGTTCCTCACTCTGAGCTGTGCCGAGTATGGCTGGGAAGACTTACTTGAATTTCTACGAGAGGCAAATGGAAATATTGAAAACATCGAATTCAAGACACCCGGAGAACTGTGCTCTTTGGATCCAGTCAATGTATGCAGGTACTTCAATCATAGATTTGAAGCTATGATGTCTTTCATCATGAATAAGAAGAATCCACCTCCTGGAGAGGTGTTGGATTTCTTCTGGAGAAAGGAGTACCAAGCAAGAGGTGCTCCTCATATACATATGCTGCTGTGGATCAAGGATGCACCTAAATTTGGAACAGATCCAGAAGACTCAGTGATGAGTTTCATACAACAGTATTCTACGTGTGCTGTTCCAAACGCAAAGGAGAAGAAAAGCCTAAGAGAAAAAGTTCTACGTTTCCAAAGCCATCGTTGTGGAAAGTACTGTCGTCGTAAATTCCGAAACAAGGACAAGTTCTACACCAAATGTCGTTTCGGCTTTCCACGACCGGTGATTTCTAAAGGAAGAGTAAACAGTTTGATGTCTTCGCTGCGACATAATGTGATGAAGAAATCACCTAAAAACACATACAATTTGAAGAGGAACGAAGAGTCCAAGTACATCAACGACTACAACCCAGTGATTTTGTCCATGTGGAATGCTAACATGGATATACAGTTTGTGGCTGATAACTGTATGGCTGTGGCTCGGTATGTGACATCTTACATCACCAAAAAAGAAAAGACAGAATTGAAGGATATGTGGGAGGACATTTCCCATGAAAAGAGCCTCAGTAAGAAGTTGTACAGTTTCAGTCTGAAGATGTTGTCGCATCGAGAAATCGGAGCTTACGAATGTTCTGACCGGTTGTCTTCAGCAAGTCTCTATGCCAAATCTAGGAGTATCGTTTGGGCGAGTCTTGGTCTTGCTGCAACGCGTAATCGAGTTCTGAAACCTGTGCGGGAAATTGAGTATTTGGCGGAAAAGGAGCCAAACAGTACCGACATTTTGAAGACCAACATGTTGGATACATATTATCCAAATCGAAGCAGTCACCTCGAGAATGTTTGTCTGTATGAGGTTCTACAAAATTACATATTCAAGAGGAACATCAAAGAAGATACTGAGAAAGGAGTGTATGCTGTAATTGGAAGTGAGGGATGTATGGTCAAGCAAAGAAAATGCCACTTGGTAAACCATCGAAAATTGAGTGGCGAATCTCCTGAAAAAAAGGAGTTTTTCTATTTAGCACTTTTGCAACTTTTCAAGCCTTGGCGTGCAGAAGAGGAACTGCTTGGAGATTTCCTCTGTTACGAAGAGTCTTTCACTGCCGCCAAGGAGACCATAGAATGTCCTGCTTTTCCCAAATATGTAGAAATGTTGAATGCGGAAATCGAGCAGGAAGCAACGATTGCAGCCGAGATTGCCAGAGACAGTTCTCAGGACAGTCAGAGTTCTGTTTCATTGAGTCAGGATCCACTAGGAGGACCTGTTATCGAAAATGAAGCTGCCACTGCCATGAATGAAGTGGAAAGAGCCATGGCACATGCTCAGGAGGATGTGGTTAACTTAGAAGACTTGGAAAGACAACTCAACGTTGAGCAGAGGAAAATATATGACGAAGTTACCAAGCAAATTGATCATGGATTAAGTCATGAGAAGAAAGAGTGCTCATGTACGTCGTTGAAGCCTGTCCGATTGTATGTGAGTGGAGAAGCGGGAACTGGAAAAAGTTTTCTGATTAAAGCAATTGCATCTTATCTGCAGAAAAGGACTGAATCACCGCTGTCTTGTGTTGTTACCGCTCCAACTGGGCTGGCAGCACATAACATTAAAGGGATTACTTTACATCGTTTACTGATGCTGCCAGTGGAGCATGACAACAAATTACAATATCACAAGCTATCTGGAGATGCTTGTTGTGAAGTTTCAAGAGTCTTGAGGAAAATGAAACTTCTTATCATTGACAAAGTAAGCATGGTTTCCAATGTCATGCTTGCCTTTGTGCATTTGAGAATGCAAGAAGTTCTCAAAACAGAGTATGATGTGTTATTTGGTGGCAAACACATCATTGTTTTCGGAGATCTTCTGCAGCTGACACCAGTGAAAGGACAACCTGTGTTCAAAATGCTCACGTATGAAGATACCAGGAAGTGCCTGGGGAGCATTGGCAACGTCAATATATGGTTAAACTTCAATTATGCTGAACTGCATGAAAATATGCGTCAGGCGAAGGATGAAGTTTACAAGAATATTCTACAAGATGTTAGAATTGGAAAAGTGACCGAGCATGGGAAAGAAGCTTTACATGCACGATTACTGTCAAATTTATATCCAGAACAAGATGTTGTGCCTGAGAATATTTTTCAGAAAATTACTGAGAAGAAATCTGGAATATGTTTGATGACAACTCTTGCAGAATGTGCCATCTTCAACAACAAAATGTTGAATTTAGAAAACCAAGAGATTGTGAAACTGGAAGCTATTGACAGAGTAGAGCATATGGGATCAACAATTATTTTGTCTGAGAATTTGAAATCAAAATTGGATTCATTAGAGAAGACTATATCTAAAACTGCAGGTTTTGAAAAGAGTCTGAATGTGTGCTTAAACTGCCGTATAATTTTAAGAAGGAATTTACATGTTGAAAGAGGTCTGGTAAATGGATCAATGGGTAATGTTGTTGATTTTGTGAAATACAGAAATAGAGATGGAATTGAATTTTTAAAAATTAAATTTGATGGCATTGAGGAAGTACAGCTAATTGGTCGTTGTTCTGCTAGATTTTTGCTTGTAAAAGACTTATATGTTCGCCGTAAGCAGTTTCCTGTTTGCTTGGCATATGCGGTGACAATCCATAAATCGCAAGGTTTAAGTGTAGACAGTGCATTGGTGAATATTGGCAGTTCTGTGTTCAAGGAGGGTATGGCATATGTGGCATTGTCACGAGTTAGAACTTTATCGGGATTGTACTTGATTGAGTGTGATGTCACAAACATTTGTGCGGATCTAGATTGTGTTAAGGAATACAATAGGTTAAGAAGAGAGTATGCGCCACATTTGCCTCAATATCCTTTGTTTGAGAAACGTGTGGTAGGCCGGAAATGAAGAAATGTGACCAATACTAGGGAGGTTGAAGCAAAAAGACGAAAAGTCGATGAACCTGAAATTATAAGCAGAAACAAAAAGGATTCTGTTGAAGATGTTGTTGGTTTTCAATTTGAAAACAGTTCTGGTGTCAACTGCTATGCTAATGTAGTGGTTATTGTTTTGTTTTCTCTAGAAAATGTAAAAGAAGAGATTGTGGTCAATTCTGATCAAAGATTTTGCAGTTTGTTAAATTCTGTGTTAGAGAAATGTAGCACTGATAGAACAAAAATAGAAAGTGTGTCTGAAATTCGAAATCTGTTAGACAGATGTTCAGGTCAAACACAATTCTCTCAAAATATTCAGCAAGATTGTCAGGAGTTTTTAATGTATATGCTTGATGTATTGCATGCTGAAGGTGTAGATGTAGATCACCTGTTTGGGTTTTCTTATCAATGGCAGCATGACTGCGAGAACTGTAGGGTATCAAGTACTACTAGTGTAGACTCAGAAAGATTTATATATTTAACTTTGCCAGACAGTAAATCAGTCTCCTTTAATAAGCTAGTAAAAGCAGCTGATCACAACATGGAATGTAGCCAATGTAAATCTGAAATGATGTCAACATTATTTATACGAACATATGGCCAGTATGTAATTTTAATGTTCCAACGATGTAGGCCTGATGGAACAAAATTGACAACTTTAAATAAAAATTTTGTGGCTTCACAGTTGTCAATATCAGGAAGGACTTTTGTAACTGCAGCAATTATATATCATGACGGTCCTTCAATAACATCAGGACATTACACAGCTTATTTAAAGTGTAGAAATGGCTGGTCATTCTGCAACGATTCTCATTTAATTTAAAAAAAAAAATTGCCGTATGAACTTAAAAATTCTTACCTGGTGTTTTTAAAACCAAAATTTTAGGGAAAGAATCTCCGGATGTGCTCTGAGGAATTTCATGAGGTTCTAATGGCTCCTACACGATTTGGCCTTGAGGATAAGTGTAGTACAGAGACATAACTTCTTACCATAACACCTGACGTCATGGAAAAATAACTGCACTTTGAATGAGTTCAGAAAAACTGTTTCTTTTTATAAGCTAATTGAAGCAGCCAATCAAAACATGGAGTAGAGGGAATGTAAGTCTGCAATGCTGTCTACTGTTTTATATTGCTTTGTGATTAAAAGTGATGTAGAGAATTAAATAATTGTAGTAGTCATAGAGGTAGTGTAAGTCTGCTTCATAGTAAGCAGTATCAGTGTCATAGGAAATGTAGAACATGAGTGAGCAAGAAGGGTAAGATATTACTAGTCCAAGATTGTGAAAATGATCTTTAACATTTTAATTCTGAAAGTTGCGGAAATACAAAATGACGGGATTGGCTTACAAGAATTCCAAGAGTTATAAATGGCTCTTACATGATTTGGCCTTGTGGAAACGTGTGGTAGAGAGCGAGAAGTCATTTATTGTATGTAACATATTTTTCAAAACGATGGAGGTTTTCTTTCAGAAAGTGGCGGGCTGAAAGTAATAACAGCACAACAGAGTGTAAGCTGTTCATAGGACATCCTTCGACGTCATGGAAAGTAAGTTAATTTTAAGGAGCTCTGAATTCTGATTTGTTATGTTGTATGGGTTTTTTAAACACAATCATTTTGATTGTGTTTTTTTTTCCCGCTGTTATATGATGAATACCTTCAAGTCACTGTTTTTAGTGAAATTTGATACATTCTGAGAACAGCAAAAATAAACCATTTAACATGTATAATTAATTCTGTACTGTTTGTATTTATGATGTACATTTAGAACTGTGTAGGAGGCATGGAGAAGGAGAGGCTTCTGTAAGTGTCAAAGTTGTTGCATACAGTGCTCACATTCTACGTAGTCTTTCATATGATAGACTACATTTCCACAATGAGATACCTAAGCAAAGGAAACACAGGTGATATGATTGTGGAATGAGCAAAAAAAATTGCACGTTTTTCAATTATATTACCTGTGTTTCCTAACATTACACATCACATTGTGTAGATGAGGTTTAGGCCTGTTCCAGGAGACAGAGGAGGTCTGACATTTGTTCAAGAGTGCAGTGGACATGACTCACTTCGTTGGTAGGCCTGCACATGTATTATCTCCTCTGTATTCTTCAACAAACCTAAATTTCATCTGCAACCCTGAGTAGGACTTACCTGAAACAAATCTGTGGATAGGTTAAACCTTATCGGCATCTTGAAACAATCATTTAAAATGTTAGTGTCAGATTTATGATGGCCGTGCGCCTCTTTTGCGCCGCTGTGGGTCAGTTTTGTGTAAAAGATGCACCATGTTGCAAGATAGGTTTCAGTTCATGTCCAGCAAGATACCATCAGTTTAAAATGTATATAATTAGCACTGTGTAGGGGGCATGCAGAAGCTGTAGCTTTTGTAAGTGTCAAAGTTGTTGCATGCAGTGCTGCACTTCTGGGTACTGTTTCATATGCTGGACTACATCTGCACAATGAGATACCTAAGCAAAGTAAACACAAGTGATGTGATTGTAAAATGAGCAAAAGAAATTGCACGTTTTTCATTTACATCACCTGTGTTTCCTAAGTTTACGAATGACATTGTGCAGATGAAGTTTAGGTCTGTCCATGGACACAGAAGAGGTCTGGTCTTTGTTCAAGAGTGAAGTGGACATGACTTACTTCATTGGTTGGCTTTCACATGTATTATCTCCTTTGTATTCTTCAACACGCGTACATTTGATCTGCAACCCTGAGTAGGCCTCACCTTAAACAAACCTCTGGAGAGGCCACACCTTATCGTCATCCTGAATTAATCATTTAAAATGTTAGGGACAGATTTATGATAGGTGTATGCCTCTTTTGCGCCACTGTGCGTCACTTTTGTGACGCAGTGGCGGTGGAAAAGATTTGCTATGAGGCGACAAAATTACAAATTGATGCATCTAGGCAGATGTGTCATGCTGTAAAAAACCTGTGCCACATGAAACGATGCAGCAGTGATGCAAAAGATGCACCATGTTGCAAGACAGGCCTCACTTCATCTCCAACAAGATAAGAAGCTGAATCTTCTGTAAATGTCAAAATTGTTGTATACACTGCTCAACTTCTGTGTACTCTTTGATATGCTAGACTCCATCTGCACTATGAGGTACCTAAGCAAAGGAAACACAGGTGATGTGATTGTGAAATGAGGAAAAGAAACTCCACATTTTTAAATTACATCACCTGTGTTTCCTAAGTTTACGAATGACATTGTGCAGATGAAGTTTAGGCCTGTTCACGGACACAGAAGAGGTCTGGCCTTTGTTCAAGAGTGAAGTGGACATGACTTACTTCATTGGTAGGCCTTCACATGTATTATCTCCTCTGTACTCTTCAACAACTCGAAATTTCATTTGGAACCCTGAGTAGGCCTCACCTGAAACAAACCTCTGGATAGGACACATCTTATTGGCATCCTGAAACAATTATTTAAAATGTTAAGGGCAATTTTATGATGGCTTTGCACCTCTTTTGCGCTGCCATTGCATCACTGTTGTGAGACAACAGCAGTGCAAAAGATGCACCATGTTGCAAGATAGGCCTCACTTCATCTGCATCAAGATACTGTTAGTTTAAAATGTATATTTTTAGGACTGTGTAGGGGCATGGAGAAGCAGAGGCTTCTGTAAGTGTCAAAGTTATTGAAAAACTGTTTGTCCTTCAATCTTTTCCTTTGTCTTTTCTAATTTTTAAATACATGTTTTAATATTTTTCAAATGTTTGTTCTCTCTTTCACAGATGAAAGTATAAAAATTACAAGTGACTAAGTTAACGACAATTATAAGGTAAATGTTTTGTTACATTTCTATCACATTTAACTTCTATTAGTTTCACTACTTCATTTCTTTAACCCTCACTTTCCTGCCTTTGCTACTTCCCTCAATCCTTTCTCTATTACTTACTTACTCTACTCCTTCCACTATTTTTGTCAGTCCCTCTCTTCTCATACTTCGTCACTCTTGTTCACTCACTCTGTCTCTATTACTCTCACTGTTTCTGACTGATCACTCTTTCACTACTTGTTCATTATGCTTTCTCTCTGTAGTTCAAGCACAGTAAGGGGCATATTGTCAACACAGGCAATACATTTATCAGTGTTTTTATCGGCAGAAAACTGCTGCAAAAGTGGCATTAGCAGCAGTTTTCTTCCGGAAAAGCGGCTTTAGCGGCAGTTTTCTGTCGATAAAAGCAGTAATTATTGGCAGAAAACTGCTGCAAAAGCGTCTTTAGTGTCAGATTTCTGCTGATAAAAGCAGCAAAATTTTTATCGCCTATGTTGATAATATGCCCCTATGTTATTTACATTTCTTTGCTGTTTCAATCATTCCTTTTCTGTTACTTCTTCTTTTCTGCATTGTGTTTTTTCTCTCTGTTATTCCGATGTTTTAATCTTAATTTGATTATTCATTCACATTCTCTAAGAAACTCTTGTTTGTTATTCTTCTACTCTCTTTTTTTTTCTCACTTCCTTATCTATTTTGTTTTTCACAATTATACTCTCTTAAATCTTTTCTTCAGTAAATAGATCTATTAAACAGTATCTCTACTTTACTCTCTATAGCTGTCTTTCTTTTAACATAACTGTCTGTTTCCTTCCCTTATAATTACTCTTCTTTTTAAAAAAAAAAAATTTTTGGTTCGCTCTCGGTTCGCGTACCGGAGAGCGAACGGGGAAGCGAACCAAAAGAAATAGAGGTTGGCAGAGTTCCAAATATTCTATCAATTTTTTTATAACGGGGAGGTAGTTCTGAAAAGAACTTTTTTTATTGTTTTTGTTGTTTTATATTTTTTTTATTATTTTTCTGAACATTTTTTTACTTTTTTTGTATTTTCTGAACAGTTTTATATTTTTTTGGGTTTTTTTTGGGGGGGGGAAACGAAAACGATTCATTGTAAAGGGCTCAACAGGAGCAACAAAAAAAAAAAATTTATTGTCTGGGGCGTTTCGGACAAACATGATTGTCGATAGCTCTGTTGATCAGAGTGATGCTACTTTCTCTGTAGCAAATGAACTGATTGCAATGCACGCACACTTGTTTCACTTCCCCGAATCTCATTTGTATATTTGGGACCAACTCCCTCGCCTCTGGTCCCGTCACTTCCTGCACAACTGATCTTCTAGCCATAGAAGGAGGATTATCTTGCTGGTCACGTAACTGCGCAGCACTGTAGTTGTTAGGATGCCACCTACTCAGAGGGCGATGCATCGTGTAATTGCCGTAACTGTACTTCTTCTCGGTGCCTCTGGACAGGCTTTCTTTACATATAAGGCAAGTTACGTACCGTGCATTGACTTTTTTTTGGCCCTGGGGATAAGTAAAAAATTGCCAAATATAATTTACTTTCACATGAGACCTCCTGGGCTCCTCACGCAAAAATTGCCTCTCTTGCTGCTCTTCCTCTTCTTCCTCCTCTTGCTGAATGATAACTTCAGCAGGTGGTCCTCTCTTCTTTGGATGTGGTGGAGGTGGTGGGGAAGCACCAGCTGAAGCTACTAATGAAGCCATTGCTCACTAATCACAAAGGGTCTTTCTCTCACAAAGATGAAAGTCAGAGTGAGGAAAGAAGGAGGGGTTTTCATCATTTGGGAAAAACAATAGTTCTAAACCAATGAAAAGTGTTACTTTTAGGTCACATGACCTAGTCTTACATCATTAGGAAACCAAAAGTGAAATGAACCAATGAAAAGTGTTATTACCGAGTCACATGACTTGTTGTGTTTACGTTACGCGCTTTGGGCCGCGTCCCGGATCGCTTCCGGGAAGCAGCGTTTTGCGCCTCGGTTCGCGTACCAGTTCGCTTCCGGGTAGGCTACCTTGGCGCGTCATATGACGTATTACACGACAACGCGATACGTCACGCTGACGCGACGCGTCACGATGTTGTTTTCTAAAGCAGCAGTTGCGGAAACGGAACGTTTACCGGTTCGCGGACTGGGTCGCGGCACCAAATTGCGCTAACGGGAAGCTAACCGGTTCGCGTACCGGGAGCGAAACAAAAAATATAATTAAAAAAAAAGTATTAAAAACATGTAAAATATATTTTTTGATTTAAAGAAAAATACATTTTAAAGCTTTTGTTATTTGCTATTAAAAAACCAATGAAATTCACTGAAAAAACCATAGGTTATAGACCATATATAGTTAGGAATTAGCATTTAAAAAACCTTTTTTTACTCACACAAAACCATTGAAATGCCATATATAGTTAGTTGTACTAACTATATATCGCGCACCCGCAATCCACTGCTGATCATGTCACATATTACATCATTCATGACATGGTCAGTGACATCACTGATGACATCACTGATGACATCTCAAATGACATCACTGATGACATCACTGATGACATCTCAAATGACATCACTGATGACATCACTGATGACATCTCAAATGACATCACTGATAACATCACTGATGACATCTCATTTGACATTACTGATCACATCACTGATGACATCATTCATGTGATAATACGATGAACCTCTTCAGACTCTAATATAACCTTAGATACACTCAGTGTAAACAGACACTCTGGTTTTTTCAGTGAATATATATATATATTCACAGAAAAAACCATAGGTTATAGACCATATATAGTTAGGAATTAGCATTTACAAAACCTTGAAAATTCACTGAAAAAACCATAGGTTATAGACCATATATAGTTAGGAAATAGCATTTAGAAAACCTTATTTTACTCACACAAAACCATTGAAATTCCATATATAGTTAGTTGCACTAACTATATATCGCGCACCTGCAATCCACTGCTGATGATGTCACATATTACATCATTCATGACATGGTCAGTGACATCACTGATGACATCACTGATGACATCTCAAATGACATCACTGATGACATCACTGATGACATCTCATTTGACATTACTGATCACATCACTGATGACATCATTCATGTGATGATACAATGAACCTCTTCAGACTCTAATATAACCTTAGATACACTCAGTGTAAACAGACACTCACAGACTGTCACTCATCCATGGAGTTACTCACACACCTAGTCAGTCTTGCAAAGAATCAATCACACCTCGATTTCCTCAACTATATAGTTATACACACCTTACTTATTGGAACATATAATAACACATATTTACTCTGTTATACAATCCCTGATACAAGTTCACAATAATCCATACAGCCACTTACACATTCACTGGCTCTTATGCACAGTTATTTATATATGTCAACTATCACATGTACTGTGTTTTACATATGTACTTACTTTGACATGTAGCACTGAGATATCCATTCACTCACCAATACACTCATGCACACAGTCAACCGCCCATACAGATGTTTCCACATGCACTTTTGAACCCATACATCTAGTGAATCAACTGCTCACACATCTATGCACAGAGTCATACACCTCCCAGACACCCACACACACACTCAGTCTCCCATACAAATACTTGGGCAACTAATCAATAACCCATATAGTTAGTCATATAGCTAATGATCAACACATGCATCAGATTACAAAACAACAGACACAATGATGCACAATTTAAAACAGTTTAGTCACTAACCCATGCACTCAGTGAGACACATTTAATCACTCACTTATACAGTCAGTCATGCACCTACTAAATCCTTCATCCAGACACTTATACATCCACTCATTCTTCAATATGTAAGACATATTTTAACTTTACAGAAGCATACAGTCACTGGATGTTGTCATCAGTGATGTCATCAGTGATGTCATTTGAGATGTCATCAGTGATGTCATCAGTGATGTCACTGACCATGTCATGAATGATGTAATATGTGACATCATCAGCAGTGGATTGCAGGTGCGCGATATATAGTTAGTGCAACTAACTATATATGGAATTTCAATGGTTTTGTGTGAGTAAAATAAGGTTTTCTAAATGCTATTTCCTAACTATATATGGTCTATAACCTATGGTTTTTTCAGTGAATTTTCAAGGTTTTGTAAATGCTAATTCCTAACTATATATGGTCTATAACCTATGGTTTTTTCTGTGAATTTCATTGGTTTTTTAACAGCTAATATCTGTAGCTGTAAAATGTATTCTTCTTTAAATCCAAAAATATATTTTATATGTTTATGAATAATTTTTTTTTAAAATATTTTTTTTTCTTCGTTCCCGCTTCGCGAATCGGGAAGCTTCCCGTTAGCTGACCTTGATGCCGCGAAATAGACCGCGAGCCGGTAAACGTTTCTTTACCGCAAGTGCCGCGTTAGAAAACAACATCGTGACGCCTCCCGTCCGCATGACGTTCCACGTTGTCGCTTGATACGTCATATGACGTGCTACGTTAGCAAACTGGTACGCGAAGCGAGTGCCAAAGCGCAGGTTTCTGGAAGCAAACCGGGAGGCCCTGCAAAGCGCTTAACGTAAACACAGCAAGTCATGTGACTTGGTAATAACACTTTTCATTGGTTCATTTCACTTTTGGTTTCCTAATGATGTAAGACTAGGTCATATAATCTAAAATGAACACTTTTGATTGGTTGAGAACTCTTGTTTTTCCCAAATGATGAAAATCCCTCCTTCTTTCCTCACTCTGACTTTCATCATTGTGAGAGAAAGACCCTTTGTGATCACTGAGCAATGGCTTCTTTAGTAGCTTCAGCTGGTGCTTCCCCACCACCTCCACCACATCCAAGGAAGAGTGGACCACCTGCTCAAGTTGTAATTCAACAAGAAGAAGAAGAAGAGGAACAGGAGGACGAGCACGAAGAGAGGCAGTTTTTGCCTGAGCAGCCCAAGACGTCTCACCGGAAAGAAAACTTCATTTGGCAATTTTTTAAAATTCCCAAAGGTCAGAAAAAAGTAAATGCAAGATACGTAACTTGCCTTATATGTCAAGATAGACTGTCCAGAGGGACCGACAAAAAATACAGTTTCGGAAACTACACAATGCATCGCCATATGACTAGGTGGCATCCTAACAACTACAGTGCTGCACAGTTTCGGAACGACCTAGATAATCTCCCTATTATGGCCAGAAGATCTGTTGTACCGGAAGTAACGGGACCAGAGGGCAGGGAGATGGTGCCAAATATACAAATGAGATTTGGTGAAGTAAAACGCACCTGCGTATTTTGCGATGGATTCATTTCCTACGGAGAAAAAAGCATCACTCTGATCAACAGAGCTATTGACTATCATATGCAAGTTTGTCCGAAACGCCCAAAATAATAAATACTTCTTTTTTTTGTTTTGTTGCTCCTGTTGAGCCCTTTACAATGAATCGTTTTCATTGCCCCCTCCAAGAAAAACCCAAAAAAATATAAAACTGTTCCGAAAAATTCAAAAACAGTAAAAAAAGTTCAGAAAAATAAAAAAAAAAGTTCTTTTCAGAACTACCTCCCCGTTATTAAAAAATTGGTACAATATTTGGAACTTTGCCAACCTCTATTTCTCTTAGTTCGCTTCCTAGTTCGCTCGCTGGTACGCGAACTGGAAGCGAACCAAAAACAGTAAGTATAAGGGAAGGAAACACACACTTATGTTAAAAGAAAGACAGCTATAGGGGAGTAAACTAGAGATACTATTACCCATAATCCACTACTGATGATGTCACATATTACATCATTCATGACATGCTCAGTGACATCATCAGCAGAGGATTGCGGGTTTTTTGGCAACATGCCTTATCCACGGTTTAATAACGCTGCCTTTTGCTTTATATAAGTTTTCAAATTGTATGAAATATATACCAATAGGTCTTTATGAACCTTTAGGTAGTGCTTTTGTTCATGAGGTCTGGTCGCTTCCATACACATACAGATGTTTCAAAGATGATCAAGAAGTTTATCTGAATGGAGAGGAATGCACTGAGACGCCAGATCATTCACTAATGTGTAGGCACATACAGTTACACGATTCATGCAACAAACACCGACCAAATATGGCTTGCGTGTTGCAAGGCACGCCAGTTCCTGCTATCATCCCCACGTTCAAGTTGTTGGAAAATGGTAGTTATTTGATGCTCAATAATGAAGATTGTTCTGAGTTAATTAAAAAGTATTCCTTTTATCGTAACAGTAAGTGAACGGGTTATTTGCTGCAGAAATGTTCTATTTCCTCCCACACATGAACATAGGGAGTTTTCAATCTGGCCACAAATACCAACCTTGGGACACGTTTCAACGGCATGACAAGAATAAGAGCTCTTTTGTCTCAGAGAGAGGTGGCCTTGAGTTCGGCCCGTGAAACTTTCGTACTTCACATAGCGAACACCCGTACACAGGTTTGCCTTTCAATTTCAGCAACATGTTTCCGACTATCTTTAACGCATCCTCCACAAAATCCCTGGCACACTTTTTTAAAGTTGTTACCAGTGGTCTCGTGACTTCATTTGAGAAAATCTTTGGAGTCATCCCTGCTCCCTTTCATTCCATTTTCTCCACTCTGGTTCGTGGATTGCATTTTTACTTGCATTACCAGCGGACGCTCTTGTGCTTTTTTACATTTTTAAATATGGATGTCCCTCCTATGCAACCTCCGACCCTGCAGCTGCTGACACTGTTCCGCAATCGCATGCTAGAATATTATGGCACAATGCCGTTGGCGATATTAAGCACGGCATATGGATTATCTTTTCGGTTCTCCTACTTCACCTGTGTCCAGCCTGTATTTCACTGCCTGACCTGTGATTTCGATTGGGCCATTGATTTGTGTCTCTGCGGACCGGTTTCTCCTGATGTCGACTTTAATCAGCTGATGACTCCTATCATTACTCACGAGTTGATTTGTCCTGGCGAAAGGATTATGGCTGTGGCATTGATGCATGGACTACTTGGTCCCTGGAATTTACTGGCGGCAGCACAGTCTTTCTTGGAACACAGCTTTCTTGAAAACCCACCGAGCTGTCCTCTGATGGTGATAGAGGATCCGGTGCTGGGAGAGCACGTATGTTCTTTTCCGCTTTTAAATTGGATGGCTGAACTGTTTTCGGATGAAGACGGTGACTTCCTATTGGAGGCTGTTGCAGCTTATTTTGCATACACAGTTATGTCATAGACCTTTTTCATGTTTGATATGCTGAGTACTAGCATTTCATTGACAATTCATTGACTTATTTGTCAAGTTTTTATTATTTACCTTGCCTATTGGCTTAAGACTCGATAAAGTACTTGGCTGTTTTATTTTTCTTTAGCATTGAATTTTCCTAGTTTTTAATGCTTTACCTTGCGGACCGTCCACATATAAACTTGCAATCTGCTCTCATGAGATGGCACTTCTATTATCTTATTCAGTTCGTTTCCGGATCATGAGGAGGTGTCATCTAGGTCCTGGATATCTTTACACCGTGTTAAGTTAGCATGGGCTCATTACCGGTTTAAACGCCATTTTTCCTTTTTTGCAACTTCTGCACACGACACTTAGTTGTTGCTTTAGCTTTCCACCTAGTAGTTCATCGTGGTTTACATGAGAATAATATGTTATTGGTCTACTATCTGCTTTACTTGTTAAACTATATCTGTACAGCGAGTGCTAAAGTTTCAAGAACAACACGATACAGAATTGTTATGAGGTCTGATCTCCACGACTTCATACTCATAACATAAGTGCAACTTCTGCCAATTCTGGGCATGAGGCGGGTTTTATATTGCTTTGCCGAACACACATACACAACAGTTGATGCGGTTCACATGAAGAGAGAGCTGGTGTATGCTGATGTGATTCCTTCAAATCTAAGACACTAAAGTATGGACACGCCCTAAACCAACACAAAGAGACCTTCTTAGCAAATAATATAATATGTGTATTAGGGAGGGTGAGATATAAGCAGCCGCGGGCCGTGGAGGGAGTTACGATGGGGCAGGGAGGCGGGGAGGGGGAGAAGCAGGGTGGAGCCCTCTCTACCTTGCCCCTCCCCCTCCCCGCCTCCCTGCCCCACCGTAACTCCCTCCACGGCCCGCGGCTGCTTATAAGTGTTGCTAACTCTTATTCATTTACAGCATGTTAACATACTGTCACCATTTGCTTTTTATGTACTAGTAACTATGCTGGTAATTTTGCTACTGATAATATGTGTACTTGTATTCTCCACCCTGCTTCTCCCCCTCCCCGCCTCCCTGCCTCACCGTAACTCCCTCCACGGCCCGCGGCTGCTTATAAGTGTTGCTAACTCTTATTCATTTACAGCATGTTAACATACTATCACCATTCACTTTTTATGTACTAGTAACTATGCTGGTAATTTTGCTACTGATAATATGTGTACTTTTATTATCTAAGGTACTACGCCTGAGAAGACGGCATTAGTAAATAAACATTTCAAATACACATGTGTTCTTCTTAACTCCATGTTCTGGTTTCTAAGAAATATATAACGACCGACTGTTCATGAGTTCCACGTATCCTGAGGTACTATAAGTTCATATTCTGGATTGTCTAAACATTGAGAGTTTGTTATATCCAATGTGACACTGTACCTAGCTTGCTAAATAGTTTTTGATTACTAACGTGAGTTTTGGGACACCCTAATTCGCCGAGGTTCCAATCCTCTGTCCACAGTTCTGTGTGAGAACAGAAACCCTGCGACAGGGGCACCCCCGACCCTTGCTGGAGCTTCATCACACTTGCGATACAACTCCAGCAATGCGCCACCTTTACGGCACAGATACATCACGCATCTGTGCTGTTTTTGCCCCATGATGCGCCGCATTGTAAATGCAGCACACCATAGGTGACGGAACAGCGGCACAGAATGACTAACACATCCCTGGTGATGCGCCAGTCATCATAAATCTATCCCTATGCTTCTTATCTTGTTAGAGATGAACCGCCATATGTATCATAAAAGTTATTTGCATTTCCTAAATAGCGAACTTTAAGGAATAAATAGCGATTCTTTACCATTCCTAGTTTGCGATGAGCTATTTGCTAATTAGCCGAATGTAGCCCAATGAAGCCCAATGTAGCCCAATGTAGCCCAAAGATGGCCGCCAGACACACAAAAAAACAAATGTAGCCCAAATATCAGCCAGATGTAGCCCAACTATAGCCCAGTGACAGAATGACCAATCAGCTTCGCAAACCTCCGTTACGCGAAGCGGAGCGCTGTTACAGATATATATCTTTTTTTGAACGTTAATTTCTCAAAATCCACTGGAGCACATATATTGAGACCTAGCAAAGGCACATCGGGCTACCAGTCCCTAATATTTTGCCAAGTTTCGTGCAAATCCATTCAGCCGTTCAATTATTATTTTTATTATTTTTTTTTGCCCCGCGGGGCCCTTTTAAAACCTCCACATCAAACCTAGGGGGTCAGCGAGGATCTACTATGCCCCCTTATAGTTATTTCCCCCTTTGTTTTGACCTCCTCTTGTCTCTCGATCCTACCGAGAGACAAGATGGCGGCCGCTACGGACTGTTTGGAATGTTGACAGACGCCGGAGAACCAATCAGCTTCGCTTCACAAAGCTCCGTTGCGCGAAAAGTCCGCGAACCAGAGCGCTAACCGGTCCGCTGTTACAGATATATATCTTTTTTTAAACGTTAATTTCTCAAAATCCACTGGAGCACATATATTGAGACCTACAAAAGGCACATCGGGCTACCAGTCCCTACAATTTTGCCAAGTTTCGTGCAAATCCATTCAGCCGTTCGGGCTAAAAGTGAGGCCAACCGCCCTATGGAAAACTCAATGTTAAAAACACGTTTTGGGACCCCCCTTTTTTCTCGGCCCCCACTGGACGAACCCCCCCCAAATTTTCAAGGGCTGCTCAGAAACAAAATGTGCCATTTTCCTGAAAATTTCAGCCGATTCCGTCCACAAACGCCAAAGTTATTAGACATAGAATTTTCAAAAAACCCATAGAGAAAAAATCCTAACTATATATACCTACTGGCGATATATATATATATATATATTACCTACTGGCGGTCGCCAGTAGGTATATATAGTTAGGATTTTTTCTCTATGGGTTTTTTGAAAATTCTATGTCTAATAACTTTGGCGTTTGTGGACGGAATCGGCTGAAATTTTCAGGAAAATGGCACATTTTGTTTCTGAGCAGCCCTTGAAAATTTGGGGGGGGTTCGTCCAGTGGGGGCCGAGAAAAAAGGGGGGTCCCAAAACGTGTTTTTAACATTGAGTTTTCCATAGGGCGGTTGGCCTCACTTTTAGCCCGAACGGCTGAATGGATTTGCACGAAACTTGGCAAAATTGTAGGGACTGGTAGCCCGATGTGCCTTTTGTAGGTCTCAATATATGTGCTCCAGTGGATTTTGAGAAATTAACGTTTAAAAAAAGATATATATCTGTAACAGCGGACCGGTTAGCGCTCTGGTTCGCGGACTTTTCGCGCAACGGAGCTTTGTGAAGCGAAGCTGATTGGTTCTCCGGCGTCTGTCAACATTCCAAACAGTCCGTAGCGGCCGCCATCTTGTCTCTCGGTAGGATCGAGAGACAAGAGGAGGTCAAAACAAAGGGGGAAATAACTATAAGGGGGCATAGTAGATCCTCGCTGACCCCCTAGGTTTGATGTGGAGGTTTTAAAAGGGCCCCGCGGGGCAAAAAAAAACCAAAATAATAATAATCGAACGGCTGAATGGATTTGCACGAAACTTGGCAAAATATTAGGGACTGGTAGCCCGATGTGCCTTTGCTAGGTCTCAATATATGTGCTCCAGTGGATTTTGAGAAATTAACGTTGAAAAAAAGATATATATCTGTAACAGCGCTCCGCTTCGCGTACTTTTCGCGTTACGGAGCTTTGCGAAGCTGATTGGTTCTCCGGCGTCTGTCAACATTCCAAACAGTCCGTAGCGGCCGCCATCTTGTCCCTCGGTAGGATTGAGAGACAAGAGGAGGCCAAAGCGAAGGGGGAAATGACCATAAGGGGGCATAGTAGATCCTTCCTGACCTCTTAGGTTTGATGTACCATTTTGCCAAGTTTGGTGTAATTCCGTTCAGCCATTCAGGCTGTAGACGTATGTAAATGTCCTATGGAAAATTGCATGGGGAAAACACATTTGAAAGTGTTGAAATTTAGAACCAATTAAAATGTTACTTTGGTTTTGTATTTGTGTGTGATGAAAGTTAATTGGTTATGTATATATGTCAAATGAGAGGAAACCACAGCCATTTTGTGATACTACTGTCTGAGGTACATTTGTGAGGAATTTTTGGTGGTGAATTTCTGGTGTTTGATTTACACAGTACTAACACTTCTGCTACTTTTAAAAAGGTGAGTTGTTAATTTGTAAGGGGAACTATGTTGTACACTTGAAGATAATTTGAAAAATGTTTTCTGTTATTTATTTGCTGTCCTTCTGTTATACTAAATACTTGATGAAGTTAGTTTTATATTATGTATTACTAAAAACGATAAATGAAAGTGATTATTTTTTTCTGCAATTTACAGCAAGCAATTTCAAAATAAAATGGCTCACAATGAAGAGACCGTGGCAATTTCTTTTGAATTGTCCACTACATTGATTGAAATTGAGAGCACCAATAATGAAATATTGTCACAAGGAGGACATGACTTGTATGATTCCATTAGATTGATTGAAATGGACAGCACCAAGAATGAAATATTGTCACAAGGAGATGACTTGAATGATTCCACTACATTGATTGAAATTGAGAGCACCAATAATGAAATATTGTCACAAGGAGGAGATGGCTTGTATGATTCCATTAGATTGATTGAAATGGACAGCACCAATAATGAAATATTGTCACAAGGAGGAGATGACTTGAATGATTCCACTACATTGATTGAAATTGAGAGCACCAATAATGAAATATTGTCACGAGGAGATGACTTGAATGATTCCACTACATTGATTGAAATGGACAGCACCAATAATGAAATATTGTCAGAAGGAGGAGATGACTTGAATGATTTTTTTGATCAATCTCTTGATGGCGAATTTATCGAGTGTTTGGAGACCATAGAGTTACAAGAATCATCATTGCAGACTTTTAATGAGGAGATTCCAGATGAGATGATTGAAGAGGAAATTACTGATGAGGACATGTTACTAGTTGTTTCAAATTTAGAAAATTCTGAAGAATAAATTTATATTTAGAAATCAAAAATTGTTTGAGACATTATTTATTTTTATTTTTAATTTATGAGGTTGTAGCGAAGTGATTGTAGTATAAAATGAGACTTATAGTATAGAGTGCAACATTTTTATGTTACATGGTAAGTTTACTCATATTTACTTCCCTTCTGCCACTATATTATCTCCAATGTGTATTTGACATGTCTTCTTCATCTCCGGCCTCCTTTCTCTCACTGTGTGTCTCCGATGCATCTTATCGCTGGTATTTTGTGTAATTACAGAAGAGAGTAAAATAAAATAGTTCGGAACGTGAAAAGGGGGCAAAGTAGAGTACTCCTCACCCCCTAGGCCTTTTTAGGCGGTCCCAAAAGGATCAGTTTCTGCTTTCCTGAGAGATTATGGTATGAGTTCCATATACCACAATAACTTGCATTACAACATGCAAGATATCTATCTCCTATTACCAACTTTTGGAGATATTCGCGCTAAGCGCGAATATCTCCAAAAAGTAACACCTGCCCTGAGCAGTTCTTAGCCATGTTATCCAATGGGAGGTGGATAACATGGCTAAGAGTATTAGCTCGGTAATGCATGAATATCGCTGAGTTTTTAGCGATATTCATGCATTGCGGCCGTTTATTATCGCATTTGCGATAAACCTTGATAATAGTAAGGTTTATCTTCGATAATTTCTGACGATGCTTAGTGGTAAAAAATTGGTTGGTAAGCATCGTTAGCGATAAATATCGCTTAACTTTGGTAATATGCCCCAACGTCTGTTAACGTTCGATTCAAAGGAAATGAGGAAGTGTTGAAAAACATTGTCTGCGCCATCTTGCCTTTTTTGAAATGCCACACTTTTGTCGTGCACGGCAGCCATTTTAGATGTCTTGACCAGACCCACTCTCTGCACGCTGTCGATTCGTAGCATGGCTCCTCACCCTCGTAAGCATCTCCCCCAGGCACTGGTCACCACCGCTCTCTGTCTTATGCATGGGCAATAAACCTTCCCCCATCTGCGCTGCTCTTCCCTGAGAATCACACTCTGTGCCCGCCCGACACCTCCCTTTCGCCCTATTCACTACCGCACCCTCTGACACTCCTCTTCCTCTGTGTCCGAATGTCCAGGCCGGTCCTAGGCTATCAGCTAGCCCTGCAGATGTAGTTTATGGCCCCAGCTGTAAAGAATCACCCCTCTTCAAAGGAGTTATAGTAGATCAAGGCCCACACCCGATGTGATCCGTCACAGCACACGCGTTCCTACTATCTGAAAACCATCCTGTATTGTGATTGGGGAGGGGACCGAGCCTGAAGCGGAAGATTCCAGGAATGACTCTTTGTACATCAAAGTTTTTACAATTATGTGTCACATTAAAAATATATAGCACTCCAACAAAGTAGTAGGAATATAAAACTTTAATAACATATAAATATATACAACAAAACAAAAACAGTAAAAACATTTAAACAACGAAGAGACCGTGGCAATTTCTTTTTAATTATCCAATAGATTTATTGAAATTGACAGCACCAATAATGAAATATTCTTGTCAGTAGCGGTCTGTTGTGCGAATAGTTCCAAGGCAGCAGAACGCGCTGAAATCTAGATGGCACGAAAGTGATGTCTAGTAAGTTGCCGCCCAGCAAAAAATGGCGTGGGGCGCCGCGGGGGTGAGTGAGTCCAGTAGGCACCACAGCTATTCTTACCGGCATTGCAGAATTACTGCTGGGGACAATGCCTGTGCTGTAGCAGGGTCACAGCAGAAACAAAAAGGATTCTGTTGAAGATGTTGTTGGTTTTCAATTTGAAAACAGTTCTGGTGTCAACTGCTATGCTAATGTAGTGGTTAATGTTTTGTTTTCTCTAGAAAATGTAAAAGAGGGGGAGGCAGTCCAAAGTTCCGTTAAAAGGGCAAAGGAAAGGATCGGTGGTTTGAACTATCAGTCAAAAAGGGGAGGGGGTGCAATAATTTTTCCTACCGGGTCACACTGTGCTTTCACCGGAAGTGAGGTCTGCAGGATTGTAGTAATTCAAAGTGAGGCTGGCGCCAGCATGGGAGCGCCGACGTCCCGCGGATACAGTTTCGTCACTCCACGGGCGATCATGGCAGTCATTCCCCATCGGGGGTCGGAGACTCCCGCGGCTCCTCTAGAATCTTCAAGGTCGTGGAGGACTACGGTGGTGGAGTCAACCAGTGACCGGGCCATTTCTTTATGTTGGGCCCGCTCTTGCCAGGTCGACCGCCATTTTGAGAGTTCGGCAGCTACCGGCGATCGCGGGGTCACATGAGCGGACGGGCTCCACCCTGCCGGGCGAGACGTTGCAGCATGGCCACAGTGGAAGAACCGTTATCTAGGTCGTTCCGAAACTGTGCAGCACTGTAGTTGTTAGGATGCCACCGCCTGGAGCGCTGAGGGTGCAGCTGGGAAGCCTCCACCTGGGGAGGCGGGAGAGGCCTGTTCGCACCGTCTCTCCCTCCCAGTGCACCCCACGGCGTCTCGCTTGAGATTTGTTATGGCCGGACCAGGCGATGAGGACGAGGGGGGGTCGGAGGCATGTGCAAGACATCCCCCTCCAGTGTTGTCGCAGCCATTATAAAAGAAAGAAGTGTCCCGTCCGTCTTCGGGCCGGGCTTCCGGTGGATGTCGGCCGGACGCCCCTGGCTCTGGCCCCATGAACGGGTTTCTTGGTTTATCGGCTGCAGCCGGATCCCGTCGGCCTCGGCCCCCCGACCGTTGGTGGTCGGACCGGAAGAGCATGTGGCGGGACTACCTGCAACTCTCAAGGGCCACCGCGGCCGGACTGGGAGAGAGAGGGGAGGGTCGAGGAGACATTCCCCCCCCCTGCAACTGTTCAGCGTTGTAAAGGCAATCCCCTGGCCGGGTCCCGCTGGTCTCGGCCTCTCCTCCGGCTACACCCTACGTTAGGATCTCCTGGCCGAGGCGTGGCAGCAGGACCTGCCTTATATGGGCTGCTCCCGGCTGGGCGTAGCCGGAACCCTGCCCCACCTTGGAAGTTTCCAGAGTGGGGGTGGATGTTCTACTGACTTGCATTTTCCCTAGTCTATCGATTTTTTTGGCGTGGCAGGCGGTGGGACAGCGAGGGGTGATTTGGTTTCTCTTACTGTTTTTCTGGTCTCTCACCACTGGCATATTTTAACGTTTTCTTGTTTCTAGGACATTAATAGGTTTTATCATTACGTTATGTTATCGTTTCTTTGTTCGTTGTTTAATAAAAGTTCATGTTCATCAGTGGCCTACTGATTTTCGTTTTCCTATTTTTTTCTTTCCAGGTTGTTTCATGGTAAAGTTTCTGTTAACAGGATACAGTGATCACTTCGTTATTATTGCATATGTCCTTTTCACTAGGGGTGCTCTCTGGTCGGGCCAGATGACGTATCTCTAGTAAATGGTCCGGGTGAAAAAGGTGCATCAATCAGTGGGGAGTAGATAGGCATGACAGATTACAACGGGGGAGAACGGTCCGCATTACGTACCCTTTCACTACTTGCAAAGATTTTCCTACGTTTATTTGCAAACAGGGAATACCTCCAAAAAGAACAAATTCCCAAACAGTCAATGTTCGGACAATCAATCAATCAATGAGGAATGAAATAGGTACGACGTGTTAAAGGCTTGCGTTACCTACCCTTCACTATCTGCAAAGGGAGATAGAATATTCCTATTCTTCCTCGTTTGCAGGTAGAGAAGATCGTTAAGAGAATTAACTTCGAACAATTCAATGCTCGATTGAAACAATCAACAAGGGGTACTGTGAACACAAATGAACGCCGCTTATATACATACGCATTGCTATTTTCAACAGGTTGTTCCTAATGTTTCTATTTTAGCGAGGTCAAAAGAGATCCCATTAGTGGCCTACTGATTTTGCTCGATTCCTTTTGTTTTTTTACACGATTTTTCGCTATCTGCAAAGACTAAACAGAGTATTGCGACTCTGTGCTTGTTTGTAAATAGAGAATGAACCAAAGAGAACAATCAATCAAATGGAGAGAGAAGCAGGCACGACGGATTACAAAGGGGGAAAGGGCTGCATTAACTACCCTTCACTATCTGCAAAGAGAGAGTACTCCTAATAGAAATGAGGGGTGGGGGGCAGCAATCAAAGCAGATCAGTGTGCATAAACACGAAAAAAAAAATTCTTACCACGTACTTGACATTCGACAGCTTATGATATTTGCTATTAAAAAACCATTGAAATTCACTGAAAAAACCATAGGTTATAGACCATATATAGTTAGGAATTAGCATTTACAAAACCTTGAAAATTCACTGAAAAAACCATAGGTTATAGACCATATATAGTTAGGAATTAGCATTTAAAAAACCTTATTTTACTCACACAAAACCATTGAAATTCCATATATAGTTAGTTGCACTAACTATATATTGCGCACCCGCAATCCACTGCTGATGATGTCACATATTACATCATTCATGACATGGTCAGTGACATCACTGATGACATCACTGATGACATCTCAAATGACATCACTGATGACATCACTGATGACATCTCATTTGACATCAATGACCACATCACTGATGATATCATTCATGTGACAATACAATGCATCTCCTCACATTTTAATATAACCTCTGTTTCACCCAGTGTTAAAAACAGAGTATAATTTTTGAAACCATTGACACACCAATACTAGTTACTACATACGTACTCACTGATTCCTACGTCTACACACACATTCACTCATTCACCCATACAATCATTCATACATACAATCACTCATGTTTACAACACAATCATATGCACTCATACACCTATACAGACACTCACACTCTGCCACTCATCCATGGAGTTACTCACACACCTAGTCAGTCCTGTAAAGAATCAATCACACTTCCATTTTCTACTCTATACAGTTAAACATAGAGCACCTTACGTTTTCAACCATATACTAACACATACTTACTCTCTTATACAATCATTGATACAAGTACACATTGATCTGTACAGAGTCACACACCTCCCATCCAGCCACACACACACTCAGTCTCCCATGCAAATACTTGGGCAATCAATCAATAACCCATATAGTTACTCATATAGCTACTGATCAACACATGCAGCAGTTTACAGAACAACAGACATAATGATGCACAAATTAAGACAGTTTAGTCACTAACCCATGCACTCAGTGAGACACATTTAATCACTCACTCATACATTCAGTCATGCACCTACTAAATCCTTCGTCCAGACACTTATACATCCACTCATTCTTCAATATGTAAGACATATTTTAACTTTACAGAAACATAGTCACTGGATGTTGTCATCAGTGATGTCATCAGTGATGTCATTTGAGATGTCATCAGTGATGTCATCAGTGATGTCACTGACCATGTCATGAATGATGTAATATGTGACATCATCAGCAGTGGATTGCGGGTGCGCAATATATAGTTAGTGCAACTAACTATATATGGAATTTCAATGGTTTTGTGTGAGTAAAATAAGGTTTTTTAAATGCTAATTCCTAACTATATATGGTCTATAACCTATGGTTTTTTCAGTGAATATATATATATATATTACCTACTGGCAGTCGCCAGTAGGTATATATAGTTAGGATTTTTTTGAATAGGGATTTCTGAAAATTCTATGTTGAATAACTTTGGCGTTGATGGACGGAATTGGCTGAAATTTTCAGGAAAATGGCACATTTTGTTTCTGAGCGTCCCCTGAAAGTTTTGGGGGGTTTTGTCAAGCGGGGGCCGAGAAAAAAGGGGGGTCCCAAAACGTGTTTTAACATTGAGTTTTCCATAGGGCGGTTGGATTCACTTTTAGCTCGAACAGCTGAATGGATTTCCACAAAACTTGGCAAAATTGTAGGGACTGGTAGCCCGATGTGCCTTTGCTATGTCTCAAGATATATGCTCCAGTGGTTTTTACGAAAATTAACTTTGAAAAATATATATTGGGCTACATTGGGCTATATATATGTTAGAGCCCCAATGTAGCCCAATGTAGCCCAAAGATGGCCACCAGAGACAAAAAAAACAAATGTAGCCCAAATATCAGCCAGATGTAGCCCAACTATAGCCCAATGACAGAATGTCCCAGAGTGTTCTAAAGAACAACTAGAACGCTAACAGTCTTACTTATGACAAAAGTATGGCACACCTGAAGTCATCTTGATTGGAATAAAGTGGTAACACTTAATACATCTAATTTGAAAAGGAACAAAATGAGGGGTTTCATTTTGCCATAGAAATGTTATTTATATATATATATATATATATATATATATATATATATACATATATATATATATATATATATATATTACCTACTGGCGGTCGCCAGTAGGTATATATAGTTAGGATTTTTTCTCTATGGGATTTTTGAAAATTCTATGTCTAATAACTTTGGCGTTTGTGGACGGAATTGGCTGAAAATTTCAGGAAAATGGCACATTTTGTTTCTGAGCAGCCCTTGAAAATTTGGGGGGGGGTTCGTCAAGGGGGGGCCGAGAAAAAAGGGGGGTCCCAAAACGTGTTTTTAACATTGAGTTTTCCATAGGGCGGTTGGCCTCACTTGGCCTCACTTTTAGCCCGAACGGCTAAATGGATTTGCACGAAACTTGGCAAAATTGTAGGGACTGGTAGCCCGATGTGCCTTTTGTAGGTCTCAATATATGTGCTTCAGTGGATTTTGAGAAATTAACGTTCAAAAAAAGATATATATCTGTAACAGCGGACCGGGCAGCGCTCCGGTTCGCGGACTTTACGCGGTACGGAGCTTTGTGAAGCGAAGCTGATTGGTTCTCCGGCGTCTGTAAACATTCCAAACAGTCCGTAGCGGCCGCCATCTTGTCTCTCTGTAGGATCGAGAGACAAGCGGAGGCCAAACCGAAGGGCATAAGGGGGCATATGTAGATCCTCCCTGACCCTCTAGGTTTGATGTGGAGGTTTTAAAAGGGCCCCGCGGGGCAAAAAAAAAAAAATAATAATAATAATAATGGAACGGCTGAATGGATTTGCACGAAATTGGCAAAATTGTAGGGACTGGTAGCCCGATGTGCCTTTGCTAGGTCTCAATATATGTGCTCCAGTGGATTTTGAGAAATTAATGTTCAAAAAAAGATATATATCTGTAACAGCGCTCCGCTTCGCGTACTTTTCGCGTTACGGAGCTTTGCGAAGCTGATTGGTTCTTCGGCATTCCAAACAGTCCGTAGCGGCCGCCATCTTGTCTCTCGGTAGGATCGAGAGACAAGAGGAGGCCAAAGCGAAGGGGCAAATGACCATAAGGGGGCATAGTAGATCCTCCCTGACCCCCTAGGTTTGATGTGGAGGCTTTAAAAGGGTCTCGCAGGGCAAAAAAAAATATATAGTTTTTTTAGTTTTTTTGCGTGGAGTGCGCCCGGTTCGCGAACCGGGAAGCGTTCTGGGGAGCGTACTTTCTTGAAAATTAGTGAAAAAAGTTAGAGTAAAATAATAATTGTGAGTGATCAGATGTAGGGTAGCTCTGAGAAGAGCTTTTGGGTTTATGGTACATTTAGGTACTTATAAGTAGGTACCAATGCACAGTCTTAAATTCAGAGTGAAAATTCTGTTGCCCTCATCTGAGAAGTGAACTCCATCTCCTCTGTAGATATCTTGCATGTAGTAACGCAAGTTATTGTTGTACAGGGAGCCCATTCCATGGTCTCTCATGTAAGCTGAAACAGATTTGTTTACATGCTTCCTCGATTTCTCAATTTGTGGACAAAATTGGTTCGACCACCTCCATTTTTGTCTTTGGCATATATTTGAATATACCAAGGCAGTCTGAGGAAAAAGTGCCATCAATTGCTCAAAGGTGTCCTTTAAAAGCATTTCCAGACCTACCCCAGTCAAAGTGCCCAAATTATTACCTCCACAGTGCACAATTAACAGGTCAGGTTTTGGCAAATGCATAAAGGTTTTCACCAATGGTATCAATTGGTGACATTTTAATCCTCTGTGGCCAAACCACTTAATTTCCACGTCTTGTAAATTGAGGTTAGGTAAATTCCTGTTTTCAGCGTACCTCTGAGCCCAATAGATGTAACTATGTCCAACAATCCAGACAGAAAACATAGCGAGAGAAGGTTCTCCTGCAGTCAGATGAAGTGTGGCAATGAAATGGCAGTTGAAAAAATGAGAGTGTAAAATGAAAAAAACTGAGGAGTTTCTGTGTTAATGAAGCAGTAAGAGTGATTGGTGGATTTTGATTGCTGAAAACAGAAAGTTAGGGTGCATGGATGAGTTCGTTGAAAGATGTATTTTGAGTGGCGAAGAAAAAATCATTAAATGAAAGATTGCACTGGATATGCAGGTGCACTGAGAGTTCAGAGTTCAATTGCAACATTGTTGTGTGAACTTGGAAACACCAGAGGTCTTGCAAGAGGTGGTTGCTATGCAGAAAAAGCAGAGAGGGGGCAGAGGGGGGAAGGGTTTTGATTTGGAAAAAAGTGAGGGAAGAGTTTTGATTGGGTGACATGAGAGATATGTGTGAAGAATTACAGCATTTCTGTGCTTTTGATAGCTGCAGACTCTGGAGTGCATACCTTTTGCTCTGCTGAAGACAAATTGGTGTGTTTCTGAGACTGTTTTGAAACTCAAAGTATTTGCTAAGGTGAGAAAAATTTCTTTAATTTAGATAGAGAATAGTATGCTTTAAGGAGAACATTATGAAGAAAGTTGTGTTTTTCAAATGTTGGTTTGTCTCAAGTGTTTTACAAATAGATTTTGTTTCTTTGAGAAATTGTAATTGGAGAAAATGTGAAGTATTAGTACTGACAGGGTTTTTATGTGCATAGGAGCTGTGGAGTGTTTTCAAATTATGACTTGTAAATCGTTTTTGAGGAAAAGCAATGGTTTTAATATTTATGACAAGGATATAATGGTGTATGCTTCTTTATAAGGTAATTGAGAGTCTCTGATGTTATTTTTCCCATTTCAATGTAAGAAGTTTGTCTGTGGAGCAAATTGCTTGTAAATATGCTCCCACCTGTGCATGGCAAATTTAGATTTTGAATGTTTGCGTTACATAGGCATGTTAAAGGTGACCGAAACATGCTGCAAAGGCAATCAAAAAACGCATTCATGTGTCTTAAGGACATTTTAAGTCATTTCCCCATGTGGAGTGTTTTTAAATTATGACTTGAAAATCGTTTTTGGGGAAAATGAAGGCTTTTAAAATTTATGACAAGGACATAATGGTGTATGGTTCTTTATAAGGCATTTCAGTGTCTCTGATGTTATTGTTCCAATATTAAATTAAAAGACCTTTCCGCGTGGAGCAAATTCCTTGTAAATATGCTCCCACCTGTGCATGGTAAATTTAGATTTTGACTGTTTGAGTTACATAGTCATGTTAAAAGTGACCCAAAAAAGTTGCAAAGGCTTTAAAAAAACACTTTCATGTGTCTTGAGGACATTTTAAGTCATTTCCCCGTGGGCAGTGTTTTCAAATTATGAGTTGAAAATCGTTTTTGAGGTAAAGGAATGTTTTCAAAATTTATGTGCGCCATATGCCCCCAAATTTCTTTTTCAGGGGTGCAGCAGGGTGTTCTTGAGACACCCCTGCACCCTCGGAAAAATTCGTAATTTGCGATGAGGTAATTGCTAATCGCAAATTGCACCTTCATTCCTATGGGCCTCCTGCTGCATGGAAATGAATGGGTAATTTGTAATTAGCAAATAGCTCAACGCAAACTAGGAATGGTAAAGAATCGCTATTTATTCCTTAAAGTTCGCTATTTAGGAAATGCAAAAAACTTTGATGATACATATGGCGGTTCATCTCTAACAAGATAAGAAGCATAGGGATAGATTTATGATGACTGGCGCATCACCAGGGATGTGTTAGTCATCCTGTGCCGCTGTTCCGCCACCTATGGTGTGCTGCATTTACAATGCGGCGCATCATGGGGCAAAAACAGCACAGATGCGTGACGTATCTGTGCCGTAAAGGTGGCGCCATGCTGGAGTTGTATCGCAATTGTGATGAAGCTCCAGCAAGGCTCAGGGGTGCCCCTGTCGCAGGGTTTCTGTTCTCACACAGAACTGTGGACAGAGGATTGGAACCTCGGCGAATTAGGGTGCCCCAAAACTCACCTTAGTAATCAAAAACCCCTTAGCAAGCTAGGTACAGTGTCACATTGGATATAACAAACTCTCAATGTTTAGACAATCCAGAATATGAACTTATAGTACCTCAGGATACGTGGAACTCATGAACACTCGGTCGTTATATATTTCTTAGAAACCAGAACATGGAGTTAAGAAGAACACATGTGTATTTGAAATGTTTATTTACTAATGCCGTCTTCTCAGGCGTAGTATCTTAGATAATACAAGTACACATATTATCAGTAGCAAAATTACCAGCATAGTTACTAGTACATAAAAAGCGAATGGTGACAGTATGTTAACATGCTGTAAATGAATAAGAGTTAGCAACACTTATAAGCAGCCGCGGGCCGTGGAGGGAGTTACGGTGGGGCAGGGAGGCGGGGAGGGGGAGGGGCAGGGTGGAGAGGGCTCCACCCTGCCCCTCCCCCTCCCCGCCTCCCTGCCCCACCGTAACTCCCTCCACGGCCCGCGGCTGCTTATATCTCACCCTCCCTAATACACATATTATATTATTTGCTAAGAAGGTCTCTTTGTGTTGGTTTAGGGCGTGCCCATACTTTAGTGTCTTAGATTTGAAGGAATCACATCAGCATACACCAGCTCTCTCTTCATGTGAACCGCATCAAGTGTTGTGTATGTGTGTTCGGCAAAGCAATATAAAACCCGCCTCATGCCCAGAATTGGCAGAAGCTGCACTTATGTTATGAGTATGAAGTCGTGGAGATCAGACCTCATAACAATTCTGTATCGTGTTGTTCTTGAAACTTCAGCACTCGCTGTACAGATATAGTTTAACAAGCAAAGCAGATAGTAGAGCAATAACATATTATTCTCATGTAAACCATGATGAACTATTAGGTTGAAAGCTAAAGCAACAACTAAGTGTCCTGTGCAGAAGTTGCAAAAAAGGAAAAATGGCGTTTAAACCGGTAATGAGCCCATGCTAACTTAACACGGTGTAAAGATATCCAGGATCTAGATGACACCTCCCCATGATCCGGAAACGAACTGAATAAGATAATAGAAGTGCCATCTCATGAGAGCAGATTGCAACTTTATATGTGGACGGTCCGCAAGGTAAAACATTAAAAACTAGGAAAATTTAATGCTAAAGAAAATTAAACAGCCAACTACTTTATCGAGGCTTAAGCCAATAGGCAAGCTAAATAATAAAAACTTGACAAATAAGTCAATGAATTGTCAATGAAATGCTAGTACTCAGCATATCAAACATGAAAAAGGTCTATGACATAACTGTGTATGCAAAATAAGCTGCAACAGCCTCCAATAGGAAGTCACCGTCTTCATCCGAAAAGAGTTCAGCCATCCAATTTAAAAGCGGAAAAGAACATACGTGCTCTCCCAGCACCGGATCCTCTATCACCATCAGAGGACAGCTCGGTGGGTTTTCAAGAAAGCTCTGTTCCAAGAAAGACTGTGTTGCCGCCAGTAAATTCCAGGGACCAATTAGTCCATGCATCAATGCCACAGCCATAATCCTTTCGCCAGGACAAACCAACTCGTGAGTAATGATAGGACTCATCAGCTGATTAAAGTCGACGTCAGGAGAAACCGGTCCGCAGAGACACAAATCAATGGCCCAATCGAAATCACAGGTCAGGCAGTGAAATACAGGCTGGACACAGGTGAAGTAGGAGAATCGAAAAGATAATCCATATGCCGTGCTTAATATCGCCAACGGCATTGTGCCATAATATTCAAGCATGCGATTGCGGAACAGCGTCAGCAGCTGCAGGGCGGGAGCTTGCACAGGAGGGACATCCATATTTAAAAATGTAAAAAAGCACAAGAGCGTCCGCTGGTAATGCAAGTAAAAATGGGAATCCACCAAGCACAGTGGAAAAAATAGAATGAAAGAAAGCAGGGATGACTCCAAAGATTTTCTCAAATGAAGTCACGAGACCACTGGTAACAACTTTAAAAAAGTGCGCCAGGCCCTTTGTGGAGGACGCGTTAAAGATAGTCCGAACCATGTCGCTGAAATGCAAAGGCGAATCAGTATTTAAAAGGGTCTGCACCTCTGTACGGGTGTTCGCTATGTGAAGCACGAAAGTTTAACGGGCCGAACTCAAGGCCACCTCTCTCTGAGACAAAAGAGCTCTTATTCTTGACATGCCGTTGAAATCTGCTCCCAAGGTTGGTATTTGTGGCCAGATTGAAAACTCCCTATGTTCATGTGTGGGAGGAAATAGAACATTTCTGCAGCAAATAACCCGTTCACTTACTGTTACGATAAAAGGAATACTTTTAATTAACCCAGAACAATCTTCATTATTGAGCATCAAATAACTACCATTTTCCAACAACTTGAACGTGGGGATGATAGCAGGAACTGGCGTGCCTTGCAACACGCAAGCCATATTTGGTCGGTGTTTGTTGCATGAACCGTGTAACTGTATGTGCCTACACATTAGTGAATGATCTGGCGTCTCAGTGCATTCCTCTCCATTCAGATAAACTTCTTGATCATCTTTGAAAATCTGTATGTGTATGGAAGCGACCAGACCTCATGAAGAAAACCACTACCTAAAGGTTCATAACGACCTATTGGTATATATTTCATACAATTTGAAAACTTATATAAAGCAAAAGGCAGCGTTATTAAACCGTGGATAAGGCACGTTGCCAAAGCAGCCAACCTTTTGGATTTATACTGGAAATGTTAAAGGAAGAATTACGGAGTAGGGCCTGTAAATCTTTAATGGACAACCGAGTAAAATTACTCCAATTATCATATTCCTCTAACTCCGGGATAGTAGGGGTGTTTAATTTTTTAGAAGTAGCCAATCCAAAGCATTTGGTCTGGGAAATTGTTTCATTCATAAACAACATATGATTTGGGATGAGACATGCACGGTGCAAAGCCTCAGTGCCTTGTACCTGCCAGGTTCGTGAACCCCAAACTGATGTAGATCCTGGATATCTTTACACTGTGTTAAGTTAGCATGGGCTCATTACTGGTTTAAACGCCATTTTTCCTTTTTTGCAACTTCTGCACACGACACTTAGTTGTTGCTTTAGCTTTCAGCCTACCTGCGTCAAGATCTATGCGTGCTTCAAGCAGGCGCAGGGTTTTGATGCAGCTTTGTCCTATCTGATTGTAAATGCGGCACACCGTGGGTGGCAGAGCAGCGGTGCACGTTAACTGGTGCATCCCTGGGGATGTGCTAGTTAATATAAATCTGCCCCTTTACATTTAATTATGTGCAGGGGACACAGAGTCGGTGAGGTTTATCCAAGGTTAAGAAGAGATGAGTCCTGTTCAGTGAAAAATTGGAGATAGGCTTCACCTCCTCACAGCCGCGGGCCGTGGAGGGAGTTACGGTGGGGCAGGGAGGCGGGGAGGGGGAGGGGCAGGGTGGAGGGACCTAAAAACTGGCATATGGATAATTGCAGGTAAGTACACAATTTAATTATTTAAACGAAATTCGTAGCGCGCACAGCATCGCATTTTGCGATGCTGTGCGCGCTACGAAATTCGTTTGAATAATTAAATTGTGTACTTACCTGCAGTTATTCATATGCCAGTTTTTAGGTCCCTCCACCCTGCCCCTCCCCCTACCCGCCTCCCTGCTCCACCGTAACTCCCTCCACGGCCCGCGGCTGCCTCCTCAGCATCGTTGGACATGGTTAAATAATAGCTGCAAAATGTTACTCTTGTTAAACAATTTTACTATTATAATCTCTGAGATTTGTCTCTTACTCTGCAACATCTCATTGTTGTTATCTTTCTTTAAAGATAAAGACAACATCAACATGAGCGACAATCAGCAATCAGTTGATTTCGACCTCATCATTGAACTCGTAATTGAAACATCAGTGGATGTTGATCCCTTGGATGATTTCAATCCTGAGGATGAAGAAGAACGTGATGAGGATGCAGATTTGTCAGAATTGTATGACATAGGATGGGAAGCTGACGTGCTTGAGCCTATGGAACTATAAACATTTATTTTATAAATTTATAATAAATAAAAAGTAAATATTTAAACCGTTTAATTTAAAAATAAAGACACCTTCAAAAACAGGTTATGTGTAGTGTCTTCAATAAAATATTAAAATATGGTCATAAAATTAGATCAGATTCATATATAAAACAGCACAGGTAAAATGAATATAAATTCCATTTCTTTTCTGCTATTTCTGTATTCTAAATTTGCCATGTACAAAAAAATGTTCTATGTAAAAATGTTAAGTAATGTGTTAAGTTTTTGATGACTGTTATTAATTTACTGTTGGGTAATAGTGATTAATAACATTTTTTATTATATTTTACCACAGATTCAACTGCAGATCATTTCAAGATTTCAGCATGCCAACCAAAGAAAGAGTGAGAAAGGCTGCAAAACGTCAAAGACAGCAGGTGAATGAAAAAAAGCAGCAGTCCTCTAACAAAAAGATTTGTCAAGTCACCAAGAAAGCACCGGGTAAGAGTAGAAAAACATTCATAAGAAATATCTGTAGTAAAAAAAATATTACTACAGAAAATGTTTCAGTCCAGAAAAGGAGAAGCAATTCAAACGGTAAGGAAAGGCCAATGAAAAATGTTACTGCTAGAGTAAGAGATAACTCTATGCATGAAAGTAGAAGGAAACAACAGTTTAGGGACATTCGTAAACGAATGTTCCGCAACAGGATAATTGGCAATTTGTTAAAAAATATTAAGAAAGGTCAACAGAAAGTGGTTTTTTATAAGAGAAAAAAAATAGTTGAGAAAGTTATTGATCAGGCATTTGAAATTAAACGTAAGTTATTTATTTTGACAATCAATAGAATTAGGAAGCTAAACAAGGCAATTTATGATTTCAAAAGAAATAGTAGATGGAAGAGAATAGTTAATCGTAGTAATTTTTGTGAAGTTTTTTCTGGAGAATGGATGCATAGTTCAAGCTCTGAGGCATTTTTTAATGAGGAGAGTTATTTCCAGGATAATGATTTGGTGCATGCAGTTGACACCAGTGGTCGAGCTTATGAAGTGAAAGATGGTTGTCCAGTTGAAAAAGAAAAACTTGTGACAACAGAGATAGAAGAGGTGTTAGGTAATGAGGTTTTAGGGAGATGTCCTAAGGGTCCTGTGTACACCTGGAAGTGTAGTAGTATTTGCAGTGTACGACAGGATTCCATCAATTTGCTTTGTGATTTTATACGGTCATTTAATAAGAAAAGTTTGAAGCAGAAAATGAAGTTGTTGCAAGAATTAGATCCTTGCAGAGTGAGAGAAGTGATAGGTTTGCATGGTCATTCACTGGCTTGTCTTTCCAGGAGAGTATGCCAGAGTGTTTTTCATCATTTCAGGATGCTAGCAGTGCATCATAATAAAGTGAGGAAATTAGTTAGAATGTTGTATTATGCTAAGAGTCCAGCAATTATGCTTAAACAATTATGCGCTGCTCTTTTGCATTGTTCTGAAATAGATGTGAAGAATATATGTGAAGAAATTGAGTTTTGTTACTTTGGAAGTAAAGAGGAGAATGTTGAAATTGACCAAGAAGAAGAGAGTAATGTGGAAGATAGTGTACAGGTTTCCAGTACAGATAATTTCCAGAGGGAAATTGCGACGTTTGAGGTGAAATCAAGAGAGAGGCCAAATTTCACTTGTGTGTGTTGTCGACGCACTTATTATAAGAATCAGACTAAGTTAGTGGATTTATATGGAAAAAGTGAAAGGGAAAATAATAGTGAATGGAAGGATTTTACAACATACTTGATGGTAGAAAATTGTTTTGATTTGGGATTGGATCAACGTGTGTGTACTTATTGTTGTAACAAATTAAATCAAAACCAGATGCCTGCTAGAGCAGTTCATAATAATCTGGAATTGGTTGAGATTCCTTCTGAATTGAAGGATTTAAATACTTATGAATCTATTTTGATTCAAAGTATCCATCCCTTTCAGGCTATTGTAAGAATGGAGCCAAAGACAGGGAAATTGCCTCCATCAGATTTACAGAGAGGATTAAAGGGAAGAGTTGTTTATTTGCCTCTAGATTTGAAGAAAAACATTAACACAATTGGAGTAGAAAAAGTGGAAGAGGAACCTCTTGTTATCTTAGTTAATGGGGTTCCGACAAAGAATAAGAAAATATGGCAAGATTTAGTAGATGTTAGGAAAGTCAAAAGGGCAACATTGTATTTGAAAAAATATAATAAATACTATAAAAATGTATATGTTGCAGAAGAGGAAGTAAGTGAGGAAGAGGATAGCGATTTGTGTGCTGGTCAAATTGAGAAAGTAGAACCCTGTACTAGTGAAGAAATATATGAACATTATAGTGTTCATCCTTTGCATTCCAAGGAAGTCATGGGGAATGCTATTGAGTTGTTTCAAATGAAACAAGCGAAAGGGAGTCCCATTAGTGTTTGGGAGGAAAGTTTGGAAGATCGGTGTTTCCCACAGCTTTTTCCAACAGGTCAGGGAGGAAGATATGATGAGCGACCTCATCAAATTCCTGCTTCTGAATACCGGACTTTGCGATTGTATGCAGGAGATCCTAGGTTTCGACAATGCATTCCTTATTTGTTTCATCTCCTGTTTGAAAGCGATCTGTCTGGACTGTCATATGCAGTGAACCACATCTTGAAAAGTGGTATACACATGCAAAACATCTCGGCAAGTGACTTTATGGATAAAGTCAATGTCCAAGACAGTATTTTGGATTCTCACCTGATTAATCTCATGGCGTGTCAGCGTGGTACTAATGAGTACTGGTACCGTCGTCATGGTGATTTAAAATGTATGCTGAGGAACTTAGGAACTCCCACATGGTTCCTCACTTTGAGCTGTGCTGAGTATGGCTGGGAAGACTTACTTGAATTTCTACGAGAGGCAAATGCTAACATAGAAAACATCGAATTCAAGACACCCGGAGAACTGTGCTCTTTGGATCCAGTCAATGTATGTAGGTACTTCAATCATAGATTTGAAGGAATGATGTCTTTCATCATGAATAAGAAGAATCCACCTCTTGGAGAGGTGTTGGATTTCTTCTGGAGGAAGGAGTACCAAGCAAGAGGTGCTCCTCATATACATATGTTGCTGTGGATCAAGGATGCACCTAAATTTGGAACGGATGCAGAAGACTCAGTGATGAGTTTCATAGAACAGTATTCTACCTGTGCTGTTCCAAACGCAAAGGAGAAAAAAAGCCTAAGAGAAAAAGTTCTACGTTTCCAAAGCCATCGATGTGGAAAGTACTGTCGTCGTAAATTCCGGAACAAAGACAAGTTCTACACCAAATGTCGTTTCGGCTTTCCACGACCGGTGCTTTCTAAAGGAAGAGTGAACAGTTTGATGTCTTCGCTGCGACATAATGTGATGAAGAAATCACCTAAAAACACATACAATTTGAAGAGGAACGAAGAGTCTAAGTACATCAACGACTACAACCCGGTGATTTTGTCCATGTGGAATGCTAACATGGATATACAGTTTGTGGCTGATAACTGTATGGCTGTGGCTCGGTATGTGACATCTTACATCACCAAAAAAGAGAAGACAGAATTGAAGGATATGTGGGAGGACATTTCCCATGAAAAGAGCCTCAGCAAGAAGTGTACAGTTTCAGTCTGAAGATGTTGTCGCATCGAGAAATCGGAGCTTACGAATGTTCTGACCGGTTGTCTTCAGCAAGTCTCTATGCCAAGTCCAGGAGTATCGTTTGGGCGAGTGTTGGTCTTGCTGCAACGCGTAATCGAGTTCTCAAACCTGTGCGGGAAATTGAGTATTTGGCGGAAAAGGAGCCAAACCGTACCGACATTTTGAAGACCAACATGTTGGATACATATTATCCAAATCGAAGCAGTCACCTCGAGAATGTTTGTCTGTATGAGGTTCTGCAAAATTACATATTCAAGAGGAACATCAAAGAAGATACTGAGAAAGGAGTGTATGCTGTAATAGGAAGTGAGGGATGTCTGGTCAAGCAAAGAAAATGCCACTTGATGAACCATCGAAAATTGAGTGGCGAATCTCCTGAAAAAAATGAGTTTTTCTATTTAGCACTTTTGCAACTTTTTAAGCCTTGGCGTGCAGAAGAGGAACTGCTTGGAGATTTCCTTTGTTACGAAGACTCATTCAATGCTGCCAAGGAGACCATAGAATGTCCTGCTTTTCCCAAATATGTAGAAATGTTGAATGTGGAAATTGAGCAGGAAGCAACGATTGCAGCCGAGATTGCCAGAGACAGTTCTCAGGACAGTCAGAGTTCTGCTTCATTGAGTCAGGATCCACTAGGAGGACCTCTTATCGAAAATGAAGCTGCCACTGCTATGAATGAAGTGGAAAGAGCCATGGCACATGCTCAGGAGGATGCGGTTAACTTAGAAGAGTTGGAAAGACAACTCAACGTTGAGCAGAGGAAAATATATGACGAACTTACCATGCAAAGTGATCATGGATTAAGTCATGACAAGAAAGAGTGCTCATGTACGTCGTTGAAGCCTGTCCGACTGTACGTGAGTGGAGAAGCGGGAACTGGAAAAAGTTTCCTTATTAAAGCAATTTCATGTTATTTGCAGGAAAGGACAGAGTCATCGCTGTCTTGTGTTGTCACCGCTCCAACTGGACTGGCCGCACATAACATTAAAGGGATTACTTTACATCGTTTACTGATGCTGCCAGTGGAGCATGACAACAAATTAGAATATCACAAGCTATCTGGAGATGCTTGTTTTGAAGTTTCAAGAGTCTTGAGGAAAATGAAACTTCTTATCATTGACGAAGTAAGCATGGTTTCCAATGTCATGCTTGCCTTTGTGCATTTGAGAATGCAAGAAGTTCTCAAAACAGAGTATGATGTGTTATTTGGTGGCAAACACATCATTGTTTTCGGAGATCTTCGGCAGCTGACACCAGTGAAAGGGCAACCTGTGTTCAAAATGCTCACGCATGAAGATACCAGGAAGTGCTTAGGGAGCATTGGCAACGTCAATATATGGTTAAACTTCAATTATGCTGAACTGCATGAAAATATGCGTCAGGCAAAGGATGAAGTTTACAAGACTATTCTACAAGATGTTAGAATTGGAAAAGTGACCGAGCATGGGAAAGAAGCTTTACATGCACGATTACTGACAAATTTATATCCAGACGAAGATGTTGTGCCTGAGAATATTTTTCAGAAAATTACTGAGAAAAAATCTGGAATATGTTTCATGCCAACTCTTGCAGAATGTGCCAAATTCAACAACAAAATGTTGCATTTAGAAAAGCAAGAGATTGTGAAACTGGAAGCTATTGACAGAGTAGAGCATATGGGATCAACAATTATTTTGTCTGAGAATCTGAAAACAAAATTGGATTCATTAGAGAAGAGTATATCTAAAACTGCAGGTTTTGAAAAGACTCTGAATGTGTGCTTGAACTGCCGTATAATTTTAAGAAGGAATTTACATGTTGAAAGAGGTCTGGTAAATGGATCAATGGGTAATGTTGTTGATTTTGTGAAATACAGAAATAGAGATGGAATTGAATTTTTAAAAATTAAATTTGATGGCATTGAGGAAGTACAGCTAATTGGTCGTTGTTCTGCTAGATTTTTGCTTGTAAAAGACTTATATGTTCGTCGTAAGCAGTTTCCTGTTTGCTTGGCATATGCGGTGACAATCCATAAATCGCAAGGTTTAAGTGTAGACTGTGCATTGGTGAATATTGGCAGTTCTGTGTTCAAGGAGGGTATGGCATATGTGGCATTGTCACGAGTTAGAACTTTATCGGGATTGTACTTGATTGAGTGTGATGTCACAAACATTTGTGCGGATCTAGATTGTGTTAAGGAATACAATAGGTTAAGAAGAGAGTATGCGCCACATTTGCCTCAGTATCCTTTGTTTGAGAAACGTGTGGTAGGCCGGAAACGAAGAAATGTGACCAATACTGAAGAGGTTGTAGCAAAAAGACGAAAAGTCGATGAACCTGAAATTATAAGCAGAAACAAAAAGGATTCTGTTGAAGATGTTGTTGGTTATCAATTTGAAAACAGTTCTGGTGTCAACTGCTATGCTAATGTAGTGGTTAATGTTTTGTTTTCTCTAGAAAATGTAAAAGAAGAGATTGTGGTCAATTCTGATCAAAGATTTTGCAGTTTGTTAAATTCTGTGTTAGAGAAATGTAGCACTGATAGAACAAACATAGAAAGTGTGTCTGAAATTCGAAATCTGTTAGACAGATGTTCAGGCCAAACACAATTCTCTCAAAATAGTCAGCAAGATTGTCAGGAGTTTTTAATGTATATGCTTGATGTATTGCATGATGAAGGTGTAGATGTAGATCACCTGTTTGGGCTTTCTTATCAATGGCAGCATGACTGCGAGAACTGTAGGGTATCAAGTACTACTAGTGTAGACTCAGAAAGATTTATATATTTAACTTTGCCAGACAGTAAATCAGTCTCTTTTAATAAGCTAGTAAAAGCAGCTGATCACAACATGGAGTGTAGCCAATGTAAATCTGAAATGATGTCCACATTATTTATACGAACATATGGCCAGTATGTCATTTTAATGTTCCAACGATGTAGGCCTGATGGAACAAAATTGACAACTTTAATTAAAAATTTTGTGGCTTCACAGTTGTCAATATCAGGAAGGACTTTTGTAACTGTAGCAATTATATATCATGATGGTCCTTCAATAACATAAGGACATTACACAGCTTATTTAAAGTGTAGAAATGGCTGGTCATTCTGCAATGATTCTGTTTTAATTTTCAAAAAACAAAAAAGCCGTATGACCTTAAAAACTCTTACCTGGTGTTTTTAAAACCAAAATTTTAGGGAAAGAATCTCGGGATGTGCTCTGAGGAATTTCAAGAAGTTCTAATGGCTCCTACACGATTTGGCCTTGAGGATAAGTGTAGTACAGAGACATAACTTCTTACCATAACACTGGACGTCATGGAGAAATATGTGCACTTTGAATGAGTTCAGAAAAACTGTTTCTTTTTATAAGCTAATTGAAGCAGCCAATCAAAACATGGAGTAGAGGGAATGTAAGTCTGCAATGCTGTCTACTGTTTTACATTGCTTTGTGATTAAAAGTGATGTAGAGAATTAAATAATTGTACTAGTCATAAAGGTAGTGTAAGTCTGCTTCATAGTAAGCAGTATCAGTGTGATAGGAAATGTAGAACATGATTGAGCAAGAAGGGGAAGATATTACTAGTCCAGGATTGTGAAAATGATCTTCAACATTTTAATTGTGAAAGTTGCGGAAATACAACATGACGGGATTGGCTTAAAAGAATTCTAAGAGTTATAAATGGCTCAGACACGATTTGGCCTTGTGGAAACGTGTGGTAGAGAGCGAGAAGTCATTTATTGTATGTAACATGTTTTTGAAAACGATGGAGGTTTTCTTTCAGAAAGTGGCGGGTTGAAAGTAATAACAGCACAACAGAGTGTAAGCTGTTCATAGGACATCCTTGGCCATCATGGAAAGTAAGTTAACTTTAAGGAGCTCTGAATTCTGATTTGTTATGTTGTATGGGTTTTTTAAACACAATCATCTTGATTGTGTTTTTTTTTTCCCGCTGTTATATGATGAATACCTTCAAGTCACTGTTTTAGTGAAATTTGATACATTCTGAGAACAGCAAAAATAAACCATTTAACATGTATAATTAATTCTGTTCTGTTTGCATTTATGATGTACATGTAGAACTGTGTAGGAGGCATGGAGAAGGTGAGGCTTCTGTAAGTGTCAAAGTTGTTGCATACAGTGCTCATATTCTACGTAGTCTTTTATATTTCATTACTTTCACTGTTTCTGACTGATCTAAAATTTTTTTTTTAAAAAGAACAGTAAGTATAAGGGAAGGAAACAGACAGTTATGTTAAAAGAAACACAGCTATAGGGAATAAACTAGGGATACTGTTACCCGCAATCCTCTGCTGATGATGTCACTGAGCATGTCATGAATGATGTAATATGTGACATCATCAGCAGTGGATTACGGGTAATAGTATCTCTAGTTTACTCCCCTATAGCTGTCTTTCTTTTAACATAACTGTCTGTTTCCTTCCCTTATACTTACTGTTCTTTTTAAAAAAAAAAAATTTTTGGTTCGCGTACCGGCGAGCGAACTGGGAAGCGAACTAAGAGAAATAGAGGTTGGCACAGTTCCAAATATTGTACCAATTTTTTAATAACGGGGAGGTAGTTCTGAAAAGAACTTTTTTTTTTATTGTTTTTGTTGTTTTATATTTTTTTTATTATTTTTCTGAACATTTTTTTACTTTTTTTGAATTTTTCTGAACAGTTTTATATTTTTTTTGTTTTTTTTTCGGAGGGGGCAACGAAAACGATTCATTGTAAAGGGCTCAACAGGAGCAACAAAAAAAAAAAAAAAATGTATTATTTGGGGCGTTTCGTACAAACTTGCATATGATAGTCAATAGCTCTGTTGATCAGAGTGATGCTACTTTCTCTGTAGCAAATGAATCCACTGCAATGTACGCAGACTTGTTTTACTTCACCAAATCTCATTTGTATATTTGGCACCATCTCCCTGCCCTCTGGTCCCGTTACTTCCGGTACAACAGATCTTCTGGCCATAATAGGGAGATTATCTAGGTCGTTACGAAACTGTGCAGCACTGTAGTTGTTAGGATGCCACCTAGTCATATGGCGATGCATTGTGTAGTTTCCGAAACTGTATTTTTTGTCGGTCCCTCTGGACAGTCTATCTTGACATATAAGGCAAGTTACGTATCTTGCATTTACTTTTTTCTGACCTTTGGGAATTTAAAAAAATTGGCAAATGAAGTTTTCTTTCCGGTGAGACGTCCTGGGCTGCTCAGGCAAAAACTGCCTCTCTTCGTGCTCTTCCTCCTGTTCCTCTTCTTCCTCTTCTTGCTGAATTATAACTTCAGCAGGTGGTCCACTCTTCCTTGGATGTGGTGGAGGTGGTGGGGAAGCACCAGCTGAAGCTACTAAAGAAGCCATTGCTCACTGGTAACAAAGGGTCTGTCTCTCACAATGATGAAAGTCAGAGTGAGGAAAGAAGGAGGGATTTTCATCATTTGGGAAAAACAATAGTTCTCAACCAATGAAAAGTGTTCATTTTAGATTATATGACCTAGTCTTACATCATTAGGAAACCAAAAGTGAAATGAACCAATGAAAAGTGTTATTACCAAGTCACATGACCTGCTGTGTTTACGTTACGCGCTTTGCACCGCCTCCCGGTTTGCTTCCAGAAACCTGCGCTTTGCGCCTCGGTAAGCGTACCAGTTCGCTAACGTAGCACGTCATATGACGTATCACGCGACAACGCGAAACGTCATGCGGACGGGAGGCGTCACGATGTTGTTTTGTAACGCGGCAGTTGCGGTAAAGGAACGTTTACCGGCTCGCGGTCTATTTCGCGGCATCAAGGTCAGCTAACGGGAAGCTTCCCGATTCGCGAAGCGGGAACGAAGAAAAAAAAATATATAAAAAAATAAATTATTAATAAACATATAAAATATATTTTTAGATTTAAAGAAGAATACATTTTACAGCTACAGATATTAGCTGTTAAAAAACCAATGAAATTCACTGAAAAAACCATAGGTTATAGACCATATATAGTTAGGAATTAGCATTTACAAAACCTTGAAAATTCACTGAAAAAACCATAGGTTATAGACCATATATAGTTAGGAATTAGCATTTAGAAAACCTTATTTTACTCACACAAAACCATTGAAATTCCATATATAGTTAGTTGCACTAACTATATATCGCGCACCCGCAATCCACTGCTGATGATGTCACATATTACATCATTCATGACATGGTCAGTGACATCACTGATGACATCACTGATGATATCTCAAATGACATCACTGATGACATCACTGATGACATCTCAAATGACATCACTGATGACATCATGACACACCAATACCAGTTACTACATACGCACTCACTGATTCCTACGTCTACACACACATTCACTCATTCACCCATACAATCACTCATACATACAGTCACTCATTATTACAACACTATCATATGCACTCATACACCTATGCAGACAGTCACACACTGCCACTCATCCATGGAGTTACTCGCACACCAAGTCAGTCCTGTAAAGAATCAATCACACTTCCATTTCCTCATCTATACAGTTAAACACAGAACACCATACTTCAGTGACATCACTGATGACATCACTAATGACATCTCAAATGACATCACTGATGACATCTCAAATGACATCACTGATGACATCATGACACACCAATACCAGTTACTACATACGCACTCACTGATTCCTACGTCTACACACACATTCACTCATTCACCCATACAATCACTCATACATACAGTCACTCATTATTACAACACTATCATATGCACTCATACACCTAGTCAGTCCTGTGAAGAATCAATCACACTTCGATTTCCTCATCTATAGTTAAACACAGAACACCATACTTTTCACACATATACTAACACATACTTACTCTCTTATACAATCACTGATACAAGTACACATTGATATGCACAGAGTCACACACCTCCCAGCCAGCCACACACACACTCAGTCTTCCATACATCCACTCATTCTTCAATATGTAAAACGTATTTAAACTTTACAAAAACACACAGACACTAGATGATGTCATCAGTGATGTCACTGACCATGTCATGAATGATGTAATATGTGACATCATCAGCAGTGGATTGCGGGTGCGCGATATATAGTTAGTGCAACTAACTATATATGGAATTTCAATGGTTTTGTGTGAGTAAAATAAGGTTTTCTAAATGCTAATTCCTAACTATATATGGTCTATAACCTATGGTTTTTTCAGTGAATATATATATATATATATATATATATACATATATATATATATTACCTACTGGCGGTCGCCAGTAGGTATATATAGTTAGGATTTTTTTGAATAGGGATTTCTGAAAATTCTATGTTGAATAACTTTGGCGTTGATGGACGGAATTGGCTGAAAGTTTCAGAAAAATGGCACATTTTGTTTCTGAGCGTCCCCTGAAAGTTTGGGGGGTTTCGTCAAGCGGGGGCTTAGAAAAAAGGGGGGTCCCAAAACGTGTTTTTAACATTGAGTTTTCCATAGGGCGGTTGGACTCACTTTTAGCTCGAACGGCTGAATGGATTTCTATGAAACTTGGCAAAATTGTAGAGACTGTTTGCCCGATGTGCCTTTGCTAGGTCTCAAGATATGTGCTCCAGTGGATTTTGAGAAATTAACGTTCAAAAAAATATATATATCTGTGACAGTGTCCCGGTTGTTGTGTTGTGTGGGTGATGTAAGTACCAACATGTAGGTACCAATGAAGAGTCTAAAATTCAATGTACACCGTCTCCTCTGTAGACATTTTGTATGTTCTAATATGGGTTATTTAAATGTAAATGTGTGGAAAAGCACTTCATGCTTTAAAGCAATTGTATTTTTGAACTGATTGTTCTTTCCTCTTAGTCCTCCTCTTTGTTATTTTTCCCCACACTCTTCTTCAGCATGATAGTTGATAAATTCGTTCCCTCAAAAAATGTATATACATAAAAAAATTATATTAAATACATATAAAATATTTTTTTCCTTTAAAAGAAGAATACATTTTACAGCTTTTGATATTTGCTATTAAAAAAACATTGAAATTCACTGAAAAAACCATAGGTTATAGACCATATATAGTTAGGAATTAGCATTTACAAAACCTTGAAAATTCGCTGAAAAAACCATAGGTATAGACCATATATAGTTAGGAATTAGCATTTACAAAACCTTATTTTACTCACACAAAACCATTGAAATTCGCATATATAGTTAGTTGCACTAACTATATATCGCGCACCCGCAATCCACTGCTGATCATGTCACATATTACATCATTCATGACTTGGTCAGTGACATCACTGATGACATCACTGATGACATCTCAAATGACATCACTGATGACATCACTGATGACAACATCCAGTGACTGTATGTTTCTGTAAAGTTAAATTATGTCTTACATATTGAAGAATGAGTGGATGTATAAGTGTCTGGATGAAGGATTTAGTAGGTGCATGACTGACTGTATGAGTGAGTGATTAAATATGTCTCACTGAGTGCATGGGTTAGTGACTAAACTCACTTAATTTGTGCATCATTATGTCTGTTGTTCTGTAAACTGCTGCATGTGTTGATCAGTAGCTATATGAGTAACTATATGGGTTATTGATTGGTTGCCCAAGTATTTGTATGGGAGACTGAGTGTGTGTGTGGGTGGCTGGGAGGTGTATGACTCTGTGCATAGATGTGTGAGCAGTTGATTCACTAGATGTATGGGTTCAAAAGTGCATGTGGAAACAGCTGTATAAGCGGTTGACTGTCTGCATGAGTGTATTGGTGAGTGAATGGATATCTCAGTGCTACATGTCAAAGTAAGTACCTATGTAAAACACAGTACATGTGAGAGTTGACATATATAAATAACTGTGCATAAGAGCCAGTGAATGTGTGAGTGGCTGTATGGATCATTGTGAACTTGTATCAGGGATTGTATAAGAGAGTAAATATGTGTTAGTATATGTTTGAATAAGTAAGGTGTGTATAACTGTATAGTTGAGGAAATGGAGGTGTGATTGATTATTTGCATGACTGACTAGGTGTGTGAGTAACTCCATGGATGAGTGACAGTCTGTGAGTGTCTGTTTACACTGAGTGTATCTAAGGTTATATTAGAGTCTGAAGAGGTTCATCGTATTATCACATGAATGATGTCATCAGTGATGTGATCAGTAATGTCAAATGAGATGTCATCAGTGATGTCATCAGTGATGTCATTTGAGATGTCATCAGTGATGTCATCAGTGATGTCATTTGAGATGTCATCAGTGATGTCATCAGTGATGTCATTTGAGATGTCATCAGTGATGTCATTTGAGATGTCATCAGTGATGTCATCAGTGATGTCATTTGAGATGTCATCAGTGATGTCATCAGTGATGTCACTGACCATGTCATGAATGACGTAATATGTGACGTGATCAGCAGTGGATTGCGGGTGCACGATATATAGTTAGTGCAACTAACTATATATGTGAATTTCAATGGTTTTGTGTGAGTAAAATAAGGTTTTGTAAATGCTAATTCCTAACTATATATGGTCTATAACCTATGGTTTTTTCAGTGAATTTTCAAGGTTTTGTAAATGCTAATTCCTAACTATATATGGTCTATAACCTATGGTTTTTTCAGTGAGGATATATATATATATATATATATATATATATATATATATATATATATATATATATATATATATATATATATATATATATATATATATATATATATATATATATATATTACCTACTGGCGGTCGCCAGTAGGTATATATAGTTAGGATTTTTTCTCTATGGGTTTTTTGAAAATTCTATGTCTAATAACTTTGGCGTTTGTGGACGGAATCGGCTGAAATTTTCAGGAAAATGGCACATTTTGTTTCTGAGCAGCCCTTGAAAATTTGGGGGGGGTTCGTCCAGTGGGGGCCGAGAAAAAAGGGGGGTCCCAAAACGTGTTTTTAACATTGAGTTTTCCATAGGGCGGTTGGCCTCACTTTTAGCCCGAACGGCTGAATGGATTTGCACGAAACTTGGCAAAATTGTAGGGACTGGTAGCCCGATGTGCCTTTTGTAGGTCTCAATATATGTGCTCCAGTGGATTTTGAGAAATTAACGTTTAAAAAAAGATATATATCTGTAACAGCGGACCGGTTAGCGCTCTGGTTCGCGGACTTTTCGCGCAACGGAGCTTTGTGAAGCGAAGCTGATTGGTTCTCCGGCGTCTGTCAACATTCCAAACAGTCCGTAGCGGCCGCCATCTTGTCTCTCGGTAGGATCGAGAGACAAGAGGAGGTCAAAACAAAGGGGGAAATAACTATAAGGGGGCATAGTAGATCCTCGCTGACCCCCTAGGTTTGATGTGGAGGTTTTAAAAGGGCCCCGCGGGGCAAAAAAAAATAATAAAAATAATAATTGAACGGCTGAATGGATTTGCACGAAACTTGGCAAAATATTAGGGACTGGTAGCCCGATGTGCCTTTGCTAGGTCTCAATATATGTGCTCCAGTGGATTTTGAGAAATTAACGTTCAAAAAAAGATATATATCTGTAACAGCGCTCCGCTTCGCGTAACGGAGGTTTGCGAAGCTGATTGGTCATTCTGTCACTGGGCTATAGTTGGGCTACATCTGGCTGATATTTGGGCTACATTTGTTTTTTTGTGTGTCTGGCGGCCATCTTTGGGCTACATTGGGCTACATTGGGCTTCATTGGGCTACATTCGGCTAATTAGCAAATAGCTCATCGCAAACTAGGAATGGTAAAGAATCGCTATTTATTCCTTAAAGTTCGCTATTTAGGAAATGCAAATAACTTTGATGATACATATGGCGGTTCATCTCTAACAAGATAAGAAGCATAGGGATAGATTTATGATGACTGGCGCATCACCAGGGATGTGTTAGTCATTCTGTGCCGCTGTTCCGTCACCTATGGTGTGCTGCATTTACAATGCGGCGCATCACGGGGCAAAAACAGCACAGATGCGTGATGTATCTGTGCCGTAAAGGTGGCGCATTGCTGGAGTTGTATCGCAAGTGTGATGAAGCTCCAGCAAGGGTCGGGGGTGCCCCTGTCGCAGGGTTTCTGTTCTCACACAGAACTGTGGACAGAGGATTGGAACCTCGGCGAATTAGGGTGTCCCAAAACTCACGTTAGTAATCAAAAACTATTTAGCAAGCTAGGTACAGTGTCACATTGGATATAACAAACTCTCAATGTTTAGACAATCCAGAATATGAACTTATAGTACCTCAGGATACGTGGAACTCATGAACAGTCGGTCGTTATATATTTCTTAGAAACCAGAACATGGAGTTAAGAAGAACACATGTGTATTTGAAATGTTTATTTACTAATGCCGTCTTCTCAGGCGTAGTACCTTAGATAATAAAAGTACACATATTATCAGTAGCAAAATTACCAGCATAGTTACTAGTACATAAAAAGTGAATGGTGATAGTATGTTAACATGCTGTAAATGAATAAGAGTTAGCAACACTTATAAGCAGCCGCGGGCCGTGGAGGGAGTTACGGTGAGGCAGGGAGGCGGGGAGGGGGAGAAGCAGGGTGGAGAATACAAGTACACATATTATCAGTAGCAAAATTACCAGCATAGTTACTAGTACATAAAAAGCGAATGGTGACAGTATGTTAACATGCTGTAAATGAATAAGAGTTAGCAACACTTATAAGCAGCCGCGGGCCGTGGAGGGAGTTACGGTGGGGCAGGGAGGCGGGGAGGGGGAGGGGCAAGGTAGAGAGGGCTCCACCCTGCTTCTCCCCCTCCCCGCCTCCCTGCCTCACCGTAACTCCCTCCACGGCCCGCGGCTGCTTATATCTCACCCTCCCTAATACACATATTATATTATTTGCTAAGAAGGTCTCTTTGTGTTGGTTTAGGGCGTGCCCATACTTTAGTGTCTTAGATTTGAAGGAATCACATCAGCATACACCAGCTCTCTCTTCATGTGAACCGCATCAACTGTTGTGTATGTGTGTTCGGCAAAGCAATATAAAACCCGCCTCATGCCCAGAATTGGCAGAAGTTGCACTTATGTTATGAGTATGAAGTCGTGGAGATCAGACCTCATAACAATTCTGTATCGTGTTGTTCTTGAAACTTTAGCACTCGCTGTACAGATATAGTTTAACAAGTAAAGCAGATAGTAGACCAATAACATATTATTCTCATGTAAACCACGATGAACTACTAGGTGGAAAGCTAAAGCAACAACTAAATGTCGTGTGCAGAAGTTGCAAAAAAGGAAAAATGGCGTTTAAACCGGTAATGAGCCCATGCTAACTTAACACGGTGTAAAGATATCCAGGACCTAGATGACACCTCCCCATGATCCGGAAACGAACTGAATAAGATAATAGAAGTGCCATCTCATGAGAGCAGATTGCAAGTTTATATGTGGACGGTCCGCAAGGTAAAGCATTAAAAACTAGGAAAATTCAATGCTAAAGAAAAATAAAACAGCCAAGTACTTTATCGAGTCTTAAGCCAATAGGCAAGGTAAATAATAAAAACTTGACAATTAAGTCAATGAATTGTCAATGAAATGCTAGTACTCAGCATATGAAACATGAAAAAGGTCTATGACATAACTGTGTATGCAAAATAAGCTGCAACAGCCTCCAACAGGAAGTCACCGTCTTCATCCGAAAACAGTTCAGCCATCCAATTTAAAAGCGGAAAAGAACATACGTGCTCTCCCAGCACCGGATCCTCTATCACCATCAGAGGACAGCTCGGTGGGTTTTCAAGAAAGCTGTGTTCCAAGAAAGACTGTGCTGCCGCCAGTAAATTCCAGGGACCAAGTAGTCCATGCATCAATGCCACAGCCATAATCCTTTCGCCAGGACAAACCAACTCGTGAGTAATGATAGGAGTCATCAGCTGATTAAAGTCGACGTCAGGAGAAACCGGTCCGCAGAGACACAAATCAATGGCCCAATCGAAATCACAGGTCAGGCAGTGAAATACAGGCTGGACACAGGTGAAGTAGGAGAACCGAAAAGATAATCCATATGCCGTGCTTAATATCGCCAACGGCATTGTGCCATAATATTCTAGCATGCGATTGCGGAACAGTGTCAGCAGCTGCAGGGTCGGAGGTTGCATAGGAGGGACATCCATATTTAAAAATGTAAAAAAGCACAAGAGCGTCCGCTGGTAATGCAAGTAAAAATGCAATCCACGAACCAGAGTGGAGAAAATGGAATGAAAGGGAGCAGGGATGACTCCAAAGATTTTCTCAAATGAAGTCACGAGACCACTGGTAACAACTTTAAAAAAGTGTGCCAGGGATTTTGTGGAGGATGCGTTAAAGATAGTCGGAAACATGTTGCTGAAATTGAAAGGCAAACCTGTGTACGGGTGTTCGCTATGTGAAGTACGAAAGTTTCACGGGCCGAACTCAAGGCCACCTCTCTCTGAGACAAAAGAGCTCTTATTCTTGTCATGCCGTTGAAACGTGTCCCAAGGTTGGTATTTGTGGCCAGATTGAAAACTCCCTATGTTCATGTGTGGGAGGAAATAGAACATTTCTGCAGCAAATAACCCGTTCACTTACTGTTACGATAAAAGGAATACTTTTAATTAACTCAGAACAATCTTCATTATTGAGCATCAAATAACTACCATTTTCCAACAACTTGAACGTGGGGATGATAGCAGGAACTGGCGTGCCTTGCAACACGCAAGCCATATTTGGTCGGTGTTTGTTGCATGAATCGTGTAACTGTATGTGCCTACACATTAGTGAATGATCTGGCGTCTCAGTGCATTCCTCTCCATTCAGATAAACTTCTTGATCATCTTTGAAACATCTGTATGTGTATGGAAGCGACCAGACCTCATGAACAAAAGCACTACCTAAAGGTTCATAAAGACCTATTGGTATATATTTCATACAATTTGAAAACTTATATAAAGCAAAAGGCAGCGTTATTAAACCGTGGATAAGGCATGTTGCCAAAAAACCCGCAATCCTCTGCTGATGATGTCACTGAGCATGTCATGAATGATGTAATATGTGACATCATCAGTAGTGGATTATGGGTAATAGTATCTCTAGTTTACTCCCTATAGCTGTCTTTCTTTTAACATAAGTGTGTGTTTCCTTCCCTTATACTTACTGTTTTTGGTTCGCTTCCAGTTCGCGTACCAGCGAGCGAACTAGGAAGCGAACTAAGAGAAATAGAGGTTGGCACAGTTCCAAATATTGTACCAATTTTTTAATAACGGGGAGGTAGTTCTGAAAAGAACTTTTTTTTTTATTTTTCTGAACATTTTTTTAATGTTTTTGAATTTTTCGGAACAGTTTTATATTTTTTGGGGTTTTTCTTGGAGGGGGCAATGAAAACGATTCATTGTAAAGGGCTCAACAGGAGCAACAAAACAAAAAAAAGAAGTATTTATTATTTTGGGCGTTTCGGACAAACTTGCATATGATAGTCAATAGCTCTGTTGATCAGAGTGATGCTTCTTTCTCCGTAGGAAATGAATCCATCGCAAAATACGCAGGTGTGTTTTACTTCACCAAATCTCATTTGTATATTTGGCACCATCTCCCTGCCCTCTGGTCCCGTTACTTCCGGTACAACAGATCTTCTGGCCATAATAGGGAGATTATCTAGGTCGTTCCGAAACTGTGCAGCACTGTAGTTGTTAGGATGCCACCTAGTCATATGGCGATGCATTGTGTAGTTTCCGAAACTGTATTTTTTGTCGGTCCCTCTGGACAGTCTATCTTGACATATAAGGCAAGTTACGTATCTTGCATTTACTTTTTTCTGACCTTTGGGAATTTTAAAAAATTGCCAAATGAAGTTTTCTTTCCGGTGAGACGTCTTGGGCTGCTCAGGCAAAAACTGCCTCTCTTCGTGCTCGTCCTCCTGTTCCTCTTCTTCTTCTTCTTGTTGAATTACAACTTGAGCAGGTGGTCCTCTCTTCCTTGGAGGTGGTGGAGGTGGTGGGGAAGCACCAGCTGAAGCTACTAAAGAAGCCATTGCTCAGTGATCACAAAGGGTCTTTCTCTCACAATGATGAAAGTCAGAGTGAGGAAAGAAGGAGGGATTTTCATCATTTGGGAAAAACAAGAGTTCTCAACCAATCAAAAGTGTTCATTTTAGATTATATGACCTAGTCTTACATCATTAGGAAACCAAAAGTGAAATGAACCAATGAAAAGTGTTATTACCAAGTCACATGACTTGCTGTGTTTACGTTAAGCGCTTTGCAGGGCCTCCCGGTTTGCTTCCAGAAACCTGCGCTTTGGCACTCGCTTCGCGTACCAGTTCGCTAACGTAGCACGTCATATGACGTATCACGCGACAACGTGGAACGTCATGCGGACGGGAGGCGTCACGATGTTGTTTTCTAACGCGGCACTTGCGGTAAAGAAACGTTTACCGGCTCGCGGTCTATTTCGCGGCATCAAGGTCAGCTAACGGGAAGCTTCCCGATTCGCGAAGCGGGAACGAAGAAAAAAAAATATTTAAAAAAAAAATTATTCATAAACATATAAAATATATTTTTGGATTTAAAGAAGAATACATTTTACAGCTACAGATATTAGCTGTTAAAAAACCAATGAAATTCACAGAAAAAACCATAGGTTATAGACCATATATAGTTAGGAATTAGCATTTACAAAACCTTGAAAATTCACTGAAAAAACCATAGGTTATAGACCATATATAGTTAGGAATTAGCATTTAGAAAACCTTATTTTACTCACACAAAACCATTGAAATTCCATATATAGTTAGTTGCACTAACTATATATCGCGCACCCGCAATCCACTGCTGATGATGTCACATATTACATCATTCATGACATGGTCAGTGACATCACTGATGACATCACTGATGACATCTCAAATGACATCACTGATGACAACATCCAGTGACTGTATGTTTCTGTAAAGTTAAAATATGTCTTAGATATTGAAGAATGAGTGGATGTATAAGTGTCTGGATGAAGGATTTAGTAGGTGCGTGACTGACTGTATGAGTGAGTGATTAAATGTGTCTCACTGAATGCATGGGTTAGTGACTAAACTGTCTTAATTTGTGCATCATTATGTCTGTTGTGATGTAAACTGCTGCATGTGTTGATCATTAGCTATACGAGAGGCTATATGTGTTATTAATTGGTTGCCCAAGTATTTCTATGGGAGATTGAGTTTGTGTGGGGGTGGCTGGGAGGTGTGTGACTCTGTGCATAGATGTGTGAGCAGTTGATTCACTAGGTGTATGAGTTCAAGAGTGCATGTGGAAAAAGCTACATGGGCGGTTGACTGTGTGCATGAGTGTATTGATGAGTGAATGGATATCTCAATGCTACATGTCATAGTAAGTACATATGTAAAACACAGTACATGTGAGAGTTGGCATATATAAATAACTGTGCATGAGAGCCACTGAATGTGTGAGTGGCTGTATGGATCATTGTGAACTTGTATCAGGGATTGTATAAGAGAGTAAATATGTGTTAGTATATGTTTGAATAAGTAAGGTGTGTATAACTGTATAGTTGAGGAAATGGAGGTGAGATTGTTTCTTTGCATGACTGACTAGGTGTGTGAGTAACTCCATGGATGAGTGACAGTGTGTGAGTGTCTGTATACACTGAGTGTATCTAAGGTTATATTAGAGTCTGAAGAGGTTTATCGTATTAGCACAAGAATGATGTCAAATGAGATGTCATCAGTGATGTCATCAGTGATGTCATTTGAGATGTCATCAGTGATGTCATCAGTGATGTCACTGACCATGTCATGAATGATGTAATATGTGACATCATCAGCAGTGGATTGCGGGTGCGCGATATATAGTTAGTGCAACTAACTATATATGGAATTTCAATGGTTTTGTGTGAGTAAAATAAGGTTTTCTAAATGCTAATTCCTAACTATATATGGTCTATAACCTATGGTTTTTTCAGTGAATTTTCAAGGTTTTGTAAATGCTAATTCCTAACTATATATGGTCTATAACCTATGGTTTTTTCTGTGAATATATATATATATATATATATATATATATATTCACTGAAAAAACCATAGGTTATAGACCATATATAGTTAGGAATTAGCATTTAAAAAACCTTATTTTACTCACACAAAACCATTGAAATTCCATATATAGTTAGTTGCACTAACTATATATTGCGCACCCGCAATCCACTGCTGATGATGTCACATATTACATCATTCATGACATGGTCAGTGACATCACTGATGACAACATCCAGTGACTATGTTTCTGTAAAGTTAAAATATGTCTTACATATTGAAGAATGAGTGGATGTATAAGTGTCTGGACGAAGGATTTAGTAGGTGCATGACTGAATGTATGAGTGAGTGATTAAATGTGTCTCACTGAGTGCATGGGTTAGTGACTAAACTGTCTTAATTTGTGCATCATTATGTCTGTTGTTCTGTAAACTGCTGCATGTGTTGATCAGTAGCTATATGAGTAACTATATGGGTTATTGATTGATTGCCCAAGTATTTGCATGGGAGACTGAGTGTGTGTGTGGCTGGATGGGAGGTGTGTGACTCTGTACAGATCAATGTGTACTTGTATCAATGATTGTATAAGAGAGTAAGTATGTGTTAGTATATGGTTGAAAACGTAAGGTGCTCTATGTTTAACTGTATAGAGTAGAAAATGGAAGTGTGATTGATTCTTTACAGGACTGACTAGGTGTGTGAGTAACTCCATGGATGAGTGGCAGAGTGTGAGTGTCTGTATAGGTGTATGAGTGCATATGATTGTGTTGTAAACATGAGTGATTGTATGTATGAATGATTGTATGGGTGAATGAGTGAATGTGTGTGTAGACGTAGGAATCAGTGAGTACGTATGTAGTAACTAGTATTGGTGTGTCAATGGTTTCAAAAATTATACTCTGTTTTTAACACTGGGTGAAACAGAGGTTATATTAAAATGTGAGGAGATGCATTGTATTGTCACATGAATGATATCATCAGTGATGTGGTCATTGATGTCAAATGAGATGTCATCAGTGATGTCATTTGAGATGTCATCAGTGATGTCATCAGTGATGTCACTGACCATGTCATGAATGATGTAATATGTGACATCATCAGCAGTGGATTGCGGGTGCGCAATATATAGTTAGTGCAACTAACTATATATGGAATTTCAATGGTTTTGTGTGAGTAAAATAAGGTTTTTTAAATGCTAATTCCTAACTATATATGGTCTATAACCTATGGTTTTTTCAGTGAATTTCAATGGTTTTTTAATAGCAAATATCATAAGCTGTCGAATGTCAAGTACGTGGTAAGAATTTTTTTTTTCGTGTTTATGCACACTGATCTGCTTTGATTGCTGCCCCCCACCCCTCATTTCTATTAGGAGTACTCTCTCTTTGCAGATAGTGAAGGGTAGTTAACGCAGCCCTTTCCCCCTTTGTAATCCGTCGTGCCTGCTTCTCTCTCCATTTGATTGATTGTTCTCTTTGGTTCATTCTCTATTTACAAACAAGCACAGAGTCGCAATACTCTGTTTAGTCTTTGCAGATAGCGAAAAATCGTGTAAAAAAACAAAAGGAATCGAGCAAAATCAGTAGGCCACTAATGGGATCTCTTTTGACCTCGCTAAAATAGAAACATTAGGAACAACCTGTTGAAAATAGCAATGCGTATGTATATAAGCGGCGTTCATTTGTGTTCACAGTACCCCTTGTTGATTGTTTCAATCGAGCATTGAATTGTTCGAAGTTAATTCTCTTAACGATCTTCTCTACCTGCAAACGAGGAAGAATAGGAATATTCTATCTCCCTTTGCAGATAGTGAAGGGTAGGTAACGCAAGCCTTTAACACGTCGTACCTATTTCATTCCTCATTGATTGATTGATTGTCCGAACATTGACTGTTTGGGAATTAGTTCTTTTTGGAGGTATTCCCTGTTTGCAAATAAACGTAGGAAAATCTTTGCAAGTAGTGAAAGGGTACGTAATGCGGACCGTTCTCCCCCGTTGTAATCTGTCATGCCTATCTACTCCCCACTGATTGATGCACCTTTTTCACCCGGACCATTTACTAGAGATACGTCATCTGGCCCGACCAGAGAGCACCCCTAGTGAAAAGGACATATGCAATAATAACGAAGTGATCACTGTATCCTGTTAACAGAAACTTTACCATGAAACAACCTGGAAAGAAAAAAATAGGAAAACGAAAATCAGTAGGCCACTGATGAACATGAACTTTTATTAAACAACGAACAAAGAAACGATAACATAACGTAATGATAAAACCTATTAATGTCCTAGAAACAAGAAAACGTTAAAATATGCCAGTGGTGAGAGACCAGAAAAACAGTAAGAGAAACCAAATCACCCCTCGCTGTCCCACCGCCTGCCATGCCAAAAAAATCGATAGACTAGGGAAAATGCAAGTCAGTAGAACATCCACCCCCACTCTGGAAACTTCCAAGGTGGGGCAGGGTTCCGGCTACGCCCAGCCGGGAGCAGCCCATATAAGGCAGGTCCTGCTGCCACGCCTCGGCCAGGAGATCCTAACGTAGGGTGTAGCCGGAGGAGAGGCCGAGACCAGCGGGACCCGGCCAGGGGATTGCCTTTACAACGCTGAACAGTTGCAGGGGGGGGGAATGTCTCCTCGACCCTCCCCTCTCTCTCCCAGTCCGGCCGCGGTGGCCCTTGAGAGTTGCAGGTAGTCCCGCCACATGCTCTTCCGGTCCGACCACCAACGGTCGGGGGGCCGAGGCCGACGGGATCCGGCTGCAGCCGATAAACCAAGAAACCCGTTCATTAGGCCAGAGCCAGGGGCGTCCGGCCGACATCCACCGGAAGCCCGGCCCGAAGACGGACGGGACACTTCTTTCTTTTATAATGGCTGCGACAACACTGGAGGGGGATGTCTTGCACATGCCTCCGACCCCCCCCTCGTCCTCATCGCCTGGTCCGGCCATAACAAATCTCAAGCGAGACGCCGTGGGGTGCACTGGGAGGGAGAGACGGTGCGAACAGGCCTCTCCCGCCTCCCCAGGTGGAGGCTTCCCAGCTGCACCCTCAGCGCTCCAGGCGGTGGCATCCTAACAACTACAGTGCTGCACAGTTTCGGAACGACCTAGATAACGGTTCTTCCACTGTGGCCATGCTGCAACGTCTCGCCCGGCAGGGTGGAGCCCGTCCGCTCATGTGACCCCGCGATCGCCGGTAGCTGCCGAACTCTCAAAATGGCTGTCGACCTGGCAAGAGCGGGCCCAACATAAAGAAATGGCCCGGTCACTGGTTGACTCCACCACCGTAGTCCTCCACGACCTTGAAGATTCTAGAGGAGCCGCGGGAGTCTCCGACCCCCGATGGGGAATGACTGCCATGATCGCCCGTGGAGTGACGAAACTGTATCCGCGGGACGTCGGCGCTCCCATGCTGGCGCCAGCCTCACTTTGAATTACTACAATCCTGCAGACCTCACTTCCGGTGAAAGCACAGTGTGACCCGGTAGGAAAAATTATTGCACCCCCTCCCCTTTTTGACTGATAGTTCAAACCACCGATCCTTTCCTTTGCCCTTTTAACGGAACTTTGGACTGCCTCCCCCTCTTTTACATTTTCTAGAGAAAACAAAACATTAACCACTACATTAGCATAGCAGTTGACACCAGAACTGTTTTCAAATTGAAACCAACAACATCTTCAACAGAATCCTTTTTGTTTCTGCTGTGACCCTGCTACAGCACAGGCATTGTCCCCAGCAGTAATTCTGCAATGCCGGTAAGAATAGCTGTGGTGCCTACTGGACTCACTCACCCCCGCGGCGCCCCACGCCGTTTTTTGCTGGGCGGCAACTTACTAGACATCACTTTCGTGCCATCTAGATTTCAGCGCGTTCTGCTGCCTTGGAACTATTCGCACAACAGACCGCTACTGACAAGAATATTTCATTATTGGTGCTGTCAATTTCAATAAATCTATTGGATAATTAAAAAGAAATTGCCACGGTCTCTTCGTTGTTTAAATGTTTTTACTGTTTTTGTTTTGTTGTATATATTTATATGTTATTAAAGTTTTATATTCCTACTACTTTGTTGGAGTGCTATATATTTTTAATGTGACACATAATTGTAAAAACTTTGATGTACAAAGAGTCATTCCTGGAATCTTCCGCTTCAGGCTCGGTCCCCTCCCCAATCACAATACAGGATGGTTTTCAGATAGTAGGAACGCGTGTGCTGTGACGGATCACATCGGGTGTGGGCCTTGATCTACTATAACTCCTTTGAAGAGGGGTGATTCTTTACAGCTGGGGCCATAAACTACATCTGCAGGGCTAGCTGATAGCCTAGGACCGGCCTGGACATTCGGACACAGAGGAAGAGGAGTGTCAGAGGGTGCGGTAGTGAATAGGGCGAAAGGGAGGTGTCGGGCGGGCACAGAGTGTGATTCTCAGGGAAGAGCAGCGCAGATGGGGGAAGGTTTATTGCCCATGCATAAGACAGAGAGCGGTGGTGACCAGTGCCTGGGGGATATGCTTACGAGGGTGAGGAGCCATGCTACGAATCGACAGCGTGCAGAGAGTGGGTCTGGTCAAGACATCTAAAATGGCTGCCGTGCACGACAAAAGTGTGGCATTTCAAAAAAGGAAAGATGGCGCAGACAATGTTTTTCAACACTTCCTCATTTCCTTCGAATCGAACGTTAACAGACGTTGGGGCATATTACCAAAGTTAAGCGATATTTATCGCTAACGATGCTTACCAACCAATTTTTTACCACTAAGCATCGTCAGAAATTATCGAAGATAAACCTTACTATTATCAAGGTTTATCGCAAATGCGATAATAAACGGCCGCAATGCATGAATATCGCTAAAAACTCAGCGATATTCATGCATTACCGAGCTAATACTCTTAGCCATGTTATCCACCTCCCATTGGATAACATGGCTAAGAACTGCTCAGGGCAGGTGTTACTTTTTGGAGATATTCGCGCTTAGCGCGAATATCTCCAAAAGTTGGTAATAGGAGATAGATATCTTGCATGTTGTAATGCAAGTTATTGTGGTATATGGAACTCATACCATAATCTCTCAGGAAAGCAGAAACTGATCCTTTTGGGACTGGCTAAAAAGGCCTAGGGGGTGAGGAGTACTCTACTTTGCCCCCTTTTCACGTTCCGAACTATTTTATTTTACTCTCTTCTGTAATTACACAAAATAGCAGCGATAAGATGCATCGGAGACACACAGTGAGAGAAAGGAGGCCGGAAATGAAGAAGAGATGTCAAATACACATTGGAGATAATATAGTGGCAGAAGGGAAGTAAATATGAGTAAACTTACCATGTAACATAAAAATGTTGCACTCTATACTATAAGTCTCATTTTATACTACAATCACTTCGCTACAACCTCATAAATTAAAAATAAAAATAAATAATGTCTCAAACAATTTTTGATTTCTAAATATAAATTTATTCTTCAGAATTTTCTAAATTTGAAACAACTAGTAACATGTCCTCATCAGTAATTTCCTCTTCAATCATCTCATCTGGAATCTCCTCATTAAAAGTCTGCAATGATGATTCTTGTAACTCTATGGTCTCCAAACACTCGATAAATTCGCCATCAAGAGATTGATCAAAAAAATCATTCAAGTCATCTCCTCCTTCTGACAATATTTCATTATTGGTGCTGTCCATTTCAATCAATGTAGTGGAATCATTCAAGTCATCTCCTCGTGACAATATTTCATTATTGGTGCTCTCAATTTCAATCAATGTAGTGGAATCATTCAAGTCATCTCCTCCTTGTGACAATATTTCATTATTGGTGCTGTCCATTTCAATCAATCTAATGGAATCATACAAGCCATCTCCTCCTTGTGACAATATTTCATTATTGGTGCTCTCAATTTCAATCAATGTAGTGGAATCATTCAAGTCATCTCCTTGTGACAATATTTCATTCTTGGTGCTGTCCATTTCAATCAATCTAATGGAATCATACAAGTCATGTCCTCCTTGTGACAATATTTCATTATTGGTGCTCTCAATTTCAATCAATGTAGTGGACAATTCAAAAGAAATTGCCACGGTCTCTTCATTGTGAGCCATTTTATTTTGAAATTGCTTGCTGTAAATTGCAGAAAAAAATAATCACTTTCATTTATCGTTTTTAGTAATACATAATATAAAACTAACTTCATCAAGTATTTAGTATAACAGAAGGACTGCAAATAAATAACAGAAAACATTTTTCAAATTATCTTCAAGTGTACAACATAGTTCCCCTTACAAATTAACAACTCACCTTTTTAAAAGTAGCAGAAGTGTTAGTACTGTGTAAATCAAACACCAGAAATTCACCACCAAAAATTCCTCACAAATGTACCTCAGACAGTAGTATCACAAAATGGCTGTGGTTTCCTCTCATTTGACATATATACATAACCAATTAACTTTCATCACACACAAATACAAAACCAAAGTAACATTTTAATTGGTTCTAAATTTCAACACTTTCAAATGTGTTTTCCCCATGCAATTTTCCATAGGACATTTACATACGTCTACAGCCTGAATGGCTGAACGGAATTACACCAAACTTGGCAAAATGGTACATCAAACCTAAGAGGTCAGGAAGGATCTACTATGCCCCCTTATGGTCATTTCCCCCTTCGCTTTGGCCTCCTCTTGTCTCTCAATCCTACCGAGGGACAAGATGGCGGCCGCTACGGACTGTTTGGAATGTTGACAGACGCCGGAGAACCAATCAGCTTCGCAAAGCTCCGTAACGCGAAAAGTACGCGAAGCGGAGCGCTGTTACAGATATATATCTTTTTTTCAACGTTAATTTCTCAAAATCCACTGGAGCACATATATTGAGACCTAGCAAAGGCACATCGGGCTACCAGTCCCTAATATTTTGCCAAGTTTCGTGCAAATCCATTCAGCCGTTCGATTATTATTATTTTGTTTTTTTTTTTGCCCCGCGGGGCCCTTTTAAAACCTCCACATCAAACCTAGGGGGTCAGCGAGGATGTACTATGCCCCCTTATAGTTATTTCCCCCTTTGTTTTGACCTCCTCTTGTCTCTCGATCCTACCGAGAGACAAGATGGCGGCCGCTACGGACTGTTTGGAATGTTGACAGACGCCGGAGAACCAATCAGCTTCGCTTCACAAAGCTCCGTTGCGCGAAAAGTCCGCGAACCAGAGCGCTAACCGGTCCGCTGTTACAGATATATATCTTTTTTTAAACGTTAATTTCTCAAAATCCACTGGAGCACATATATTGAGACCTACAAAAGGCACATCGGGCTACCAGTCCCTACAATTTTGCCAAGTTTCGTGCAAATCCATTCAGCCGTTCGGGCTAAAAGTGAGGCCAACCGCCCTATGGAAAACTCAATGTTAAAAACACGTTTTGGGACCCCCCTTTTTTCTCAGCCCCCACTGGACGAACCCCCCCCAAATTGTCAAGGGCTGCTCAGAAACAAAATGTGCCATTTTCCTGAAAATTTCAGCCGATTCCGTCCACAAACGCCAAAGTTATTAGACATAGAATTTTCAAAAAACCCATAGAGAAAAAATCCTAACTATATATACCTACTGGCGACCGCCAGTAGGTAATAAATATTTGGTATATTATTATAATATTGTTTTTTTAAATTATAATATAATTTAAAAGTATTAGTTTCTTTTTCTTTATATTTTCTACATAGATATATGTTAATATATTCAGCTCAGTATTCTCCTACAGCAGTAAAAGAATGGGCGCACTCGATAACTTTTGGATTCTTCACATTTATTGTGAGTTCAAAACAGAAGACAGGACGCGTTTCGGCTTCGCGTCTTTTTCCACTGTCATTAGCACCAAGTTTTAACCTTAATTTAAATAAAGTTAAAATATATGTATATATAAATGTGTGTTTAACTTATTATTATTTTGTTGTCCTCATTAGCCTCAAATTAGCCTTCCACAACACCTCCTTATGAAACCGCCCTTTCTCTGTGCCGGGACAGAAGCTTATGATACTGCCTTGCTTATCCAAGACCTGCCAATTGCACTTCAACGGCCATTTTTTCCCTTGCCTTCGACTCACCCAACTGTAAGGGACCACTCAAAAGATACCAACAAGGAGAGATACAAAACTTTTCGGAACAGCATGTGCTTCATACTGAGGTCTGGTTAGGCATAATCATTGGACAGTCCCTTCCTACCTCTCTAGTCATTCCATTAACGGAAGTCAAAAGGCATACCTTCTCCTTTCAAGGGAGATTACATCCAAGCTAAAACTATATTCTAAGGATGATCTCCACTCTATATATGTAGGAGGATTTGGGCTAGTCCACTTCTTACACAGTTTTCTTTGTGCCAACAACATAGCATATAAAATCAATTTTTGTTTCTCTCTACCATGCTCATTGTCCACCCCAAAGAAAACAAGCAGAGAGCTTACCTGAATCTGTATTTTAAAGATATCAGCCAAAGCATTGCTTACATTAGGCCTGGGTGGTAAATTCCGTTCCACTCGCGGAATTTGGGTAATTTTGCATTCCGGGGAGAACGTGAAATTGACCAAAATTCTGTGTTCTGCGACTTTGTGAACTTTTTTGCTTGTTCGCGTTCTCAATTGCGTATTCGCAAGATATTTCCCCCAAGCACGCAAACAGCAATTGCGAACAGTAAAAATGCATCGCGAACTTGCAATTCCTGTGTTAGCGGAATTTCTGCGTGTTCGCGGAGATTTTTTACTGTTTCGCGGAGATTTGCGTAGCACGATTACGCAAATTCTGCCCACACCTAGCTTACATCTCCCCAAAATACCTGAATCCTTGGGCACCTCAAAAACTTATGCAGGTCATCTGCCATCTTCAAACAACATTTAGTACATGCCACCTCTCCTCTGTTCCCAATTTTCGGTAGCTTATGTGGAGTCCAATACACTCTATAGATAAAAAATGTGTATCTCCTTAAATAGGAGGGCTTGATCACTTTATAAAGTGTAGTAAAGGATACTTGCCTTAGTTTCTCCAGTGTTGCCCCTGGTAAACCAGTCCTCTACAACTCTTGTGGCAGAGTGAACTCCCACTCCACTTCTTCCATCATCCACCAATACCAATGTGATGGTTCTTTCTTCTTAGAACCATTGAAACTCAACGTTTCTTCTAACTCACTGAAACCACCTATGTAATTTTCTAATGATTGAAACCAACTCTGAATCTGTGGGAGTTTAAATCTTGAGACTTGATTGTTTGTTTTAATTTGAAATCTTTCCCATGGAATCAATAGTTTATCCTCTAATGGGGCCTCCCATCTTTCTATTCCAGCCTTCCTGAGTGACCCAGCCAATTTGTCCTTCGTCCAATCAGGTGATCCAGGTGAGTCCTGAATAGGGGCCATCTTTCAATAATTCCACAATTTCATTCTCCTTCTAATCCTGTACCAGGTGTCAGCCAAACCTCTAAGGCTCTTTAATGTAACCTTTTTAACAAATCTTAGATCGGCATACTTCACCATGAAGCCCGAAGCCCCTCCTTCTACTCCTTTTAGCAATCGAATAACCAGCTTCCCAATTTCCTAATCTGAAGGTCTGTCCAGAAGCATCCTGCTATTTTTAAGCTGGAAGATCCATGCATATATTTGCAAATCTGGAAACGCCAAACCCCCTTTTCCTCTCCTCCGCAATTTTTTTCACGAGATAAGGTTGAGGGGACCAACAATGTCTAGTGCTAATTTGGACCATGGTTTATCTGGCATGGTGATAGGGGATAGGGGAGGTTTCCTCGTCTGTTGTATTATGTCTGAACGGCTACATTCAAGACAGTCCCTCACAGTTCTCTCCACCATGGTATCCATCTCTGGCCACCAGTAGTCCAATCTTATTTTATTTTTCATAAGACTGCGCCCCAGGTGACGAATATGGGCTAGGTCCTCAATTTTCTGTCTAAGTGCTACGGGTGGAACAATTTTCTCTCCCCTGAAAACCGCCCCCTCTTGGATGTTAAGTTCCAATTTTACATCCCAGAACCAGCTTAATGAAGTGGCAACTTTACCTTTCTCATTGGGCCACCCTTTGACGATAAAGTCTTTAAGAATTTTCATTTCATCATCATTTCGTACACACTCTTCCCATTTTTCTTTTTTAAGACAAGATACTTTCAAAATTACATCATCAGTTTCAACATGAGATTTACAGTCATCAACATCCATGAGTTAGCGACATATGAAATCCGCCACCATATTCTTTGAACCTGCCATATACTTAACCACTTGGCTGCTAAGGCCCCTCTTGCCCCTCAATGTAATTTCCATTGAAATCAATGGAAACTCCATGACGAGTTACCCTTGTCATTAGCACTGAAGGGGTTAACATTGTAATCGTACCCTTCTAGCCCCAAGATCCATCTTGCTCTCCTGATTGTGGTCTTCTCAGACCCTTTGGTAGTGAACGCATACATGAGGGGTTTGTGGTCAATTTTTACAGTGAAGGGAATGCCCCACAGAAACAAGCCGAAGTGTTGGATGGCCCATGCACATGCAAGCGCCTCTTTTTTAACAACAGAGTAATTAGCTTCTTCTCCTAGGCATGAGAAGCGAACGCCACCACTTATTCCTGGCCGTTGACAATCTGGGTGAGACTGGCACCCAACCCTTTATTACTCGCGTCCGTGTACAGGACCGTGGGCTTGGTGGGGTCAAATCTCCCCAACAACGGGGCAGAGCCAATGCTCTCCTTCACTTTGAAGAACGCCGCTTGGCAATCTTTGCTCCATACAACAGGGGTTCTTGCTTTGAGTAAAGCCCTCAATGGTTCCACAATGCTTGCGTAATTTCTGACAAACATAGCATAGTATTCTGATAACCCCAAGAATTACTTCAAGTCTGCAACACAACCCGGAGCAGCAGTCCCTTGAATAGCTTCTATTAGGTCAACCTTAGGTTTGATTCCATCTTGGGAAATGGTATGGCCTAGGTACTCAACAGAACCCACCCCAATCCAACACTTGTCCCTCTTTAAGGTCAAGCCTCCCGCCTCCAGTTTGGTAAGTACTTCCCTCAAGATGGTATTATATTCTTCCAGTTTTTTTCCATAGATGAAGGATGTTGCCCCGGAAGCACATGGTACACTGAATGTCCTTTAGTACGTGTTGCATGATCCTCTGGAAGGCAGTAGCTGCTGAGGCCAACCCAAAGGGCATGCGCTTGTACTGGAAAGCTCCCAGCAGGGTTATGAAGGAGGTTTAGTGGCGGGAAGTCTGGGTGTAGTTCCACCTAGTGGTAGGTGGATGAGAGGTCTAACATTCTGAAACAGCTTGCGTCTTTGATTAAGGTGAGGACCTCGTGAATGCGTGGAAAGGGATGCCTATCCACCCATATGTTACTGTTAAGGTCCCTCAGGTCTACACATAACCTGATCACTTTGCTGGATGCCTTAGTCGTAAGGACTATGGGGGCCAACCACTGTGAGCCTTCTTTGGGCTCAATGACCCCTTGTGACAGGAGTTTGTCTAATTGGTCTCGTAGGGGTGTCTGCTTCATATGAGGTACGGGCCTAACCTTGTGGGCCACTGGTCTTGCATTTGCTTTTAGCTTAATAGAGTGTTGGTAATTTCTGAGTAGACCTAGTTTATTCATAAAGACCTCAGTAAATTTGTTGCAAACCTCTGTTCCCCCCACAGACAGGTCCACTAGAAGGACTTGGTCAGGGCTATTGGAGTCTAATTTGATGGCCAGTTCCCTCTGGTGTTTCCACCCCAACAAATTGGATCCTTTCTGTGTGATGTAGATTTTGCCCGCAGTACTCTTCCCTTTAAACCCTATGTTCATGGTTGTCATGCCTAAAAAGGGTATGGGATTTCCATTGAAACCCCCTGGATGTATGTCTGGAGGCTGTATGAAGCTTTCATTAATGTATAGGGTGAGCAAGAATCAGCGAAGTCCGTCACCTCTCTTTTGTCCAAGGTAATAGTGCAAGACGGAAAGTCATTCGTCTTCTCACTATTCTTTAGTTAGAAAATTAGTTTATTTTCTTGAGGAGGTTCTTGTTCTATGGCCATAACAAATTTGGTTTGGTAATACGTACACATCCTGGCCAAGTGTCCCTTCCTCCCGCACTTGTAACAGGTGACCGATCTGGCTTGACACCCTGTAAAATTAGCCAGATGTTAGGGGCTTCCGCACCTATAACATTTGAGTTTGGTGCCCATAGGGTGAATACCTGGACCTTTCCCTTTGTTGTCCTTGGTGATTTCCTGTTTGCTTATAGCATTCACTTCTGCGTTTTTATCTCCGTCCCCTTTCATCGCTACCATACAATCTGCAGTATGCTCAATTCCAACCACTATGTCTATAGCTTGCTTTAGATCAGGATTGGCAACTAACAACTAGGGGTGGGCTCAATTTGCGTAATCGCGTTATGCAAATCTCCGCAAAATGGTAAAAAATCTCTGCGAACTCGCAGAAATTCCGCGTATAGACGGAATTGCTTGTTCGTGATGCTTTTTTCTTGTCCGCAATTGCTGTTTACATGCTCTGGGGGAAATATCTCGCGAACACACATTTTGAGAACGCGAACAAGCAAAACACAGAATTTTGGGCAATTTATCATTCTCTGTGGAACGCAAAATTACCCAAATTCCACAAATTCTGCAAACAGAATGGAATTTACCGCCCAGGCCTTCTAACAACGTCTCTTGCATCTTGGTGTTGTTGGTGCATCTTACCTACTGATCGCTAATAAGGGAATCTTGCAAAGCTTGGAAATCACATGTATTGGCTAAGCCTTTAAGAGCAGCAGTGTACGTTTTGACTTTCTCATTCTTCACCTGTACTCTTGAAAACAAATTGTGCCTCTCTAGCACCACATTGATAGTCTTACCAAAATGCTTTTCAAGTCTGTTAACTGCCGCTAAGTACACATGCTCATCCTCTTCATAGCCCTCCTCTGCTTCTGCTGCAATGTTGTCATATGTCTTACCCCCTTCGATCCCTAGATTGTGGAGCAGGGTATGTAGATTCCGGAGGGCTGAGAATTCCCCCCCCCCAATTACTAGGAGCTAAGACTCCAGGAGCCTAATCCATTGCTTCCATGGTAACTGTGGTTTCCCCACTTCATTGAGGAATGGGAGAGGTTGCGACATGTTTGTACTAGTCATGTCGTTAAGGATCGGGGGCTTACTGGATGATGCTATCTTTTGAAGGCACTCCCTATAGAAGAGCTCTCAATTGAAAGAAAGCTTATTCAAATCAGGTCTGAACAGGAAAGTTATAAACCACTGCACTGCATGTCTGCGTGAGGAAATTGACAACCGTGTAGAACATTGTCCCCTTCAGAAAGATGTAAAACGCTTATCCAACTGTGTAGAAAGCTGTGCCTGTCAGAGTTGGGGAAAAGACAAGCTGGTGGTTACGCCAGAGGAAGATGGGTAACTACAGCACAGCAGCAGGCACACAGATCTGCATTAAGGGATCGTACTGTTACCTCCACAATTTATCGAACTGTGCCTGTCAGTGAGGAAAAGCAGCGCAGGCTGGAGGGAGTACAAGAGTGAGGAAGGGGTTAACTTCAGGCCTCCTCACTGACTTGTCTAAGGAATTCTCCACAAGGAGATCGCCCCACCTCACCACATTAGCGCGCATGCGTGAGAGCAGCAGGGCTGAGAAAGATTTGAGGAAAAGATGATCCCACTTTCCTGACGAAAACTGGTGCCCACGCAGGTCCTTCAGGGAAGAAACCAACCAACATCGGATCTAAGGCACCCCAGAACGGCACAATGGCCGTCCACTGCTCCGCCTCACACTTGTATCCACGGAATCATCCGCTCATGAGGTAACCGTTCCTCGCCGTGATGTGCTTCTCAGGGAACTCCCGGGGTTCCCACATGCCAATGACACTGCTCACCTCCACGTGAACTCTTCTAGCCTCTCTATCTAATGGCTGTAGCTACTCGCAATTCTCACATGTACTGGACCTGAACAAAGATAGCGCTGAAAAGACAATGGTACGCCTAGACACCCACAAACCAGTTCCAGCAGCGCAACGTCCTTGTCAGCCCAGATCTTCTTACACGGCAGCACAGCTAAAAAAACCTCCAAAAGCTATTAAGGATGATGCGATATCTTCATGCCTCACTCATAAAGCTTTCAGTCCTTTCATAGATTGAAAATTCTATGAAACGGCCTCATAGACTCTTCGCAAGCAGCTTAGCAGACATTCATGACAGTAAGAGGAATACTCACTTCATTTATACAAGTATCATAACAGGCTGTCCTGGAGTATGTATTGGGGTGATGGTGGACCGTCCACACATGGTTGTTCGCCGCCAGTTTTGCAAAGCAGAGACGCACACTGTAGTTGTAGAAGTCTTCTTTATTGCGTTTAAACACCGTCACAGGTTCCAGTCTGCTGGAGTCACATGTGGAATGTTCATGCATTGTTGCCTTGCACGTACCAAGGGTAAGGAGGGCAGGGGGGGTGCGGGATTTACCAAGTGTGGATTACAACAGTTACTTTAGTGGGCAGCACAATGGGTGCTGCTGGGCCCCTAGAATTATTTAGTTTGAGACACTGTTATACTCCCCGAGGCACCTTTCTACACTACGTAAGTTTCACATCCATAAAAATGTATATGTCTACTGCTGTCACTGTCGGACAGAAGAACGAGAACATCTTAGAAGAAGGAGGAGCATATTGTTTTCCTGGGGGCAAAATAAGACGCAAAAGAGTGGTAGGAAATTGAATAGTCTGCCAGACAATCATTCAGCCAGAGGTCACAAGAACAGCTGACCTTATTGTTTGACTTTTCAAGGTATGAAAAATGTGCAACCACATATGATCTATGCCATGAGGCACTGGGTAATGTGATTTACGCAATATATCCAATAAGAGTTTAACTTTTAACATTAACATGCTTAGGGCATTTTATGCCACAGTCTATATCGAAGCATGTTATACTTAGGTGGCTTCCATACTACAGCAATGTACTTTTACTTTTATTGACTGTGAATTAAAAAATTTATTATATTGCTGTAATGAAGAGCACAGCCTTTTATGTAGTTTCCAGCTTTATTGCAAGAATATAATCCAATACAGGTGAATGCCAGGGAGCAGCCACTATCCAGCCCCACTCCTCTGCAACTGCCTCTCAATTCTAAAGATGCAACACAAGTATTCTACATAGCATCATAGTATTCTTACCACGAGACACTAGCCTTAAAGGTGCAGACAAATAAGGCAACATAACAATTGCGCATTACTATTTTTAGTTTTTCTGTTGTGCATATTACTATTTGACACTCCATAATGATTGCGATGAAGGTATTTGATATGGTCGATTGTGGTTGCCTGCCTGGAACTTGGGAGAAAAATGTAAGATTGATGTAAGCGGATGTGGCTCTCGAATAGTTTTTGTTTCGCTTTCAACAGTAGGATTTACATAGTCATAGTAATAGGCACAGGGTCAGACTGATTTGCAAATGGCCATGTCCGAACTGGGGTGGCAGAGTGGGCTAAAGAACAGTGATGGATTAAACCCAGATCTGTTGACTGGGTGTGAGTGTTGGATTGGTTCAGATGCTCTGTCCATCACCACCCCCTTTTGTACCGCTTTGTTCACCATACGTTGGCAGGGTAGGTTCAGACGTTAGTCCCTTGCTCACTTTGCCACTGGATTCAAGGAAGCCTGGCTGAAGACAGCTGAAATGCCAGAAACCGGTCCTAGGAAGCATGATCCCGATCCAGGGAAGGCATGGCTTGGCAGTTTGGGCTGGACTGTTCCCATGAGCCACAGGGTCAGACTGATTTGCATATGGCCATGTCTCAACTGGGGTAGCAGAGTGGACTAAAGAACGGTGATGGATTAAACCCAGATCTGTTGACTGGGTGTGACTGTTTGATTGGTTCAGTTGCTCCGTCCATCACCATCCCCTTTGGTACTGCTTTGTTCGCCATAAGTTGGCAGGGTATGCTCAGACGTGTGTCCCTTGTTCACTTTGCCACTGGATTCAAGCAAGCCGGGCTGAAGACGGCTGAAATGCCAGAAACCGGTCCTAGGAAGCTTGATTCCGGTCCAGGCAAGGCATGGCTAGGCAGTTCGGGCTGGACTGTTCCCATGAGGCACATGTTCAGACTGATATGCATATGGCCATGTCTGAACTGGGGTGGCAGAGTGGGCTAATGAACGGTGATGGATTAAACCAAGATCTGTTGACCGGGTGTGAGTGTTTGATTGGGTGGTGATGGGCTGCGTCCATCACCACCCCCATTTGTACTGCCCAGCTACAGCTAGTACCATTTACTAGGGACATACAAGTAAATTAAATGTGCCAATTAGGTGTAATCCATCTTTGTCAAACTCTTGTCACTTGCACATGTCAAAAAATCCTTGTACTTTGTACATTCATCTGTGCTGTTCTTCTCATATCACTCACACTTTTTACCAATCCAATATTGGACAAAACAAATTCAGTCTCTTTATTGTATTCTTCTCACTGACACATTTTGTACTTTTAGTTTAGTTTGAGACACTGTTATACTCCCCGAGGCACCTTTCTACACTACACTAGTTTCCCATCCATAAAAAATTATATGTCTACTGCTGTCACTGTCGGACAGAAGAACGAGAACATCTTAGAAGTAGGAGGAGCACATTGTTTTCCTGGGGGCAAAATAAGAAATAAAGGGAGGTAGGCAACTGAATAGTCTGCCAGACAATCATTCGCTGTTCTCACATGTACTGGACCTCAACAAAGATAGCGCTGAAAAGACAATGGTATGCCTAGACACCCACAAACCAGTTCCAGCAGTGCTACATCCTTGTCAGCCCAGATCTTCTTACACAGCAGCCCAGCTAAAAAAAAAATTCAAAGGCTATTAAGGATGATGCGATATCTTCATGCCTCAGTCATAAAGCTTTCAGTCCTTTCATAGATTGTGAGAGAGCGCAAATTGAGAACAAATAGAAGTGCACCATATTCACAAGCACGTTGCATTAGTTTAGTAAAGATTACATAAGAGTGTCGAATTTATAGAGTGAAAATACATAAGAGTGTTTAATCAAAATAGAATGCATATATCAGTGTGAAAAGCTAATGTAGAAGTGTGTAGAGATGTTAGAATGATGTTGAAATCCCATGTTATGTGGCTGTTGTAGAGGAGAATGTAATGCTGCTAAACGTAGAAATGTGTAGGCCACATGGCAGTTCACAGAGAATGAAAGGTGCTGTTACACTCTCACATGATATGGATTTTTAATGTTGTTGTAATTCAAAGTATTATTGATCATAGAACTGAAATATATGTTTTATAGAAGTGTTTCATATAACCATTGTGTGTAATAAGTTAGAATACTGTTTAGACTAAGAAATTAAAGGTTTACAGAGTGCACAGGCCCGTTTAATGTAATTCTAATAGGCCTGAATAGATAAGGTCATTTCTTTTGATCTGCATGTGTTAGTTAGAGGAATGTCATGTTAAGCATAAATTGCGGAGCCTGCTCGAAGGTTTACGACTTAGAAGATACGGTGGAGGCCGGAATTTGGGGCCCACTGTACAAGTGTCTGTTTGCAGGTGCGAGGAGGTTCCAATCAAGTGAAGTGATGAATAGAGTTTTGTTCAGAGAGCCAGGCACAGGCCTGGAGGAGGCTTCAGGAATTTCCTGGGGGGTACCGTCCTGCCGGAGAAGAGCCTGAGAAGCAAGGTCAACGCTAACGATGGGCCCAGAGGAGTATCAGCATGGAAAATGCCAGAACCAACACCACGTGAGGGGCGTCTCTAAAGGGCGTTTCTATTGTAAATGTGATTTTTGTATTAGAACAGCACCCCTGGGTGGAGTTAAGGCAGATGGTCTGAGGAACCTAAGAGAGCGGATGGGTAGGCAGATAGGATAACTGCGAGACACCGATTCACAACGAAGACTAAGGGAAGTGAGTGATCTTCTTTGGAAGTCACCACGGCTGACACCTTTTTAGGTTAAGATTTTACTAAGTAGGGATGTCACTTAGTCTAGTGTAGGGACAGTCTAATCTGGATTTTCTTCCTTTCTGTAAATGACTCACAAGTTACAGCTTGTGTCTATTCTTGCAACTCTGATGATTTTTGAATTGGTTTTGGTGATATTCTTCTGCCGACTAAGAGCATTTAGAAAATGTATGTTTGTATTGATACCAGTATATCTTTTGAACCTTATTTTGAGATGTTTGTATCTCCAGTTAACTTTGGCTTTATAATAAACTTTTAAAACTTATTCGTAGTAAGTGGTTCTTTAGAGTGGTGTAAGTCCTTAACTGATTGACCTAGTAGTGGATTGCCTTTTACTCTATGACAGGTATCAACGGTTCAGTCGACCTGAGTTGGGATCTAGATTTATAGCCATAGATCAGAAATCCCGCCGTAACAGTTGGTAGCAGAGAAGGATGGTTACCTTCTAGAGGAAGGTGATCTAGACTAGGTTAAGATTACCCCAAGGTCCCTAGAGATCGAGAGATGAGCAGCGGAAGAATCGCCTGCCGAAGAAGGTGCTGACGGTGCGAGAGAAAAGCAGCAGGGTCGGACGAGAGTGAGTATAACAAGGGTCATGCGTTTACAGATTGCGGTGTTTTGTGTTGTATCTGTATTGTAATGTCATGCGGAGTTGAATGACTGTAGTGTGATTGAGAGAGGGTTGTGAGCGCGCGCAACCTGGGTGAAAATCTTAAGTTCGGAGAAGAGCTTAAGTGGTTCGGGTGTATCGAACATCCAGAGTAGTTGTCGACCAGAGTAAAGGGGGTCATGAGGTACCATTGATCGCCCGCAGGACCGAGATAGGGGGAACGCAAGAGTGAGTGTGTGGGTAACGGACGCAGGTCGAAAGTTACCGTGTGTAAGTAACCTATCAGTTAAGGCGATTGTCTGGACGTACACGGAAAGACATTTTGTCAGTTAAGGTGACAATTACAGTTAGACTGTGGGCGTACAGTCAAGGAAAGTGATCGCTTGGTCGGAAGTAATCATTTTTCAGAGTATGAATGGGACGCATGCATGACCGGGAGACGAGCTGAGAAAGGAGGGGAACTGCTGCGAAGGGGAGACGAGTGACGTCAGCGAGAGCCGCGCTGTGATAGGCTTGTTGGTGTGAAGCCGCGCTGTGATAGGCCGGTTGGTGTGACGTCAGCGAGAGCCGCGCTGTGATAGGCCGGTTGGTGTGACGTCAGCGAGAGCCGCGCTGTGATAGGCCGGTTGGTGTGAAGCCGCGCTGTGATAGGCCGGTTAGCGAGAACCGCGCTGGGATTGGTGGATTGTCATCAGGAAGTAAACGAACGCGGAGAAAATAGAAATTTTGTAGATTTTGAACATGAAGTGTTTTAAATGTTTGAGAGCGATCTTTAAGAAAAAAAGAAGAGAATCTTATTACGGGGAAGAGGCACCGCCAGAGGGTACACCAGCTCACTATATGGCAACGAATGTTGGGTTGCATACTATACTGTGGCTTAATACTTGGAGTAAGATTACAGAAGGGAATGAGGAACTGACTTTTCCGAAATACGGAACTTTTAGACTAGAAGTGTTGCATCAGCTGAAAGCAGTTATGTCCTCATTGAGACCTTTGCCTAGACCAACACAGTTTGAGGCCCTTAATGCGTGTATTAGGGCGGCGCACGACAGGAATCAGAACAGACGCCAAGAAAGGGTAAGGCGATCAGTAAGGGCAGTGCAAGATGCCAAATGGGATGCGGAAGCCAAGAAATGGAGGGTACAGACGATTGAAGTGGATAAGTTGTACCCAGTGAGAGAGGTTACAGGAGAAAAGAGACCCATAGAAGAGGATAACGAGAGCGAGTCGGAGGATGGCCTAATAAATAGGTTGTTGATAGATAGACCGCCTCCGGACAATAGGCAGATAGAAGGTACTGAGCCCGCAAGGGAAGATAGGGTTGACATAGAAGGGAATAGGCCACTCCCTATAACGAATTGGGTACCTACCAAAGGTGAGGAAGCACCTCAACATAGCCCTATACAGAGAGTAGTCGGAAGGGTTGTGGTGCAGAAGATGCCAGCAACAGAGAGGGTTGAGTCTTATGGATTGCCAGATGCTCTTCAAGTACCCGTTACAATAGGTCCTATAGTGTCGGTTTATCACCCAGAGAAAGGGAGAGAGGAAGAACAGGTACGGCTAGACAGAGAAAGAGTTGAGATGGAAAGAAGGAATAACACGACAAATGCCTGGAGGCAATTGCCAGGACCGATAACGTGGAGCACCCCATTGGATTCAGCAGTGGATCCCGTAACAGAACAGGGGGGTCAGAGAGGACCGATGGACCTGAGGAGACCACGGCCTAAATCCTATAAAGAGTTGAGGGCTGACTTGAAGGAATGGGATAGGTCCACAGAAGCACCGAGCAACAGGTCAAGAGCAGAAGCTGAATGGGGAAGTCGAGGCAACGGGATATTATCTCACTGTGGGGCTAGCGAAAGCAGTCAGGAGTGGGACGGTAAAAGTCAGGAGAGTAGAGGAGTTACACGTCATATTGACGGTGGAAATGGGCAGGAGCGAAAAGGTAGAAGTACGGAGTGTGGAGAGACGTCTCGTCTCATTCAAAGTGAGGGAGACCAAAGGACACAAGAGTACAGAGATAGGTTTAAGTGCACTCTCCACGCAGCTGATAATAACGTACAGCACTGGAATCATGGGAACATGGGGAACCGCGAAGGATCTTGCCATGCGTCGAGTGATCAGAGATCACAGGCAAATTGCGAAGGCATGGGGAATAGTGGAATGTCTTACCATGCACCTAGAGAAACCAGACAGAATGGGAAATGTGGGACTATGGGAAATAGAGAAGTGTTTCACTATACACCCAGAGAGGATGGAACTGCATGGGACCTGGAGAGATGGGAGCATGGGAGGACTCCCCATAACACGCCTGAGCCCAGACGTAGGACTCAGAGCTGTGATGGGAGAGATGTAAATGGACTCTCTAGATATAGCATACTGAAAGCTGTGATAAAAGCCAAAAGACTCAATGTGACCAGCTTAAAATCTGACCTGGACGAGATAATAGATGGTGCGTTGCCATTAGAAAGGATTGACATGTACGAACAAGATGAGCTGCTGTTTATAGCAAAGGATATTACTCGAAAGGCAAGAGCAACTCATGAGAAACTGTCAGAACTGGCAGACAAGTATATGGTAGATTTGTCCAGAACAAAGGCATTGCAGGGAAACCATAGGTTGCATTATTCAGATCAGGACTTAGAAGAGAGGAGGACAACTGGATTAAAAACACACATAAAGGAACTGATCACAGGAATAAGAGCATGGAGAGATCTGGACAAATGGGAAGAGAGGTGGTCCAAAAAGGGAACTGTTAGGCGGAGCGCGAATGTGATGTCTCCGGAGGGAAGGCTACTGCAGATGGAGGCATTCCCTTTGCGAGAAATAGCGAATGGGAGTTATGTACACGTGCCCTGGAGTAGGGGAGATTTGGCTGCATTTACCAACTCATTTCCGAAGTTAAGGGAAAATCCCGTAGAGTGGTACAAGCAGGTAGAGAGGTTTGTCAAGATTTCAAAAGTATTGTGGATCGATTTGAACACCTTATTCGACATTGTGGTCCCAGGAGACTTGTGGATAGCATGCAAGGTTAGTGTCGAATGGCCAACTGCAGAACCAGAAAGGGATGCTCGTACTAATGGACCATCAGAAAGAGTAATGTTAAAATATGAAAAGGTGATGACATGGCTGAAGGAGAAGGTGCCACCACAAGATATAGATTGGGTAAAAATAGACCGAACAAGACAGGAACCCAAGGAGACAGTTCATGAATTTTATGAGCGATTGCTGAAAACGTTCAAACAATACAGTGGATTAGATGTAATGGATCCCAAAGATATAGGACAGTTTGTATCGAAGTTCGTTTTGGGGTTGAGACCTGATATTTGTTTGATGATTCAGCAACATTTAATTTGTTTGCAAAACAAACCATTGGATGAAATTTTGAGATACGCAAGGTATTGCAGTGATGAAATAGATTCCAAAGCAAAGAAACTAAAGGAGAAACTGATGATGGTGCAGATGCAGTCGGCTGGAAAGGGTGGACAGCAGCAACAGGGAACAGGGACGATGGGAAGGAAATCAAATAGTCAGAATAAGGACAACGAGGAAAACCCGAGACCTAGAATAGACGTTGCTACATTGAAAAAAACGACAAAGTGTCACCAGTGTCACCAGGTGGGACATTGGAAACGCGAGTGTCCCTATAACCCTGAAAACGGAGGCCTAGAAGTAGAGGAGGAGGAAGTTCAAGAAGTTTCAGTTCAAGGGGTGACCGTGCCAAAGAGTAAGGTGGCCAAAGGGGGGACTTCGGCTCCACGAGCTCAGTTCCCGCAGCCACCAAAGATTACGACAGGGGGAAAGATCTATAGACAAATGCCTCTTTTTATAGACGAAGAAGAGTGTTACTACGTTGATCCATTGACGGGACGACGTGTAAGTAGAGAGGAGGACTGTACCCTCGGGGCAGTTCTAGAGGTGGATCAAAGAGGACCGTTTGTTGAGGCTGAAGTGGCAGGGTGTCCTACAACATTCTTAGTAGATACCGGAGCTACCCGATCAACTTTGAGATCGGCAGTGGTTCCAGATCTACCAATGTCGGGGGAAACAATTCAAGTGGTAGGAGTCGCAAATAGGAGAATGACTAACCCTTTGACGGAACCAGTGCTAGTGAGAATAGGAAACTACACCGATGAACATCAGTTTGTAGTATGTGATTCTAGTCCTGTGTGTCTGTTAGGAAGAGACTTATTGTGCAAACTGAACTGCACAATATACTGCGCACCTCAGGGAGTGGAGGTAGAGACTACAGACGAGGATGCTACCTTTAAAGTTGCAAATTCGAGAGTATGCGTAGAACTGTATCCTAACCTGACTGTGGAGGAGCTTCCTTGGGACTTACGAGATACAGTGTCATCAGAGGTATGGGATTATACTGGAGAAGAGATAGGATTGATCAAAGGAGTAGAACCAGTGAAGATCATGGTAAAACCAAATGTTGAATATCCAAGAACGCCTCAATACAAATTGACCCCGGAGACGATTGCAGGAATGAAACCCGTAATCGACTCTATGACTCAACAGGGAATACTGAAGGAAATCGTGGGTAGTCCATGCAACTCCCCGATTATGGGTTTGCAGAAACCTAGTGGGAAATTTAGAATAGTACAAGATCTTCGAAGGATTAATAACATAGTTGTTTCATGTTGTCCAGTGGTACCGAATCCATCAGCGATATTGTTTCAGATACCATTCCAAGCTGAGTGGTTCACAGTGATAGATCTTTGTCAGGCTTTCTTTTCAATTACATTAGATAAGGAGAGCCAGTTTCTTTTCGCTTTTAAGCTGGAAGATCGTGTCCTAACATGGTGTTGTATCCCACAGGGGTATACAGAAAGCCCATCAATTTTCAACCAGCTATTGAAGAAAAATCTTGAGAGTCTAGTACTGCCCCGGAACTCGGTTCTGGTCCAGTACATAGACTACCTACTTGTTGCGTCAGGAACGGAAAATACTTGTAAGATAGATACCATCGCCTTGCTGAACCATTTAGCTGAAAATGGGCATAAGGTATCTCCGCGCAAATTGCAGTACTGTCAGACAGAAGTACAGTACTTGGGTCACCGGATAGAAAAAGGAAAGCGCAAGGTGTCACCAGATAGGATAGAGGCGATAATGAAGATGAACTCGCCTACGACACAGAGAGAAGTCAGGATGTTCCTAGGAATGGTTGGTTATTGCCATCAGTGGATAGCTAACTTCTCCCTGAAAGCAAAACCCTTACAAAAACTGACGCACAAGGAGGTGAGTGATCCAGTACCATGGGACAAGGATTGTTTGATGTCGTTCCTACAGCTGAGAGAGGACGTGTGCCGTGCTCCAGCTTTGGGGATGCCTGATTACGAAAAACCATTTTCACTTTACTGCTGCGAAAGAGAGGGTTGTGCTTTGTCAGTTTTAGTACAAACTCATGGAAATGCCCGTAGACCAGTTGCATACTTTTCGGCTACTTTAGATCCGGTAGCCGCAGCGTTGCCCGGATGTCTCAAATCCGTTGCTGCAACAGGTGTCAGCATTGAAAGGTGTGAAAATATAGTAATGGGACACCAATTAGTGGTGTATGTACCTCATTCTGTAGAACTGTTAATGACCAGGACCAAGACACAGCACTTAACCAATAATAGGCTCACGCGCTACGAGCAAGTTATTCTTGCTGAGGAGAACGTGACCCTTAAGAGGTGCTCTGTTTTGAATCCTGCTACATTGATGCCACTTTCTAATGATATAGAAGGCGAAGAATGTGAAGATCACGATTGCCTTGATGTGACTGAACTATGCACCAAGCCAAGACCAGATATTGTGGATGAGCCGTTGACTGACCCTGATGAAATTTTCTTTGTTGATGGCTCATGTTTAAGAGACGATACTGGTCAGTTGAGAGCAGCTTATGCTGTTTGCACCATTACTGGAGTTGTGGAAGCCGCTTGCCTGGAAGGAGTACACTCCGCTCAGTTAGCCGAAATCATTGCATTGACACGTGTCTGTTTAGCAGGTAGCAAAATTAGAGTCACCATTTATACCGATAGCCAATATGGTTTCGGTGTAGTTCATGATTTTGGGCAATTGAGGTCTCAGAGAGGTTACATGGCCTCCTCTGGTTGGCCTATTCGAAATGGAGAATGTGTGCGACTGTTGTTAGAAGCATTACAAGGTCCAGCAGCAATTGCGATCGTTAAATGTGTAGCCCACACCAAAAATACTGATTTTGTGTCGCAAGGTAATCGATATGCAGACGAAGTTGCTCGATATTGCGCGGAGCAAGGATATTCTTTCACGGAAGTGGAAGTAGGTGGGACTCAGGAAAAGACAGAGTTAAACATGATGCTAGAAACAGTTGATACTTGGGAGGATTTAAAAGACATGCAAGAGAACACACCTGATTCTGAGAAAAAGGCATGGGAAACAGCAGGTTGTGTGAAAAGTGAGATGGATTTGTGGGTTTCAGCAGATGGACGGGCAGTATTACCTGAGGAATTAGTGAGTCCAATGGCACGACAGATACATGGTCCAGTACACTTAGGAAGAGATGCCATGCTGAGGTTATTTAGGCAGACTTGGTATAATCCGAAGATTAGGATTGCAGCAGAAGCAGTGTGTCAAAGATGTGTCACATGTCAGCAATTGAATGTAGGGAAAAGAACACCAGTTACAATGAGTCACATTGGGAGGTCTGGGGGGCCTTTCAACCGAATGCAATTAGATTTTATTGAGATGCCAAAATTCAACCGCCTCAGGTATGTTCTGGTGGTTGTATGCATATTTTCCAGATGGGTCGAAGCATACCCTACACGCAGGTGCAATACACTCACAGTAGCAAAGTTGTTGCTTAGAGAGTTGATCCCGCGCTTTGGGGTGCCGACCTCCTTCGAATCGGACAGAGGAACTCATTTCAACAGTGAAGTTGTGAAGATGCTTTGCTCTGCATTAAACATTGATCAGAAGTTACACTGTAGCTATCGACCAGAGGCTTCAGGTATTGTGGAGCAGATAAACGTAACTCTAAAGTCCCGAATAGCCAAAGTATGTTCATCAACGTCCTTAAGCTGGCCTGATGCTCTGCCCTTGGTACTCATGAGTATGCGTAGCACACCAGACAGGAGGACAGGTCTCTCTCCGCATGAGGTTTTAATGGGGAGGGCAATGAGACTTCCGTCTGTTCCAACTACAGCTTTGTTGAATATTACAGATGACCTGATCCTGGATTACTGCAAGGGACTTTCTGATGTCATTCATTCTGTGTCTCTTCAGGTGCAGGCTGCTGAAGTTCCATCTTCAAGAGACCTATGTCACAACTTGTGCCCTGGTGATTGGGTGCTTGTGAAAAAACACGTCCGGATGAACTGCCTAGATGTGCGTTGGAAGGGGCCCTACCAAATTATCCTGACAACGAATACTGCTGTAAAGTGTGGAGGGCTGCCAAGCTGGATTCATGCTTCCCATACTCGAAGAGTTCCAGCACCCTTAGAAGAAACAGCTCCTCTCACAGATGAAAATCCAGCTGTGGACGGCGAACCACTAGAGGGGATCAGTCAAGCTGTGGGGGTGTCGAAAGAAGTTGGGAGTGCTACAGATCCAGCAGAAGAAAGACAGGACGACAGTAAAACTGAAGTTGCCACCGAAGGAGAAAGTTGCTGTGAATACGGCTCAGATGCGGCTCAAGACAAGAGTGATCAAGAACCGAGTGTGAGGACAAGAAATAGGAGAACAAGGCGTGGAGAAGCTAGTTGGCCTGAAAGAAAGAAGGGGCCGAGCTTGAAGCCAACTCCAGAGAGAACTCTTGCTCCTATATCTGAAGACTCGGATTTGGACGAAGGTGCACGAAGACAGGAACAGGAAGGTCCGAGAATATTGAGGAGGGTGCGAGTGCCCTGCAGAAGATTCGCTACTCCTGAGTGGACCTACCTAGCTGCAGATGTCCAGTGCACGGAGATCCGGGAGGGTGAGGGAAGTGACAGTGACCAGTACTGATCCAATCATAACATTGGAAGTAGTGTTGTTGGTACCAGGAGTGGAGGTCGAAGGGTTGCTGACACTCACTATCCCCAATCCTCCTTATCTGAGCAGGATAAGAGAACTGGTTTTAAACAGAATAGAATTTCCGACTTTTTGTTCAACGATGCCAACACTCGAGGAGATCATTCTTCGTTTAGAAATATTAGAATACGTGATTAGAGCCGCTGGAACACGTATGATTCCAGATTCCTAAAGACTTTGTAAATAAACAGATTGAAAGATAACCTAGCGCCAAGTGGAAGAAGAAGAAATTTAGGGACTTCCCATTTAGTGGACGGAGAAGGGCTAGGGTTGTCTGTTGCTAAAGAACTCAAAGACTGATCTTGCAGAAGGGATTATCAGCTTCCAGGTGTGGTTCGGAAAGGCTGAACAAGCAAAGAAAAGAGACTTTGTGTTGTGAAAGAAAATCAGAACTACACTGTCTTGAGATCATGGAGGCTGGCAACCCAAACCGCAAGACAAAATGCATAGTAGGCACACTTTTAGTGGGAGTAATTTTTCTTATAGTTTTAGTAGTTACTATATCATGTGTAGTGGGACATGAAAATGAGAGGCAATAAAGGAAGCAAAAATTGTATCGACACAGAAACCTACTACTGCTGGTCAAAGGGGGGACAATACAGAGAGAGATAAAGCTTTACTAGCAGCAGAGACTCGTAGGTTGCACGTGGATGAATCACAGGGAAATTTCAAATCAAATGCATATGCTAAGTTGCTTTATGAATATATTGATGCTATGGAGGCAAAGGATTGCTATGTGTGTATGCAATTGCCAGCCTCTGTAGACAAAGGTATTAGATATCATCATCTTCCATTGACTTATGGAATCACATGTAGCTTGTTGCTTAGTATATTTTATGAACGTGATGGTTTTGAGTATTATTTTTCAAATTTTGATGCTGTTTTACCAGAAGTTCCAAACTACAAGCACATGAACAAGTGGGATTATTATAAGAGTGAAGATAGATTAAAGAAATTTTTCATTCCTTGGAAAACGTTGGATACTTCACATGCCCGAAGAAATAATTTGACTTGTAAAGTGTCAGAAATTGAGAAAAGGTTTATAGGACAGGTGGATGATCGGTATAGGAGACAGAAGATCTTAAAGGCTTCAGGCCAATGGAAAACAGATTGGACCGAGGAAGAAAGGTCACACAAAAGAAAGGGTAGTAATGGTCCAATAGCTTTAGATCGAGAGCAAAAAGGGAAACTGTGTATATATAGGGGTAAAACCTATGATGAAAATGTGTTTGTGGGAGAAGTAAATTGTGAACATGCTTTCCAATTAGAATATTATACAAAGGATTTCTTGAAGGGAATGCAGGTGATCCCGAATGTATATTTTGTTTGTGGAAGAAATGCATACGTGAAACTACCGGATAATTGGTATGGATCATGTTATTTAGCAATTGTCTTCCCCAAAATATACCATGCTAAGGATCTAGAAATTATAGAGGGAGGAACTCAAGCTAGAGGAAGAAGGGATGTAAGCAATGTTGGTAGTTGGAGACGTATTTGGTGCTATGTTTCCTCTTTTAGGGATAGTACTGAATGATGTCAAGATTAGAAGATTGGCAACAGTTGTAGATAGGTTGTCCGCCAGTACTGCTAGATCATTAATGCTGGTGGAGGGAGAAATGCAATCGATAAGGGCAATGGTTCTTCAGAACCGACTTGCTCTAGACGTTCTGTTAGCCATAGAGGGAGGAGTCTGTAAGGCTTTGAAGGTTCAGGAATGTTGTACTTACATTCCAGACAATTCAAAACCTCTAGAAAAGTATATACGGAACATCACTGAAATTCATCATGAGATTGAAGATTTGACACAGGTAAATGTGTGGGAAAAAGTAGGTCATGGAATGGGTAAAGTTGGAGGTTGGTTTGCCAACCTAGGAAAGGGTTTCATTTGGTACATACTGAAACCTCACAAAGAAAATGGATGGGGCTTGCACTGCTGTTTGATTACTGGAAATTATTCCGATTTTTATGGTCTGTGGCGTGCTTTGGAGGTATCGCTGTCTGTACTTTTCAGCGTAATTGGTTACAAAGTCTATTGCAGAGCTGCCCCGCCCAGGGGTAGTCTCCTCTAAGCACTGCTTCAAGAACAAGTCTTTATGCACTTGTTACTTTTAATGAGGTTTTTGAAAACACAAATGTATATTCAAAGTTTTTTGTAAACGTAGTCTCCTTAACAACACATTAAAACCATGGTTGTAAGTGCTTCAAAACATTTCATCAATAAGCGTTTGCACTTGGTTTTGTATTCCCAATGCATTTCGGGCTTTCGTGTAGCCCTTCCTCAGGGGATAACTCTACAAGAAGAAAAAAGACATGAAAGGCTGTCAGCCTTATATGTGTAGACGGTAAGCTTAGGGTACATGCACATATAAATGGAGATTTATCATCAATATCACAGTGTGCCAGGTCTGAATAGCGTGAGTGCCTGCTTTAGAAACGAGAAAGTGCCATGTGGGAGATTTATGCAATTAAATGCCGACGTGCCTAAAACAACTGTAATTGTACTAATGCTAAATAAAGTGCGTGTATCCTCTCCTGGGTGTGGATCGTGGTTCCTATTGAGTGAACTAAGCAGCGGAAGAAAATGTTCATGCTCGTGAAAGCATGCAGTGCTTGTGGACATGCTGGATGAATGATCGAGAAAGTAAAAACTCACGGTCGTCGTTATGGTAACATTCGCGTTCCTGCTACAAACATGTGCAGTGCGTTACAATTGGTTGCACACACCGTATAAAGTTAAAATAGAGTGTCGGTCCGAGACGGTACTTACTGAGGTGTGTTGTGATTCAGCTTGATTCCGTGTGAGTGCTCATCCATGCGTGTTACTCGGTGAAGTGAGGACGTCCCGCGTCAGTGTTAGTGTTGCTCAGAGACATCCAAGAAGGACTAACCCCACGTTAGCGGGCGCCATCTTGGAGTGGTTAAAGGTGCTATGATGTTAAAAAACGGTGATAAACGAACGTGAAGCGTGATAAATAAGTGACAAGGCACATAGTTGTGTGACATAAGAAAACATCAGAATGCAACGAAAATACAACTAAAAAATAACATGAATAAACAATATGGTAATATTATGCTCCCACTAGAGTGGTCAAAGATGGTCCGCTCTAAGACACTGTGCGTGAACAATGTTGCGTTTTCAAAAGTCACAGTCATAGGTAGCATAGGAATTCCATCCTATCGTTCAACCCGTTCGGTTGCATCGTCGCCATGTAGCGAATCCAGTAATTCTCCCGCTTGAGGAGTGTGTTCTTGTTGTGCCTTGTAGATTTAATCTGTTCCAAGATCAAAAATTTCAACTGTGCCACTGAATGTTTTTTCTCTAAAAAGTGCGCAGCCACGGTGGATCTCACGTTTTTAGTCCGAATGTTGCTCTTGTGCTCAAGGATACGTATGCGTATTTGTCTCTCTGTGTGACCTATGTAGCAAGAGCCACAAGGACATTTCAGCATGTAAATGACGTTTGTGGAGTTGCATGTTGCGTTGACTTTTAATTTAACTTTGTGGCCTTTCATCGGATGGTTGGTAAAGTTCTCTTGGATGACATTGTTGCAATTGCTGCAGTTGTAGTACGGCACGAGTCCCTTATAGGTTTGCGTGGTGGTTTGGTTATTGGGCTTGGTGAGGATTTCTTTAAGGTTTCGACCTCTGGTATAAGCAAAGATCGGAGTTTGTGCGAAAATGTTCTGAAAATCTGGTTCTGTGCTCAGTAGGGGCCAATGTTTTAGAATCATCTTGCGAAATTGATTGCTGGTGACAGTGTATTTGGACACTACCACCATGCGGGTGTCTCTTGTTTTCGGTTTGGTACTTAGCAGATTGCTCCGATTGGCTTTCTTGCAGCGGGCTACTGCCTTGTCCAGTATCTCTTGTGGGTACCCACGTGTCTTAAACCTTTGTACCATTCGTTTTTGTTGTCTATCGCTTTCAGTGTTAGAAGACACTATGCGCTTAACTCGCAAGAGTTGAGAGTATGGTAAGTTGGATTTGAGGTTGGGACGGTGAAAACTCTTGTAATGCAGTATAGAGTTGCGGTCTGTGGGTTTACGGAAAATAGTGGTAGATAGTGTGCCGTCTTGTCTCTGTATTTCCACATCCAAAAAATGGATGCATTCTTTGTCATAGTTCCAAGTAAATTGTATCCTGTCATTGATGGTATTCCAATGTTCTGCATAATAGCCCAATAACCAAACCACCACGCAAACCTATATGGGACTCGTGCCGTGCTACAACTGCAGCAATTGCAACAATGTCATCCAAGGGAACTTTACCAACCATCCGATGAAAGGCCACAAAGTTAAATTAAAAGTCAACGCAACATGCAACTCCACAAACGTCATTTACATGCTGAAATGTCCTTGTGGCTCTTGCTACATAGGTCACACAGAGAGACAAATACGCATACGTATCCTTGAGCACAAGAGCAACATTCGGACTAAAAACGTGAGATCCACCGTGGCTGCGCACTTTTTAGAGAAAAAACATTCAGTGGCACAGTTGAAATTTTTGATCTTGGAACAGATTAAATCTACAAGGCACAACAAGAACACACTCCTCAAGCGGGAGAATTACTGGATTCGCTACATGGCGACGATGCAACCGAACGGGTTGAACGATAGGATGGAATTCCTATGCTACCTATGACTGTGACTTTTGAAAACGCAACATTGTTCACGCACAGTGTCTTAGAGCGGACCATCTTTGACCACTCTAGTGGGAGCATAATATTACCATATTGTTTATTCATGTTATTTTTTAGTTGTATTTTCGTTGCATTCTGATGTTTTCTTATGTCACACAACTATGTGCCTTGTCACTTATTTATCACGCTTCACGTTCGTTTATCACCGTTTTTTAACATCATAGCACCTTTAACCACTCCAAGATGGCGCCCGCTAACGTGGGGTTAGTCCTTCTTGGATGTCTCTGAGCAACACTAACACTGACGCGGGACGTCCTCACTTCACCGAGTAACACGCATGGATGAGCACTCACACGGAATCTAGCTGAATCACAACACACCTCAGTAAGTACCGTCTTGGACCGACACTCTATTTTAACTTTATACGGTGTGTGCAACCAATTGTAACGCACTGCACATGTTTGTAGCAGGAACGCGAATGTTACCAAAACGACGACCGTGAGTTTTTACTTTCTCGATCATTCATCCAGCATGTCCACAAGCACTGCATGCTTTCACGAGCATGATTATTTTCTTCCGCTGCTTAGTTCACTCAATAGGAACCACGATCCACACCCAGGAGAGGATACACACACTTTATTTAGCATTAGTACAATTACAGTTGTTTTAGGCACGTCGGCATTTAATTGCATAAATCTCCCACATGGCACTTTCTCGTTTCTAAAGCAGGCACTCACGCTATTCAGACCTGGCACACTGTGATATTGATGGTAAATCTCCATTTATATGTGCATGTACCCTAAGCTTACCGTCTACACATATAAGGCTGACAGCCTTTCATGTCTTTTTTCTTCTTGTAGAGTTATTCCCTGAGGAAGGGCTACACGAAAGCCCGAAATGCATTGGGAATACTAAACCAAGTGCAAACGCTTATTGATGAAATGTTTTGAAGCACTTACAGCCATGGATTTAATGTGTTGTTAAAGAGACTACGTTTACAAAAAACTTTGAATATACATTTGTGTTTTCAAAAACCGCATTAAAAGTAACAAGTGCATAAAGACTCGTTCTTGAAGCAGTGCTTAGAGGAGACTACCCCTGGGCGGGGCAGCTCTGCAATAGACATACTGAAACCTATCATCATAATAGTGATTTGTATAATCACCTTGTGGGGATTGGTGCAGCTGTACCAATGGTATAGATCAAATAGGTTGCAGAGATCCATGAGAGAGCAGGAGAGGAGATTAGCTGTGATGCAGGATAATCAGTACAGGAGTCTGAGGGCTCTAGAGATGATGAAACGAGAGAGTACTGCAACGAGTTCCGTTTGATTCAGTTCATACCTCAGGGATGGTGTTGTGATGGTGATGACTACTAAAAGTCATCAAAGGGGGGAACTGAGAGAGCGCAAATTGAGAAAAAATAGAAGTGCACCATATTTACAAGCACGTTGCATTAGTTTAGTAAAGATTACATAAGAGTGTCGAATTTATAGAGTGAAAATACATAAAAGTGTTTTATCAAAATAGAATGCATATATCAGTGTGAAAAGCTAATGTAGAAGTGTGTAGAGATGTTAGAATGATGTTGAAATCCCATGTTATGTGGCTGTTGTAGAGGAGAATGTAATGCTGCTAAATGTAGAAATGTGTAGGCCACATGGCAGTTCACAGAGAATGAAAGGTGCTGTTACACTCTCACATGATATGGATTTTTAATGTTGTTGTAATTCAAAGTATTATTGATCATAGAACTGAAATATATGTTTTATAGAAGTGTTTCATATAACCATTGTGTGTAATAAGTTAGAATACTGTTTAGACTAAGAAATTAAAGGTTTACAGAGTGCACAAGCCCCTTTCATGTAATTCTAATAGGCCTGAATAGATAAGGTCATTTCTTTTGATCTGCATGTGTTAGTTAGAGGAATGTCATGTTAAGCATAAATTGCGGAGCCTGCTCAAACGTTTACGACTTAGAAGATACGGTGGAGGCCGGAATTTGGGGCCCACTGTACAAGTGTCTGTTTGCAGGTGCGAGGAGGTTCCAATCAAGAGAAGTGATGAATAGAGTTTTGTTCAGAGAGCCAGGCACAGGCCTGGAGGAGGCTTCAGGAATTTCCTGGGGGGTACCGTCCTGCCGGAGAAGAGCCTGAGAAGCAAGGTCAACGCTAACGATGGGCCCAGAGGAGTATCAGCATGGAAAATGCCAGAACCAACACCACGTGAGGGGCGTCTCTAAAGGGCGTTTCTATTGTAAATGTGATTTTTGTATTAGGGACAGCACCCCTGGGTGGAGTTAAGGCAGATGGTCTGAGGAACCTAAGAGAGCGGATGGGTAGGCAGATAGGATAACTGCGAGACACCGATTCACAACGAAGACTAAGGGAAGTGAGTGATCTTCTTTGGAAGTCACCACGGCTGACACCTTTTTAGGTTAAGATTTTACTAAGTAGGGATGTCACTTAGTCTAGTGTAGGGACAGTCTAATCTGGATTTTCTTCCTTTCTGTAAATGACTCACAAGTTACAGCTTGTGTCTGTTCTTGCAACTCTGATGATTTTTTAATTGGTTTTGGTGATATTCTTCTGCCGACTAAGAGCATTTAGAAAATTTATGTTTGTATTAATACCAGTATATCTTTTGAACCTTATTTTGAGATGTTTGTATCTCCAGTTAACTTTGGCTTTAAAATAAACTTTTAAAACTTATTCGTAGTAAGTGGTTTTTTAGAGTGGTGTAAGTCCTTAACTGATTGACCTAGTAGTGGATTGCCTTTTACTCTATGACCGGTATCAACGGTTCAGTCGACCTGAGTTGGGATCTAGATTTATAGCCATAGATCAGAAATCCCGCCGTAACAATTGAAAATGCCATGAAACGGCCTCATAGACTCTTTGCAAGCAGCTTAGCAGACATTCATGACAGAAAGAGGAATACTCACTTAATTTATTGAAGTATCATAACAGGCTGTCCTGGAGTATGTATTCGGGTGATGGTTGACCGTCCCCACATGGTTGTTCGCTGCCAGTTTTGCAAAGCAGAGACGCACACTGTAGTTGTAGAAGTCTTCTTTATTGCGCCTAAACACCGTCACAGGTTCCAGTCAGCTGGAGTCACCTGTGGAATGCTCATGCATTCTTGCCTTGCACGTACCAAGGGTAAGGAGGGCAGGGAGGGAGCGGGATTTACCAAGTGTGGATTACAACAGTTACTTTAGTGGGCAGCACAATGGGTGCTGCTGGGCCCCTAGAATTATTTAGTTCACAGGCCCCAGCTACAGCAAGTACCATTTACTAGGGACTTACAAGTAAATTAAATGTGGCAATTAGGTGTAATCCATCTTTGTCAAACTCTTGTCACTTGTACATGTCAAAAAATCCTTATACTTTGTATATTCATCTGTGCTGTTCTTCTCATATCAGTCCCACTTTTTACCAATCCGTTATTGGACAAAACGAATTCTGTCTCTTTATTGTACTCTTCTCACTGACACATTTTGTACTTTTAGTTTAGTTTGAGACACTGTTATACTCCCCGAGGCCCCTTTCTACACTACTTTAGTTTCCCATCCATAAACAATTATATGTCTACTGCTGTCACTGTCGGACAGAAGAACGAGAACATCTTAGAAGTAGGAGGAGCACATTGTTTTCCTGGGGGCACAATAAGAAGCAAAGGGTGGTAGGAAACTGAATAGTCTGCCAGACAATCATTCAGCCAGAGGCCACAAGAACAGCTGACACGATTGTTTGACTTTTCTAGGTATGAAAAATGTGCAACCACATATGAGCTATGCCATGAGGCACTGGGTAATGTGATATACGCACGACATCCAATAAGAGTTTAACTTTTAACATTAACATGCTTAGGGCATTTTATGACACAGTCTATATCGAAGCATGTTTAACTTAGGTGGCTTCCATACTACAGCAATGTACTTTTACTTTTATTGCCTATGGACTAAAACATGCATTATATTGCGCATTACTATTTTTAGTTTTTCTGTTGTGCATATTACTATTTGACACTCCATAATGATTGCGATGAAGTTATTTGATATGGTCGATTGTGGTTGCCTGCCTGGAACTTGGGAGAAAAATGGAAGATTAATTTAAGCGGATGTGGCTCTCGAATAGTTTTTGTTTCTCTTTCAACAGTAGGATTTACATAGTCGTAGGAATAGATGAACAAAGCATGCACAAGAAGTCGGTAGTCTGAAGGTTCAAGGATGGGTATTCGGTTTTCAGCGAAAGAAGAGCAATTCTGTAGGACTTCACTGCATTTTCTATGTGAAGTGGCATAGGTAGGCAACTCCTAACAAATAATGTACCTAAGGGAGCCGAGGACACATTGATCCCGATGTGTTCATTTGAGCCTTTTACTCTATATGGATCCTCTTGATTAGTAATGTTATACAAGGTATGGCAAATTGATGTTATTTTTGACTCTTCTACAGTGCATTGTGATGGGATGGCATTCATGCTCCAACTGGAAACAACAATCAGACACTAGTAAAAAGGCTCAAATAACAATCTGCAAATGCAGCTAAAGTCAAATTGTGGGCATGATTATATCGCAGCAGCCTATCCTACTGTAAAAGCCGACTTCCTAGCATGCGGCCAACATATAAAATACCAGAGGTACACCATAGCCAGTGTAGCTCAGATGATATCAACCTATATTCCCTACATATTGTATGCGATTTGTGAAAGAAACAAGCGCAATCAGGTGAAGGTTTTAAACCATCAATGTCACCTAGGGCCTCATGTAGGTAAATAGTATTTACCGATTCGTAAATACCGAATTTTACCGATTCGGTATTTACGAATCAGTAAATGCTATGTAGCTAAAAATGCGGTAAAAATTACCAAATCGTTAAGATTCGGTATTTACCGAATCGGTATTTACCGATTCGGTAATTGCCATTCATTCCTATGGGTCTAGAGGCCACAAGTAATTCGGTAATTGCCATTCATTCCTATGGGCCTAGAGGCCCATAGGAATGAATGTCAATTACCGAATCGGTAAATACCGATTCAGTAAAAGGGGGAAAACATTGAAGGGTGGCAGGGTGTCACTTTGACACCCTGTTGCACCCCACAATTGTTTATGGGTGCACATGTTGCAGATGTATGTCTGCAACATGGCACTGAAGCAATTTGCATTAAATTGCTTTTTTTTCGTTATTTACCACCAACTTATAGTTGGTGGTAAATAACCAATCCTAACATGGGATACGCACTCATTTAAGTGCTCCCTACATTAGGAATTCGGTAATTTACCGAATCAGTATTTAAGAAATCGGTAATTTACTGATTCCTTAAATTACCGATTCGGTAAATTACCGAATACCTTAATTTTGCCCCCCCTACATAAGAAAAGCCCATTACCGGTCTGTAACTGCCGAAATTTCTTAATTTCGGATGTTACCGACCGGTAATTAGTCACCTACATCTGGCCCGAGATGAAGTATTCTCTCATTACTTCTTCATCTGCAATCAAGGTCTCAATGCGGTTTGCAGACACAAAAAAGAAACTCAGAATGTGCTACATTTTATCATCGGAGCAATGGCATGTAGATTGTTAATGGGTTGGAGTGCGAATTAAAGCTCCTGTGGTTTGCTGCTTCCCGAGTTTCCAACTAACTCTACAAGTGATTGGATAAAAAGATTAGCAACAGGGTTTGTACAAAATGAGATGTGTTTTTCAACAAAAGTGTTTTCAATCAGGCAGGTAGAGGTAATTTTGCACCAAGGTGAAATGGTAAGTTGTATACTTTTGCATCCAGCACTTCAATCACTGCTATTATTATAATTTGTAACACCGCAACATGTACAATCAAGGCTTCGAAACAGAATGTGGTACCTGCCAACAACCCATTTATTAATGAAAAGTCACCAAGAAATGTTGTTAAAAGAAGGCCCAGACACCGGGATGCCTTGTATTTATTTAAAAGTCACAAACAAAGCAATTTCCTCATTTTTCGAATTGGTATAGCTTGGCCTTACCATTTGAACAGTCAGGAAATTGCTTGGTTAAACTTCATATCTGTCGTTCCTCTTGTTGAATTCTATTGATGTTTCCCATGTTTCGAAATTGATGTTTGGCTATTGTTTTTAATTCGCAGTTTTAAGTTGTGTTTTGACTTTTAATTGTTTTCATACAGCTAAATACTTTGCATTTTTTCTTTAGGTTATGCCTGTCTGCTCTGTACCAAGGGTTGATCTTAGACTTTATTGAACTGGTATGATGGACCTGACAAGAGTTTGGACTTATTTAATGAAAATTACTCGCATCCTCTACAACTAATAACCCATATTCTTACAAATAGATAATAATACAAACAATATGAGCTTAAAATCCAGGGACTTCCACATTCATCTACTCCTACTTTTTTTTAAAAACTGCAAACAGTGCAAGCAACATTTTTATCCTAGACCATTAACAGCAGCGTAGGCAGATCATGGTACCAGGGAGGCAAACTGTTCATGAGGTGACAGTGGCTGCGACCATGTCTCTATAAACGTATGCATATTTTTTTGGTACATATGATCATTAAGCATGACACAGCAATATGGCCAAACTCACACAGCCTGCGAACCAAGCTCATGCTACAGAAAGCACACTAATCATTTTCAAAGTAGTTTGGTACCTTGTTAAGGATTTTAAGCACCATATAAATGCAAACACTGCACACCCTATGTATATATATATATATATATACATATATATATATATATATATATTACCTACTGGCGGTCGCCAGTAGGTATATATAGTTAGGATTTTTTCTCTATGGGATTTTTGAAAATTCTATGTCTAATAACTTTGGCGTTTGTGGACGGAATTGGCTGAAATTTTCAGGAAAATGGCACATTTTGTTTCTGAGCAGCCCTTGAAAATTTGGGGGGGTTCGTCAAGGGGGGGCCGAGAAAAAAGGGGGGTCCCAAAACGTGTTTTTAACATTGAGTTTTCCATAGGGCGGTTGGCCTCACTTTTAGCCCGAACGGCTGAATGGATTTGCACGAAACTTGGCAAAATTGTAGGGACTGGTAGCCCGATGTGCCTTTTGTAGGTCTCAATATATGTGCTCCAGTGGATTTTGAGAAATTAACGTTTAAAAAAAGATATATATCTGTAACAGCGGACCTGGCAGCATCCCAGGACGCGTACTTTACGCGCAACGGAGCTTTGTGAAGCGAAGCTGATTGGTTCTCCGGCGTCTGTCAACATTCCAAAAAGTCCGTAGCGGCCGCCATCTTGTCTCTCGGTAGGATCGAGAGACAAGAGGAGGTCAAAACAAAGGGGGAAATAACTATAAGGGGGCATAGTAGATCCTCGCTGACCCCCTAGGTTTGATGTGGAGGTTTTAAAAGGGCCCCGCGGGGCAAAAAAAAATAATAATAATAATAATCGAACGGCTGAATGGATTTGCACGAAACTTGGCAAAATATTAGGGACTGGTAGCCCGATGTGCCTTTGCTAGGTCTCAATATATGTGCTCCAGTGGATTTTGAGAAATTAACGTTCAAAAAAAGATATATATCTGTAACAGCGCTCCGCTTCGCGTAACGGAGGTTTGCGAAGCTGATTGGTCATTCTGTCACTGGGCTATAGTTGGGCTACATCTGGTTGATATTTGGGCTACATTTGTTTTTTTGTGTGTCTGGCGGCCATCTTTGGGCTACATTGGGCTACATTGGGCTTCATTGGGCTACATTGGGCTACATTTGGGCTCCAACATATATATAGGCCAATGTAGCCCAATATATATTTTTCAAAGTTAATTTTCGTAAAAACCACTGGAGCATATATCTTGAGACATAGCAAAGGCACATCGGGCTACCAGTCCCTACAATTTTGCCAAGTTTCGTGGAAATCCATTCAGCCGTTCGAGCTAAAAGTGAGTCCAACCGCCCTATGGAAATGAAGGAAATGAATGGGTAATTTGTAATTAGCAAATAGCTAATCGCAAACTAGGAATGGTAAAGAATCGCTATTTATTCCTTAAAGTTCGCTATTTAGGAAATGCAAAAAACTTTGATGATACATATGGCGGTTCATCTCTAACAAGATAAGAAGCATAGGGATACATTTATGATGACTGGCGCATCACCAGGGATGTGTTAGTCATTCTGTGCCGCTGTTCCGTCACCTATGGTGTGCTGCATTTACAATGCGGCGCATCATGGGGCAAAAACAGCACAGATGCGTGATGTATCTGTGCCGTAAAGGTGGCGCATTGCTGGAGTTGTATCGCAAGTGTGATGAAGCTCCAGCAAGGGTCGGGGGTGCCCCTGTCGCAGGGTTTCTGTTCTCACACAGAACTGTGGACAGAGGATTGGAACCTCGGCGAATTAGGGTGTCCCAAAACTCACGTTAGTAATCAAAAACTCCTTAGCAAGCTAGGTACAGTGTCACATTGGATATAACAAACTCTCAATGTTTAGACAATCCAGAATATGAACTTATAGTACCTCAGGATACGTGGAACTCATGAACAGTCGGTCGTTATATATTTCTTAGAAACCAGAACATGGAGTTAAGAAGAACACGTGTATTTGAAATGTTTATTTACTAATGCCGTCTTCTCAGGCGTAGTATCTTAGATAATACAAGTACACATATTATCAGTAGCAAAATTACCAGCATAGTTACTAGTACATAAAAAGCGAATGGTGATAGTATGTTAACATGCTGTAAATGAATAAGAGTTAGCAACACTTATAAGCAGCCGCGGGCCGTGGAGGGAGTTACGGTGAGGCAGGGAGGCGGGGAGGGGGAGAAGCAGGGTGGAGAATACAAGTACACATATTATCAGTAGCAAAATTACCAGCATAGTTACTAGTACATAAAAAGCGAATGGTGACAGTATGTTAACATGCTGTAAATGAATAAGAGTTAGCAACACTTATAAGCAGCCGCGGGCCGTGGAGGGAGTTACGGTGGGGCAGGGAGGCGGGGAGGGGGAGGGGCAAGGTAGAGAGGGCTCCACCCTGCTTCTCCCCCTCCCCGCCTCCCTGCCTCACCGTAACTCCCTCCACGGCCCGCGGCTGCTTATATCTCACCCTCCCTAATACACATATTATATTATTTGCTAAGAAGGTCTCTTTGTGTTGGTTTAGGGCGTGCCCATACTTTAGTGTCTTAGATTTGAAGGAATCACATCAGCATACACCAGCTCTCTCTTCATGTGAACCGCATCAACTGTTGTGTATGTGTGTTCGGCAAAGCAATATAAAACCCGCCTCATGCCCAGAATTGGCAGAAGTTGCACTTATGTTATGAGTATGAAGTCGTGGAGATCAGACCTCATAACAATTCTGTATCGTGTTGTTCTTGAAACTTTAGCACTCGCTGTACAGATATAGTTTAACAAGCAAAGCAGATAGTCGAGCAATAACATATTATTCTCATGTAAACCACGATGAACTACTAGGTGGAAAGCTAAAGCAACAACTAAGTGTCGTGTGCAGAAGTTGCAAAAAAGGAAAAATGGCGTTTAAACCGGTAATGAGCCCATGCTAACTTAACACGGTGTAAAGATATCCAGGACCTAGATGACACCTCCCCATGATTCGGAAACGAACTGAATAAGATAATAGAAGTGCCATCTCATGAGAGCAGATTGCAAGTTTATATGTGGACGGTCCGCAAGGTAAAGCATTAAAAACTAGGAAAATGTAATGCTAAAGAAAAATAAAACAGCCAAGTACTTTATCGAGTCTTAAGCCAATAGGCAAGGTAAATAATAAAAACTTGACAAATAAGTCAATGAATTGTCAATGAAATGCTAGTACTCAGCATATCAAACATGAAAAAGGTCTATGACATAACTGTGTATGCAAAATAAGCTGCAACAGCCTCCAATAGGAAGTCACCGTCTTCATCCGAAAACAGTTCAGCCATCCAATTTAAAAGCGGAAAAGAACATACGTGCTCTCCCAGCACCGGATCCTCTATCACCATCAGAGGACAGCTCGGTGGGTTTTCAAGAAAGCTCTGTTCCAAGAAAGACTGTGCTGCCGCCAGTAAATTCCAGGGACCAAGTAGTCCATGCATCAATGCCACAGCCATAATCCTTTCGCCAGGACAAACCAACTCGTGAGTAATGATAGGAGTCATCAGCTGATTAAAGTCGACGTCAGGAGAAACCGGTCCGCAGAGACACAAATCAATGGCCCAATCGAAATCACAGGTCAGGCAGTGAAATACAGGCTGGACACAGGTGAAGTAGGAGAATCAAAAAGATAATCCATATGCCGTGCTTAATATCGCCAACGGCATTGTGCCATAATATTCTAGCATGCGATTGCGGAACAGTGTCAGCAGCTGCAGGGTGGGAGGTTGCATAGGAGGGACATCCATATTTAAAAATGTAAAAAAGCACAAGAGCGTCCGCTGGTAATGCAAGTAAAAATGCCAATCCACGAACCAGAGTGGAGAAAATAGAATGAAAGGAAGCAGGGATGACTCCAAAGATTTTCTCAAATGAAGTCACGAGACCACTGGTAACAACTTTAAAAAAGTGGAGGATGCGTTAAAGATAGTCGGAACCATCTTGCTGAAATTGAAAGGCAAATCTGAATTGAAAAGGGTCTGCACCTCTGTACGGGTGTTCGCTATGTGAAGCACGAAAGTTTCACGGGCCGAACTCAAGGCCACCTCTCTCTGAGACAAAAGAGCTCTTATTCTTGCCATGCCGTTGAAATCTGTCCCAAGGTTGGTATTTGTGGCCAGATTGAAAACTCCCTATGTTCATGTGTGGGAGGAAATAGAACATTTCTGCAGCAAATAACCCGTTCACTTACTGTTACGATAAAAGGAATACTTTTAATTAACTCAGAACAATCTTCATTATTGAGCATCAAATAACTACCATTTTCCAACAACTTGAACGTGGGGATGATAGCAGGAACTGGCGTGCCTTGCAACACGCAAGCCATATTTGGTCGGTGTTTGTTGCATGAACCGTGTAACTGTATGTGCCTACACATTAGTGAATGATCTGGCGTCTCAGTGCATTCCTCTCCATTCAGATAAACTTCTTGATCATCTTTGAAACATCTGTATGTGTATGGAAGCGACCAGACCTCATGAAGAAAAGCACTACCTAAAGGTTCATAACGACCTATTGGTATATATTTCATACAATTTGAAAACTTATATAAAGCAAAAGGCAGCGTTATTAAACCGTGGATAAGGCACGTTGCCAAAAAACCCGCAATCCTCTGCTGATGATGTCACTGAGCATGTCATGAATGATGTAATATGTGACATCATCAGCAGTGGATTACGGGTAATAGTATCTCTAGTTTACTCCCCTATAGCTGTCTTTCTTTTAACATAAGTGTCTGTTTCCTTCCCTTATACTTACTGTTTTTGGTTCGCTTCTGGTTCGCGTACCGGCGAGCGAACTGGGAAGCGTCATTTGAGATGTCATCAGTGATGTCATCAGTGATGTCACTGACCATGTCATGAATGATGTAATATGTGACATCATCAGCAGTGGATTGCGGGTGCGCGATATATAGTTAGTGCAACTAACTATATATGGAATTTCAATGGTTTTGAATGAGTAAAATAAGGTTTTCTAAATGCTAATTCCTAACTATATATGGTCTATAACCTATGGTTTTTTCAGTGAATTTTCAAGGTTTTGTAAATGCTAATTCCTAACTATATATGGTCTATAACCTATGGTTTTTTCTGTGAATATATATATATATATATATTACCTACTGGCAGTCGCCAGTAGGTATATATAGTTAGGATTTTTTTGAATAGGGATTTCTGAAAATTCTATGTTGAATAACTTTGGCGTTGATGGACGGAATTGGCTGAAATGTTCAGGAGAATGGCACATTTTGTTTCTGAGCGTCCCCTGAAAGTTTGGGGGGGTTTCGTCAATCGGGGGCCGAGAAAAAAGGGGGGTCCCAAAACGTGTTTTTAACATTGAGTTTTCCATAGGGCGGTTGGACTCACTTTTAGCTCGAACGGCTGAATGGATTTCCACAAAACTTGGAAAAATTGTAGGGACTGGTAGCCCGATGTGCCTTTGCTATGTCTCAAGATATATGCTCCAGTGGTTTTTACGAAAATTAACTTTGAAAAATATATATTGGGCTACATTGGGCTATATATATGTTAGAGCCCAAATGTAGCCTAATGTAGCCCAATGTAGCCCAATGTAGCCCAATGTAGCCCAAAGATGGCCACCAGAGACAAAACAAAACAAATGTAGCCCAAATATCAGCATGATGTAGCCCAACTATAGCCCAATGACAGAATGTCCCAGAGTGTTCTAAAGAACAACTAGAACGCTAACAGTCTTACTTATGACAAAAGTATGGCACACCTGAAGTCATCTTGATTGGAATAAAGTGGTAACACTTAATACATTTAATTTGAAAAGGAACAAAATGAGGGGTTTCATTTTGCCATAGAAATTTTATATATATATATATTCACTGAAAAAACCATAGGTTATAGACCATATATAGTTAGGAATTAGCATTTAAAAAACCTTATTTTACTCACACAAAACCATTGAAATTCCATATATAGTTAGTTGCACTAACTATATATCGCGCACCCGCAATCCACTGCTGATGATGTCACATATTACATCATTCATGACATGGTCAGTGACATCACTGATGACATCACTGATGACATCTCAAATGACATCACTGATGACATCACTGATGACATCATCCAGTGACTGTGTGTTTCTGTAAAGTTTAAATATGTTTTACATATTGAAGAATGAGTAGATGTAGAAGTGTCTGGATGAAGGATTTAGTAGGTGCGTGACTGACTGTATGAGTGAGTGATTAAATGTGTCTCACTGAGTGCATGGGTTAGTGACTAAACTGTCTTAATTTGTGCATCATTATGTCTGTTGTTCTGTAAACTGCTGCATGTGTTGATCAGTAGCTATATGAGTAACTATATGGGTTATTGATTGATTGCCCAAGTATTTGTATGGGAGACTGAGTGTGTGTGTGGCTGGCTGGGAGGTGTGTGACTCTGTGCAGATCAATGTGTACTTGTATCAATGATTGTATAAGAGAGTAATTATGTGTTAGTATATGTTTCAAAATGTAAGGTGCTCTATGTTTAACTGTATAGATTAGAAAATGGAAGTGTGATTGATTCTTTACAGGACTGACTAGGTGTGTGAGTAACTCCATGGATGAGTGACAGAGTGTGAGAGTCTGTATAGGTGTATGAGTGCATATGATAGTGTTGTAAAGATGAGTGATTGTATGTATGAATGATTGTATGGGTAAATGAGTGAATGTGTGTGTAAACATAGGAATCACTGAGTGCGTATGTAGTAACTAGTATTGGTGTGTCAATGGTTTCAAAAATTATACTCTGTATTTAACACTGGGTGTAACAGAGGTTATATTAAAGTGTGAGGAGATGCATTGTATTGTCACATGAATGATATCATCAGTGATGTGGTCATTGATGTCAAATGAGATGTCATCAGTGATGTCATCAGTGATGTCATTTGAGATGTCATCAGTGATGTCATCAGTGATGTCACTGACCATGTCATGAATGATGTAATATGTGACATCATCAGCAGTGGATTGCGGGTGCGCGATATATAGTTAGTGCAACTAACTATATATGGAATTTCAATGGTTTTGTGTGAGTAAAATAAGGTTTTTTAAATGCTAATTCCTAACTATATATGGTCTATAACCTATGGTTTTTTCAGTGAATTTTCAAGGTTTTGTAAATGCTAATTCCTAACTATATATGGTCTATAACCTATGGTTTTTTCAGTGAATTTTCAAGGTTTTGTAAATGCTAATTCCTAACTATATATGGTCTATAACCTATGGTTTTTTCAGTGAATTTCAATGGTTTTTTAATAGCAAATATCATAAGCTGTCGAATGTCAAGTACGTGGTAAGAATTTTTTTTTTCGTGTTTATGCACACTGATCTGCTTTGATTGCTGCCCCCCACCCCTCATTTCTATTAGGAGTACTCTCTCTTTGCAGATAGTGAAGGGTAGTTAACGCAGCCCTTTGCCCCCTTTGTAATCCGTCGTGCCTGCTTCTCTCTCCATTTGATTGATTGTTCTCTTTGGTTCATTCTCTATTTACAAACAAGCACAGAGTCGCAATACTCTGTTTAGTCTTTGCAGATAGCGAAAAATCGTGTAAAAAAACAAAAGGAATCGAGCAAAATCAGTAGGCCACTAATGGGATCTCTTTTGACCTCGCTAAAATAGAAACATTAGGAACAACCTGTTGAAAATAGCAATGCGTATGTATATAAGCGGCGTACATTTGTGTTCACAGTACCCCTTGTTGATTGTTTCAATCGAGCATTGAATTGTTCGAAGTTAATTCTCTTAAGGATCTTCTCTACTTGCAAACGAGGAAGAATAGGAATATTCTATCTCCCTTTGCAGATAGTGAAGGGTAGGTAACGCAAGCCTTTAACACGTCGTACCTATTTCATTCCTCATTGATTGATTGATTGTCCGAACATTGACTGTTTGGGAATTAGTTCTTTTTGGAGGTATTCCCTGTTTGCAAATAAACGTAGGAAAATCTTTGCAAGTAGTGAAAGGGTACGTAATGCGGACCGTTCTCCCCCGTTGTAATCTGTCATGCCTATCTACTCCCCACTGATTGATGCACCTTTTTCACCCGGACCATTTACTAGAGATACGTCATCTGGCCCGACCAGAGAGCACCCCTAGTGAAAAGGACATATGCAATAATAACGAAGTGATCACTGTATCCTGTTAACAGAAACTTTACCATGAAACAACCTGGAAAGAAAAAAATAGGAAAACGAAAATCAGTAGGCCACTGATGAACATGAACTTTTATTAAACAACGAACAAAGAAACGATAACATAACGTAATGATAAAACCTATTAATGTCCTAGAAACAAGAAAACGTTAAAATATGCCAGTGGTGAGAGACCAGAAAAACAGTAAGAGAAACCAAATCACCCCTCGCTGTCCCACCGCCTGCCACGCCAAAAAAATCGATAGACTAGGGAAAATGCAAGTCAGTAGAACATCCACCCCCACTCTGGAAACTTCCAAGGTGGGGCAGGGTTCCGGCTACGCCCAGCCGGGAGCAGCCCATATAAGGCAGGTCCTGCTGCCACGCCTCGGCCAGGAGATCCTAACGTAGGGTGTAGCCGAAGGAGAGGCCGAGGCCAGCGGGACCCGGCCAGGGGATTGCCTTTACAACGCTGAACAGTTGCAGGGGGGGGGAATGTCTCCTCGACCCTCCCCTCTCTCTCCCAGTCCGGCCGCGGTGGCCCTTGAGAGTTGCAGGTAGTCCCGCCACATGCTCTTCCGGTCCGACCACCAACGGTCGGGGGGCCGAGGCCGACGGGATCCGGCTGCAGCCGATAAACCAAGAAACCCGTTCATGGGGCCAGAGCCAGGGGCGTCCGGCCGACATCCACCGGAAGCCCGGCCCGAAGACGGACGGGACACTTCTTTCTTTTATAATGGCTGCGACAACACTGGGGGGGGATGTCTTGCACATGCCTCCGACCCCCCCCTCGTCCTCATCGCCTGGTCCGGCCATAACAAATCTCAAGCGAGACGCCGTGGGGTGCACTGGGAGGGAGAGACGGTGCGAACAGGCCTCTCCCGCCTCCCCAGGTGGAGGCTTCCCAGCTGCACCCTCAGCGCTCCAGGCGCCCGGAAAAGGGTTCTTCCACTGTGGCCATGCTGCAACGTCTCGCCCGGCAGGGTGGAGCCCGTCCGCTCATGTGACCCCGCGATCGCCGGTAGCTGCCGAACTCTCAAAATGGCGGTCGACCTGGCAAGAGCGGGCCCAACATAAAGAAATGGCCCGGTCACTGGTTGACTCCACCACCGTAGTCCTCCACGACCTTGAAGATTCTAGAGGAGCCGCGGGAGTCTCCGACCCCCGATGGGGAATGACTGCCATGATCGCCCGTGGAGTGACGAAACTGTATCCGCGGGACGTCGGCGCTCCCATGCTGGCGCCAGCCTCACTTTGAATTACTAGAATCCTGCAGACCTCACTTCCGGTGAAAGCACAGTGTGACCCGGTAGGAAAAATTATTGCACCCCCTCCCCTTTTTGACTGATAGTTCAAACCACCGATCCTTTCCTTTGCCCTTTTAACGGAACTTTGGACTGCCTCCCCCTCTTTTACATTTTCTAGAGAAAACAAAACATTAACCACTACATTAGCATAGCAGTTGACACCAGAACTGTTTTCAAATTGAAAACCAACAACATCTTCAACAGAATCCTTTTTGTTTCTGCTGTGACCCTGCTACAGCACAGGCATTGTCCCCAGCAGTAATTCTGCAATGCCGGTAAGAATAGCTGTGGTGCCTACTGGACTCACTCACCCCCGCGGCGCCCCACGCCGTTTTTTGCTGGGCGGCAACTTACTAGACATCACTTTCGTGCCATCTAGATTTCAGCGCGTTCTGCTGCCTTGGAACTATTCGCACAACAGACCGCTACTGACAAGAATATTTCATTATTGGTGCTGTCAATTTCAATAAATCTATTGGATAATTAAAAAGAAATTGCCACGGTCTCTTCGTTGTTTAAATGTTTTTACTGTTTTTGTTTTGTTGTATATATTTATATGTTATTAAAGTTTTATATTCCTACTACTTTGTTGGAGTGCTATATATTTTTAATGTGACACATAATTGTAAAAACTTTGATGTACAAAGAGTCATTCCTGGAATCTTCCGCTTCAGGCTCGGTCCCCTCCCCAATCACAATACAGGATGGTTTTCAGATAGTAGGAACACGTGTGGTGTGACGGATCTCATCGAGTGTGGGCCTTGATCTACTATAACTCCTTTGAAGAGGGGTGATTCTTTACAGCTGGGGCCATAAACTACATCTGCAGGGCTAGCTGATAGCCTGGACAATCGGACACAGAGAAAGAGGAGTGTCAGAGGGTGCGGTAGTGAATAGGGCGAAAGGGAGGTGTCGGGCGGGCACAGAGTGTGATTCTCAGGGAAGAGCAGCGCAGATGGGGGGAGGTTTATTGCCAATGCATAAGACAGAGAGCGGTGGTGACCAGTGCCTAGGGAAGATGCTTGCGTGGGTGAGGAGCCATGCTACGAATCGACAGCGTGCAGAGAGTGGGTCTGGTCAAGACATCTAAAATGACTGCCGTGCACGACAAAAGTGTGGCATTTCAAAAAAGGCAAGATGGCGCAGACAATGTTTTTCAACACTTCCTCATTTCCTTCGAATCGAACGTTAACAGACGTTGGGGCATATTACCAAAGTTAAGCGATATTTATCGCTAACGATGCTTACCAACCAATTTTTTACCACTAAGCATCGTCAGAAATTATCGAAGATAAACCTTACTATTATCAAGGTTTATCGCAAATGCGATAATAAACGGCCGCAATGCATGAATATCGCTAAAAACTCAGCGATATTCATGCATTACCGAGCTAATACTCTTAGCCATGTTATCCACCTCCCATTGGATAACATGGCTAAGAACTGCTCAGGGCAGGTGTTACTTTTTGGAGATATTCGCGCTTAGCGCGAATATCTCCAAAAGTTGGTAATAGGAGATAGATATCTTGCATGTTGTAATGCAAGTTATTGTGGTATATGGAACTCATACCATAATCTCTCAGGAAAGCAGAAACTGATCCTTTTGGGACCGCCTAAAAAGGCCTAGGGGGTGAGGAGTACTCTACTTTGCCCCCTTTTCACGTTCCGAACTATTTTATTTTACTCTCTTCTGTAATTACACAAAATACCAGCGATAAGATGCATCGGAGACACACAGTGAGAGAAAGGAGGCCGGAGATGAAGAAGACATGTCAAATACACATTGGAGATAATATAGTGGCAGAAGGGAAGTAAATATGAGTAAACTTACCATGTAACATAAAAATGTTGCACTCTATACTATAAGTCTCATTTTATACTACAATCACTTCGCTACAACCTCATAAATTAAAAATAAAAATGAATAATGTCTCAAACAATTTTTGATTTCTAAATATAAATTTATTCTTCAGAATTTTCTAAATTTGAAAGAATTAGTAACATGTCCTCATCAGCAATGTCCTCATTAAAAGTCTCCAATGATGATTCTTGTAACTCTATGGTCTCCAAACACTCGATAAATTCGCCATCAAGAGATTGATCAAAAAAATCATTCAAGTCATCTCCTCCTTGTGACAATATTTCATTATTGGTGCTGTCAATTTCAATCAATGTAGTGGAATCATTCAAGTCATCTCCTCGTGACAATATTTCATTATTGGTGCTCTCAATTTCAATCAATGTAGTGGAATCATTCAAGTCATCTCCTCCTTGTGACAATATTTCATTATTGGTGCTGTCCATTTCAATCAATCTAATGGAATCATACAAGCCATCTCCTCCTTGTGACAATATTTCATTATTGGTGCTCTCAATTTCAATCAATGTAGTGGAATCATTCAAGTCATCTCCTTGTGACAATATTTCATTCTTGGTGCTGTCCATTTCAATCAATCTAATGGAATCATACAAGTCATGTCCTCCTTGTGACAATATTTCATTTTTGGTGCTCTCAATTTCAATCAATGTGTTGGACAATTCAAAAGAAATTGCCACGGTCTCTTCATTGTGAGCCATTTTATTTTGAAATTGCTTGCTGTAAATTGCAGAAAAAAATAATCACTTTCATTTATCGTCTTTAGTAATACATAATATAAAACTAACTTTATCAAGTATTTAGTATAACAGAAGGACTGCAAATAAATAACAGAAAACATTTTTCAAATTATCTTCAAGTGTACAACATAGTTCCCCTTACAAATTAACAACTCACCTTTTTAAAAGTAGCAGAAGTGTTAGTACTGTGTAAATCAAACACCAGAAATTCACCACCAAAAATTCCTCACAAATGTACCTCAGACAGTAGTATCACAAAATGGCTGTGGTTTCCTCTCATTTGACATATATACATAACCAATTAACTTTCATCACACACAAATACAAAACCAAAGTAACATTTTAATTGGTTCTAAATTTCAACACTTTCAAATGTGTTTTCCCCATGCAATTTTCCATAGGACATTTACATACGTCTACAGCCTGAATGGCTGAACGGAATTACACCAAACTTGGCAAAATGGTACATCAAACCTAACAGGTCAGGAAGGATCTACTATGCCCCCTTATGGTCATTTCCCCCTTCGCTTTGGCCTCCTCTTGTCTCTCAATCCTACCGAGGGACAAGATGGCGGCCGCTACGGACTGTTTGGAATGTTGACAGACGCCGGAGAACCAATCAGCTTCGCAAAGCTCCGTAACGCGAAAAGTACGCGAAGCGGAGCGCTGTTACAGATATATATCTTTTTTTGAACGTTAATTTCTCAAAATCCACTGGAGCACATATATTGAGACCTAGCAAAGGCACATCGGGCTACCAGTCCCTAATATTTTGCCAAGTTTCGTGCAAATCCATTCAGCCGTTCGATTATTATTATTTTGGTTTTTTTTTGCCCCGCGGGGCCCTTTTAAAACCTCCACATCAAACCTAGGGGGTCAGCGAGGATCTACTATGCCCCCTTATAGTTATTTCCCCCTTTGTTTTGACCTCCTCTTGTCTCTCGATCCTACCGAGAGACAAGATGGCGGCCGCTACGGACTGTTTGGAATGTTGACAGACGCCGGAGAACCAATCAGCTTCGCTTCACAAAGCTCCGTTGCGCGAAAAGTCCGCGAACCAGAGCGCTAACCGGTCCGCTGTTACAGATATATATCTTTTTTTAAACGTTAATTTCTCAAAATCCACTGGAGCACATATATTGAGACCTACAAAAGGCACATCGGGCTACCAGTCCCTACAATTTTGCCAAGTTTCGTGCAAATCCATTCAGCCGTTCGGGCTAAAAGTGAGGCCAACCGCCCTATGGAAAACTCAATGTTAAAAACACGTTTTGGGACCCCCCTTTTTTCTCGGCCCCCCCTTGACGAACCCCCCCCAAATTTTCAAGGGCTGCTCAGAAACAAAATGTGCCATTTTCCTGAAAATTTCAGCCAATTCCGTCCACAAACGCCAAAGTTATTAGACATAGAATTTTCAAAAAACCCATAGAGAAAAAATCCTAACTATATATACCTACTGGCGACCGCCAGTAGGTAATATATATATATATATATATATATATATATATATATATGTATATATATATATTACCCTCTGGCAGTCGCCAGTAGGTATATATAGTTAGGATTTTTTTGAATAGGGATTTCTGAAAATTCTATATTGAATAACTTTGGCATTGATGGACGGAATTGGCTGAAATTTTCAGGAAAATGGCACATTTTGTTTCTGAGCGTCCCCTGAAAGTTTGGGGGGGTTTAGTCAAGCAGGGGCCGAGAAAAAAGGGGGGTCCCAAAACGTGTTTTTAACATTGAGTTTTCCGTAGGGCGGTTGGATTCACTTTTAGCTCGAACGGCTGAATGGATTTCCACAAAACTTGGCAAAATTGTAGGGCCTGGTAGCCCGATGTGCCTTTGCTATGTCTCAAGATATATGCTCCAGTGGTTTTTACGAAAATTAACTTTGAAAAATATATATTGGGCTACATTGGGCTATATATATGTTAGAGCCCAAATGTAGCCCAATGTAGCCCAATGTAGCCCAATGTAGCCCAAAGATGGCCACCAGAGACAAAAAAAACAAATGTAGCCCAAATATCAGCCAGATGTAGCCCAACTATAGCCCAATGACAGAATGTCCCAGAGTGTTCTAAAGAACAACTAGAACGCTAACAGTCTTACTTATGACAAAAGTATGGCACACCTGAAGTCATCTTGATTGGAATAAAGTGGTAACACTTAATACATTTAATTTGAAAAGGAACAAAATGAGGGGTTTCATTTTGCCATAGAATTTTTTTTTATATATATATATATATATATATATATATATATATATATATATATATATATATATATATATATAAACCTACTGGCGGTCGCCAGTAGGTATATATAGTTAGGATTTTTTCTCTATGGGATTTTTGAAAATTCTATGTCTAATAACTTTGGCGTTTGTGGACGGAATTGGCTGAAATTTTCAGGAAAATGGAACATTTTTTTTCTGAGCAGCCCCTGAAAATTTGGGGGGGGGTTCGTCAAGGGGGATCCTTAATTAACTCAGAACAATCTTCATTATTGAGCATCAAATAACTACCATTTTCCAACAACTTGAACGTGGGGATGATAGCAGGAACTGGCGTGCCTTGCAACACGCAAGCCATATTTGGTCGGTGTTTGTTGCATGAACCGTGTAACTGTATGTGCCTACACATTAGTGAATGATCTGGCGTCTCAGTGCATTCCTCTCCATTCAGATAAACTTCTTGATCATCTTTGAAACATCTGTATGTGTATGGAAGCGACCAGACCTCATGAAGAAAAGCACTACCTAAAGGTTCATAACGACCTATTGGTATATATTTCATACAATTTGAAAACTTATATAAAGCAAAAGGCAGCGTTATTAAACCGTGGATAAGGCACGTTGCCAAAAAACCCGCAATCCTCTGCTGATGATGTCACTGAGCATGTCATGAATGATGTAATATGTGACATCATCAGCAGTGGATTACGGGTAATAGTATCTCTAGTTTACTCCCCTATAGCTGTCTTTCTTTTAACATAAGTGTCTGTTTCCTTCCCTTATACTTACTGTTTTTGGTTCGCTTCTGGTTCGCGTACCGGCGAGCGAACTGGGAAGCGAACTAAGAGAAATAGAGGTTGGCACAGTTCCAAATATTGTACCAATTTTTTAATAACGGGGAGGTAGTTCTGAAAAGAACTTTTTTTTTAATTGTTTTTGTTGTTTTATATTTTTTTTATTATTTTTCGGAACATTTTTTTACTTTTTTTGAATTTTTCTGAACAGTTTTATATTTTTTGGGGTTTTTCTTGGAGGGGGCAATGAAAACGATTCATTGTAAAGGGCTCAACAGGAGCAACAAAACAAAAAAAGAAGTATTTATTATTTTGGGCGTTTCGTACAAACTTGCATAGGATAGTCAATAGCTCTGTTGATCAGAGTGATGCTTTTTTCTCCGTAGGAAATGAATCCATCGCAAAATACGCAGATGTGTTTTACTTCACCAAATTTCATTTGTATATTTGGCACCATCTCCCTGCCCTCTGGTCCCGTTACTTCCGGTACAACAGATCTTCTGGCCATAATAGGGAGATTATCTAGGTCGTTCCGAAACTGTGCAGCACTGTAGTTGTTAGGATGCCACCTAGTCATATGGCGATGCATTGTGTAGTTTCCGAAACTGTATTTTTTCTCGGTTCCTCTGGACAGTCTATCTTGACATATAAGGCAAGTTACGTATCTTGCATTTACTTTTTTCTGACCTTTGGGAATTTAAAAAAATTGCCAAATGAAGTTTTCTTTCCGGTGAGACGTCCTGGGCTGCTCAGGCAAAAACTGCCTCTCTTCGTGCTCGTCGTCCTGTTCCTCTTCTTCTTCTTCTTCTTGAATTATAACTTGAGCAGGTGGTCCACTCTTCCTTGGATGTGGTGGAGGTGGTGGGGAAGCACCAGCTGAAGCTACTAAAGAAGCCATTGCTCAGTGATCACAAAGGGTCTTTCTCTCACAATGATGAAAGTCAGAGTGAGGAAAGAAGGAGGGATTTTCATCATTTGGGAAAAACAAGAGTTCTCAACCAATCAAAAGTGTTCATTTTAGATTATATGACCTAGTCTTACATCATTAGGAAACCAAAAGTGAAATGAACCAATGAAAAGTGTTATTACCAAGTCACATGACTTGCTGTGTTTACGTTAAGCGCTTTGCAGGGCCTCCCGGTTTGCTTCCAGAAACCTGCGCTTTGCGACTCGCTTCGCGTACCAGTTCGCTAACGTAGCACGTCATATGACGTATCACGCGACAACGTGAAACGTCATGCGGACGGGAGGCGTCACGATGTTGTTTTCTAACGCGGCACTTGCGGTAAAGAAACGTTTACCGGCTCGCGGTCTATTTCGCGGCATCAAGGTCAGCTAACGGGAAGCTTCCCGATTCGCGAAGCGGGAACGAAGAAAAAAAAATGTTTAAAAAAAAAATTATTCATAAACATATAAAATATATTTTTGGATTTAAAGAAGAATACATTTTACAGCTACAGATATTAGCTGTTAAAAAACCAATGAAATTCACACAAAAAACCATAGGTTATAGACTATATTTAGTTGGGAATTAGCATTTACAAAACCTTGAAAATTCACTGAAAAAACCATAGGTTATAGACCATATATAGTTAGGAATTAGCATTTAGAAAACCTTATTTTACTCACACAAAACCATTGAAATTCCATATATAGTTAGTTGCACTAACTATATATCGCGCACCCGCAATCCACTGCTGATGATGTCACATATTACATCATTCATGACATGGTCAGTGACATCACTGATGACATCACTGATGACATCTCAAATGACATCACTGATGACATCTCATTTGACATCAATGACCACATCACTGATGATATCATTCATGTGACAATACAATGCATCTCCTCACATTTTAATATAACCTCTGTTTCACCCAGTGTTAAAAAGAGAGTATAATTTTTGAAACCATTGACACACCAATACTAGTTACTACATACGCACTCACTGATTGCTACGTCTACACACACCTTCACTCATTCACCCATACAATCATTCATACATACAATCACTCATCTTTACAACACTATCATATGCACTCATACACCTATACAGACACTCACAGTCTGCCACTCATCCATGGAGTTACTCACACACCTAGTCAGTCCTGTAAAGAATCAATGACACTTCCATTTTCTTGTCTATACAGTTAAACATAGAGCACCTTACATTTTCAAACATATACTAACACATACTTACCTTCTTATACAATCATTGATACAAGTACAGATTGATCTGCACAGAGTCACACACCTCCCAGCTAGCCACACACACACTCAGTCTCCCATACAAATACTTGGGCAATCAATCAATAACCCATATAGTTACTCATATAGCTACTGATCAACACATGCAGCAGTTTACAGAACAACAGACATAATGATGCACAAATTAAGACAGTTTAGTCACTAACCCATGCAGTCAGTGAGACACATTTAATCACTCACTCATACAGTCAGTCATGCACCTACTAAATCCTTCGTCCAGACACTTACACATCCACTCATTCTTCAATATGTAAGACATATTTAAACTTTATAGAAACAAAAAATCACTGGATGTTGTTATCAGTGATGTCATCAGTGATGTCATTTGAGATGTCATCAGTGATGTCATCAGTGATGTCACTGACCATGTCATGAATGATGTAATATGTGACATCATCAGCAGTGGATTGCGGGTGCGCGATATATAGTTAGTGCAACTAACTATATATGGAATTTCAATGGTTTTGTGTGAGTAAAATAAGGTTTTCTAAATGCTAATTCCTAACTATATATGGTCTATAACCTATGGTTTTTTCAGTGAATTTTCAAGGTTTTGTAAATGCTAATTCCTAACTATATATGGTCTATAACCTATGGTTTTTTCTGTGAATATATATATATATATATATTACCTACTGGCAGTCGCCAGTAGGTATATATAGTTAGGATTTTTTTGAATAGGGATTTCTGAAAATTCTATGTTGAATAACTTTGGCGTTGATGGACGGAATTGGCTGAAATGTTCAGGAAAATGGCACATTTTGTTTCTGAGCGTCCCCTTAAAGTTTGGGGGGGTTTCGTCAATCGGGGGCCGAGAAAAAAGGGGGGTCCCAAAACGTGTTTTTAACATTGAGTTTTCCATAGGGCGGTTGGACTCACTTTTAGCTCGAACGGCTGAATGGATTTCCACAAAACTTGGCAAAATTGTAGGGACTGGTAGCCCGATGTGCCTTTGCTATGTCTCAAGATATATGCTCCAGTGGTTTTTACGAAAATTAACTTTGAAAAATATATATTGGGCTACATTGGGCTATATATATGTTAGAGCCCAAATGTAGCCTAATGTAGCCCAATGTAGCCCAATGTAGCCCAAAGATGGCCACCAGAGACAAAACAAAACAAATGTAGCCCAAATATCAGCCAGATGTAGCCCAACTATAGCCCAATGACAGAATGTCCCAGAGTGTTCTAAAGAACAACTAGAACGCTAACAGTCTTACTTATGACAAAAGTATGGCACACCTGAAGTCATCTTGATTGGAATAAAGTGGTAACACTTAATACATTTAATTTGAAAAGGAACAAAATGAGGGGTTTCATTTTGCCATAGAAATTTGATATATATATATATATATATATATATATATATATATATATATATATATATATATATATATATATATATATATATATATATATATATATATATATATATATATATAAACCTACTGGCAGTCGCCAGTAGGTATATATAGTTAGGATTTTTTCTCTATGGGATTTTTGAAAATTCTATGTCTAATAACTTTGGCGTTTGTGGACGGAATTGGCTGAAATTTTCAGGAAAATGGAACATTTTGTTTCTGAGCAGCCCCTGAAAATTTGGGGGGGGTTCGTCAAGGGGGGGCCGAGAAAAAAGGGGGGTCCCAAAACGCGTTTTTCCCATGTTAATTTCCATAGGGCGGTTGGCCTCACTTTTAGCCCGCACGGCTGAATGGATTTGCACGAAACTTGGCAAAATTGTAGGGACTGTTAGCCCGATGTGCCTTTGCTAGGTCTCAATATATGTGCTCCAGTGGATTTTGAGAAATTAACGTTCAAAAAAAGATATATATCTGTAACAGCGCTATGGGCAGCGATCCGGTTCGCGTACTTTTCGCGCTACGGAGCTTTGCGAAACGAAGCTGATTGGCTCTCCGGTGTCTGTAAACATTCCAAACAGTCCGTAGCGGCCGCCATCTTGTCTCTCGGTAGGATCGAGAGACAAGAGGAGGCCAAAGCGAAGGGGCAAATGACCATAAGGGGGCATAGTAGATCCTCCCTGACCCCCTAGGTTTGATGTGGAGGCTTTAAAAGGGCCCCGCGGGGCAAAAAATAAATAAATAAATAATAAATGGTTTTTCATCGTGGGGTGCGCCCGGTACGCGTAACGGAAAGCGGACTGGGGAGCGTACTACAAGGAAACCAGAATGATTGACTTTTAACTTATTGTATGTTTATAGACTTTTTTTTTTTTTTGCTGAGTGACTTCTCGGCCTATCTCCACGGGATGCAGTCCCTACCATCTCGGCGTTTAAGCCCAGGGGGACCGGTAGTGTGGGAGAGATAACGTCTGTTAACGTTCAATTCGAAGGAAATCAGGAAGTGTTGATAAACATTGTCTGCGCCATCTTGCCTTTTTTCAAATGCCACACTTTTGTCGTGCACGGCTGCCATTTTAGATGCCTTGACCAGACCCACTCTCTGCACGCTGTTGATCCTTAGCATGGGTCTCCACCCTCGCAAGCATCTCCCCCAGGCACTGGTCACCCCCGCTCTCTGTCTTATGCATGGGCAATAAACCTCCCCCCATCTGCGCTGCTCTTCCTTGAGAATCACACCCTGTGCCCGCCCGACACCTCCCTTTCGCCCTATTCACTACCGCACCCTCTGACACTCCTCTTCCTCTGTGTCCGATTGTCCAGGCCGGTCCCAGGCTATCACCTAGCCATGCAGATGTAGTTTATGGCCCAAGCTGTAAAGAATCACCCCTCTTCAAAGGAGTTACAGTACATCAAGGCCCCCACCCGATGAGATCCGTCACACCACACGCGTTCCTACTATCTGAAAACCATCCTGTATTGTGATTGGGGAGGGGACCGAGCCTGAAGCGGAAGATTCCAGGGATGCCTCTTTGTACATCAAAGTTTTTACAATTATGTGTCACATTAAAAATATATAGCACTCCAACAAAGTAGTAGGATTATAAAACTTTAATAACTTATAAATATATACAACGCAACAAAAACAGTAAATACATTTAAACATTTTAAAAAAAAAAGAAGCAACAATGGTCAGTAGCTGTGTTTTGTGCGAATAGTCCCAAGGCAGCACAACGTGCTGAGTTCTGGACGGCACCCAGGTGATGTTACCTGGGTGCCGCACTGGTTTTTGGTATCCTCCGAAAAACGGCGTGGGGCGTCCCGGGAGGTGCGGGGGGAGGCCTCGTCAGTAGCGGTCTGTTGTGCGAATAGTCCCAAGGCAGCAGAACGCGCTGAGATGTGGATGGCACCCAGGTGATGTCCAGTAAGTTGCCGCACTGGTTTTGGTATCCTACAATGCTGCTCCGAATAACGGCGTGGGGCGCCCCGGGGGGGGGGGGGGTGAGGCGGCATGAACGGGCCTCCCCAGGTGGAGGCTCGTCTGCTGTAGTGGGGCGCCCCTTTACCGTTTCAGTTGCCATTCCGCCCGCTTTTGGTACACTGTGCCAAAATCCGCCATTCAGCTGAGTTGCGCCCACTCGTGCGGTGCAGCGATAGGCGGCTGCCACAGGACTCTCAAAATGGCGGCAGGCTCTTTCCTTTTTGGGCCTGGTCCACTGAAATGGCCCTGGGACACTTTGGAACTCGGACGCTTGTCTACTAGGTCTTGGACCCCATTCTCGAAAGCGTCCCCTCAGCCTTGAAGATTCTACAAAAGTCATGGGGGCCACCGACTCCTGCAGGCTTCCGGTGGGGAGCGGCTGCCATGATTGCTCGCGGAATGACCACGACGGAGCCACGAGATGGTGGTGCTTTCATGCTGACGCCAGCTTCAGTCTGAAACATCCAGAAACAAGGTGGGGCTTTCATCGTTTGGGAAAAAAAAATGTTTTAATCCAATGAAAAGTGTATTTTTAGGTCATATGATCAAGCCTTCCATCATTAGGAAACCAAAAGTAAAATGAACCAATGAAAAGTTTTATAAACAAGTCACATGACCTGTTATGCGGCATAGGGCTATAAAAAGCGTAGAAAATCCGTTGGCACGTGAGGCGGCGTCAGTAGCGGACCGATGTGCGAATAGGCCGAAGGCAGCACAACGCGCCAAGATCCGGATGGCACCGAGGTGGTGTCCAGCAAGTTGCCGCACTGGTGTGGCCATCCTACAATGCTGCGCCGAAAGTCGGCGTGGGGCGCCCCGTTGGCCTGTGAGTTAGCGGCAGTCAGTGGGGGCTGTTTGAGGATCTGACTGCATTGGAAAGCAATGTGATGCTGTGCGTCGCCCCCAAGATAAGGCGGCGTCAGTAGCGGACCGATGTGCGAATAGGCCGAAGGCAGCACAACGCGCCAAGATCCGGATGGCACCGAGGTGGTGTCCAGCAAGTTGCCGCACTGGTGTGGCCATCCTACAATGCTGTGCCGAAAGTCGGCGTGGGGCGCCCCGTTGGCCTGTGAGTTCGCGTCAGTCAGTGGGGGCTGTTTGAGGATCTGACTGCATTGGAAAGCAATGTGATGCTGTGCGTCGCCCCCAAGATGAGGCGGCGTCAGTAGCGGACCGATGTGCGAATAGGCCGAAGGCAGCACAACGCGCCAAGATCCGGATGGCACCGAGGTGGTGTCCAGCAAGTTGCCGCACTGGTGTGGCCATCCTACAATGCTGCGCCGAAAGTCGGCGTGGGGCGCCCCGTTGGCCTGTGAGGTGGCGTCAGTAGCGGACCGATGTGTGAATAGGCCGGAACCAGCACAAGGCGCCAAGATCCGGATGGCACCGAGGTGGTGTCATAGTTCAGCGTTCTGAGAAGCGGGGGGGAGGCGGCGCAAACGAGTCTCTCCCTCCATGTGGAGGCACTTCATCTGCAGTGGGGCGCCGAGATCAGGATGGCACCAAGGTGGTGTCTAGCAAGTTGCCGCACTGGTGTGTGTTGAAAATATGAAAGATCCTCAGCAAGTCTATGCTACTTCAATGGAGCGCCGTCTAGCTGAGTTTAGCCCGCTCTTGCTGCTACAGCGACAGGCGGCTGCAACAGGACTCTCGAAATGGCGGCCTGTTCTTTGGATTTGGGCCTGGTCCACTAAAATGGCCCTGGGACACCTTAGAACTCGGACGCTCGAATTTTTTTTCCTTTCCTCTACATGCAAAAAAGGTAAATGCCCGGTACGTTACCTGCCTCATCTGCCACGATGTACTCTCCAGAGGAACCGAAAAAATATATAGTTATGGTAATTGTGGCAATTTCATGTGGACAGATGAGTGTTACTCTAATAAATACAGCATATGAACATCATCATAGTCGATGGTTGGTGGAGACATTTTGACTATATCCTGGACCTGCCCGTCCTCGCCCAAAATGGCGCTGGAATAAATGGGACTCGTAACTCCTTGTTGTGTACTGGTTGCACAACCTTGATATCACGAGATACGTATGCAGTTTTGAAGCACATGGCGGGCGGGGACGAGAATTGATTGAATATTTTGACATGCCTATTGATATTAAGTTCTGATGTGTTATTGATTACTGTACTATTGAAAGTTCGAATTAACGTCACCCATGGTACTTGCCCGCAAATGTATATCTAGATAATTTTATTGTAACTGGCCCTGTCGTTTTTTAATTATAAAATGTACGTCCACCGATTCCGCAACTGTTAGACACCTTAGTTCTTGCAACCTAATGGCCCGCCCGTTACGTTCCTCTACAGTGTAAATGTCTCCTCATCATATACGATTACAGTTTGCTCCGTGGCCGGCCCACGTGGTTATAGGCCCGTATTTGTATACTGACATTTTCACAATAAAGGTTTTTAAAAGAAAACATGGTAGTAGTATTTACATTGGTAAAGTTTTTAATAATAGTCACTGTTTTCGAATCAGTAAAAGGCAAGTGAAATAAAGCAGTCCAATTACATGAAGGGTAAAAGGTATAATACGCAGGTACGCAGTAAAGATAAATGGTCAAGGGCTGTTGTGTTTTCTACTCCTGCAACATAAAGTGATCGATAAGAATCTGATATTCAGGCGTATCGGCGACTAAGACAGCAGGCCGAGCCTCTTTTGCTCAACGGCTCCGTCATGGGACGAAGAAACGCCCTTTTTCTCGAAAAAGGAATATATTTTACTTGCAGGACAGTTGTAAATTTTCCGGGAAAGTACATTAGCCTGGAACATTATAACATATATGTTTAAGAAAAAATAATGTTGGAAAGTAATAAAAAGTGTAATTTTTAGGTCATATGACCAAGCCTTTCATCATTAGAATAAGAAAAGTAAAATGAACCAATGAAAAGTGTTATTAACAAGTCACATGACCTGTTATGCTTACGTTACGCTCTGCGCGCCGCGCCCCGGATCACTTCCGGGAAGCTACGCTTCGCGCATCGGAGCACTTCCGGATGCGCTAACGCGGCGCGTCATATGACGCATTACGCGACAACGCAAGTCCAGAATATAGTCAAAATGTCTCCACCAACCAGCGGTCGGAACACAACCCCTTTCAGCAGGCTAAATAGTTCTGTTAAATGACAACAGAAGGGACAGGCAACAAGAACCATCAGTCAAAGAGGGGAGGGCAAGTTCTTCTCTACCGGGTCACGTTGGGGCGCTACCGGAACTGATCGAATTGGTAGTCTACAGTGTTTCTGGATGTTTCAGACTGAAGCTGGCGTCAGCATGAGAGCACCACCATCTCGTAGCTCCGTCGTGGCCATTCCACGAGCAATCATGGCAGCCGCTCCCCACCAGAAGCCTGCGGGAGTCGGGGGCCCCCAAGACTTTTGTAGAATCTTCAAGGCTGAGGGGACGCTTTCGAGAATGGAGCCCAAGCCCTAGCAGACAAGCGTCCGAGTTCCAAGGTGTCGCAGGGCCATTTTAGTGGACCACACCCAAATCTGAAGAGCCGGCCGCCATTTTGAGAGTCCTGTGGCAGCCGCCTATCGCTGCACCGCAAGAGCGGGAGCAACTCAACTACATGGTGAGCGAAACGCTGTAGTCGCAAGAGCGGGCGGTAAACAGCTCAATAGCGGAAGAGGCACAGTGTAGCAAAAGCGGGCGGAATGGCAACTGAAACGGTAAATGGGCGCCCCACTACAGCGTGTCTTCAGGTCAAACGGATTGTGGGACAAGGTCCAGAATGGAAGAGTCACCAAAAGGCAAAAAGTTCCGCTTAACCCCGGGAGCCGGCCACCTATGTCGGGGGCGATCTCAGGCCACACCAGGGCAACACGACTTGGGGAGGGGGCCGTAGCCAAGCGCCCCCTCCGAGTCCGCGCCATCACACCGTCCCTCGGGGGCCTCCGTCAAGCGTTTCAGGGAGGCACCACATCACATTGTTTTCAAATGCAGTCACGTCCTCAAACAGCCCCCACTTACATTGAGAATAGTGAAGCTGTAGCAGGTGCTAATAAGCTTCAGACAGTCTAACAAGCACTCCTCAAAACTTTGAACTATCAGAGTGCATGAGTTTCATGCTCGATCGATTGAGCTAGCCGGATCGGGCAACAAAAAGTATAAAATAGTTATGTAAATAGTTATTTAATAAAATGTTTTACCCTGTTACTTTGCTGGTGTGTTTTATATATTTGTAATATTTGCATAGAGTTTATCGTTATTTTGGGCGGGGTGGGTGGCGGAGCCGAGCTGTCTTGCAGCCATCATGGTGTGGAGTTCAGTTCATCTCACTAGTTTCGTATTTCTCATGAGGGGTTGTTCCTAATGTTTCTATTTTAGCGAGGTCAAAAAGAGATCCCATTAGTGGCCTACTGATTTTGCTCGATCCCTTTTGTTTTTTTACACGATTTTTCACTATCTGCAAAGACTAAACAGAGTATTGCGACTCTGTGCTTGTTTGTAAATAGAGAATGAACCAAAGAGAACCAATTCTAAAACAGTAAATGCTTGGATAACAATCAATCAAATGGAGAGAGAAGCAGGCACGACGGATTACAACGGGGGCAAAGGCCTGCGTTAACTACCCTTCACTATCTGCAAAGAGAGAGTACTCCTATTAGAAATGAGGGGGGCAGCATTCAAAGCAGATCAGTGTGCATAAACACGAAAATGTTTTTACTTACCACGTACTTGACATTCGACAGCTTATGATATTTGCTATTAAAAAACCATTGAAATTCACTGAAAAAACCATAGGTTAGAGACCATATATAGTTAGGAATTAGCATTTAAAAAACCTTGAAAATTCACTAAAAAAACCATAGGTTATAGACCATATATAGTTAGGAATTAGCATTTAAAAAACTTTATTTTACTCACACAAAACCATTGAAATTCCATATATAGTTAGTTGCACTAACTATATATCGCGCACTCGCAATCCACTGCTGATGATGTCACATATTACATCATTCATGACATGGTCAGTGACATCACTGATGACATCACTGATGACATCTCAAATGACATCACTGATCACATCACTGATGACATCATTCATGTGATGATACGATGAACCTCTTCAGACTCTAATATAACCTTAGATACACTCAGTGTAAACAGACATTCACAGACTGTCACTCATCCATGGAGTTACTCACACACCTAGTCAGTCTTGCAAAGAATCAATCACTCCTCCATTTCCTCAACTATATAGTTATACACACCTTACTTATTAAAACATATACTAATACATATTTACTCTGTTATACAATCCCTGATACAAGTTCACAATGTTCCATACAGCCACTCACACATTCTCTGGCTCTTATGCACAGTTATTTATATATGTCAACTCTCACATGTACTGTGTTTTGCATATGTACTTACTTTGACATGTAGCACTGAGATATTCATTCACTCACCAATACACTCATGCACACAGTCAACCGCCCATACAGCTGTTTCCACATGCACTTTTGAACCCATACATCTAGTGAATCAACTGCTCACACATCTATGCACAGAGTCATACACCTCCCAGACACCCACACACACACTCAGTCTCCCATACAAATACTTGGGCAAGCAATCAATAACCCATAGAGTTAGTCATATAGCTAATGATCAACACATGCATCAGATTACAGAACAACAGACACAATGATGCACAATTTAAAACAGTTTAGTCACTAACCCATGCACTCAGTGAGACACATTTAATCACTCACTTATACAGTCAGTCATGCACCTACTAAATCCTTCATCCAGACACTTATACATCCACTCATTCTTCAATATGTAAGACATATTTTAACTTTACAGAAACATACAGTCACTGGATGTTGTCATCAGTGATGTCATTTGAGATGTCATCAGTGATGTCATCAGTGATGTCACTGACCATGTCATGAATGATGTAATATGTGACATCATCAGCAGTGGATTGCGGGTGCGCGATATATAGTTAGTGCAACTAACTATATATGGAATTTCAATGGTTTTGTGTGAGTAAAATAAAGTTTTTTAAATGCTAATTCCTAACTATATATGGTCTATAACCTATGTTTTTTTAGTGAATATATATATATAGATATATATATATATTTATATATATATATATATCTATATATATATATAGATATATATATATATATATATATATATATCTATATATATATATATTACATGATTGCTTGTTGTATTGCATTTGGGTTGAACACTGGGACCATAGGACGATGAAGGGAGCAATAGTGCTGGTTAAGAAGTGTCTGATAGGATTGGTAAGAATAAGTATGTGCTGTCACAGGTTTTGTGATTTAACTCTAGATTTACAATTTAAAAGGATACCAAATTTACTAAGAATGTGTTTTTCACCATGTTGGGATGTGTTGGAACCTGAGATGACAGGTCACCTAGGGTAGCCTGGCCTAGGGTAAGACACAATCACTAAAGGCACATGTGTAAAGGTTGCAGAACCACCCAACAGTAAATCAACGCAATTTCACTCAAAAATGGCGCTACACCAATGTTTGGAAAAATACGAGCTTGTTTATAAAAATAATATTTGCTCTCTTGACTTTAGAAATCTCGGTTCAGTACATTACATTTACTCATGGAATTATTAAGATTTTCAAAGTTATTAAAATATTACACTTTTCATCTTCCCAACTTACTAATACATCACATTGGTCTCCAGGGAGCAGTGTCTCAAATTTTAGCACAGAAACATTAAAAGAGATTACTTTCCTGTTCAGCCCCCAGATACCCTAGTTATAGGATCTCCAGTTTAACAAAGCCAACTCTTTCAGATATCATAGCAACCCCTCCTTCCCAAAGCTGAGTTTTTAGCAGGTGAACACCATATCTACTGAGTGAGCCTTCAGTGAAACAAGAACGTTTTGGCAATCCTCTAGAGTACCACAGGCATTCTACCCAGGCTGCTCCCTTGTAAATTGTACAGTGTTCTGTAGTTGACATTCCTCAGCTCTGAAACTCCTACTTACTCTGTCTCTTTCGAATCTCTGTGAGGGAAATCCTTCAAGTTATCAGAATCGACCCCTCACTCTGCACTTTAGTGCTTCCAGAAACCCTGAAGACTGAAATAAGGGGGGAAGTCTAAGCACCTCGCGCTTTTCCCCCACTCCCCTTACTTGTGATGAAAGTCGGCCTCACTCTTCAGCCCACACTTTCTCTCTGGGGCCTCAGTCGATCTCTCCCAACGTGAATCACAGGGCTGGGTTCCAGATTGCACCCGCCAGCCCCGTGAGGAGGTCGCGCTAACTCGCGCTCTGTGAGGAGCCCGCTCTCCGTGGATTCCCTTGCTGGCAGCGCTCCAGCGCACGCGCGAGGGAGATGCGGCCCCAACCGGCGGCTACTCCCCTTGTCAGCGCGGGTAGTGGCTCACCTCTGGGCCTGCTCGGTCCTAGGCCCCTCCTGTCAGAACAGTGGTCCCCGCCAAGAGTCTGCGCAGAGGCGCGTCGCCCAAATTCGGTCAGCGCCACACAGTGATCACCGCCGAGAGTCCGTGCAGAAGTGCGCCGCCCAAAATAACCAGCGCTACACTTCCGCTTCACATGGACTTCATGGCAGCGCCGGATCTTCCGCCTTAGGGTCCACAGGTGAGAGGAGGTGACACTGTCTGCGCTCACTCTCACTGACAATGGGTCCTGGTGTTACACCGAGGAGGAGCTAATCAAGGTTGAAGTTCCACGCTCCAAAGCACCAGTCCTCTAGCTCCTGCCAATTTCTCAATTCCCCTCTACTGGACAAGAGTGGGTCGAGGTTTGGTTATACACCTCACACCCTCCTAGGCTCGAGTCCCCCTGTCCAGGGTCAGCAGGAGGGGGCTAACTGGGTCAGACTTAAAGAGGGAAAAAGGGGGGAATCATAAAAGGGGCAACCCTTAAAAGGCAAGCTTCCCAGTGAAGATTCTACCCTCTACCAGACCCTTCGCCTATACTCCAGCTGCTCCTCACTAACAAGACAAAATGGTTGCCCAGCATTCCGCCTTTTATAGGCTAACCCTCAGAGGTCCAGAAGGGACCAGAAGGTTCTGGAATGCCCTACTCTATCCTATGGGACAGATTCTAGGTTTGTCAGATGGGACAGTTGGTAGCCACCATTTTGTGACTCCAACTATATTCCTGTCAGAAAAGGCCTCTAGGCCTGAGGTGAAAAACTATGAGGGTGAAAGAGCGCCTATCCCCTTGACCAACACCTTGAAAAAGCTAGTGGACACAAAAATTAATAAAGGTATGAGGGGCAAAAAGGGGACGAAATAAATAATAATTTGGAGGGACTACGCAAAAAGTCAGACAGGTCTAACACGCGTCCCCCCAGCTGAAAGTGGGGAGAGCTACCCAACCCCTTGGGAGTCCTCATCACTAAGGCGGAAATACCTGGAGAGACCGTCTGCATTGGCGTGGTCCACTCCAGGCCGATGTTCCACCCGGAAGTCCATTCCCTGTAGGGAGATGGACCACCTCAACAGGTTGGGATTCTCCCCCTTCATTTGCATCAGCCAACGAAGGGGTCGGTGGTCAGTCTGAACCAGGAAGTGTGAGCCAAACAGGTATGGCCGAAGCTTCTTCAGAGCCCACACCACCGCAAAAGCTTCCCTCTCAATTGCACTCCACTTCTGTTCCCGGGAAAGCAGTCTCCTGGATAAGAAGACCACAGGCTGATCCAGGCCCTCTTCATTCAGTTGCGATAACACTGCCCCAATGCCATGTTCTGATGCATCTGTCTGGACAATGAACTCCTTGGAGAAGTCTGGGGCCCTCAGGACCGGTGCTGCACACATTGCCTGCTTCAGTTTCTCAAAAGCTTGCTAACAAGCGTTCGTCCAAACTACCCGTCGAGGTTGTTTCTTAGAGGTGAGCTCTGTGAGGGGCGCTACAATAGTGCCATACCCCTTCACAAAGCGACGGTAGTAACCTGTGAGGCCCAGGAAAGCTCGGACCTCAGTCTGTGTCTTGGGGGGTTCCCAGGCCATGATTGCCTCAATATTTGCCTGCAGGGGCTGCACTGTCCCCCTACCCACCAAGTGTCCAAGGTACACAACCGACCCCTGCCCAATCTGGCATTTGATGGCCTTGATTGTCAATCCAGCTTGTTTCAGGGCCTGGAGAACTGCTTGCAAATGTTGCAAATGGTCCTCCCAACTGCTACTGAAGACAGCAATGTCATCCAGGTAAGCAGCAGAGAAACTCTCCATTCCAGAGAGGACCTGATTCACCAGCCGCTGAAATGTGGCAGGGGCATTTTTGAGCCCAAAGGGCATTACACAAAATTGGAAGTGTCCCTCGGGCGTGGAGAAGGCTGACCTTTCCTTTGCTCCATCTGTCAAGGAGATCTGCCAGTACCCTGAAGTGAGGTCAAAGGTACTTAGATATTGGGCAGCTCCTAGCCGGTCAATCAATTCATCCGCCCTAGGGATCGGATGAGCATCAGTCTTTGTAACTGAGTTCAATCCCCGGTAATCCACACATAACCTCAGTTCTGGCGTGGTGCCTGGTGGAGCGGCTTTTGGCACTAGCACCACCGGACTGGACCAAGGGCTGTTGGAAGGTTCTATAACTCCCAGCTCTAGCATCTTGGCAACCTCTCCATGGATGCTAGCCTTCACCTTGTCAGACAGCCGGTAGGTCTTCGACTTCACTGGTGGGCTGTCCCCTGTGTCCACATCATGGGTACACAGGTGAGTCCTTCCCGGGACAAGGGAGAACAACGTAGAGTACTGCTCCAGTATCTGGCGGCAGTCCTCCCGCTGTTCAGGAGTTAGAGTGGGAGAGAGAATCACTCCCTCCACTGACCCATCCTTCTCTTGAGACGAGAACAAGTCTGGGAGAGGTTCGCTTTCCGCTTCCTCTTCCCCATCAGTCACCATCATTAAAATGACCTTGGGCCTCTCATGGTGGGGTTTTAGTCGGTTGGCATGAAGCACCCGTAGGGGCTGTCGTGGGGTCTTAAGGTCCACCAGGTAGGTGGCCTTACCCTTCTTCTCCAACACCTCAAAGGGGCCTGTCCAGCGATCCTGGAGGGCACTAAGCTCTCCAGGCACCATCACCCACACTTTCTGGCCAGGCTCCAATTCCACCTGGTGAGCATTGTGGTCATACCACTCTTTCATGACTGCCTGGCTGGCCTCCAAGTTGTCAGAAGCTTGCTTCCACAACTTCGCCATTTGGCTCCTGAAGGCCAGCATGTAGCTCACCACATCCTGTGGGGGTTTCCTGGGAGACTTCTCCCAACCATCCTTCACCAGGCTGAGAGGACCGCGTACAGGGTGCCCATACAGAAGTTCAAAGGGGCTGAAGCCCACTCCCTTCTGTGGCACTTCCCTGTAAGAGAATAGCAAACAGGGTAGGAGGACGTCCCATTTCCTCCGCAGGCTTTCGGGTAGACTTCTGATCATGCCCTTCAAGGTTTTGTTGAACCTCTCAACCAGTCCATTTGACTGGGGGTGATAAGGAGTGGTGAACCGGTAGGTCACTCCACACTCCTTCCACATTGCCCGCATGTAAGCTGACATAAAGTTGGTCCCCCTGTCAGACACAACTTCTTTGGGGAAACCCACTCGGGTAAAGATCCCCATTAGGGCTCTAGCCACCACAGGTGCAGTGACTGTCCTCAGAGGAATTGCCTCTGGGTACCGTGTGGCATGATCCACCAGAACCAGGATGAACCTGTGACCAGCTGTTGTGGGTGGATCTAAAGGCCCTACAATGTCGATGCCCACCCTTTCAAAGGGGGTGCTAACGACTGGAAGTGGTTCCAGGGGAGCCTTCAGCTTCACCCCTGTTTTCCCACTGGCCTGGCAGGATACACACGTCCGACAGTAAGTGTTGGACGCCACTTTCATCTGAGGCCAGTAAAAGTGGAGGACAAGCCGAGCAAAGGTCTTGTCCTGACCTAAGTGTCCTGCCAAGGGTATAGCATGAGCCAATTCCAGCAGAAAGGCTCGGTATTGCTGCGGGACTACCAAGGCCCTTGATGAACCAGGTAAGGGTACCTTGGGTTCACTGTAGAGGAGTCCATCCTCCCAGTAAATATGGTAGTGTCCCGTAGCATCACCTGCTGCCTGGGCTTCAGCCTGTCGCCTCAGTCCCTCAAGGGTAGGGCACTCCCTCTGCCCCTTACAGAATTCCTCTCTGGTAGGTCCTCCCTCCACATGCCACTCAGCAGGGATGGGTAAATCCTCCAGAGAGTCTACTTCCCCCTCCACGGACTCCTGGTCCGCCACCGCAGGTGGCCGATCTGTCACATGGGGTGTGGAAGCCGAAGCAGGCTCTTCCTGTCTTCGGGTCTGTCCCTTTTTGGCAGCGGGTTGGGCCATTGTTCCAGGCTCCCAACCAGGCGAACTCCCTCTCCGGGCAGTCGCAGACCTTGTGCTCACACAGGCCCAGTCAGGTGTACCCAGCATCGCAGAGTGCGTCCGGTATTCCACCTCTCTCCAAGTGTTGTGCTCCATGTCATTCCCCAGCAGACAATCAACTGGCACGGCAGGGCTTACGGCAACTCGAAGTGAACCTGCAACCCCTTCCCACTCAAAGGGAACCTCAGCCACTGGATAGTGGCCCATTCTGCCGTCAGCCATCGCGGCGGGGTGGAGTACATTGGGAATCACCTGCTCTGGAGACACCAGTCGACTTCTTACCATAGTCATACTGGCTCCTGTATCTCTCAGAGCCTCCCCTCTTTGGCCATTGATGGTGATCCATTGCCCATACTTAACAGTATTTGGGGGCACCTGGATCTTAGGAACCATCTCCCGTTCTCCCAGGGACACTAAGGTGACACCCGCCCACTCACCTCCCTTATCTAAGGGCAACTCCTCCCCGAGCGCTACACTAGCTACTCCCGGTGGTTTTCCTCCGGTGGGAGGGGGTGGTCTCTTTGGGCATCTGACATCTCCCTTATAATGTCCAACACCACCACACTCAAAACAGTGGAGAAACCTTGGCTGCTGGCTTTGGCCAGGATTAGGGTTTCTGGGCGGGTTTGCCTTAGGGGTGGAACCTGTTCCCTTTCCTTGGAAATTGTTTTGGGGACCTTTAGAGAACTCCCTCTTTTTGTCTCCCCCCTCTTTCTTCTGGGGGGCGCCCTGCCCGCCCTTTTGGGAATCCCCTCCAGTCCCCTTTGAGGACACCCGGGTACTTGCCCAGATGTCCGCCTCCTCTGCAAGCTTCCGGGGATTGGTCAGCTTGCTGTCCACCAGGTGTTGGCGCAGCTCGGGAAAACATTTCTCGAGAAGGTGCTCTTTCAAAAATAGATCATACAACCTCTCATAATCCTTCACCTCACTGCCCTTGACCCAGCCCTCTAACGCCTTTCTTGCGTAATCAAGGAAGTCCACCCAGTTCTGGGTGCTCAACTTGTGGCTCCCCCTGAACTTCTGACGGTACCTTTCTGGGGTAAGCCCAAACTTCCTTACCAATGCTAGCTTCATGATGGGGTAGTTGGTTTGCTCCTCTGGTTCCAGGGCCAGCAAGGTGTCCCGACCAGCGGGAGGCATGTACCTATACAAACCATCCCCCCAGTGCTTCTCCTGCACCCCATGGGCTCTTAAGGAGACCTCATAGGCAGCCAACCACTTGGCTATGTCATCTCCCTGACTAAAGCTAGCAATGAGATCTTTTGGTAAATAGGGTCTGGACTCCATGGCTGTCTCTTTAGATTCGCTGCCACCATTCATTACAGGAGAGGGCCCCCGTTGTAGGGCCTGGAGTTCCAACTCTTTCAACCTGAACTGGTGAGCCATCCTCCTCTCTTCCTTCTCCTGCTCCAGCTTAGCCAACTCCCATTTTAATTGCCTCTTTTCCCTCCTGTCAGCGAGCTCTGCTTCAGTTAAGCTTCCCCCAGAGGCGCTACTGCCCTTCCTGGAGTAAGACACTGGTCCTGGGAGTAGGTTTTCCCCCTCAGAGTGGAATAATCCTTCTATCTCCACAACCGTGTCCCGGTCTGTCCCTTCATCCTCCTCCTTCCCTTCTTTGTGTGCCTCCACCCAAGCCCTTAGACTGGTCTGGAGTTCCCCCTTCTGGGCACCATGCTTAAAAAATACCCCCATTTTCTGGCAGAAATCTTTCAGCTGAGCCACAGAATAGGTGTCGAGGTTTTCTAGTGCAAACTCCATTTTACAATAGGCAATACCAAGTTATACACACAAGGAAATTTGAGTTGCAAGGTCAACCTGAAGCTACCTCCACCCCACCACCAGGAACAAATTTGGAAAAACAAAAGCACAAATTAGGAGGTCCGCTAGGAGAAAACTCCTGGTGTAGTCTAGTGAATTACGCTCAATTACTACAGAGTAGTTGCAACCACAGTCAGGATCCCACCGCTAGACACCAACTTGTTGGAACCTGAGATGACAGGTCACCTAGGGTAGCCTGGCCTAGGGTAAGACACAATCACTAAAGGCACATGTGTAAAGGTTGCAGAACCACCCAACAGTAAATCAACGCAATTTCACTCAAAAATACGAGCTTGTTTATAAAAATATTATTTGCTCTCTTGACTTTAGAAATCTCGGTTCAGTACATTACATTTACTCATGGAATTATTAAGATTTTCAAAGTTATTAAAATATTACACTTTTCATCTTCCCAACTTACTAATACATCACATTGGTCTCCAGGGAGCAGTGTCTCAAATTTTATCACAGAAACATTAAAAGAAATTACTTTCCTGTTCAGCCCCCAGATACCCTAGTTATAGGATCTCCAGTTTAACAAAGCCAACTCTTTCAGATATCATAGCAACCCCTCCTTTCCAAAGCTGAGTTTTTAGCAGGTGAACACCATATCTACTGAGTGAGCCTTCAGTGAAACAAGAACGTTTTGGCAATCCTCTAGAGTACCACAGGCATTCTACCCAGGCTGCTCCCTTGTAAATTGTACAGTGTTCTGTAGTTGACCTTCCTCAGCTCTGAAACTCCTACTTACTCTGTCTCTTTCGAATCTCTGTGAGGGAAATCCTTCAAGTTATCAGAATCGACCCCTCACTCCGCACTTTAGTGCTTCCAGAAACCCTGAAGACTGAAATAAGGGGGGAAGTCTAAGCACCTCGCGCTTTTCCCCCACTCCCCTTACTTGTGATGAAAGTCGGCCTCACTCTTCAGCCCACACTTTCTCTCTGGGGCCTCAGTCGATCTCTCCCAACGTGAATCACAGGGCTGGGTTCCAGATTGCACCCGCCAGCCCCGTGAGGAGGTCGCGCTAACTCGCGCTCTGTGAGGAGCCCGCTCTCCGTGGATTCCCTTGCTGGCAGCGCTCCAGCGCACGCGCGAGGGAGATGCGGCTCCGACCGGCGGCTACTCCCCTTGTCAGCGCGGGTAGTGGCTCACCTCTGGGCCTGCTCGGTCCTAGGCCCCTCCTGTCAGAACAGTGGTCCCCGCCAAGAGTCTGCGCAGAGGCGCGTCGCCCAAATTCGGTCAGCGCCACACAGTGATCACCGCCGAGAGTCCGTGCAGAAGTGCGCCGCCCAAAATAACCAGCGCTACACTTCCGCTTCACATGGACTTCATGGCAGCGCCGGATCTTCCGCCTTAGGGTCCACAGGTGACAGGAGGTGACACTGTCTGCGCTCACTCTCACTGACAATGGGTCCTGGTGTTACCCGAGGAGGAGCTAATCAAGGTTGAAGTTCCACGCCCCAAAGCACCAGTCCTCTAGCTCCTGCCAATTTCTCAATTCCCCTCTACTGGAAAAGAGTGGGTCGAGGTTTGGTTATACACCTCACACCCTCCTAGGCTGGAGTCCCCCTGACCAGGGTCAGCAGGAGGGGGCTAACTGGGTCAGACTTAAAGAGGGAAAAAGGGGGGAATCATAAAAGGGGCAACCCTTAAAAGGCAAGCTTCCCAGTGAAGATTCTACCCTCTACCAGACCCTTCGCCTATACTCCAGCTGCTCCTCACTAACAAGACAAAATGGTTGCCCAGCATTCCACCTTTTATAGGCTGACCCTCAGAGGTCCAGAAGGGACCAGAAGGTTCTGGAATGCCCTACTCTATCCTATGGGACAGATTCTAGGTTTGTCAGATGGGACAGTTGGTAGCCACCATTTTGTGACTCGAACTATATTCATATCAGAAAAGGCCTCTAGGCCTGAGGTGAAAAACTATGAGGGTGAAAGAGCGCCTATCCCCTTGACCAACACCTTGAAAAAGCTAGTGGACACAAAAATTAATAAAGGTATGAGGGGCAAAAAGGGGACAAAATAAATAATAATTTGGAGGGACTACGCAAAAAGTCAGACAGGTCTAACAGGATGGAACTGGCCCCTGCATGGCATTCAGTCATGTGCTTCTCCCTGAGATTCTGTTTGCTTTTATCTGGTATCCTGGGTTATCATTTTGGCCTCACACCATTCTAGTGTGCACAGAGGCCTTCGCTTCTCTCCCTGACATGAGTGAGATCCTAGACGTATTATATGACCTGAAGAGGCACATCACATAACAGATGACTATTGTCTCAATCATGGGTTCAGTACATAGAGTGGTATTGGCAGTGCACTGTGAATCTGCAGTTGTGATCAGCTCTTTTTGTTCTGCGTCATTGCAGTGGATGCTTATTGGCCTACTTGTGTAACGTTCTGTCTCTAGGCTCTAACTCAGACACTAGTACTAAGATTTCAATTGTTTGCTGTGTGTTTTTATGTATGTGGCCTGCATGATACTGCCATTGAGAGCATGCATGAGTGAGCATAAATGAGGCTTATGGGATCTATCTTAGATGCACCTGGCATGGCCTCATGCAAAAGATGGAGGTGAGGTTATTTTCCCAGGGAGTGGTAGTGTATTGCTGACACTTCTGAAGTTGGACAGAGGAATGGTTAAAGAGGTGACAAGTCTCATTCAGTAATTCAATATGGGCTTTTGCTGATAGGGGATGTTCATTATTGTTTCTGCATCAGTGCCATTTGATAGATGGTAAGGGTGAAGAGTGGGACTGCAGTCTCTGTTGCTCAAAGTGAATGGGATATCCTACGGCGAGGGCAGCTTTTTGTCTTTCTCCTGACCATGCTGCAGTGTCGCTGATGATTGCCAGGCACAGAATGCTCACACTTCTTGTGCCTCATTTATGGCATATACATACTGGGGACCACCCTGCTGCGAGGAACATCACACCTCACAAAGGCTGTGTCTAGATAGAACCCAGGCCAGGACACCTAAAATGAAAACCACTCTCAACTGGTTCTAAATTTGCATCCAAATCTCCTGTCGGCTTTGACTGGCACCCACCGTACAGAAATGCCTCTTTTTGCATGATCACTCTGAAGGTTTTGGACTAACGCTGCTGGTATTCAACTCTGAAATTACACTGAGTCATACCAAACAGACCTCACGACAATGTCCTGATCCCTACAAAAGAATTATATTGAATTGGCTCACTCTCATTTGCTATAGGTAAACGTACTTATAAATCCATTGTATATGGTACCAGGGCCTGTAAGTTAAGTGTTACTCATGGACTTCAGCGCTGACTGTGCGACCCCTAGAGTGAGAAAGTAGAGCATGACTTCCAGTCCAGTGTTGTTACCTGGTAGAACAGTTTTTAAAGAACTACCTAAAAATGTAAGTCAAAACTATGAGAAATTTAAATCAAAGCTTAAAATGTTTTGCTTTTATCATTTACAAATTTACATCATATACAGTTGTCACATCGTACACATCCTTTAGATTATATCAGCACTCTGCCAATTTGTCTACATGCACCCCAATACCCTGGAAGACTCTTTCAGGACTGATGACATAACATGTTACCATTATAAATTTAATGGGAGTAGAGAGGGGTTTTCTAAACCACACAGTGTATGCTAATAGAATGCATGGATACTGGAGTTTAGGAGGACAGCTTGTTGGGGAGATGAGGGGACGGTGAAAGGGAGATTTAGAAGACTGCATATATTTAAAAGTCACAGTGTAGACATGTGTTCACACCGAGCCTGCTGAGGAAGCATCAAAATACATGCTTCCTGTAGCACAAACTTTATTTCAGCAACATAGCTTAAGGACATAACAATAAGAAAATGTTATATCCAGTGCTTAGAAGCATCAAAAGTGTCCTTCCAATTCTTTATAATGAAGCAAAATAGTATAAGAAACATTGGTGAATCTGCCAGTTATGAAGCAATCAATTGAATGCACTTTTCCATGGCAGGTGTGCCATCTCAACATAAATTGACCAAGCTGTATGGGGCAAACATGAGGTCAGGCAGAGTCTAGAGTCCATTTTTGAGTGCACTACCACTCAGATCTAGTGTTAGAGAGTTTTCAGTGGCAGTATAGAGGGTTTCTGATGCATATAGACAGACAGGGGTGATATATGCTAGTGCATACTTGTGACACATGTATCTGCCATCCATGCAGTAGCACATCCTTTCCCTTAGAGAGGAGATCAAGGTGTTAATAAACACCCTCGTGTCTTTCTCTGTGAATTGAACTCCATCATCTTTCTCTGTGAATTGAACGCCATCACTCCTGTATATATGCTCCATGTCAAAGCATACATTATTGTAGATGGAGCCCATGTTGTGGTCTCTGAGACATGCAGAAACAGTTTTATTGACCTGTTTACTGGCTTTGACTATCTGCTGGTAGATTTTGTTTGATCACTTCCATTGCTGCCTTCTGCAAATGGTAGAGTACACCAAAGCAGTGTGAGGGAAAAGTTCCATTAATTGGTTAAAGGTATCCTTCATTAGCATTTGCAGTCAGCACTGTAAGTGTGCCTTGGTCACTACCACCACTGTGCAGTATTAAGTGGTATGGATGTTGGCCATCTGCAATGCATTGAACCAAAGGAAAACATTGATGCCACCTTTGTCCTCTCTGGCCAATCCAAGTAATATCTACATTACACAAACTCATGACCCTCTCAATGCCACTTTTTCCAGCACTCTATGGTCCGTAAGACATAGCTATGATCCACATTCCACACTCTAACCCTTATGAAGGCAAGCAGCAGGAGCACCCAGGTGAAGGCTAGAGCTGAATGAGATGAAAGGCAGTTACAATGGAATACTAGACCTGGTTTGAAAAAAATACATATTTTATCAGATGGTGTAAATATGTTGGTAGCTAAAAATAGGTAGATATTTGAAAGTAATAGTGGTGGATATGTGATTGGCTCTGGATAAATGAAAAAGAAGTTATTCTGCTTTGGACATGATTACATTTTCAAGCAGTGAACCACACTTGCTGCAGTTCAACTTGTAGCTAGTATGCTGCTGTCAGAAAGTGCAGTGAACATTTAACCTACTGGTACCATAGAGTTTTCCAAAGGGGGTGCTACTGCAACTAACCTAAAACTGTGTGGGAAGAAGAATTCTAAAAAAAAAAGTACTTTCAAACTTCAAAGGAGAGTCGTTTAGACGTATTCTGAAATACTAATTTTCTAAATCACTACTCTCTAAAAATCTAGATGAAGAATGATAGCAGTATGATGGTAAATGCACAAAATCCCTCTGGTATAGATTTGAACCTCTGCTGCAAAGTTACACATTGGGCCACACTGACAGGGTCGTGAATCCACCCACAAAAACTCCCAGATTGATCAACAGAAAATCCTGTAATTCACTAAAACTGATAATTCAGACTTCAACTGATATGGTGCCCAAATATGAGTTTATTCAAAATTAAAGTGCTGTTCATGATGCGTTTTGGGCACATCCAGTCGCCTTGACTACAATATCACGCTACGTTATTTCCTGTTTTTTAAGCTGAAAACCACGTGATTACCTGCTTTGCTCACAGTGATAACAACTGACAACAGACTAAAATCAAATCAAATCAAATCATGTAGTTCACAAGACGCCTAATGCAATGCACATATATAAATACTTGATTTATAAGTCTAATCAAGTCAAACCTGTCATATACTGATAATTACAATGAAGCACTATATACAATTTTTTAAACAGATCCTTTAAACATTTTGCCCACTCATCAAATTCATAAAAATGTACAAAACATTTACAAAAAATTGTACCAACAAATGCATGTAACATCCGATTATATATATGCTGACTCATTAGTGCATGTTAAATACCCAAATAGACACTGATGTTATAAATTTAATATGAAGTGAAGTTAATATGAAGTGAAATGCTGACGGAAGTGGAGAAGTATTCAAACAGAAACTGATTTATGAAGGTATACCATCTATTATACAGCAATTTAGACAATGAAACCAACAATGAAACTGTCACTAACAAATAGATGCATACTGAGTCATTCACCTGGAATTAGGTGACTAAAAAGTTTATTACTGCTAGATCCTGGTGAAGTGAATGCTTTTGTCTCTAATATATGGGTTCACTAACTTCTCCACAATTGTCATATTTAATTTATTTGCAAGCCTGTAGTTCAGTGTTCTAGCTACACCCTGGGTATGTAAATAAAATAGTATTAGACATATTGTTTGTCTAATTGTGCAACCCAGAGACGTAGGCCTTTAAACATGTTTGATGTTTGCTAGTCCAGGACTTGTGTCTGCAATTTTCACTGGTATGTTGATTGATATTCATTACAGCTGGGCAAGTATTGAGCTTACCTTTTTATTACATTTAAATCACCCCAAATGTAAACTGTAGATAGCTAATAGGACAGGAAGGTATTTGTTTAAAGGGTGAAACATAGTTTTACCTTACAGTGAATTAGAAACACACTTACAGAGTAATATACTCAGTTATACATCCACTCATCTATCCATGCACTTACTGAGATACTTATTTGCATAACTGTACAGTCACTCACACACAGTCAGACAGTGAGAGAGACACCTACACAGCAATTATGAATCCAGCAGTAACAGAGGCAGTTGTACACACAGTTATATATTCCAACACTAGTAGCACAGACATGAAAGAATGTATACACCCACTTACATGCACATTTCTAGAACCATAGGGATATTAGGAGATACAATCACACAGCAACATAGTTACTTACAAATCTAGTCACATACCCACAGAGGAGCTGATATACTTATTTAATTATGATCTGAGGTACCCATCCAATCTAGTAGGCCTTTAAACAAGTGTTGAACCAGCTACTTCAGAGCCAGTGTGTGCAGTTTTACTGCTAGGCCGAGTCACATTTAAATCTCCCTGCCAAGCTTTAAAGTTTTCTTCTACTACATATACACCACCCAAAGGTAAACTGTATTCAGGCCGTAGTGCACTGTGCTATGTGCTTAGAATGTAAGACATGTAGTTTTAGATTTTAGTGAGTTATACACTTATAGTCAAAACCAAACATCCAGTTAAACATTTAGTCTCTAACCCATACTGTAACTCACAAACCTATTGACAAAAGCATAGAGCCAATCACATACCTAGTCAGACAGTGACAGGGGTACTTCCAGATTCACTCACACATCAATACTGAACTTATGTATTGAGTAATAACTGAGCCACTTGTACACACACAGTGACATTCTTCAATACTTACTAACACAGCTAGCAAGCAATGCATACATGCACTTACATACACATTTTGATACCCATAGTTACTAAGAGAGCCATTCATATACCAACAGTTACTTACACATCCAGTGACACACCCATAGACGGACGGATACACTAACTTACATATGTACTTATTTACTGACACAACCAAGTCACCTATTCAGACAAATTGCCCTTTAAACATGTGTAGGGCCTTCTACTGCAAAACCTGCATTTAAAGTATTACTGCCAGGTTGGCTTGACATTTAAAAGCCCTCCAGAGCCTTAAACACCCCAAATTCTACATACAAGTCACCCCTGAGATGGGTTGTAGGGAGCTCATTTACCAGAGTTGTATGTATTTAAAAGTTAAGACATACTTTGTAGTTTCAGTGAGTTATATATATGCACTTGGGGAACCCTATGCCTGGTTATACATCTGGTCGCCACGCACCACTGCATATGACATACCTATTTATAAAAGCACACAGCCACTTCCACAATCACTAAAACAATGACAGAGGCTTTCACACATCGAGTGATACACCCATACAGCTAATTTGTATCCAGAAGTAACTGAGCAAGTTGCACTCACAGTTACATACCCTAACAGTCTCTAGCATAGCCATTAACCAATACATACACCCACGTAGATACAGATTTAGAGACCACTATAGATTCTAATATACTAGTTAGACAGTGACAGACTTACCTAGCTAGCAAGTGAGAAATGCAAAGACAATACAGCACACTCATTCAGCTATGTAGTCAAATATGGACAGTACCAAGTGAGCCATCCAGACAAACTGGTCTTTAAGCATGTCTCAGGCCTGCTACTGCAGACACTGTGTGAGTAGTTTTAATGCTAGGCCAACTTGGCATTTAAAATCCCTTTGCCAAGCCTTACAATTTTCTTCTACTACATATGGGTCACCCCGAACGTAGGCTGTAGGTAGGCTATACCAAATGGTGCTATGTGCTTTAAAGGTAATACACGTGCATTGAAGTTTTACATGATAACTTACACGCCCATGTGTCCAGTTTAACAGCATAGTGACACTGAAAGACCCAGAAAGACAGAGGCATTTGCACATTGAGTAACATACCCATTTAGCACATATGTATCCAGAAGTAACTGAGCTATTTTCACTCATAGTTATGTACCCCAACAGTCTGGAGCACAAACAGTTACCAATACATACACCCTCTTGGATGGTGATTTAGAGACCTATTCAGGTTCTAACATACCAGTAATGTAGAGATACACTTAATAACATATCCGGTGCGACACGTATTGAGACAATGGCTCACTCATTCAGATATGTAGTCCAATACAAACAGTAGGAAGTGAGCCATCCAGACAAGTTGGCCTTTAAATATTTTTGAGGCCTGCTACTGCGGACACTATGTGGTCAGTCTTACTGCTAGGCCAACTTGCCATTTAAAATACAGTTGCCAAACTTTAAACTCCTATTCTACCACATATATGTTACCCATAAGGTAACCTGTAGGTAGACTATACAACAGGGTACTATATGCTTAAAAGATAATACAATACATGTGAGTTGAAGTTTTAGTTACATGCACCCTTAAAGACTGATATTCCCAGTGAAAAGTCCATTCTCACTCTCATTATGCAACTGATAAACCTATTTAAAAGAGCATAGAGGCAGTCATACACCCAGCCAGACAAAGACAGGTGCATGTACACCCACCTAGTCTCTAATATAGGACCTATGTGTCCAGTAGTATTCGTGCCTCTTTCATATACAGTTGCAAACTCCTAGAGTAGGTAACAGAGCCAGTAACCAATCCATACAACCAATTGCATAAAGATTTAGATACCCATACAGTTTCAGAGATAGCTAGTCATATAGCGACATAATGACTTACAAATACATAATAACATGCACAGAAGACATGGTACACTCACTCAGATAGGTAGTCAAATACTGACACAACTAAGGGAGCCATCCTGACAATTTGCACTTTAAACATGTCTCAGTGCTGGTACTATACAGCCTATGTGTACACAGTTACTACAAGGCAAACTTAAAAAAAGATTGCCAAGCCTTAAACTCTCCTTTAAAAATATGTAAGTCACTCCGAAGTTAGGCTGTAGATAGGTCATAGGGTAGGGTGCTATGTGCTTACAGAGTGACATATGTACTTGTACGTTTCAGCGAGTCATATACATACTTAGAAACTCATACACTCAGCAGTATAATCAGTTGCTCACCAGTACAGTGAATAACATAACTGCTTAAGAAATCTTAAGGGCACTCACACACCCAGTCAGCAACACAGATGCTTACACATTCACTCGTATGCCCATACAGCACTTATAAATTCAGCACAAAGTGAGCTTGGTGCACACACAGTTACATAACCCACAATTTGCTAACAGAGCCAGTTAGGAATCGATAGAGGCACCGATATACACACTTAGTGACACACTCACAGAATGACTCTCACACACACACACACACACACACACACACACACACACACACACACTCAGATCTGTACTAAGTAATCACACAAATAGGTTACCCATCCAGACAAGTAGCCCTTGAAACATATGTTGGGCATGGTACCGCACAGTCTGTGTGTACTGTTTTATTGCCAAGTCAAGTAGACTTTTAAAATCCCTTAACAATCTTCAAACTTCATTTATTCTACATAAAAGAGACTTTGAAATAGGCCATATCTAGACATACACTGATGCATACACTGCCACACCCATACACTCTCTAAGTATATAGTACGACACTCAGGCAGACAATGGTGCATATATTAACAAACTAGAGCACACACTCATGCATACACTAACATACCCAGGCATACAATCATGCATACAGGAAGATACCCAGGCATAAACTCGTGCATACACAGACACATCCAGGTACACACTGATACAAACACTGACACACCCAGGCACAGACTGATGGACACACTAACACATCCAGATACACACATATAGGTACACTGGCATACCCAGTCACACACTGATGCATACACTGACACACTCAGGCACACACTTGTATATACACTAACATAAGGAAGCACACAATAATGCATATAGTGACACAGCAATAGATACACTAATGTATACACTAACACACCAAGTCAACACATTAAAGCATACACTACAGTACCCAGACAGACACTGACATACTGTAAAACACCCAGGCACACAGTGATCCATACACCAATACACTTAGACAGAGAGTGATGCATACGCTGACACACCCAGATAGAATCAAAGGCATACAGTAGCATCCCCAGGCACACACTGATATATATAAACTTACACACCCATGGGCACACTCATTTCTACACTAATACACCTAATGACACACATATGCATATACAGACACATATACAGGCACACCAAGTCAAACAATGATCCATACACTAACACACCCATGTACACACTAACACATATGCTTTCACACCGAGGCACACACTGATGCAGACGGTGATACACCCAGGCATACACTGATGCATATGTTGACACGCCCACACACACGCTCACTGATTTAGACATAATAAAAACAGACTTCCAATGGCTGTAACCGTGTTATGAGTGTTTATATAGGAAGTTCAGTGGTTACATTATGTAACTTCTTAATATATAATGAAAAGCTAAGAATATTCATTTGTTTTTTGTTTGCAGAGTTCTGTTTTACTTAAAAACAGAGACTTGTAATGACAAATAAAACACAAAGAAGACAGAAATAGAGGAAAGAAGTCTATGTCCTTACATTAGAGAAAGAACAGGGAAAAATGCATAGAATATTGTTAAAGAGAAAAGACCTGCTGGAAATAAAACTAATACGTTTCTTATAATTGTACGTGGAAAAATGAAAAGCAAGCAAAACCATGGAAATATAAAATAAGGTTTCATAACATCTAAGAAAAAGAGAAAAACATAGTAATATTAAGAGTAAATAATGTTAAAAGAAACAAGATACTTAAAAAAATAGAGTCAATTTAAGGACATCAAAGTCAGAATGTTTCGTAGTAGAGTAATTAAGAATTTGGCATGAGCTATGAGGCAGTATAAAACAACGAGAATAGAAGAAGTCAAACAAAAATACCATATTGAGTCTTTAGTTGATAAGCCACTTGCCCTGAAGAGGAAGCCATTTATTTTGATATTGAACATGGATGAAAACACTGGATAAAACAGTGTAGCATATGAAAAAAGACGACAAAAAAGACTTGTGAAAAGAACAAATTTTGCAACGTTTTGGAGGAGAATGGAAGCATACACCCAGTACTGAGCCTTTATTCAATGAAAAAAAACACATCTTAGAGATCACATAAGGGCATGCAGATGAAACAACTGGTCGATGTTATGAGGTGAAAGATGGTACTCCCATTGTAAAAGAGGAGATGGTTCATAGGAATATAGAGGAATTGATAGATGAAAAGATAGAAGGAAGGCGTAGACAGGCCCCTGAATAACGGAACTGTAGCAGTATGTGCAGTGTTTGTCATTGTAGCAGTGGTTGTCAGGAATCAATTGATATATTTAAATCTTACCTTAGCAAGTTTGCAACGGATAGCCTCAAACAGAAAATAATATTTTTCCAAGGCTTAGATCTATGCAAAGTATGAAAGCATACTAATATAAAAGGACATTCACTGGCATGTCTGTCAAAGAAAGTTTGCAGAAGGACCTTCATCACTTTAGAAAGTTAGCTGTTCATCACTCTAAAATGTGAAATTTAGTTAAGAGACTTTACAATTTGAAAACTCATGCCTTTTGCTTAGGAGAAATGAATAGAGCTGTTTTGATTGGTACAGAAGCTGATGTTAAAAAAGTTTGTGAAGATGCACAGTTTTGTTTATTTGGTTCTGAGGAGGATTCTAGGGGTAAAGCTATGTGCAGATGTAGAAGAATGGGAGACAGGTATTACCATAATAACATCACACAAGAGATTGCTAAGTTTATCACAGCTTCAGCTGAGAAACCAAACTTGTTTGTATTTGTTGTCAAAGCACTCTCACTACAAAAGCCAAATTCACAATGTAATTCTATTCTCAAAAACTGAACACGCAAACAGAAATACGTGTAAGAATTTTGTGTATATTTATTTGCTGAGGAACACTTTGATTTGTCAACATGGCAAATCATATGTCACTATTGCTATGATAAGTTAGAAGATAACAAAATACCAGCAAGCACAAAATATAACAACTTAGAATTGGTATCAATTGCAGAAGAACTTTGAGAATTAAATGGTTATGAATTAATTCTCATACAATATATACATCCGTTGAAGGCAATAGTTCAGAAGGATCCTAAGACTAGGAAATTACTACCAAAAAGCTACGGAAGGTCCTTAAGAAAGAGTTGAATATTTAGCTATAATTTAAATGTAATATTGAAACTGTCAGTGTAGAGAGAGATATTGATGAAACCACTGATCATTCTAGTAAAGGGTATGCCTACCAAGAACAGAAAATCTGGCAATAGTCAGTAGATGTTAGTTAAGTAAAAAAGCAACATTACACCTGGTACAAAATATTATGTGTTATAAAAATGTTGATGTTGTTTGAGACGGGAGATTTATGGAAGATGCAGCATTACCATCAAGTGCACAGCTTAAAAAAGTGGATTGATCCAGATTGGAATACATTTATGAACACTACTGCATCCATCCCCTGCATTCTAAACAGGTTATTGGTTATGTCATTGATTTCTTTCAAATGAAACAAGTAAAAGGAGTCGGCGTGAGTGTGTGGAAGAAAGGTTTAAAAAAATCATTGTTTTCCACAAATGTTTCCCACTGGAGCAGGTGGCCGCTATTATGACCGCCCCATACAAACTTTAGCAGCTGAATACCAATCAACCAGATTATATTCAGAGGATCCTAGATTCAGCCCTTATTTTCAATACATTTTCCATCTTCTGTTTGAGGAAGGACGCCAAACATACCAGGTCTAACAAGAAGGTATGTCATAAATAGCATTCTCTCAATTGAGAACATTGTACGGTTTGTTTGTAGTGGATTTTGAAGCCAGGAAATCTGGTGCTGATACAAGCTGTGTCGGAGAATACACTCAATTAAGAGTGCAATCACTCCACATTTAGGGCAGTATCCCATTTGTGAAAAACTGATACTCTGCCCAAATTGGGATGTTGCTGAAAAGAAGGAAAAGGAGGATGACAAGTAAGGTGTTAAGAAGAAATAACAGGGAAATGAGGGCTATATTGTAGGTTATCAGTTGCCAAACACATCAGGTTTCAACAGCTATGCTAATATTTATCTCAATGTACTTATTCATTTACCACAGCTTAAAAATGCAATTGAACAGAAACCACAGAAGAGATTATGTTCTACACTGTATGACTTCCTGCAAGTTTACATAGCAATAGAACTGTAATGCATTGTGCTTCAGGCATTCAAGATCTAGTAGATTTATGTAGTGGATCAGTACTATTTACTCCGAACACTCAGCAAGATGCACAAGAATTCATAATGGTCGTCTGTGGAGTTTTAGAAGAAGAAGAAATCAGTATTGAGGACTTAGTTGGACTGAGGTACACTTAGAACCATTAGTGTAAAGATTGCTTGTTTATGTCTGCCACTCATGTAAATTCGGATTGATTTCTGTACTTAACACTACCAGATTTCAAAATGGTGTCTTTTGACAGATTTATCAAAATGTCTAACCAAATTATGGCCCAAACTGTAGATCATATATTATGCCTACATTGCAACTAGGAAGACATAGAAAAAACCTTACATTAATGCTACAATGGTGCGGAACAGAAGGATCTAAGTTGGAAACCAAAATCACAAACTTCAAAGCAGGACAAATTTCCATTTCTGGAAGAACTTATGCTACAAAGGCTGTCATTTTTCATGAAGAGCTTAATTTAACATCTTGAACAACATAATGTCTATTTAAAGAGTGAAACTGGATGGACAGAATGCAATTACATCAACATTAAAATGAAACAAAAATGCCTTTCAAGCTTCCAAATTCTTATCTTGCGTTTCTTCAAGCAAAGTTCTAAGGAGGATTTCTTATTTTAAAGAAGTGGTGTACGGCATTTCTTCCATGCGGATCATCAAAGGTTAAGTCATTATTCAGCCTACAAAGGGTGATGTTTTCAAACGGATCTTCAAAATTCAAGTTTTCTTTATATCCTTTTAGTAGTATTGTCACAGGTATGGTAATTAAACAGTTATTTTTTTCACATATGTTTGTTTAGATTTATTTTTCAGATTAGTTAGATTGGTGTAGGCAAATTAATTGATTAAATATTTGCAGTGAGTGCAATGCATAGTGTCACTTATTTGTAGTGATATACTGTGCAGTTTTAGTTTTTTTTCTACAATCTATGTGTTTTTTGTCCCTCAATGTTCACGGATGAATATGTATACATTACATTGTTTATGTTGTACATGTATGAATTCTGAGAAGAGTAAAAAAGGAAAAATGCAATGTTTTAATGTTGTGTAAAATACTGTTACATCATAAGAAATGTCTACTACTTACTTTGTTTACAGTAGGGACTTATGTATTACAGAAATGTAAAGTTTCTTGTTTAATGTTTGTAATACTAACTTAGATGTATGTTCCTTTTCTTTTTATACTGACAAATGGCACTATCTATTGGAGCAATGCAAATTCTGAATTAATTCTTTCTGTGTTGTTCAACAAAGGTACATTGCCATGGTACACAGTAGGGGATAGATACCTAGTTACTCTTGCGTGTAACAAATGAAACACCGAATCACTCATGCATATGGCTACAAATATACCCACTCTCCAAAGAAGCACTTAGTGTCCCACACTAGTAAATGCACTCACACCCACTTACTCATGTATACCGTCACTAGTACAACCACTACCTCATTCATGCAGCTACTTACAGTCAAACTCACTCATCCATAGAGCCACTGACACAGTCACTTACCCAATCATGGAGCCACTGACACACCCACTCTCTCAACCATATACCCACTGACAACCACTCACTCACCTAAAAATACTAATACAATTTCCAACTCACCCATACACTTATTGACACACCCACTCACACAACCATATACCCACTGATACACCCACCCACAAACCCATACAGCCCACTCAGATACTAACTCACTTTACAATAACGCAACTAGCACACTGACACATTCACCCATACAGTCACTTAAACTTTCTCTCATTCATATAGCCATTCACATATTCACTTATTCAATCACTCACCTTATAGCCACTTACACACCTACACACTCACATATACAGATACTGACACACACTCACACACCCATATACCACTCATATAGCCATTCACTTACTCATACAGCTAATCACACAATAACTTGCTCACTAATACTGCACTTTAAATACATATTTTAACTTTAAAGAAAAACACAGTCACTATATGATGTCATAAGTGTTGTCATTTGAGATGTCATCAGTGACGTCATCAGTGATGTCACTGACCATGTCATGAATGATGTAATATGTGACGTCATCAGCAGTGCATTGCGGGACGCGAGTTATAGTTAGCTGAACTAAATATAACAGGGGAATTTCTATGGTTTTGTACGAGAGAAATGTCCAACTAACGATAACGTCTCAGAAACCTATGGTTTGTTCAGTGAATTTGGTAAGATTTTTGAAATGCTAATTTCTAACTGTAACGTGCCCAAAACTTTTGTTTTTTTCTGTGAATTTAAAAGGTTTTTAAATGCTAATTTCTAAATATAATGTGCTTGAAACATATGGTTTTTACAGTGAATTTCAAAGGTTTTTCAAATGCTAATTTCTAATCTTAATGTTCATTGAACCTATGTTTTTTTATGTGATTTTAAATGATCATCCCATTCTCAACTTGGTGGAAAACAACTACAGATATTGCCGGTTTTCCATTGATACCTTCAGCATAAAACATTGCCACAAATGAGAGCGACAGCTAACACTAATGATATGCAGAGTAGGCGTTCCCTTGCAAAAATAACACAAAAACACCACTTCCCGATATTTTCAATGACCCATCAAATCTGCGATGCGATTCAAAACCAGGCAAAAAGCTGCGTTAGCAGTAAGAATTTAAAATCGGCCCAGAGACAAACCTGAAGACCAACACATGTCATAGAGCTACTGATCATGCAACTCCCACACCCAAGAAGGCCACAACACCCACCGCCACCACCCCAGGACTTCCCCCTGGACCACAACCCCCCTACTACCACCGAGGCAGCGCAGAACAGGACAGTGGACCCTCCCAAAATGACATGGCCCCTCAGTCGCACAATAGCTGAAGATTGGGAGATGTGGGAACCAAGTATGTGTGAAGAGCGCAAGTCTCCCATAAATAACATTGCACACAATGCCAAGTAAAGCGGTGATGTGCTGGACGGACTTCCCTATGCAGAGAACAGACCTCTTTATATGTGCTTATAGTATTGTGGGCAGTGGACACAACCATGTTACCTCAGGCAGTGGGGACGATCTCGATCATATAGCTGTGTCGCCCCCCCCCTGTAAGATGAAGCGGAAGTGGAAGCGGAAACGGAGTGGGCTGGTGCAACGTATGCCACTCCAGGGTAGGAGTGTGAATAAATTGGCCGGGGCTCTCGGTGTGGTTGACTTCTGGGAAGGTCAACATGTCTGCCAGAGTGGTGGCCCTCACCCTGCCATGACGCCGCCGCAATGACTGCCGGCCTCCTTGACACAGGCCCCCTGCAAACCCAGCGGCACAAGCACCGCAGAGTTATGTCTGTACAGACTACTGCCTTCGGTGTACACTGCGGACAGCATGGCTCACAATTCAGATTGAGTCATGATTACAGATGACGCAGTCCAGTAGGCAACTGACATTGCTACCAGTGCGACCCGTCCGGACCACACTTCATTGCAGGGTGCGCACACGCTGAGTGCTTCAGGTACCACTAACTCAGTGCGCAACAAGTCATTGCCACGTAGCCTTATTAAGGCAGAATTCATTAGACAAAAGACATTACTACCAGTGCGGCCCGCCGGGACCACTCATCATCGCAGGCTGCACACACACTGGTTACTTCAGGTGCCACTAACTCAGTGCACCACAAGTCATCACCACGTGGCAGAATTCATTAGACAAAATACATTGCTACCAGTGCGGCCGGCCTGGACCTGACATCATGAGGCCGCCGCCATGACTGCCGGCCACCTTGATACAGGCCCCCTGCAAACCCAGCGGCACAGCACCGCAGAGTTATGTCTGTACAGACTATTGCCTTCGATATACACTGCGGACAGCATGGCTCACAATTTAGATTCAGTCGCGATTGCAGATGACATTGCTACCAGTGCGACCTGCCTGGACCACGTATCATCGCAGGGTCTGTACAGACTGGTTGCTTCAGGTGCCACTAACTGTGCAGCTTAACTCAACGCAACGTGGCAGTGGGCCCTTGCTGACCGCTGCCTCCTGCCTACACTGCACCCCCTGGGCCCTACCACATTACATTGTGCTGTGGATAGCACATGCCACCATGTCTGACAGTGCGGAAAACATCAGTTATGTAACTTTGTCTCTGTCTTTGTATACGTATATAAGTAGAGACTGGTCTGTGGAGTACTACAAGGAGAGTTTATAGTGAATTTATAAGTGCTTGGGCTTTGGCGGAGTGATTGAATAAGTACATATGTTGGCAGAGCCTAAAACCCCAGCACAAGCTTGACTCTAATTGGCTGCCCTCCATGTACCAAAAAACTGAAATGTGCATGGCCCTGTATTGCTGCAGCTGCAACACTCCTCTGAATGTGTAATAAAGATTCATATCCACACACATGTCATGTCCACGATCTTTTATGTGTGGAAGTATGGATGAATGTAGGGTCAGTGATTCCCCCTACCTTCCAATTTGGGTATGTTGTGGGACTTGGGTCACATGGTGACACATTGGCACGGTACTCCCACTTCATGGCAGTGACTTTATTTCCACTGAGTTAGAGCCACCAGAGCTGAGTGGGTGTGCAGCCTGCAATGATGCGTGGCCTCCATACACCATCCTGGCAATGGAAATCGGATTTGAATTGTGAGCTTGGCTCAACTGCATGTGTGGCACGGCTGAGGAGGTTGTGTCAGCACGTGGTGGGCCGTCTTCCACACACACCAGTGGCAGAAAGTGAGCGGAGAGGCTTGCTTGCGCAGTGGCAGGCAGTCACCTCAAGGCAGTAGGAGTGAATGGTGTGCAGCAGCCCAGGCATGCAGGGGTGGCAGACACCTCTGGGCAGTGGGAGAGGATGAGGTATTGCAGCCAAGGTGCGCAGGGGCATGCAGACAACTCTAGGTGGCAGGATTGGATGGGTTACAGCAGCCTGAATGCGCAGGTGTGGGACAGCGATTTAGGCATGTGCAGTTTTATGTACTCTGCCAACACTAATTCTATACTATGTTTCAGATGCGTGAGCTTGAGGGCTGTGGCTGGAGACACACCAGTGGTGGAAAGGTAAGCTCTGATGGTTTTGTCCACAATGTCGGCACTTACTCTCCCTCTCCATCTCTTACATTCTATCTCACACACTATTTCTCTCTCTCTTCCTTTCTCTCACACTCTTTCTCTACTTCTCTCTTCCTCTCTCCCTCACTCTTTGTCTCTGTATTCCTCTCTTTCAATCTTTCCTTCCTTATCACTCTCTTCCTCTCTCTCTCACTGATTCTCTCTTTCTCTCTCCCTCTTTCTCTCTCTCCTTTGCTGGGCGCATGACGCACAATCTTATTTTGCTTTTTGTCTTGCAGGCTGTGATTCACAAATTGTCGAGGGATGACACACCATCGCTGTACCTACTTTTATTTGTTGTTGTTTTGTTTAAATAAAATGTTTTGTATATAAATCCATAGAGGACTGTGATTCTCATTTGTCCAACCTCACATGCATTTTTTTTAAATAATAATTGTGCAACATTAGCTGATTTGTTACTTTCGAGATTTCAGAAGGTTGATGTCACATTTGTTTGTCGGGGGATGGCGGACACGGGACTGTGGTGGGGGGTGTCAGAGCACTGTTGGGTGTCCGAGCTGTGTGATCGTTGGCTCCATGGCATCTGTTGTCATTTAGTTATGGCTATGGTATATGGTATCCCTTTGATATTGCAGGTTGTAATTCGACTTTACACATCACAGCAGTTGTACATTTCCTGCTGCTAATGCACCTTTTCGCCTGTTTTGTATTCTTTCCACTGATCTTGCTGGTGGTTGAAAAAGTTGTGAAGTTGTGGGTTCGCTGATATTTGCATGGGAACGCCTACTCTGCACCTCATTAACGATATTTGCTGGGGTCATCATTGAAAATGTTTTTTGAGGCTGCTATCTCTGGTAAACTGGTTATATGGGCTGTTTGCACCAGCTTGTGAATGGTGCATTACATTTATCACCAGTTTTGCTGCGATAAAGTGCAGTTAACTCGGTGATGTGTCCTTGAGAATATGCCCCTCAGTGTTTTAAACACCTGAGATGTAATCGAGTGCCATTCACCCAGCACATTTACACTACGGGGCCGCGCTGAGAGCCGTGCACCCTTTGTATTCACACCAGCAGGCTGTACTGAGAGCCATGCATCTTTCGTGTTCACACTAGGGGGCCGCTCTAGTGTCGCGACTCCAAATAAAAAGCTTTTGTTTTTATCAAATTACATTCGCCTCGGAGACACCATCCCTGAGGCATGCCCACATCTACATATATTGTTTTTCTCAAAGGTGAGGGGGGCCGTGTGGCCACCCTCCCATACCACTTCTGGCCCCGGCGACCCTATCCCCCGGGGCCTGGCCTCCCTGTAAGGGACCGTGGGGGGAGCCCAAATGCCCCCACTGTCCCGCCTGCTTTCCACCTCCTACAGGACCCAGCATTTCCTTTGGGCAATGGGAGCTGCTAACAAGCAGCTTCCCTTGCCGAAAAGCAATTCTCCTTTCCTTTATTTAAGCGAGAGGAGGTTTTCCTCTTCTCTCTTCCATAAAGCAAACCAGGGTTTGCTATCGTAAGGTATAAGCAATGCTCCCGCCATGTGATAGCAAACCGCAATTTCCTGGCGTTGGACACCCCAGGACATTGCAGGACCCGTCACCTGGCCCTGGGCGGTGACGGTCCCAAGGGCCATCAAGGGCTCCAGCCCACCTCCCTCTATTTTCAAAGCCCCAAGATGGTGGTGGTCCCCAGGGCTGTGGGAAGGCAGTGTGCCCTCACACACCTAATTTACATAGCCCAGAGGAGGTGGTGGTATGATTATACGATTGCCCCTGGGACATAGCCCACCTGGGGGCTCATTTAAATGAAGATGGGGAGCCTCCTCTTAATTTTTTCAACATTATTTGTCGGGATTACCGTACCCAGCGCGCATTCGGATGTTTTTTAAAAAAAAACGAATAATTTGGGGGGTTATTCTGGGACCCCCTGAGCAGTCCTAGTGGTTCAAGGTGTTTTCACCCTGCTCCCTTTTCTTCATTTTTCACTTCTTCTGAACCAAGAACTACCTTTTTGCCAATTTTGGTGTAATTCCGTTCAGCAGTTCGAGCTGTAGCCTTGGCTAAAGTTTCCTATGGGAAATTGATTTTTTGACTGTACATTTTTTAATTTCTCAGCAACTACTGAATGGATGTACAAGATTTAAAAAAAAAATTTGCTTTCTGAATTAAACGCTTCCATTTTCCTTAAATTTGGTGTAATTCCGTTCAGCAGTTCGGGCTGTAGCCTTGGCAAAATTTTCCTATTAAAACTAACATGGAGAAAACATTTTTTGGGACCCCCATTTTTTCTCAGCACCAAACTTTCAGGATAGGAGCTGACCTGGATAGAACTTTTTTTGGAGAAAAGTCGTCAAACGACGCCAAAGTTTTTAGCAAATCAATATATATATGTTAGAACTGGGGGTCTCTAGTTGGCAGAGATAGATACCACTGTCCAAATAGGGACCCTTGCTTCTAGTCAGGGTAAGGAGTAAACCCTCGGAGATAACCACTGCTCACCCCCTGGGTAGCTTGGCACGAGCAGTCAAGCCTTATCAAAGGCCATGTGTAAAGTATTTGTACCAACACTCACAGTAACACAGTGAAAACACCACAAACTGACTCCACAACAGTTTAGAAAAATACAGGTATTTAATCTAAACTACACAAGACCAAAAACAACAAAAATCCAACATACACAGTTCAAGATTAGGGTTTCAAAAGAGTTCTTAAAGTTGTGATGAAATAATCCACAGTTCCGAGAAAAGTTCACAGTTGCGTCACGTTTAGCCAACAGTACCTTTGAATGCGATAAAGTTCCAAAACAGAAGCTGGTGCGGTGGAAAACAAGCGATGTGTCACTCCTGAGACCCTGGGGAGGCGATGTGACAGCCCCGCTGGATGTATCGGGCGTGAAGTGGTGACTCCGGTCTGTATGGGGAGGGATGCAATACCTTGTATGGATTCCGGTGGTTCCGTAGTGAATGAAGCTTGCGAAAGCACGATGCGATGATCTTTGGAGTTGCGACGATCTCCGGGGCGACGATGCGCGGACCAGTGGTGATCTTCCTCTCGCAGCTCCTCGATGCGATGGCTCTGCGACGACACTTGCAGCGACAGGATGCAGGCAGCAAGCAAGCGGTGCGATGATCTCTCCCAGCGACGATAATCTTCCTGAACCAGTCTGGTGCATCCTGCAAACGAAGGATGCGACGACTCTGGCAGCGGCAACAGGCGCTGCGACGATCTCGGCCTTCGTAGCGGCGGCAATTTCTTTGCACTGACGGGGATGCGCTCCGCAAGCGAGCGACGTGACAAAACTTGCAGAAAGTCTTTAAAAGCTTGGTTTCCAGCTTCCCAACACAGGTACAACTTCCAGAGGCACCACAACTGGCCCAAGCACTCTAGGAAGGACAGAACTCTCTCAGCAGAGTACAGGGAAGCTGGGGTAAAGTTCTTTTGTTCCTGGGACTTCTCAACAGGGAGCCAGCTCTTCTCAGGCCCTTTGACATTCCTTCAAGCAAGGGGACACAGCACCAAAAGCAAAGTCTTTCCCCCCTCCTTGGCAACAAAGCAACAGCAGGTCAGTCCGGCAGAGCAAAAGCAGGACAGTCTTCCTTCTTCAGTGTCAGCTTTCAGCTTGGCAGAGGTTCCTTCTTGATTCCAGGATCTAATTTTCTGTAGTCAGGGGTCCTGTACTTATACCCCTAAAAGTCTTTGATCCATTTGTGCAGGAGGACTCTGAGCCCGGTCTGAAGCAGTTCTGGGTGTTCCTTGAGCACTTTGTTTTCCTGGCCTCTCCTTTCCTTTCAGAGAGAGGAGCAGGGTCGTCAGCCGCCCGGCAGGAGGTGGAGCCAGCATTGTGGAAGGCAGGCACAGCCCTATTCAGGCCCAGGTGCTACCCACTACTCTAGATGCAGATGGAGCTATTCAGCCCAGCGATGGCCCACTCAGACTCTGGGAGCCACCCAGCCCCTGTCACTCACAAACCAGACAGTCAATTCACAAACAGGCCAGGGCACACAGAAAGGTCAGACAAGAGAACAGCAACTTTCTAAAAGTGCTGTTCTCAAACACAGATTTTAAAAACAACGTTTCCTAAAGGATGTGTTATTAAATTCTGAGTTCAGGGATACCATACTTTTATGTCACATCTTGCTCCTATGGGAAGATATAGCCACTGTAGCCAGCATCCCCCATGATAGCCTATGGGGCAAGGTAGCCTTACAATAGTGAAAAACAAAAATGGCTGTAATTCCCTACCAGAGCATGTCACTTGCACAAGTACATGCTCTACCTTTCACATACACTGCACCCTGCCCAAGGGGGTACATTGGGCCTTCCATAGGGGTGACCAATGTGTACAGAAAGGGAAGGGTTAGGCCTGACCAGTGGGGAAACTTACCAGGAGGACATGGCAGTTCACAGACTACACACAGGCACTGTGGTGGCAGGCCTGAGCCACCATTTTAGGGCTACTCATCTGGGTGGCACAATCAGTGCTGCAGGCCCACTAGTAGCATTTGTTATCACGAGCCCTGGCACACTCAGTGCACTATACTAGGGACCTCTGGGTGACACAAATATGCAAATCATGGATACCAATCATAATACAATTTACACAGGGAGCACTTGCACTTTGACACTGAACAGCAGTGGCAAAGTACCCAAAGCATCTAAACCAGCAAAAACAAAATCCAGCACAGCATCAGAAATACAGGAGGTAGAGGCAAAAATGTAGGGGGAAACCACACCAAAGATGCCAGGTCTAACAATATCTCTCCCACTGCAGCTCACAGAATACCAGCAAGGTGCATGGTGGGATCGGGAGTCCGTGGCAGAGACTGTGGAGGCATCAGCACGTAATGAGCTGCAGCTGGGCCCTCCATCACTGGGTAGGAGGAGCCCTATAAACACTAGATGGGAAGAACGAGCGAACTGTGGCATTTGAAAAAGGCTCCATGCCGAAACCGGTCATGCCGTTTGCTTTTCTAAATAAATGTCTTCATGAGCCCTGCTGAGTCCCTCGCTTCTCTTTGAATGAAGGAAGATTTGTGCAATATATTCTGCGTGCAACCTGTAGCGCGCATAGGGGGGAGCCTTCCTACAAGTGGCTGTGATGTTTGCAGGACGTCAGGGAACTGATAAAAACTTTCACCGAGCTATCGGATCTTCACAGCCCGCCTCCTTACTTGTGATCTTCAAGTACTGCTGCCATCTGATGGTCCGAGACTTCTCGGGGGGGAGCGCGTGCACTGTCTCTGTACCCCCGGCCTTGAGGACGCAGGCACTAGGAGACTGGGAAGTTAGGACGTAAGGACATTTGTTGCCCAGGAATTTTGCAAGTTCTCTCCCACTGCAGCTCACAGAATACCAGCAAGGTGCATGGTGGGATCGGCAGTCCGTGGCAGAGACTGTGGAGGCATCAGCACGTAATGAGCTGCAGGTGGGCCCTCCATCACTGGGTAGGAGGAGCCCTATAAACACTAGATGGGAAGAACGAGCGAACTGTGTCATTTGAAAGAGGCTCCATGCCGAAAACGGTCGTGCCGTTGCTTTTCTAAATAAATGTCTTCATGAGCCCCGCTGAGTCCCTCGCTTCTCTTTGAATGAAGAAAGATTTGTCCCATATATTCTGCGTGCAACCTGTAGCGCGCATAGGGGGGACCCTTCCTACAAGCGGCTGTGATGTTAGCAGGACGTCAGGGAACTGATAAAAACTTTCACCGAGCTATCGGATCTTCACAGCCCGCCTCCTTACTTGTGATCTTCAAGTACTGCTGCCATCTGATGGTCCGAGACTTCTCGGGGGGGAGCGCGTGCACTGACTCTGCACCCCCGGCCTTGAGGATGCAGGCACAAGGAGGCTGGGAAGTTGGGGACGTAAGGACATTTGTTGCCCAGGAATTTTGCAAGATCTCTCCCACTGCAGCTCACAGAATACCAGCAAGGTGCATGGTGGGATCGTCAGTCCGTGGCAGAGACTGTGGAGGCATCAGCACGTAATGAGCTGCAGCTGGGCCCTCCATCACTGGGTAGGAGGAGCCCTATAAACACTAGATGGGAAGAACGAGTGAACTGTGGCATTTGCAAAAGGCTCCATGCCGAAACCGGTCATGCCGTTTGCTTTTCTAAATAAATGTCTTCATGAGCCCCGCTGAGTCCCTCGCTTCTCTTTGAATGAAGGAAGATTTGTGCCATATATTCTGCATGCAACCTGTAGCGCGCATAGGGGGGACCCTTCCTACAAGTGGCTGTGATGTAGCAGGACGTCAGGGAACTGATAAAAACTTTCACCGAGCTATCGGATCTTCACAGCCCGCCTCCTTACTTGTGATCTTCAAGTAATGCTGCCATCTGATGGTCCGAGACTTCTCGGGGGGGATCGCGTGCACTGTCTCTGCACCCCCGGCCTTGAGGACACAGGCACAAGGAGACTGGGAAGTTGGGGACGTAAGGACATTTGTTGCCCAGGAATTTTGCAAGATCTCTCCCACTGCAGCTCACACTATACCAGCAAGGTGCATGGTGGGTTCGGCAGTCCGTGGCAGAGACTGTGGAGGCATCAGCACGTAATTAGCTGCAGCTGGGCCCTCCATCACTGGGTAGGAGGAGCCCTATAAACACTAGATGGGAAGAACGAGCGAACTGTGGCATTTGAAAAAGGCTCCATGCCGAAACCGGTGATGCCGTTTGCTTTTCTAAATAAATGTCTTCATGAGCCCCGCTGAGTCCCTCGCTTCTCTTTGAATGAAGGAAGATTTGTGCCATATATTCTGCGTGCAACCTGTAGCGCGCATAGGGGGGACCCTTCCTACAAGTGGCTGTGATGTTTCCAGGACGTCAGGGAACTGATAAAAACTTTCACCGAGCTATCGGATCTTCACAGCCCGCCTCCTTACTTGTGATCTTCAAGTACTGCTGCCATCTGATGGTCCGAGACTTCTCGGGGGGGAGCGTGTGCACTGTCTCTGCACCCCCGGCCTTGAGGACGCAGGCACAAGGAGACTGGGAAGTTGGGGACGTAAGGACATTTGTTGTCCAGGAATTTTGCAAGATCTCTCCCACTGCAGCTCACAGAATACCAGCAAGGTGCATGGTGGGTTCGGCAGTCCGTGGCAGAGACTGTGGAGGCATCAGCACGTAATGAGCTGCAGCTGGGCCCTCCATCACTGGGTAGGAGGAGCCCTATAATCACTAGATGGGAAGAACGAGCGAACTGTGGCATTTGAAAAAGGCTCCATGCCGAAACCGGTCATGCCGTTTGCTTTTCTAAATAAATGTCTTCATGAGCCCCGCTGAGTCCCTCGCATCTCTTTGAATGAAGGAAGATTTGTGCCATATATTCTGCGTGCAACCTGTAGCGCGCATAGGGGGACCCTTCTTACAAGTGGCTGTGATGTTTGCAGGACATCAGGGAACTGATAAAAACTTTCACCGAGCTATCGGATCTTCACAACCCGCCTCCTTACTTGTGATCTACAAGTACTGCTGCCATCTGATGGTCCGAGACTTCTCGGGTGGGAGCGCGTGCACTGTCTCTGCACCCCCGTCCTTGAGGACGCAGGCACAAGGAGACTGGGAAGTTGGGGACGTAAGGACATTTGTTGGCCAGGAATTTTGCAAGATCTCTACCACTGCAACTCACAGAATACCAGCAAGGTGCATGGTGGGATCGGCAGTCCGTTGCAGAGACTGTGGAGGCATCAGCACGTAATGAGCTGCAGCTGGGCCCTCCATCACTGGGTAGGAGGAGCCCTATAAACACTAGATGGGAAGAACGAGCGAACTGTGGCATTTGAAAAAGGCTCCATGTCGAAACCGGTCATGCCGTTTGCTTTTCTAAATAAATGTCTTCATGAGCCCCGCTGAGTCCCTCGCTTCTCTTTGAATGAAGGGTGATTTGTGCCATATGTATATATATACATATATATATATATTACCTACTGGCGGTCGCCAGTAGGTATATATAGTTATGATTTTTTCTCTATGGGATTTTTGAAAATTCTATGTCGAATAACTTTGGCGTTTGAGGACGGAATTGGCTGAAATTTTCTGGAAAATTGCACATTTTGTTTCTGAGCAGCCCCTGAAAATTTGGGGGGGTTTCGTCAAGGGGGGCTGAGAAAAAAGGGGGGTCCCAAAACGTGTTTTTCTCCTTGCAATTTTCCATAGGGCGGTTGGCCTCACTTTTAGCTCGAACGGCTGAATGGATTTTCACGAAACTTGGCAAAATTGTAGGGACTGGTAGCCCGATATGCCTTTGCTAGGTCTCAATATATGTGCTCCAGTGGATTTTGAGAAATGAACCTTCAAAAAAATATATATATCTGTAAGCGCGCTCCGGGCAGCGCCCCGGTTCGCATACCTGACGCGTAACGGAACTTCGCGAAGCGAAGCTGATTGGCCCTCCGGTGTCTGTCAACATTCAAAACAGTCTGGAGCGGCCACCATCTTGTCTCTCGGTAGGATCGAGAGACAAGAGGAGGCCAAAACAAAGGGGGAAATTACCATAAGGGGGCATAGTAGATCCTCCCTGACCCCCTAGGTTTGATGTGGAGGCTTAAAAAGGGCCCCGCGGGGCAAAAAAAAAAAACATTTTGTTTTTTTTGCGTGGGGAGCGCCCGGTACGCGCACCAGGAAGCGGTCTGGGGAGCGTACTATAAGGAAAAAATAATGATAGACTATGATATTTTGAAATATTGTATGTTTATTGAAGTAGCAGTATTTATGATTATTAAATATAAATTTATTTTTGTGATTGTGCACAGTATACTATAAGTCTGACTTTACATTATAATCAATTTGGTACTAGTTTATGAATTACATATAAAACTGATTAAAGACTCAAACTATTTTTTATTATTAAATATAATTTTATTTTTCTGATTCTTTTTCAAAATTTAATAGAACGTCTAACATTTGACTGTCCGATATGTCTTCTTTTTGACTGAACATAACTTCCCACATTTGACCGTCCTCATATTGAAGTAAGAAATCCACAGATTCTACACATTGTAGAAGTTCATGGTCCTGTGATTCATCCATGAATTCCAAGTCAATGGGTTCAATGATTTCCTCATTGTTCATCTCTAGGACAATTTCAAAGGAAACGTTCTGTTCTCCTTCCATTTTTGTGCTGAAATTTGCATAAAAAATAAATATATCAGTAGAGATAGGGCACTGTTGGGTTTAAGTTCAGACAGGTACTTTTCAGGCGTGAAGTAGTACTATTAAAAAGTGCCTGTGAAAAAGCCTAAGTATATTCATAATTATACCACAGAAACCTAAATCAATCCATAATTATAATAAACAATCCTTTCTCAATGTCTAACTCTTACAGAGGGATAGTATATAACTATCTGAAAATGTTTTCAAATTTATGAAATAACATCTTACCTTTTAAAAACAAGTTTAAGTTGTCAGTGAAAATGATTTTGCAATGTAGTTCAGGAAGTAGTAGTCAAAATGGCTGTGTTTCTCTCTCTTTCTTTATATATATTCAGGTACATAACCAATCAAATGTCAGGTAAAAAAAGTAGAAAATGAAAGTAACATTTTAATTGGTTGTCAATTCCAACACTTCTGATGTGTTTTGTGAAGTAATTTACCTCAGGGTATTTAGAGAGGTCTACAGGCTAAATGGCTAAATGGAATTCCAATCAAATTTGTGAAAATGGTAGGGATTGGTATGTAGTATGAGCTAATCTATATTTGGTGAAAGTGTCTCCAGTGGTTTTTCTGTATATTACTTTCCCACCTTTTTTGAGCGAGCGCTTCCCGGTGTGCGCCCCGGTACGCGAACCGGCAGCGTTACGGGAGTCCTCCATTTTGTGTTTCGGTAGAATTGAGATACAAGATGGAGGGCAAATAATGTTCAGAATGGGTAGAAGGGGGCACGGTAGACGTATCCTGACCCCCTAGGTTTTCTGAGGGTGGCTGAGGAGGCCCATATGTGCGGAAAAAACCCAATTTTTTTTCAAATTTTCACGCGGTTAGCGTCCGGTGCGCGTACCGGGGAGCGTACTTTGGTGAAAATTAGTGAAAAAAGTTAGAGTAAAATAATAATTGTGAGTGATCAGATGTAGGGTAGCTCTGAAAAGAGCTTTTGGGTCCTGTGGCTGATGTAGGTACCTACAAGTAGGTACCAATGCACAGTCTTAAATTAAGGATGAAAATTCTGTTCCCCTCATCTGAGAAGTGAACTCCATCTGCTCTGTAGATATCTTGCATGTAGTAATACAAGTTATTGTTGTAGATGGAGCCCATTCCATGGTCTCTCATGTAAGCTGAAACAGACTTATTTACATGCTTCCTCGATTTCTCAATTTGTGGACAAAATTGGTTGGACCACCTCCATTTCTGTCTTTGGCATATATTTGAATAGACCAAGGCAGTTTGAGGAAATAGTGCCATCAATTGCTCAAAGGTGTCCTTTAAAAGCATTTCCAGACCTACCCCAGTCAAAGTGCCCAAGTCATTTCCTCCACAGTGCACAATTAACAGGTCAGGTTTTGGCAAATGCAAAAAGGTTTTCACCAATGGTATCAATTGGTGACATCTTAATCCTCTGTGGCCAATCCAGTTGATTTCCACATTTTGTAAATTGAGGTTGTGTAAATTTCTGTTATCAGTATACCTTTGAGCCCAGTGGATATAACTATGTCCAACAATCCAGACAGAAAACATGGTGAGAGGAGGTTCTGCTGCAGTCAGATGAAGTGTGGTAATGAAATGGCAGTTGAAACAGTAGGAGTATGTAATGAAAAAAACTGTGGAGTTTCTGTAGTAATTAATCAGTAGCAGTGATTGGTGGAATTTGATTGCTGAAAACAGAAAGTTAGGGTGCATGGATGAGTTCTTTGAAAGATGTAATTTAAATGGTCAAGAAAAAATCATTTTATGAAAGATTGCACTGGATACGCAGGTGTACTGAGAGTTCAGAGTTCAATTGAAACATTGTTGTGTGAACTTGCAAACATGAGAGGTCTTTCAGGAGGTGGTTGCTATGGAAAAAAGGCAGAAAGGGCAGAGGGGGGAAGGGTGTTGATTTGAAAAAAGTGAGGGAAGAGTTTTGAATGGGTGACATGAGAGATATGTGTGATGAATTACAGCATTTCTGTGCCATTGTTGGTTGCAGCCTCTGGAGTGCATACCTTTTTCTCTGCTGAAGACAAATTGGTGTGTGTCTGAGACTGTTTTGAAACTCAAAAAGTATTTGCTAAGGTGAGAAAAGATTCATTTAATTTAAATAGAGAATAGTATGCTTTAAGGAGAAAATTATGAAGTAAGTTGTGTATTTAAAATGTTGCTTTGGGTCAAGTGTTTTACAAATAGATTTTGTTTCTTTGAGTTACATAGCCATGTTACATAGGCATGTTAAAAGTGACGCAAAAATGGTGCAAGGGCCTTAAAAAAACGCTTTCATGTGTCTTAGGGCATTTTAAGTCACTTCCCCATGAATGTAGGTATATAATTGCTTTACATGATGTGTTTAAAAACGTTTTTTGAAATCAATTATGTTTCTTGATATGTACTGCTAGAGTTTCATAGGTTGCTTGGGGCATATTTACAAGGCCTTTGAGTCCCTTTGATGTTATTTTTCCCATTTTAATTTAAGACATATCCACGTGGTGCAAGGTCCTTGTAAATACGCCCCCATGTGTGCTTGGCAAATTTAGATTTTGATTTTTTCAGTTACATAGCCATGTTCCATACAGTGCTCACCTTCTGCATAGTCTTTGATATGCTATATTCCATCTGCACAATGAGATACCTAGGCAAAGGAAACACAGGTGATGTGATTGTGAAATGAGGAAAAGAAATTCCACATTTTTCAATTACATCAACTGTGTTTCCTAACTTTACGAATCACATTGTGCAGATGAGGTTTAGGCCTGTCCACGGACACAGAAGAGGTCTGGCCTTTGTTCAAGAGTGAAGTGGACATGACTCACTTCATTGGTAGGCCTGCACATGTATTATCTCCTCTGTACTCTTCAACAAGCCTAAATTTCATCTGCAACCCTGAGTAGGCCTCACCTCAAACAAACCTCTGGATAGGCCACACCTTATCGTCATCCTGAATCAATCATTTAAAATGTTAGGGACAGATTTATGATAGCCGTGTGCCTCTTTTGCGCCGCTGTGCGTCACTTTTGTGACGCAGCGGCGGTGCAAAAGATTTGCTATGTTGCGACATATTGACAACTTGATGCATCTAGGCAGATGTGTCATCCTGTAAAGTCCTGTGCCACATGAAACCTGCGTCAGATTTCATGTGAGCGTTTTGTTGTAGGGTGGCCAGTCATTTGCATGAAAGCCCTGTAAAACTAACACAGTAAAATTAAGAAGATTTCACTGAGTCACATTTATGGCATTGCTGAATCAAATCCTTACGCCTGTTTGAAACAGCATCGCTGGACATGGTTAAATAATATCTGCAAAATGTTACTCTTGTTAAACAATTTTACAATTATAGTCTCTGAGATTTGTCTCTTACTCTGCAACATCTCATTGTTGTTCTCTTTCTTTAAAGATAACGACAACATCAAGCATGAGTGATAATGAGCAATCTGTTGATCTCGATATTATCATTGAAATTGTGATTGAAACAGCAGTGGAAGTCGATCCCTTGGATGATTTAAATCCTGAGGATGATGAAGAACATGATGAGGATGCCGATTTGTCAGAATTGTATGACATAGGGTGAGAAGCTGACCTGCTTGAGCCTATGGAACTATAAACATTTATTTTTAAAAGTTACTGGAAATGAAAAGTAAACATGTAAACCGTTTCATTTAAAATTAAACACAACTTCAAAAACAGCTTGTGTGTAGTGTCTTTAATAAAATAGTCAAATATGCTCATAAAATTAGTTCAGATTCACATATAAAACAGCACAGGTCAAATGTAGAAGCATTCCATTTCTTTGCTACTATTTGTGACTACTAAATTTGCCAATGCACTAAAAATTATTGTATGTAAAAATGACAAGTAGTGTGTTAAATTTTTGACGACTGTTATTGATTTACTGTTTGGTAATAGTGGTTAATAACATTTTTAATTATATTTTACCACAGATTCAACTGCAGATCATTTCAAAAGTACATAATGCCAACTAAAGAACGAAACCGAAAGGCTACAAAACGTCAAAGACAGCAGCTTACTAAATGCTTGCAGCAGTCCTCTACAATAAAAACTCGTCAAGTCACCAAGAAAGCTCCGGGTAAGACAACAAAATCATTCCTAAGAAACATTTGTAGAAAGAAAAAGTAGTACTACAGAAAATGTTTTAGTCCAGCAAAAGAGAACCAATTTAAACGGAAAGGAAAGGACAATCAAAAATGTTACTGCTAGAGCAGGAGATAACTCTGTGCATGGTAGTAGAAGGAAAAATCAGTTTAGGGACATTTGTAGACGAATGTTCCGCAACAGGATAATTGGCAATTTGTTAAAAAATATTAAGAAATGTCAACAGAAAGTGTTTTTTTATAAGATAAAAAAAAAGTTGAGAAAATTATTGATCAGGCATTTGAAATTAAGCGAAAGTTATTTATTTTGCTAATCAATAGAATTAGGAAGCTAAACAAGGCAATTTATGATTTCAAAAGAAATAGTAGATGGAAGAGAACATTTAATCGTAGTCATTTTTGTGAAGTTTTTTCAGGAGAATGGATGCATAGTTCAAGTTGTGAGGCATTTTTTAATGAGGAGAGGTATTTCCAGGATAATGATTTGGTGCATGCAGTTGACACCAGTGGTCGAGCTTATGAGGTGAAAGATGGTTGTCCAGTTGAAAAAGAAAAACTTGTGGCAACAGAGGCAGAAGAGGTGTTAGGTAATGAGGTTTTAGGAAGACGTCCTAAGGGACCAGTGTATATCTGGAAGTGTAGTAGTATTTGCAGTGTGCGACAGGATTCCATCAATTTGCTTTGTGATTTTGTATGGACATTTAATAAGAAAACTTTAAAACAGAAACTGAAGTTGTTGCAAGAATTAGATCCTTGCAGAGTGAGAGAAGTGACAGGTTTGCATGGTCATTCACTGGCTTATCTTTCCAGGAGAGTATGCCAGAGTGTTTTTCATCATTTCAGGATGCTAGCAGTGCATCATAATAAAGTGAGGAAATTAGTTAGAATGTTGTATTATGCTAAGAGTCCAGCAATTATGCTTAAACAATTATGCACTGCTCTTTTGCATGGTTCTGAAGTAGATGTGAAGAATATTTGTGAAGAAATTGAGTTTTGTTACTTTGCAAGTAAAGAGGAGAATGTTGAAATTGACCCAGAAGAAGAAGGTAATGTGGAAGATAGTGTACAGGTTTCCAGTACAGATAATTTTCAGAAAGAAATTGCCACGTTTCAGGTGAAATCAAGTGAGAGGCCTAATTTTACTTGTGTGTGTTGTCGACGCACTTATTATAAGAATCAGACTAAGTTAGTGGATTTATATGCGAAAAGTGAAAGTGAAAATAATAGTGAATGGAAGGATTTTGCAACATACTTGATGGTAGAAAATTGTTTTGATTTGGGATTGGATCAACGTGTGTGTACTTATTGTTGTAACAAATTAAATCAAAACCGGATGCCTGCTAGAGCGGTTCATAATAATCTGGAATTGGTTGAGATTCCTTCTGAATTGAAGGATTTAAATACTTATGAACCTATTTTGATTCAAAGTATCCATCCCTTTCAGGCTATTGTACGAATGGAGCCAAAGACAGGGAAATTGCCTCCATCAGATTTACAGAGAGGATTAAAGGGAAGAGTTGTTTATTTGCCTCTAGATTTGAAGAAAAACATTAATACAATTGGAGTAGAGAAAGTGGAAGAGGAACCTCTGGTTATCTTAGTTAATGGGGTTCCGACAAAGAGTAAGAAAATCTAGCAAGATTTAGTGAATGTTGGGAAAGTCAAAAAGGCAACATTGTATTTGAAGAAAAACAATAAGTACTACAAGAATGTATATGTTGCAGAAGAGGAAGTAAGTGAAGAAGAGGATAGCGATTTGTGTGCTGGTCAAATTGAGAAAGTAGAAGCCTCTAAAAATGAAGAAATATATGAACATTATAGTGTTCATCCTTTGCATTCCAAGGAAGTCATGGGGAATGCTATTGAGTTGTTTCAAATGAAGCAAGCCAAAGGAAGTCCCATTAGTGTTTGGGAGGAAAGTTTGGAAGCTCGGTGTTTCCCACAGCTATTTCCAACATGTCAAGGAGGAAGATATGATGAGCGACCTGATCAAATTATTGCTTCTGAATACCGGACTTTACGATTGTATGCAGAAGATCCTAGGTTTCGTCAATGCATTCCCTATTTGTTTCATCTACTGTTTGAAAGCGATCTGTCTGGACTGTCATATGCAGTGAACCACATCTTGAAAAGTGGTGTACACATGCAAAATATCTCGGCAAGTGACTTTATGGATAAAGTCAATGTGCAAGACAGTGAAACTCTAGCAGTACATATCAAGAAACATAATTGATTTCAAAAAACGTTTTTAAACACATCATGTAAAGCAATTATATACCTACATTCATGGGGAAGTGACTTAAAATGCCCTAAGACACATTTTGAGTTTCATAGAACAGTATTCTACATGTGCTGTTCCAAAGGCAAAGGAAGACAAAAGCCTAAGAGAACAAGCTTTACGCTTCCAAAGCCATCGTTGTGGAAAGTACTGTCGTCGTAAATTCAGAAACAAGGACAAGTTCTACACAAAATGTCGTTTCGCCTTTCCACGACCGGTGATTTATAAAGGAAGAGTGAACAGTTTGATGTCTTCGCTGCGACATAATGTGATGAAGAAATCACCCAAAAATACGTACAATTTGAAAAGGAACGAAGAGTCCAAGCACATCAACGACTACAACCCAGTGATTTTGTCCATGTGGAATGCTAACATGGATATACAGTTTGTGACTGATAACTGTATGGCTGTGGCTCGGTATGTGACATCTTACATCACCAAAAAAGAAAAGACAGAATTGAAGGATATGTGGGAGGACTTTTCCCATGAAAAGAGCCTCAGTAAGAAGTTGTACAGTTTCAGTCTGAAGATGTTGTCGCATCGAGAAATCGGAGCTTACGAATGTTCTGACCGGTTGTCTTCAGCAAGTCTTTATGCCAAATCCAGGAGTATCATTTGGGCGAGTCTTGGTCTTGCTGCAACGCGTAATCGAGTTCTGAAACCTGTACGAGAAATTGAGTATTTGGCAGAAAAGGAGCCAAACAGTACAGATATTTTGAAGACCAACATGTTGGATACATATTATCCAAATAGAAGCAGTCACCTCGAGAATGTTTGTCTGTATGAGGTTCTACAAAATTACATATTCAAGAGGAACATCAAAGAAGATATTGATAAAGGAGTGTATGCTGTAATTGGAAGTGAGGGATGTCTGGTCAAGCATAGAAAATGCCACTTGGTAAACCAACGAAAATTGAGTGGCGAATCTCCTGAAAGAAAATAGTTTTTCTATTTAGCACTTTTGCAACTTTTCAAGCCTTGGCGTGCAGAAGAGGAACTGCTTGGAGATTTCCTCTGTTACGAAGACTCTTTCAATGCCGCCAAGGAGACCATAGAATGTCCTGTTTTTCCCAAATATCTAGAAATGTTGAATGCGGCAATCGAGCAGGAAGCAACGATTGCAGCCGAGATTGCTAGAGACAGTTCTCAGGACAGTCAGAGTTCTGTTTCATTGAGTCAGGATCCACTAGGAGGACCAGTTATCGAAAATGAAGCTGCCACTGCCATGATTGAAGTGAAAAGAGCCATGGCACATGCTCAGGAGGATGCGTTTAACTTAGAAGACTTGGAAAGACAACTCAACGTTGAGCAGAGGAAAATATATGACGAAGTTACCAACCAAATAGATCATGTATTAAGTCATGAGAAGAAAGAGTGCTCATGTACGTCGTTGAAGCCTGTCCGACTGTACGTGAGTGGAGAAGCGGGAACTGGAAAAAGTTTCCTCATTAAAGCAATTTCATGTTATTTGCAGAAAAGGACTGAGTCATCGCTGTCTTGTGTTGTCACCGCTCCAACTGGACTGGCAGCACATAACATTAAAGGTATTACTTTGCATCGTCTACTGATGCTGCCAGTGGAGCATGATAACAAATTACAATACCACAAGTTATCTGGAGATGCTTGTTGTGAAGTTTCAAGAGTCTTGAGGAAAATGAAACTTCTTATCATTGACGAAGTAAGCATGGTTTCCAATGTCATGCTTGCCTTTGTGCATTTGAGAATGCAAGAAGTTCTCAAAACAGAGTATGATGTGTTATTTGGTGGCAAACACATCATTGTTTTCGGTGATCTTCTGCAGCTGACACCAGTGAAAGGACAACCTGTGTTCAAAATGCTCACGCAGGAAGATACCAGGAAGTGCCTAGGGAGCATTGGCAATGTCAATATATGGTTAAACTTCAATTATGCTGAACTGCGTGAAAATATGCGTCAGGCGAAGGATGAAGATTACAAGAATATTCTACAAGATGTTAGAATCGGAAAAGTGACCGAGCATGGGAAAGAAGCTTTACATGCACGATTACTGTCAAATTTGTATCCAGAAGAAGACGTTGTGCCTGAGAATATGTTTCGGAAAATTACTGAGAAGAAATCTGGAATATGTTTGATGCCAACTCTTGCAGAATGTGCCATCTTCAACAACAAAATGTTGCATTTAGAAAACCAAGAGATTGTGAAACTGGAAGCTATTGACAGAGTAGAGCATATGGGATCAACAATTATTTTGTCTGAGAATTTGAAATCAAAATTGGATTCATTAGAGAAGACTATATCTAAAACTGCAGGTTTTGAAAAGACTCTGAATGTGTGCTTAAATTGCCATATAATTTTAAGAAGGAATTTACATGTTGAAAGAGGTCTGGTAAATGGATCAATGGGTAATGTTGTTGATTTTGTGAAACACAGAAATAGAGATGGAATTGAATTTTTAAAAATTAAATTTGATGGCATTGAGGAAGTACAGCTAATTGGTCGTTGCTCTGCTAGGTTTTTGCTTGTAAAAGACTTATATGTTCGCCGTAAGCAGTTTCCTGTTTGCTTGGCATATGCGGTGACAATCCATAAATCGCAAGGTTTAAGTGTAGACAGTGCATTGGTGAATATTGGCAGTTCTGTGTTCAAGGAGGGTATGGCATATGTGGCATTGTCACGAGTCAGAACTTTATCGGGATTGGACTTGATTGAGTGTGATGTCACAAACATTTGTGCGGATCTAGATTGTGTTAAGGAATACAATAGGTTAAGAAGAGAGTATGTGCCACATTTGCCTCAATATCCTTTGTTTGAGAAACGTGTGGTAGGCCGGAAACGAAGAAATGTGACCAATAGTAGGGAGGTTGTAGCAAAAAGACGAAAAGTCGATGAACCTGAAAATATAAGCAGAAAGAAAAAGGATTCTGTTAAAGATGTTGTTGGTTTTCAATTTGAAAATAGTTCTGGTGTCAACTGCTATGCTAATGTAGTGGTTAATATTGTCTTTTCTCTAGAAACTTTAAAAGAACAGATTGTGATCAATTCGGATCAAAGTTTTTGCTGCTTGCTGAATTCTGTGTTAGAGAAATGTAGCACTGGTAGAAAAAAAATAGAAAGTGTGTCTGAAATTCGAAATCTGTTAGACAAATGTTCAGGTCAAACGCAATTCTCTCAAAATATTCAGCAAGATTGTCAGGAGTTTTTAATGTATATGCTTGATGTATTGCAAGATGAAGGTGTAGATGTAGATCACCTGTTTGGCCTTTCTTATCAAAGGCAGCATGACTGCGAGAACTGTAGGGTATCAAGTACTACTAGTGTAGAAAGATTTATATATTTAACTTTGCCAGATGGTAAATCAGTGTCCTTTAATAAGCTAGTAAAATCAGCCGATCACAACATGGAGTGTAGCCAATGTAAGTCAGCAATGCTGTCCACATTATTTATACGAACATATGGCCAGTATGTCATTTTAATGTTCCAACGATGTAGGCCTGATGGAACAAAATTGACAACTTTAATTAAAAATGTTGTGGCTTCGCAGTTGTCAATATCAGGAAGGACGTTTGTAACTGCAGCAATTATATATCATGACGGTCCTTCAACAACATCAGGACATTACACAGGTTATTTAAAGTCTAGAAACGGCTGGTCATTCTGCAATGATTCTGTTTTAACTTTCCAAAAAAAATTGCCTTTTGACCTTAAAAATTCTTACCTGGTGTTTTTAAAACCAAAATTTTAGGGAAAGAATCTTGGGATCTGCTCTGAGGAATTTCAAGAGGTTCTAATGGCTCCTACAATATTTGGCCTTGAGGATAAGTGTAGTACAGAGTAAAAAGTTAAATGTGGAAATGTGGAACATGAGTGAGCAAGAAGGATGAGATATTACTAGTACAGGATTGTGAAAGTGATCTTGAACGTTTTCTTTCTAAAAGTTGCGGAAAAAGAAAATGACGGGATTTGCTTAGAAGAATTCCAAGAGTTATAAATGGCTCTTACACGATTTGGCCTTGAGGAAATGTGCGGTAGAGAGCGAGAAGTCATTTATTGTATGTAACATATTTGTCAAAACGATGGAGCTTTTCTTTCAGAAAGTGGCGGGCTAAAAATAATAGCAGCACAACAGAGTATAAGCTGTTCATAGGACATCCTTTGACGTCATGGAAAGTAAGTTACTTTTAAGGAGTTCTGATTTCTGATTGGTTATGTTATATGGGTTTTTTAAACACAATCATTTTGATTGTGTTTTTTTTTCCCCGCTGTTATATGATGAATTCCTTCAACTCACTGTTTTTAGTGAAATTTGATACATTCTGAGAACAGCAAAAATAAACAATTTAACATGTATAATTAATTCTGTACTTTTTGTATTTATGATATACATTGAGAACTGTGCAGGAGGCATGGAGAAACTGAGGCTTCTGTAAGTGTCAAGGGAGGTGAGTAATGTACATTGCTCTGTTGCATACAGTCCTCACCTTCTCCGTACTCTTGGATATGCTAGACTACATCTGCACAATGAGATACCTAAGCTGAGGGAATACAGATGATGTGATTGTGGAATGAGCAAAACAAATTGCACGTTTTTCAATTACATTACCTGTGTGTCCTAACATTACGAATCACATTGTGCAGATGAGGTTTAGGCTTGTCCAGGGACACAGAAGAGGTCAGGCCTTTGTTCAAGAGTGCAGTGAACATGACTCACTTCATTGGTAGGCCAGCACATGTATTATCTCCTCTGTACTCTTCAACAAGCCTAAATTTCATCTGCAACCCTGAGTAGGCCTCCCCTCAAACAAACCTCTGGATAGTCCACACCTTATCGTCATCCTGAATCAATCATTTAAAATGTTAGGGGCAGATTTATGATGGCCGTGCGCCTCTTTTGTGCCGCTGTTGCGTCACTTTTGTGATGCAGCAGTGATGCAAAAGATGCACCATGTTGCAAGATAGGCCTCACTTCATCTCCAACAAGATACCGTCAGTTTAAACTGTAAACATTTAGGACTGTGTAAGGGGCATGGAGAAGCTGAATCTTCTGTAAATGTCAAAATTGTTCCATACAGTGCTCACCTTCTGCGTAGTCTTTGATATGCTAGACTCCATCTGCACAATGAGATACCTAAGCAAAGGAAACACAGGTGATGTGATTGTGAAATGGGGAAAAGAATTCCACATTTTTCAATTACATCACCTGTGTTTCCTAACATTATGAATCACATTGTGCAGATGAGGTTTAGGCCTGTCCAGGGTCACAGAAGAGGTCTGGCCTTTGTTCAAGAGTGCAGTGGACATGACTCACTTCATTGGTAGGCCTGCACATGTATTATCTCCTCTGTACTCTTCAACAAGCCTAAATTTCATCTGTAACCCTGAGTAGGCCTCACCTCAAACAAACCCCTGGATAGGCCACACCTTATCGGCATCCTGAATCAATCATTTAAAATGTTAGGGGCAGATTTATGATGGCCGTGCGCCTCTTTTGTGCCGCTGTTGCGTCACTTATGTGATGCAGTAGTGATGCAAAAGATGCACCATGTTGCAAGATAGGCCTCACTTCATCTGCAACAAGATACTGTTAGTTTAAAATGTATATATTTAGGACTGTGTAGGGGGCATGGAGAAGCAGAGGCTTCTGTAAGTGTCAAAGTTGTTGAAAAACTGTTTGTCCTTCAATCTTTTCCCTTGTCTTTTCTAATTTTTAAATACATGTTTTATAATTTTTCAAATTTTTGTTCTTTCTTTCACAGATTAAAAGTATAAAAATAACAAGTGACTAAGTTAACGACAATTATAAGGTAAATGTTTTGTACTCTTTTCATTACATTTCTATCACATTTAACTTCTATTAGTTCCACTGCTTTATTTCTTTAACCCTCAGTTTCCTGCCTTTGCTACTTCCCTCATTCCTTTCTCTATTACTTACTTACTCTACTCCTTCCACTCCTTTTCTCAGTCCCTCTGTTCTCATAGTTCCTCACTCTTCTTCACTCACTCCGTCTCTATTACTCTCACTGTCTCTGACTGATCACTCTTTCACTACTTGTTCATTATGCTTTCTCCCTGTAGGTTAAGCACACTAAGGGGCATATTATCAACACAGGCAATAAAATTATCGCTGCTTTTATCGGCAGAAAACTGCTGCAAAAGCGGCTTTAGCGGCAGTTTTCTGCCGCAAAAGCGGCTTTAGCGGCAGATTTCTGCCGATAAAAGCAGTGATTATCGGCAGAAAACTGCTGCAAAAGCGGCTTTAGCGTCAGTTTTCTGCCGCAAAAGCGGCTTTAGCGGCAGATTTCTGCCGATAAAAGCAGCGATAATTTTATCGCCTATGTTGATAATATGCCCCTATGTTATTTTCATTTCTTTGCTGTTTCAATCATTCCTTTTCTGTTACTTCTTCTTTTCTGTTTTTTCTCTCTGTTATTCCACATGTTTTAATCTTATTTTGAACATTCACTCACATCTAAGAAACTCTTGTTTATTATTCTTCTACTCTCCTTATTTTCTTTCACTTCCTTATCTATTTTGTTTTTCACAATTATACCCTCTTCCATCTTTTCTTCGGTAAATAGATCTATTAAACAGTATCTCTGGTTTACTCCCTATAGCTGTCTTTCTTTTAACATTACTCTCTGTTTCCTTCCCTTATACTTACTCTTCTTTTTTTTAAATTATTTTTTTGGGTTTGCTTCCGGTTCGCGTACCGGTTCGCGAACCGGGAAGCGAACCAAAAGAAATAAAGGTTGCCAGAGTGCTAAACATTCTAGCAATTTTTTTATAAAGGGGAGGTATTTCTGAAAAGAACTTTTTTTCATTGTTTTTGTTGTTTTATATTTTTTTATTATTTTTCTGAACATTTTTTTACTTTTTTTGTATTTTCTGAACGATTTTATATTTTTTGGGGGGGGTTTTGGGGTGGGGGGAACAAAAATGATTCATTATAAAGGCCTCAACAGGAGCAAAAAAAAAAGATAATTATTTTCTGGGGCGTTTTGGACAGTTGTGATTGTCAATTGCAGCATTTATTAAATTTACGCTACTCTCTCTGTAGCAAATCAATTTTTCGCAATAAATGCATACAAATTTCACTTCCCCAAACTTCAGCTGAATATTTGGGACCGTCTCCCTCGCCTCTGGTCCCGTCAGTGCCTGTTGATGTGATGTACTGGCCACAGGACGGGGGTTATCGAGCAGGTCACGTGCTTGTGCAGCACTGTAGTTGTTAGGGTGCCACCTCTCCATATGGCGATGCATCGTATAATTGCCATAACTATATTTTTTATCTGTCCCTCTGGACAGATTATCTTTACATATAAGGCAAGTTACGTAGCGGGCATTCACTTTTTTTTGGCCTCGGGGATATTTTAAAAATTGCCAAATAAAATTCTCTTTCACTCGGGACCTCCTAGGCTCTTCTGGCAAAAAATGCCCCTCTTCTTCCTCTTCCTCTTGTTCCTCTTGTTCCTCCTCTTGCTCAACCATAACCTGAGGAGGTGGTCCTCTCTTCCTAAAAGGTGGTGGTGGGGGTGCACCAGCTGAAGCTACAACACTTGCCATCGCTAAGTGATGAAAAAAGGTCTTCCTCTCACAAAGATGAAAGTCAGAGTGAGGAAACAAGGATGGGTTTTCATCATTTGGGAAAAAAAAATAGTTCTAAACCAATGAAAAGTGTTATTTTTAGGTCACATGACCTAGCCTTACATCAATAGGAAACTGAAAGTGAAATGAACCAATGAAAAGTGTTATTTACAGGTCAAATGACCTGTTACGCTTACGTTACGCGATCCGTGCCGCGTCCCGGATCGCTTCCGGGAAGCTGCGCTTCGCGCCTCACTTCGCGCACCGGAGCACTTCCGGGTGCGCTAACGCGGCGCGTCATATGACGCATTACGCGACAACGCGATACGTCGCGCTTACGCGACACGTCACGATGTTGTTTTCCAACGTGGCAGTTGCGCAAACGGAACGTTTACCGGTACGCGGACCGGGTCGCGGCACCAAATTGAGCTAACGGGAAGCTGCCCGGTTCGCGGACCGGGAGCGAATCAAAAAAAATTATAAAAAAAATACATTAAAAAATTGTATTAAAAACATATAAAATATATTTTTCGATTTAAAGAAGAATACATTTTAAAGCTTTTGATATTTGCTATTAAAAACCCATTGAAATTCACTGAAAAAACCATAGGTTATAGACCATATATAGTTAGGAATTAGCATTTACAAAACCTTGAAAATTCACTGAAAAAACCATAGGTTATAGACCATATATAGTTAGGAATTAGCATTTACAAAACCTTATTTTACTCACACAAAACCATTGAAATTCCATATATAGTTAGTTGCACTAACTATATATCACGCACCCGCAATCCACTGCTGATGATGTCACATATTACATCATTCATGACATGGTCAGTGACATCACTGATGACATCACTGATGACATCTCAAATGACATCACTCATGACATCACTGATGATATCTCATTTGACATCAATGGTCACATCAATGATGATATCATTAATGTGACAATACAATGCATCTCCTCACACTTTAATATAACCTCTGTTACACCCAGTGTTAAATACAGAATATAATTTTTGAAACCATTGACACACCAATACTAGTTACTACATACGCACTCACTGATTCTTACGTCTACACACATATTCACTCATTCACCCATACAATCATTCATACATACAATCACTCATCTTTACAACACTATCATATGCACTCATACACCTATACAGACACTCACACTCTGCCACTCATCCATGGAGTTACTCACACACCTAGTCAGTCCTGTAAAGAATCAATCACACTTCCATTTTCTAATCTATACAGTTAAACATAGAGCTCCTTACATTTTCAAACATATACTAACACATACTTACTCTCTTATACAATCATTGATACAAGTACACATTGATCTGCACAGAGTCACACACCTCCCAGCCAGCCACACACACACTCAGTCTCCCATACAAATACTTGGACAATCAATCAATAACCCATATAGTTACTCATATAGCTACTGATCAACACATGCAGCAGTTTACAGAACAACAGACATAATGATGCACAAATTAAGACAGTTTAGTCACTAACCCATGCACTCAGTGAGACACATTTAATCACTCACTCATACAGTCGGTCATGCACCTACTAAATCCTTCGTCCAGACACTTATACATCCACTCTTTCTTCAATATGTAAGACATATTTAAACTTTACAGAAACATAAAATCGCTGGTTGTTGTTATCAGTGATGTCATCAGTGATGTCATTTGAGATGTCATCAGTGATGTCATCAGTGATGTCACTGACCATGTCATGAATGATGTAATATGTGACATCATCAGCAGTGGATTGCGGGTGCGCGATATATAGTTAGTGCAACTAACTATATATGGAATTTCAATGGTTTTGTGTGAGTAAAATAAGGTTTTCTAAATGCTAATTCCTAACTATATATGGTCTATAACCTATGGTTTTTTCAGTGAATATATATATATATATATATATACATTTTTATTTTTTTTACGCTCGATTTTCTCTTACTTTGGTAAAAGAATGGACCGCACTCTGTGATTCAGAACTCTTCACAAATTTATTGTGGTTTTAAACAGAAAACAGGACACGTTTCGACATCGCGCCTTTTTCCACTGTTAATTGCACCATATGTTAAAGCTTTCATTAACTAAAGTTGCACAGTGAATTCAAAATTACATCACATCCTCTAGTAAATAAACATACAAGAAGGACTGACATTCATACATTATTTGCAGCGGCCATCTTGGAGTGTACTTTCGTTAGTTTGTCTACAACTCCCTTTTGCGACCTATTTAAAAAACAAAAAGTTATTATATATATAGGCAAAAAAGAAGAAGAGAACTTCTAATCATATGCTTAAAAACTTTGATAGAAAAGCAGACATTTGAGGTGAGCAAATCTAGAGTGTCACTGGTGTTGAGGGTGGTCTCTACAGAAGCTGCCTTCCACCTAAATGTGGGAACTATCCAGAGTTCTCTTCTTCTTTTTTGCATAATTTATGCATCACTTTATGCCTGCAAGGGTATCCTTTTGACATATACTGGGTACTCCCTTGTATTTGGACAAATCCAAACATCTCTAAAGAGCTGTAATGACAGCAAAACATGTGTCTGGGGTTGCTTTTAATCATTTCAGGTTGGCTTGGATGGTATTTTCCCAATCCAAAGCTGTAATACTGTGCATGGTGTGATAAAGGGCTTTTGAAATTTAACAGCTCGGCATGTATAGCACTGTGCTATTCCTATGCCTAAAGACTTTGCTGTAGAAATGGCAAAAGACTTTGGCCCTTTCTATCTCGGCATGGATAGCACGTGCTAATCATATGCTTAAAAACTTTGATAGAAAAGCAAATAATTGAGGTTAACAAATCTAGAGTGTCACTGGTGTTGAGGGTGCTCTATACAGAAGCAGCCTTCCACCAAAACTTAGGAACAACCCAGAGTTCTCTTCTTTTTTTTTGCAGAATATATGCATATATGCCTACAAGGGTATTATTTTTTTGTAAAGACCACAATCTTGTAGTCAATGTTGACAAGACCAAGTTCATGGTCTTGCATAAACAAAAAAATTTGAAAGCTAGAGTAGAAATAAATATTTTGTCCCAGGAACAAACTGACTCCTTTACATATCTGGGCGTTACTATGGGCAAAAGTTTGAACTGGAAGCCACAGATGGATCTGTTGGTCTTGAGGCACTACCAACTAGCCAGGGCCCTTTTAAAAGAACACCGGCGATCTCAAACCAAACCAGTCGCTCCGGCTCTAACTATTTACCAAGGGAAGGTTAGAGCTTCAATTATTTATGGAGCTGAACTTTGGGGCTTCGAAAATCTAGTTCCTTTAGTCCAAGCTCCGTACAAGTTTCTGAGGGCATTGACCGGCCTTCCTCAATCCACATCTCTTAGACCATTATTTGCAGATCTGGGCTGTGTTTCTTTTGAGGAGGCTGCGGGCTTCAGACCTCTTGCTTATTGGCGAAGACTACAGACTACCCTGGAGTTAGCTCCTTATGCACGAGCATTTAAGTATATTGGAGAAGCTGATAAAGCCAACAAAATCACATGGTTTCAACAGATTAAGGCCACTCTATTGGCTATGGGCCTCACCCATTTGTGGGAGGACCCTGAAGGGAATTCTTTCCCTTCAAAAATATATTTTAAAGCCATATACAGGGACATGGTCAGTCAAAAGTCTCCGTCTCAGGTTAATGGTTCTTCCCTAACAGGTCTCTTTCTGGATCACAAAATTGAATATAGGCTGGAGGCTTATCGGAATACCATCACAAGCCCTGGTAACAGGAAACTCTATCACCAATTTAGAACGGGCTCTCTCCCCCTAAAATCTTTTACTAAAAAGGGGGGGATCAATAAAAAAACAAAAGGTCACCTAAGCCCATGTGAGGAAGAGAAATTACTGCATGTTCTATTTGTATGCCCTGCATACAAGGCTTATGCCGATTTGTGCTATAATAGGAACAAGATCTTGTCAAACGGCTTTGCGTATCTTAAAAATAACCCTGGGCGAAGGACTTCAATGGTTTTGTATGAGTAAAATGTTCAGCTAACTATAACTGGTGTGAAACCTATGGTTTTGTCAGTGAATTTCAACGTTTTTTAAATGCTAATTCCTAACTATAACGAGTGTTAAACCTATGGTTTTTTCAGTGAATTTCAAAGGTTTTTTAAAAGCTAATTCCTTACTATAACGAATTTGTAACCTACGATTTTTAAAATGAATTATTAAGTTTTTTTAATAGCTGTTTTTTATGACTATTATTTATATTTTTTATTAAATTTTTTTTTTCTAAAATACATTTTGCAATGTATTTTTCCTGTTTTTAAAAAAAAAAAATGTTTTACCTCGGAGCGCTCAGGGTACGCGCACCTGTAAACGCACCCGTACATGTAGCGAGAGCGCTATATCGGCGTGCGAAAAAATATATAAGTATGTATTTAAAGTAAATAATAATGCAAGACATTCAGTCTCATACTTATAAAAGTAGTATTTTTGATTTTAAATAACCATATTTTAACTGTAAACGCATTTCCTAAAATCTAACAAAACATCATTCAGGCGCACCTCGTAAGCGCCCCCGGAAGCACCTACATACGTGCCGCGTAAGCGCACCCGGAAGCGCTCCGGTGCGCGTAGCGTAAGCGCGTCAAGTCATGTGACCTTAAAATAACACTTTTCATTGGTAGTTAACAGTTTTTTTTACAACTAATGAAAACCCCACCCATTTCCTTCACTACCTCTTTCACTTTGAAGAGAGCAAGACCTGTTCCCTTTTTCTCCTCTTCAATTGTTTGGAAAGAATGGCTGCAAGAGCACCAAACAGCAGTGCCTCTGATGACTTTCTCCATGAGGACCCTCCTCAACCAAAAACGAAGGAGCACTTCATCTGGAAGTTTTTTAGCATTCCAGAAGGGGAGAAGAAGGTAAATGCTCCTAAGGTGGAGTGCAAGATATGCCACACTATTCTTTCTCGTGGTGACCGCGCAACAAAATACAGTTTTGGGAACTCCACCATGATCAGACATGTGCAAAGAAGGCACCCCCAGAACTATGCCCGGGAGAGTTTCAGGGACCTGGCACGGAATGCACCGAGAGATGGCGCCTCGACTTCCACTGGAGGACCAACATCATCGGGGAGAGGAAGATCAGTCGAATTGATACCAAATGTTCAGCCTGTTTTTTCTGACATTACAATTAGGTGTAAGCAGTGTGACGAACTGCTTTGTTATGGGGAGCAAAGCATTCTATTAATTGTTCGAAAAAGGGAAGAACACCGCTGCGGCCCTCAGCCCTAATTTTTCCCCTTTTTTTTGCTCCTGTTGAGCAGTTTGGCATTCCCTTGTTTTTTTTTGTTCTGAAAAAAATACCCCAAAAAATTAAAAACATTCGGAAAAAGTAAAAAAAAAAAAACCTAAAAATGAAGGAAAAAACATTTTTTTTTAGAACTACCTCCAATTCTCCAAAAAGAGCTATGGGCCAGATGTAGGTAAATCTATTTTACCGACTCATAAATACCGAATTTTACCGATTCGGTATTTATGAATCGGTAAAATAGAAGCAGGGAGATGTAGGTACATCCAGATGTTTTTTTACCGAATCGGTAAATTTACCGATTCTGTAATAATTTGCCCCCTACATCTCAAATTCCTTTTACCGGTCGGTAACGGCCGAATTCGGCCGTTATCGACCGGTAAAAGCCTACCTACATCTGGCCCTATATTCTTTACGCATTTTAAAGGAGTGAGTGAAGTGGAGTACAGTGAGAGAGGAAAAACGAAAATGAGTGAGGGAGCAAAGAAAGGGACGAGAGGGGAAGGGAAGTGAAGTAGGGGGACTGAAAGAAGGTGAGTGTGGGAGGTGAGTGAGGGGAAGGGGAGTGAACATGGGGAATGAGGATAAGTGAGGAAAGCGGAGTAAGGGAACGGGGGTGAGGAAGGGTAAGAGAAGAGCAGTGAGGTTGAGGAAAGAGTGGTGATAGAGAGTGGATAAAGGCAAGTGAGCGTGAGACAAGGGGAGTGAGGGAGTGAGGAGACAGAGGAAGTGAAGGAGAGAGTGAGAGAAGAGGACTGAGTGAGGGAGCATAGAAAGATAAGTGAGGGAGTGTAGGTGAGTTATAGGGAGTAAGTGTGACGGAGGAGGAGTGAGAGAGTGAGGGGGCGGATGTAGTGAAGCTAAGATAGAGGGAGTGAGGGAAGGAGAATGAGGATATGACAGGACAGAGGTAGTGAGAGAAAGAGTGAGTGAAGTGGAGTAAGGTGAGTAAGGTAAGGGGAATGAGTGAGTGAGCGAAGGAAGGGAATAGAGGGGAAGAGGACTGAAGCATAGGTACTGAGAGAAGGTGAGTGGGGGATGAAAGTAAAGGGAAAAGGAGAGAAAGATATGGAATGAGGGGTAGTGAGGGAACCAGACTAAGAGAACAGGAGTGAAAGAACGGCAGAGAGCATGAGTAAAGAGGGATGAAAGAGAGTGGATAAATGTGAGTGAGGGTAAGACAAAGGGAGTGAGGAAGTGGGGGGATAGAGGTACTGAAGGAAAGAGTGACAGAAAGGGACTGAGTGAGGGATCAAAGAAACATAAGTGAGGGAGTGCGGCTGAGTTATAGGGATTGAACGTAACAGAAGAGGAGTGAGAGACAAAGAGGACAGAGAGAATGGGGGTAAGAGAGAGAGAGTGAGGGAAGGGCAGTGAGGAAGTAAGAGGATAGAGGGAGTGAGAGAAGGAGTTACTGAAGTGGAGTAAGGAGAGTAACAGAAGTGAAAAGAGTGAAGGAGCGAAGGAAGGGAAGAGAGAGGAAGGGAAGTAAAACAGGAGATCTGAAAGAAAGTGAGTGTGGGAGTGTGGCTGAGTTATAGGGAGTGAGCGTGACAGAAGAGGAGTGAGAGACTAAGAGGACAGAGAGAATGAGGCTAACAGAGAGAGAATGAGGGAAGGGGAGTGTAGAAGTAAGAGGACAGAGGGAGTAAGAGAAGGAGTTAGTGAAGTGGAGTAAGGAGAGTAAGTGAAGGGAAAAGAGTGAAGGAGCAAAGGAAGGGAAGAGAGAGGAAGGGAAGTAAAACAGGAGCTCTGAAAGAAAGTGAGTGTGGAAGTGTGGCTGAGTTATAGGGAGTGAGCATGACAGAAGAGGAGTGAGAGACTAAGAGGACGGAGAGAATGAGGCTAACAGAGAGAGAATGAGGGAAGGGGATTGTAGAAGTAAGAGGACAGAGGGAGTAAGAGAAGGAGTTAGTGAAGTGCAGTAAGGAGAGTAAGGGAAGGGAAAAGAGTGAAGGAGTGAAGGAAGGGAAGAGAGAGGAAGGAAAGTAAAGGAGAAGGTCTGAAAGAAGATGAGTGTGGGAGGGGAGTGAGGAAAAGGGGAGTAAACGTGGGGATTAAGAATAAGTGAGGGAAGCGCAGTAAGGGAACGGGGTGTGGGTGGGTGAGGGAAGAGTAGTGAGGCTAAGGAAAAGAGTGTTGAGAAAGTAAATTTTGTACGTCAAACTTACCTTATAAGTAATGTAAACTTAATTACATATTTTCAGTAAATTCAATATCTGTGAAAGAGAAAAAAAAGTAAGTTATAATATTTATAATATATATTTCACAATACAAGAGACAAAGCAGGATATTAAAAGTCATAAAAGGGTAGTAAGAGATAAAGTAGGGGTGAAGGACTCAGAAATGAAAACAAAGGAATGGTGAAGGTCAGAGAGAGTGAAAAGAAATAGAGGGAGAGCAAATTACTAAAAGGATAATGACATGGATACATTCAGTGACAGAGAAGAAGAGCAGGAGAGAGAAATGAAGTGAAGGTGAGTAAGATACTAAAGGAATGTGCATTAGAAAAACTAAAGGAAGAAAGGGGAGTAAAGAAAGGGGAGTGAGTTACAGGGAAGCAGGAGTGAGTGACGGTGGATTCATGAAAATGAGGGATGGAAGGTGAGTGAGGGTGAATGTAGGGTCGTAAGACAGTGAGGGGACAATGGGAGTGAGGGTAACAGAGAGGGAGTGAGGGAAGACAAGTGAGAATATGAGAGAACAGAGGGAGTAAGAGAAAGAGTGAGTAAAGGGGAGTAAGGTGAGTAAGGGAAGGAGAATGACTGAGGGGGAAAAGGAAGGAAAGAAGGGGAAGAGAAGTGAAGCAAAGGGACTGGGAAAAGGTGAGTGCGTGAGGAGAGAAAGAGGAAGGGAAGTTAAGGATGATGAATGAGGATAACTGAGGGAACCGGAGTAAGGGAACAAGGGTGAGGGAGGGTGAGGGAGGGTGAGTGAAGGGCAGTGAGGTTGAGGAAAGAGGGAAGATAAAGGGAGGGCTAAAGGCAAGTGAGCATGAGACAAGGGAAGTGAAGGAGTGAGGACATAGAGGTAGTGAAGGAAAGAGTGACAGAAAGGGACTGAGTGAGAGAGCAAAGAAAGGTAAGTGAGGGAGTGTGGGTGAGTTATAGGGAGTGAGCGTGATGGAAGAGGAGTGAGAGAGTGAGAGGACCGAGAGAGTGAGGCTAAGAGATAGGGAGTGAGGGAAGGGGAGTGAGGATGTGAGAGGACAGAGGGAGTGAGAGAAGGAGTGAGTGAAGTGGAGTAAGGTGAGTTAGAGAAGGGGAATTATTGAGGGAGCAAAGAAAGGAAAGAAGGGTAAGGGTAGTGAAGTAGAGTGACTGACAGCTGGAAAGTGGTGGTAGGGAGAGAGGGAAAGGGCAGTGAAGGAATGGGGAATGAGGATAAGTGAGGGAAGTGGAATAAGGGAAGGGAGGTGAGGGATAGTGAGAGAAGGCCAGTGAGGGTGAGTTAAGAGGAGTGATAGAGGGTGGAAAAAGGTGAGTGAGCATAAGACAAGGGGAGAATAATATACATTTGATAATACAAAATACAAAATAATTTGTACAACATGTTATATGGTTTATTTTTGCTGTTCTCAGAATATATTGAATTTCACTTAAAACAGTGACTTCAATACTACTCATCATATGACAGCGGGCAAAAAAACACAATCAAAATGATTGTGTTTAAAAAACCCATACAACGTTTTAATAAATAATGTAAAATTTAGAAAAAACATATCTTAACTCACTTTTGATCAACGTACTTTTCCACGAGGCCAAATAGTATATGGAAAATCCTTTTCTTTGGAAATTACTCAATAGTATTCTTAATCTCTCATTTACCCGAGTTTCTGAAAGAAAAGCTTCAACATCTTTTACATTATGAAAGAATAGTTGTATTTCCACCTCTGGCTTACTTATGATTAATATTTCCTGTAATACTCACATCACACACTACGTGATACACTTATACTACCTCTATGACAACTACAAGTTTTTTATTATCTTGATCACTCTCACTCGCAAAGTAATTTTGAACAGCAAACTAAGTTTTATTAACTGCTGCAATCTTTATAGGTCAATTACCTTCCCTAAAATTTCGGTTGTAAGAACACTAGGTAAGAATTTTGTAAGTCAGAAGGCAAACGTTGTTTAAAAGTCAATTGAGTATCATTACAATTACTCCAGCCTTTTTGACATTTTAAATAAGCTGTGTAATATCCTGATGTTGTTGAAGGACCATCATGGTAAATAATTGGTGCAGTTGCAAAGGTTCTTCCTGAAATTGATAATGGAGAAGCCACAAAATTTGTAATTAAAGTTGTCAATTTAGTTCCATCAGGTCTACATCGTTGGAACATTAAAACTACATACTGTCCATATCTTTGTATAAATAATGTTGATAGCATTGCAGATTTACATTGAGTACAGACCATGTTTTGATTTGCTTCTCTAACTAGATTATTAAAAGACACTGATTTGCAGTCTGGTAAAGTCAAATATATAAATCTTTCAGTGTCTATTGTAGTACTACTTCAAATGGAACAATTGTCGCAGTAATGCTGCCATTTATAAGAAAGGCCGAAAAGATTTTCTACATCTACACCTTCATCTTGCAACACAACAAGCATATACATTAGAACTTCCTGACAATCTTGCTGAATATTCTGTGGAAATTGATTTAGACCAGAACATATGTCTGAAACATTTTGAATTTCAGAAACACTTTGTATTTTTGTTCTATCACTGCTACATTTCTCAAACACAGAATTCAAAAAACAACATCTTTGATCACGATTTTCAGCAATCTGTTCTTGTACAGTTTGGAGAAAAAAAAACATTAACCACTACATTAGCGTAGCAGTTGACACCAGAACTGTTTTCAGACTGAAATCCAACAACATCTTTGACTGAATCCTTTTCCTCTCTGCTTACAATTACTGGTTCATCTACTTTTTTTCTTTTTGCTACAACTTCACTGCAATTTTTCTCATTTCTTCTTTTTCGACCTACCACACGCTTTACAAATAGAGGATATTGAGGTAAATTTGGAGCATACTCTCTTCTTAACCTATTATATTCTTTTACACAATTTAGATCTGCATTAATCTTTGTCTCATCAAAATCTATCAAGTACAATCCAGATAAAGTTCTGACTCGAGATAAAGCAACATATGCCATACCCTCCTTGAACACAGAACTTCCAATATTCACCAAAGCACTATCTACACTTAAACCTTGAGATTTATGAATAGTCACTGCATATGCCAAAGAAACAGGAAACTGTTTTCTGCGGACATATAAATCTTTCACAAGCAAAAATCGGGCAGAACAACGACTAATTTGTTGTACTTCTTCAATACCATCAAGTTTAATTTTTATAAATACAATTCCATCTCTATTTCGGTAATTCACAAAATCAATAACATGACCCAGTGCTCTATTTACTAAACCTCTTTCCACATGTAAATTACGTCGTAAAATTATACGACGATTTAAAGATGCATACAGTCTTTTCCAAACCAGCAGTTTTAGATATTGTCTTTTCTAAAGAATCCAATTTTGATTTCAACTTTTCTGACAAAATAATAGTTGCTCCTTCATGTTCTATTTTATCAATAGCTTCCAGTTTCACAATCTCTTGATTTTCTAACTTTAACATTTTGTTGTTGAAGATTGAACATTCTTGCAGAGTTGGCATCAAGCATATGACAGATTTGTTTTCTGGAATTTTCTTACAAATATTCTCTGGGAGAATGTTTTTGTTGGGAAACAAATTTGAAATTAATTGTGCATGTAAAGCTGCTTTCCCATGCTTACTTACTTTTCCAATTCTTACCTCTTGTAGAATATTTTTATAATCTTCATCCTTTGCCTGTCGCATATTTTGTAGCAGTTCTGCATATTTGAAATTTAACCATATGTTAACTTTTTCAATGCTTCCTAGGCACTTCCTTGTATTTTCATGTGTAAACATTTTAAAAACTGGTTTTCCTTTCACTGGAGTTAGCTGCAGTAGATCTCCAAAAACAATGATGTGTTTGCCTCCAAATAACACATCATACTCTGTTTTAAGAATTTCTTGCATTCTTAAAAGCACAAAGGCAAGCATTACATTTGATACCATGCCTACCTCATCAATGATGAGAAGTTTCATTTTCTTCAAGACTCGGGAAAATTCACAACAAGCTTCTCCAGATAGCTTGTGGTATTGTAATGTATTATCATGCTCTACTGGTAGCATCAATAAGCGATGTAAAGTAATCCCTTTAATGTTATGTGCTGCCAACCCAGTTGGAGCAGTAACAACACAAGACAGCGATGACTCCGTTCTTTTCTGCAGATAAGTTGCAATTGCTTTATTCAGAAACCTTTTTCCAGTTCCTGCTTCTCCACTCATGTACAGTCGGACAGGTATAAATGATGTACATGAGCACTCTTTTTTCTCATGACATAAACCATGCTCAATCTGTTCTGTGACTTCGTCATATATTTGTCTCTGCTCAACGTTTAGTTCTTTTTCCAAATCTTCTAAGTCAACTACATCCTCCTGAGCTCGTTCCATGGCTCTTTCAACTTCATCCATGGCAGTGGCAGCTTCATTTTGTATAATTGGTCCTCCTAGTGGATCCTGACTCAAAGAAGCAGAACTCTGACTGTCTTGAGAACTGTCTCTAGCAATCTCTGCTGCAATTGTAGCTTCTTGCTGTATTTCCTCGTTCAGCATTTGCAGATAATTTGAAAAAACAGGACATTCTATGGTATCCTTGGTTGCATTGAACGAATCTTCATAAGTAAGAAAATCTCCAAGTAGTTCCTCTTCTGTACGCCAAGGCTTAAAGAGTTGCAAAAGAGCTAAGTAATAAAATTCCCTTTTGTCTGGAGATTCACAACTCAATTTTCGATGATTAATCAAATGGCCTTTTCTTTGTTTCACCAGACAGCCTTCACATCCAATTACAGCATATTCACCTTTATTGATATCTTCTGTGACGTTCCTCTTAAAAGTATAGGTTTGCAGAACTTCATAGAGACAAATATTCTCAAGATGACTACTATTTGGATAGTATGTATCCAAAATGTTTGTCTTGAAAATATCTGTACTGTTTGGTTCTTTCTCTGCCAAATACTCTATTTCTTGTACAGATTTCAAAACTCGGTTTCGTGTTGCAGCAAGACCTAGACTCACCCAAATGAGAGTTCTAGATTTGGCATATAGACTTGCTGATGATAACCGATCAGAACATTCATATGCTCCAATTTCTCGATGCGACAACATCTTCAGACTGTAACTGTATAATTTCTTGCTTAGACTCTTTTCATGTGAAATTTCCTCCCACATGTCCTTCAGTTCCGTCTTTTCTGATTTTGTGATGTAAGACGTTACATATCGAGCCACAGCAATAGTGTTGTCAGCAACATATTGAATATCCATGTTAGCATTCCACATGTAGTCATTTATGTATTTGGACTCCTCATTTCTTCTTAGGTTGTATGTATGTATTTTTAGGTGATTTTCTTGTCACAGTATGTCGCAGAGAAGACATAAAATTGTTCACTCTTCCTTTCGATGTTACTGGACGTGGAAATGCAAAACGACATTTTGTGTAGAACTTGTCTTTGGATTTGTATTTTCGACGACACTATTTTCCACAACGATTGGTTTAAAAGCGTAAAACTTGATGTCTTAAATTGTTTTCTTCTGTACTTTACGGAACAGCACATGTAGAACACTGTTCAATGAAACTCATCACTTTCTCATCTGAATCTGTTCCAAATTTTGGTGCATCTTAATCCATTGCAGCATATGTATGTGAGGAGCACCTCTTGCTTGATACTCCTTTCTCCAAAAGAAATCCAAAACCTCTCCAAGCAGAGGATTTTTTTTGTTTGTAATAAAAGACATCATAGCTTCAAACCTATGATTGAAATACCTGCATACATTAACTGGATCCAAAGAGCACAGTTCTCCAGGTGTCTTGTATTCAATATTTTCAATGTTTTTATTTGCCTCTCGTAGAAATTGAAGTAAGTCTTCCCAAGCATATTCAGCACAGCTAAGAGTGAGGAACCATGTAGGAGTTCCTAAGTTTCTTAGCATACATTTCAATTCCCCATGACGACGGTACCAATACTCGTTAGTACCACGCTGACATGCCATGAGATTAATTAGCTGAGATTCCAAAACACTGTCTTGCAGTTTTACTTTATCCATAAAGTCCCTTGCCGAAACATTTTGTAGATGTACTCCACTTTTCACTATATGGTTCACTGCATAAGAAAGTCCAGACAAGTCACTCTCAAACAGTAGATGGAACAAATATGGAATACATTGACGAAACCTTGGATCTTCTGCATATAATCTTGAAGTCCGGTATTCAGATGCAGGAATTTTAACAGGTCGGTCGTCATATCGTCCACCTTGACCTGTTGGAAATAACTGAGGAAAACAACGAGCTTCCAAACTTTCTTCCCATACACTAATGGGGCTTCCTTTTGCTTCTTTCATTTAACCCCTTGCATGCTGATGACTAGCTCAGCTTGTCATCAGCGTTACCTTTCGTGTGCTGATGACGAGCTGAGCTCGTCATGTAACGCGGTAATTTTTAAAATGCCACATACCGCGGGAAAAGCTGCCGCACACGTGCGGTTAAAACAAGTCAATAGCATTCCCCATTACTTCTTTGGAATGCAATAGATGAATACTATAATGTTCATAAATTTCTACACTTCTAGAGACATCAACTTTTTCAATTTGCCCAACTGAGAAATCACTGTCCTCTTTTACAGTTGTTTCCTCTTTTCCTACATATACATTTTTGTAGTAGTGATTATTTTTTACCAAACACAACGTTGCCTTTTTGACTTTCCTAACATCCACTAATTCTTGCCAGATTTTTTTACTCTTTGCCGGAACACCATTAACTAGAATAACCAGAGGTTTCTCTTCTACTTTTTCTACACCAATTGTATCAATATTTTTCTTAAAATCTAGAGGCAAATAAACAACTCTTCTCTTTAATCCTCTCTGTAAATCTGAAGGAGGCAATTTCCCTGTTTTAGGCTCCATGCGAACAATAGCCTGAAAAGGATGCACACATTGAATCAGAATAGACTCATAGGTATTTAAATCCATCAATTCAGAAGGAATGTCTACCAACTCCAGATTATTATGAACAGCTCAAGGAGGCATTCTGTTTTCATTAAATGTATTATAACAATATTTACAAATACGTTGATTAGAACCCAAATCAAAACAATTTTCTACCAACAAATAAGTTGCAAACTCCTTCCACTCATTATTATTTTCCATTTCAGTTTTTACATATAAATCAACTAATCTAGTCTGATTCTTATAATGAGTTTGTCGACAACACACACAAGTAAAATTAGGCCTTATACTTGAATTGACCTTAAACTTTGTAATTTCATGGTCAAATTTTTCTGTACTTGAAATCTCTACATTCTCTTCCACATTACCTTCTATTACTGTATCAGTTTCTGCACTGTCCTCTTTTTCACCAAAGTAACAAAACTCAATATCTTCACAAATGTTCTTCACATCTAATTCAGTTCCATGCAAAAGAGCACTGTTTAACTGTTTTAGCTTAAGTGCTGAACTTTTTGCATAATACAACCTTCTCACTAATTTCCTCACTTTATTATGATGCACTGCTAACATCCTATAATGGTGAAAAACACTCTGACATACTTTTCTTGAAAGACAAGCCAGTGAATGCCCATGCAAACCTGTTTTTTTCTCTCACTCTACAAGGATCTAACTCTTGCAAAATTTTCATTTTTTGTTTAGACTTTTCTTACTATATGTCCGTAAGAAAGTAAGAAACAAATCAATTGAATCCTGTCGCACACTACAAATACTACTACAATTCCAAGTATACACTGGAGCCTTAGGACATCTCCCTAAAACTTCATCAGCTAACACCTCTTCTGTATTTGTAGGCACAATTTTTTTCTTTTTCAACCGGACAACCGTCCTTCACCTCATATGCTCGACCACTGGTGTCAACTGCATGCACCAAATAATTATCCTGAAAGTAACTTTCTTCATTAAAAAATGGCTCACAACTTGAACTATGTTTCCATTCCCCAGAAAAAACATCACAAATATGAGTCCGATTAATTACTCTTTTCCACTTACATTTTGATTTGAACACATTGATTACCTTATCTAGTGTACAAATTCTATTGATTACTAAAGAATATAATTTATTATTTGATTGCGCTCGTGAAAGTGAAGGATGCAAAGGCCTACATCCAGCATCACAGCTAATTTTCGACGGTAGATATGAGGAGAAAGCACACCAGCCAAGCCTCGACAAAGATCACGATTGTTTTTGGGCTGAAGAATGCGTTACTTTATTTGAGCTTCTACTCGGGCACCTGCTTTATTTATATCTGTAAGTGCTCCCTGTTGAGCTTTAATTTTTGTGACAGGAGCATCGTGCCAGAATGAACCCTGCCCTTCATATTTATCCAAGAAGACGCCACCGGTTTGTGCTCAGTCACCCCTCTGCATCTGGGACACCCATTGACCGTGAACTAGCAGCAACGCCATGCTCCCGGTCACATCAACGCAGCGGTCAACACATGCGCACAATGCACAAGGCAAGGCCACAACAAGACATGGGCAGGGCACAGACACCACAGGGACACACCACCCCCAACCACACATCAACACACCCCATCAAGTCACAGGCCAGGTGCCCATCCTGGGCTCCCCCATGCACAGCAAAAAGCACAGGAACAAGCAAGCACAATACACACCCTGCACCACACTACAGACAACCAGGGAGACAGCCACTGCTGGAGTGGCTGACAAGGAACACACAACACCTGTGCCTCACACACTGAAGGCTGACAATACTTCCCAGCAGATACACACACAAACAAACACACACCATGGGTGTATCCACAAACAGAACACACACAGGGTAGCCTGAACAGATGCCCAAAACTACACTCAAACACTACAGGAACACACACAGAACCCCAACAGAAGCATACATACCCTGCCAGCCAAACTGTGGAAAGGTAATGGGCGTACAAACACAACATCACTGCACAACATCATCACTCACCAACAAAACACACACAAAACACACACAACATACCACAAATCACACAAGAATTGCACCTGCACAGAACTACACTGCCACATCAAACAAACCACAAATGCACATGAAAGCACAAATAAACAAACACCACAGGACATCAGGGGATGCACATCAGCCAATGCCAAGCCCACATACCCACAACACTGTATGCACAAAAAGCAGTGTGTGCACAACAAGCACAACAGCTACACACAGACATGACTGACACAACCTCGACACACACACCACAAATCAGCACAGCACAAAACCAACAGCATACCCAGGAAGTGAAGCTACACCACAGCCAACACCCAGACACCCAACACAACATCAACAGGATGCACCACTCTGTGATACAAGAGCACAACCAGCTACACCAGAGCACTGGGCAGCACACACAGCTCAAGTGCACAAGGGCAATCCACACTGATGAATAGCACCAGAACATCATACATAAACCATTGTGGACATGTCCACAGTGGAACAGCACTCTTGGACCAAAAACTGCACCACAAGGCACAGTCTTACAAATGAAGGAATGGGGAGGCACATACACATGTAGACAGAGGGGACAGCTGACATCCAAATCAACTGACTTGCATGTCAGCATTAGACATGTGAGGTGTGTACCATACACAAATAGAGGGAATGCAGACCAACAATGGCTAGGCACAAGTGTCACACATAGGGGATGGCATCACACCACACACCATGCCATACAGGAGGAGAAAAGGCACCATGTGCCTGCAGTGCAAGCGAAAGTCAAACACAATGCCAGTGAGAGCAGCAGGGCCACATAGTCCACACAAACACACACTTTACACATTGATGATCAAACAAACACAACACTGATGTGCAAGTCACACACTTTACACACTCATAATTGACTAAAAGAACAAGGAGGACTCACAGAACTGCATGGACACATCAACATACTGCACAGTGCACAACAGACAACTCACACAAGTGCATACAATCATTTACACACGGCAGGACAATCCAAACAACAGGCACACAACTCCTGGCTAACACATGTGTGGCTATCACAATCCAGGGGCACACACACATCCACACCCACTACAAGGTCACACCCTTCACACTGCACACCTCCTCACCACCCTAGAGCACACATCTCATGTATGACAGGGAACCAGGACTAAGGGCCAACACAGGATGGCCATACACATACACAGCTGGGCACATATACAGGAATAACACACACACATCATGACAGTGCCCAGCCTGCATGCAAACCTATGCACAGTATCACACCCTGTGCTGGCAGTGTACCCCAACCCGACATGGCAATAACGTAGCCAACAACAAAAAAACACTCAAACGAGAACTGCATGACAGCTAAAAGAGCCAACACAGATAACACAAGTATCAGTGTGTGACTGGACTGAAGACCCTGTTACCCCTGTTTAAAAATGTGATGCTGCCAAAGAGCTTGTCAATGTTGAAGTGACACATAGAGCATGGGGCACAGGCAACCAAATGCACACACAAAAAGATCTTCAATCAGCAAGTACACTGACAAACAGACAACAGGAGTAACTATCTTTATTCACATATTGCACAGATGTGATAGTAGAACAACTGTACACAAGATCAAGGTACAAAATGCAGATCAAATGCAAGATATCCTGCACAAGCAAACTCTAAACAGGAAGGCCAGTGGGCATGGCACAGGGGAGACTCCAACACAGCAGAGCAACAGGGCCAGTGTCCATGGCACAGGGGGGACTCTAACACAGCAGAGCAACAGGGCCATTGTCCATGGCACAGGGGAGACTCTAACACAGCAGAGCAACAGGGCCAGTGTCCATGGCACAGGGGAGACTCCAACACAGCAGAGCAACAGGGCCAGGGTCCATGGCAGGTGGCACAGCAAGTACATGAGAGGCTACACAGGTGAGAGTACAACACAGCAGAGCAACAGGGCCAGTGTCCAGGGCAAGTGGCACAGCACGTACATGAGAGGCTGCACAGGTGAGAGTACAACACAGCAGAGCAACAGGGCCAGTGTACAGGGCAGGTGGCACAGCAAGTACATGAGAGGCTGCACAGGTGAGAGTACAAAACAGCAGAGCAACAGGACCAGTGTCCATGGCACAGGGGAGAATCTAGCACAGCACAGCAACAGGGCCAGTGTCCAGGGCAGGTGGCACAGCAAGTTCATGAGAGGCTGCACATGCAAGGCCAGCACAGCAGTGAATGACAAGGCCAGTGGCCAGGGAGAAGTGCAGAGTCAGGACATGAGAATCTGCACAGGCAAGGGGAGAGCAGCAGTGAATGACAAGGCCAGTGGCCAGGGAGAAGTGCAGAGTCAGGACATGAGAAGCTGCACAAGCAAGGGGAGAGCAGCAGTGAATGACAAGGCCAGTGGCCAGGGAGAAGTGCAGAGTCAGGACATTAGAAGCTGCACGGGCAAGGCCAGAACAGCAGTGAATGACAAGGCCAGTGGCCAGGGAGAAGTGCAGAGTCAGGACATGAGAAGCTGCACAGGCAAGGGGAGAGCAGCAGTGAATGACAAGTCCAGTGGCCAAGGAGAAGTGCAGCACAACACCTTGCCTGTGGGTGAAGTGTACCACACACAAGTTGCCATGCCCACACCTACCATGTCCCAACAACCCTTGCCACTGACAGGCCTTCAGGGAACCTGAGGGGAAAACACACACACCTATTAGGACATGACAGTCCACAATGCCATGTAGGCCATACCAAGCACCATGTGGTACTCTGGGGCACCTTGTTGTCATACGTGTGACCCTCAACAATCATGGTGCATGCACTCAGATAGTGGACCCTTATGTTAACCCCCTAATACATTTCCCACACCATCACACTGCAGAATGACCATGTGGATCCGAACACACCTGGCTATGATAAAGCACAGCAGGGATGATCAGCCTTGTAAGGGCTGTTTGGCACAATGCCTGACACTAGTACACATCCCTGCAGCCACTCTTATGACACATCACAGCACCACCCCACAAACATAACATGGCTCACCGCTGCCACTGGCTCTGTAAACATGCATCCGCTCCCAGGCAAAGTCACCCTCCCCAAATACTCACCCCTGCCTTGCTGGCAATGCTCCTTCAGACGTGCATCTAACTCTGGATTAGTCACTGCCAATATGCGGTGGTGTTAAGTTGCGCCGTGCCAGACGCCTAGTGCGCGGTTGCAGCCCCAAGGTCATCTCGGCCGCGTTTTTTGCTAGCCGACTGATGTCGTCCAACCTCTTGTTCGGGCTGGACTGTTCCCATGAGGCTCAGGGTCAGACTGATTTGCATATAGCCATGTCTGAACTGGGGTGGCTGAGTGAACTAAAGAATGATGATGGATTAAACCCAGATCAGTTGACTGGGGTTGAGTGTTTCATTTGCTCAAACGCTCCGTCCATCATCCCCTTTTGTATCGATTTGTCCCACCTCTTGTGGCAGTGGGTGCGTCATCTGTTGGATACCTCCAGGGCTCGTACCTTTGCAGCAATGGCCCTCCACACGGCCTTATGCTGGTGTACCTTGAGCTGCAGGTATGGGAGAAAGTAGGGTAGATGACCAGTTACACAGTGTCATGTACCAACATCTATCACAACAGTAGCAATACGCAGACTCAGGACCAATTGTAATCCCCCTAATTCCCAAACTGGGGTACACCTCACAAGGGCACTCTGCATGGCCAAAATCGATATCATAGCATGCATACATCATGGTGTAGAGGCTACATGCCAATCACACATACATGCAGGATGACTGAACTGAAACCCCTCAGTGGGTCGCACACATCACCAGCCCCATGCATGTCTGACCCCCCCCCGCCCAACAGCACCCTCAATGAAAACTTACCACAACATTGGGGCCACCATACACCTCGTCTGCTAGCACCTCGTCTGCTAGCACCTCCATCTCCACGCTTGTGAATGGACTGGCATGGATCTTTGTGCTCTGTGAGCAGTGGAAATGTGTTGCTCACTCCCACAGATGTATAGCCCCCTGGACTCGTTTATGAGGTGCAAAGCTGCAATTATTGGTTGTGCAGGACTGCCTCATTCAAAAGCATCCAATGACCTACTCCGCGGTGGCTTCCACGATTTTCAAACCTGCATCATGCCACCACAACCATTGGCTGTAGGCAATGCCCCATGGCGATGTCGCACCGCCGTGGCCAGGCGGTAGCAACCGCCATATGTGTGGTGCTGCATGCCCACTGCCAGCAACCCATGCCAATGTCTACTGCACTAGTGTAGGGGATGGTGCTAGTGTCACTCCGCCGTTGCTAGGTGGTAGCAACGCCATATGTGTGGCGCTGCATGCTCACAATCAGCAACCCATGCCAATGTCTACTGCACTTGTGTAGGGGGTGGTGCCACAGATAGAATCATTAATTATAATAAATCTCCCCTCAGCATCAATGTGAGTGTATGTGGTTTTCCATTCTTGCTCTTGCATATCAACATGGCCACCCCGTGTGCATAGAGTAACAGGTGGAGTACACTGACTCACAGTGATTGTGGTGCAACTTGGTGTTGGATGCATTAGGTGAGTGGGTTACCTGCATAAAGCAGCAATCTATCTTGTGCCTGATCAAATATGCATGAATTAGTCTGGATTTTCTATGGTCATTCAGACCTCTGATATTCCACATTAAATAAATCAGATTTTTCATCCTGTGCTAGTGTAGCATGTACAGACTGCAGCATAGATCACTAGTGCAAGATATTTGGGTGTTACTAAACTAGAGATTAGCGGAGGCCAGAACCTGTCTCGCTTATACCCTGCTCGACAGTTACATGGACGCTGAAGCGGCTTGTCCGAGCTGTACCATGTGATGTTAATATATCTGGCAAAGCATAGCTGCACTATGTCCCCAACTTTTTCCCCTCCACCCACACCACCCCTCAATTAGGTTGGGCTGAAACATCCCCTCCCACCCCCAACTTGAAAACAACCCTCTGATATGAATGTGAAGGAACAATAGTGGGAGATCTCCCTTGGGGCGAGGAATATCTGGCTTACACCCTGGTCAGAGACCAACAGGCTGAGCATGTTATGACAAGGAAATTTATACATAGAAATAACATCTATATGAAAGTAATGTGGTTAAACAATGAAGGGCTCAGTTCTAAAACTGATTTTTACCATCACCTGACGTAGCCACCCCTCTAAGTTTTTTATCACCCAATGTTAGAGCCCAAACTGTATCAGACGGCTGGCAGATCAGGTCTTGTCACTGAGTCTTACTACAGGTTGTCCTGGGCTGTTTGTCAGGCGTTTAGTTCCAGCTACATGTTTGGCATATTTTAAGGCAGATTTGGCTTCCTTAAAAAGGTGGTGGCTACCTTCAAGGGTGCTTTCAAGCTTTGCCGGGTACAGCAGTGCGTAGGATATACCGGCCTGCTGTAAGATGCGTTTCACGGTGACAAATTACCTTCTGGCAGACTGGACCCCTGTGGTGAAGTCAGGAAAAAGGAAATTTGGTTGCCCTGATGTGTAATCTGGCCCATTGCTCTTGCCGCTCAGAGAATGTTGTCTCTATTGCGATAATTCAATAGGCGGGTCAAGATAGGTCGTGGAGTTCCGCCCACGCGGGACCTCGGGGCCAAGGACTTATGAGCCCTCTTGACAATTAACATGTTGGAAAGCAATGAACCAAAAATATCCCTCAAGACAGTTTCAACAAAGTGTTCCACCCTACCCATGGCCCTGTTTTCCGGTAATACGAATGTTATTGAGGGGAGACCTGGCTTTCAGGTCTTTGGTTTTGGCCTTGATAACTTCCAAAACTTTTTCCATGTTTAATAGTTGCATCGTAAACTCGGTTCTCCACTTTGTCAATTCGTACTTCGTGCGTGTCCACTTGTTTATTAACCTGGTCTAAGCTGTCCTTGAGTTTATCTATATAGGTGTCAATTGTTTTGAGCCTTGACTGAACTTCAAGTAGAATGGCTCGCAGATCATCATTTCCTTCTCCAGCTCCTTCCCTGTGCTCAGTTTAAGGATCGGTGTCAGACTACGCATGTCTAGTTTTCCTTTTATTTTCACTCTGCAGCTTGGTTGGTTTGGAGTCTGTCTTCCCCATTTTCTGGTTTGCAAGATCTCCAGCTGGGATTAGTGCCTGTAGAAGACAAGCACTTGAGTACTAATGACCCCCGATATGAATCAGGGCAGCCATGATATCAAGAGGTGTCACAAACGGAATTCACCAAGCTGTTGTTTATATAGATCACTGGGCATGTGTGTGGAAGCTCCCAACGGACCACCTCGCAGTCAGGGACCAAAGCCAAACAACCAGCCGCACAAGGGGGGGTCCCAAGTAGCTATATGCTGCGTCCACTTAATGTCACAGTCCCATGGAGCCAAATAAGGTACACTGAGAGGGGGATACAAGTAAATTAGCAACGATCACTTGCCAGGGTGACTCCCAGTGCTCTGGTGCCCCCTCTTTGCTAATTCAGTCACAAGATGGCTCCTGATAACATGTGGAGCTCACTGTCACCGCTGCCAGACAACTGCATGTTCTTTATTATTTGGCACCAGATTATATGATGTGCCCCACCACCCAGGCTTCTCTCAAAACCAATAATATGCCCCCCCCCCCCCTTCGGTACCGCAAAAGCTCAGTTTCTTCATATCTGCCCCCACGGCATTCCCTGTGTGCGATCAACACCCAGTTGGGTTTACTCACTTGTCTCCGGTTCAGTAAGGATCACTTCCAACCCCGGCCTGCAGCCATCCCGCAGCGGACACTAGGCCAGCAGCCCGATCCAGCTGATAATATCACCCCAGTTATGCACTTAGGTAGGGGGGGAGGTCTCATCCATGGGCCCCAGCTCCGACCGGGCAATGAGCTTCCAGCAGAGCGATAGCAACTGACGGTGTCTGATGCCGCCCCTTCTCCTCACCTAGGCCCGGGTGCTCCTCCTGCAACCATGGTACTGGGTGCAATGGTGTGTGCTGATCCTGAGGCTCATCCGCTTCTTCTGCAGTCAGGCTCCACAGGACCACTGTCCCGGCACCACCGGGCCAGCTCTGGAGCCGCGTGTCAAAGCACACACTGATTCTCTCCCTGATCACGGCCTTGTCTCTCCGCCGCAAGCGCCACCGGTCAGGCCCCCAACAGACCGATAATCAAGCTTACAGCTCTTGGAGAGGACTTTATCTGCACACAATGCAGTAAGCTATTTATTTTTTACCATTTGCCGCATTAGGTCTCCCTCCAACGTGTGGATTATAGCCAGATGGTGACTCAGCCGGCAGAGCTCTCTTAGAGAGCAGCCATTTTACAGCATGGCTAGACCATGCCCCAACTTAAGTATTTAATAATTGAATATTATCCACTTTTTAAAGTTCTTTTTTGCACAAAAAATATTTAGAAAAATAATGTATATTCTTAAATTACATTTTTTAATATTAAACTAATAATCTACTTTTTTATATATTAAACTTGAAAACATTTAACATAACATTTTTCACACAATTTACATCAAAATATTTTTCCCCAAAAAATTTGCATTTTGAAAAAATTTAATATTTTGCTTTTTTTAACAATTATTTGTATTTTTCATAATTATTTTTAAAAATGTTTATTTTTAACCAACAATCTTAAATTACACCCCACCCTTATTCCCTATAAACCCCAAATCCCGCTCCAAAAATTTATTTTAAAATCAATAAAAATAGATATTTTAACATCAAAAAAGGAATTAAACATTACAAAGTAATTAATACCAAATTACTAAAAAACAAACAGAACATTAAACAAAGAAAACTATATATATTTTCCATCGATATTTACAAAATCGATATTTCTACATTAGACAAAAATTGATATTTACAGTAATGAAAAAACGTACCTCAATACTTTTCACCATTGATATTCTTGACTCGATATTCTTGCAATTCAATAGTTTCAAATCAATATTCTATCCCTGCACCGGGAGGGGGACCAAATGGCTCCACTCCACAAGCCTTATTAGGCTCTGGGGACCCCATCTCCAAAGACATTTTTTACCTAATGGGGAGGAGGATGAGTGCCCCATCCTCAAACCTTTTTAGACCCTCGGGACCCCATACTAATGGCTGTTTGTTTCTTGAAGGGGATGGGATACTCATGGTCACTCTCCTGAGCCTGCAGATCCCATCCTCTATGACCTATTATTATGAAAGGGGAGGGGGCCACCTGGCCCCCCTCCCCAATTCTTATTAGGCCCTGTGCACCCACCCCCCAGGGCCATTTGTGTTTGATTGAAATGTACGGGGCCGAATGGCACCCCTTCCTGAGCCTTTTGGCCGAGGGTACCCTATTCCCCAGCCCCTTTTTATATGAAAGGATATGGGGTGCTTGTTCTCTCTCCTTGAGCCTAATTAAGCCCTGGGGCCCCTCTCCCGGGCCTTTTTTAAAAATTAAATTAGAGGAGCCTTATTGGCTCCTGAAGACGGATGTCTGTGATTTCCTGGAACAAATATTTAATGGAATATCATCACTGTAAAAACATTTCATCTAAATGGTTTAATGACAATGTAAATGTAAATGTAGTTGAGCTTATATAGCGCACAGCTACCCGCAGTGGGTTTCCCGGCGCTTGCTTAGGGAACCCTTCCTGGTATTCCCCTGTGAGATAGCAGGGTATCCACAAGGTGAAAGTCAGGCATCCCGCCGCGAGGGGCCGTTGTGGAGATTAAGCAAGCTATTGCCCAGAGTCGCAGAGTGTGAACCCGTGAGTCGAGGAGGCACCGGGGCGAGAATTATCGAGTCAGTGGATTTTTTAGCCCAAGACCCGCCGAGGCGGGGAATTGAACCCTGGTCCAGGACCGATTTCAGCTTCCGGGTCTGCTGCCTCTAACCCCTGAGCCACACTTCTCCACAATAACGACAATAAAAAGTCTTTTTGGTTGAAATTAAAAGGTTATTTTTGAAGTATAACTGCAAAGTTTCACGGTCTTACTTTTCTAAACTGTGTTGGCAGAGATATTTATTTCATGCTTTAATTCAGGAGTCATTATTTCATATTTATATATTTTAGTTTGTCAAACAAGTACTTTGGATGCATTAATTCACTGATCCATCATTACCCGTAAACAGCAACCACCTAAGCACCAATAATCCCTACCCTTAAAACTAAACTACACTCATCCCTGAAGCCTAATCCCCTTTCAACCCCACAAATGCACCATCCCTTAACCATAAAATCACTCACAACCCCTAACTCCATTCAATTCTGAACTCTAAAAAAGCTTTTTTATGCCTAGGTCCCACCCTTCCCGTACCTCTTAAAACACCTCAGGATACCCAAACTCCACCCACCCAGAACCCTAAAAAGCCCTAACAGCCCTCAAACACCAGCCATGCATGATCCACAAAAACATCTATTCAACCTAAACTAATAATCCCTGGACCCTAAAAAAAAACCCTTTCTTTATATAAACTTCACCCATCCTTAAATCCTTAAGACTCCTCACTACCATTAACTCCACCCCATCCATGTACTCTAAAAAAAATCACCACTGCAGCCGCTATCCATAATTGACCCTTTAAAACTCTTACCAGCCTTAACTTCACCCATTCAGGAACACTCAAACCCCCAACACATTTACACTCCACCCAGGCCTGAAATCTAAAAAACCTCCGCCCCCTAAATATCCCACATTCATGAACTACGAAAACCATTCATCAGCCCTACACTCTAACTATCTCCGATCCCTAAAATCGCATTTTTTATCTGAACTCCAAATATTCCTGACCCCTAAAAACCCTTCATCACCATGAGCATTACCTTTCCATGTACCCCAAAACCTCAACTGTATTCTTAAATTCCACCCAGGTTTAATCTCAGTTTGAATGTTTCCTTAAAATGATCTTTACTTTGAAATGTTCACTTTGATTTTTAATTTGTTTTGGTATTTCCCTAAAATTGACTTTCCTCAAAATTCGTTTTCCATGATTTGGTTTCCTCCAATATGGTTTCTCCGTAACTGTTTTCCTTTAATTCATCCCGGAACCCCACCTTAAGGGCTGTGTTTCTCTAACTAAATGGGAGGGAGGCTGTGTGAAACCCCCTCCACAAGGTCACTACCTAATCTATAGGGGAGGAGGGCCTTGTGGCTCTCCCCTCTGAGCTTCTAAAGGCCTCCAAAGTTCTCTTGGGCCAAACATATTCAAAATGGTGCCCTCCTGGAGTCATTGTCATCCCTGAGAACCCCATCCCCTGGGGCTCGCACTGTAAAATGTGGGTGGCCTTGTGCCCACCCATGGCACCCACCATATACCTGTGGGAGCAAAAAGAGGAGCCCCAAGGCTGCATCACTACTCGTGGATTCCTCGTATGCAGAAGGAGCCAGCATTGCTTCCACACTGAGGGAGCAGCTACTAATCGGATTCCCTCTAGGAGGAAGCAATATTTTGATGTTTCCCTGCCCATTTCAGTGCAGGTAATGAAACAAATCAAAAGTCTTCTCGAAACCAACTGGAGCATTTGCAAAGGACCTGCCAGCTGGGTGCAGACCTCGTGCTTGGTCACTCTTAGTGGGAGATTCAATAATGTTCCTGCAAAGCTGGAGCAAACATAGGCATGCAGAGAAACAACCATGTCCAGAGGGTGGGTTCCCCAGCACATTGCATGTGAGCCTGCCGAGTTAATGGAAAGTTCAGCCCTGGGGAGTGGGCTCCTCTAGGCATTTAGAGACTAGGGAAATTGAGGCAGTCAACGTGACCAGTGGCTTTCCACAAGGCAAGGTTCCATTCCTCAGTATCTATTAGGGTGTCTAATTCATCTTGGGGTTGCACATTTTTTGTCTCCTTAGCCTCCCTCTGAATGACGGACGGGGACGGCATTTCTCAGTCCAACTCTTGCCAGTGGGCCTTTAGGATCAATTGGCTTCCCGCGATTGCTTTGCACCATGGTAGTTTATGTATTCTATTCCCTTTATCTGTTCCTTAGCTAACTGTCCATCTTTTTGGCTGCTGCTTCAATTGCCTGTTTGTTTTCAATTCCCCTGTTAGATCACTGTGGTGCGTTTACTCTTTTGATTTATACATTCTCGGACCCCTGGATAACATTGGCGTACCTTTTTCCTCATATATTCAAAGTAGGTGCCCCAAGGAACTTATGCGCCTATGACGCTTAAGCTCACTTCTCCTGCACTTTTGTTTCATATTCTTCACCTTAGGTGTTTGGCAATTCTTTTATAGTGTGTGCTTCTCATTTTGGTGTTGGCACTTTTTTCTTCATTCACACCATATGTTCAAGAACTGGTAACTCCATTTGATGCATGTTAGTATACTTAGATGCATGTTCTCTTTCAAGCTCAATCTGGGTTGTTTTTATTGTTCTTTCAACCAGTCCTTTTAGCGTTCTCATCTGCCTTGTTGTTCTCGCAGATTTATGGCCTGTGAGCTTGCTATATCACACATCTGGTGGTTGCTCCAATTGACTACAGATGGCCCCCCCAAATACCGGCTTATACATTCTCACCCTGCAGAAGGAACTGTTTATATGTTTGTTTTGTTCCGAAACGCGAGTAGGCGTTTTACAGTCTTCTTTCTTGTATTGCTGTTTATTGTATTATTGCATTATGTGTTCTGTTACGTGTTAACTATTGTTATTTTCTCTATGTCAATGTTATAGATGTAGTGTTGTGTATTTTGCCTCGTACTAAAATCATGGGCCTCTGTCTATGTATTGTCCACATTGTTAAAAGAAAAGGAAACAATTTTTAAACATATTTTTATGTGACTACTTTAATTAATTTTGAAACTAATAAAATGTGAATTGACATATTGCAGTGATGTTTCATATTCTGCGGGACAATTAATTGTATAGTGTGGATGAACCACCCACAATAGTATAATCCTGTGGAGGAAGATTTTGTTATTTAAAAAGGAAGGGTAGCCACCATCTTCTCCATGCTCCCATTCTGATGATCTGACATGGAGTGGACACCCACTTATTCCAAGGCATACCAAGAGAGGAAGGGGAAAGAACAGTTCCTGAAAGCCTTACAATTATAGAAGGGGATGAGGATAAAGAGTCAGTGATCATGGTAGCTGGACCAGAAAAGAACAACGTTACCCCTCCTGCTCTGAGAGATGTGACACTACCACTATCTTCCATATTTGTAAGGCCCTCACTGTGACCTGCATCCACCACTACCTCAGTACTACATACTTCAGAGAGGTAATCATCAACACACCTCCTACCTCTAGTTATTCAGGCATTGGCAGTGGCACCAGTGGCCCACTGAAAAAGTACTCCTAGCCAGTTTGGGACATCTTTATGATTGGAAAGCAGAAGGAGAACATTACAATATAGTCCATTTGCCATGCACGTGTCTGTCAAGGTAAGACTATTTTACACTATGGTAGTGAAGGCCCATTGGCCCATATCAAATAACATCATGCAATCCATAGAGAGGAGCACTTACAAAAATAATTCTGGTCGTGGTGAAGTTGATAGGAGAAGGGAATCAGATCCAATCATGTTGGGAGGTGAAAGTGATGAGGAAGAAGAGGGTGACAACTTTGCACAAGGCAGCCCTGACCCCTGCAGTGCACCAGTATCACCCGCCTAAGCAACCTAACAATAGCACAAGAGTAAGATGGAGACATCACAGCAGCATAAAGTGACTGTCCCAACAAGACACGCATTTAGGTACCCACCTGCTTGTTCATCTTTCCCCCGGTAGTCGTCTACCTCAGTGAAACCAGAAAAGAAATAAATTCAGGCTACTATTACAGACATGTTTAGCTAGGAGGATCCATATGATTGCAACTACCCATCTGCATGTTTGTGCTTGAGAAGCTTGCTAAAATGTTAGTGCCGGACATTGTCCCGTTTTCTTTTTGTGGAAAGAGTAGGTTTATAGAATTGCTGGTGGCCATCTGCCTGAAATGAAAGGTTCCCAGCAGAACCTATTTTAACAGAGTTGCTGTCCCAGTACTCCATCACAATGTGTTGCAATTGTTTGGACAACCTTTGCAGCGGAGTGCTGTTCAGACTGTCCACCTAAATACAGACATGTGAACTAGTTGTCATATCATTGCATATTGTGGGTGTTAGGTAACAGCTATGTGCAGGTCTTGGTGTGAAATAAACTTTTTTAGGGCATTGTCAGCGAGCAACAATAGCCATTTAACCATGGAGAAAGCCTGTACAGTTGGAAACATCTAGGAAGACTTCAACAGCAATGTGGTTGAAGGACTGTGGCCCAGAGGTCTCAGAACTGGATGTGTCCACTAAGCTTGTTTTCAGTACAGCTGGTCCAGTTGTCATGGGTAGAAATACCAGTCTCTTACCTGAAAACGTGGAAAGACTGACTACAATCAAAATAACCCAACTCTTTATACCATCTAATTACACCATTCCTGAAATACCACCGGAGTAGGGTGAAGGGCACTCCACCTGAGTTTGAAGACAAACTCTACTTTCCTGACTGAGTAGGCTACCATAGTACCTTTAATCATTGAACTACTTTGTCAAAAGCAAAAATGGATATGGCAATTGGAACATTATAAAAAAATAATGGTGTCCGGCTGGATTATGCTACCCCACCATTTTGACCACATGTATGGCTGGATTGGAGCTGAACTAGTGTGATGTGAAGATATCCACCTCCACTCACATTAGAGAGACAATTCCTGCCTCTGCCCCATGCCTATTCTGTTTTTCTCCCATTGCAGGACTATCCCAGAATATTTGATTTACAAGACTGCTCAATTTGTGTTGCTTGAATCAAATAGTAGATACAAATGTGCACCACGGTGCTTCAACTGGAACAGGTAACTATGGCAGCAATGAGTGATAGTGATGCTTGATGTTTCATTTGGCGGCAGACAGTGAGGAAGGGGTTCAACTAATTTCTAAGCTTGATTGTGATGATTTGCAATGTTTGGGCACAGAGGGGTGATCACTTTTCTTGAAGGTGTTTGGCCCTTCCCATTTGACACTTAATGAGATTTGCTAGCCAGGTCTACTCTATTTTTTCTGGTTCTCAATCTTCAAAGATCAGACCAGTGTGGTTTGTTAAAAAACACAAATCTACACACAAAAAATCACGTAATGTTTCTCTGCTTTTTCATCAATAGCAGTGCTCGTCAATTTCCCTCATTTGGGTCAGGACGGAATTGGACTGATTTGTTTTCTAAGTGTGGGTGCTAAATCCGTTCGGCTCGCGGATTTTGCGGATTTTCGGCAATTTCGGGGTCCGCGAATCATGCAAAATTGCCGAAAAATCCACCAGCGAGCGCATTTGCGCATTTTTTTTTTCCAGTAGAGGGTGACATCTTCGTGGATAAATAAAGGCAGGACTCATTCTGGCACGATGCTCCTGTCACAAAAATTAAACCTCAACAGGAAGCACTTACAGATATACATAAAGCAGGTGCCCGAGTTGAAGCTCAAATTCGTGACAGTATCTCAACTTGCATATTTTATGACGCAGCCAGCCAGGGCTATTTAATGCATTTACTCCAAACTCGCGGCATCCCAAAATCTCACAGTTTATGAGAACTCAACTTTAACATGACTTTTTTACACAGTGGAATGGGAGGTCGGGCACATAAATCTTCCCTGGTCCTTACTTGGGCTTGTGAATGTTAAAGCTACAAATAACGGCCGGTCCACTCTCTGGTAATTGTTTTCCCCGCTGCATTATTTCTGCCTCCCTTTTACACTTTCACAGTCCCTGTGCCTGTAAGTGTCTGGCAAGCAATTTCCTAGTGTGATGAGATTTTTTTTTTCAGTGTAATTGTTCTAAGCGCATGGAATTTGTTTACACGTCTCATCTGTATATATATTTTATTTTTGTTCGCCAAGCAGTAGTTACATCCACATCGATTGATATTACAATGGAATATACATACAGTTCACAATACATGATTGGCAATTATTAAAAACATCATTTGACAACATTGTTCATATCACCTTATCATCGCCTGCTGTCCGCTAAACATTGCCATAACTGTCTCTGTCGGTCCCGCTGCCCTACCATTATGCCGACCTGTTAGGGCCACTTTGCGTTTAATCATTCTATTATATGTCCATTGGGGTGCACTCAGTTCCCCTGGCGTAGCACCCTGGGCGATACCAGCCATCTCCCTCCCCTGTTCCTCTGAGGTGTCTACTGATTGGTTTAGCAAATAGTTCACAAACAGTTGCCAGAAGTCCTTTGGCCTTGAAGCCAGTGGCAGGTTCTCCTCGTATGTATGTATGTATTTTCCAGCTTACCCTTGGCTGCTTTCCTGCCCATGTAAGTCTCTGCTGTGCAGCGCGCAGTCTAAGGAAGAATGCTTGTGTGAGCCATATCGGTATGTTCTAGAACAGGTATAGGAATCGGGGTAGTATCACCATTTTTGCAGTGCTATGCGGTCCGCCATTGACAAAGGCAGTTTAATCCATCTTTCAATTTGGTCCTTCAATTTACTCGCTGTCACCCCGTAATTTTCTTTAATGACCGTTTCCGGGTCTCGATGTACCCAGACCCCCAGGTACTTCACCGGGTCCGAGCTCCACTTCGGGGGATAGTCCATTTGTGGCTCAAGTGTCGCCGGTGTTAGGGGTATCACCACGGATTTATCCCAGTTAATACTGAGACCTGAGTATTGTTCAAACTTGATGTATTCCCTAATCAGCAGATTTAGATTCACGGACGGATGTCTAAACACGTCTCATCTGTAAAGGAATGATGCTAATTAAATAGCGGGGCACTCCGCCTTCCTGAGGGGCGCCCCACTCTGGCTCCCCCTCGCTCACTGTGGTCTCTTGAGCCTGGCTGCCTTCGCGAAAGGAATGGCAGGCTCCCACGCACAGACTCATGCGGGCCTTGTTACTAATCAGCTGGGAAGTGATAGATAGCGCGATGATCTGGACAACACCATTTTGTCTTAATGACAATAAACCACTGGCCTTTAACCCCTCCTGCCAGGCCCAATAAATAGTTACAAACCTCCCAGCAATCTCCTGTCTGCGTGTGAGGCCGTGGATGGGGAGATAGTAGAAAGGGGACGGACCAAGTAGGGGAAGCAATCTGGGACATTTTTTTGGGCTTCTGGCTCGGGCGAAGCTCAGCAGCGCTACACGACACAAAGAAAGTGCTCAACTTAACTTTCTTGTGCCGAAAAGTTGACTTGAGCATTCGTTAAATGTGCTTTGAGTCGTGCAGTGCCAAACCCCTACGACCTCATAGTGAACACAATGAGGTCGTAGCAGGGTGAAGCCTGCACATCCAGCCCTATGTATGTTGGCAGTTCGGGCTGGACTGTTCCCATGAGGCACATGGTCAGACTGATTTGCATATAGCCATGTCTGAAATGGGGTGGCTGAGTGGGCTAAAGAATGGTGAACGATTAAACCCAGATCAGTTGACTGGGGGTGAGTGTTTGATTTGCTCAAACGCTCCGTCCATCATCCCTTTTTGTATCGCTATGTATGATTCCAACAAAGATAGCAAAGCACATTTATTTATTTATGCATTTCTGTATAGCGCGTACTTTACCCGAATGCCTTCTCATCTGCTGCTCTGATCGGTCTCTGACCCTTTAAACAAGAGGCATGTGAACTCACATTGAAACCCTGCCCGTTTGGCCTGCCACACACACACTAGGGTACACGACATCACATATTATTGAAATGGCAAAAAAATCCGCGATTTAGCGTGAAAATCCGTGGATTGGCAGATTTTTTGCCATTTCGCGCGAATTCGCGGACCGCGGATCCGCAAAATTCGCCCTTACCTATTTGTTACTCAGATTCAGAAGGAGGACGGAAGGACTCAGGGCAGGACTACCTCAAATACAGCCTGACGAAAGAAGTTATGGACTTCAGGGAAAACAACATAATGGTGACTCTAATGGGAAGCCTTGGAAGTTACTATCCGCGGCATCTGTATAGCTAAAGGGGGAGGCATATTGCACGATATCGGTGGAAGTCTCTGGAAAATAGAGACAGATCTTAAATCAATGGAATCGCAACTCCATCGACCCCATGATGCGGATGTAAAAGCTAAATTTAGAGACACAGTCTCTGATAATCGGGACACTGCAATGCGAGAATGCCGCAGCAGATACCATCAAGCTAGATGGCATGGGGAGAGACCCAGAAAGGCCCTTGCTGAGACGATTCATTAGACTCGCTTCTCACATTACATACTTGAGTTCAGGGACTCTGGAGGCAATCTATAAAAGGATACAGAGGGTATTCTTCACACATTCTCATCATTCTGGTCTTCCCTTTATGCGAAATCGCAGGTCCCACTCTCTCGATGCAGACACCTATCTAGAAAATTTGGCCCTAGGATGGCTAAACAATGGCTAATGGGAATTTCTTTCACCCGCTTTTGACTGTGATGAGATTAGGACTGCAAATATGCAGCTATGATCAGGGCATGCTCTTGGCCCTGATTGCCTATCTGATGAGTTTTATAAAAAATATGCTGACAGCTGTACTTAAAGCCCTATATAAGGAGGCCCTGGAATTGGGCATTCTCCCACCCTCCATGCAGGAGGCCTTAATCATATCCCTCCTAAAGCCTGGTAAGGCTGACAATTTCTGTGAGTCATACAGAACCTTTCCACTGATCAACTGCAAAGTGAAAATCCTAGCCAAAGTTCTGGCCAATAGACTGAGCCTCTTTGTGAGCTCCATTGTGCTGCTCGAACACTCTGGCTTTATACCAGGGCAACCTCACACAATCAACGCACTCTCTTTGCAAAACATTGACCATTGCCTGGCAGCGGTGGACATCTTATTTGATGCCACCAAAGCATTTGATACCCTGAAATGGGATAGCCTACTAGCCGTATTGAGGCACATGGATTTCCCAAATCATTTCTCTCCTAGATAGAGCCTCTATACCAGCAACGACGTGCAAGAGTACAAATAAATTGTGTGTGCTCTCAATACCTCTCCATTCCAGTGGCACCAGACAGGGGTGCCCGTTGTCCCCCCTGTTGTTTGCTTTGGCGGTGGAGCCACTGCCAGCAAAGCTCAGACAACTTCACCGGGAATATGCAATTTGGTACCCAACCAGACATTTGTTAGTATTCTTCAAGGCTGATGATATCACCCTCTACGTGCGGGATCCCCAAATGAGCCTCAGCTCAATACTCCAGGAATTTCTCAGTTATGGAGGGCGCTCTATTGTGACGATCAATTGGGAAAAGTCCCAGATCTTCCTCTAACCCCCAATACCCAACACTACATTCCAGATTACCCATTGAAACTGTGCAATTCGGATATCAACTACCTGGGCATAGTCATTTCCAGAGATAGGGAAGAATTGTTCTGGGCTAACTATGGCACTGCATTAGATACCCTGGTGGATTTCAATACACAATGGATTTCCCTGCACCTATCGTTAGCAGGCTGCATATCAATAATGAAAATGATCACACTACCCAAACTGCTATACCTTTTCATTAATATTCCCTATTACCAATGGCATCAATTTTCTAGAAAGCTAAAAGCACAGCTAATCCCTCTAGTCTGGGGGGATAATCAGCTAAGGCTCCGATGGGGCATATTGGTACTGCCTTTCTCAGGCGGAGGCTTTGAAGCCCCAGATCTAGACTTTTATTTTCTATGTGCCAAGGCACATTTTGCTGCATCCTGGATCCATCCCCCCTACATTCCCCACCTGGCAATAGCACCGGGATACATGGTTCCAATTCTAATGGCTACTTTCCTGGGAATGGTTTCCCAGGAAACTGGAGCAAATGTCACTGCAGTCGCCTACACTACTGTGGCCTGGCAAGGTCTAGCCAAGCATCTCAATACCCATATGTTATATTCCCCGCTTCTGTGAATATCTTACCATCTTTTGCTCCCAGGGACTCATGAATCAGGCTGCCTACGGATACTCTTGATGGTCGGATTTCACACATGGGGAGACTTCTACAAGAAGGGAGACTTCATGAGCCAAGAAACTTTCTTTGAGGGCAGGACACCAACCCAGATGGAGATATTTTCATTTTTGCGGCTGAGATATAACCTTAGGACAGCTATTCATGATTGCCCATTGAATTCCCTAAACTTACCCATCTGCATACACTATTGGAAACACCTGACCCCCACACATGTAGTTTTAATGCTGTACTGCTGTACTCAATCAGAGAAAGTTGAAATGGAGGGCAGGGCGAGATCAGGCTGGAAGGCTGAGTTGGTAGATACCCTCAGCGACAAGCAATAGCTTTATTGCAGCCAGCAGATGGGAAAGATAATGACTAGTAGCAGGCGAAGCATACTACATTATATGTTTTTACACAGTATCTATTATACTCCACCCACTACCGACTGTGCACCAAAGATAGGTGCGACAAATGCGGGTGGATGGAACTGACTTTCGCCATCTGATCTGGGCATGTCCTTTGGTTAATAGCTATTGGACATAGATAGCTGCTGCCCTCACAGAAAACAAGCACACAACTACAGCTTACCCCACCCATGGCATTACTGAGATACACTGAGAGTATGGCAGTGACGGAAAGAAGATACATTTAGCTTGGGTTGCTTATGGACAAATGAAGGGTAGCATGCAGATAGGGATGAGGGGGATCCTCAATTCAAGGATTGGATCAATGATTTATTACTTTTCCAGGAACAAATGTCCCCAAATTGATGCCACCATCCTCTAGGCCAAACGATATATAGGATCCCTTAAAATCATACATCATGCTACACTCTCCAGACATGGGCGATGCCAATATTCTTGATTTATCTCGAGAACAGGATGCTAGAGCGATACCAAGCGAGATGTGCACTCGCCAGACTTTATTGCGAAGATCAGTGGTGAGGCCTGTCCAGGACTTGTCATGAACTTCATTTTCCTCTTGCTCCTTGAGAGTGAGTCCTAGAGACTGTGGGTGGGGGGGCAGATGGATATTAATGGGCAGGTCATGTAAACAATATGAGTATATGCACATGTCTTTACTTTCTATTAATGCTGATGTGTTGTACTTGTTGGAAATACCAATAAAGACATTCAAAAACAAAAAAAAAAAAATATGTTCTGGGAAACCATGAAATATATGAATCACTTCACATGTCCAGAAAATGTGCTAAATACCAAGAATGGATTTTTCAGTTTGTTTGTAGGCAGGGATAGAACTTAGCAAGAAATAAATGAGTGAAGTACTAGGCGGTGGCTGAGTGGGCACTGGGAGGATAGAGAAACACACCTGGTTTTCGGTTTGTAGTGCATTAAAAAAATTGTAATTCAGCCTTAACTGACGCAGATACACATTTCACAGCAAACACTGCAGTGACGAATTGAAACTTGTTGCATTTGGGCCATAGGTGGCAAAATATCAAGGGCAGGGAGGGAGGTGATGACTGATGATGGGTGGGATACATATCTGCCTCGCGTAACAAATCCAGTGAGTCAAGGGAGTAAAATAAATTAAAAAACCCTCAACTTTGAATCGTAGCTTTGATAAAACCAAGAACGCGAAGGAGGTGAGTGTGCCCCTCTCCTGAAGGACTCCATGTTTCTTCAGACAAGCAATTATCTATCCACCTTTTGATAGGCCTCATTTAAGCTTTACTTTCTCTCATCCAGTCTTTCACCAAAATTTCCAAATATCCAATATCCATCCATTTAGTATCCGCCCTTTCAATCATTGTTTCACCTATCCATCCATTTACCCACCCACAGATCTTGTCACCCACCGACACATCCTTTCACTCATATACCATTCCACCTATCCTTTCTTTTGACCTTCCATTCTTGTTAACCGTTTCCATCAACCCATAATTTCTAGCATTCATTATGAGCTTTTGTCTATTTAGGCCTTCTTAGGAATGGTACCCCCAGGTGCGAAGGGCCAGGTTAGGGGCCAAATCTTTTAGCTACTTTGAGGCTCAGATCTGGAATTCCTTACTTATCCATCTAAGGGTTGAATTACCAAAAAATATGTTCTGGCACAGAATTAATATCTGGCTGTTTATGTCTTCCTAGATTATTCTTAGGTGGTTCTCGCCTTTCAGCACTCTTGTTTCTTAGTTTTTGTCTGTTAGATTTGGTCTTAGCGCGAGGACACATAGCAAGGTGTAACTATGCACTTTATAAATTGCTTTATCATTATTATTATTATGAGTTGCAGATAGAAGAATTCATAAGAACTCAACCACTACTGTAGATGCTAAAGCGGTGGGTTCACGATTCCTGACACCCTTGTAGAGAGTATAATAGTAACTGTCCCTGCTGCCACTGGGTTCTCCCCTCCAACCGCTTAGCATCTGCAGAATTGGCGATGACCCTGGCACTGGTTGTTTCAGCAGCTTGAAAAAACATTACACATTTGTAGATGCCAGATACACCTCTCCTTATTATTCTTTTTTTTAAAACTACAATGTAATAGATCACTACAGTTCAGTTAGCAGTATCTTCTATCAAAAATATCACTTTGGGCATTTTGTTGGTTGACGATGTAAGGAAAGCCAGGTAGTCAAGCCAACCAAAATCTTTTCTTAATGGAGGGGCAGAGCTATGATGACTCTGAGTCATTAAAGTACAATGAAGGGGTGGAATAATTGTCAGAGAAGGAAATGGGTGTTGGTTGGCAAATGCAATGAGCCTCCTTTTTTCATGCCATGCTCCACTGTCATGGAAATTGCTGCTATGCTGTGTAATACAGCACACCTTTCAGGGGGCCCACCATGACCATAGACCCTCTTTCATTTTAACTATTTGAGTATGAGCAAGAAAAAGAAAGCCTTCATAGCAAACATGTGTCGTGATTAACACTAGCTTACTTGAGCCTGCAATCTTCACAGTAGACAATTGAGTACCAGAAATCTGTTATCTTGGTCTTAAAATACCACAAAATATATAGGGGAAAGGGAATGCTTGCTAACAATGCAGAAGAAAACTATGGACTAGTACAGATAGGAGGTAGTTACCTACAAAAACATGAAGTGTAGAAGAAAAGAATAATTCAAGGAAAACAAGAATTTAAGGAACATTCGATAGAGAAGGTGGAAAAAGGAGGCAATATAAACATGGAAATAAGGCAATTTTTTTTTCATTTGTTTATTGTGCAGCACCAAATAAATACACAGCAGTTAATGTATACATAACATATATGTTAGCAGCAAGAAAAAATTACATTAGAATTGTAGCAGCAATGTGAAATGTTCTATGGGAAAAAAGAAAAGAAGAAAAAGAAAATAGAGGGTATACAAAACAAGAATGACATTGGATTAATACAAAAGGAATCAATAATCGTTAATAGCAGCAGCGTTAGAATTTGGATGGGGAAAAATAGAAAAGTTTGCAACAGTTAAGTGTTCCATATTTACATATATACATAGCTTGGATTGGATAAGTTAATGCCAAGACATCAAATATCAACTGGTTAGGATCCACCTTTTAGTCCTTGTATCCATTTTTCAACAGGTTGCCACATTTTCTGACCCCTTGATCTAGAGCGACTCCCCCTAGTTTAATATATAGCCATTTCTTGGTTAGATATGGCCAGAAACCTGGCCAGCCACATTTGAAAGGATGGAGGAGCCGTATCCTTCCAACTGGCCGCTAGAAGAATTCTATACACCGCTGTTCCAATGAAGAGGCATGCTTCCTGGAGCTTACTCAATCCCAATGTACTATCACAACCTAAAATAAATAACGTGGGTGAAACCTGTAGTTGATGTCCGAATACCTCTTCCCAATATTTACCCAGCTCATTTTTTTAACGAGGTTAGCTTGTGGCATTCATAAAACATATGGGTTAAGTTGGCAGGACCGAGCCCGCACCTTGGCCAATGATCGTCTAATCTTTTTCCCCATGCAAACAACTAAGCGGGGGTAAAGTATAAGTTGAATGTAGTTTTATATAGCTGGGCTTTTAAATTCGAGGACATAAGTATCTTGGATGCCAATAGTAAACTCTTATTGATATCTACATTAGAGTTAGAGAGTCCGGCAGCCCAAGATGATTCTGTGTGCTCTAAATCATCCTTCTGATTATTTAGTAGCGGCTCATATATTTTCCCTATTTTAGCTGATTTGGTAGCGAGAATGTCAAAAAGTGGTATTTTTTCTAATAAAATCTTTGGAGTTTTGCACTTCAGGATTGATTTGACCTGTATGAATTTAAAATAATAACTGCCGGGAATATCAAATTTATCTTAGATAGTTGAAAATTTGAAGTCTGCTTTACTTCCACTAAAATCCCCGATTGTTCTTATGCCTGCTATTTCCCATCTTTTAGCCATATCATCGTTTACTAACCAGGGTAATAGCGAGGATTCCCATAAGGGAGTATATCTATTATATTTGGGGATTGCCAGAAACTTTGAGATTTTGCACCATACTTTCTAGGAACTATTAATTATTTTAAACTTTATTTTTTGAAGTAGCTTGGCTCTAGTTGTTTTAATAAAAGACCTTAATGTTTCTTCCCTAGTAGAAGTTCATATATAGAGGGGACTTCTAACGGTAATATTTCCGTATCTGGAGCCGAAGTACTGATTAAGGGAGCCATTTGTTGGAGAAAGGCGGCCCAGTAATAAAGCGTGATGTTAGGAAGGGCTAAGCCCCCTCTATGCTGTGGTAGCGTTAGGTACTTAATAGACCCTCTTATTTTCCCGTATTGCGACATGAATTATGATAACAGTGAGTCTATTGTTTTAAGAATATGGTCTTCTATTGCTAAAGATATTGCACGGAATAGGTAAAGGAGTTTTGGTAGTATGTTCATTTTTACAAAGTTCCCCCTACCGATGATAGATAAGTGCAAGCTATTAATTCTCTTTAGATCTTTCTCTATGTTTTTAATTAAGAAATCATAATTCAAACTGTTAATCTCCTCTATTTTAAATGTTAAACATATCCCTAAGTAAGTAGCCTTATCTACTCTACGGGGGTCGGTATATATTGTGTTGTCAGTACAGATGATAATTGTTTTTTCTATGTTGAGCTAATATCCCGAAAATAAACCAAATTGATGAGTTATTTTATCAATTTGTACAATTGCCTCCGCAGGGTTTGATGTTATAACCGCCACATCGTCGGCGAAGGCTAGAACTTTGTATCAAAACCGCCTAAAGATATGGGTAGAATTTCATGATTTTGTAGTAATCTATTAATCAGTGGGTTAATATAAAGGGCAAAAAGAATGGGGAGCAGGGGCAACCTTGTCTTGTTCCCCTAGATATAATGATGGAACTAGACTCTTTCCCAATTATCTGTAATTTTGCCCTCGGGTGATAGTACATGACTTTGATAGACTTAATGAATTTGACCCAAAATTATTTAAAGAAAGCACACTCCACAAAAACTCCCAAGACACACGATCAAAAGCCTTATCGGCATCGAGAAGGATCATTGACATCCGCCCCCCCCCCCATTAGACGGAGTTGAAGAGCGCAATGGATCTGCGAATATGATCCGTCGTGCCCTTCCCCGGGACGAAGCCGTGTTGCCAGGGGGAGACCAGACGCTCAACCACCCTCCCGAGCCGATTAGCTAAGATTTTTGCATACAATTTTGAGTCTGAATTTATCAAGGAGATAGGTCGGTACGAAGATGGTTTCTCGACAAGTTTATTTTTTTTATGGAAAATAATTAAATCAGTTTCAGCCCACGAATCTGGAATTTTACCCGTTAGTTGTATGCCAGTAAATAGGTCAAGTAAGAGGGGCTGTATCACGGTACCTAAAATTTTATACATTTCCAGAGGAGCCAGGCCCGAAAGAGCTAGCTGCATCTCGGTAATGGTGATTTCTTTATCAAGATCTGTTTTAGTTAAATCATCGAAAGTTCTTATTGGATCTGCGTTGCCAATACATTTAATCAGAGCGTTTCTAACCTATGTATTATTATGAGGACTATCATCAGAGTACAGTCCCTGATAGTACTGCTGAAATACTTCAATTATTTGAACGGGATCGGTATATTCTATATTGTTTATATTTATACGGGGTATCGAATTATATGATGCCTTCTATCGGGTGCGAAGCGCCAGTTGTTTACCAACTTTCTCACCATTTTCATATAGGTTATTTCGGCGTACCTGAAAAATCTCTGCCGAACGCTTAGTCAACCAACTATTTAATTCCGCTTTGAGGATAGCTATTTGATGGAGAAGGTGTACCCCGTCAACACCCTGGGTTATTGCTAGACCATGTTCCTCTTCGGCTTTAATGAAATCGCATGTTAATTGTTAATTCCTAGCATCTCGTTGTTTCTTAAGTCGGGCAATATAACTAATAGTCTCACCCCTGAGGGCTGCCTTGAAACAATCCCACACAGTCTCTCTAGAGGCGCTGTAGTGGTTCATATCAAAGAATCCCTCTGCCCACTTTTTGATAAAGATTACATAGCATTCATCCACCAAAACTTTTCTTTCAAATGTCCATTCAGTAAAGGGCCTAATAAAATTAGTTATATCTAACGTTAAAACTAATGGGTTGTGGTCTGACAGAATTTTTGGGAGCCTTCTTATTTCAGCTGTAGTCATCAAATCACGTGATGCAAATAATCTATCCTCACATATCTATTATGTGGATACGAAAAGTAGGTATATACGGGATCGCTAGGATTCTTTTTATCCCAAATATCTATCAAATCGTGGCTATATCTCAGTTGATTAAAGGCTTTAAATACCGACGTAGTTAGCCTGAGCAGGGCTTCCACTTGTTGACCCTAGTGAGATATTTAAATCTCCGCATAGTATTAGTGAATTTGGCCAGGAGGCGAGCTCAAGGTCTAAATTTAAAAAAATTGCCGGTTGATCTTTATTTGAGCCATAAATTGAGCAGATGGTAATACCAGATGTTAAAGTTACAATGACCCACCTCCCATGAGAATCTACTAATTTGCGATTAGGCTGACCTAGATATGTTTTAGCGATAATCGCTACCCCTCGGGTATTCGATGTTTGAGATGTGGAGGCTAGTAAATTAAAGCCAAAGATTTTTAATAGCTCTCTTTTTTCCCATGGAAGATGGGTTTCTTGCAAACAAACTATGTCAAAAGAACCCTGTCTGATTAATTCACTAAAGCGGGCCCGCTTAGTTTTATCATTCAAGCCTGCCACATTCCAGGAGCAGATTGTTAACTTCGCCATCACTGTTTAGTAAAAGATTTCATAAATCCTTCCGCCATTTTAGAAAACCTTTCTAAACAGATCAGATCAACATTTCCCTTTTTTTGAGTATAAAATCTTTCTGTTATTGAAGCTATTGCTGTCTGTGGTATTGCTGTGGATTTACAATTGGGGCTGCTTTTTTTATTGATTATCAACCCCCCAGACCCACTGCCCCTCCTCGACCTGCCATCCCCCAGCCCACACCCTTCCCAACCCTCCCACCCAAGTGAGACAAACAGACTCTCAGAGAGTCCGTAGTGATGGGCACGCAGCGTACGACTGGAGCTCCTATATTGTGTCTAATGTAACACCTTCCAGGCCTATAGCTAAGGAATAGTACAAGACAAAAAGAATTTGCAAAAAAAAATTGCCCGCCCCCCAAAAACTATACTACATAAATCTCTCTTTTTTTTTTAAATTATTTTTTTTAGATGCTATAGTATACCAAAATGTGTCGAATCATACCTCTACCCAGCACCCATCATTCAACATGTATCCATTATAACAAATAAACTGGGATCCTTTAAATTACATTTTATGTATCATGTAAGTTGATACTGACTTAAACCTTGGAGGAACAATACTCATAATTTAAATAATATGAATACTGACAGTACTTAAGATACCCAGTCCTAAATTGATATTTCATCCAGATATTCTTTGGCTTTAATTTCTGATACGAAGAACTTGGTCTGCCCTTCCCAGATCACTTTAAGCCAAGCTAGATTGTTGAGGTACGCTTGAGCCTTTTGATCCTGGAAGGGCTTACTTAATTGACGAAGCCTCCAGCGCCTCTCCACAGTGGTGTGGCAGAAATCTGGACGAACAATGTACGAGATCTCATTTCTGCTTCTTTTGGCCTCGCGTCGCGCTTTTTCGAAAACAGCTTGGCGTAAAAAAAAGTTGCCAAAATAGACCAATATGGCTCGAGGATATCCCCCAGGTTTTTGTGGATGTTTTATAGTTAGAGAGACACAATGGGCTCTCTGGACTTCGGCTGCCCAGTTCCACCCGGTGAGTTTGGGGAGAGAGTCGCGAAGGAGGTCAACAACATAAGAGCGAGCATCCCCCCCTTCTGCCCCTTCCGGGATTCCTAGAACTCGCAGGTTACCTCTCCGTTGGCGAATCTCAAATTCTTCTAACTTCCATTTTATGTCTGTTAGTTGAGATTCATGCGAGTCCACGCGCTCTTGGTGAGTGGCCATTTCTGATTCATTAGACACCATTCGAGTTTCTACTTCCGTGAGCCGATCTCCAAAAGAGCTGCATGTTTTAGCTAATTTACGCACTACCCCCTGCATCTTACGCATTGCATCTTGGCTCTTTCGGGCGTCCTGGCGTGTTTCTTCCCGATGTATAGAAATGGCCTGTAAGATAGTGTCCACTGCTGAGGAAAATGGTACCTCAGTATGAAATTTTTGGCTCAATTGATCATTGGAGAGCGTTTCAAGAGGGGTAGTAAGCGGATTAGCCGTATAATCCCAGGCAAGATCTTTTGGCTCATGTCATTTAGATCTTTTTTTAAGGGTGTTTTAACGCTAGAGCTCGGCGCATCAATTTGCTTACTAAGGCTCTCGTCGGTGGTGGAGGAAGCATCGTCATCGGACCATTCCCCTTTCTCCGAGAATGAAAAGAAATCACTCGGGTCTTTATCTGCCTCATGATCTGTTAACTCAGTAAAATCGAACTCAGAAAGAGAGTCTGTGGCTTGATTATTTCTATTAGCCGCCCCCGCTGCTTGCATTTGTTCTCTACTGTGAGCGCGCTGTGAGTCTGTGGCTTGATTATTTCTGTTAGCCAGACCTGCAACTTGCAGTTGTTCTCTACTGTGAGCGCCATTCAATTTATCAGAGAAGTGAGTTAAAAGAGCACAGTATGAATTTTTTAATTCAGACAGAATTATGGTATCCGGGGTAGCCACCCTCTCATCTTCATCATGCAAAGTCTCAGTAATATGTACACAAGGCATACCTTCAGCCTTCTTCTCAGGACCATCTGGACCATCTGTAGAATTCTTTTCGATATCTGCTAACTGCAGCTGCTTGTTTTCAGCTCCCGATCTGGAGTGCTCAAACACCGCATCTTCCAAGCCTCCCGCGGCGATGACACTGCTCCCAGAGCCTTCAGCGAGTATTGACTCGCTCTGCTTCTGCTGAGCCGGAACCAGACCCGGTTTAGCGGCTTCCCGGAGCAGGTCAGCCACAGTTGGACTGGTAGAGCGAGCCCCCGATGTAGCAGCACCTTTCTTCGGCGCCTTGGAGTTCAGTGATTCGGGGGGAGCTTTCCCTCCTACGCCTGACGATGACTCGGAGTTCTCCCGCAAAGTAATTTTTGACAGTTTAGCTGCTCTGGCTTTGGCGGCTGCAGACACCGCCGCCGCCGCCACAACCTTCGGAGCTGCAACAACCTTTGGTGCCATGATATCCTGGGTCGGGCTGGCAGGCAGATTGGGTGAATGGGTTGGGACGGATAGCAGGTAAGGGCTGCGGCATGAGTTTTTTTCGCTTTCTTGTTGGCTTGACTCAGCGCTGGGTTGGGCGTTCCTCGCCAGGTAGCGTAGTACGGTCAGTCCAATATAGGTACTAATAGAGTATATATGAGATCGCATGGATCTCCCTTCCGTGTGCTCAGTTCCATACAGCATTGCAGGTGATCAGGGGGGGGTTAGCTTGGCTCAGCATTCCTTATCTCAGGAGCTCCAGTCAGCGCTGTGCTGCGGTCTAGCACACGACCGCCATCTTGCTTCCACCCTGGAAATATTTCCAAGGTTGAAAGATCTGAAATAAGGCAAATTTTAAAGGATTCTTATTTTGGGCAGAGGTAAAAGTTAGGGAAATAATAATATTAATAACAGAACTTTCTGGGATCAGCAGAACTGTGGGCCGCAACACTGTTGGTGACATCCCCAACTCCCTGATCTGTGTCAGAAGGGACGTCCCTCTTATTGCCTGTGGGTGCTAATGTAAGAAATAAAGAAGATTTACAAAATTGTTCAGTGTTGGTACAGTTAATTTCCCTAAACATATTTTGACAGGCAAACACAGTAACATTGTACTTTTCTAAATCAGAATGCCTATAGTACTAATATCGAGTTTTGAGATGACCGTCCTAATCCTAAACTCGATTCCAAATTCTCTCAACTACATTTGGAACTAATGCATTCCAACTAATGATCTTTGATTCTCATTCTCATTTTTCTACCCTTTTTTCACACATCGCTGTGCCATTGCTTGGGACTGTACGAGCTACGATTAGGTATGACTGAGCTCCTGGCTAGGTCAAATAGGATCCCATAATATTTGTAATGTAAACTTAACTTACTACTGTGTGTGAGCAGCATGCTATTTGAAAATAAATATATTAGCATTATAAAACACAAACACAACAAATAATTACTCACCAAGCACCAGAATCTTAATGCCTAGCAGGTCCTGCTTACAGTGCGTCAACTGGTGCACCCTCCCCAGTATAGCCGACGCTCCCACAGCATGGAAAGGATGTGAAAATAAAAAGTGCTGCCACCTCCATATCTGAAAAAATAATGCCTGGGTGCACCGCTTGGCATCGCCTGTGATCACAATGTGTATGGCTAGCAGCCCCACTGTAGCCTCCGTACCCTCTTTCACTCCTCTCACCCTGCTCTGGCATAGTGCTTGGATGGAGGGGAATAAAGAAGAAAGGAAAAACTAAGGAAGTAAAGGAAAAAACAAGAAAAGTTAAAAAAAAGAAAAATGACAAACAAATGACATAAATGTATAATACACAAACACAAATATACACACTAATACAATAAAGGAAAATGAGGGGTGAATGAGTTGGATAGTGGGATGATTGAAAAGATTAAATGTGAATTGAAAACAGGCCACAAGCACCATGCATAGAACATAAAATTAAATTGCTGTGCCCATGATAACAGTGTGGTGTCGTTCGCACACAGTTTCCACACAGAAATGCACCTCGCCCTACTGGAACATGTTAAAATAGCACAAACAGATGTGTAGAGTAGAATCTCAAGGAGTTTTGGGGTTGCTCTGCATAATTCTACATAGAAGAAATCCGCGAGCTCTTCCCAGGGCTTCTCTGATGGTTCAAGGTATTTGCTGTTGCTTGGATAGGAAATGAATTGAAAAAATGAGAAGACAAAAGGCATTTGCCAAAAAAGGAACACGTTGGTTTAATTAAACAAGTTGGTTTAATTAAACACAGTTGCCAGGAGAGTATCAACAAAGTTAAGTCTGAAGGCCATTTTGATGTACAGAGGTTTTGGCTGGCAATATATACAGTTCTTGAAGTACAACAAACAGATCATACATTCTTGTAGAGCACATAAATCTGGGCATACTCATGAACCATAATCTGATAAGGGGGCACAGGTGGCTCTCAACTGTGTGGAGACGCAATGTGGGTCAGTGTTTATGCGTGCAGATGTCCGGCATGGGTAGATTGTGATCACTGTGTGTAGTGTGCATGCTAAGTTCAGATTTGCTGAGTGCTTCTAACTACATGTGGAATTTGACTGATATTTTTGGAATGCTCACCCTTGGTCAAATGGGTTTTATTCGGGCCAATGTCCTTGGACCTTTTGTGGTGTAGTTGCCTATCTGTGGGATCAATTTGTATTTTCTCTGTTTGTATGTCTGTCTTCTGGCTAAGTGGGACCCTGCCTGTGACCTATTAATCAATAGGCTTGGGTTCAGGTCGCAGGGCCTGTCTGACCATGTGTCACTGACTCTGTGTTGATGGGGAGCTCATCTGGGATGGATTCAACAGCAATATTACGAATGCATGAATGAAAGAATGAATGAATAGAAAATGTATAGAGCGCTAACTTAGCCCACTGGTGTCAAGGCGCTAACAGCAGAGCAACATGCAGGTAGAAAAGGCACACTCAGACTGACTTTGAAGGGAACAACCAAGTCTTTAACACCTTGAAAGCGTTGTCCAGAGACTTCGTCAGGGAGAGAGTTCCACAATTTGGCTACAGCAATTGAGAAGGATCACCCGCCCCATCTCATCCTTTTTAAACCTAGGCACAGTGAGAAGATGCTTGCTTGCTGACCTGAGATTCCTAGTGGGGACATACTGGTTAAAAAGGTCTTTAATGCCATGAGGACCCAGAACATAGAAAGCATTATGAATGAGGCAAAGGGTTTTAAACACGATCCTGCGGTCCATAGGGAGCCAGTGCAGAGAAAGAAGAGAGGCAGAGACAGAATTGTGTTCAGGCAAGTCAAACTGCAACCTGGCAGCAGCGTTTTGCATCAGTTGCAGGCGCCGCAGCTGTCCCTTGTTTAAGCCCAAATAAAGGGCATTGCAGTAATCCAGTCTGGATAATATTAGAGCAACGACAACTTGTTTGTGTGCAACAGGAACTTGGAGATCTTCCTTATGAGCCTTATTAACCAAAAACTGGTAGCCACCTTCCTGCTAATCTGCAGAGTCATGGACAAAGAATTGTCCACCAAGACTACCAAATATTTTCCCTGGGAGACGGGGCTCGGGCAAGTGCCCAGAGAGTCCGGCCACCACTCCCCAGACCAGATGTCCACCTTGTCCCCGAAAATGAGAACCTCTGTCTTCTCGCCATTCAGTTTCAGATAGTTGTGCACCATCCAAGATGAGACTGCTCGCATACAGTTTTTAAAATTGCAAGCAACGTCACTGATGTTGTGTGTGATGGACACCATGATCTGCGTGTCATCCACACATGACAACACCTCCAGACCAAAAGATTTTCCCACCTTTGGCAGCGGGGCAACATAGAAATTAAACAACATAAGGATCAGGGAAGAGCCCTGAGGCACACCGCATAAAAGGGGAGTAGGAACTGAGTAGAAATTGCCCACTGTCACTGTTTGGGTCCGCTCACTGAGGAAAGAGGCAAGAAGCCCTAAAGCCGAGCCCCCAACACCTATCTCCTTGAGCTGTTCCACAAGTCTCCGTGGGGATAGGGTATCAAAAGCTGCAGTGAGATTGAGTAAAATTAATAAGGTGGTATGGCCTGCATCCACCTGTGTACGGATATTATCAAACACTGACATTACATACACTGATATTAACATTGCCACTCTCCCCCCTCCCCACATATATTATTTTCGGCCCTGAGGTGGGTTCTCCAGCTATGTGAAGGGACCACATGGCTCACTCCCATTAATAAATCAAAAAATCAAAGTCCCGTCACTATTTCGTTATTTGTTTTTTTAAGAGCTTGCAGGAGTACAATGGGATTACAGCAGTTTTTTGTATTTTTTTTCGTGTTTGGCCTCAGGGGATGTATTTCTGGGTCCCACACGAGGCCTAGAGGGCCAGGGTATTCCAATCCTGACCCCTTATATTTTTTTATGACATGTTCAGGACAGGAGACTAAGTCAGCGATTCCTGTAATGGCTGCCTGCAACATTTTCCTCATGTTGCCTGCAGCCAATCAGAGTGCTCTCTCCCACAGCAATGAGATGGTCCAAGGCAAATAAAGGTCTTTGGGCAAATCAGAATGCTCTATTTTCAAATTGATGCTCCCGTGACAGACTCTCAAAGGTCTTGCAGACCCAACTGTCCATACATAAAATAATTTTTTAACTTTCATTTCTCAAAAACATCTGAACACAAAAAGCATGATGTTCGCACCAAGATCTAGCATCCTGCCGAATTTCGCGTAAGTTAGTTACGCATTTTTTGCTGTAGCTCCTCTTAAAGAAGTCAATACAAATACATGGGTATTTAGCATCTGAGAGTTCCCTTGTTTCTCTGCCCCGACTTCACGGATCACTTTGAAAGTTTTTTTTATGCACAAACTATTCAAGAAGTAGCACATTTTTCAAAAGGTTTTGTGTTGGTTTGTCAAATTAGCAACAAATAAAATGCTTTTCCTACAGAACAGCTAACCTAACTATAAGTTCCTAATAGCATAGAGTACTTCACCATCTTCCACACACCCTTTTTACTCCTTGGCTACTTGCCTCTTGCACAACCTATGGTCAGTCAATCAGGGAAGGCAGCAGTTCCATCCTGGTCACCTATTGGGATGGGGTTGAAGAGACAGCTGACCCCATGCCACTCTGTGAGGAAGTTATATAACAAAGGAAAATTGACACGACGCACAGCAAATGTAGTACAGCTGTGTATTTGTGGTTCTGGGTGCAAACACAGTATCGTCGCGTATCCCACGGCGTACACTGTAAACAAATGGGTAGTGGGATCAGTGGATCACTGTCCCATCCTGTGTTGCACACCTTAATTCCTCTTCCAGAAAAAGAGGTTCCAAACTTGTTTTCAACGTTTCAATTATGCTTTTATTCAGCAAAAGTTTCTTGATTTGCGTTTTTACACAAAATTGTTCATCATTTTTTAGACATTTGTGCGGTTTCTCTTTATATGTTTAAACATATCAACACTGTCCTTTTAAAGCCATCCAATGCATTTCGAGGCTTACCGCCTCTTCGTCAGGGAAAAGGATAGTGTGGCTCTGTCGTTAGGACTCGCGTATTCTGTTAGTTCGTGCTTCGGTCTCTAAGCTGGTATCGCGCTTCCGCCATCTTGCGAACCGGGGTCCATTCAGTTTCAGATAGTTGACCCCGGTTCGCAAGATGGCGGAAGCGCGATACCAGCTTAGAGACCGAAGCACGAACTAACAGAGGAAGTGTCATTGATTGACTCTTTGCCCTGGGAGCTTCAGGGATTAAAATGAAAGAGCCAAGGTCCACGGCAATAAGTAATGCTACCTTTCATCACAGAGGGCATCATGGATCTTTGCTGAGCTGAGGAGGTCATTGCCCACCCTGAGCCCAGCACTGTTCAGCTCAGACAGACAGAAGCCTGTGCATTTAGCGCATGTGTAGCCCCTGGCAGCCTGACCTCAAAATGAAGAGTGTTTGTCAGGCTGTCCTTTACTTAGCCTGACAGACACTGTTCTTGAGAGGAAAAAGTGGGGTGGTGGGGACGGGTGAGGGGGTATTTTGATAGACGATGATGAGGGAAAATCAAATAAATAATTACATTATACTTACTATTGTCCATCAAAATCCCCCCCAACCTATCCCCACCACTCTTACCTGCACAGGCCGGGGCTGCCCCTCAGCCCCAATGAACGAGCCACAGTTGCAATTTGTTTACTTCCAGGTTTTGCTCTAGGCAAAACTGTAACTTTAAGCTATGGTTCAACAACTGGTCCATCTGACTGGTGAGTGATCATCCTACCTCCGCTTGAGACAGGAACACATTTGATACACTGTCCACAATTTGCTAGCCATTTCCAATCACAGGAGGACCAACTTTCATCATGACCATTGATAGAGAATCAAGGTAGCGGTTGTGACCTAATGACCTTATGCCAAGTGACAGTGGATACTTTCTGCCATCCATCACCCCTTATCAGCCTTCTATTAACTGCTAATAGCATAGAGTGATGGAAACAAGTAGAAAATATAGAATGTGTATGGGATTATTACAGGCTCATGTAGAACTTGTTGGATATTCCATCAGACCTCCAGGTCAGCGGAGGCTTTGGCATCGACTCCTCTGATAGAGGACTGTCCACTCATTGAGAAATCTTTTCCTGTCTACTAAGGATCTCTCTACCTACTGAACAAAAACTTGTGCATCAGTTGCTCTGAACTCAAGAGAGTTTGGCAAAATTGCTTTGTTGTTCCTAATCAAATTCCCAAAGAGTTGTCTGTGTTTGTGAAACACAAAAGATGCCCCTGATGTATAATGAGTTTTTTTCCTGCACGTCAGGACCATTGTATAATATTCCAGTCTACAAATGTCATTCCATGCACAGTGGTACCAGGTAGGGCATTCTACTAATGTTCACCTACCATAAATTGGACAAGTGCACCCTTCACTATGGCATGGTGGCCTTGTAGCCGTTGGGCCAGCACCTAAAAGTTTTCTGGCTGTGGAGAGAGTAGAGATTCTGCAGTTAGAAACCTGAAGCTTCGTTCACCTATAAATAAGGCAAATGAACGGGTGAAGTGGCAGGGTGGGTAAACTGCTGATTTATTGTGCCACCAACAAGTACAGCCTTGTTTACTGTTCCTACCAATGTCTTTTTGAACCTTGAGACAAGAGGCCACAATGACAATGGCAAGGTTATTAACAAGCAGACCAGTTGTAGCAGCTGTATTCTCCCTAATTCAGAGTTCTTCAATTTATGTGGTGCAACCTCCAGTGGGGGCTTTGAGTCCTGGCAGGAGAGTCGGGGGGGGGCACATTCCCAGCCTCACTTGTGTCTGGAATCCAAAACGTTTACTTTTGTTTTGGGGAAAAAAACAGTCCATTAAGTCTCCTATGTTGTGAACAGCCTTTGTGCCAGGGTGCCTGCATGCCTGAATGAAATGCAAATGTGGGCTATAAGTTAATCCGCAAGTTCCAAGGGTGCTTAGGAGCCGGTTCTGGCTTTAGTTGATTGAATCACTCCAAGCTTTGTGATGACAAAGTTTTGCTGTTTATGAGTGGTAGTGCAAAGAGTTCGCAACTGGGCTGTGATGTGTATGCTTTCAATCGTAGTTTTAGTTACATAGCCCTTAGTACACCAAAGGAGGTGTTGAAGGTACAGTTATACACTCCGGTGTTACTAAAATCTACATTTTGGAAGCTCAATTTTCTTGTAAAACTATTTGCACATTTTGTATCAGTCTATCTTATACTGTGTGTAATGCAAGTATAAAATAATGACTTACATGTTTGCAGTTCTTTCATTCAAAGGCTGTGACCTCATAGCACTAAAAAACATACATCACAATTCTCCACTGCACCAACCAAGATTTAATTCTGTGGCTCTCTGGTTATGTCATGTATTCCTATAGGTTCTGAATCGATCCCCCTATTCCTGACCCTATTCTAGTTAAACAAACCAACAAGTTAACTAGCAGTCAGCCCATGAGGCAGAAAACCCCCATGATGCAGATACCGTTATCTGACGCAGTCACACTACGGCACAGGAACGTGTTATCTGATTAGGTCATAACACTTGCGATCTAATTAGACAAGCGATATTCCTCCAGCCCCTGATAAGGCATACGGAGTTCTCATAACAAATCAAACCTATGACAACCTGGGCAAAACCCTGCGGCCATTGTTTTGATTTCACCGAGAACTTTAGTAAAAGAATGTGCTAACGAGCAAGTCGTATGACATCTTTATTGATGTATCTATGTCCATCCTTACGTCAATCTCGGCACCTTAAAGGTATAAATATTACCGATCTTGCCATATGCAAACACACGCGTGGTGACGAGACGGAGCAGCCATACTTGCCGAAGCGAAGAGCAGAGCAGACCCCGCTGGCAGCAGCCCCGCCTTTCTGACGCGCTGAGAGACGCGCTGCTTTCTCCTGCCGAGAATCCAGCACCGGCGTTTCTGGGCAGCCCTCGCAGGCAGCCTGGAATATCGAGACCAGAGAGAGAGATACCATTCCTCATTCATCCTAACTTCCAGTTACAGAACTGAATAACCCCTCACAGAGAATTCTTTAGTTATTCACTTGGCAAAAACAAACTTAACTTAAACTGTAACTTTCTATTCCCGCCCACGTATTAGGCTTAGGTCAGGTACACGGGGTAGGCGTATCTAGAAACACCAGTTGAGTACGTTTAGTCAAATGTATATGTGTATGTAATATATTTTATTCATTTTAAAACATCTTATGGCTTAGAAACCATATCAATGTTTTTACAGTATTATTTTATACTATTGCTTTTAATGTATGCACTTTACTTAACTATAAGTATTGCAATAATATCGATCCATTTCTCTTGTACGAGAAAAGAGACTGATCAATAAATAACACCTTTTTATTGAACACGCCCGTCTCTTCCTTTTCTCTACATTCTGATGAGACTAAGAATGCACGTACTGACTGAGTAAAATATTTTGCCTTTTGTTCACACGACTCTCGAGATTGACTCTTGATTAGGGGAGAGCAAAGTTGTCATGTTCTATGGTTGTCAGAAACTAAATTCCTTCTTGTCTAATCAGGGAAGTTAATTCCTCCTTGAACATTCGAGAAAGTTTCTAGTGAACTCTGAGCTACGCTGGCAAACCCAAAACTTTAAGTCTAGTATCGACAGTAGTAGACCTAGTTAACGTCTGGCCTAGGCCTTTACTTCTGTAGGTATTATTCCAATGCGCAGAGCCTATTGGGAAGATAGGAACTACACTACATGGCGCCCAACGTGTTTGGAAAGGGCGATAAAACTAACGTAAGACATTTAGAGTAACTCAGTCGTGCTTTCTCACTCAGACCCCTTTTCCCAAATACTCCAAAGACGTCTGGAGTGGGTGAAAGGTTATATCCGCCAGACCTCGCAGGAGGGAACTCCTATGTATGGTTCTTGGTATAGTCAACGTTGAAGGATAAACAGTTCCAAAATATTGTGCATCTAATCTTTGTTTCCATAAAAAACCTGATCTGCAAACAAACAAAATAGCCTTCAGGACAGTAAAATGTCAGAAAATGAAGAAGAAAGAGAGGCAGTTAGATTAGCAGCTGAACTCGCAGCGGCTGATGCTGCAGCACTAGATGCAGACGGGGATATAATACTCATCCCAGTCATCAAAAGGAGATCTATAACCCTTAAACTTATAGAAAATGGACTGACACCTAGAGGTGGCACAGTCATATTCGTAATTGAGGCACACGAATATCGGCAGACAGAGGTATATTATTCATGGATACATTTTCCAGCAGCAAATGCTGTAACAAAGTACTTCCACTATTACAAAATAGAGGAACCTCCTAATGAGTACACTCCTTTCGAGGAGGTGGAAGTACCACTCAAATTCCAAGAGCATTTGCTCTTATTTGATGGCGCCCTAAAACACAATAATCACATCACCAGGCTCGGTCCTTTAGGTAGACCAGGAGCAACGTGGCCGGTCCTAGCCGGATACACACCACATCCAGACATCAATGGGATGTCTGCAGCAGAGCTGTTAACACAGCTAAAACAATTAATAAAAATTCATAGACAATTAGTTCAGTATGTGATGCGGACTTCAACAATTCAGCCAGCGATTAAACTTCCACAGCTGACCCCTCACCAGGGGAACACAAATAAAATTACACCACAGAACATCCAATCCTGCCTAGGTAAAGTACCGGCTAAACGGGAACAAATACCATTCTGGTTGGCACAGAAAATTACCCAAATAGAGGCGGTGTTTCCTGACACCACCCCGCTAGAAAAACACAGGATTCTGACTATCTGTCTCCCAATGGGAATCGCACCACACATAGAGGACTGTGACACTTGGGGTACAGTCTTTGCTTCCATCTACACAAAAACGCACGGTGTTCCATCCATTTCGGTGATACCAGATGTGCTAAAACAAATTCAAGACGAATACGGTCCAGAACCTGCTTTAACTCTTGGTATGAAATTACTGAAAGACTTCAAGCAGGTCTCGGCTATATTATTAGCCAACATAAAAGGTGAAGCAGCAAACGTGGCGATCCGCCAGAGGTTAAAAGAGACAGATATAGCAGACCAACCAGCTGAAATTGCCAGAATCATAGAAAAATCCTATGAGGAACTAGGTAGAGATAGTTTAGGTGGAATACCAGTAAAACCGCAACTGACTGAAAGTCCAGAAAAAATATTTTTTAATAATAATTCACCAAAAAAGAACTGGGATGGAAACAAACAATCCAATCCTAAAGAAAAGAAATTCCAGTCCAGAGGAAGGTCTCCTAGGCGAAGAGAGAAATCTCCGAACCAAAGACACAGGTCACCCCAGAGTGACCCCTCTGGGAAAAGATATAACCTTAGAAATAGGGATAATATAAAAAAACCTGATAGATATCAAGACATTGATACGCGTCCCTCTCAATCTTTTCAGACTTCCTCGCAGAAATCGGAAAGAAGAGGACGATCAGAACAAAGAGAAGAGCACGCCAAGTCCAAAGACAAGGAACCTGCTCAACTAAAAAAGAAATTACAATTTCCAAAAAAGAAGGTAGCCAGTATCAAGGTAGTTAACAATGCCGAGAATACTGAGGACACAACTGAAAAACGGAGAGTGGGCTCAGACAATGCTAGACAGCGCAGCAGAAGTGAGCATAGCTCGCAAAGTCCTTATGAATCATCTGGAGACAGTGGACACGAATGAATATCTTCAAGTGGAAACTGCAGACACCAGGGTTAGCAAACCTCACAAGATATACGAGATAACATTACGTATAGAGGGAGATAAGACTAGGAAAATAAGGGGACTATTTTGGGATAACCTCTCCAAGGGTTATGACATCCTTCTAGCTGAAAAAGACTGGCCACCAGAGTTTGTCAGGGAGTGCCCTCATGGCGAAGAAGTAATTATGCCTGCCTTCTCAAATCAAATTCCAATTCATAAAAAATACACACTTGCTAGAAAGTGGGCAGTGGCTCTAGCACCTGCTTTATATAAAAATCATGTAGGATGGGATGAGGATTCTCCTCCTCACAAAATCCAGCTAAAATCACAACCTACTGCACAAAGGCAGTACCCAATTAAGCAAGAAGCTAAAAAACAGGTAAATGAAATACTAGATAGTGTAGTTCCTATCTTCCCAATAGGCTCTGCGCATTGGAATAATACCTACAGCAGAACAACAAGGACTATGCAACAATGCAATAGAACTAAGACCTCTGAAGACCCAAATAAAAACATTTAGCAGAGACACACCAATCTATAATGAAGTACCAAGTGAAAATGCAAGAAACAGAAATCCTGAACCAATTGGAACAATTGACAGAACTGCATCCGGCTACTTCATTAACTTCGATGATTCCTCTGAGGGCTTCAGCGAATCAAAGACACAGCCATCATCAAAAACCTTTAAAGACAAAGCTAAGGAACTTTTGAGACAACTGAAAGAAACTATCTGATTTCCCCATGGATTGAATTTTGGGTGGGTTTTGGTGCATTTATTCTCATACTTTGGCTCATCATGGTACTTACTTTGGGACGCTTCATTGAGGGAAAATATGCTAAAATGGACACAGCAAGTCAGAAAATCAACTTGATCCTCAAACCACACACATCTTCACACGTCGAGAAAAGAGAACTTTCTTCAGCCAACTTCACAGCCAATCCGATACCTGGTGGGGTAGCCTGGGACAACACTGACTATGAAATTTATGGTCCGGTCGAGATCCTGAAATATCCACATCAAATTAAGATCTCATTGAGTGACTTTGCAAAACCAAACTCATTTGCTGATGATTGGGACTTCGAAAGCATTAATAATATGATGTCTGACTTAGTAATGTCTGCTAAATTTACCAAACATGATTATTTTGCAGGGTTCTACAAATTATGACAGTATGTATTGCTATAACCACTATGGTAACCACTTTTTACATAGATCTGCACAACCTAGAAACGTTTTAAATTATAATCAATGGGAACATTGTGCAACACCTCCAAAAGGGAGCTCAAGAACCGTTTACGACAAATATTCATATTTTTCAGGTTTTAACACAAGTAATGCTGAAGCATTCTATTTTAAATTGTCGAACAAGACAGGAACCAAAATCATGATAACCAACACAAAATTTTTATATTCAGACTCATTTTTTGAACAAATGAATACTTTTGGATTTGATTATTGGGACAAAAATGTTGAATTGAAAAGTGTTTGGGGTACAAAAGAATGGCAAGTACAGGGTATAGAAGCTTTGTTTAGAGCCTGCATGATCCCAGACCAAATGATATTTTTAAATGACACTGTTCAACAGACCACCTGTCTTGGCTTAGCCAAAATCAAAGATTTAAATAAACCGTCTATTCCAAAGCCAATAATGTTTAGCAATAACTCTGATACAGATGAAGAGATAGACGTAAACCATATATTAAACCAAAACAGAACACATCCTGATTGGAAACAGTGGTTGATCTGGCCCACAGATACTAATAACTGTCAAGACAGATTCCTGAACAAAACACAGGGGTTCAAAATGACCAGGCCAGACCCTAGATATCCTCAAAGACATCACCCAGGGATAATAACCACCTACAGTGTGGGCAAATTATGCCTTCAATGGCTACAAACTTCCACACTGGCAGAAATTAAGCAACACCTAACTTTACTTACTGATGGTGCTGACTTGCGTGATTTCACTTTGGGACCACGCAAACAGCGTCAAAAGCGTTTCATAGCAGCCTCTGTATATGCAGCATACAATGAGGCCTGGAAGGTTACTCAAATTGAAACAGCAGAGAGAATACGGGAAATTGACCGTATTCATTTGGAAAAATCACTTTCTGTAGTGGACAATGGGTTAATGACTCTGTCCTCCAGAATTTTTTCTTTGGACAGCATTGTGTCGTCAGCAATCGATATATTATCGCAAGACTTACTGCTATTACAACACTGTCAGTCACAATTGCGTTCTATTGTACAGCTTGGCTGGACGTTACAAAATCTGCGTTCAGGCTATGTGCCTTGGCGTTTAATCAACACAACGTCACTATTCCAAATCTTTAACCTTACTGATAAACAAATCAGTATGGCGCAAAAGGGTGCTGATTATACAATCTTGAGCATTGAAAAACTAGAAAGATTACCAATGACAATGTCAGAACGACCTGTCAATGAATGGATAATACATGGGATAATAAATATTCCAATCTCAACCTTCAGGTTTCAATACTGCCAAAAATATATACAGGCTGGCATGTACGAGAAATTGGGAAAGGGGTACCTTAAAACAACATGGAACCTGCCCTATTCACATGCATGTGTCAGTAATAAAGGACAGAAAGTGTTTCTTAGTGGCAACAATTGTGCGATGTCACTGAGTGGCACACTTCTGTGTAACGGAATTAGTTTGCATGGAGCCTGTGAAGGGAATTCATACAACCTTTCATGTCACCAGCAAGGCGCACCTGCAACAGAAATAGAACCATTCTTTCAAAGACTCTATAATGGGAGTTACATTCTTATTGTAGACCGCAGATGTTGTAGTCTTATGCCCGGGACTCCTTATCTAGTAACTACTACTGCGAAGGTCAAGTGCTGTGGACGCACATTGTTCCCCAGCTCCTTCCCAGACAGGGAGGCAAGGGCATGGCCCGATTTGAAAATTACTTCTATTCGAATAGATACTTTAAGCAGAATGAAAACAGTCCTTCTTCAGACGCCTACCAGGCTCTCGTCATCAAAAGAAACGTATGATCTACAAGTCGCAAGGACGACTGCAGAGATACATACATTATTATCAACTAATTCCCCCGTACATTTCGCGGAAATCCTGAATGAAATCTTAAATATTTCTGATACCAATGGGGTCTCAAAGGTATTTAAGACAGTATTTTCGATGGCATTAACACCATTCAAAGCCATACTGGGTATTTTTCCAGATTTCGTCCATTCGATTTTTGGCGGACTTCCCCTGATCCTGGGACTAATTGCAGGAATCCTATTCTTAGTCCTTATTTTTCGTTATGGCAACCCATGTCACAGACAAAACTCTTGCGACAAGGGAAGAAACAATCCTAGCCATTGGATACCGGGACCGGATATCAAAAATCCTGGGACTCTCCCGGCTTAGAGACCTGAACATGACTTGGTTTCTATCATTTCGACCAATGTGGCAAAGATGTGTTTTACCTGTATTGAGGTGTCTGCTATGCGGAGAAGAATGCGTGTTAGACACCTGTCTGACGCTACAATCGGATGCGCCGATGGATGCAGAAACATTGTTGAGCCCGATCAAGGTTCATGCTTTGTGCTGCCCTCAAAGGCTACCAATCCTGATGACGGCATTCGTGGAAGCTTCACCACTACGATTGATGGGTAGTGAAGTTCAAGATGAAAGCAGCATCGAACAGGTACGACCTTCTGTCAGTAATGCAAATCAGAATGTCAATGGAGACAATCATGCGCAAGAATGCATGATTACACCGATTTCCGAGTTAGTGGAACTTTCCCAGGAAGCTGTTGACAGTTTTTTCGAAAGCCTAAATGATATGATGTTCTCACCCGAACAGAAATAGAGACTTTTGAGCAAGCTCGCACACGGCGTTCCCTGAATTCGGCCTTCAACTTTAAAAATAAAGTCACATGAACATTTTCGCTCCAGTTCACGGACAGCAGTTTTTCCAGCAGCCCCAAATATTTTTGCATATTTTTCGGGACACTATCTTCTGCTTAAAGTAAGAACTATTCTTAGAGAACTAAGGTTTCTAAATTTTAGATAGCTTATAGACATTAGCTGCCCGCTGGCATGTTCATAAAGATATTTTATTCTGTGATGGAATGGTCTCGAAACTTTTTTCTGTATTTAAGAAACCATTTCATGTGTAATTCTCATATACCAAATAAGCAATAATGTATACAAATGCGATTACTTTGGCATTTTTCTACAGCTTGAGTGCATACCATATATATATGTCTGCAATTTTTTCAGTATATTTGAAAATTTCAAAATGCATTTATGTATTTTGGGGTGGTAAGATATACACACTACTCTATAGTATGTTGTACTATGTTATACTATGCCTAGATTAGTAAATATGTCCATAGTTAGCGTGGAGTGGGTGTCATGTATTCCTATAGGTTCTGAATCGATCCCCCTATTCCTGACCCTATTCTAGTTAAACAAACCAACAAGTTAACTAGCAGTCAGCCCAAGAGGCAGAAAACCCCCATGATGCAGATACCGTTATCTGACGCAGTCACACTACGGCACAGGAACGTGTTATCTGATTAGGTCATAACACTTGCGATCTAATTAGACAAGCGATATTCCTCCAGCCCCTGATAAGGCATACGGAGTTCTCATAACAAATCAAACCTATGACAACCTGGGCAAAACCCTGCGGCCATTGTTTTGATTTCACCGAGAACTTTAGTAAAAGAATGTGCTAACGAGCAAGTCGTATGACATCTTTATTGACGTATCTATGTCCATCCTTACGTCAATCTCGGCACCTTAAAGGTATAAATATTACCGATCTTGCCATATGCAAACACACGCGTGGTGACGAGACGGAGCAGCCATACTTGCCGAAGCGAAGAGCAGAGCAGACCCCGCTGGCAGCAGCCCCGCCTTTCTGACGCGCTGAGAGACGCGCTGCTTTCTCCTGCCGAGAATCCAGCACCGGCGTTTCTGGGCAGCCCTCGCAGGCAGCCTGGAATATCGAGACCAGAGAGAGAGATACCATTCCTCATTCATCCTAACTTCCAGGTACAGAACTGAATAACCCCTCACAGAGAATTCTTTAGTTATTCACTTGGCAAAAACAAACTTAACTTAAACTGTAACTTTCTATTCCCGCCCACGTATTAGGCTTAGGTCAGGTACACGGGGTAGGCGTATCTAGAAACACCAGTTGAGTACGTTTAGTCAAATGTATATGTGTATGTAATATATTTTATTCATTTTAAAACATCTTATGGCTTAGAAACCATATAAATGTTTTTACAGTATTATTTTATACTATTGCTTTTAATATATGCACTTTACTTAACTATAAGTATTGCAATAATATCGATCCATTTCTCTTGTACGAGAAAAGAGACTGATCAATAAATAACACCTTTTTATTGAACACGCCCGTCTCTTCCTTTTCTCTACATTCTGATGAGACTAAGAATGCACGTACTGACTGAGTAAAATAATTTGCCTTTTGTTCACACGACTCTCGAGATTGACTCTTGATTAGGGGAGAGCAAAGTTGTCATGTTCTATGGTTGTCAGAAACTAAATCCCTTCTTGTCTAATCAGGGAAGTTAATTCCTCCTTGAACATTCGAGAAAGTTTCTAGTGAACTCTGAGCTACGCTGGCAAACCCAAAACTTTAAGTCTAGTATCGACAGTAGTAGACCTAGTTAACGTCTGGCCTAGGCCTTTACTGCTGTAGGTATTATTCCAATGCGCAGAGCCTATTGGGAAGATAGGAACTACACTACAGTTACACACTGACCTCTGCCGTTTAATAACTAATAGAGGTTTCATAATGTACTACAGTGCATTTCCCACTGAGTAACAACTTTTAATGTATTTTTCATTTAAGCTGCCCATTATTTTATGGCTACCTGATGGTGAAGCTTTTTATGAGAGTCTTGTGTCACCGGAGCATCACTATTTCAAATACTACGGCTGCACAAGCATCTCAACCATACATATGAGATGGCACAAAGTCGCCCTCCATGGCTTTTCATGGCCTCATAGACATGGAGTAAGACAAAGCATCACAAGTCACTGTGATGCCTTACACTGTCCTAAGAAGGCATTTCATGGGCGCTGTATGCGGGTTACCATGCAACACCCATGTACTTTGATGCCGCCTCAGATTTACAAAATCAAGTAAACCTGGGGCAGCGTCAAAACCCCACACCTCTCCACCAGAGGCAGAAAGAAGAGAAATGTCTTAATTTCTCCTCCTTTTTGTGTCTTTCTATGTGTGCTGCTTTCTGCAGTTCACATAGAAAGAGAAACATGCATCTTGAGGTTGTCTTTGTTAATGAAGGTGCCCTATCCTGCACAAAAACAATCGTGCCTACGTTGGTGCTAGGCAGCAATGAGTGCACCGATGCAAGGGAAAAAGACAGAAATGCACCATATTTCATAAATACATGCATTTCTGTCCTTTCACATTGGCGTAGAGCTGCGCAGCAAGAAGACTTGCAGCGCTGCCTTATGCCAATTCCTCTTAAATGAGGCCCTTTATCTACAATTTTGACCCCACCCCAGGCTCACTGACTTTTGGTTTGCTAAACAGTGTTCAATAATATTTCCTTACCGTAAAAATTATTTGCTGTGGGAATTGGGGGGAGGGTTATGGTTGTGGCTAGTTGTCGATGATGAAGAGTAACAGAGGATCCTTAAGCCTACAATATTATGACATGGGGGTCTCCTCATCAAAAAGTTTGAAGACCTCTGCCCATATTGATGTTAATGAATATGACATAAGAAATAAAGCATTATCGCACTGGCCTATTGTTAGACCTGGCATTTTTGGCGTGCTTTCCCCTGACTTTTTGCCTCTACCTCCTGTATGTTTTTTTTTTTTTTTTTTTAAATATAACCTGTATTTATTCAGAAACTTCAGAACAACTCCTGATGCTTAAAAAGTATTTCACATTTTATTGAGCACATGCATTTTCTTTATCCAGCCATCGAGGCAGCAGTGTGTTTCATATTAGGTTAAAGGAACATACAACAGAAATAATATTCCAGCAATGACAATCATAGAGTACAAGTTCAACTAAGGAACATATATCTCCCTTGGGGTGTAGTTAAAAACAAATGAAATGCGTTAAAAACAAATAAATGAGATATAGAAACCAGTTTCAAGAATATACAAAGAAACGTTACAAAAAAATCTAAGCTTGCATTATCGGTATGCCTTCTCCTACCAATAGAGCACTATTATTGTCCAGTGTTGTTTTGTGGAAAATGATTATGATTCGTAGTTTATGTCCCTTCATACACCCTTTCAGTCACGTCCCCGAACCCATCATGCCAGAAAACGATCACACGAGCAAAAACCGATCACGTGCACACAAAGTTAAACACACGCTCTCCTTCCCCTAAAATTCACAGGTACATCCTTAGGGTCAAGGCGATTCCGAGAACCAGCTTCCTCACTCAAACCATACATTCCTGTGATCAAGCCGACGCCGAGAACAAGACCCCCCCCATTTGTAACCATTTCCCTATAATGAGGCCGATTCTGAGGAATAGGTCCCGTTCTGCTAAACCACGACAACCAATTCCGAGAAGAAGAACCCCCTAATGCTGAAACACGACAAACAGACATCCTGTCACGACCACCTCTCCCTTATCTAAGGAACCAGCCTAGTGTTACTTCTCCACATTTCTGCTTCTCTTGTGCTTCCTCATTCTAATCATGATGCAGCCTCACCTCCTCTGCCATGTTTCCTCTTTTCATGACGCAGCCTCTTTTCCTAGTCATGACTTCTGTTTTATTGCAACATATGACACGTGCCTGCTCCTTCCTCTATTCTGTGTATAAATACAATGTGTTCCGATAATAAAGTTAGAGATTCTTCCGATCCTCCTCAGGTGACGGAGCTCTCCCTTAACTCGAGTTACTGAATAAATACCCTGAATTCGAACCACCACGGACTCTGCTCTTCATACTTGACCTTATTGATATAAAAATTCCGATTAAGGTAAATTACTAAAATATTTACCAAAGCAAATTGGCGCCCGAATAGGGACTTCCCTTTCTCCCCACACGCCGGTGATGCGGACCTAAACCGGTCTCTTCAAGACATCGACGGACTTCTACGTGCACACTGCAGGGTGTTCCTGCATGAACTCCTTGGTGTCCGAGAGAGGCTGTACCAAGATCTGAGCATCCATACGAGGTGGTGAGGATGACAGCGGAAGTCTCGACCCAGAGCCCGAAACCTGTGAAGATTGCCGAGTCCGAGGTCGTCTGAAACCCGACCAGTCCCTGTCCACGAGCACTGTGTAATCAGGTGTCCAGATCTTCAAGGTCTTCAAGTTCTCTGCACCTCGGTGAGTACTACTGGGGGTGTATCAAGACGGGTTCTGATTTCCAGAGCACGGTCATGACGGGTTCTGATCTCTCAGAGCACGGTCAAGACGGGTTCTAGGTTTCTAGAAAACTGTATGTTTGTACTCTGATCTGAGTATATCAAGTTTTTTCAAGTGTAAATTTTATTTGTATCTAATACAATGCCTTTGTTTTCTAAACTATGTAAACTGGGTACCCGTAAGGGGTTACTGGAACAATCTGTACAAGTCCCCCCGAAGGATACTCCTGGTTACTTCATGTATAAGAAGTATGGAATTGGTGCCATCTTGTATTTGGATCTTTGGGAAGGTTACACTAAAGATTTAGACATTGCGATCAGATGGCCAAAGAGTGGCACATGGGATTTGAATTGTATCATGGCGATTGAGAGAAAATGTTGGGAAAAGAAAGCAAGATCCTCGATGTTAGAAAGTGTAGAACTGTGGCGAAAAAAAGCACATCGAAAGGAACAGAAAGAGCAAGGGGAAGTTGAGAAAGCGCAGAGAATGTCAGAAGAAAGTAAGATGAAAAAGTTACAGGATCAGAATCATGATATTTGTTTTGAACAAAATAAAAGGGAGGTCTCGGCCTCCATAACGGGTATGTATCCTGTCCTCTCACCAAAAATAGGGTCCGAGGTTAGCTCAGACTCTAGTACCCCTACGGCACCTCCACGTCCTAAAGTTCCGTCTGTACCCGACGATTTTATTACTACCTATTTAATGGAACCTCCTCCTGCTTATACTAATCAGATAACAGCCAGACGGGTAGTTACTCAGACGGAACCCATCCCTGACACTTCGGTGGTGTTCTACCTATGTTAGAATGTGAATATGACCCAACACCAGGGGAAGGTTCACAAGCAGATATCTCCCTCCGCCTACGAGAGGCTTTAGAAAGTATACTGGAGGTACCGAATGTCACAAATTGCCTAAATAAAATTTACGAGGCCCTTCGAACAGGAGAAAATTTAGAAACCCTACAGGAAGCTATTAAAAATAGACCCATAGCACATAGAAAATGCCTCTCACGGTTCATGATCACTTGTTTTATCAGAATGATAGCTAGCGCAGGAAAAGAGTTCCTGATGATTTACTACAACTAGATCAAGCAGTGGTCGCAGGAAATTACAATAAAATAAAAGAAATAGATCTTTTTATTCCACTCTTCACGAGCAAGGTTTCTGATTCACATCGGAAAAATGCCCCTACCCAGGAGACCGAGAATGAGGGTACAGACGCGGACAGGGAAAAAGGAACTGCTTTCCAAGGAGCAGTACATTCTCGTACCCCTCGCTCCCTAGGTAGTGAGCAACCCAGGAATAAAACTAAGAAATTGTCAGCCCCTACAGATAGGTTGTTCCAACGAACACAAGAAGCTCTAGATGATTGGATGGACGACGAGCCTCCACTCACCACACAAGAAAAAGAACTCGCTAGATCAAGCACCCATTGGGTATCTCAATACTCTATATATGGCCCTGATATAGTTGCTCAAATGTTTTTATCGATCCCTATGGCATCTCAAAGGCTAGCTAGCATCTATATGGTTCAACACCTCATTACAATGTACGAAGGTACTGGTTGCCCACCCAAAAAGTTATATCTTCTCTTACAAGACTGTTTAGAAGGGAGGTGGGTGGCCAGGGGACAAGAATTACTTAATATCTTCCTTTAACTACGACAGCGATATATTCAATACTTTACAGACAGTTATGATACAAATCCCCATCACTATGACCAAGGACAGTTCCCGCTCCGAGAAGTACACCCCGTTGTAGATTCCGCAGGAAAGTTGCAACAGACGTTTGTTTACACTCCCTTGACAAAATTAGAAATACTAGAGATGAAGAAAATGGTCCCTTCCCATGGAAAAGACCCTTCGGGTTTCCATAGGGAACTCAAGGATATTCTTCAAATGGGTTCCTTTACTTATAAGGACCTCAATATTCTCCTCAAAGTCCTGCTACCCCAAGGAACGTATGACAAGCTAAAGGGAAAGGATTGGGAGGTTGAAGATAAAAAGGTAGCATGGGCGTGATCCTGGACAAGGATTCGGACCTCTAGTTCAGGAACTCCCTCGCCTTCTCCCTAAAATACTATCACAGTTACTGACCACCAAGAAAGAAGATTGGGGTGCTATCTCTGCATGCAAACAGAAACCAGATGAGGATATAGAGGACTATTATAAAAGGTTAGAGAAATGTTTTCTCATCAACAGCGGCCTCTCCTCAGGTGGAGACGCCTATAGTCGATTATCTGTCTCCAAATTCGTAGAAAATGCCTTGCCCACGATCAGAAATAGAGTACTGAAGGTAGAGAGTACTTGGCAAGCAAGCTCCCCTTCACAAGCGCTTCAGATGCTCCAATATCACCAAAATAGAATTAGGGACGAACAAGAACAAGAAAAGAAAAGGACAAAAGATACAAAAATGAAGGTATTGGTAGCACAAACTAATACGATCCAACAGACCCCTAAACAACCCCAATTGTCACAGGAAAAAGTTACTTGTAATTATTGTAAAAAGCCAGGGCATTTTGTGCGTGACTGTGCAGTATTACAACATAATATTGCCACTGGGAAGACACAACCTCGTAACTATCCCCCTCGACCTTCTGTTCCCACATCAGCTCCTCCAACTGATGCTAAACCTGCCACCCAACTCTATCAGTACCCAGTGTCATCCTATCCTGAATTCCCCACAATTTAATGAGACAGCTGGGAGGAACACGATAATCGTCCACTGATCCCGGTCCCGGTTGACCTAGGTAAAGAAGCAACATTTCTGATCGACACCAGGGCTAATAGGACGACAGTGCAGCACAATGAAGTTCCCAAGGTACCCCTCTATGGCTCAAATAGTATTTCCTTGGGTTTTTCAGGTACACCTGTTATCAACAAAGTTTCTGAACCAATATCACTTCAAGTTGGTCCTCTCACAACTTCCACCGATTTGGTACTTACAAAGTCCTGTCCCGAAAATCTCCTTGGCATCCAGACACTAAAAGAACTAGGTGCTATAATATGTTGTTCCCTGGAAGGAGTCCGACTATTCCTCCGAGATTTTAAAAGTCATTTTACCACACGAGAACTAGATGTCAGACTAAGAGACATTCCTGTTACACTATGGGCTACTGATCCAACAGATGTAGGATTCATGGATAATACACCACACCTAGTGACACTGAAGGAAGGCGTTGTCCTACCTCGTGTCCGTCAATACAAATTACCTCCAGATGCAGAACAAGCCCTTATTCAGATTATCATGATTTAATAACAAAAGGAGTAGTCAGAGAAGTACCTTCCAACATATGTAACTCGCCAGTTCTGCCAGTCCGAAAGAAAACTGATGATGGTGCGCCACCAGTCTACAGACTCGTGGTTGACTTACGTGTACTCAATAAATGTGTAGTACCACAATACCCCGTGGTCTCAGACATTAGTACTCTGTTAACAGCTATAGATCCTCAGGCAACACACTTTACAGTAATTGACCTCAAAAACACATTTTTCAGTATACCCATTCACCCAGACAGTCAGTACCTATTCGGATTCTCCCTACAAGGTCGCAGCTTCTGTTTCACAAGAGCTCCCCAAGGATATACAGAAAGTCCCAGTATCTACAGTCAGGCACTCAAAAGACAGTTAGATGACATTGTTCTGCCCTCCAATACGACATTGTTACAATATGTCGATGACTTACTGATCACCGCACGCTCCGAACCAGAATGTGAGCAAGCATCACAAATTGTCCTAATGTTCCTTGCACAACATGGCCACAAGGTGTCACCCTCGAAATTACAATTATGTTTACAGCAGGTGGCCTACCTAGGACATCTAATGTCAAAGGAGGGTAGGGCACTCACACCTGAAAGAATTCAACTCATTTTTAACATTCCTGTCCCCAAGACACAGACAGAAGTCCGTGCTTTTATTGGCCTCACGTCCTACTGTAGACAATGGATTCCTCAGTTTGCATACTTGGCCAAACCCCTAATACAGCTAACGACCACACCCTCTTCTCCATTGCCATGGACACCTGATCATACTTTTGCTTTTGACACTCTCAAACAAGCATTATGCTCTGCACCTGTCCTAGCTACACCTGATTATGCCAAACCTTTTGTCCTCTTTGTCACAGAACGGGAAGGTACAGCCTTGTCAGTACTCACACAAACACAAGCCAACAAACATCGTCCCTGTGCTAATTTTTCTAGCACTCTTGACCCTGTTGCACAAGGTTTGCCTGCCTGTTTGAAATCTGTCGCAGCTACAGCTCTAGCAATACGACAAAGTGATTCCATAGCACTAGGACACTCTCTTGAAGTGCAAGTTCCACATGCGGTGGAACTTCTCTTGAACAGGACACAGACACAACACTTGACCATAGCTCGCCTCTCAGGATATGAAGTCACTCTGTTCCAACCCCACATCATCATCAAAAGATGCAATATCCTCAACCCAGCTACACTACTGCCTACTGTTCCAGTTGACAATCAGATTCATGACTGCTTAGAGGTAGTCGAACGAGTCACAAAACCTCGGTCTGACCTTACAGATGTTCCTCTAAGTACACCAGAACACACACTGTTTACGCCTCCAATCAGGCGAACTTTCAGCAGCCTATGCTGTCACTACAGAAAACACAGTGCTTTTAGCAGCCAGAATATCTGTTCATTCAGCACAAGCAGCAGAACTAATAGCTCTTACCCAAGCATGTGAATGGTCCAAAGGAAAGCGAGTCAACATCTACACCGATTCGCAGTACGCATTCGGGGTAGTCCACAACTTCGGCATCCTTTGGAGAGAGAGAGGTTTTCTAACCTCTCATGGAACCAAGATCCAACATGGAGATCTCCTCCATCTACTAGAATCAATACACAGACCCACAGAAGTAGCCATACTGAAATGTAAAGCACACACCAAGGTCATAGACTCTATCACTAGAGGTAATGCTCTGGCAGACGCCACAGCTAAACATGCTGCTCAGACAAAAACCCTAAACACCGAAACCACCATTAGAACTATCTGTCCAGTTATCGATCCCACCAAAGATGTAGTAGACATCCAAAACCAAGCCACAGAGACCGAAAAGAGAAAATGGGAGGAGGAGGGAGGTTCACACACAGATCAAGGTTGGGTAACGAAGGACAAGTCCAAATGGTTTCTCCCTGACCTAATGGTTCCCATAATGATAGAAACTGCCCATGATCCCGCACATCTAGGAGAGAAAGGAATGTTAGACAGTCTGAATTTGATATGGCACAACAAGCATCTGCGTGCAGCAGCCAAACAAAAAGTACGAACCTGTATGATTTGCTGTCAGTTCAATCCAGGGAAAAGTGTACCAGTAGAACAAGGAGGGTTCCATCTTCCAGATCACCCCTTCGAACTCCTCCAAATTGACTACATACAGATGGAGAGATGTCGGGGACATAAGTATGTCCTCGTAGTAGTCTGTACCTTAACTCGATGGACTGCAGCATACCCCGTTCCAGACTATGGTGCCCAGATGACTGCCAAGCAATTGGTAAGGGAATTTTTCCCTCGATATGGGTTGCCAAGAGTCATATACTCTGACAACGGACAACCATTCTTCTCTAAATTGATGGAGACTGTCTCTTTACTGTTAGGATATACCTGGAAATTTCACTGTGTCCGACACCCCCAAGCCACAGGTCTAGTCCAACGACATAATCAGACCCTAAAGACAAAATTAGCCAAGATTTGCGCTGACAAACAAATAGACTGAGTTACAGCCCTTCCGGTTGCCCTCTTCTACATGAGAATGGTGGCACATTCCCGGACGGGTCTGTCCCCTTATGAGATCACATTTGGGAGGCCTCCGAATATCTGGGGTGTCCCATCTCCTAAAAAGCTAACTGACATTGATGCAAATGTACTGACAGATTACTTGGCTTCTTTGATGTCTGCACCACGTTCTTGCCAATCTCAGGTGGCTGCAGCTTTTTCAGACAAGACCACGCCCGACGAGCACTCCCTTCAGCCTGGCCAATGGGTACTCATCAGAAATTTTGACCGAACCAGCCCTTGGAAAGAAGGTGGACATCTCCCAAGCTCGTACTGCTCACGACGAGGACCGCCATCAAAGTCGAGGGACGGAAAGGGTGGCTCCATGTGAGCCACTGCAAGCCCTTCTACGGACCAACTCCTTCGGACGCTGTTGCTGATCCTGAGACCAGAGACACTAAAACTTCAGACTTTAAAGATACTGAAATGACAGACTTTATTTCACCCCTTCCAGAACTTTTGCCCAAAGAAGAGTACAAATCGCGGCTGCGATCCTATCCAAAACAGACTTGAGACATTGCACCTGACCTCGGCCTGCCAGTGGCTATTTAAGCCCAAGACGGACGCTTGGTGAAGCGGTTGCTCGGAAGTGTCCAGTCACTGGTGCATATTTTACTCAGACTAAGCAGACAAAATCATGAAGATAAAGACTCATTGTGCGAAATTGTTACAGAACAAAGTTTCCTTTTCCCTTTCTATCATGATTCTTATTTTCTGCATCATAGCTTGTCTAGGTTGGTTCCTTCATCTAGCTTTCCCACCATCTTCCCCCACGCCTTTGAACAACACTGCTATGCATTCACACGTAGATCTTCCTCCACATCTCAAGAACAGAAGAAAAGAGTTCTTCAATAACACGTTCATCTCCACACTCCACCAACATCAATTGGTGATTAACAAGACCAATTGTTGGGTCTGTGGCTTAATGCCACACTCCGTACATGGAGGAATGCCTTTTATTCCTCTCCCTTTTGGCTATGCTGGGTCTACCTATGCACTCTCTGATATTTTCCGCTTCTGTTAGAAACATTCCTGAGACCCAGATCAAGAACGCTAGTACCTGGAACGAGATAAAAACAAAAACAGTACGAGCCGTAGAAAGAATGGTAACTTTTACAGCAACATGGGGACGAGCAGACAATAGTGAAAACACCAGTTATTCCCTCTTTAATGACACTACCTCCTTTAGGGAGACGTTTTCAGTCCAGAAGAGACAGACAGAATAGGGAGGATGGGCCGTGCCCCATGAGGGCCTATTCTGCGTAAGAGGAAAGGGCAAGGATCAGAAAATGGGAGATAGTGAATGTAACAAAACATACACCCTACCTGATCCAAATTTCCCAACGATGACCACTGCCCCCAACACCTACTTTATCTGTGGACCTCACGCATGCACTTGGCTATCTCAAGGCTGGTCCGGAAAATGCTACATTGCATTTCTCCTTCCCCCTACCTACACCGCCCCAGCAGATTACCATCTCAGTGACCCTCCGACCGTAATTAATAGACGGCGAAGGGGGGCCATAGACGCTGAAGATACAGCGAACCAAGACGCCGGTGATTTCTTTAAAGGAGTCATCCCATTCTGGGGGCCTATGATCAACAGCCGCCACATGAGACAAGTCCAGGGAGCCATAAACGAAACAGCTGGTGCATAAAGTAACATCACCGCTGAGATGGCTGCCGACAGACTCATGATGTTACAGAACCGTATGGTCCTAGACATCATATTGGCTGACCGTGGTGGTGTATGTGAACTGATAGGGTCCAGCTACTGTATATTTATCCCAGATAATGCACCCTCAGTGTATTCCGCTATTTCCCGCCTTCATATACTCTCCAGAAAACTAGATGCAGACACTGGTTCCTGGTCCCTGACAGGTTGGCTCAGGGGCCTCCTGTCCCCATGGGGATGGAAGGCGCTTACAGTTATAGGTCTTGCTCTAGCCTTCCTCTTCACCTGCTGCCTCTGTATTCAGTGCGGTCCAGCACTCTGTAGTTTCTGTATCACTACCTGCATTCCCAAAACCCAGTCCAGAAAGAAAGAAAAGGAAAGAATCATGTTACAGGAACAAGTGAACGACCTAATGAGTATAGAAGTGGATCAGAAAAGAAAAATAATTTTAAAAAGGGTATATTATGGGACAAGGAGGGAATGTGGAAAATGATTATTATTCGTAGTTTATGTCCCTTCATACACCCTTTCAGTCACGTCCCCGAACCCATCATGCCAGAAAACGAGCACACGAGCAAAAACCGATCACGCGCACACAAAGTTACACACGCGCTCTCCTTCCCCTAAAATTCACAGGTACATCCTTAGGGTCAGGGCGATTCCGAGAACCAGCTTCCTCACTCAAACCATACATTCCTGTGGTCAAGCCGATGCCGAGAACAAGACCCCCCCATTTGTAACCATTTCCCTATAATGAGGCCGATTCCGAGAAATAGGCCCCATTCTTCTAAACTACGACAACCAATTCCGAGAAGAAGAACCCCCTAATGCTGAAACACGACAAACAGACATCCTGTCACGACCACCTCTCCCTTATCTAAGGAACCAGCCTAGTGTTACTTCTCCACATTTCTGCTTCTCTTGTGCTTCCTCATTCTAATCATGACGCAGCCTCATCTTCTCTGCCATGTTTCCTCTTTTCATGACACAGCCTCTTTTCCTAGTCAGGACTTCTGTTTTATTGCAACATATGACACGTGCCTGCATTAAAGGGAAGCTCCTTCCTCTATTCTGTGTATAAATACAATGTGTTCCGATAATAAAGTTAGAGATTCTTCCGATCCTCCTCAGGTGACGGAGCTCTCCCTTAACTCGAGTTACTGAATAAAGACCCTGAATTCGAACCACCACGGACTCTGCTCTTCATACTTGACCTTATTGATATAGAAATTCCGATAAGGTAAATTACTAAAGTTTAATGAGAAGAGTATAGTCAGATCGCTTGAAGCAGTGCGTGACCAGGGAGGGGACCTACCTGTTGGCTCCGGTGACCACTATAACCTTGGCCATGGCAATATAATGCAGCGATTATCAGAACCGTGATGATTTCTTAGCTCTACTGTCAAAGTACAGCCACAGAAACCAAACGAGGTGTACCCTAGCTAAAGGACAGCCTCTGGGGCAGGCCCAGTTTCACTGGTAGTCACGACAGGTCAGGCAAAATGCCATTCTTTCAAACAATCATACCTACCTCCTGTATTTTTGATGATGTGCTGGATTTCATTTTTGCTGGTTTAGATGCTTTGGGAACTTTGCCACTGCTGATCAGTGTCAAAGTGCAAGTGCTCCCTAGGTAAATTGTTACTGTGATTGGTTATCCATGATTGGCATATTTGTTTTATCAGTAGGTCCCTAGTAAAGTGCACTGAGTGTGTCAGGGCTTATGATTCAAATGCTACTAGTGGGCCTGCAGCACTAATTTTGCCGCCCACATGAGTAGCCCTAAAATGGTGTCTCAGGCCAGCCACCGCAGTGCTTGTGTGCAGTTGCTAACTGCCATGCTGCCCTGACCAGTGTCCACACTGGCATGGCCTAACCCTTCCCTTTCTGTACATATTGGACACCCCTATGGAAGGCCCAAGGTACCCCCCTGGGCAGGGTGCAGCGTATGTAAAAGTTAGAGCATGTACTAGTGTGGGTGAAATGCTCTGATAGGGAATTACAGCCATTTTCGTGTTTCACTATTGAAAAGCTATCTTGCCCATAGGCTAGAATGGGGATTGCTGTGTATAATGTTTACCTGCATATCTTTCTATAGGAGCAACATAGAAAATTGAAATCTGGTATCCCTCAACTCAGAATTTAATAACCCATCTTTTTGGAAAGATGTTTTTTAAATCCTTTTTTTGAAAACAGCACTCTTAGAAAGTGGCTGTTTTCTTGTCTGACCTTTCTGTGTGTCTTTGCTTGTTTTTGAATTAACTGTCTGGTTTGTGAGTGACAGGGGCTGGGGTGGCTCCAGAAGGCTGGCTGAGTCAGTCCAGGGGTGAATAGCTCCATCTGCATCTTGAGTGGTGGGAGGGGATAGCACCTGGGCCTGAATAGGGCTGTGCCTCCCTTCCACAATGCTGGCTCCACCTCCAACTTGGCGGCTGACAACCCTGCCCCTCTCTCTCAAAGGAAAGAAGGAGTCAGGTAAACAAAGTGCTCCATGACTGACCAGAACTGGGTTGGACAAGGCAAAGGCCTCTCTGCCTTCAGAGAACAAAGGAAATATTGGTATAAAAAGGGATACCCAGGCCCCAGAATTTTAGATCATCCTGGAATCAAGAAGGAACCTCTGCCAAGGAGAAAGATGGAATACTGAAGAAGAAGGTCTGACCTGCTGTAAGGCTGACCTGCAGTTGCTTTGCTGCCAAGGAGAGGGGAAGGACCTTGCTGTTGCTGTGTCCCCTTGCTTGAACAGATCTCCAAGGGCCTGAGGAGAGCTGGCGTCCTGTTAATATTTCCCAGGAACAAAACGACTTCACCCCCAGTTTCCCAATGAACTCTGCTGTTCTGACCTGCCTGGAGAGCTTGATCCATTTGTGGGGCCTCTGGAGGTTGTTTCCTGCTGATTGGGGAGCTGGAAAAGAAAAAAAGAAGATCTACAATTTGCACGCATCGCTTGCTTGTGGAGCGCGTCGTCGACAGTGTGAGAGAATTCCCGTCGCCGCAAAGATCGGCGCAGCGCCTATCGCCGCTGCATGAAACTACGCATCATTCGCCCGCGGAGCGCATCACCCCGGGGTGGGAAGATTCCTGTCTCTGCGAGTATCGTCGCAGAGCCTGTCATTGCTGTGAGAACAGTTACACGAATTGCTTGTGGATCGCATCCCGTTGCTGCAAACATCGTTGTAGAGCCCAGCACCATCGCATCGAGGGGCCGCGGCAGAAGAGGGTCAACACTGCGCTGTGCATCGCCGCCACACCAAAGATCGTCGCCACCCCGAAGATCGTTGCTTTGTGCCTGTACAAGACGCATCCTACCGGAGAAGCTGCGTGCCGGAATTCACACAAGGAATCGCTTTGCTCCCCTTACAGACCGGATTCGTCACAACACGCCCGCAGCGTGCAGCAGGGTTGTCGCATCGCCTCCCCACGGTCTAAGGAGTGACGCAACGCTTGTTTTTCGATGCTTTGGTTGCCGCTTGGAACTTTTGTTACATCTACAGGTACTTTGGGCTAAAAGTGACGCAACTGGCGATTATTTTGGCGCAAAACCTTGAACTATTTTAAAAAACTTATTCTTGAACTGTGTATGTCTGATTTTTGTCGTTTTGGTCTTGTGTAGTTTAGATAAAGATACTTTATTTTTCTAAACTTGTGTGGAGTCTATTTGTGGTGTTTTCACTGTGTTACTGTGAGTGTTTGTGCAAATACTTCACACATTGCATTTGATAAGCCTGTCTGCTCGTGCCAAGCTACCAAGGGGGTAAGCAGGGGTTATTCAAAGAGTGTATCCCCCTTTCACTGACTAGAGGCAAGGGTCCCTATTTGGACATTGGTACCTACCTCTGCCAACTAGAGACCCCCACATCTAACACCTATAATTAGAAAAAAGGAAATGTTACAGTCACAAGAAAGTCAGAACTCCAATAGTTAAACAGTACATTCCATGAATTCCTTGACTTTGAAAACATAAACCGAACGTATACCTTCAGCGTTTGGTTTGCATAAATACAACGATAATCGAATTCACTACAAAAATATACAATTATAAGCAGGTCATTCATATTTCAAACAGAGTAAGATTTTGCCATATTTGAGTGCTAAAGCACAAAATGCTCTGCGTTATTGTGATTTTTGGATGGGTGGGCAAATATGCAATTGATATGGAAAATTCATGCGTGTGCCTTATAAAGTTAGTGATAAAGAATTCACCTTCCAGGCAGAATATATTTAGTCATTTATGTGTGCCTCAAGGTGTGTTATTGATCATAAAACCCATACACAGGCGTAACAAAAGACCATAAATTAAATTACCCTTGCTGGAGCTTTCCATTTCCCACAGCCCGTGTTTATCTTCTGGATTCACACAGCATGCATCCGGTTCCAAATGAAATATTTTGATTTAGGCAAGCCTCGTGCATTTTTAAATTGATGTACTTTCCAAGCCATATACATTCTCAAACTGCAACTCAAAGCCCATCGTCCTATCTTTTGAAAACAGTACATTTTCACTGGTAAAAAAAAGAGGGCTGTGGGAGGTGGCCATTGGATCACCCACAGAATTCTTTCATTAAAAGATGTGACTAGGAGCAGAATGGGTAACCCATTATGCCACACTGTTACTGATCTTCCACCCCTAGTTCACAGTTTAGAATTTCAAGCGATAAGGTTTGAGAAATGCGAAAAAGCACGTTAGAAATAAAGGGACAACTATCAATGGTTTCAGAGTGTCCATGCTTTACTCGTTGCCGCAACAGATCAAGATGAAAGTCCGGAGTTAAACGATACGGTCTTTAATTCGGGAACCTATTTTGAAGCAAATTGCCAATGACAGACCTAATGTGCAAATTAGTCTGTAGCAAAAATGTAAAATTGGCATTTGTAAATTTGGGTGCAGGGTAAATGGGCAGTGTACAAATCAGCCACACAAAACTTCCGTATGAATATTTGTCAATATAGCTTTACAGTGTTTTTTTCATTAATGCTGGCAGCAGTGAAAACTCACTGCAGATGTATAAGGGACAGCAGACCTCCATAACTTCTTTCGAATCTGCTGTCCGGCAGCATTGTGTCCTTTGTCTCTGATTGGCCGAGGTTGGGGTAATGTTGGTGCGATCTGAAATACTAATGGGAGGGGAACAAAGTGACTCCTGATGATGGCAGATGCTGATGGCAATGTGTCAGCGGGCCATCATTACGTGTCTACTCAGTGGAGAAGGCAACATTCAATGCTCCCGGACTAATGGGCATATTTATAATTTCTGATGCAACGCTGCAGCAGAATTCAGAATGAATTGAATTCTGCTGTGTTGCTTCTGATTCCTGTACCATGTATACGGCGGTGTTTATCAAATAGTGGACCATGGCGCAGGGCCCCAAGACGCATCATACATTGTGACACAAAGTAGTTGATCATGACGCAAAGTGCCGTAATGCATCAACTTCCTACATGACGCAAAGTCGAGTTGCATGTCGGAAAAACACCTTTACAAGCCACAAATCTGCATTGCGTAATGCAGGAGTGCATTGGGTTGTGGGAACGCCTGAAAACAGTAAAATGCGCAATGTAATTCTCAGTACCAACCTCCCCCCCATATCTACAACTATGGAGGGAGCGTCTGCAGCCCGGGAGAGCAACAAGCCTAAACCGGCAGAACTGCCAACAACCCTGGGGAAGAGGTATGCAAATTTCCCAGCGGATGAAAACCAAATACTGATCGATGAGGTGACCAGAAAGAACCTATTTTATTTTTCACCTCTAAATTGCCATTAGAAAAGAAGGATTCTATATGGCAATCTATAGCGGGCAAGATCAACTTCATTGCACAAACAAGAAGAAATGTATTGGAGAATAAAAAGAGGTGCACAACTACAAACGTAGGACAAAAGAAAAGCAAGCCAGGAAGCTAAATGCACCGATGAGTACTGGAAGAGGACCTGATCTCCAGGAGGATTTGGAGACTTTGGAGGAGCAGGTGGCATTCTTCATTCCAACTGAGATGGTAGCTGGAGTGGAAGGTCATAGAGGACATAGAGGACCAGCAAGGAGTACAGGGTTAGTGAAAACAGGTGTGTAATACCGTAGAGAAGTGTCAAAGTTCAGTGTGATCAATTGTCAAATAAGGGACAGATAAAATGAAGGTCCTTCTTTGACAACAACCGTGGAGCACAGTTACCATGCTTTAGCATTGCCCTTGGGAATGCAAGGACGACACAGAACAGAAATACATTTTATCAAGCCACGTAAGGCCACCTGGCATGGCCCTGAGTGGCTTGAGAAATCTAGAGGAATGCAAGGCAGCACAAATTGCTGCCTTATGTTACTGTGCAACAGGGAGGTGTGTCATGGGTGAAGCATGGGTGTTCCCACACATCCACCTATAGATCTTGACAAATTCCCAGGAGTTTCCAACATTGGCATACCTGAGAATGCCTCTGAAATGTACGCCTCCCCACCAGAGGTGGAAGGAGGGGAAATACCTTATTTTTTTCTTCTTGTTTTCTATTTCGCAGTGTGCTGCATTCTGCAGCACAAATAGAAATAGTATAATGCCTCTGAGGATTGTTTTGATGCATGAAGGTGTTCCTTCCTACACAAAACAATCCTGCCTGCAACACCGACATGCTTGCAACATGACGCAAGTCTTCCTGCATTGTCGCTAGGCAGCCAGTCAGCCAATAGTTTACCAGCTCTAGGAAAGGAAATACATGCACTGTATGATGAAAAATGCAGTGCACCCATGTCCCTTCTCTTTCATACAGCCCATCAAGGTGGCGTGCTGCACAGTGTTGTGCACATGTTTAATACATATTTTGAATAGGGTAAAAATGTATAAAAGGCATGCACAACAGTGTACAGTGCATTTTGGTGCATTGAACTGAGTGAAAGGTAGAGGGCAGGAATGTGGGGTCTTTAACAATAAAAGGTGCATTACTGCTTTCTGTATGCATTGGTGCACAACTTCTGCAAACACAAACACAGGCACCCTTGCACCATGGTGAAAGGCTGCCAATGTTGTATGCAGGAATTGTGTGGTTGAGGAAGGGGGGCCTTAATGCACAAAATCAATCCCCTGAGGCATTCTCCTCTTACTACATGTGCTGCACAATGCAGCACACTTCAAAGGGGGTAACACTGAGGAGAAATAAAGATATTTCCCCTCATTCACTCTTGGTGGTGAGGTGTATGATTCTTACGCATTCCCGGAGCTACCAGTATTGTTAATGTGTCAAAATGTGTTGGTGGGTGTGGGAAAACCCATAGCACACCTCCCTGCTGCAGAGTAATGGAACACAGCAAATAGTCCTACCTTATGTTACTCTAGATTTATCAAGTCACACAGGCCAATGCAAGGCGGTATTGCATGGCTTGGTAATTAACATTTAGGTGTTGCATCACTCTTGCGCCCACTTGCATAGTGTAAGGTTGAGGCAACTCCATGATGAATACTGGGTATATGTGATACTGGAAACTGCTAGTGACATACAACTGTGTACCCAAAATCTTTATTATAGTAGTAAAAAATATGTACATCAACAGCATCATGTACAGTAATGAGTTCAATAACTTTTTAGGAGGACAAGTTTAAAATCAGTATATTGACATATGTAATGAAATACTGTTTAGAAAAGAAAACCAGTGCGCCTACATGGTATGTTGTGCAAGGTACATCTCTAAATATTTCTAGCGAATAATGAGGGTGGGAGAACAATATGCATGGATTGGTATGTGCCAAGTGACAATTGTACAACATAGGCATATTCACTTGTAGAAACAATTACTCTTCTTATCCCTGTGTACTTGAAAATGAAGGAAATGTATATCACAATGTAACAAAGATCCCTTGAATCATATACAATCACAGAATATTTGTAACATATTCCAATTTATTTCTAAAGTGGCAAACAACATCTCCTGAACATCAGCCTGTCTATGATGATCAACTAGCTGTTGACACCCACCTTCCCCCCATTGATGAAGACTTCTTCCAATAACTCCTGGACACTATAGAAACATCTCCTCAAGTTTTGGCAAGGGAAGACGACATTGTTGGGTCTCCACGTGAACTAACCCAGACTGTACATGGACCATCTACATGTCATATTGCAAGTGAGGACTCTGATGACCTCCAAGTCGCATTTCAATGGCAAATGGGGGGAGCCCAGCAGCAAATTGTGGATGAAGTCAGGTTGGGGATAGAGACTTTAGCAGGCACTCCTGAAGGAGTATGTAGGTGTCTCATCCCCAAAAAGGGATTGGCAATGTATATTTTAGAGACCTACTCCTGGTTCCATGGAATAGATGTCACCTTAGCTTATATCAATGATGGTATGATGCAGATGGACCAACAACACCAGCCTTCAACATCTAACACCAGTGATGTTGTTAAACAGCTGGGAGCCATCAATTCCGTCATCAGGACCTTAGGAAAAGGACTGGATGCCTTAGGTAATCATTTGGCGACCAAGATGGATTCATTCATGGTATCAAAAAGCATACTTAATAGCAACATCATAGCTGTGTTGGACAACCAGCAGGTCCTTGTCAGGGACTACCATAATGCCTTACTGGCAGTCAAAAATGTATTTGGGAAAATTGGGGATAACATCCACTGCATATGATGTTTGCTTTACTTAGGCTATGCACATTACTCCTCAGCTTTCTATTTCAACACTACAACATCCATTGGTAGCACTACACTCATCAAAAGAGGATGATGTACCATGCCCCTCTTTCAGAACCAGAATTTCCCTTTTAGCATTTTTGGAAGCCTCCTGGCCAGTTTTGTGGTCTGTCCTTTGTAGGACATCATATCACCTTCTTTGCAAACAACTACTGAGGACATATACTCCCACAATGCATGTAAGACTGGCTGAGAGCTATTGTTTCATAAAAAATCTTTGTTTCAAGTCAATAGCTGCCCTACATCCACGCATCCTGCATGGCATGAATCACTGACAAAATATCGAAAGACATATTATTGAGCTACAATAATATTGATACAAAATTATCGATAACATTAATACCGACATCATATACTTATTTAAGAACTAACAAAAATATCGAAGATACAATTTCGAAGTACCTAAATATCGATATCACAAATATCGCTAACATACTTATCGGAATTCTAAAATATCGACCTCCATTAAAAAACACTGATTATGTAAAAATATTGTACACAAAAATATGGACAACACTAATATCGTAAATTTAAATATATCGACTATATTAAATGATAATAAATATAAAAATAAAACAACATAAATATAAATTAATTACTAAAAACACAATAATAAACTAATAATTAACAATAACAGTTTTACTACATTAAAAATAAATTAAAACAGCAATAAAATTACTAAAATATTATTAACAACATTACTACACTAAACATTAATAATATTAAATATTACTAATAGAATCCAATTATATAATATAATATATAACAAAAGCTATTTAAATATATATACAACATTGTACATAGCTTACTACTAATTAGCGTTTTCCTTATTTGGAAACTAACTACCAAAACATTTAAAAAAAATACAAAGTAACCAACATAAATACTCCAAATTCAAACTAACCAATAAAATAGAAATTCCAACATCCAAAACACTATATAAACAGTTAAATTTCAGACCTATTCCACACCCAAAAAAAGAAAACTAAAGAAGAAGAAACTCTACTGGATTTTATGTAAAAATATGTACCTTTTACTTGATATGTTTCACTTTCTTACTCACTTCTGAGCAACTTGATTATAATTTTCAATGTTTTGTGTACTATCAATGTTAAAATAATCCAGTTGGGACCATTTGTTTCTATACCATTTCCTACCCACGTCCGTCGGCTTTTGTCTGGGTTCCCCCATTGATTAGTAATAGTTATATTGGTGAAAGGTGGGTGTTCCCAATCATCCATCCATGGATTTTGGTACATTCGCAGATTTTCCATTAGTGTTAGACCTGGGAATGTGTTGAAATGTTACACCTCCCCAGGTGAGGTGTGGCAAGTAGAAATAATAATAATTAACAATAACAGTTTTACTACATTAAAATTAAATTAAAACAGCAATAAAATTACTAAAATATTATTAACAACATTACTACAATAAACATTAATAATATTAAATATTACTAACACAATCCAATTATATAATATAATATATAACAAAAGCTATTTAAATATATATACAAAATTGTACATAACTTACTACTAATTAGCGTTTTCCTTATTTGGAAACTAACTACTAAAACATTTTAAAAAAATCCAAAGTAACCAACATAAATACTCCAAATTCAAACTAACCAATAAAATAGGAATTCCAACATCCAAAACACTATATAAACAGTTAAATTTCATACCTATTCCACACCCAAAAAAAAGAAAACTAAAGAAGAAGAAACTCTACAGGAATTCAACTACAGATATAAGAAGATCAACATATACCCAATAATTAATTCTATGAAAAGTAAGTAAACTAAACTAAACTCAATAATACTAACAGTAAAAAATTTTAACAAATGATATACATAATCTAAAAATGAATCAATGTCTTCTATCTATTTTATGTTACCACTACAGGAAACTCTAGAGGAAACCAACAAAGTACAGAAAAGCCCCAAAGAAGATACAACTAACAAAGTTAGGGGCCCATTAGGATGGCGGTCGGAAAATCACCCGACGGCCACGGAAGCGGATAACCGTGGATAAACCGGCGGTCAAATTAGGATGATCCGCCAAAAAAAGGCAGACCGCGGCGGTAGCGGGCAAATAAAAAACGCCCGTCGCGGGCGGTGATGTCCAAAATCCGACCACGGCGGTTGGAAACGCAGCAGAAAGTCTACAACCCACCTCAAGCACAGCGGAGACACGGCAGGGGATATTAGGATATCCCTGATCCTCCCGCGGTATGATCCGCTGTCTCTGACCACCGTGATCGCACACTGGGGTGAATGGGAGAGCCAGCAGGAGAGTTGCAACATAGCCACCGTAGCGGATGATCCATAGAAAACATGGCGGACGATACAAAAACCCCACAATAATGCCAAACATTGTACAAATCAAAGTAGCCATGCTCCCCAAATACACCAAACACATCCCAATGAAACAAATACATGCCAAACAGAAACATACAATTCCCAGGACAACACCCACAACACGACAGACTGCAAAACCCCATTTGGACACACCCGCATAGTTGAGTATAAAATCAGCCCATTCACTGACCACAATCCTTTGCAACACTCCAGAAGAGAAGGGCATCCACCAGATCTTAGAGGAGAGGCAAAATAACACAGCACACTCAACACCTCCTATATCACCATCACACCAGCACCAACAAGCCCCCAGCACATAACACACCTCACACACCAACAGCACACCCACCACCCACACCCCTGCACCCACAAACACTTTGCACACCACACACCATGTCCACACATAAAATGCCCAAATTCACAGAGAATGAGTTGACAGTCATGGTAAATGAGATAGTCAGAGTGGAACCACAACTGTTTGGTAGCCTGGTCGATTAGCCACCATTAGCCACAAGGACTCAAATGTGGGAGAGGATAGTACAAAGGATCAATGCAGTAGGGACCACCCCGCGATCCAAGAAGGAGATCATGAAGCGGTGGCATGATCTGAAGAGGGTTGTCAAAGAGATGAGGAGCAAGAACTGGGAGCTGGATAACCGGACTGGCAGTGGCCCTCCCATCCCACCGAAAACATTCACACCATGGGAGGAGAAGGTGCTTGCCATACTGCATCCCGAGAGTCTCACAGGAGTATCCGGGGGGCGTGGAGGCTGATAAGTACAAACAAATGTTAACCAACACACTGATATGTACTGTTTTGCACAACCAAAAACCCACACCACCCACAACAAATCCCATCCATCTGTACCACACACCCACAAAAACCTGTCTCACAGATCCAACCTTCACTCACTCCCATTTACCCTAAATGTAGCTAGCAATATTACCATGGGAGCATGAGCACAGGCAGCCTGCACTACTACTCCCACCATGCCCCCTGGCCCACACCCCAGCAGCATGGAGCACTCCCCCACCCCACCCACAAGCCTGTGTCAGCTTAAATCACCCTCATCAAACTAATAGGTAGGTAGCCATCTTCCCTGGGAGTGCTATTTGGGGGAGGGAGACCTGTTCCACTACTTCCACCATGGCCCCAGTCCCACGGCATCATCAAGATGGATCCCTCCTCCAACCCACCCACAAGCCTGTGTCAGCCATTACAGTACCATCATCACACTAACAGGTAGGTAGCCATCTTCCCTGTGAGGTCTGTTTGGGGACAGAGGCCTGTACCACTACTCCCACCATGTGCCCTGGCCCACACCCCAGCAGGATAGAGCTCTCCCTCACCCCACCCATAAGCAGTTGCAAGCCATTGCACTACATCAAACAAGCTAACAGGTAGGTAGCCATCTTCCCTGTGAGGTCTGTTTGGGGGAGGGAGACCTGTACCACTACTCCCACCATGCCCCCTGTCCCACACCCCAGCAGGATGGAACCCTCCCCCACACCACCCACAAGCCTGTGCCAGCCATTACATCACCCTCTTCAAATTAAAAGGTAGATAGCCATCTTCCCTGGGAGTGCTGTTTGGGGGTGGAAGGGATGTACCACTACTCCCACCATGCCCCCTGTCCCACAGCCTAACAAGAAGGAGACCTCCCTCACACCACCCGGAAGCAGTTGGAAGCTATTGCATTGTTCACCTACCCCTAACAGGTAGGTAGCCTGTACGGGCACCCACACATTTGTCACTAATGACATACTGCCATATGGTAACAACAGCCCTCTCCTTGCACAAATATGCACACCGACCCCGCTTGACACGCACAGTGTGCATACAGGTAAGCAAAGGGAACTGTCACAGCTACCAAAGAGTCACACACCATTGGACATGCACAAGGAAGACTGGGCACTACCATGCACAGCACACACTGAAGAGTGCATTGCCATGTGGCCCAATCGGCAAGGAGAATTTCAATATTTAGAAAGCATGTGTGGGCTTATAAATCAAAATATGCATATGACAGGACAAAGTCATGCAGTACAATACCATACCCAGTCCATGGCCAGATGTGACATCTGCCAGGTCAGACAAATCAACAAGGAGACAAAAATGAAAAGATGTTGTGCTGGTCCCTACATGGCTACAGGTCCCTGTGAACAGATTTCTGCATGATTTACATGGTATGCATTGATACCTCACAACATGTACAAGTAAGGTATGTACCTCTGCACAATGTTAGGAGGCACAGTAGTGCACATAGAAAATGATGTGAAGATCAGTCATTTGTGTAGTGTACAGACAGTGGATGACACACAGCTAACAGAATGCTTGCAGAGTGCACAACAATGACAATTCCCCATCTAATCCATAGGTGACCAAGAACTTACTGCTGAGGACAATACCAACGACCAGCAGAGGCAGTCTCCCCCTCGGTACATGGACTCTCGGATGTAGACTCCCAGGATTGTTAGGACGATGAGCTCGAGGCCAGCCCATCTGGTGTGCCAGGGAGCAACAGGTCCCAGGACCCCATCTTCTCCACCACCATGTCTGCTGCAATACCAACTGCACAGTAGACCACTGCTGTTACTGCCTGTGCGTCCACAGCTACCACCACCACCACTACCACCAGTGCCACCTGCAACACTTTCTCTGTCCCAGGGGATGAGCACACCAAACCAACAACTGAGGACGGCAGGGAGAGTGTGCGGGGACCCACAGTGGCGAGGCAACAAGTCCATGGCAGCAGGGTAGGTGGGAGGGCCAGGGTCACCTCCAGACACCAGGAGGCTGGGACCCCATCCCTGAAACACATCACCAGAGTCCTTGGGACATACAAACAGGCCCAGGGACAAACTGGCCAGTCGGAAGATCTTTTACGTGAGCTCATCCTGCTGATGAGGCCCATCGACATTCATTGGGCAAATGGTGGACCTCATGGGCCAGCAAGTGGCGTTACTGAAGGACAGGTCTGCATCCCAACCAACACCTCCACCCCCCTCTTGTGGTGTCGCAGGGTTTCCGTTCTCCAACAGAACTGTGCATAGAGATTTGGAACCTCGGTGAATTAGGGTGACCCAAAACTCACCTCAGTACCCAAAACCCCTTACCAGGCTAGCTATAATGTCTCATTGGTCATAACAAACTCCCAATGTTTAGACAAACCAGAACATGAACTTACAATACCTCAGGTCGCGTGGAACACATGAGCACTCTTTCGTTATACAATCATTTTAAACCAGAACGGGGAGTAAATGAGGACACGAGCACATTTGAAATATTTATTTACTAATGCCGTTTTCTCAAACGCAGTATCTTAGATAATACAAGGAAACATATTATCAGAAGCAAAGTTATCAGCATAGTTACTAGTCCATAGAAAGCAAAAGGTGACAGCATGTTAACATGCTGTAATGAATGAGGGTTAACAACACCTATTTCTCACCCTCCCTAACTAGCATATTATATTAATATCTAAGAAGGTCTCTTTGGGTTTTAGCAGGGCGGGCCCATACCTCAATATCCGAGTATGAAGAGATCACATCTGCTTCCACCAGCTCTCTCTGCATGCGAACCGCATCAAGTGTGTGTCTGTGTTCTAAGCAAAGCAATATAAAACCCGCCTAAAACCTAAATTTGACAGAAGCTGCACTTATGTTATGTCTATGAAGGTGCGGAGATCAGACCTCATAACAATTCTGTATCGTGTTATTCTTGAAGCTTCAGCACTCTCGGTAAAAGACATAGTTTATTAAGCAAAGCTGATATCAGAGCAATAACATATTATTCTCATGTAAACCACAACGGACGTCTAGGTTGAAAGCTAAATCAACAATTAAGTGTCGGGTGCAGAAGCAGCAAAAGGAAAAATGGTGTTTAAACATTTAATAAGCCTATGCTAACTTAACACATTATGAAGATAAACAGTAACTATATGACACCCCCCCATGATCCGAGCACGGACAAGATAAGATAAGATAAGGGCAACTTCATGAAAGCAGAGTTCAAGAACGATGAACAATGTTATAATCTTAATAATTGATGCTCAAAAACTACATGAACCAAACCAAAAATTCAAAATGTCAATACTGAGTTCAACAGCACTCAAGTCAATAGGCCTTGGAGGTGAAAAAATGCAAAGAAAAAGGTGTCATGATCAGAAGCCAAGAAAGTTTTTTAAGGTAAGACCGAATATGCAAAATATGCAGCAACAGCCTCCAACATGAAATCACCGTCTTCATCCGAAAACAGTTCAGCCATCCAATTCAAAAGTGGGAAAGAACATACGTGCTCTTCTAGTACCGGAGCCTCTATCACCATCAGAGGACAGCTCGGTGGCTTTTCAAGAAAGCTCTGTGCCAAGAAATCTTGCGCTGCTGCGAGTATGTTCCAAGGACCCATTAGTCCATGCATCAGTGCCAAGGCCATAATCCTATCGCCAGAACAAATCAACTCGTGAGCCACAACGGGACACATCAGCTGATTAAAATCGACGTCAGGAGAAACCGTCTTGCAGAGACACAAATCAATGGCCCAGTCAAAATCACAGCTCAGGCAATGAAATACCGGCTGGACACAGGTGAAATAGGAAAATCGAAACGATAATCCAAACGCCGTGCTTAAAGTCGCAAGCGGCAGTGTGCCCTAATATTCAAGCATCCTGTTGCGAAACAGTGCCAGGAGGGGCTGCGCGGCTTCTTGCACATGAAGGGCATCCATATTTAAAGAAACAAAAAATCACCAGAACGCCTGCCGCTAGTGCCAGTAAAACCGGGAATCCTCCAAACAGACTTGAGAAAATGGAATGAAAGAAAGCAGGAATGACTCCAAATATTTTCTCAAATGAAGTCACGAGACCGCTGCTAACTATTTTAAAAAAAGTGCGCCAGCCCCGTCGTCGAGGAAGCGTTAAAGATAGAATGAACCAGTTCCCTGAAGTGCAATGGTAAATCGGTATTTAAAAAGGCCTGAACCTCTGTACTGGTGTTAGCTATGTGAAGCACGAATGTTTCTCGAGCCGAACTCAAGGCCACTTCTTTTTGGGACAATAGAGCTCTTATTCTGCTCATGCCATTGAACTCTGCTTTCAAGGTTGGGATGCGCGGCCAGATGGAAACATCCCCGTTCCCATGCGTGGGTGGGTACAGTACATTTTTGCAGCAAACTACACGTTCAGTTACTGTCCCTACATAAGCAACACCTTTAATTAACCCGCAACAATCTTCATTATTTAAAAGTAAATAACTTCCGTTCCCCAGTAAGGTAAAAGTCTGGATGATTGCCGGAACCGGAGTCCCTTTTAAAACACAGGCTAAGTTTGGCCGGTCCTGGTTACAAGAACCGTGCAATTGTATGTGCCTACACATTAATGAGTGATCTGGTGTTTCTGTACACTCCTCCCCATTCAGATAAACCTCCTGTCCGTCTTTCAAACATCTATAAGTAAAAGGAAGGGACCAGACTTCATGGAGAAACGCACTACCTAATGGTTCATATTGACCTATGGCAACATATCGCATACAATTAGTAAATTTATACAAAGCAAAAGGTAATGTTATCAAACCGTGGATAAGCCACGTTGCAGCGGTGGCCTCTGCCACAGAAAAAGGCAAGGACTCTAATCTCTCAATATGTAACATTGAAAAGGAAGCATCTCGCATGGAAAGCAAGCGCTGCTTGTCAGTTAAATTAAAGGGGGCAAAGAGAGAGGAGACATTCATGTAGGTCCATGGCACCTTGCCAGATTTAACCGCATGCGTGCGGGCGGAATTCCACCCGTACGCTGGGTTTTGCGAAACCGCACTTTACGTGACGAGCTGGGCTCGTCATGAGCGTGCGAGGAGGCTATGCCATGACGAGCTGGGCGTCGAAGGGGTTAAGCGTTTGTAGGGTCCAAGCAAATTGCATGATAGAACGCAATTGATTTTGATCATGGTACAATACCGATACTTCATCCTGCACAATATCCACTACAGAAGACACAATATTATCTAACGTGTAAATGCGGGAAGAGAGCATGTTAATACTATTGTCTACTACTGCAAGCACTTTTTCTAGATTAGCCTGATCTATAGCTCTAAGGCGTGTCGCCGCCTCAATCTGTGATGTCTTCCAGATTTCATTGTAAATAGCATATATCCACCTTTTTGATCTACCACTAGCCAGGCCTTTTATGAAATAATTTAAATCGACATCATCATTCAGCTTCGCAAGATGTAATTTAACTGCAGAAAATGTAGAATGTTTTAGCCAATTTTGACATAATTTGCCCACTGAGTAAGTTGTGACAGAATGTTCAATTTCAAAACGTGGATCAGGTCTGACCTGTGTGAAGCCCCCAGACAAACCCAGAAAACGGCGCTGGCATGAATCAGCACTTCTGTGCCACATCAGCCAACCTTTTGGATCCATACTGGATATGTTAAAGGATGAATTCAGCAATAGGGTCTGTAAGTCCCTAATCAAAAACTGAGTATAATTACTCCAGCCAGAATATTCTTCTAACTCAGGGATGGTTGGAGTATTTAATTTTTTAGAAGTACCCAATCCAAAGCATGTTGTCTGTAAAATAGAGGAATTCAAAAACAACATTTGATTTGGGATGAGACAAGCACGGTGCAAAGCCTCAGTGCCTTGTACCTGCCAGCTTTTAGAACCCCAAACAGATTTTAGGTCAATAGTTTCCTTCCACAATTCATAGCCGCCAACAGCCAGCTGATCAAGAAAGGACTTCGAGTACAATAGTTTGGTATCGGTAAGTCTAACCTTGGACATAGGCTTCTGTGTCATCTTGAAATAAAAGGACTCGGGATTAGACTGATTGAAGTCAGTAAAATAAGTGTACTTTTTCAAAAAAGTACTTGAACTGCCTTGTTTAGGAGCGGGGCAATGCTCCCATTGTGTATAATTAACAGTATTCCTTCTAGAAGTAGTTTTATGTAAGAAGTGATTGCCAAAATGTTGAAAGCAAAACAAATCACCATAATTAGCAGATTCTAAGTACAAATCTTCAGCATCAAAGGCAGCATAGTATTTCAAATCAGAAAACAAAGACTCTACGGCCTGAACATCCCAATCATCAGAACGTATGTTTTGTTTCACTACATCCCCCATGTTCACTCTAAGCACGTTAGGGACATTAACAACCTCAGTTGTGCCATGAATTTGAAATCTAACGGCATCCCACACTATCCCATCAAGGACAGGCCAAGCTGTGATGTTAACAAATGTCAAGTCTCTTTTCAGTCTGTGTGCAGAATGCGATGAGGAAAGGGGGGCCAAAGTTCCATTGAGATGTCGAATGCATGTTCTTTCCTCGACATAGTGTCCATTTACAATCCGGAAAAAATAAAACACAAACACAATTGACATAAAAAGGTAAATTGAAAAAAGCACTAGTCAAATATATGTCCAAGGGGGAATCAAAAAATGTTTTTTAAATAAGCTGGCATAAACTGCAAAACGTGAGGGTTTCTTCGAGGCATTGGAAACAGTGTCAAATGAAAATCTGAATTCTGTGGCCAAACGTGCTTGCAGGTCAGGCATGGATAAGTCAGTGGGGTAAGTGTAGTCTATTTCATCATGGTCAGTACCAGGCAAAGTACTTAATAAAGGACTGGAAAGTGCAGGTAATTCGATGGCCACTTCAGTTTCAGGATGAGAAGCAGTGGCCAAAACTGAATTTCTCACAATGGAAGGACAAGAGACTGCCAGTGTCATTCTAAGGAGAATCGGCCACTCTGTGTATCTTGACATCGTCAATTGAGATAAACCTGTTTTCCTTACGACCAGGAAGTGGTGGTAAAATGACTGTTCTTGTGCCCTTCACTCCAAGGACTGGAACCGGAGCTCGATAGGAAGGACCAAATTCTTTCTTGTTATCGATCTTCTCCCGAACCAGTTCTCCAACTTGGGGTAGCCAGCCGACTACCGGGATCTGCAACGCAACATCCGATGTGGAGGGCAAATGTTCCTTTGCAAGACTGTCTCTGGTCTTTTGTAGATCCTGTAAAACATTGCAATGTTCATCTACGTCAAAGGTTGTGGAGCGAGCCACGCAATCTAGACCGTCAAGGTCAGGGACGTACATCTTGATGCCAAAGAGCATTTCGTATGGGGTCCGCCCACCTAGAGACCTTCTAGGGAGATTATTAAGAGCACGCTGCACGCCATTGAGGTGGGCCAGCCAGTTTCTGCCAGTGCCTATAACTCGAGCTGTCAAAGATTGCTTTAAATCACGAATAATTCGCTCCACTACACTATTACCCTCAGGTCTGTAGGGAGACGAAAACTTGACTTGGACCCCCATCGACGTCATGGCATCCTTACACGCCTTAGAGGCGAAAGCCGGACCCTGATCCGAATGGAAGGTACCACAGGCAAAAATCCCTACAAAGACACGCAAATCTCTAATGACAGTCCGTGAATCAGCGCTGCGATGGGGCCAGACCCATACAAAGCGTGTGCATGAATCTACTGCTACTAAGATGAACTTATACGCAGTATCAGAGGAAAAAGGACCGCAGTGATCTAAATAAACACAACCTAGTGGTTTGTTAGAAATGTACAACTGTGTCTGTGGCGGGCGCGCAGCAGTCGAAGGTTTAATCTGCTGGCAAATGTCACATTGAAGGACATAATCTCGCGTCTGTTTGTACAGCCCCCCGCCACCAGAAACGCTGTTGTAATTGAGTTACAGTGGCCGAGACGCCCGCATGCGCAGACGCTACACCTTCATGTGCCGCTGTAATCAAGTCAGCCCTGCGATCCGAGTTGGGAATTAAACGTTCTCCAACTTCAGGAATTTTCACAAAAGGAACCTTTTCGGGACTTAAGTGGTATGTGTACTTCGAAGGGAACCCCGTAGGATGGCAACAGCCGCCAAGATGTCGTCATCAATCTTACTTTTGGACCGAGTAACTGCTGCAACTAAGTATGTAGACACCGCTGATTTTGCTGCTTCATCAGCAAGCGACAGCGTGGACTCCCACACGCTGATGGCCGAGAGTATGAATTACAAAAACGAGTGGCAACGTAGCCTTAAGCTCAGCCACTCGAACCCAGATCATCTTGTGTTTTATTGTGCTACCCTTGGAATCACGAAAATCATTCTGAATCCAAAAGAACAAGTTTTCATTGTAAGACTGTACACAGTAGTAAGAATCACTCACAATAAGAGTAGTTACACTAGGATCCGCGTACTCCAACGCTAGTAAGAGAGCACAAAGCTCTGCCAATTGTGCGGTGCAGTCCCCTAGAGGCTGCGTGTGTACTGCTTTGGACTTGAAATCATCATTCACCATGCCACTGACCACAATGGCGCATGCGGAAACTTAGGCGTATTTAGAGTCATGCGCAACCTGCGCCGAACCATCAGTGTAAATGATGCAATGGAAGTCCTCCAAAGGTCGCATAGCTAGAGGAGCAGGATGAACAAATTCATACTGCAAGTACTCTTGCGACCGTAATTAGGCGTCAAAAATAAACGTGACATCCGTGGACGTCAAGGACGCAGCCCATTGAATCCACCGAGGGTGCAAAGCTTTTGAATTTGGTACACTGGCTTTTGTAACTGCCTCCAAATGAGGACAGGGTGTAACAACCAACATGCGTTTCCCCTGTGACAGAGCTCGTTCCTTAAGAATCGCCATCTGCACAGCTGTTAAAACCTTTTCCACAGTGGGAAACCGCATTTCAGCCGAAGTGTACAAGTGTGACTTGTAAGCAATAGGTACTGTGTCTCCTTCATTAAAAGTGAGGTACGTGAAACCCACTGTCCCAGGAATTATTCTTATCACCAGGTTGGTGTGGTTATCACGAGTCAGTAAGAATTTAGAAGCGAGCAGATCAGCCTGCAAGGATTGCAAGATGGCTGAGTGCTCAGGCAGGCAGCATGATTTGGAAAAAGTTGGTTGTATCAAAGCATACAAAGGCTTGATACGCTGGGCATATTCCGGAATGTAAGTTCTCCCGAAATTTAAAAAGCCCAGTAAAGACTGTAATTTTTTCAGTGTTGTAGGAGCGTGCAACTGTGCGCATTTCTCCAAGAAGTGAGGAGCCAAACCTCTACATTCATTGTTGAGCTCATAGCCCAGGAAGAACACTGTGTACTCAGCAATGTGCGATTTTGCAAAGTTAAAGTTGTAACCCATGTCTGCAAAGTTACAAATAATCGAATTCACACGACACAGATGCTCCCAAAGTTCGTCGTCTGTGAGATATATGTCATCCACATACGAGCAAGCATCCGGGTCGATTCTCTCCAAAAGAGAGACTATGCGGGCGGTAAATATACCAGGACTAATCTTATAGCCCATTGGGAGACGCCGGAATTGTTTTTGGACCCCAGCGCATGTAAAACTGGTCCATTGGGAGCTAAAGCTATCCAATCTGTGGGCATAGAAACCGTTGGAAATATAAAGCGTTGTTTTAAAACGCTTATGCACTAGACTATCCACTAGGGCAGAGCCGTGAGTATTCTGTACTGCACAGTTACGGCAATGCAAGTTTAAATGCCGGTAATCCAATACCAAACGATACGATCCGTCAGGCTTGGTCACAGTAAAAAGAGGGTTATTCATCGGTGACACACATGTTTCAATAACTCCCTGATATTCCAATTGTTCAAGGATTGCCGCGACGGAAGCCTTGGCTTCACGTCGAATGGGATATTGAGGTTGAGGCTGCGGCTGAGACCACAAAGGAATCTCGTGGCATGGGGACAATTTATCTCAACCACATTGGTTGCGGTACAGAGCCGGCGCTAGAGCCCTAGCCCACTCTTCTGCAAAATGCTGCGCATGCTCTTTCGAGACAGTGTTCGCGAAACTCGGGAGGATTACCTCCTCCCCTCGCGGCGCCGTGAGCACAAAAGGTGGGGGCCAGTCAGCCTCCGAAAGCAAAATGTCATACGTAGATGAAAGATTTTCCCAAAACACCCCTCTGATGGTACGTTGTATGTCACCTTCTATTAACAGGACAATTTCATAAAGTCTATCAGGGGGAGCAACTCTTGTATCGGCTGTTACTATCACAACGTAGACATCAGTCGCTGTCACCCTCAGTAGTGGACGCAGGGCCTCTCTCACAATGATAATCTCCGCCGCGCTGTCCAGCAAGGTCAGAGCCCACGTCAGATTCCGAAGCTGCGTTCTCACTATCTGTGGCATATCGATGCGCTGTTAAAGCTGCGACTTTCTTTTTGGCAAACTGCGGTCTCTTTGGCGTTGAGCCGTCCTGCTGACCCGTGCCGTCTGTCTTGCGGGGCTGGTCACGTCCTTGTTGACCACCCCGTCCCCTTCCACCTCCTCCACCACCGGTCTTTGGAGCCGATAAGTCCTGAAAGGAACGAGGAGTGCGTTGATCAGAAACCTGAAATCGATCAGGTGATTTAATCGTCGCGCGATCGCGCAAGTCATAAACTCTCTCAGTCGGCGCAGGCACCTGAGCCGCAGGATAAGATTCTTGAGTCTGCTGGTTCTGCTTCCCCTGATTCTGTTTCTTCAGCCAATTTTGTTTTTTGGACTTGGGCTGGACATCTGCCTGAGCAGACTGCCCCTGCGTTTGTTTTTTCTCTTTGTCAGAAAAATACTTTAGACCCTTACTTGTGCGACCCACTGTTTTATAAGCAGCCACTACAATCTTCGCTAACTGGCGGGGTTTTTCAGCATCGGGAATAGCTGCCAATGCGTTAAACACCTGAAAGTTCACAGCGTCCCCCTTGACATTAGCAAGTACGAGATCGCAAACTATTTCAAAGGAGCCACACAGGCACATACCCAATTCAACCGCTGCTTCCGGTCCGTGATCGTCCTGAACACGTTTAATGATCGTAGGCAGTACAGCCATAGACGGGGTGCCGAAACACCTTGCATAAACAGCAGCAAAAGTCCTCCCCCAGCTCTCACAGTCAACGAGTTCGGGAGCTAAATCTTTAGGTAAACTAATCGTCAAGATTCTATGTTTTTCACCAGGAGTCGTGTTAGGAAATACTGCTTCCAGTTGGTCAAATTTCTCGGCAAGCCAAAAAGGAAAGTCATCCTTATCATCTGGTCGCTTACCAAACACTGCATTGACCATAACCGGATTGAGCTTCAATCCGCCATGTTCTGCTGGAAGAGCCGGACCCCCCGGGGGTCCACCCGGGAGATGACGACCTATGTATTGCACTAATGCACGAATCACGGCAATGGAGACAACATGTAGCCTACGTACCTCCGCTAGGGTAAAATTGCCGTGTTGAGGATGAGGAGTAAATCCAGCCAAAACAGACCAATTTGCGCCTGGAATGGACAAAGGACCTAACCTCGGAGCGGTCAACGAATGGGGGAGGGCGCCACCAAACCAAACGCGATGCTGCCAATGATCAATAGGTATTTCCAGTGCTCTGTACGGAGTATATTCATTCGGTACAGGTGAGGCAGTGTAGTTGTGGAACACACCAGAATTAGCGTCCACAGCCGGAAACGTCACCTACAAATAAAACAGTTTGTATGGGTAAGCTGCATCCGCACTCACCACCAAAATCACAGCCAAGCCCTCCAATGGGACTTGGAAAGTCTGTAAATGGTTGCGCACAACAATACGACTATGCTGCGGGATGTCCACAGGCTGTGCCATGATAACACAGGAACTTAGAAAAACAAAGTAAACTTTGTAGCACAACTGGATAGTAATTCAAGAAAACCGTTTTAGAAAGATTCAAGCTTGAAAAGACCTATTTCAAAAAAAGGTAGGTTTGTCCGACACCACCGTTGTCCGGAAACGACAGTGAAGGGGTTAAGGTTTGAAAGATATACTACTCGAGTGTCATGATATAAGACCACCAACGGTTGGGCGCCATGTCGCAGGGTTTCCGTTCTCCCACAGAACTGTGCATAGAGATTTGGAACCTCGGTGAATTAGGGTGACCCAAAACTCACCTCAGTACCCAAAACCCCTTACCAGGCTAGCTACAGTGTCTCATTGGTCATAACAAACTCCCAATGTTTAGACAAACCAGAACATGAACTTACAATACCTCAGGTCACGTGGAACACATGAGCACTCTTTCGTTATACAACCATTTCAAACCAGAACGGGGAGTAAACGAGGACACGTGCACATTTGAAATATTTATTTACTAATGCCGTTTTCTCAAACGCAGTATCTTAGATAATACAAGGAAACATATTATCAGAAGCAAAGTTATCAGCATAGTTACTAGTCCATAGAAAGCAAAAGGTGACAGCATGTTAACATGCTGTAATGAATGAGGGTTAACAACACCTATTTCTCACCCTCCCTAACTAGCATATTATATTAATATCTAAGAAGGTCTCTTTGGGTTTTAGCAGAGCGGGCACATACCTCAAGATCCTACTATGAAGAGATCACATCTGCTTCCACCAGCTCTCTCTGCATGCGAACCGCATCAAGTGTGTGTCTGTGTTCTAAGCAAAGCAATATAAAACCTGCCTAAAACCTAAATTTGGCAGAAGCTGCACTTATGTTATGTCTATGAAGGTGCGGAGATCAGACCTCATAACAATTCTGTATTGTGTTATTCTTGAAGCTTCAGCACTCTCTGTACAGACATAGTTTATTAAGCAAAGCTGATATCAGAGCAATAACATATTATTCTCATGTAAACCACAACGGACTTCTAGGTTGAAAGCTAAATCAACAATTAAGTGTCGTGTGCAGAAGCAGCAAATGGAAAAATGGCGTTTAAACATTTAATAAGCCTATGCTAACTTAACACATTATGAAGATAAACAGTAGCTATATGACAGTGGGCTGCAGGATGACAGTTCACCATCCTCCCTAGTGGCCACAGAGAGGGGTGAGTCCTCAGACGCCGCCGGCACCACAGCAGGCCCCCCTCAGCCAAGTGACCAAGGGGCTGTCCTAAGAAGAGCCTGGGAGTCTTTGGAGTCAAAGCACCAACCAAATGCCAGTCATGGAGCCAGCCCGGATGGCAACCCTCTTCCCCACTGCATTGACTGATTGGACTGTCCTTCCCCACACTGCCTGTTGGACTGGGTCACCACATCAATGTGGTATCTACTCTTTCATCTCATTTACCATGACTTTAAACTCACTTCTCCATCACCACCTCTATGTAAATCTGCCCACCCCCTCACATGTCAACTTTGTAAATAAAATACCTTACGCACTTTGATTGTGTCAGCTTTGTCTTTAGTGCAGGATGTACAACCCACAAAATATACATAATATATCCGAAGTATGTACTGTATGTAGGCAAGGATAAGTTTGAGGCACCTAGGGAAACACAACAGAATAACATTCACTGGTATGAGTGTGGCATCACAGACATTACACTACACCAACCATCTACATAAGCCAACATGCAGACAACACAATGGGCAAAAAGTGTTAACAAACACATCCCGTATACGTTCACAGATGACATGTCACAGTCACATATCCACACACAGGTGACTTTACATCTGGCTGTTTATACCATTCGCACATAGCCATTCACGACAACAGCAATCTCACCAGACAATGTATATGTTGGACTTCGTCACCCACCTTCAAGTGAAGTGGCAGGTGATGAGCTGTTGACGCATGTCCCCACCTTCCTCCTCGCCACTGTCCTCATCACTGGGCTCAGGTTGTTGTGCAGACGGGGGCCTTGGGTCTTCATCATCATCCAGGAGCAGGGGAATGTCCTTGCGAATGGTCAGGTTGTGGAGCATGCAGCATGCCACTACGATCTGACACTCCTTCCCAGGCAAGTATGCCAGTGCACCTCTGGTTTTGTCCAGGTAGCGGAAACTTGACTTTACCAGATCAAAAGGACGCTCTACCACACGACGTGTCCTCCCATGGGCCTCATTGTGTCGGATATCAGCCGGGGTCCTGGGATTCCGCAGTGGGCTCAGCAGCCATGGACGGCAGGGATATGCAGAGTCACCTAGGTATGACAAATACACATTGCAATGTTGCACAGGCAAAGGGAAGCAGGTCACACACCCAGCACGACATACAACTAGGCATACTCACCCACAATCCATGCATGCTTGGGAAGCAGATTAGCCATTAGCCAGGGCACAATGCTGTTCCTCAGGATGTAGGAGTCATAGGCTGAGCCAGGGAATCTGCCACACACATGCAAGATGATCATATCTGCCAGGCACACCACCTGCACATTCATAGAGTGGTAATGTTTGCGATTACGAAAAATTTGCTCACTTGCCTGTGGTGGCACAAGACCAACATGTGTGCAATATATGGCACCAACAACATGGGGGATGTGCCCAGGGGGATAGAAGTCTCCCTTCACAGCTGGCCATTCAGCACCCCTAGGGAAATGGATATATCCGTCCTTGTATATCATCATGGCGGACAGAACATCACGCAGCACCATGCTGAACATCGGTTGAGATATCCCACCAGCGCTGGCCACAGTCTCCTGGAACGATCCAGTGGCATAAAAATGGAGGGCTGCCATCACTTTATGAGTTGGGGTGAAAGCTGTTGGATATGTCCGGCGAGACTGCAGGTGGGGCTTCAACATATCACAAAGGGTCCTCAGGGTGGCTCTATCTAGGTGGAATTTGCGAATGATCACCACATCCTCCATGTCCTCCAGCAGTGTCAAGTGACGAATCAGATTTGGTCTCCTCCTAGTTGAGATGAAAGTGGACACATATCAATGAAATCCATCATGAGATTGCCACAGTATATCCCGTTCTGGATGACACAGAAAATACAAAGACTGACTTGATAATTGAGTGACACACCAGGTTACATGGGTCGACTTTTGGGCCACACAGAGGGCACAGCTCCTGATTTACAATAAGCAAGAGCCTCAAACACCACATAGGTCAATGTGAATGCACATAGTTATATGGCCACATTTCCCATGTGTACACCTGGGAGCGTGGCATCCAGCCAATGTATGACAAATTAACACCACTGTTTCATACTCATCTGCTGTAACTGTCACACCTCAATGCATCATTCTATTTTGGCACACATCCACAACACAATGAACACTGTTGGAGGTGAACTGAAAATTGCATCTACGAGCAGACAGAAGAGCACTAGTAAGTAACTACATCATACAGTGAGACAAGCCTTGCCAAGGTCATCACTGCCCCTCAACACCTTGATATGTGTACACATTATAGAGTCCACTACAACACTGTCCTGCCTCATCAACCATCTAATACATTCGTGACATGTTAGAGACTACAGATCAATGTATGTCACATATACACAACCATGGCATGTGTAGGTACCAGTGGAGTCAATGGAACATTGGCATTGTGGGGCACGATGATGTGCCCTTCACCATGTGGCCACTCTGCACTGTTGAAGTGTTCCCGATGGACATTTCCATTGTACATGCCACAAATCGTGGTAGCTACCACGTGGCCGCGGCGGTGTGTCATCTGCACCCCCCTGACACATGTGCGGTAGTCAGTGGCATGGAGACATGCCCAAATGGCAGTTGGCATGCTCTGCCACCCAAATTGTGGTGCCTCATGTCATTGTATGTGCCCCAAATCGCAGTAGCTACCACCTGGCCACGGCGGTATGTCACTGGCACCCCCTGACACAGGTGCGGTTGTCATTGGCATAGAGACATACCCAAATGGCAGTTAGCATGTTCTGCCACCCAAATCGCGGCTCCTCATGTCATTGTATGTGCCTCAAATCGTGGTAGCTACAGCCTGTTCACAGTGCTGTTGTCACCGGCACCCCCCGACACAGGTGCGGTAGTCATTGGCACAGAGACATGCCCAAATGGTGGTTAGCATGCACTGCCACCCAAATCGTGGTGCCTCATGTCATTGTATGTGCCCCAAATCATGTGTCACCGCCATGTAGCATGCCCTAGAGCCAATGAGAACAATGATTGCGGTGGCATGATGCAATTTGGAAAATCGTGGTAGGTGTGCACCGCCACAGCGGAGGCGGTCATTGGATGCTTTTGAATGAGGTAGACCTGGACAACCAATTGTTGCAGCTTGGCACCTTTAAAATGACCCGAGGGGGCTATATATGTGTGGGATGAGCCTCACATTTCCACTGCTCACAGAGCCTGCTGCCAGAGACCTCTGGCCTGCTACTGCTGCCTCCAGGGACTGCTGCCTGAGATCCCTCATCTGCTGCTGCCTCCAGGGACTGCTGCCTGAAACCCCTCATCTGCTGCTGCCTCCAGGGACTGCTGCCCGAGACCCCTCATCTGCTGCTGCCTCCAGGGACTGCTGCCTGAGAGCCATGACCTGCTGCTGCTGCCTACAGGGACTGCTGCCAGAGACCCCTCATCTGCTGCTGAGAGCCCTGACCTGCTGCTGCCTTCAGGGACTGCTGTCAGAGACCCCTCATCAGTTGCTGCCTCCAGGGACTTCTGCCTGAAAGCCCTCATCTGCTGTTGCCTCCAGAGACTGCTGCCTGAGACCCCTCACCATCCGATTTCACCACAGGTGTTCCATTTCCACAGGGATGGCAAGGACAGAGAAGATCCATGCCAGTTGTTAGACTTGACCCTTTTGGCAGGTTCACCCTGAAAGTTTTTGCATTTGCCTAGCCTGTTTCTGTAAGCTGGTGTTGGTGATGTCATGCCTCGGCGCACTTTTCCCTGTGGTCCAGTGTAAAGTGTGCTCTCTGTGTATGTGTGGTGAGAGTGGCCAGCCCTCCCATAGGAATGTATGGGGAATACGTGTGACCCTGGTAGTTCCGGATGTGTGGGGAGTGCAAGGTCGAGTTTGGTATGTGCGAACTCGTGTGATTAAATGATGCGCGATGATATGCGCGGATTTATTGTGTCTAGTGTGGAAGTGCCACTTCTAGAAGTTGGCATGTCTGTGCAGTAAATGTGAATTGACTGTCTGGCTTGTCATTGGCTGGAGCTGGCTGGTTTGCCTGGCTGCAAGAGTCAGGATGGGTCTGCCCCGGTGGTGAATGGAGAGATCTGCATGTTGATGGAAGGGAGGAGTGCACCTGGGACCTGAATAGGGCTGGGCCGTCCCTCCACAATGCTGGCTCCACCCCCTGTGGTGTGTCTGATGTCCCTGACCCATCCTGTGAATAGGCAGATGGGCTTTGCAAAACAAAGTGCTCAAAACCAGTTGCATCTGGTTCGCCCCTTGCCAGCACCTTTGGAAACAAAGGATTTATGTGTATAAAAAGGGGCTGTGACCCCAGGAAAATGTTCTTGATCTGACACTGAAACAACCAGGGGCGTGCTGCTGCTGGGGCCCAGGGGAAGGCTTGCCTCCATGGGCCCTGCCCAGCCCCTGGATGCCTGGAGGACTTCTGGGGGACCCTTCTACCTAGCTGGAGTATTTCCAAGGACCCTGAAGAGACTTTGGGGTGGCCACAGCACCTTGGGAGTGCTGGCTTTTATTTTCAATGTCCCTGGCTCTGTCTGCGCTTTATCCTCCTTTGGGAGTGCTTTACTTTAGCCTGGCAGTGCTGAGCTACCCTTTTCCCGGAGGGAATCCCCGGTGTAGGGATTCCCCTGAATTTGCCACAATTACGGGTGCCATCCCGGTTTGGTTGTGCCCGGTGCGCAGGTGCCCTCCCTGCGTCTTCATTTTGGTGTTATGGTGACGGTGGGTGCCCACCCCGCTTATTGGAGTCCTGGTGGGTGCCCACTCTGCATGCTGGCTTTGTGTTTGGTCTTGAGAAAGCCTACCCCTTTTATTAGCCCCCAAAAGTTCACCGCCGCGGCCCTCAGAGAAAACAGGAAGTCAGGCGATGTTTTGCTTGACTGTGGCCGGGACTTCCATTTTTTGCAAGGGAAGTCCCGCGCCAGCTGCCGGCACCAGAGCAATGGAGGGAGACTCAAGGCGGGTGCCCACCCCGTGCTGGACAGTGCCCCGGTGAAACAAGAGTACGGCCATGGTTCTTGGGGCTCCCGGTGCAAGGAGGGAGCCCCGCGCCGATCCTGATTGCGGGCGAAGCTGGTGCAGTGTGAAGGTGGGGCTATCGTGAGGAGAGAGAGCCCCGCAAGTGCTGCCTTTGTCCTGCGGTGGGGGGAGGCGCGAAGCACATTGCCGGTGCCTGCCCCCCTGCCACATGGTGAGAAGTGCCGCCAGAGGACCCCCGCCAGAGGAGAACAGCCCGGTGAGTCAGGGCTGGGCCGTGTGACGTGGGGCATTTCTGTTTTTGCTCCCCGAGGTTGCAGATGGAGTCTAGTGGTGCAGATGGGAGAAGGAGTCAGGTTGCCCCGTGGGCTCAGTGGGCCGCTCCAACGAGGCGAAGATCGTTTCGGGGACCAGAGGGGCCCGTGGTTGCACCAGTTGCAGGATAGGCATTTCAAGAGCATGAGTGGCTCCCCCATTATCGGCCCCATTCCCTCCAGAGTCTGAGTGGCTCCCTGAGGGCCCAGTTATTTAAGCCACCAGTGTCTGGGGGCCGGTGCTTTGTCTGTGATGGGTGCACAATTCGTTTAGGAGCCAGAGTGCTCCTAGTGGCATGTTTTATTTCCATAGCCTAGATGGCTCCAACAGTTGGGGCACATTTGTTTTAAGAGGGCTCCAATGTGCGCATTATGTATTTCCCGAGCCAGAGGGCTCCAGCATTTGGCGCAGTTTGTCCTGAGGGCCAGTGAGTGCCCATGTCGCAGTTTTGTTTCTACAGCTGCCCAGCAAGTAGTGGGCAGCTGCACCGTTTAGGCGCCATTTGAATAAGAGAGCCCCAGAAGTGGCACAGTGGTGCTAGGCCTTCCACAGCTGCACAGCATTAAGTGCCAGCTGCAGCGTTTAGGCTCCAGGTTATGGTTCTCAGCTGCCCAGCAAGAAGTGGGCAGCTGCAGCGTTTAGGTTTGCGCAGATAGCGCACCCCTGACTGGCGCTGCCTTAGCAGCGCGCCCTGACATTCTGGACACAGGGCATTTGAGCCCCTTCTTGGATGGCAAGTTGGCCAGGGGCCTGGTATATGGATAGGGCGCAAGGCCCTAATGTGATTTATGCGCTGAAGAGAATGTGGTGCTAGGAAATGTAATGCATTTAGTATGTTTTACACACTCTGTTTTGATACTTCTAGAGAGGGGTTTACCTATGGAGGTTTGTGATAGTGAGATTGTACTTCACTGTGATTTACGCCCCTAATGTGAGTTAGACTTAGGAGGTAGGGTCTAATGTGTCTAGACTAGTGAGTGATTGCATAATGTGTTTATGCAGGTGTGGTTGGCGCAGGATGTAATGCGTGCCTGAGGTGACTGTGCATAATGTAGTTTATGTTACAGCCAGAGGTGGAGTACTGTGATTACCAGTAGTTACTGGTTGTAGGTTTATTATCTACTTTTACATGTACCGATTTCTGCTAAGTGTTGATCCAGACAGTGGCACACGTGGCCCTGTCCTGTGTAAATAATCCCTTGTGAATATTGCCCATGCCAGTTGTCACAATGTATATTGTGTGATTACTATCTGATGTGTTTTGAGAATACAAAAGTTATTTTTATATAACCTTGCGTGGAGTTCCTTTTTTAGTGTGCCTGGGATGTTGTTGCTGTGAGCGTGCGCGAATGCTTTACACATTGCCTCTGGGATAAGCCTATCTGCTCGTGCCAAGCTACCAAGGGTTTCAGCTGGGGTTATCTTTGGCGTGTAACTCTCTTGCCCTGACTAGAGTGGTGGTTTCTACCTGGCTTTGGCGCAAGCCTTAGCCAACCAGAAATCCCAGTTCTAACACCAGTCCATTCACAAGCAAGGAGCTGGAGTTCCTGGTGGACGAGGTGCTCGCACAGTACCCAAGGCTGTATGGTGCTCCAAATGTTGTGGTAAGTAATCAAAAACAGAGGTGTGGGGCAGGGGGGGCACACATGTAGTTGGACTGCTGCAGTATATACCTGAGGGTGTGGGGTTGGGTCATGCACTGACCAACATGCTGTCTCCAGGGGGAAGGAGTGTGTGTCCCAATGTCACAGGTTTCCCTGCCTGCAGTTTTAGGTCTGAGTAAAGTGTGCTGCATTGTCAGCCATACAGTGACACAGTATGTTCCCCATGCATGTGCCAGGACAGTGATTGCTTGGCTGAATGGGTATGTGTGCCCAGATGCCCAGCACAGTGCCCGCACACCAAGACAAGGTCACATCACTTCACTTACTTTGTCCTTACAATTGTTTTTTCAGTCAAATCCAACTATGCACACTCTCAGCCCTGTAGAATTGCACACAACCACACTTGTGTAGATCTATATTTTGTGTGTGAGTCCATGCCCCTCAATGCCACACATATGACATACTGATATATTCACAGGGCATGGATGGTGAGTGCTGCACAGTCTTGCACACAGTGAGTCTACCCCCAGACACAAGTCGATATGTGATGTATGTTGTGGCCAGACATGCAAAGGACTGGAGATGTGTGCAAGCCACATAGGGGGCTCAGTGCTGTCATCCTGCATGTGTGTGAGATATGCAGGGACTGTGTATGCCGTCATACATGCATGCAGTCACATCAGCTTAGCCCATGCAGAGTGCCCATGTGAGATGTACACCAGGGTGAGATGGACAGAGATTAGATTTGGTAATTAGTTTGTGTCGTGATCCTATACTGATAGGTGTTGGCACATGACACTGTGTCACTGATCATTTCCCCCTCTTGTCTCCCATACCTGCAGCTCAAGATACACCAGCGTAAGCCCGTGTGAAGGGCCATTGCAGCAAAGATGTGAGCTCTGGGGTATCTAACCGACGGCGAACCCACTGCCGCAAGAGGTGGGACGACAACAGCTGGCTGGCAAAGAACATGGCAGAGATGACCTTGAGGCTGCTCCCTCTCACTGGGTGATTGGCACGGTGCAGCATGACACCACTGATGGGCCTCATCTTGACAGTTACTTGTCCTGAGCTGGATGCACATCTGAAGAAACGTCAGGCGCAAGGTAGGGGTGTGTATTTGTGGAGGGTGACTTTTCCTGTGAGCGGATGCATGTGTACAGGGTCTGTGCCAGCGGTGGCCTACGTGATGTTGGTGGAGTGGTGCAGTGCAGTGTCATGTAAGTGGCTCCTGGGATGGGTGCCAGTTTCATGCATTTGCCCAAACTGTTCTTACCAAGGTGATCCTCGCTGCTGAGCATTCCCATTGCCGTCTGTGTTGTGCTCTTCATGGTTATTCAGCATTGGGGTAGTCTGGGGAATGGAAAAGGGAGTGAACAGCAGTGTTCCCAATCTGAGTGTGACTTCATCTATGCGTACATTGCATGCACCATGAATGTTGAGGCCTACACATCTGACAACAATGTGCACTAGTCTATGGGCCCCACAGTACAACATGGTGGTTGGCATGGGCTATTTGTAAGTATGGGCGAAATTTGCAAATTTGCGCTCCGTGAATTCACGCGAAAGCGAATTCGCGGTCCGCGAAATCCACGAATGTGTGCGAACTTGTGATTTTTTGTATTTTGCCGTGTTCGCAGGTTTTTTTTTCAGCGCAGCTACCGCGAACTTACCCATGCGGTCGTTTTTGGGCACGGCCATCTTGTTCGCGGGAGGAAAACAACTCGGCAAACTCAGAATCAAGGTAAGCCAATGCAGCCCACGCAAGATTGTATTTTTGATGCGCGAACAAGCAAAAAAAAATGTGCGGATTGTTTGGCAATTTTGCGCGATTTGCGGAACCTGAAATTGCCAAAAATCCGCAAATTTCGCGAGCAGAACAAATTTTCAGCCCATGCTTAGCTATTTGCCATTGTGTCATGTCGTACTCGGTGTCAGTGTTGTCCCTCCTGTTCCATCCAGGTCTGTCAGTGGCAACAAGTGGTGTGCCCACATCATGTCGCTAGGATGTGGGGGCAGAGGTTGTTCTGTGTCTGGTAGACTTCCGTCACAGGCAGGGTGTTGTGCTGTGTGGCCTACTCTTTTTTCATAGGGGTGACAGAGACTTCAGTTATTTCTGACACTGATACTTGTGGCATCTGTGGTGTCAATTTAACCTGTGCTGCAGGTCTCATTTTCAAGGTTTTCAATTGTTGTCTAAATTGTTCACATGTAAGGTTGGGGGACACTGCCAGCACAGAGTGTGACTCTGTGCACAGGTTTGCATGCAGGCTGGGCAATGTCATCATGTATGTGTGTTATTCCATTATGTGTGCCCAGCATGTATTGACTCTGCACTTTGCCCTGCCCACTGGTCTTGTTGCTCTGCTGTGTTGGACTATTCCCTGTGCAGCTTCTCATGTACTCACTCTGCACTTTGCCCTGCCCACTGGCCTTGTCATTCATTGCTGTTCTGGCCTTGCCTGTGCAGCTTTTCATGAACTCACTCTGCACTTTGCCCTGCCCACTGGCCTTGTCATTCACTGCTGTTCTGGCCTTGCATGTTCAGCTTCTCATGTTCTGACTCTGCACTTTGCCCTGCCCTCTGGCCTTGCCATTCCTGGCTATTCTGACCTTGCCTGTGCAGATTCTCATAGTTATGCTGTGCTCCCTGGACTGGCCACTGGCATTGCTGTTCTAGCCTTGCCTTTGCAGAATCTCATGTACTCACTCTGTACCCTGGACTGGCCACTGGCCTTGCTGTTTTACCCTTGCCTGTGCAGATTCTCATGTACTCAGTCTTCACCCTGGACTGGCCACTTGCCATGCTGTTTTGCCCTTGCATTTGCAGATTCTCATGTCCTCAGTCTGCACCCTGGACTGACCACTTGCCTTGCAGTTTTGCCCTTGCCTGTGCAGATTCTCATGGATATGCTGTGCTCCCAGGACTGGCCACTGGCTTTGCTGTTTTGCCCTTACCTGTGCAGATTCTCATGTACTCTGTCTGCACCCTGGACTGGCCACTGGCCTTGCTGTGTTGCCCTTGCCTGTGCAGATTCTCATGAATTTGCTGTGAATGTTGTGCCTTGCTCTTCTCGACTGTTGGTGCCTATCTATGCAACATGTCACTAAAGACAGTTACTTGTGTTGTCTGTTTTGTCAGTGTCCTTACTGAATAAAGTTATTTTGGTGTGTGCATTTGTTTGGCTGTGCCCCATGCTCTATGTGGCACTTTAACATTGCCAAGGTCTTTGCTCGCCTACTCTTTTTTCACAGGGGTGACAGAGACTTCAGTTATTTCTGACACTGATACTTGTGGCATCTGTGGTATCAATTTAACCTGTGCTGCAGGTCTCATTTTCAGAATGCAGAACAATTTCATATAATCACCCCAGTACAGAGATCTGGGCCTAAATCCATCGTTTATTTGCACTCCACACCACCACAGTTCAGACATGGCCATATGCATCTCAGCTTTGGCCCTGTGCCTCATGGGAACAGTCCAGCCCGAACTGCCAAGCCATGTCTTTCCTGGACCGGAATCAAGCATCCTAGGACCGGTTTCTGGTTTAGGCCCAGATCTCTGTACTGGGATGAATGTATGACAATGTTCTGCATTCTGTCCATCACCTGTTGTTTTTGCCTTTGTCGCCCCGAGTGGGATGGGTATGCTCAGACATGAGTCCCATGCTCTCCACACCACTGGAGTCAAGCTATCCAGGCTGATGATGGCTGATAGCCAGAAACTGGTCCTTGGATGCTTGATTCCGGTCCAGGAAAGACATGGCTTGGCAGTTCGGGCTGGACTGTTCCCATGAGGCACAGGGTCAAGGCTGATTTGCATATGGCTATGTCTGACCTGGGATGGTGTGGAGTGCAAAAAAACAATGCATATAGGCCCAGATCTCTGTACTGGGGTGAATGTATGACAATGTTCTGCATGCTGTCCATCACCTGTTGTTTTTGCCTTTGTCGCCCCGAGTGGGATGGGTATGCTCAGATGTGAGTCTCATGCTCTCCACACCACTGGAGTCAAGCTATCCATGCCGATGACGGCTGATAGCCAGAAACCGGTCCTTGGATGCTTGATTCCGGTACAGGAAAGACATGGCTTGGCAGTTCGGGCTGGACTGTTCCCATGAGGCACAGGGTGAATTGCATATGGCCATGTCTGACCTTGGATGGTGTGGAGTGCAAAAAAACAATGGATCTAGGCCCAGATCTCTGTACTGGTGTGAATGTATGACAATGTTCTGCATTCTGTCCATCACCTGTTGTTTTTGCCTTGGTGTTGTGTCACCCATGTCTGTGCGTGACTGGTATGCTTGGTGTGAACACACTGCTTGTTGTGCGTACAGTGCTGTGTGTATGTGGCCTTGACATTGCCTGATGTGCATCCCCTGATGTCATGCAGTGTTTGTTCATTTTTTTTCCAGTGCATCTGTAGTTGGTTTGATGTGGATGTGTTGTTCTGTGACGGGGCACTTCTTATGTGATTTGTGATATGTTGTGTGTGCTTTGTCCTGAGTGATGAGGTTGTGCACTCCTGTTGTGTCTGTGCTCCCATTGCCTTGCCACAGTTTGGCTGACAGGGTATGTCTGTTTTTGTTGTGGTTCTGTGTGTGTTTCATTTGGGTTGTGTGTTTGTGTGATGTTTTTATGCAGACATTTGCTGTGGCATCCCTGTGTGTGATGTTTGTGGCTACACCCAGGGTTTGTGTTTGTTTGTGTGTGTATGGACTGGCAAGTATTGGCATCCTTCAGTGTGTGAGGCACTGGTGTTGTGTGCTGCTGTTGTGTGGGGGTATGTGTATACATTCCTCCTGGTATTTGTCAGTGATGGAGTATGTATATGGGCCCTGTGTGCTGTGCTGCTGGTGTAATCCTGTGAGGTGGTTGTATGCACGTGTGGCTGTTCCCAGCTTGACTTCCTGACCTTCCTTTCTGCCTTGTGCCTTTACCTGGTATGCCTTTCTGTCTCCCTGTGTTGTTGCACTGGGGTTTGACTTCACTGACTGTACCAGCCATGTGTTGTTTTATGGTCTGAGGGGGGTGTTCTGTGTTCCTTGTCTTGCATGTGATGTGCACATGCTTGTGGTGTGTCTTCATGGCCTTCAATTTGTGTACATCCCACTTTGGCTTGCTAACTTGTTGTGCTCCATTGCTGTTAGCAGTTGGGTTGTGTGTGTCAGTGTGTGGTATGTATGTGCGACTATGCAGGCTGTGTGTCCATTTGTATGTTTGTTCCTTGGATGTGTTAATTTGGTGCTTGTAGTCATGTTTGTGTTCATGTGTGTGGTGGTGTTGTGGTGTGTGTGTTTCCCTGGCACTGTTCTGTGTGTTGTGTGTTCCTGTGCAGCCACTCCTGCAGTGGCTGTCTCCCTGGTTGTTTGTTGTGTGGTGCAGGGTGTGGATTCACCTGGCTTGTTGTTGTGCATGGGAGTGCACGGGATGGGCACATGGTCTGTGCCTTCATGGGGTGTGCTGATGTGTGGTGGGAGGAGGTGTGTCCCTTTGTGCCCCGCCCATGCCTTGTACTGGCTCTGCCTTCTGCATTGTGCGCACGTATTACCTTGTATTCACCGCTGGGGTGACGTGAATGGGACATGGCTGCAAGTTTGCAGTAGATGTGTGGCCAGCATGCATAGAGGTGACTTGGTGGCAGGTAGTCCACGAAAGGAACCAACCTTGATCCCATCAAGCTGCACAGCCGAACACCATTTGAATCAAATAAATCAAATGTATATGTATATTTTTATATTTTACTCCTTTTTCTATTCATTGACTTTTTATCCATTATACTTGTCTATTTTTTCGATTAATTTTACTCAATTTCTGTTCAACATTCAAACAGGGGCAGGAGTCGACAGTGGGTTCCACATGCCATGCTTTATTTTCCACATCCCAATGCATTTCGGGAACATTTTCCCTTCGTCAGGGGCATCTATAAGTACAATAATAATTGCATGTTTACATTAACCATCCTGAATGACATTCCGTGATTTCAAATATAAATATAAAAAACAATGGCTAAACAATTTATATACACGAATTCCTATTAAAAATCTAAATATAGCGTGTCAAGCTCAAAAAGGTTACTACACTGCTTGCTGCAATCTGTGCTTTCCCTACCCTCTTACAATATCATTACCAATCTTAGTCCAACAGGTCTACATATGCCGTCCCCTCTAAAGTAGCAAGTATAGTTACGTTTGTTAAGAAACAGAAATACTAGCCATCCCCTTTCAGTAACAGATAATTATGCTTTGTTTAAAACTCAACTTAGACGCTAATAATAATAATAACCATGCGCTTACCATGGCATGTCTATATTTCCGTGTCCATTTCAAACTGCATCAAGGGTGCTAGTACCACATCTCCATATTTCTAACTTACTGGACGTTCTTCAATCCTTTGTGAAAACCGTTTCCGTGTGCTCCTGCCCTTCTTATACACTACCCCAGTAATTATTTCCAGCTGTGTGTGCCTGTGTAATCGTTTTCTTAAGTAAACATAAATGAAGGACCATATCACTTCCCACTTCCCATCCTGTACTACATATCCCAGAATGCCCTATAGCCTGTCTCTTTTCTCTCAATGTGTGACACTAAAACCGCATCATAATCAAGCCACTGCTGTTACCATTAATTGTATACAAGTCCATTATATTAAAAACCGTCGTAGTTCACAGAGTCTTTTTAATGAATCATTACATCAAAATGTTCCCCATGGTGACAGGTAGGTCATATGGGTGCCCTTGTGGATGTGTTACTGCCCCAGCAGGGTGTCTGTTGTGGATTTGGACCCTATGTCAGCCCGTGTGTTGTGTGTTGTATTTGTGTAGTTGCGTACCTGCGGTGGCATCTGCAACGGGCCATGAGTTGATAGTGATGTAGCAGGTACAGCACCGGAAACACGTGTAGAGCGGGATCCATAGCTGTCATGACTGGGCGGAGGGGACCGGATCTCTGGTTTCATGCTCCGCTGTCAAGCTTCCGCCATCTCTGATTGTGCGGTGTCTCCGCTGCGGTGCGTCAGCTTGTTTGGGGCATCCTAATTTGTGGAGCAGGTTGGACATCATTCCGCACCGCAGTGAGTCTCCATTGGGTCACATCGCCGCGGTGGCGGGTGCACTTTGATGGAGGTGCACTTCGCACTTCAGCGGACAGGAATTGACCTATGTTTGGCTATGCTAATATGGCAGATGTGTTTTCCGCTGCTCGCGGGTAAAAAAAGCATTTTTCCGCACTGCTAGCACCGCGGTGGTGCCACCGCCTCACATCCTAATGGACCCCTAAGTATTTACCAACCCATCTTAAACAAATAGATTAAACAACAACCCAAATTCAAAACCAATCACAAACTCCCCACCCACCCTCTATAAAAAATATAGAAACAAATAATACAACAAATGTGGTTTTATTTTTCAGACAAAGAAAATACAGAAAGAACATTCCAGAACTAAAGAGTAAATGTCATCGAACTCAAATATATAAAGACCAACTTTGTAAGTATATAGTAAAAAAGTGTTTCATTGTTTAAATTAAAATACATAGAACAACATATTTAATAACAATAATATATATTTTCCATAGATTAACCTACATCAAAATGACTGAAGGAGCAGAATTTATAACAAGCCAGGAAGGAAAAATGTTACTATGCTATATGGGATACACTTACACACAGGAAAAACAATTTTGATTAAAAGTTAACTGGAAATGCTGTAAATACTTCTCGAATAAATGCTATAGTCGTGCTACAACAAGGAAAGCAACAGTACTGTATATTAGAGAACATAATCACCCACCAAACGTGACAGAAATAGAAGTCAGATCTACATTGGAAACAATAAAGGAAGCTAGCACAAGTTCTCAAAAATCCACAAGTGTAATTTTTAAAGAGCAACTTCCCACAATTCCTAAAACAGCTGCTACACAAATGCCATCTGTAGCTTCACTAAAGAGAACTGTAGCACGTACTAAAAAAACTACTACTACTATCACCCCAATTCCTAGAACATGTAGCAAAGTTATTATAAGTCCTGAACAAAGTATCACGTTAAACAAAGAACCATTTGTCATTTTTGATAATAAAAGCAATGACAAAAGATTAATAATATTTGGAACTGCAACTAATCTCTTAAAATTACAAGAATGTCAATACTGGATGATGGATGGGACTTTTACTATATGTCCAAAGCCCTTTTTCCAACTGTATACAATACATGGGCTACATCAGAATTGCAATATACCATTAATTTACGCATTATTACCAAACAAACAGAACTCCACATACATGGAACTAGTAAATACAATAATATAAAAAAGTAATGACTTTTCTCCACCAAAAATGGGCCTAGATTTTGAACATTCAATGATTAATACTATATTAAAAACACACCCTCATACCTGCATCCAAGGCTGTTATTATCATTTTAATTAGTGCTTATGGAAACACATGCAAAAATCAGCACTACGGATAGAATATGCAACGAATTCTTCTTTAGCATATCAAATTAAAAAATTCACAGCACAAGCTTATGTGCCTGATACAGAAGTCACAGAACATTACGACATCTTAATAGACAGTACCTTCCACAAACAAAATTAAGCTAAACTAAGTCCACTATTGGACTATTTTGAGGATACATGGGTCGGGAGACTGCACAGATCTAAATTCTTAATTCCCTGGTGGAACGTTTACAGAAGCACATTAAATGGGGAATCCAAAACTGATAACGCAGTCAAAGGATGGCATAATGCCTTCCTTCAATCAACAGGCAGAACCAAACCAACACTAGAAACATGTATACCTACAAAAAGAACAGATTATCAAGAGTTCCGAAAGGAACATCCATAACTCAATTAACTCCCAAAACATCAAAACAAACTAAACAAATGCATAAATATCTAGAACAACAAGTACAATTGTACCCTCGTACAAAAGGCCTGGAACACCTAAACATAATAGCTAAAACTCTCCTTTAAAGCATGCCATGTTGTGAATGGAAGTGCACAACATGCCTTCCTGGCATTGTGGTGGGTGGTGCTGAGTGCACCGCCCACCACAATGTCAGGAATGCAGGATGAGCCCACCACTGTGGCGGGTGCATCCTAATGGCCCCCAGAGGACCCCCGCCCTTAAGGTGGGTGGTCCCATTTCACGCCATCCTTATGACCCCCTTAGTATTTTTACAAACATTATAATGAAGAAATATTGTCAATGTATTAACTCCTGTTACCCATATTTTAAATGCAAAATTACCTGATATATTTTTTCTAGTAATCATTTTTAATATATTAAAAAACATATTGCATGAAAAGGATAATACTATTTATTATCCTACACTATACTTAATTAATAAACTATTACAACTCCAATTTATAATAATTAAATACAGTTACTGTACACTAACATATTTTTATACACTATTCCTACTCCAATATAAAATAATTTCAAGAAATGCTGCACAGTGAGCATAATTAATCTACCTTTAATCACTCAAATCCACATTAAATAAAGTAGGTGTTGTACAGTAAAATTTAATAAATCTATATTCCGACTCAAATCTATATTAAATTGCGGTAGGTGCTAGACACTAAACATAAATAATTTTCTATTCCCACTCCAGTCTATATTAAATTGGGGTAGGTGCTGGGCAGTAAACATGAATGATTTACTATTCCCACTCCAGTCTATATTAAATTGGGGTAGGTGCTGGACAGTAAACATAAATAATTTACTATTCCCACTCCAGTCTATATTAAATTGGGGAGGGTACTGGACAGTAAACATAAATAATTTACTATTCCCACTCCAGCCTATATTAAATTGGGGTAGGTGCTGGGCAATAAACATACATAATTTACTATTTCCACTCCAGTCTATATTAAATTGGGGTAGGTGCTGGGCACTAAACATAAATAATTTACTAATCCCACTCCAATATAAATTAAAAGAAAATATGTATTGATCACTAAACATTATCAATTACATCCCCAACAAATATTTTGTGATAATCACTCCCCAACCATATCCCCTATAAACCCAAACAAACAGTCCTAGAAATACATTTTAAATTTAAAAATCAATAAAATGTATTGATTTCTAAATAAATTCTAAAATGTTCAATTTCTTTAAAAATAATTAACTAAAAAAATATACTTGTAAAACACTCCCCACCCTTATCCCCTATAAACCTAACATCCCACTCCTAAAAGTAATTTTCAAATTTAAATAAACATATTAGTTGGATTTATTTTATTTTATTTGTAATCATTTTTTTATATAAAAAAATTAAAATACCCCCACCCTTATCCCCTATAAACCCACCATCCCACTCCTAAAATTAATTTTCAAATTCAAATTTAAATATTAAGCTTAATTTTTTTAGAAATAAATAATATATATTTTTAAGTTTTTTAATAATATTGAATTTAAAATAAAAAAAATAAAACACCCCCCACCCTTATCCCTATAAACCCAACATCCCGCTCCTAAAATTAATTTTCAAATTTAAAGTGAAATATTATTGTTACTTTTTTCAAATAAAGTCTTATTTATTTTTTATTTTTTAATAATATTACATTTAAAATATACATTTGTAAAACCCAACATCCCGCTCTTAAAATTATATATGAAATAAAAAAATATATATATTATTTAAAATATAAAATACATATTTTTAATACATTCCAAATAACATGTTAAAATGTATATACAAAATATACAAAAAATGACACAATTCTATGCTTTATCGATATTTCACACAACGATATTATGACATTCGATATATTGTACTTCGATATTTTGCTACACATACCAATATGTAAATTTTTAATATCGATATACAAAACATCGATATTTTGTACCATTGATATTTAACACTCGAGATATTGGTATATCGATATATAAAAAGTCTGATATTTTGACTGCTCACCGCATGGCATAAGACTTATGGGACCATTGTAACTCCTTTTGTACAAAGGACTAACATGGTCACCTCTGATGGCAGGAACAGACACCTCTGAGACAGGATATCAATACATATACCACAGGTCAGTTGTCCTAGTGAGGAAATGGCTCGACCAGATAAAAATGTTTTACATCACCACACCACCACTTGGTGTGTTGTAAATATTTGGGTTAGGTTGTAAAATTATACAACTAATGCTGCAATGCACCTGCCACATTTCCTACATCAATATGTTGTGCAAATATTGCAATGCGATGGCTAAACTAGTAATACCATTCGTAATGCCTATGCAAAGTGTAGTTTGCTATGACATGCAGATGCTGTATGATTTATACCATCAATTTATTTCAATTTGGGTAAATAAGATAATTATCAACACATATTGATTTTAACAAGACTTCTTGATTGCTACATAATATTCCTATAGAGGTTCTGTTGTATTTGCTATCTAATATCTAGGGCTATCTAATTCAGAGTGATATGAATCAAGGTAACGATGACGGTGCGATGTGGATTACATTGTAGATACTTTTATGAGTCACACACACATGTGTTGCAGAGCTACAAACATTTTGTCATGACACTCACTTTTGGCATTGGGATCCTTGACGCCCTCTGTTTCCCCTTTTGAAAGGCAAATGTCCACATGAAATACAAGCCAAGTTAAATGGCATTAAATATGGAGCAGAGATGCACAGTTCAACTGCTATACTATGCACCTGGATAATCCGGTGCATTGGCACATTTTGACACCCTTAGATTCATAGTTTCATATTTTCACACAACAGAGCACAGCTAGCCCCCTTGCTGGGATAAGCTGCATGATAGGCACAAGGCGGAAATGTTTAACATCATATTGCACATCTGTGCTCTCTCCCTAAGCTTTTGTACAAACTGCTGCCTAGCACCAACACAGACATCCTTGCACCATGATGCAAGGGTGGCTGCGTTATGGGCATGATAGGTTTTTTTGCACAAAGGGGCACCGACCTGCACAAAAACTAGAGGCATGTTTCTCTTGCTAAGTGTGCTTATGAATGCCACACACTTAGAAGGAGAAACCAATGAGTAGCAATAAGAATATTTCTCCTTGTTGCTCCTCTGTTGAGGAGGCAAATGAATCAGATGCATTCCCAGGTCTACCAGAGTATGTAAATCTGGAAATGTGTCACAATCCATCGGTAGATGTGTGATGGCAGCTCTGATCCCGCCATGGCACGCATTCCTGCTTACGAGTAATTCAAGGCAGCCATTTGTGCACACTTGTGTTACTCTAAGGGCCCGATTCTGATGCGGGTTGGAAAGCATTCCCACCCAGGGCCTGATTCTGATGCGGTTAGGAAGGCCTCCTAATGTAACTTGCTCCTTCCAAATAGGATCGGGAGTGACCCAGTGCCCAATTATGAACATGTGCTCCCATTGAAGTCAATGGGAGTCCAACCAAATCGTATCTGGAAGCATCTGGATGCATCATACTTGGTCGGTCGGACTCTCCTGATCCGAGTGGGTCGGAAACCATTTCCACCCCGGTTCAGTTGGGAAGCATTTCCAACCCGCATCAGAATCAGCCCCCAAATGTATTAAGCCACGCAGGGCTACTCAAGGTGGGCAAGCAAATTCTTATTTAGGGTTTGCATCAACCTTGTATCCTCTTGCATGGTGCAAGGGTGAGGCTAAACCTTCCAAATATTAGGGCCAATAGTTGTTCCTTATGCACACATATGTTACATACACAGGAACATATACTTCATTTTGGAAATACACTAAGGGATCAGTAACACAATATTGATTCAACAAATATCGAGACCCACAAATATCGGAAATTTTATATCAAGAACAAAAATATTGACTCCTTATAAATAACTATAAACTCACTAATATTGAGCACACAAATATTTGTAACAAAAATATAATTTTTTACATATATTGATAATAGAAGTACCCGAAACGCAAACATTGTTACCTATGAATAACCATATACCAGGGGGAAAAAATGGCGAATAAATTTAAACATAAACATATAAATACAAATAGCAATTTAAAATGTTATATCAAAACAAATAAATTCACAGTTAAATAAATACAATTATGTAACACAAATATTGTTACCTATGAATACCCATATACCATGTGAAAAAATTGGCGATTACCACAAAATGACAAAAAAATTATCATCAACATAACTAATACATTCAATGACAAAACACCAAAAAGCGAATGTTCACATAAACCAATCACTTCAAATAAACCAGAGACTTCTAATGAATAATTAAAAATATATTACATCACCCAACAATTATACGGTCAACCCATAAAAATAGTACACCTTTAAAAAATTACAATAAATGCATCTGAAACATTATTATTTAACATAAACATTTAAATACAAATAGCAATTTAAAATATTATATCAAAACAAATGAATTCATAGTTAAATACATGTAATTATGTATAAAACTACTAAAAGAAAACATACTTCAGGTTTTACCAAATAAAGACCTACCTGATAAAATTAATTCAAATTATATTAAACCAGCCAATAAAATCACACTATAATCATCTTAACTAATAACACTACTCAAACAATTAAATAAACAATATAAAAGGCACACAAATTAAAGCAAATAATTACTCCAAAAACACTGCAAGAGGAGGAAACTCTCTGATTCTCACTAGAAAAGATTATACATCAAAATATACATCTCTGCAACTACATAATAAAGTAAGTAAAAGGTATATTTAAACTAAAAATTAAATAGCCCTAAACTAAAAAACGAGTAATTAACATGTAAATAGTAATACACTGTTCTATCTGAAATAATAAAATGCATCTTCCAAACCAACAAACTGCTAGAAAATCTCATCTACAACAATGCACCATAAATCTAAAAATAAAGTAAGTATAGATAATTAATAAATTAGAAACTCATCCAAACAGTGACCAAAACAGACCTACCTGCCTAAACCTTTGACAAGCCAACAGAAAATGCATAATCAAATTCATCTAACTTTTTGACCGCTTTCAACAAAAAAGAAACACCTACTACACATTTAAACAAGCTGAACAAAACATCTCAACAAAATATACAAGTAAGCAAAGAAAATACAAGCAAATGCTTTCTAAAATATACAAATACATACCATGCAAAATGTAACTATAATATATATTTATATTATTAAACTACTTACAGATATAATAACTGATGGCTCAGAATGTGTCACTTGAGAAATAAAATACCGCTACTAAGCCATATGGGCTACCCCTACAGTCAAGTTAGTGCATCAACGGAACTATAATCTGGAAATGTACTAAACATTATTGTAATGCATGCTATGGAAGAGCAACAACAAAAGCAAATGCTGTAATTAATTTAAGAGGGCATAACCTCCCCCTAAATGATACAGAGATAGAAGTTAGAGAAATAAGCCATAAGAAAGGCCAGCACTAGTTCTCAGGATCCCACAACCAAAATCCTTAAAGACATAACACCCAAACTCACTGAACTGATAGCAGCCCCACTACCATCTATGGTGGTCTGTTGTTTTGACTGTACAGGTGGTAATCCTCACACCACTACCCTTAAAACTTTGAATTGTATTTGAAACAACCATCACAGGCCTTCATACCTGATGAATGTTCCTCGAGATATGCCATCCACCACTATTGCACTTCTGATGAGCGTACGCTTAATCAATTCTTGGTCATGGTTGTCATCCAGTGCTTTTAGTCCAGAGCAAGACCCACTGTGACGCTTTTTAGTTGCGCATATCCCAAGGTTGGAATGTTGACGGCTATTCCTTATCATGCCCCACGATTTTTTCAGCCCCTAGAAAAACATGGAATAAAAGGATTGATAAAAATATGAAAAAAACTTGTTAGGGTGGCCAATTTTTAGGCCTCATTTTTGTAGATTCTTGTATATGTCTTGTGCACTTCATGTAATAAATCACATTGTCACTAATATCACCTTATTCACTTGATTCACTTTAATTACACGTCCCGTATGTGTTGCTATTCATAAGAAATTACAGCCTTGAAATGAAATAGTAAATACTATGCTTTGAAGTAACAATAAGTTATTTTCTCATCTGTTCCATTTAAACGTCTTAAAAAGAAGGTACTAGACTTTAGCTTTGCAGATTAATTCTTTACATGTGCTAAGCAATTGGTTTCTCCATGACAGAACCACTTGTAGTTGTTTCTTGACAATGATATGTGGGCAGTCTGAGCCAGAGTTACTGTGGGTGGAGCAGGCGCAGAGGTTCGCAGGCCGCACTGCTCATGGCGTCTGCCTCGTGGCGGACTGCGAGGCACCGCCCTGTCAGTGACTTTGTTGTTTCTGGGAGAGAATCACGCGCTCCACCACAGGGTATTTGTCCACACCCCTGCGCAGCTCTGGCGTCCTCAGAGCCAACCCACTACGCTCATGCACACATGGGGGGGGGCAGCAAGTGACATTTTCGCTATCTGAGCCACGGCCTGGTGTGACATGGTTGCGTCCACTGTTCCCTACTCCCCAGTTACCAGCATTTGTGGTCTGCATGGACATATCTATGGCTTGCCTACCCGTGTCTGCCATGCCACACCTCACTTGTTGTTGTGTACATTCCCATTCACGGGTCACTTGCATCCTTCTCATATGGCTGCATTCCGCATCTACACATGTTCAGCTTTTGTGTGGCTGTGGTGACATGATGTGGCTATATTGTATGCAGGGGTAGCCCAGGATCACCATGGAGTGGTGGTATTGAATCTGGTAGGTGGACATGTTGATTGCCATGTTGTATGTGGTTTGGTCACGTGTTCATTCCAACAGTTGTGCGTTGTGCGATGGTGGCTTTGAGGTGTGTGTTGTGTTGATTTGGCACTTACCACCGGGCAGTCCAGTTCCATATGTGCCATCCTGGAAGCACTGGTTGATGATGGACTGTCAGAAGATGTATCAATCATGCACACTGCCTGGGTAGTTTGCGACGAAGAGTCCCCGGTGGTCCACTATTGCCTGCACATTGATGGAATGCGTGTGCTTCCTGTTGTGGTAGTGGTGCACTGTATCTACAGGAGGCACAAGTGGGACATGTGTGCAGTCTATTGCCCCCAACATGGCCGGGCATCCAGCTATGGTGTAAAAGCCATGCTTGGTCACCTGCTGTTCCTTCACAGTGTGGGGGAAGTGAAGGTACTGGGGTATGAAGCTGAGGATGACATCCAGGACAGGTGTGATGAACTTTGATAGGGCTGGCCGTGAGACCCCTCCGACTCTGGCAGTTGTTGGTTGGAAGGTACCAGAGGCCAACAGGTGCCGCACAGCCAGCAGCTTTGTCTGCGGAGGGATGTTAGTTCTCCACTGTGTTTGGACCGTCAACCTGTGGGCGATGTGGGTCATAATGCGGATGATGGTTGTCCTTTTGAGCGTGTAGTGCGCAATGGCTTCCTCGGGCATTAGGTCTGTGAGACTGGTGCATTTTTTTAGGTCAGTTGTCTTACTCTGTGCTGCCTGTGTGGTTGTCCAGGGGGAGTGGGTCCGGGTTCTAGGGCTGGTGGCGGTCTAGGATGTGATGGTGATGGGTGTTCTGGCCCTGTTGGGGTTTCAAGCTGCATGATGAGTAGCTCCTTGGCGTTGTTTGTTTTTCAGGTGTGGCTGTGTGCGGGGGTCCGTTGCCTACTTCAGGTTGTCAATACAAAAGGGGATGATGGACGGAGCGTTTGAGCAAATCAAACACTCACCCCCAGTCAACTGCTCTGGGTTTAATCCATCACCATTCTTTAACTCACTCCGCCACCCCAGTTCAGAAATGGCAATATGCAAATCAGTCTGACCCTGTGCCTCATGGGAACAGTCCAGCCCGAACTGCCAAGCCATGTCTTCCCTGGACCGAAAACAAGCTTCCTAGGACATGTTTCTGACATTTCAGCCATCTTCAGCCAGGCTTGCTTGAATCCAGTGGCAGAGTGAGCAAGGGACTCACGTCTGAGCATACCCTGCCAACTTATGGCAAACAAAGCAGTACAAAAGGGGGTGGTGATGACAGAGCAACTGAACCAACCAAACACTCACACCCAGTCAACAGATCTGGGTTTAATCCATCACCGTTCTTTAGCCCACTCTGCTACCCAATTTCAGACATGACCATATGCAAATCAGTCTGACCCTGTGCCTCATGGGAACAGTCCAGCCCAAACTGCCAAGCCATGCCTTCCCTGGACCGGAAACAAGCTTCCTAAGTTGGCAGGTTGTCATCTGGCTTTACAACTGCAGGAGGCAGATGTTAAATACCTGCTGCTACTGCAGCTTATCTTGTGGTTATGGTTTGCATCGCAAATCTGGCATTTCATTGTGAAAGTGGGGTTGTGATATTCTCGGGTGTTCTTGCACAGGAACGCCTATTCTGCATCTCAGTAGGGTTAGTTGGTGGTGTCCACCGTGGAAATAACATTTGGGGCAGTTATTGCGGAAATAAAGGCGATTTCTGCAGTTTGCACCAGCTTGTGAATGGGGTGTTAAATCTATGTCCACTTTTGATGCTACTTTTGGAAATATCACACTATATTCCATGTGTCACTTGTTTGTGCTCACTTTAATTTAGCATTACAATGTATGCAAAGCAAATACATGATATTTTGTAGGTTTGACTTTGCATCAAATGAAATGAGGTCTACCACACAGTGCCCTTTCTTCATACATTAACCACGGTTGGTGTGTTTTTAATACAAAGCCTGAATCATCTTTGTGTTCTAAAGCTCTTTCAGCCCAATTCACGAAGGTGTAGTAGTCCACATACATATAATTGCACCAACATCCAGTTGTATATTTCACCTAGATACAATTCAGACTCTCTGCCTAGATTTATACCTAGTGTTAGGAATATAAGTCTCCACCCATTTACAGGATGGGGTCAGTATATGTACAACCATTAAGTTATAAATCGTAATGGGTATATTTTAGATGCATATGCTATGTAGAATTAAGTACTTAAAGCAATAGAAAATAGTTATCACCTGAGGAAAACAATACACTCTGGCAATCATCAAAAGTAATAGCGCATAAATACAACCCACACCTTGGTCTCATTTCTCCTCTGATGCTGCGAGACATTGTGAAGCCATACAACAGCTACATTTGTGTATTGTGTGTATGGGGGTGTGTGTGGTGTGTGTTTGATTAAGTCTTTGGGTTTGTGTATTAAGTAGTATTAGATGTGAGATTATACTAATTAATTAGCAATTCATATGTTTGTATTTTTAAGTATGTGCATCTAGTGTCTACAATGAATATGAAGTCATGTGAAACTTCTGTTAATTAATTGTGTTTCTTCAATTTTCACATGCCTATAATGTTAATTATATGTATGTCTGCAATGTGCATAATTATAAGACCATGTTCTAATTAACTTTATGAAATATTTTCCTAATTTTTAAATATGATTTCTGTTGGGAATTAGGTTACTGGTTGAGGGGTGGAAGTGGCTCCTTACCCAAGAACAACTTAATTTCTGTTAGGGGGAAGTCACAAGCAAACCTTGAATGTACCTGTGCTTAACTCTCTGGTACCTTGGCACAAAGGCAGTCAGGCTTAACTTAAAGGTAATGTGTAAAGTATTTATACAGCAATTCAAAAAGTAATAAAGTGACAAAACCACAGAGGAAACTTCCCACAATACTTTAGAAAAACATAGTGAAATTTAATAAAAAGTTTGACACCGAAATGAGAAAAATCCCATCAGTAGAACCTGAGATAATCAGTTTAAAAAATGTAAGTGAAAATAGCGTCTAGGGAATCACAAAGTTCTAGATGTTGTTATCTGGTCACACCAGACTGGAACAAAGTAACAAGTTTAGGCTAACCACAATGGAGTGTGATCTACATTCAGGGACCACGTTAGGCACCCTGAATAATATAACTTAAATACTGGTTTGCAGAGAATTGCGAGATCCCATGTCGATGATGCATCTCACAGCGGCAGTTCCTAAGAAGCTGTGTGGCTGCAATGTGGGGTTCTATGTTGTCATTGAGGATGCCATCAATGAAGGTCTGGTGATGTGAAGGCCTGTGTTGAGAACACATTCTGCGGCAGTGCTCACAATGTAGCTGTGAGCAGATGTGTTGCACTATGTCGGTTTTGCTTATAGGACCACGTCTGGGCTGGCTGAGCACCATCAGTCCACTTCAAAGGGTCCAGGACTAGGGTGGCACCACTTCGGGGGTACGACTCTCAGCAGATAGAGTCCAGGCACTAAGTTCAATGTGGTTGGAGCCTTTTCTGTCCATGGGGCTCTGACCAAAATTCCAGCCAACTATCCCTTGCCATCATTGTTGTGGTTCTGGGATCAATATGATGGTTGAATCCTTCTTTCTCAGATAGCAGGGCAACAGAGTACAGTCCTTCTGACAGAGCGATGTAAGCTACAGTAAGTTCTGTCGGGTGAGATAATTGCTGTGCAGAACCTAATTAATAGTAAATTGTATCTATCCCAAATAACACAAAATGTCAATGAATAGTCTCATAAATATTTAAGACTGAGATAAACGTCAAAAAGGTCAAAACACACCATAAACGATTAATATGTTTTTTTCAAAGTATATGAGATTTATAAGAGTTGAATTTATAAAAGGCTGTTGCTTAAACAAAATGATATAACAAATAAAAAGATAGTGAGGTGACTTTGGTGAAAAATTGTGACATAGTTTGCTCAAGAGAAATAGAACAGAAATAAACATAAGTTGGATACTCAATATTATACAGCTTATTGGTCCATTCCGTTTCAAATTCAAAGGTTCAAACCAACCTTTGGAATGCCTTCCTCTTGGTACAAGGATGGCAGTTTAAACTGCTAACTCGGGCTGCAATGGCAGGCCTGAGCCATTTGTAAAGGCTTACTTAAGTGGATGGTACAGTCAGTGCTGCAGGCCCACTAGTAGCATTTAACTTAGAGGCATGAGCACAGGTAATACCACTTTACTAGGTACTTATAAGTTAACTGAAGTGCCCGTTGGTTGTAAACGAATGTTACCTTGTTGAAAGGAGAGAGCATTTTAGTTCTGGTTAGCTCTAGTAAAGTGCACAGAGTCCTAATGTCAGCAAACGTGAGTTCAGAACACAGGAGAGGAAAGCAAAACGTTTGGGAATGACCCTGTGGAAACGGCGAAGTTCAATAATTCCTATCTTATTTGTATATGTATATGCGATGTCTAAAGTTAAATGAAACTTTCTTTTTCCTCTAATTTTGACTTTTTTTAGGTCTAAGTTTGTGTGCTTGTGTTTGTCATATTTTCCATGCCTCCTTTGCTTTGTGTGAGTCACCTGCCGAACCTGTGCCTGGCCCTCTATCGTTTGTGAATTACTGCAAGGATTAACAGAAGTAGATTTAAGCTTTTTTGTGCATTAGTACTACTAGGATAAATGTGGGTCGACGTTTTATGAATTGCAAGTCACTTTCACTTTTATAGATGTGCATTCATATTTTATGTACAATACTATTCATGCCCTGATTCTGCACATAGGCACAGAATTGATGTTGCGGAGAATAAAAAATGTAATTGCCCTAAAAAAGCAATTTTTAGCTGCAATTACGCTTGCCTATTCCCCATATGTATGCACCTGGCATGCACTTGCTAGTGATTTGCCATTATTAACCCTACAAGGCTGCAGACGCTGCATAAACACTAAGGGGCAGATTTATGAGGCACTTGCGCCACGTTTACGCCACTGTTGCGTCACGCAAGGCAGCGTAAACGTGGCGCATCCCTACGAACGATTTACAACGTGACGCATCTAGGCAGATGCGTCACGTTGTAAAGCCCTGCGCCGCTTGTGGGCGTTCCGGCGCAGGGTGGGCGTTCCGGGGCAGGTGCGCCTCGCAAAAGTGGCTGAGTGAAATCTATAAGATTTCACTCAGTCACTTTCAGGCCAATGCTGCGTCAAAAGCCTGCGCCTGCTTGAAGCAGGCGTAGGTCTTGACGCAGCATTGTGGAGATGGGGCACCCCCGAGCCTTGCTGGAGCTGCGTCGCGCTTGCGACGCAACTCCAGCAATGCGTCACCTTTACGGCACAGATGCGTCACGCATCTGTGCCGTTTTTGCCCCATGGTGCGCCGCATCATAAATGCGGCGCACCATGGGTGGCGGAGCTATGGCGCACTGTGGCGCATGTTAACTGGCGCATCCCTGGGGATGCGCCAGTTAACATAAATCTGCCCCACAAGTTCCTATCAATAATTCAATAATCATCAGAACTGGGGCATGACCAGGTAAGATGGCTGATTGGATTCGCACTTTCAGTGCTCCTCTGTCCTGGGTAATTAATCCTGTAAAAAGCTTTTCAGTGAAGCCACATGTGGTGTGCATGGTGTAGCTATTGACCAGTTGCCCTGCATTCCACCCCATGAGGTGAAGCCAAGAGTTAAGGTGGGCACCGTGGCTGCGCATAGGACTTAAAGCCTCACTGATAGACTTTGCGGTGATAGAACTTGGGGAAATTGTCCGGTCTGGTGCTCTCTGCCCCATTGTGATGTGGGAGTGGGAGACCCAAGAGGGGTGGAAGAGTGAAGCTGCCTCCAGAGAGAGGGATATCTAGTTTGTGCGGCTGCCATTGAAGCCATTGAAGGTCACTGGGTGCAGTGCAGAGGAAGAAGAGACGAGCAGGGGCACTACTGCCTGGATGATGATGCTGGATGCCGGTGCTGAGCCCACACTCACCATAGCAGTGGAGAGTGAAGCCTACATGAGCTAGGGGACATGTCTCTTCACCGCTTATCCATGATGAAAAGCCAGCTCTGGAGCAGATAGTTGTGATTGCACTGGACAACTGGCCAAGAGCCTGGAAAACTGTGAGCGGCCCCTGTAAGGTGTGGAGAGAGCAGCCAGGGGGAGCTGTGGTTGAAAGCTGCAGGGCCCTAGGTACATTGGACACATGCAGGAAAGCAGCCAGACAGGGCTGCATCAGTAATGAAAGGGCTGGTGATTGAGGCAGTGACCTGACCCCCGGAGTAGCACATGAGCCTTTGCAGGTGGGCCGCTGCAATGAGTTGGTGGCACATGATGCAGTGGTGATCAGCACAGTGCAGACTCTGTTTGAGAATGGAGAGAATGGAGGGAAATGTGCCCCCCCTTTGGAGTCCTTCATTGACTTGCAGTCCACCTCAGGGATTGCCTGGTCAATGGACAGTGTGGGCAGCTGTGGCAGTGGAGAGGTGGGTGCATGAGTGCTGGAGTTTTGCCTTCTCCATATTGTGCTACATAACCCGGGCAGCTTTCTGCCAGAGGTGCAAGAGGGCCTGCACTGATTGACTTGGCCTGGTGACCTGTGTAGATCCCCCTGTTTAGGGGCAAACAGCTTGTGGCGGGGCTAAGGTGGACATCCCCTCTTCCCTCCGGGCGCCTAGCATAAGAAAGGATAAGATCTGTGTAAGATAGCTGATAGAGTCACTAATGCAGAACATTCCTTCATGGACCAGCATATTGAACTAGCAGCTCTCAAGGGGAGGTATCCTGGCTGATGGACTCAACTGTGACCCTAGAGAGAAGGATGGAAGATACAGAGATCTACTCACGTAGGAACAGATTCAGATTTTTGGGCCTCCCAGAAAACGCAGAGAGTGCCTCTGCCCAAAGTTTCCTGGAAGACCGGATAAAGACAAAGCTGAACCTGACAGAGATCCCGCCCGTGGTTGTTATTGAAAGGCCACAGGGACTTGATAATGAGGCCGCTGCTGAGAGCACCACCGAAGGCAATGATAGCCAGAATATTCAATCAATAAGCACCACAACAGGATATTGAGGGTTGCTTATGAGGCGAGTGATGTGTAAGCATGGGCGTAAAATCCGCTCCGCTCGCGGATTTTTCGGATTTTCGGCAAATTCGCAATCCGCGAACTCTCGCGAATTTGTCGAAAATCCGTGAATCCGCTTGCGGCGGATTTTTTGCTTGGTTGCGGCGCGCGGCGTGGTGCACGGCGTTCACTTTCCGTCATTAAGCGTTTGCCGAGTTGTTTTTCTCGATCATATTTTTCTAGTGCCGCGCCATTTTAGATCTTGCTGCGTGATCCCGCGGGAGTTTGGCGCCCACGAATACGTAATCGCGGCTTGCCACCTTGCACAGCACACCTCGCGAGAGTTCGCAATTGCGAACACGTAGTTGCGGCGGAAAGGAACAATCTCGCACTCGCGAAATAGAGATTTTGCAATTCTGCACAAGAAAATCACCAGCAAACAGGATAAACCTTCAGAAAATTATGATTGTTATCAGAATCACTCCTCAGGTTGATATTTGCATGGCCTTTTTTTTTGCAAGGAGTCCATTTTTGGGGGGGGGAGGAAGGAAGTGCCCCACAGTCTCCAACTTCCTGTTCCTGTCCAGCAGGCTCCTCCCAGTGCTTTGTCCATCTCCTTGTCACTTTCATTTGGATCTGGAGCTGGAAGGATTACTTTTTGTGGGTGCTGCTGGATATTTGGATTTGAGGCCTTTTTGACTGTCTTTGGATCACTTTTGGATTAGAAATCAACTTTCACAAGTAAGTTTGTTTGGGGCATTACAGTTGCTGCAAGTACAATTTTTGAACTTTTTCAGAGCATTAAATAAATTATATTGTGGGTAGCCACAGTATCCAGTAGGACCAGGGTTGGTTAGGGGTGCATGATACAACTGTTTTGTTGAATTTAAACACCATTGAGGCCATGGATGGGCTGGGATTGTGCTGATTTTTGTCGTTTTTTTGGGCCTGCTGGTGTGGCCCTTTGCCCAGGGCTGGTGAGTGTTGCATGGGCCTAGTCTTTCTGTGGGGTGTCTTCTTGAATTTAAACATCATTGAGGCCATGGATGGGCTGGGATTGTGCTGATTTTATTGTTTTTTGTCGTTTTTTTGGGGCTGCTGGTGTGGCCTTTTGCCCAGGGGTGGTGGTGCATGGACTGAGTGTGCCTGTGGTGTGGTCTCACTCTCTTTAATGTAAACATCATGGATGGCATTGGATTGTGGTGATTTCTGGCTGTTTTTCTGTTTTTTGGGGGTGTACTGTTGATGTGGACTGGCCATGTGGGTGGTGTTGGTGGCCATCTTGAGTGCTGGCTGGTACAGGCAACATGTGCTTGGGGTGTAAGGGGCCATTTTGAAGAGAGGCAGTGTCTGAGGCCTGCACTTATTTTGCCTACTTTTCATCCATTATGCCCAGGGGTAGTGAGTGTTGCATGGGCCTAGTGTTTCTGAGGGGTGTCTTCTTGAATTTAAACACCATTGAGGCCATGGATGGGCTGGGATTGTGCTGTTTTTTGTTGTTTTTGTCGTTTTTTTGGGGCTGCTGGTGTGGCCTTTTGCCCAGGGGTAGTGGTGCATGGACTGAGTGTGCCTGTAGTGTGGTCTCACTCTCTTTAATGTAAACATCCTGGATGTCATTGGATTGTGGTGATTTTTGGCTGTTTTTCTGTTTTTTTGGGGTGTACTGTTGATGTGGACTGGCTTGGGGTGTAAGGGGCCATTTTGAAGAGAGGCAGTGTCTGAGGCCTGCACTTATTTTGCCTACTTTTCATCCATTATGCCCAGGGGTAGTGAGTGTTGCATGGGCCTAGTCTTTCTGAGGGGTGTCTTCTTGAATTTAAACACCATTGAGGCCATGGATGGGCTGGGATTGTGCTGAATTTTGTGTTTTTGTTGTTTTTTTGGGGCTACTGGTGGGGCCTTTTGCCAAGGGGTAGTGGTGCATGGACTGAGTGTGCCTGTGGTGTGGTCTCACTCTCTTTAATGTAAACATCATGGATGGCATTGGATTGTGGTGATTTCTGGCTGTTTTTCTGTTTTTTGGGGGTGTACTGTTGATGTGGACTGGCCATGTGGGTGGTGGTGGTGGCCATCTTGAGTGCTGGCTGGTACAGGCAACATGTGCTTGGGGTGTAAGGGGCCATTTTGAAGAGAGGCAGTGTCTGAGGCCTGCACTTATTTTGCCTACTTTTCATCCATTATGCCCAGGGGTAGTGAGTGTTGCATGGGCCTAGTGTTTCTGAGGGGTGTCTTCTTGAATTTAAACACCATTGAGGCCATGGATGGGCTGGGATTGTGCTGAATTTTGTGTTTTTGTCGTTTTTTTGGGGCTGCTGGTGGGGCCTTTTGCCAAGGGGTAGTGGTGCATGGATTGAGTGTGCCTGTGGTGTGGTCTCACTCTCTTTAATGTAAACATCATGGATGGCATTGGATTGTGGTGATTTCTGGCTGGTTTTCTGTTTTTTGGGGGTGTACTGTTGATGTGGACTGGCCATGTGGGTGGTGGTGGTGGCCATCTTGAGTGCTGGCTGGTACAGGCAACATGTGCTTGGGGTGTAAGGGGCCATTTTGAAGAGAGGCAGTGTCTGAGGCCTGCACTTATTTTGGCTACTTTTCATCCATTATGCCCAGGGGTAGTGAGTGTTGCATGGGCCTAGTGTTTCTGAGGGGTGTCTTCTTGAATTTAAACACCATTGAGGCCATGGATGGGCTGGGATTGTGCTGATTTTATTGTTTTTTGTCGTTTTTTTTGGGCTGCTGGTGGGGCCTTTTGCCCAGGGGTAGTGGTGCATGGACTGAGTGTGCATGTAGTGTGGTCTCACTCTCTTTAATGTAAACATCCTGGATGGCATTGGATTGTGGTGATTTTTGGCTGTTTTTCTGTTTTTTTTGGATGTACTGTTGATGTGGACTGGCTTGGGGTGTAAGGGGCCATTTTGAAGAGAGGCAGTGTCTGAGGCCTGCACTTATTTTGCCTACTTTTCATCCATTATGCCCAGGGGTAGTGAGTGTTGCATACTTGCATGGCCCTAGTCTTTCTGTGGGGTGTCTTCAATGTAAACATCATGGATGGCATGGGATTGTGCTGATTTTTCTGTGTTTTGTCGATTTTTTGGGGTGTATAACTGAACTGATGTTCCTCTGTCTTCCATTGATTTTAGGTGCACAAGACTCAAGAGAACCACCAGTGCCAGGAAGAGGTCTTGCAGCGGTGTGTGTGTGCAGCATAACGTCACGCGACGTCACGTCTGGACACAGACAACTCTGCAACTCGTGCAATTGCTGCCTGCTGTTCTGACCTGCTCTGAAGAAGATGGCCCCAAAAAAAGTTACCCGTAGCTCCTCTAGCAAGAAAGGTGCCAGTAAGGTGCAGAAGAAGCAAGTTACCAAGGAGACTGGTGTGCCGCCCGCCCCTTTTTTTGGGAGTAAAAAAAAAAGTATGCCTGCAGCAGCAGCGGGATCTGCTGGGGACCAAGCTGGCAGCAGCACCCCCGCTCCATTGGGCTCAGTGCCACCACCACCACCACGCCAACTTAAGTCCAAGCCCTTGAGTGCTGCAGAGGCAGCCAATCTACTTGTTCAATCACCATCGACCAGTGATGTTGGCTCATCGCAAGAAAGCAGCAGCAATGTCCCTCAATCAACACAGGTTGTTGTAGCTCATCTGACGAGTGTTGAACAACCACAGCCGCAACAACAATCACATGTGCAAGTACAAGCCCAAGTACATGTGGAAGGAGAGGCAGCGCAAGGAGATGCGCAAGCAGAGGTGCATGTAGGGTCACAAGTGCCCACAATAGTTGTTTCTCCCGAAGTAGGGGCACATCAGGAAATCGACAATCAAGGCGAGGTATCATTTGAGGAAGCCACTCCTCCTGATGATCATTTATTGTCTTCCACACCCCTAGCAAGGAAGAGATCAAGGGTGGTGTCTACATCTTCTTCAAGCACACCTCCTTCTGATGATATGGATCAAACTTGGGAACCAGCACCACTGCCGTCTGAGAGTGAGGCACACCATGATCTGACAAAGGTAGTTAAGCGTAAAAGGAAGCTCGTCCAAAGTCTCAGAGTTATGGAGTGTGATGAGGCTCAACAAGAAGTGGCGGATACTGCTGCTGATGAAGACTCTGACAACGACGACCCAGTCATCATAAAGGTCACTGCAGCCCCAGCGGGCATGCAGCAAACAGACATTTTGACCCTAGCCCGAAGAGCTGCTGAGCGTGATGATGATGATGTTGTCGATGAGGAGGCAGTGGAAACACCACAATCATTGGAGTTAAGTAGTACACCAACTCGTCCCGCTTCCATATTTCTTTCTGGCAAGAAGGGACCTCCATCCACCTCGACCTTAATTAGTGGCGGTGAAAGTGCACAACGTACAAAAGTTGGGCAATCCAGATCCTCCACTTCATCTGGCATTAGCTTCATGACCACCACCACCAGTATCACCGCCTGCTCCAGGCCCCACAGACACTTCAAGTCCCCAGTTTGGGACTTCTTTACTGTTTGTCAAAAAAATCCAAAGTTTGCCATTTGTACCCTTTGTAAGCTTGCAGTCAGTCGTGGTAAGTCAGGTACCAACTATGGTACCGGAGGCCAGAGAGGTCATCTTAGGAGACAGCACACTGTCCAATGGTTTGCGCACCTAGATGCGATCAAGGAAGCCCGAATTCAAGAAAACGTTGATGTTGCATCTGATGATGACGAGGAGGAAGAAGACGTGTCAAACACTTCCCTTACACCCAGTAACCCTGTCAGCAGCACACCCAATGTGAGGCACACTAAGAGTGTTGGAGCGAGTGAGACACCAACGCACAAAAGTTCACCAGCGAGCAAAATTGGGTCAACGAAGTCATTATCAGCCCGTAAATGCTTGGTCCAGGGCAACATTAGAACCATGTTTTCTTCAGACGTGCCATATGAACGCAACCACCCACTGACGCGTCTGTATAACACTAAGCTGGCTAAAATGCTAGCTGTGGACCTTCTCCCTTTTTCTTTTGTAGAAGCGGTAGGTTTTCTAGAATTAGTGGCAACGCTCTGCCCTAAATGGAAGGTTCCTAGCCGGTTCTATTTTGCCAGAGTTGCGGTTCCAGCACTACATGAAGATGTGCTGGAGGCGATTGGGGCAGCTTTGCAGAAGAGTGCTGTTCACACAATACATCTGACAACAGACATGTGGACCAGTGGCGCAGGCGCTGATTACATGTGCATCACTGCACACTGGGTCTCTTTTTCAGGTGTTAAAGCAAAGCTAAACGCAGGTGTTGACCCGGACCAAGTTTTCAAAGCTGCTCGGAAACATGCAACACTAGCCATATTTGGCTTGGAGAAAAGTCACACATCCGAAAACATTTTGGACGAGTTTAACAAAAAGGTCTCGAAAATGCTATCCCCAAAAAAACGCCAGATTGGTTATGTTTCCACGGATAATGGCGCCAATGTAGTTAAGGCCATGTCGCTGGGTGGCTATTTCAGAGTGCCGTGTTTGGCGCACTGTATCAACCTGGTAGTTCAAAAATTCTTGAGTGATAGAGACAGTGCAGCGTTCGCGGTAATGGCCACCTGCCGCAAAATGTGCAACCATTTCAGCCATTCTTTTAAGGCCCGGAAGCATCTGAGGAGGCTGCTACTTGAACGTCGAATGCCAGTGAAAGCACTCATCCAGGAGGTGGCAACACGTTGGAACTCAACCTTCTACATGCTTGAGCGTCTGTATGAGCAGTATACGGTACTCGATCACTATTTCTTAACAGAGGGTACATCTCAGAAGGAGGACCTGCGGATGGCTGCGGCGCAATGGGACATAGTTAAAAGCCTGACAGACATGCTTCGTCCTTTTGAGTTCTTCACGCGTGCAGTCAGCCAGGAGGACTGTAATTTGGGAAAAGCTATCCCATTGTTGTGCATGCTGGAGCACCAACTGATGGCGGTGTCTTCTGAGTTTGAAAAAGATGTAAAAAAAAAAGACCCTTTTATTTTGTCTGAGAAATTATTAGAGCGCCTACGTGGTGATGAACGTCTTCAAAAGATCAAGTCAGAACAGCATTACATTTGTGCTACTATTCTGGATCCACGCTACAAAAAGGCGCTGGCAGGCGAAGCATTCTTTCCTTTTACTGATGAAGATGTTCAAAAGTACAAACATTGCCTAGCCTGGTCAGCCAAGAGGTTTGAAAAAGAACGGCAGGTTATTGAAGGAGAAGGCAGTACATCAGCATCAGCATCAGCAGGCCATCCCCAGTCACAAGAATCCACTTCTGCACCTGTGGCTGGGGCACAAGTGACCTCTCAGCCGTTAAAGACACCGGCAACTGGATCATCTGCACCACACACAACAGTAACAGTGGCTGCTGTAGAGGATTGGCTAAGTTTGCTTGGGTATGGTTCTCGAAAAAAAGTCACAGGCACAGCAAAAAGTAAGCAAAGTGGAGGAACCGTTGATGACCTTGAGTCGATGGTGCAGGACTATCTGAATGACTCAACAGAGGTCTTTCTTAATGATGAGCCATTGCAGTATTGGCATGGCAAAAAACAATTGTGGCCACAGCTCTCCAACCTGGCAATAAACTACTTGTCTTGCCCACTCGCAAGTGTGTCTTCTGAACGTGTTTTCAGTGCTGCTGGTGGCATTGTAACTCCCAAACGAAGCCGCCTCTCGCCCAAAAATGTGGAGAGGCTAACAATGATCAAGATGAATCAGCACCTCATACCACCAGATTACAAAGTACAAGAAAGCACGCCGCATGAAGACGAGGAGGACAGCAACGTAGATGAGGGAATTTGTTCTCTGTTCGGTGACGCTGACCTCATCCTGCCTGATGTGGGACACCCCCGCGCCGCACGGCCACCAGCTGCTGCGTGTGCCCCCTGCCTGCCCCCTGCCTCGCTGCCTGCCTCGTTGCCGGTTGCCGGCTGACTCCGCTCCGGCTGTTTTTGCCTTTGTTTTGACTGTAAATTGTGCCTGTCTAGTATTTCTCGTCGTGCCTGTGTTTTAGTTGTGTTTTTGCCTTTGTTTTGACTGTAAATTGTGCCTGTTTAGTATTTCTCTTCGTGCCCGTGTCTTAGTTGTTTTTTGCCTTTGTTTTGACTGTAAATTGTGCCTGTTTAGTATTTCTCTTCGTGCCCGTGTTTTGGTCTCCTTCCTTGTTGTCCGCCTACCTCGCCGCCCCCCGCTCTCCCTTCCCGCCACCGCCGCTTTCCCCGCCCCTTTTTCTATTCTGTACCCTCCCCGCTCCCGCCTCCCAGCTGCTCCGCCCACCCGCGCACTTCGCCTTAAATGGCGACCGTGCGAACGCGCAGCGGTCACGCGCAGCGGGCGCGCCGATTGTGCGCCGAAGGCGCGCCAAAGGTAAGCCCGTCTGCGCCCGTCCGCGACCGGATCGCGCCCAGCGCCAGGACCCCTGGCCCCCGAAGATCCCGACCGACCCGCCTGACGTACTCCGCCGCCACCCTCACCGCTCTCAACACCGGCCGACTCCCAGAATGCCATCAAGCCACTCCAAGACGTACCCACGGACCTTTCAGCTGCCACGCCTGCAAGTTCTCCTGCATCCGGACCTGCCCCGCACCAGCACTCGCCAAGTCGAACACCAGCAGCAACCACCTCAAGTGCATCCTGCTCAACACCCGCTCCGTCCACAGACACGCCGTAGAACTCTGGAACCTCCTCGACACCACCGCCCCTGACGTTGCCTTCCTCACCGAGACCTGGATGAACGCCTCCTCAGCTCCAGACATCGCCATCGCCATCCCTGAGGGCTACAAGATTGTCCGGAGGGACCGAAACGCCAACCAGATGGGAGGAGGCATCGCCATCATCCACAGGAGCACCATCCGTCTCACGACCAGCACCGACAACACCCTGACCAACGCCGAACACCTGCATTTCCAGATCCACACCAACCCGAACACCACCCTCAGAGGCACCCTGATCTACCGACCCCCTGGACCACGCACGCAATTCAGCGAGGACATCGCCGACTTCATCAGCCCGCATGCCCTCCCCTCCGATGACTACATCCTCCTGGGAGACCTCAACTTCCATCTGGAGAACAACAACGACCGCAACACCAGCACCCTGCTCGACAACCTCGCCAACCTGGGACTCAAGCAACTGGTGTCCACCCCCACCCACCGCGCCGGACACACACTCGACGCCGTCTTCTCATCCAGCACAGACATCGACTTCAGCCACGCCACAGAGCTTCAATGGACGGACCACAGCTGCGTCCACTTCACCTTCAAGAGAACGACGACCCACCAACACCAGCGACAGGCCGCCCGCAGAAGCTGGAACAAGATCACAGCAGACCAGCTCGCCACCTCCCTGAGCCAGCACCCTCCTGCCAGCTCAGCGAACCCCAGCCAGGCCGCCGACAACCTCACGAAGTGGATCAGCAACTGCGCGGACGAACTCGCCCCTCTGAGGACCCCGCCTAGCAGACACGGCAGCAAGAAGGCCCCATGGTTCACCGACGAACTCAAGAGCTCCAAGAAGAACTGCCGAGCCCTCGAGAAAGTCTGGAAAAGGGAACCGACACCGGACAACAGGACCTCCTACAAACTTGCCACCCGGAAACACCACCAGCTGATCCGCGCCGCCAAGAAAACAGCATTCAAGGACCGGCTGGACAACAACGCACACAACTGCAAGGAACTCTTCAACATCGTGCAAGAGCTTTCCAACCCCAGCGCAGGAAACAACGACATCACCCCATCGCAAGACCTCTGCAACTCCCTCGCTTCATACTTCCACAACAAGATCACGGACATATACAGCAGCTTCAACAACCAACCAACGCTCACCAGGACCGAACAACCACCCCCCACCACCACCCTCCACGCCTGGACCCCGATCAGCACCGAAGACACCATCCGCACGATGAACTCCATCCACTCCGGATCACCGACCGACCCCTGCCCTCACCACGTCTTCAACAAGGCCGACGCTGTCATCGCACCCCACCTGCGAGACATCATCAACACCTCCTTCGACACCGCCACCTTCCCTGAGAGCTGGAAACACGCCGAACTCAGCGCCCTACTCAAGAAACCAACAGCGGACCCCACCGACCTCAAGAACTACCGCCCCATCTCGCTTCTCCCGTTTCCAGCCAAAGTCATCGAGAAGACCGTCAACAAGCAGATGGCCGCCTTCCTCGAGACGAACGGATCCCTCGACCCCTCACAGTCCGGCTTCCGAGCCAATCACAGCACCGAGACCGCCCTCATCGCCGCCACCGATGACATCCGAGCACTGATGGACAATGGAGAAACAGCGGCCCTCATCCTCCTTGACCTCTCCGCGGCATTCGACACGGTCTGCCACCGCACCCTAGTGCAGCGCCTCAGCGACGTCGGAATTCAGGAGAAGGCACTGGAATGGATCATCTCCTTCCTCGACGGAAGAACACAGAGAGTCCGCCTGCCACCGTACAAGTCAGAGGCCTCCAAAGTCATCTGCGGCGTCCCCCAAGGATCATCTCTGAGCCCCACCCTCTTCAACGTCTACATGAGCCCCCTCGCGGCCATCGTACGCAAACACAACCTCAGCATAATCTCCTACGCCGACGACACCCAGCTGATCCTCTCCCTGACCAACGACCCCGCCGCCGCCAGAGCCAACCTGCACGAAGGGATGAAAGAGGTAGCCGAGTGGATGACGACCAGCCGCCTGAAACTGAACTCAGACAAGACGGAGGTCCTCATCCTGGGCCTCTTCACCCTCCGCCTGGGACGACTCCTGGTGGCCACCCGCCCTGGGCACCGCACCCAAACCGACAGACCACGCACGCAACCTGGGCTTCATCCTGGACTCCTCCCTCTCCATGACCAGACAAGTCAACGCCGTCTCCTCGTCGTGCTTCAACATCCTGCGCATGCTACAAAAGATCTTCTGGTGGATCCCCACCGAGACCAGGAAGACCGTCACCCAGGCCCTCGTCACCAGCCGTCTGGACTACGGCAACGCCCTATACGCCGGTACCACCGCCAAGCTCCAGAAGAGACTCCAGCGGATCCAGAACGCCTCAGCCAGACTCATCCTCGACATCCCACGAACCAGCCACATCTCCGGACATCTGAGAGACCTTCACTGGCTCCCCGTCAACAAAAGAATCACCTTCCGCCTCCTCACCCACGCACACAAAGCCATACACGACCGAGGCCCGAGCTACCTCAACAGCCGAGTCAACTTCTACGCTCCCAAACGCCACCTCCGATCAGCCAACCACGCCCTCGCCGCCGTCCCCCGCATCCGAAGAGCAACTACAGGAGGAAGGTCCTTCTCCTACCTGGCCGCCAAGACCTGGAACTCCCTCCCGACCGACCTGCGCCTGACCCAAGACCACCTCTCCTTCAGGAAGAAGCTGAAGACCTGGCTATTCGAGCAGTAGCGGCACCCCCCCCCCAGCGCCTTGAGACCCTACGGGTATGTAGCGCGCTTTATAAGTGTCACTGATTGATTGATTGAATTCGCAGAGTATGATGACGAACTCTTATTCTTATTCCCTGACACTGAGCCCTGAAAATAAGACAATGAATCAATAACTTTCTTTTTCGTCCTTATTCACTTTTATTCCTGTGTGTCTGTCTTTCTTTGTTTTGCACAGTTAATTTAATTTAAACTTTAATCACCTAACCACAAAAACAAGCCCATCAGCAGAACTGTCTTCACTTGTTTGCTTATTGATTTGAAGGTGCCGCAGTCTACATTCCTCAGGTTCACAAGTTCAGAAGAACATGCTCCTCTATCCTCCTCCTCCAGACTGCGATTTCCCTCAAAGCAGAGTGCTGGATTACGCCCAATGAAGAAAGACTCAGCACTTGTGGGGGTGTTCTACTTCTTTGCGGGTGAGTTGACGGCTTTGGGCCCATTGCTGTCAAGCTCTAATAATGGATAAAAGTGTTTTGGACCAAATATGAGGTGGAAATTTCTTGCCGTTTTTGCTGACTTGCTTGCCTTTGAGGTGCTCTTTGGCGGGGTTCCGGGTGTTTGTGGGTGAGTTTTGGGGTCTGGGAGCACTGCTGCGACAGTCTCATCTTGATTGCATTTGCTTTTCAGGAAATCCGTGGTGGGAAACAGGAGTTATGATGATGACCTAGCTGCACAGCGCGTTTGGACCGAAGGCCGAGAGATATAGTAAGTATGAGATTTATCTTTTTCGCTGTTTGGGGGTGTTGTCGCGTGCTTTTTTGCGGGTGGGTTGGCGGGTCTTGGCTGGGGCATTCCTGGGAAGGTCTAATACCGGATAGAAGTGTTTTGGACACAAACCTTAAGGAAAAGCGTTTTTTTTGCTATTTCTTCTGACATCTTGCTCAATGAAGCGTTTTGGGGGGCTTCCTGCTGTTCGTGGGTGGGTTGCGGCCGGGGTCTCTGTCGAAGCACTGCTGCGACAGTCTAATCTTGATTGCATTTGCTTTTCAGGAAATCCGTGGTGGAAAACAGGAGTTATGATGATGACCTAGCTGCACAGCGCGTTTGGACCGAAGGCCGAGAGATATAGTAAGTATGAGATTTATCTTTTTCGCTGTTTGGGGGTGTTGTCGCGTGCTTTTTTGCGGGTGGGTTGGCGGGTCTTGGCTGGGGCATTCCTGGGAAGGTCTAATAACGGATAGAAGTGTTTTGGACAAAATCCATAAGGAAACACCTTTTGGCACTTTTTGTTCGTTAGGGTTAGCCCTAGCAGCAGGATTGCATGTGTTTCGGGGTGTTCTATTGCAACACAGTTCTGGGGTTTTAGAGCACTGTTGGAGCGATGCTGGCTATGGATACTTTTGCTTGCTTGCAAGTGGTTTGAATACAATCCACAGTCGGTAAGGGTGTATTTGGGCCTACTGTTACTTTCAAAGTACGTTTTGTCACCATTTTTCTGCTAGGCATCGTTTTTGGAGATCTGATTGGGGGTCTTCTACATTTTTGCGACTGGCTTTAGTAAGGGCTAATAAGAGGAATTGTTTGCTGCATGCAACTTACTTACCAAATTCAACAGGACAACTCCAACAACATACAGAATACAGATACAGTATCCATTGTTTTCTTCTATGAGTGTGACTGCATGTGGTTAGCTTTAGTTTGTACCCAAAGATTTCTTTATCTTCAATTATTGTTTGTCCAGGCTGTGCTTTTTTTTTCTTCTCTCAACAAAACCTACCCAAAAAGAAACCCCCATTCCCATCCATTTTCCAAACCCTAACCCTCTTCCCCCGGGCTGTGTTGTTTTGGTTGATGTCTGACTAAAATGACATCAATAATTCCACACACTTGCTGGGGAGGATAAGGTCATAGCAACAGGCTGGTGAAGGAATACGAGGATATCTTCTAGACTTACTCAGCTTCAGTACTATTTCTTCTAGTAGTAGGAGCCAATGTCAAATAAATTCAACGCAAGTACTAGTTACACTTGCAAGCAAATACTTTACCATTTGTTAGGCTACATTATGGCACTGTTCTAGTGTACTGTCACCTGCTATATTCTCGATCGTACCGTAACTGTTGTAATGCTACAGTAAGGACAAACCAGGAAACGTTTTCTTTTTTTCCATAGGCATGCAACTGCCACTGTGTCACACCACTAGTACCACCGCAATGAGGAAATTTCACCCGCCCAGGATTGCCAACGTTAATCCCCATTTCACGTGGAGCCAGCCCTGGGCCTAGCCCTAATTTCTAACACAAATTACAGGTAAGATAAGCGTTTGGTGGGAGGTAGTATAATGGAGTATTAGGACTAGACGAGAGATTGACGGTAGTACTACTAAAGTCCTACGACTGTTCAGGAAAACAAACTTACTGTTACACCCCCGTCCCCCACCCACCAGACTGAAAAGCAGTAAAAAACAGGTATGGTCAGATAAAGTTCAAAAAAGTATATTTATGTAGCCCTAACAAAATAATCTCCCTCAAGACCCTCCCTAACCCCAACGATTGTCTTTGAAAAGTCCCAAAAAGAACCCAACTCCCAAATCCCACCCCCCAAAAGTCTCCTCAAAAAGGGGCAAGGGACACTCCACTACTGGAGGGTGCTGGTGAATTTTGCGGCCAGGGCATCATACTCCTTGCGGAGGGTGGCAAGGTCGAAGCGGAGGCCCTCCACCAAGTTCTTGTACCTAGGGACCTCCTGCTCCAGGTAGGACATTCGGACTCCTAGGCGGCGCTGGCGTGCCTTGCAGCTCCTGTGGGGGGCAGCTGGTCTTTCTGCTGCTTGGCGGTGGCGGTTGGCTTTCTTAGCCCGGCTCCGTACCGCTGGAGCACTGCGCATGCTGGCGGCCCGTGGGGTCACGGAGGAGGATGCAGCTGTCCCAGTCGAGGATGTTGTGGTGGTTGCACCGGTCGACTGCGTGTCCTCCTCCTCCTCCAGGGCCACCAGCCGCCGATATTCGGCGACAGTGGCATCCAGCCTCCGTTGCCGGGCCATTCGAGCCTGCTCCCTCCGTGATGTCGATTTGGAAGGAGCCACTATATGAAGAAAGAAAGACATAGTCTGTAACCAATGCTCCTTAGCATTAATAACACAAAGTGATTGAGCCGAAAGTTGGGTCACAGTACAAGTAGCAAATTGAAAGCACAGTACATAACTATTGAGGACAGTATCTATGTAACCTCCCACTTCTGCATCCTTGCTCTAATGGTAGTTTAATGAACAAATTCTACGACCACTATGGACTTCCATTACAGTCGACTATGACAGTACCCCAGTCTTATTCTTCTTCTTCTCTCTTGTTTAGGAAAATTGGTACGTTATCTTATGCAAGCCGGCAGAATGGCAGCACAGTGAACTTGCACCCGAGAAAAACAGTTGCACACCATGATGAGTGAGACACACTGGCGTTACTGTACCGGTCCAGTACATGCAGGTGGTGAAGCTATTACTTTTCCATTACGGGTGGCACTGAGAATACTCTGTTACAAGGGCTACTGCTTAATTAATTTACCTTTCACCCTACAGTGCAAATGAGTACTAGAAAAGGAAAATGAAGAAGCTAAATAATTTGATTATCTATCACTTCACATGGGACGTATTTGATGACATATGGGATGACTTTAGGTGCTTTGCCTAATATTGAGTGAACAGTGATACACCCACACATGAATGACGTACTACAACTAAACTAAAGTTATTAAGAGAGGTACGGAGTGTCCACCGTAATAACCGGATATATGCTGTGCTTGCAGTTGCAATACAAAGTACTGCTACTATTCATGGTAGTATTGGACACATTTACAATTTCTTTTCCTTGCCTTCCCTACACTGGAACGGACGTGCGGGTGCGGTGGTACATGCTCTTCAAGGTAACACTTAGTTCATCCAGCGACCATCTACTCTCTCTAGATACACATGTGCTATCTAAGAGTCAGAGAATACCATGCTCCAGGCATCCATTCATTCAAAGTATACGCACACATACAGTTTCTGTTTCACCCACCCAGGCTGCTGTCCTTCCACCCATCCTTGCTTCATCATTGACCCAGCCATGCACCATACCATATTCTTTCCTTCCCAGCCACCTCGGGGCCAAGCAAACACATATCGTTCTTCTTTGCCAGCCATCATAAAATTTTGCGTCCCACTTACTTACACCCTTCTTTCGCTTTTCGTTCATCACGTTCATCTAAGATCTTATTGGGATTCTTCTCACCAAAAACTTCACAGCTAAGTCGGAGTACATTTCGAGGAGGCTACTACCTGGTTGATTTGTAATACACCTGTGCAGAAAGCACACTATGCAGTCTTCAATCTCAATAAGTAAGGAATATATAGCTTACCTGTTCCCGCCACCACCGTGGGAACCCCCACAGGACCGTCCGCCGGCTCTTGCACCGCTTCCTCCCCAGAGTCCTCCGAGTCCTCGCCCAACACCGCCACCTCCGCGCTGGCCCCGCCACCAGATGTTCCACCTACAAAGTACATTTAAGAATTTTAGAATACACCACTCACTACTATATAATATTTGGTCTAGGAGTAATAAAGAAATGTTAAAAAAACAGAATACAATGTAATAATTTGTGACTGTCTACTCTAAAGTAAAAATGTCCCTTTTTCCAGGGAAGGCTGTTGTCTTGCTGCACTTTTATGCACAACTGATGAATGCTTGCTTTTTATTTTTAACACGCACCACTTTTTCTCCTAACAGACAGAAGCTTGACTTCTAAGAACACGAGTCCAGGATCAAGTTCAAACCAGGTGAGAGCTCGGCTCGACCACAAGAAATGTGTCCAATTAATCGTCAGCACTAAGCACTTTTCAGTTTTCAGTTAAATAGTTTTATGACAAAGTTGATTTTAATAAATGTGTTTACCTTTAATAAAGCTATTAAACTTAAATAGACTCTGTGGTTTTTGGTCCTCCAGACTGGAGTGGATGAGCTAAAGGTTTTGGAATTTTTGCAAGCATGAGTGCCTCTGACACTTCTTGACTGTGACTCCGTACTCTTGTCCTGCGTAGGATAATCTAAAGATCATTGGGGATCAATCATCGGTGACTTCGGGAGCTAAATGACTCTGCCACACTATCTAGTCAGTAAGGAGACAGTGCATAGAGCTATTGCTGAATAGAATGGGAGTACAATGGAATTGCCAAATGTCCAATCTTAGTTAGCTACACAGACAGACTAATAAGAATAATCTAGTAATACCACATGGAGTCATATTCGAGGCAGGATAAGAATTTATATCCAGTCTACAAGAAGATCAAAGACGATTTAGAAAAAATCGAATGAGGAACGCTAGGAAAAAATAGGTACTCTTTATTAAAATTTAAACTTACTGGGGCCAGCAAAGGAGCCCTCGCCTGCCCGATCCTGGCCTGCATCCTCCTGAACAGCACCCTCCTCCTCCTCCTGTGTCCGACTCCTCTTGCCCTTGGGGGGAGCTGATGTACAACATGAAAGAAAGAAAGACCAGAAAACATGGATGAGATTTGTCAACCAAATCAAACATTTCAAAAGAACAATAACAAAATATTTTGGAGAAATAGCAAATAGATAGACAACTATTCCACGGGATCTATCTCATGTGGTATACTACGTTATTCGTATTGCCTGATTTGCGGACCGTTGACTTAGAAAGTTCCTATGTAACTCAATAAACAGACTACTAAAGAGGTTTGCCTAGGCCTGGCAGGCAGCAGTCCGCAGCACGCGAAGTGACAGACAAAGTCCATCCTGCTTGCAGATCAGTGAATACTCAAACTATCAATCCATCGACCACCGCCACTATTTCTTCTTATAGCCATGTGTCTAAAGGAAGGACTGGACTTCAGTCTGTTGGGGCTGATTTAGAAGTCCCTTGCGGCTCATTTTCCTCCATTGTTGCGTGACTTTTGTGACGCAGCGGCAGAACAAAAGACTCGCCATGGTGTTGGTGCGGCGTATATATGCATCACGTTGTAAAGCCCTGCGCCATCAGGGGGCGTTCCGGCGCAAGGGAGGACGTACCTGCGCAGGAACGAATCCTAAAAATGGCTGAGGGAAATCTACAAGATGTCAATCAGTCACTTTTAGGACAATGATGCATGACTCAAACCCTGCGCGCTTGAAGCCGACGTACGGCTTGATGCAGCATTGGGGAGATAGGGTACCCCAGAGCATTGCTGGAGCTGCGCCATCGTTGGCACGCAACTCCAGCAATGCGCCGCCTTTACGGCACAGATGCGTAAGGCTTCTGTGACGTTTTGGGCCAATGGGTGGTGGTGGCATGGCACACAATTACTGCCGCACCCCTGCTACTTTGCAGGGATGCGCCGGTAATTGAAAATATGACCCTTAGTGTCTAGCATTACGCAGTTCTTATCTTTACACTACACTCATACATAATTTCTCAGGCCAATGAAATGAACACAAAATACAAAACAAATAAGCATAGTAGCAAGCAAGGCTACTGAGAAGGAGAGCAGTGCACCTGAAATGCATAGAAGATTTTGAAATATAACTTACCTACAATGTAATCGGCAGCATTATTGCTCTTGGTAAAGACCAAAGATTTGCAAATGACAGAGCCGGATAAAACAGAGTAGTGATGAATAGCTACTACTACTCACCAAGCCCGGGGACCTCTACGCCGAGCGCGTCCAGCAAGTCCCGTTCCCGGTCCATGACATCTGTCCAGCGGTGGGTGGCCTGGTTATATGTGCGCCGGACCCCAGAGAGCTTAAACATGGCCCGGCACACCTTCTCCCACCGCTTCCGGCGCTCCCGGATGCCATAGCCAGTTGCGATCTTGCCGCCTCCCAGGATCGTCTTGGGGAGGCGGCGCTGGACGTGGAAGATGAGTGCGGCCACCTCCTCCGCGCTAAAGATCTCCCGTGGCACCACTTGCTCCCCCCTCAAACGCCCGCACGGGAGCCGGGCACGGGGTGCGGGACCCTTCCCCTTCTCAGGGTGCTTCCCGGCTCCCTTTACCATGGTCTGGCAGAAATAAAGTTAAATGATAAAGAAGAAATAGAATAGTGAAGAAGAAAAGAAAAGAGTTTAAAAAAGTAGTTTAAAAGTAACTAAAAGCAGCAGAAAACACAAAAATATAGAGCTAGAAAAATAGAGGGATAGATAATAAGTAAAATAGATCAAATAAACTTCAAACAAGCAAAGGATGGCAGAGATTCAGAGAGGATACAGAAAGCATGCCCAGAACCATAGCAATGAATGAGAAACAAGATGGCCGTGCCCGTTCACGACCGCGTGGGTATGTTCGCGCGAGATTTTCCTCGCGAGCACGCGCGAAATTGTACTAGCGAGCAGCACAGTTTGCGAGATTACACATAGCGGCCGGAAACGGAATTACGTCACGCAAACAAGATGGCCGCGCCCGTGTACGACCGCTAGGGTAACTTGGCAAACGTATAGCTACAAGCGCCTCGCGAACACGCACAAAATCACGCGAACATACACGTCGCAAAGAAAAACTTAGTGTATTCGCAAGCATTCGCGGCTTCCGAAATCGATCTCGCACGGATTCGCGCCCCAAAAAACGCGCGAAATTGCAGAAAAAATGATTTTTGCTAAACTGAAAGCAATGAGCAGGTGCAAAAGTTCAAACTTAACATTAGTAACATTCACTCTAGTGCTTCCTGAGGGGCCCCTCCAGAGTTTGCAACTATTCTATGACCCTGCTATGACCCAAACAGCAGGCTCATAGAATAGCTACAAGTAGACCATAAAGGTCCTGTGCAAAAAAAAATGCACTGCAACAGAAAGCAAATTACAGATAAGGAAGGAAGCAGGTGCCAGCCAGACTGGAACTTTCAAAATAACTGACACATTAATCAACCCCAAATTAATTCATGGCAGTTGAAGTAGGGGAGGTGTGCTTGCTTTTTTCAAACCCCATAAACTACAGTGATAAACAAACCTAATGGGTGGCAGTGAGGATGTACCAGAGGGTGGCATGGGTGTCCCAGAGGGTGGCAGTGGTGAAACAGAGGGTGCTGTGAACCTGTGATGTAAAACCAGATGTAGAAACAACATAGTCGCGGCCGTTGCGAGCCGAAAAGTAAGTTTGCAATTGCGAAATTGTCCCAAAATCCGCGCGAACGCTCGCCAACACAAAAAACGGGAAAATCCGCAAATCCGCGAGAGTTCGCGTATTGTCGCGGATTGCGAATCCGTAAATACGCAAATTTGCGTACGCGAGATCCGCTAGATCCGCCCATACTTAGTGATGTGCAATACGAGAATCATAAAGTTGCCATCTTCCTGGACTATACACTCAAAGTACAAATACAGAGGAAATATTTTATGGACATTAAACAGAAACTTGTGGACTTCTCTTATATGCTAATGTACCCTGAAGCTTAGACTGATCATTATTGGCAAGACATACTTTTTTGAGAAACTGAAGGAACTGTGGTCCTGTTTGGAACTCTGTGACTTAGTCCCCAGACGTGAGCAGGGGATGCCTAGAACCGAAAGTGACGGCAGGTTGCAGAGGTTGAGACAAGGTGTTTGGCAGCAGCTCTTTCAGGTTGGAAACCCTGAGGGGTTGCATTACACCAAGGGTATTGTTCTAGCAGGATGGTACACTGAGCAGATATGTAGATATTAGTGGGTAGTTATAACTGTGTGATGGGCAAGCAGCGAATTGAGGGCAAGTGTAGGACTGTGCCTCTTTTTGGATAGTTCGCCCCCTCAATTTACCTGATGCCTGATGTGATTTTAAACTATAAGTGCACTGGGTCACTGCTAACCAGGTTCCCAGTACCATATCTCTTTCCCAAAACATTGTACTATGAATGGCACACTTTCAGATACCCCTAAAAGTTCCTAGTAAATGATACCCTTGGTACCTAGGACATGGGTACTAAAGAGGGTCTTCTGGAGTGGCAGCACTGGTTGGGTCACCTCAGGGCTCCCTCACCAAGTCTATGCACTCTACCATTGCAGGCCGTAGTCTTGGTGCAGGAAAATGCAAAGAGTCAACATGGCCCACAGCATAAGATATAGGTACGTCACCTCCATTACATATCTTTAGCCTAAAGCAGTGTGCACTATATCCTATGTGAGGGCAAATCAGCATGAGCTGATATGCCTCTACAATGTCCAGTCTATTCTGAGATATTGCATGTGAACAGGGAAGCCATCAAGAGTACATGGGCTGGATACTTGACATGGGTTTTCTAGCTCCATGATGACTTCACTTGTTTTAAGATGTTTGGTTCCAAACATCTTGCCTTAATAAATACTCACTGATGCCAGTGGTGGATTTATTGACACAGGACTGAAAAAGTACAAAGAACTGGTGTGGTTCCTTACTTGTTTCTGCAAGCCTGCCACTACCAGACATGTTTCTGACCTCATGGGGTGAGAGCCAGAGTTCTCAGAGGGCAGGGACAAAGCCTGCTTTGGGCAGGAGTGCTTCACACCTTCTCCAGGACAGGATGGCCTTTCTGGATGGGAAACTTCAAAGGTAATCCCCATGTGTGAAATCAAACCCAGGAACCCCCAGATAGTGGGGGAAGCCAAGCCCCCTTTCCTGCTCCACTTTGGTGGGAGGAAAGGTGGGGCCATTAGTTAGTTTAATTGGTTCTTTTAAAATCGCACTTTTCCTTTTCCTGCTGTTGATCACTTTTGTGACGGATCGCCTTTCTTTATATGATCTCATACTTGACCTTTGTCTTATTAGGTTTAGTGATTGAAGTTCAATATGTACTGTGTACTGGTGTATTTATGAATTTTTCGATCTGTTTGTAAATGTTGTTTTTATTTAGTGAGCTTGCTGATATTGCCGTTTGATCTGTTTGGCCTATTATGCTCGTTATTGGGGTTGATTGTATTTGATTCTGCAGGTTTTTTTTGGTTTTTCCTTTTTTGGTATGCTTTATTGTTTGTTGTTGAGTTGAACTGTTGAAGGTGTTGAATCTGTCTTGTGACAGAAGGCCTTCACAAATCGCAGCAGGGTAGTGCAGTAGTTGCTGCTGTAGGAAATTGTGTACCGCTGTTTATTAGGCGTTTGTCCACTGGCGGGCACTGATTGATGTAGGCGTGGCGGGACTTCTTACCTTCTTTTTGCCTCTAACTAGGCAAATGGAAGTTTGAATGGAGATCTCTAAGATTTGGGCACAGTCACAGTCCTCCTGGTTGAATTTGTCTTTTTGTTTTTCCAACGGGACCATTAGTTAGAAGAGAAGAAGGGTACCCACTCAGCCTGCACCAGCCCTAGGGCTGGCAGGCAAGGTGAGCCCCTCTCCTGAAATTCCAGCAACTTGAGATGAGGAGAAACCTCCAATTGGGCTAGGGTAGTGCCTCTTTCCACAGGAAGTGGTCAGTAGAGGGTGCAGGCACCCTAGAGTTAGATAGTCCATTAATTGTTACCTGTCTCTTCTTGCAATGCCCCTAAATATAGCATTTAGGAGGCTTCCAGAGACCTAAAGCTTAGATTCATCATGACAAAGAAGGTCCACTGCACAAGAACTGAAGCCCTGCGGCAGAAGAAAAATACATCAAACCCTGCCAGATGCTCCAATGACTCGACAATTTTTGCATGCTGTGTTTTATTCTGAACCTGCAAGGACTCCATGAGAACCCAGGATTACCTACAACCTTTCACAAATCATTGAGAAGCTCCCTTGGAGTGAAGATATCACTCTCCTGCACACCGCAGGCACCGATCCAGTGAAGCCCGGTTTGTCGACTTGCTGCTCCCTGATGACCTCAATGCATTACTGAAGCAAGAATATGTTTCACAGCTTCAGAGGGTCAGGTCTGCCTCTGTGCCAAGTTTGGAGGCACCAAGACCTACTGGAGCCATGGCGTACCAATCCATTGGGTACCAACCTATTAACAAAAAACACCAAACTCCACTCCGGACTCTCAAAGAGCCAGAAGCAATCAACCCTCAAGGGACATTGTGACACCTGAGACCCACCTCCTGAGTGGCCCAGATGTCCTGAGATTGCCTATCCAAGTTGCCTGCTCCTGACCTGGAGGACCCTAAAGACGCACAATGCCAATATGACCTGTTCGCTCTGCACCCGACCCCACTGGCCCCAGCACCAACTAACCAGCTGTGTTCCTGTGGTCCCCAGGCCCTTGTGTCCTTCTCTCTCTAAGGAGACCCACCGGACTTACATGTAAGTACATCTGTGCAGTGCCTTTTCAGGTGGCCCCTTCGTCTTTGCACACCAGTTTCCTAGACCCTCGGCACTCTAATCCCACCTGATTTGAGATTCTCATAAACTTCTGCTGGGATTTTGGACCTGGCCCTGACAGTGAGGAAAACATTAATGGGGAGGCACCAGTAAAGTGCTGGTGTCCATGGTGCCCAGAGACTGAAACCCTGATGGGGCTGGTTAGGACTGTAGGGGAAGGCTGGAGGAGATCACACAGTCTGTGCTGGCAAGGGAAGTATTAAACAAAAGCAACAATATGACATGCTTAGATATTTAGATAGGAACGTTAGGGCAGCTGAAAGTGAAGTTCCTAAGGCGTTTTCCTCCACTTTGGACTGGAGGCCTGCTGAGCATTGCCTTGCTTCTGCACATTTATTCAGGTAGTTAGTACATGGATGTTTGCAAGGCTTATTGGTATTGGCTTTGCTTGGTTCTGGTTCTGGGGACAGGAGGGTTGGGCCTGGATGAGTATCCTGACCTAACATAGTGAGTACAATGTTTTGTTTTTATGCTGGGAGGAGACAGGGTGGCGAGGGAAGATTGTCAATGCAGTTTTGTTCCATTGCAATTCACTGATAACTAGTTGGAAGTAGTGTTCCTGGTTTGAACTTTGGCACTGGCCCAGGATGCTAAGAGTCAACAAGGGTGGAGTAGAGGGCAGAGAATGCCTTGGGGTAAAAATGTTTGATGACAAATGGTGCAAAAGTATAAGTTAGCTAGTTGGAATTTCAGAAGACTTGGAAGGTATGTGAAGAGGCACAGGATATTGTCCTATTTGTGCAGGCAGGAAATAGGTATTGCATGTCTCCAGGAAACGCAATTAAATAAATGTGGAGGAAAGCAAATTGTGAAAGAAATAGAGGGGTTAGCTATACTCTCCTACATACTCTGCCTATGCCAGTGGGGTGTCTGTGTGGGTGGTATATGGTGTGCTGTTCAAGCTTCAATACTCTGAGGTGGATCTGTGTTGCAGGTATGTCTTGGTGCAGGAACACAGAATGGCACAGAACTCTGTATAATGAAGGTGTATGCTCCCAATATTGATGGTGAAGACTTTTATCTTGCACTGCAATTGCTGCTGACTGATAGCATGGCCATTAGAATATTGTGGGTTGGGGACTTTAATTGTGTGTTGGATGGGGACTTGGGCAGGCAGTTCACAAAACACTTGGTGAAGCCAGGTATGGTGGAGATGTGGCGACTGAAGATGCAGAATGTGGGTTGTGTGAATATCAAGAGGAAAATGTACTCAACAGCTAGGGAATATTCATGTCACTCACCCATGCACAGTATATACAATAAAGTATACGGTGCATTGAGGACTGAGGAAATAGCCCTGTGCAGCCACCAAGTACTTCGGGCGATATTTGTTGGACCACTCTCCCCTGCTTTTTGAGTTTGCAAGACACCCTGTTGGAACCGGCATGCAGGAAGGAATTGGGTGTGACGCTGATGGAATACCTAAGTAGGAAATGGGGTGTGATGGCTAGCAGAGCCAGTGAATGGAAGGCCATGAAGGCAATGAGGCAGGGGGGGTGTATGAATAAGATATCAGAAAACAGTTAACCAGGGACCTGTAGTTGTTGGAGGGGAGGTTGACAGATCTTGAGAGACGTGAAACAATGGACCCAGTGGTGGGAAAGGAGATCACAAACAATAAGCACATGCACGGGGAGCCTGGGACAGGTTGGACAAGTTTAAGTAGAGGTAATACCGATGGGGGCTGCATAGAGAGTGTCTGCAGACCCAGTAGACTGCTGATCTGGCTTCTGTAGCGGTAAGCAAACAGACTCCCCACACTGTCTCAGACGGTTGTAAGGGACACTGGCGACTAATCAGGTGGTGATCAATGGGTTGCTAAAGGCTTATTTAGAAGTACTGTACAGTGAAGACAGGCTCCGGAGGCAGATACAGTGGCCCCAGATCCTGTCTGCATAGACTTCCATGAGGAGCTAGGTGTGGAGCCCTTGTTAGAAGAGCTGAGGTAGCCACTGGGGATGATGTCTGGTAGGAAAGCACCAGGCAGGGAAGGTTTCCCTGGAGAGTATTATCAGATCTTTGCAGCACAGCTGACAGAACACCTGTTAGAAATGAGCATATAAGAAAGGGACCCCCTGAGACTAGTAAATAGTTCCTAGGTCAGGGCACAATATATATCAAAATAACAATACCTAGGCAACTTAGGGGTCCTGTAGGGATATCAGGTACAATAACACGATGATAATAAAAACACAAAATTTGTGTACAGTGAAGCAGTGTACAGGAAGAATAAACTATGTAACAGGTTCATATAAGTCTAATTTATTTAGAATGTATTACAGGGAATATTTTTATTTAAAAAAACAGATACACAATCGACCCATAAAACAATTGATGTATGGAATTTCAACATATATACTCCATAACATGTGTGATCAATTTACATGAATAAAATTATACATTCATAAAAAACAACAACCAAGTGAGTAAATGAGGAATCTTACAATTGATATATGGAATTTCAACATATATACTCCATCACATAAGAAATCAATTAACATGAATAAAATTATACATTCATAAAAAAAAAACAACCAAGTGGGTAAATGAGGAATCTCTACGCGCGTTTCGGCGTTACACACGCCTTCTTCGGGAGACCACTTGAGATTTCTAGAAAAAGGATAATATGTATGAACAAACATATCTAGCACCTGTACACTGCAATTGATCACAAATACTAGATAAAAAAGCAAGAGACTGGAATGAAAAAGCTGGTTTGTGCCAAAGTAGGAAGGAAGTCCAAATCACCAAACCCAAAAGTGCAGGGATACAATTAAAGTTAAAGTGATAAAAAACGTTGCCACTGATAGGTGATAAGTGGTAGGGGGGGGGAGGGTGATGTGACCACTTCAAATTTAGGTACTGAAGAACTGCAGAGAGATATGCAGTACCACAAACAGCAATAATAGCACAATGGTAAAGAGGCCCTTACCTAAAATTTCATAAAAACATATGCAAGTTAAATAGTTGCAGGTGTCAGGTCAGTTAACACATGAATATTCTGCCGACCTTGAATGGGTTAAAATAAGAAGAAATTAGTTAAATAGGAGGGAGTTGGTGATTACAGGATTTAAGTTGTGCTGCAGATTAAATGTTTTAATCTCGGAGTTACCTATTTATAGACTGGTGATAAAAGGGTCACAATCAACTGGCGATCCTTAATCTATAGAGCGTTATAGATGGCTTTCAATGGGGTGATAGACGGTCAGAATTAATTTGATGCCGTCTATAAGATAGGGAACAACCTGCCTGAAAGACAAGGAAAAAAAAATGGTTGCTAGGTTGATTATATTAATCTCGGATGTGACAAGCACTTCGGGATCATGGATTCACTATCTACCTCATAGGTGATCCGACGTTGATTTAATGAAGACAGTACTTTATGCGTCTCCAAATGAACTTAAAAATAAGCGTGGTTAACTGATAAAATACTTATCCCGATATGTTGATGTCACCTTGAGATAAGCTGTTGAATAAATGAAGGAAAAGGTTTACATCAGTGGTGATGCCTAACTGCATGTGTTTTCATTAAGGCGCAGAATAAAATGCGATGTTACCTGGATAAGTAGTAAGGCAGGTTTCGTTTAGTAGTGTAAGTTGGGCATGGATGGCCCCTTAAAGATAGTGGCAGTATCTAAAACGAAAATACAACAGGGAATTACGTGAGCACAGTGTGTTTTAGATAGGAGATTTCCAGAATACAGAGCACTAAACCTGATAATACGGTAGGGAGAGCAGTGAGCTCAGCGCGTTTGAAATGAAAGATTTCAACATTACAAGACGCTGACGGCAATGTTGGTTGCTGTACAACTCTAAACGTGGAGTTGCATTAGAGACACTTAACGATGTGTTCCGACGGCAACTGCGAGAGTTTACAAATATCGAGTGATGTAATAACAGTTAAACTATATAAGGTAACTTACTTGCCGTTTCACGTGTCCACAACGTCTGGTGGGGTTCTGATATGGGTAGAGGCACTGCCGACATGCCTCATTATGTAGTGGGGACGCCACAGGGACGAGGCGTGTGAGGTCGGTAATGTCTCATACTGGTGACGCCATGGGTAATGGCCCATGCACGTCAGGGAAACGACTAGACTAGGGATGATGCGAGGTGGGAAGGTGAAAACACAAATAAAGGACTGCCTTTTCTTTGGTATCAAAGGAACGACTAGACTGGATGTAGTTACAGGGGACTGAAGTATAAACATGAGTGGAGAACTGCCGTTTATTTTGTATTGTATTTGATGGCATTTTCCCACGGTATCTCGTTATTTAAACCTTTGGGATATGTTGACAAACTAAAAATCCCAAAAACCTCACTTTTTTGCGATTGTATTCCATATTAATGGAAGGGGTGTAATTACAGTTTTCAATGATATACCATCTAATTTCCGTTGGTTTATGCTTTTGTTCTAAGTAGTGCTTTACAAGGGGCGCACTGACTTTAGACGTGCGAATCGCTGAACGGTGTTCCGTCAACCTAGTACATAGGGATCTAGCCGTTTCTCCAACATATCCTAGCCCGCAGGGGCATAGGAGAAGGTAAATGATATTTTTGGACTTACAGTTGGACATATGGGCTGGGCATATGGTAATCCCTTGGTAAGTATAGCTGGTACCAGTGATAGCTAATTTACATGCGACACAGGTGTTGCAAGTGTAAGTGCCGGTAACTGGACAGCCTCCATCAATTGTCTTCTGAACCAATGAGTTATTTTCTTTGAATCTGGAGTGGGTGACAAGATCTTTAATGTTTCTATTTCTTCTATGTGCAAACATAGGTTTAGGTATAGTGTCATTTTCTTCTGCACCGCTGTTCAGAATATGCCAATTCGTGGTCACAATGTGTCTAACTATGTTGTTTAAAGTAGAGTGTCTAGTGACACAGACCAATTGGTTCTTGCTTTGTTTAGTTTTGGGCTCCAGTAGTGAGTCCCTATCATAAAAACGAGCCCGTTTGTATGATGTGCGGACTAATCTGTGGGGGTATCCGCGTGCTAAGAATTTATTTTTCAAGATGCTTGCCTGTCTATCATAGTCAGAAATGTTGGAACAATTACGCCTCAAGCGCAGAAATTGACTGAAGGGAATCCCTTCTTTTTGTGCTCGTGGATGGTAGCTGTCAAAATGCAACAGCGTGTTGCGGGCTGTCGGTTTGATAAACAGGTCTACTTCCAACTCGCCATTATGATGTCTGATGTACAGGTCCAAGAATTCAACCTGATGGGTACCTGTATGTGACGTGAACCGTAGGTTACTGTCACATAGATTTAGCCATGTTAGAAATTCAGCGAATTTGTCCTCCGTTTCTGACCAAATAAAGAAGATGTCATCTATGAATCTCGCCCAAGATGATATGGATTCATAGAAGGGTGCTATCTCGTTATAGATATGGATTGATTCGAAATGTGACATGTAAATGTTAGCAACTGAAGGGGCCACAGAGGCCCCCATGCTAACTCCTTTGATTTGTTTATATGAACTGGTTCCAAATTCAAAGGTATTCTCCGTTAAAACGAGATCCAGACATTGCAGTAAGAAAGGTTTAGGGCAGGGGACTTGATATGTTTCTATGAACCAGTCTACTGCTAGTATGGCTTTGTCTTGAGGAATGTTGCTATACAGGGCCTCCACATCTAGCGTGACCAAGGTATTAGTGGCCTGATTGGAGGGTAGATGTTCCACTCTTTTTATAATCGCCATGGTGTCCCTGACATATGCAGGGGTGATAGGGATAAAAGGTCTTAGAAGGGCATCTGTATATTTAGATAAGGGTTCCGTTATGGACCCAATGGTGGACACAATGGGCCTGTATGGGGGGTCAATGGGATCCTTATGAATGTTCGGGATACCGTAAATACATGGCATGATAGGGTTGGCTTGGTTTAGGAAATCATGTTCTTTAAGGCTGATGAGTCCTTCATCGAAGGCAAGTTTGGTTAGTAGTTGAATCTTGCGTTGTACCTGAAGGGTTGGATTCCTGTGTACAGGTAAATAGAACTGGGTGTCACTGAGTAAGGCTAACATTTTAGTTTTATAGATAGAGGTATCCATGACAACTATGCCACCTCCTTTATCGCAACTTTTGATGGTAATGGTGGAGGATTTGGACAGTGTTTGAATAGATTGAAATTCATCATAATTTAAATTATATGCTGGTTTGGGGACATATTTCGTCGCCTTCCTTACCTGATTTAAAACAGTGTGTTCCAACACCATCACTTCAGGACCTAGCATGTCAAGGGTAGGAGTGAAAGTTGACGGATTGGACATACCAGATAAGTTGATGTCATTGGTAGGCGGATCCTCTCTATTTTAAAAATAATATTTTAATCTGACCTTACAGAAAAAAGATATCAGGTCTTGGTATAGTTCAAATATATTGGCCGTCGAATGGGGTACAAATGAAAGGCCCTTTGATAATGCTGTAATGCATGCTTGATCTAAAATCTGGGAAGAGAGGTTAAAGATTGGAATTATGTTCCTCTCCTCCAGTATTGTGCATTGCGGGTCTCTAGCATTTGGTTGCTATTCTGCGGGTGGTATATTTGTTGGTAATTCCCTCGAGTTTGATTTTGAAATCTGACTCCCTGTCTGCCTTTCCGGCCACTGCGCTGCCCTAAAAAAGGTACTGCAGTGTTTTGATGACTATTATAGTTCCTTCGAGGGCCTGGTTGGTCAAATTGCTGTGCCATAGGTTCTCCTTCAGAGTCCGAAGTCTCTGAGAAGGTATGTATATGGGTTTGCCTGCTTGAATCTTCATTGGCATAATGATTCTGTTTATAGAAATCATCAGCCAAATAAGGATATGCCTTTTCTTTTGAATAATATTTAATATCTTTCTGTAGTTTGTCTACCTTGCGTTTAAGTAAGTAATCCTTGAAAGACACTATGTCATGATTCCCGTTCCTCACTAGCCTTACATGCGCATATATGCAGGCGTAGTTTTCCCACTCTAAAAACCCACCCCTGTCCCGTGCAACCAGCACGCCAGTGATATTTTAGTGTATGATTGTGTAACACTCTAAATGTGTATTGTTACAGTGATTTGTGCTCTTAATGATATATTTGTATTTTCATGGTTTCATTTGTTTTTACCAAGTGCTTGTTGGAATCATTGCCGAGTTTATTGAATTATGAGCCAAGCAGAGATGTACAATATGGCCTGAGAGTTGTAGGTAAGAATGCAGAGAAAGTCAGCAGACTTGTGGTCGAGACGGGAGAGAGCTCAGAAAGAGACCGGAGATGCCGGTTCAGCGCGCACGCTGGAAAAACGGCACACATGTATTTGGCGCGCGATGCGCCAACCTTCCTTGGGTGTGGCTGGGTGTGGCTTCACTATAAAAGGCCACACCCAACGTAAACCTTCTGCCTTCGCCGCCCTTCAGAGGTGTCCCCTGGAGGATCCTAGAATCCAAAGACGACGGCCTACACTTCGGAGTTCGAAGGTCTTCATCCTTCGCGCGCACCACCTGAAAAGAAGAAGAGAGACTTTTAAAAGCTAAGTTACAGTTATCTTCTTGTTTGTATTATCTGGCGCCCAACGCAAGCAAGCTACCAGTGAATTATCGAACTAAAGACTTACCTAGAAAGAATTCAAGTTTTTGAACTCTGTAGAAATTTTAAAGGAAAAGAGCAAAGTTACAAGGACTTCTGGAAAAGGGATTTAGAGACTTTGAGAATTATCAAAGAGAAAGAGTAAATGTTATTGTTGTTTGCCAAATTGTCTTTTTGTTTTAACATTGTACATACTAGGGAGTGAAGGCGAAGAACGGCATGGTGAGAATTCAGAGTAAGTGAAAGATAGTTTAAGGGGAGGCATTGAGTAATGCAAACAATATAGCAAGACAGTAACTCATCATTCCTCTTTAAATAATTGTTTTACAGAGAACAAACACTGAACAAGCAATCTTCTGCATCATCACTGACCTTGCCCAGCCTACCCCCTTCACGACGACAACACGGACGCGACGCCACATCTTAACCAGTCGCAGGTAGGACTCTTCTAAAGCACAGTTAAACCTTTAGAAACCTGATAGGGGTAAATAGACAGTATTAGAAATCAGTTTTTACAAAAGTTCTCCTTATTGCTTCGCAGGTCGACAATCAAGGAAGCAGGTAGCGTCCACGATCCGGCCTACCTCCCTGATTTCTATTTAATTACCTCAGTGTTATAAAACAGTCACTAGGTGTTGCCTAGAATTTGGGGAAGTTGGTCCATAACGTCTCTGCGAAACCTTCTACAAGCAACCTACAGGTAAGGGTGCTTGTAACCTTGTCACACTAGCTCTTTCTCAGCTTGTTCTAATTTTTTGTTGGCTTCCACATTATTCCACATTATTTTTTCTAATTTTTTCCTCAAGTTCTAGGAGTTCATTTTTGAGGGCTGCTATCATTTCTTTGGCTGTCTCAACTATTAAAATCATGAAGTCCCGCGAACATCTGTTCGCTATGAGACTCCATTTATCTAAAAATGTTTTAATGTGAACAAACAGTCCTGGGATATTGCGAATACGTAATCCCTGTGGTATAACTCCTGCTTTGAGGTAGGCTAGCATGAAATCACCATGTGCCTCCATTCTGACTAATTTTTTCTTTAAAAAGATAAGGTCATTGACCTCGTCATTACTATGTGAGTTGGGGGCAGAGCCAGTACTAAAATTAGATGACGAGCCCACAAGAGCTGCAAACTGTTCGTCTGAAAAACCGAAGGTTTTTAATGCATCCATGTATAGAGTATGTTCACCGTCTTTCAGGCAGGTTGTTCCCTATCTTATAGACGGCATCAAATTAATTCTGACCGTCTATCACCCCATTGAAAGCCAGCTATAACGCTCTATAGATTAAGGATCGCCAGTTGATTGTGACCCTTTTATCACCAGTCTATAAATAGGTAACTCCGAGATTAAAACATTTAATCTGCAGCACAACTTAAATCCTGTAACCATCTCCCTCCTATTTAACTAATTTCTTGTTATTTTAACCCATTCAAGGTCGGCAGAACATTCATGTGTTAACTGACCTGACACCTGCAACTATTTAACTTGCATATGTTTTTATGAAATTTTAGGTAAGGGCCTCTTTACCATGGTGCTATTATTGCTGTTTGTGGTACTGCATATCTCTCTGCAGTTCTTCGGTACCTAAATTTAAAGTGGTCACATCACCCTTCCCCCCCCTACCACTTATCACCTATCAGTGGCATCATTTTTTATCACTTTAACTTTAATTGTATCCCTGCACTTTTGGGTTTGGTGATTTGGACTTCCTTCCTACTTTGGCACGAACCAGCTTTTTCATTCCAGTCTCTTGCTTTTTTATCTAGTATTTGTGATCAATTGCAGTGTACAGGTGCTAGATATGTTTGTTCATACATATTATACTTTTTCTAGAAATCTCAAGTGGTCTCCAGAAGAAGGCGTGTGTAACGCCAAAACGCGCGTAGAGATTCCTCATTTACCCACTTGGTTGTTGTTTTTTATGAATGTATAATTTTATTCATGTAAATTGATCTCATATGTTATGGAGTATATATGTTGAAATTCCATACATCAATTGTTTTATGGGTCGATTGTGTATCTGTTTTTTTAAATAAAAATATTCCCTGTAATACATTCTAAATAAATTTGACTTATATGAACCTGTTACATACTTTATTCTTCCTGTACACTGCTTCACTGTACACAAATTTTGTGTTTTTATTATCATCGTGTTATTGTACCTGATATCCCTACAGGACCCCTAAGTTGCCTACACCTGTTAGAAATGTACAGGGAAGTGAGTCATGGGGGCGAGCTGGCTCCTGCACTCAGAGAGGGAGTGATCTGTATAGTGCTAAAACTGGTTGGGAACCCATTGGATCCCACGGCATATAGACCTCTGACAATGCCTAATGCAAACATGTAGGTGATATTCAAGGTGCTGGCGGAACGATTGTAGAAGGTGGTGGGTACATTGGTCCATGAGAATCAGTGTGACTTCTTCTCAGGCCGGAAGACAGCTATGAATCTGCACAAATTGGCTCATGTATTGCATGCTGCGAAGGACATCCACTCGGAGATAGTGCTGGCATCTATGGACATCGCAAAAGCATTTGATACGCTTTACTGGACCTACCTGTTCCAGGTACTGAAGTGAATTAACTTCAGCCTGGGCATTTGAGGATGAGTAAGGCTCCTTTATAGTGCACCGTGGGCTAGGGTCTGTAGAGGTGAGCTGGTGTCTGAGCATTGGGCGCTGGAGAGGGACTCTCATTATGGATGTCCCATTTCCATGTTGCTGTTCTCACTGGCCATGGAGCCCTTGGTGGGGAAACTCCGGAGGGACATGTGGGACTTTGCTATGCAGATAAGGAATAGCATGCTTTTGGAATTGCTGTACGCGACTGATGTGCTCTTTTAATTGCTAATGCCAGGGGACTCATGCCTTTGTTGTTGGACAAATTATACAAATTTTGAGCTGTAGATGGTCTGAAGGTTAATAGACATAAGACACTGCAATTCCTATTGTGGGCACTGCGCGCAACACCTGGGCCAGATTTGCTTCCCCTGGGATTGAAATGGGAGACAAGGCCTTTAGGTACTTCGGTATTATGGGGGTGCATTCAGTGGAGGGTCAGCATCACAATAACACAGAGAGGATGCTGATGGGGTTGGCGAGGTCTGTCACCTTTCGGAGCACTTTGCCACTCTCTGTGGAAAGATGTAACACTGTGTTAAAAAAAACTTGATTCTTTGTGTGTGCCTTTTTATCATGCAGAACTCACTGCACACATTTGCCCGTAGCACATTTAAGGCATTATATAGTATGTTGGTTTTATTGGTGTGGGTGAGGAAAAGGAGCAGAGTGGCCCTGGCAACAGTAACATTAGACCTGGAGTAGGGGACATGGGTTTGCCTGATATAGAGTTGCATTACTAAGCTATGGCATGTAGTGCAGTGGGTGACAGTAGAGGATAACTGGGGGAATGAGATGCTGAGGGGCACATGCAGGAACACAATCTTGTTGAAGTTATTGAAGTGGGGGTTTAGAGTGCTTGTGCACTTTTGCCACTTAATGCGACATACAGCTGGCCATCTGGGAGACAATGATTAGCAGTGCCCTGAAATGGACCCTGTTCATAAGATAGCTGGGTAACTGAATGCTGGTACTGTTCAATCATATCAGTGAGGCTATGTGGATCGCTCATTGGAGTTGTTGTGAGATGCCTGGGGGGCTTGAGGAGTTTGTTACTTTTGATGTTGCTTTTGGGGAGTTCTCATGGGGACTGGGAAATTCCTTCAGTATGCTAAAATCACTAGTACGGCTCAAAAAATGTAATTAGGGTACCTCGAGGCCTCCAGGTAGTCAGAATTGTTGCAACTGTTGCTGATGAAGCCACTGTTCTAAGCTTGGAGTCTGTGTACTATGGGGCATTCAAACAGTACAGGGTCAGAGGCAGAGGGAGCTTTCCTGCAGGTGGGCCTGGCTGTATGACTTAGTGGACACTCTTACAATAAAAAATGGACGGAGGCGTGTGCACTTACTAAAAGGGTGTCCTGCAATGCCATGTTTAAACTGATCCACTTCAGTTAAGTTCCTCGCACTACTTGACGCCAATTAAGCTGAACAGTATTAGAGCAGGTATGTCGGCTGACTGCCTGAGGTGTGGGGTGGTGGGCACATAATTTCTGCATATGGCTGTGTCTGATGGTGCTTACATTCTTGTCAAAGATCATGGCGAGACTGGGGTGGATGATAGGGATTCTGGTGGAGTAGACCCCCAGACGGTATCCTGCAGTAGGGTGATGTGCTAGAAGTTCTTCCAACTGGTATCGTTCACTGCCAAGTGCCACATAGCGATGGGATGGTCGGGGCAGTTCCCCCCTTAGTGTTTTTTTAGAGTAGGGATACTGTTGAGTTTGCCAGGAGAAACACATTAGTCGTGCTAGGTAGGATGAAAGGGTGAGGAAATATTTAGACACTTGGGTAGAGCTACTGGATGCATTCCAAGAGGCCAAGGAGGGTACCCAGAATCCTGCTGTGTGGGTACAGAATATTGAGATAGTGTGCAATGCCAGGGCCTGCGGCACATGAGGGACGCTGTGGTAGACAGTGATGGGATGATGGGGTAGGGAGCTCTCTGGTTAATACCACTAATTGAGGAAAAGGTCTGATGATGCACGGTCTTCAATATTGGGGAGGGGGCATAACCTACCTGTTGCGATGGTGTTGACAAAATTATAATTGGGGATACTGTTAAGCTGTCTACTTTGATGCTGACTTATTGTTGTTTATCAGTGAAAAGAAAAACATATTTAAAAACCCAGATGGAGAAAACAAGACCAGTTTTACATGTTATAAGTGGAAAAAAGACGTTTTCCCAGATTTGGAACAGTTTATGGAATTCAAACAAAAGAGAGTTCTGTTGAGCCTTTTAAATATTATTTTTAGTGTTTTCTTGTTGCCAGTGCGAGGAGTTCACATGTGAAATAGATTAAGGTCAGTTCTGATTACTGACAAAATCTATAAAAGCTAGATAAGTCCTTGAACAATCCACTTATTTGAAATCAAATTTTAGTTACGAAGGAGTCCACACCACTAATAAAGATTTTAAATAGTAAAAGCACAAGGCCACATAGTACCCATTTGTAAGTACTAATTTAATTTGTCAGGCTTTCATTTGGGCTAAAGTTTATTTAACTTGCTGCACTTATCTGAAGTGTTTCTACTAATTGAACTAACCCAAGCTTGATTACAACAAGAACAAAGACTACCTGCACTTATCTGGCATTTTTGAGTTGGCAATGGCAAAATAACTATTAGAAATACGGGCAATACCATCCAAGTGTTTCATCAAATTTTGTTGGTAATGTTTTGAAACCTTCTGGGATTAGGTTTAAAATAATGAAATAACATTGTCCAGCAGACATGACACAATCATAAATCGGTTGTTAATTTGTTTGTAATATGACATTATCAACATTTTTTTCAGGCTTCCCGGAGATGCGTTCAGAGGAGAACCTGTGGGTTATTAGTTTAATTTATTTGTGAGAAACTGGTAAGTCGTCTTTCTCTGCAGACCTGGACTCATTCTTTTTATTGTGTTATAAACACTTTATTCAATTGATACTGCCTAACTAACATAACATAAAAGATCAGCAATAATAATCAGAAGTGCATAGGCAGTGTTAGACACTATAATGAAAACCATAAAAGTCTTTCTAATTTTATGGGGAAGGGTAAGGAAAGAAAGAGGGGGGAGGGAAGGGAAGGAAATATAGAGATCTTAAGGGCAAATCGTAGAAGATAAAGAGGAAGACCAACAGATCACCTCTAAATTAATCAAATATAATGAACATTCTATAAACATATCGTAAAATGTACTCTAATATAAAAGAAGGACAGAGACAGAAAATTCAAGGAGGACGAAAGTTTTCCAAAGATACAGAAATATTACTTGATACATCACCATCATCTTGGTTCAGATATTAACTAAGTGGTAACCATAACAATTGTGCCTTATGGGAAGATATACATTATTTAGTATACATAGTACCTCATTTATGATGAGAACTTACTGAATCCCACCACACTTTACAGGATAACTTATCAGCTGTTTTCCAATTCAAACTAATCTAATGAAAGGCTATTGCTAACAAAATATCTAATGACTAATTTTTAGGGACAGATGGATTGAAAGAATTGGACAACGTTCCTAAAAAAAGATATATATTGAAATAGCTATCAAAAGGAAAAAACGTCTTAATCTGGGCCCAAATTCTGTACCAGAAATTGTGGGTATTAGGACAATTGAATAAGATGTGCCTTATATCTGCATTCGAAAAATCACAACACCAACATATAGTGGGTGTATTAGGGGAGAATTTGGAGCATTGCAAGGGAGTAAAATAGAGGCAATGATAAACAAAAAACAAAGATTGTGTAATGCGAGCAGACCGTGAGACTTTATATATGTGTGTCCATACCTTATTCCAAAAAGGGACTGTCCAAGAAATTCAAGGTCTCTCTCTCGCATAAGTCCAGATTTGGATCTGGTTCTAAATGGGTCAGGAAGGGAGAAATAGCGCACGCCTTAGGACACACTTACAAAAAGTCTGTGGTTTCAGACGAAAAGGGAACCTTCTTAATAGGGTTCTGTAAGGAGAAATAGACATCAAGAACCACATTCATCAATGACAAAAAGCGAGTATAGAAGGATTTAGGGGATTTGTTAAAAAAAGGATGAGATGTCAATATTTATCCTTTTTTCTTCCAGGTACGCCAAAAAATAGCTCTAATATTTCTCTTGAGGAAGGAGTTATAACATATTGGCATTTTTAAAAACAAAGCCTTATCTAGAGAAAGAGGGTGAAAAGTGGATTTGAGTAACAATATTGTGTTATGTAATATAGGGGAATGAAGAAACAGTGCCCTAGCAGTACAAGATAAGACTACTTCAAAACCAAAGGGAAAAAGAGAGACCCGCTCAATATCTACACATAATGGAGAAAATGTCGAGGATAAATCATGGCTGCAGGGTGCTGCTTGATGCAAAGCAAATCTGTGATAACCATAAAAGTGAGGAAAATTACCCTCCTCACGCTAATTTCGTTTTTTGTAATTAATGCTACCCTCGGTTTTTTATGTTTCCAAAAAAATGTAAGTACTAACGTGTTAATTTACGCCCCCAAAAATGTTTCGGAATATGAACTGACAACATAGAGAGAAGATATAACAGTAAGGGGGACAGCATCATTTTAATAGAGTCCAAATGGCCCCACCAAAATAAAAATAAAAGATTCCAAGAAGAGAGAGCCTTATCAATTTTGATACTAAGTTCTGTAAAGTTAATTTTGACTGTGTTAGGGACGGAATGTAAACAATACCTTCAAATATTTAATTTTTGCAGAAGTGGACCATTGATAGCCAGAACAAGAATAAGAATCACCAAAGGTGTATTTATTAAGTGGAAGAATCTCTGTTTTATCCTTATTAATTTTTATAACCAGAGACAGTTGAAAATAGTAACATTTCTTGTAATAGAGGAGGCAGTGAATCGTCAGGAGATGAACTAAAGAGGAAAATATAATCTGCATAAGAAGAACATTTTAATTGCCGGTCTCCTTAAGGAAAGTCCGAAATAGAAGGATTAACACAGATCTGAGAAAGAAAGGGCTCAAGGGCTAGAACTAATAATAAAGTAGATTGTGAGCAACCTTGTCTAACCCCCTATTAAGAAGTAAATATTAGGAAATCATGCCATTGACCATTACTGACGCCCGGGGTGCATGATATAGGAGGGAGATAAGAGCTATATTTTTAGATCCAAACACATGCCATTTTAACAAATGAAATAAAAAATCTTAATTTACTCTGTCACATGCTTTTTCAGCATTGATTGAAATAGCTGCACGAGAAGATTTAAAAGAAGGTGCTTTACTGAGAACATTCAAAAACAGTCTAGCACTGTCAGATATAAGCCTTCCCTTGATAACTCCTGATTGTTCTTTCCCTATAAGGTGACTCTAAACGAAGAGCTAAGAGCTTAGCAAACATTTTATAATCCACGTAATCATAAAGAGATAGGTCTATAATTGTTACATTCCGTTGGGTCTTTGCCATCTTTATGAATAAGACAAATGATAGCTTCTTGGAAAGTACTAGAAGTAGAAGAAGATATAAGATTAAATAAGTTATATAGATAGGGATGAAGGATGTTGGAAAAGTGGAGAAACAATTCTACTGTGAAACCATCGGTACCAGGTTTTTTTTTTTTATTTAAGTGCTCGTACGGCTGCAGCAATTTCCTTAATAGAAAGATCATTTTCTAAAGAATCAAAGTCGAAATTAGGCAAACCAGAGTTAGGGGTGTGATGTAAATAGTCCACAATTGCGGAGGAAGGGGGAGTTGATTCAGGAGTATAAAGAGAATTATAAAACATGACACATTTTTCTAAAATAGCCTGATGAATAGTAATAGACTTACCCATTGATGAAGAAATTGATTCAATAATATGCAGCTCCTTTTTTCCTTGAGATAGTTTCCTAAAAGCTTGCCAGCCTCATTTCTTCCGCCATCATAACATGTGCTTTTCTGAAGAAGTACAGAGGAGGCATCTTCAGTAGAGGTAGAGTTAAATAGCAATTTTGCTTTGAGCAGCGCATTGGTAGCTAGCTTTGAGCAGCGCATTATGGTCAGAGGGCAATTGAGAGGAGACATACTTCTTTTATAAAGATTTCATCAATGAGAGAAGTTTAGTATGTTCTTTTAACCGCATCTTCTTTTGCCTGGATACATATTTTAAAATTAAATCTCCAGCCGAGGCTTTGAAAGTATCCCACAGCAAGGAAGGGGAAGTTTCAATATTGTCATAAAAAGAAAAGAAATCAGAGGCAAAAGCAATAAACAAACTAGAAAATTGACCATCTTGTAATAAATGGTTGTTAAATTTCCGTTGGTGCATAGGAGGATGGGGAACCAAATCCAAATCCCTAACCACCATAGCACGATCAGAGAGCAGCAATTGGAGATATATGTGACTGTATAATAATCTGAGCAGGCACCATGGAAAGGAATTTGTGATCCAGTTGTGAAAGTGAGCCATGAGAAGTAAAGTGAAAGGTATACTCCCGAATAGTTGAGTTGGATAGTCTCCAAGAATTCACCAAAGCTGCCTTATGGATTACAGAAAGAAATTGTTTATGCATTTTTTGGGGCAACAAATTAACTGAGGATTGTCTATCCAAAAACGGGTCTTTTATTTGATTATAATTTCCCCCTAAAATAAATTAAGAAGCCTGAAATTGTCTACATTTATATGCAATGGAGGGACAAAAAGCAGTATCAGGTTGTGTTGGGGCATAAATGTTTATAATAGTCAGAGGGACATTTTCTATAATAAGGTTCACTATAATCCACCTAACCTTTACCCAATATCACAACCCCATTCTTCATATCTACAGAAGAGTAAAAAAACAAATAACCAACCCAGGCTTGCTAAAATTTCAAAGCTTCAGATTGTGTAAGGTGAGTTTCTTGGAGAAAAAACAGATCAGGATTAGAGTTAGCAAGATGGGATAACACTCTCTGTTGTTTGATTGGATTAAGTAATCCTTTAATGTTCTATGTAATTACTCTGAATTATATACAATGAAGAAGATAGTAAATGGAGAACAGCGAGGTATACATGAACATTCCAATAAATAATATAAAAAGGAAGAGCAATATAGAGATGAGCCAAGAAGAAGAGAAAGAAGAGAAGAGTGAAGGGGAAAGAAGAGCAGGAAAGATAGAAGGGAAGAATAGCAAAGAAGCCAAAAGAGCAGATCATAAATATCCATAAAGGATGACTGAAGAAACATAACTTCAAAAGAACAAGATGAAAAGGAAAATGGGTGGTACGACACAAAATACAATGACATGTCCGTGGGGAAAGGAGGTCAAACCACATCTGGACCAGGAACGCTCAGAAAAACGGACAGAACAAGTTGAATTTCATCAGACAAATCTGTAAGCAGATAAAAAGAACAACACAAGACATATCATAAACATTAAAACATATGAAGATACATAATCAAGAGATAATAGGGAGTAACAAAAGAACTCAGTTCAATTTCTTTGAAGAACCCAACAATGAAAGTACTAACAGGCAAAAACAAATATTTCAACCATTAGGTGGAGCTGCATTGTCCATACAACTCATAGTATGAGATTGAATAAAATTCTTAAGTTCCGCTGGAACCTCAAATGTGATAGTGTTATTTTGGAAAATAACTTTAAAAGTGCTGGGGTGAAAAAGACCATATCTTGCCCCAAGTGAATGAAGGGGCACTTGAAGATTGAGAAACTCTTTTCTTCTGACTGCAGTGGCGTTAGAAACATCCTGAGAGAGGAACACTCTCTGACCTAGCCAAGAGTCGTGACGTTTAATGTTGGCTGCAGAAAGAACCAACAACAAGTCAGTAGATTTTAGAAATAGAATAATAACTCCCCTGTGTTTAGTAGAAGATGCAGAAAGTGGATGCCGAGGTGCAAGCCTATGTCCTCTCTGGACACTGAGTGACGTTGAAGAGGGCATTACCGGCAATTTCGGCAAGAAGGAGGTAAAAAAGGAAACAGGATCATCCCCTTCCAAAGCCTCAGAGAGTCCATAAATGCGGAGTTTGTTTTTCCTATTCCTGTTTTCTAAATCCTCTGTATGTTTCTGGAGCTTGTGTACCTACTTTTTCAAAGAGTGAATTCTATGGGTTTCATCTCGTACCTCCAGGAGTTGTTCTATCATAGATACATGATTTTCCATAGATGACTATTTGACATCTAAGTGTTGCATTCTTTTGTTAGTTTCCTCCACAAAAGGGCGCAATGCACAGATTTCGTCCAACAGCAACTCTAAGGAGATAGGAGCAACAGATTTTTGAGGGAGGGTCCTGTTTCAACCTCTTTGATGTGGAAGAGAGCAGTGAAGCCTTGCTGGACACAGATTGCAAAGAGATATTGCGAGGAAGCGTAGAATTTGCCATTTCTCTAGAAGCAGCTGATTGAATTCCTGTTGTTAATGATTGCTGTACAAGGTTGGTAGACACAACAGCGTACAAATGACCTTTACGGGTAACAACAAATTGTGGCTTCCATTATTTCTCCATAAAATGGCACCATAAACCAAGTATAGACTATAAATACCAAATGGAACAATGATATCAAGGCTCCTTTTACAGGTATGAAGAAAGGAGAGAAACACCTCAGAATAACACAGGGCTTCAGAGACTGACAATAATAGAGCTCTACTTTAAAGGAGAAAACAAGCCAGTTAACTCACACTGTCGATGTCTTCACTAGTCAGTCAGACCAAGGAGGGTGCCCCATCATATCTCAGAAATTAAGAAGGCTGCTCTCCAGATACAATTGTTTACCCTAAAACACTTTCTAAGAGCCTGTAACAGTCATATTAGATCTTACTCTCCTGGGAAGTACACGTTTAATAGGGTTGGCCACTCTTCCATCCTAGACTACAACTTGGTAGAAACTAGGATGTGGGATAGGGTATTGACGTCACTGTCTTACCAGAACACAACAGCGATCATAATGCTTTATCTTTGGAGATGCTGTTTCCAGACATTGAGGGAAATCCTGATCCATCCATAACGATAAATAATAGACTAATACTTGCCAATGGCAGTTGGAAAGTAAGGTGGACGTGGATTGACCAATCACCTAAAAGAATGGCCTCCATAATACCTACTCTTTTGGATCCAGTAAAGCTCTCAACTGCAGGTGGTACTGTTACATCCCCAGTAGATGTTGCCAAAATTCATCAGGTCTTAACTGCTAAACTGGAGGATATATTCTGGCCAGAGGGTACCCGGGGGATGGGCTAAGGTAAAGTAGTCTTGGCTCAATGGTAGTTGTCTAGAGGCAGTGGCTATGAAATCCAAGAGTAGATCCCAAAATAAAACAGAGAGGACCCTTTATAAAGACACTATTGTACTCCCACAAAAATCCTTTGAAATGGACCAATGGTCAGCCCTGAAACAGGCTCTAGCAGTCAAGGACATGATAGTCTTCTGCAACATTGTAAGCACAGGTAGTAGCAAGGGAAAGGTGGCTCTTAAGCCAAACATAGCCGCAGACAGTTGGAAAGTGCATTTCTAGGCCCTTTATGCTCCATTGGAGGCTGAGGTTAGTTCCCAGAGCTTACCAACTCAGCCACCTCAAAACTCCCTTGCAGAGACCCTTGAGTTAACTTTGACAGACACTTTCAGAGCTGTAAGAAGAATAGCTCCTGCCAAAGCCCCAGGATAGGACAAGATACCTGGAGATCTTTTCCGTGCTGAGCCTAATATCTGGGGCCCTACCTGTGGGAGTTTTTCAATGCTGTACTGCAAGGGATGGCACTTCCTGCAACCTGGCCTGCAGCTGAAATTCTTCCAGTATGCAAAAAAGGGTCCCCCTTATTCTCCATTAACTTTAGACAGATCATTTTTATCGATGTATCACACTATGTTTTTGCCAGCATCCTACTAGATCATCTACAGACCTGGTTGGAGGAACATAAGGTCATGAGTCCCTTACAAGCTGGCTTCAGGGAAAAAACATCCACCATCGACCAAATGTTTAGGCTCCAACTCCTCTACTGGAAATCAGTGTATCTGGAAGGTGGTAGTCTCTACTTGGTCTTTGTGGATCTGAAAAGTGCCTTTGATCTGGTCCCTAGAGATGCCCTCTGGGTGGTATTGAGTGACCTTGGCATCTCACATTATCTCTTGAACATGTTCAGAAGACTGCATGAAGGCAATTACACCCAAATCAGGTATGGGAAGCAAGGGCACTCAACTCCACCTATCCCAATTAATAAAGGTAGACAGGCTTGTGTGCTTGCCCCCACCCTGTTCTGTATTTACATCAATGGAGAGGTTGGTACGCTGAGCGGGATGAAGGACAGAGATGCCCTCAAGTTAGTGTATACGTTAATACCAGCAATGATGTTTGCAGATGACACCCTCTTGCTTTCCAAATCTCCGATGGGCATCCAGAGATTCCTTGACGGGTTCTGTTAGTTTTGTAGAAACAGGGGGCTGGAGATCATTATACAAAATACAAAATACATGCCATAGGATTGGTATTAGCTAAAAGAAGAGTATTGATGAGGTGGATGAAGGCACACAATGGCAGAATGGAAATTAGATATGGCCTTCTGTTCAACACAAACAGAAGCCTATAACGAACTCATGCCCATAAAATGCACACCTAGGGATATATGGGGCCCTTATCGAGCATACTAATTGGAATTGGCGGCTAATGATGACACCCCCACTGACACTTGCACAGGTGTGGGTTAAACCAACACCAGATAAACTACTGTGTGCCAATGATCTTCCAGTTTCAAGAATGTTCCTATAGGTTTTTTCTTTTTTTTATAATAGCAATGATGTTTTGAACTTTGAGAATATGTTATGCATCAAGTATGATATGCTTTTGCACTGCTACGGGACTGTTGTAATAATACTAGCAGTATAGAACTATATGAATGAGAAGTTGTGAATTATCTTCACATGACACAATAACAACATGATGTATGTGTATGGAATGTCCGCCCATTGGGTTTGTTGTAAGTGTTTATATATCTGAAAAACTAAAACTAAAGTTAAAAAAAATATACAAAATACATGGTCTTCAACCCCGTTAGCACAACCCGCCCTAACCTGCACATGAATGGCATCCAACTTGAACGGGCATCTGTTTTTGACTACCTTGGTCTCACATTAACCCCTTCGCTGCGGGGGTAATTCCCCCGCTGTGCTGGGGGGGAGGGGTGCGCGCACAGTGCCCGCATGCTCATGACGAGCTCAGCTCGTCATGAGGCACGGCGCTCCTGTGCTCATGAGGTGCACCGGCTCCCGTAGAACGCACTGCACAGCAGGGAAATTATCCCCGCATGCAAGCGTTCCACGGCTCATGACGAGCTCAGCTCGTCATGAGCACTGGAGCACCGTGCCTCATGACGAGCTCAGCTCGTCATGAGCATGGAAAAGGTTAACAGGAAAAATAGACTGGGGCCCACAAATGGATAAGTCAAGCCTTAAATTAGCCCAGACTGCTGGTAGGCTGGCTAAGCTATACAGAAACTCTTTTCACAAGCCTGTAGGAGCAGTTATGGAGATCTATAAAACCCACTTAAGTAGTGCTGCTATGTATGGGCCTGAACTTTGGGGGCATCGTCTTCCTAAGACCATTAGTAAAACTGAGAATAGTTTTCTCAGACAGTTGTGCAGTCTACCGGTGAGGTACCTCACTAGCTCCACTGCATTTGGATTTAGTGGTAAGACCCATTGCAGAGGAAATTGGCTGTAGACCCCTATTCTTCTGGCGCCGCCTGTGGGTGACCCCTGAACTGTCCGAATATAGGTCTGAGCTACAAGAACTACTGATACTCCCAGGTATAGGTAAACTTCTTTGAATTGCATACATCAAGGAAGGTCTCCATACCCTAGGTAGAGATACCCTATGGAGCAACCTGGACATAGCTTGTGCTGCAATCTCGCGCAAACAACTAGTTAGCAGCTACAGGGGAGGGAATCTCACTCAGCTCAATGAAAATTCTGCCACTGTTTCTCTTACAGTTACATTTTTGGAAATAAAAGATACCTATAATCTGGAGCCATGCTTAAATGAAATCCAACCAGCCGTAGCTAGGAAACTGCACGTACAATTCAGGCAGGGCTCTCTCCCTTTGCGTGCATTTACTAACAAATGGTCCGACAACCCTGCCCTTAGGTGCCCAGCATGCAGTAGGGGAGAGGTGACCAAACTCCATGTATTTTTCCTGTCTGTCTCCTAGGAGATTCTGAACAGGAGAAGCAGCTGCCCAGCCCCCACCCCCAGGCCAGCAGACCATTGGCTATTCAGCTACCAGGCAAATCTGAGCCCTCCTCTCACACCCTGCCCAGGCCCCTTAAGGCCTTGCTGGGTGCACCCCAAATCAATCTCCTCCATCTTGTGAATTGCAGCCTACCTGTGCCCCAGATTGCAGTGAGCAGAGTCCAGGAAGTGGTAAGGAGACAGACTAGTGCTGTCTCTTCCCAAAACAAAAGTTGTTTAAAAAACGATTTTCCCTTTCTGTGATTACTGTCTTTGCATGTGGTTCTTACAGTTTAAAATTGCAGTTTTGACCTGCCTGTGATCGCATATGTTATCACCTGTTTTGTGTTTTAAACTTGTGGTTTTCCCTGCCCATGATTGCTTGGATTAATGTATTGAATTGTGGGATTTGCAGTCCAACCTCTCTAGTTTGTCCCTCTCATTCCTTGGTGACAAATCTGTTTTCCCTCCAAATTTCTGCTTTACTCTGTGCTAAGAACTGCGTGTTAAAACAGTGCACCCCAGCCACCATTTTTGTGTTCACAAACCCTATTTCTCATCCTGTGCCTCTATCAATATATTTAATCTAAATATACTTACTTCCTTTATGTATCTATATACTTTCAATGTACTTATGGATCTATATATTTATCACTTTCTTCTAATTTAGCATTTCCAATGCACTAGCCTATTTCTCAGCCTATACTTCGCTCAATATATCTTCTAGCCCAACCTCTGACTCATCTCAAACTTCTTTCTACTACTCCTTCCAATGCACTGCCCTATCTCTCATCCTATACATCTATAAATATATCCTCTACATCCACTCTGTCATTTATCCCAAACCCCATACCACTACTATGATCGCCAAAATAACCCTTTCTAGACACTCTCCTGCTGTACCCCTCCTTGCATCATTTGACACCATTTTACTACACCGATCCCCTAAAACAAAACTTTCTAAACTCTCCCTCTGACTCCTCCCCTCCAAAACTCCTTTTTACTCATCCAAAAGCTTCTTACTACTGCTAAGACCTAAAAAAAAAAAATCCTTCACTCTTTTATCCCTCCACGATCCTTTTCAATCAAAATTAACAGACTAACATGTTCACTTCTCAAATTCCATATTCAACTATAATAATACACTGCCCAAATAACTGAATAACATATCTACTTCTCAAATTACTTCATATTTATACTATACTAATTTTCAACACTAATCCTTTATGGTTTCCGGAGTGGCGTGCTACTCGCCAGAAAAGCACTTCAAAACCCATCAGGGGTAACAAGTGCTAAATAAAATCAAATCTTTCTTCCCCTTTTATCCCACCGCTATCCTTCTCACTCAAAGTAACAGACTAATATCCACCACTGAAATTACCTCATATTTCACCATATTAATTCACCACTAACGCTTTATAGGCTTCCTTAATTCGTCAACAAGTGATAAATAAATACAAACCTCTGTCCTCCTCTATCCTTCTGCTATCATTCCAAATCCAAATAACTGACTAACCTATCCACCACTTAAAATGTACTTGCATGTTTCACTATACTAATTCAACACTAATCCTCTATGGGTCCTGGAGTAGCGTGCTACCCGCCGAAAAAGCGCTTTGACGCCTCGTCAGGGGTAGTAAGCGCTATATAAATGCTATTACAATACAATACAATACCATAACAATTTGCAGCATGTACATGTCCCCATTCTTTCCTTTAACATTGGGACCCACAATCGCGGCAGCCTTATGCACCTCTAAAAAATAGAGAAATTATGTGCACGTTTCTATGGTTTAGGATAGGTAACACCTAACTGTAAATTTCAGAATGCATTAAGCTGCAGACCACAGCACATATTATCAGTGTGGCCACAGGCGAATTTAAAATGAATGACTGTCTCTTTTATAAATATGCTAAGAATGAACCAGAGCCTTTGTCCATCCTGCTAAGATCATCCAAACATCTGAAGTCACAACGAATTACAAAAACGCGTGCAGTGACATTTTTCTATACAGAGAGCCCCTTCATATTTATAAGAATCATAGCATTTTCTTTTGTCAACAAAATGATCCTGATTAATTGAAACCGATTGAATTTGTTCATGTTTCGGTAAAATAATCCTCTTGAGGTATCTTATTGTTCTTTGACATTGAACTATACCAACCCTAGCCTGGGTGATGTCAATTTGTGTGATGCCTTATAATCATCAGTGACACGTTGGTTTTCTTAATACAAGCTTTCCCGATAGAGCCGTATCTATTACAGTGCATTACTCCTTAAATAGATGAGAGCCGTGACATCAATACTGACTTATAGCAAGGGAAAACAACACGATGAAACTGATAACAATAATGCATGTTGATGTCATTACGGAGGTGAGCGGGAGATGCAGGGTAAGAGAATAGAGGGCGGGACGAGGTGACACTCAACCAAAAGGAACACCCTCTGCCACACCCAGCTGAGGAGTAAAGGAGAGGTCGGCGATGGAGGCTGCATGTGGGATGCCTATCCCACCATATACCAAGATAGAATAAACTGCAGCCTCTTCCCGGGACACCATTTGCATCAGTGGCAATTGTGAAGTTCTGCAAGATGGGTTTTTCATATGCATGTAATATAGCCATATTTATCTTCCTCGTCAAGAGAATAGTGCTGAGAGTGTTGCAGGAAACACTGCATCCAGCAGCTCGACAAAGGGATGACACGAGGAGGATGGGAGATGTTTCGACTGTGAAGAAAGCTGGGAAGATGAACGCATTGGGATAGAGGCATTGACATGAGATGAATCCGACTAATAGGATACTGGCGGGAATCGCAGCGAAGAAAGATTTTCAGGAGGGTACGATGCTAGAATTATTTTTAGAGTGCTAACAAGATGGTGTGTTAGAGAAGGAGCTCTAAGAGTGGGTTATGAAGAAGGGAGAACAAAAAGTTTGTTTTGTATCTTCTATAAAATGGCACTTGAAGGGGTGCGAAGGTTTAGTGATGTAGACAGAGAGAGAGTAAGAACATTATAAAATCACAGCTCAATCGGAAATTTCATAGATAATACAAGAATGCTCTAAAAGCTTCTGCCAGCCTTTACATGAGAGAAGGAAAGATTTTTCTTGAGATATCACTTGGCTACCTGTTCAGTCTTTCCAATTTGATTACTTATTCATCATCTTAAAATGCACCAAATGTCTTTGCCCTGTGAATCTTACTGAATTGTTTCTTTTGTAAAAGCCTGCTCGAGACCTACGTTCCGCTGTTCCATTTTCCTGTGCCCTCTCTTGTTTAAGCCTGTTTTATTCGTCTCCTTTATCTCATTAATTGTGAAAACCTTTATAAATAATGCAATGGCAACCGTGTTTAAATGGGTACTCTGTTGGGTAGCTTCCTGAAACAGTTGTCGTGAGATTTTTCTTGTGGCAAATCAGGATGTGGCAGGAATTTAAAATTTAGCCAGGACTCATTCCAACCACTGCTCAGATGTGCTACTGGGAATGGAAGTCGTGTTGCAGTAACAGTAATTCTGGTCTACTGGGGGGAGGACTATATGCTGCTTGAAGTGGACCATCTCTATGTTGGTAAACAGTTCTTGAGCATTTTAGTTGTAAATAGAATCAATCACATAAGAATTGCTGCCATTAAAGTGAAAAAAACAATAAGATATATGCTATTTATAAAATAAATGAATTACTGACTACATTGCAAAAATACAACCAGACCTAGGAGAAATCTGGCACTGGACTGAAATAGGTTTTGTTCCAATCAAAATAATGTTCAGCTTTTGCCTGAAGACCTAACGTGAACTAACCGGTCTTAAATTAGCTAGACGTTTATTCCAGAGAACGCCAGATGGACAGAGAAGGACCGACCACCATGTATGGAGATCCAACATTTTAGGAATGTCGAAGCTTGTGACAGCATACGGCATACATGTTGTGGCTACATAACAAAGCACCAGCCTATTATATGTTCTTACAACGAATTCCGTTGCAACGCATGCCTTTACCACGCATGCGTTACAACGGAATGGTTTATCAACGCATAACTTTTTCCTCTAATTCATGCGTGGTGACGTCGTACGTCCTTAAGAAGAAACGGAAGTTTCTTTCCGTTTCCTCTTAAACGACGACGATTTCAGGTGAGGTTTTTATTTGGGGGGGGGAGACCTCCCCAAGCTCCCCATGTTTATTTTGAACCTCTACCACATATGCCTTTACTACACACCTCGTAGTAAAGGTATGCGTGGTAAAGGCTTTCGTGTTAACCACGCATGCGTTGTAATGCATGCGTGGTTAATGTATTCGTGGAAACGGCCGCGTTGTAATGGCCGTTTCCCGCACCAGCCTATTGAGACAAGTAAATGCCATACAGAAAATCCTAATTTGGATGTGAAGCAGCAAATCATAAATTGGATGTGCGCAGGTACTGGTAACCACTGAAATTATATTTTCAGGCCACACATGGCCCTCTCAGCTACATTTTGTGTTCTCTGTAGCTGATCATTTAGCACAGTTGACAATAGCCCATAAAAGGCATTGCGACATTGCAATATCGAGAATATCCGACTATGTAATTCCATTAACAGACTTGAAACATTAGTAGCACGTTGCTGTGCTCTATCAGCACTCTGGGTGATTGCAACCGAAAAGTAGGAATACTTAAACGAGGATACCGAAAAGGAGGACACTCGTATTAAAATTAAGAATTTTTACCAAAATCTAGCATGATCTCATATGCTTAAGGAAAGCCATATGTCATATTTCTGTAATTCCAATGATTTAAGATCTATTTCTTGGTGAAGGTATAAAAAATCGTTTATCGTACAACAAAGCAATTACAGTGATGATGGTCTACTTAAAAAAGCACTGAAAACCATTGCCTATAATTTTACAAAACAAAAAAAAATAAAAGAGTGAAGTATGGATTGATGCAAACATTAGATATTCATTTAATAAACAAGGTCATATACAATGTGCAAACACCAAGAAGCATTCCATGTTTTAATTGATCAAATTAAATGCACTCATATTTGTATCACATGCACATGAATCGCGATGCCAGTTTCTAAATATGTGACAACATTTTTCCAGCCCCCTGAAAATGTAGCCTTCTGACCTTTTATCTCACAGTATAAAGCCTCCATCAATATTACTTTTCTAATTTTCGATGACAACTTCTGATCCTTTTGGAGCTTTCGCATATGATATATCAATAATATGGTAGTTAAAAAGGGCACCCCAGTTCTCCTCGGGAGAGCGATAAAAACAGTGGCCAAGCCAAGGCAAGCATAGGTTCAATGCCATGGGCCATACTGGATTAACTAATCACTACTCACCAAAATCCTTCTATCGCCATGCACTCTCATTCAATATGCATCACATTTCTTACCTAAATGTTGCATCTGGTACATTTACTAAAATGCTTTCGGAAAATGTTTATGCGTAGTGCAGATTATAATCTAATTGTTTGAACAAATACCACCAGATGAGGTGACGTTTACAGTTAACCAAACGACAACATACAGCATGAACAGCTTGATTAATTAAATTCCAACCAGTCATAATGGTCGAATTGCAAATCCTCTACCTGCTTCTTTCCAATAGCCTAGTTGATCCATTATGTTTTGTGCAGCATAGAACTGTGAAATGCATGTTATGCTTGGACATTGTCTAAAACAGAGTAACATGTTTCCTATTTGGGCCCATCTTAAGGGCCCATTGAAATGGGTTCTACCTGCAATAAATGTCCCCAAAATTAACCCCCAAACCTTCTTTACATTATTGGGAATACCAAGAAACACCAATGACCATCAGTTCGGCCGGGTTTGTAATGACATTTAGCTCCCATTTAGAAGGGTCATAGGATATCTACTAATCCGGCAGATAGTTTGCTAAATTTGTATGAAGTCACCCGCACCTTAGTCGGCTTTTTCATTAATTTACCATATGTTTTGCAAAGAAGTTGATGGTTTCTAAATGTAATCTTCTTGAAATATTTTGGGCTTCAACATGTAGGGGTAAAAGTGAAAGCGTCATAATATGCAGTTGTCTTCTCTTTCGATACAGGATTACATTGAACTTTTATCTAGTGGCTATCTTTAATTATTCCGGGACTTTACCAAAAACAAAACCACCCAAAATATTGGTTGCATAGAATGTCAAGAGTAAAATTGAGATGCACTAATATCTCAAGCTAAGACAGGTACAGGTATGTCAGCAATACATTCTGCATAGAAACTCTTACAAGGATTATGTTGGGGCCAGAGATAATGAGGTCAAGATCATATCACCAACATAATATCAGAGTAAAGGCCCCTTTAAGAGCTGTTTATGGATATGTCCCTAGAGGATACCATACCACCCAATTACAAGTTTTACTGGGTGCAGGAAAAAACTAGCAAATTCATATGGGTTTCCACTCACGTTCTTGTGGCGCTGAGCAGCACAAAATGTGTGTTGGAGCAGCCCCAAAATCGAGAACCTCATGCAGTGTTGCACTTTGTATATTTGTGCTCTTTTATTTTTTTTAAAAGTTTTATATAGCGCTGGATAGACCCAGAGTTATCAGAGCGCTTTACATGAGCATCAGATCATAGTTACAGGTTACATCGTTACAAAGGTTACACAGTTCTAAGAGCATGGCAACATAGTTACTTGTAAGGTCGAGAAAAACAATAAGCACAAAATACGTAAGGGGAAAAGAAGGCAAGGTGAGAGATTCAGGGGGGGTTGGAGTAGAGGAAGTAGACAGATAAAGAAGGTGGGAAAGAGGAGGGGAGGGGAGGGTGAGAGACATATACTGGGGAGAAGAGGGGAAGGGTGACGGGGACACAAACCGGTAGACGAGTCAAGGCAACGTCCAAAGTCCAGTAAGCTGTGATCCCAAGGGAAGTGGTATCCCTTCCCTATTTCTATTGCGAGAGGCTCCCTTTACGCAGTGGACTCTCTCAGAGAGGTCTCTTAGACTCCAAGGCCTACAAACTGGATCCTTCCCCAACAAGGGGAGAGAGAGTGCTTTGGCAAGGGGTGCCATACCATACCTCAAGTGTGAGTGGCTCCCTTTGCACAGTGGACTCACTCAGCGGGTTCGCTGAGACTCCAGAGTATAAATATTGGATCTTTCCCCATCAAGGGGAGAAGGAGTGCTTAGTCAAAGGGCACAATGGACAGGGGGTAGGCAGAGTAGCAGGCAAGGGGAGAGAGGATAGGGGCTAGGGAAGAGACAAATAAGGAGAGACAAAAAGAAGTCTGCCTAAAGACCGACTGGATAGGTGACGACCAAGGAGGGAATCCAAGGCCCATCTCCCCTATAGCTAAACCAAGTAGCTCCATCGGGCATCAGACAAAATAGTTCAGTCTCAAAACATTGAGAGAGGAGGGAGGGAGAGACATAAATAGAGTGAGGATGCGGTAGGAGACGAAAGGAGAGACGACAGGAAGTGCAACAATGTGGTTCAACAATATACTAGAAGAAGATCAACAAGTAAACATTAAATCAAACAATCAGCAATACAATTAGGTGAGGAGTGAAAGGTGAGGGAAAGTAGTGGGGGGTAGGGGAGGAGAGGGAGTGTGGATAAGGGAAGAGACAACCATAGAGACGAAAGGGAGTCTGTCTAAGGTTCACAGAAAAACAGGGTGGGGACAAAGGGCAAGGGCATGGGAGGGCAGAGGACAGAAGCTGGAAAGAGTCGGAGCGGAGAGGGGGGAAGGTTGCATAAGTTTTGAACAGACAGAGGCACGTATCTCCTGCCTGGGGGCTGTATAGTCTTGTTGGAGAATGCGGGCAGTGAGACTCTATTCATCTCCGATGAGTGAAAAAGCTGGCGTAAGCGAGTCCTTTGTTTCTAAGTTTGTGTCTTTATTGGTGGCCATTTTGGGGTCAGGCGGCCCCTTCTCAGTAGTGCGAGCTGGGGCTTTACAACAGTTGCTGCAATCACCCGGGACACTGCGCGGCGTCCGAGGCAGTGAGGAGTGTGTTGCTCAGCGGGTGTCCTGCCCAGGGGAAAAGGAGTGAGGGGTTGACCGGTGCACACCAGTCTATCTTGCGGCTCGGGTCGTCAGTGCACTGCTCAGTGTATGTTCACCGCAGCACCCAGGTCCCCCGAAGCAGTATGCCCTGAGAGTATGTTCGCCGCAGCACCCAGGTCCTCCGAAGCAGTATGCCCTTGGGGGGGGAGGACTGCAGCTCTGCAGGCTATTACCCATTACATGTCCAAAAACAAATTCTTCTCATCAAGTGGGGGAGAGGGGATACAACAAGGTTTAGGTATTAGTGTTCCCGGAGGAAACGTCCGCACAATTCTTTAAAGTACAATGTTATTGTATATGCACATAATACACGATATATATATATAAGAACAGTCAACCTAATTCGTTGTGACGTGGGTGCTAAAGAAATTCAAGGCACCTACTACCCCAAGGTGCTATAGGCAGACACAGAATGTGCATGCCACATGGACAATTGAGAGTTGAAATTCTAATTACAGCACTCCTAATGAATATACATGTTTCAAATTGGGCTATCATGTAAAGCCCTCAACACAAGAGCAATTCAAACTGTTATGAGGAATAGACCGAAAGGTGATGCAGTGCGCGCAACAAAATTCGTTTTATTTATTTAAATGTTTACTTACCTGTATAACTCCGTAATCCATACATTACTACCCCCCACCCTGCCCCTCCCCCTGCCCACGTCGCACTACAGAAACAACTACCGCTGACCGCTACTGGGTGATGAGGATGGGAAAGAACTCAGAGCCGTCTACCTACTTATGCTACAGACGGCTCAACACAATATTATCTACATGAAGATTTACTGCATGATGATCTCCTATCTGCTCTACAACGTCTAAAAGGTACTGTGTGCTCACTCCGCTAGCCACATTGGTATCGCTTTACAAAACACGAAGATTAAAACGTTATTACTTTCTTCCTACCGTTAATCTCCGTGCCATATCGTCAGCCTATCAACCTTGCCTAGCAACGTAGAAAACCATTGCGCACTCTTTTTATTGATGCACGCCCATACAGAGCCACGTAGCTGCGTTGTGTTGCTTAGCTACTATAGACGCTTCTTTTCCCTTCCTTTCAAGTTATGCGGCTTGCACACAAATGCAACTCTCGACTGACACAACTCTTTTATTGGATAAGCTACCATTATCGAGGAACAGGAGACTCAGCCAAGAGTTGCTCGAGACATTGCTAAGCAACTTATCAACACTACCTCTCTGCTGAGCGAGAGAAGGTGGCACTTGTTGTTCTACCTTGCCTCACTGTGTCCCAAATCATCAATACGAAGCATGCCTTTTCTCATCGCTGGCAGGCACAGTCTTATTCTACATTGGCAGGAACAGCTACTTGGCATATTTAAAAGCTTCTTCCCTGACTGATAGATACAGTCAATACAAAACCTGCATCCTTTTCTCCTCGCTCGCAGGCACAGCTTTATTTTACGCCGGCAGGAACAGCTACTTGACATACTCAAAGCTTCTTCCCTGCCTGGTAGGCACAGCTTAGCCACCTACACTTATGTCTGCTGTCTTCCTTGCTGACAAACACAGCTGTTTGTCATACTTGAAAGCCTCTATTGCCTGTTTGGCAGACAGGCACGGATTAAAAAATTGTATTCACTGCCTGCCTTGCTGACAAGGCACAGCATTTTATTACTGTTATTGCTTAATTAAAATATTTACAAACATTTTCCTGTCTTCGCTGTTAGACTTAGTTAAAAAAACATTTTTAACACACCTTTTCCTACCTGCTTCGCTGACAGGCACAGCTCACTATTATTAACCACTTCCACGCTAATGACAAAGCCAGCTCGTCATGGGCGTTACCTATGCTGCGCTCATGACGAGCTGGCTTTGTCATGAACAAGCCTTTTTCTACTTCTTCAGCGCACAGCGGGAAAACACGGTAGCGCTGTAGGAGTTAAATGGGTACATTTATGAGCACTTTCTTGCCTGTTTCACTGACAGGCACAGCTTGTTACTATTTATTTAGCCCAAGTGTGAGCACTTCACGTATGCTCCATTGCCTGACACTGCTGATCGACATCTTCTCAATCTTTGCTCCTTAGTGACACACACAGTCTGTTGTTCCGTGTGTCACTCTATATACATCTTTGCTGACAAGCTCTGCTGTTTACTTCAATTACTGCAACAACTTCTTTCCTCTCACAAAGTGCAAAACTTCACTTCACCTTCTTTCTTTTCATCTAACCCTGGTGAACCCAGCATCCGCTGGTCAAAGTGGAAGAAGGTCTTTCTCCACTACACAAGAGTGTGTGGTGTATCACTCAGTGCAGAGAGGAAATCAGCTTTGCTCTAACATTGTCTCGGCTCGAAGGGTCAAGAGTATTTTTTAACATTTACCTGACCACAATGACACAGAATCTGATAGTGTAAAACATTTTTAAATCAGTTTAAAAATTTAGACACACATTACCTTCCCACGGTCAGCATTGTATTAGAACGTTATCACTTTGGGAAATTAATGCAACAGCCCAAAGTATCCATTGAAATTTATGTGACTCATCTAAGTAAACTGGCTTCCACTTGTAAATTCGAAGGAGCACTGGAGGAACACATACGGGACCAGTTTATGTTAGGATATGCCATAGAGAAAGTCAAAGACGAGCTCTGGCAGAAGGAGGATCCTAAATTAGATTACGTCATTTCCATAGCCAAGCGCATTGAGCACTCACTTGCATGTGTTGAAGTAAGAAAGAAAGATAATTGCTCTGTGAGTAATACTAGTGAGAAAGTACAGACTGTTGTCAAGGAAAAAACCTTTAAACATATCGAACCACATCCTTCAAGACACAAAAATGAGTTCTATGGAAAATGTTATCGCAGTGACATGGTCGGTCACTTGGCTAATGACAAGTCTTGCCCAGCTTTGAACTCTAAGGGCCCCATTAAGCTGTCAGGAGATCGCCACCGCCCGTATGGTGGTGGCAATACGCCCGACATCCGTCCCCGCCTGCCACCCATTTACCCCTGCCATCTTACTATGGCGGGGGGACCATGGTGGACGGAAAGACCGTCCGCCGCTTTTCCACCCGGTCGACAAGTCAACGAGGCAGAAAAGAGTTTAATATGGTGGCGGTGTATGCTAGACACCGCCATCCATATTACGATGGGGCGGACACATGTCTTTCTGTGGCGTTGTTTCCGCAACAAAAGGCATGCAGGAATCTCTTGTGGGGCCCGTTGCGGGCCCCCATGGATTCTGTGGGGTGGGGGTGCATATGGTAACCCCATGCATTTCAAAGTACAATTTGGCAGGCACCGTGCGGTACCTGTCACGTTGTGTATTGAAATGCATGACCTGCATTTTTAGCACTGCTGCGGGCGGTGCTGAAATGCCGCAATGTAAAAAATGTTGGATGCGCCTACCAGTGTGGCGGGCGCATCCTAATGGCCCCAGGGGACCCCCATCCCTTATGGCGGGTGGTCCCTTTTTTTACATCGGGATGGCAGGCAGACAAAGTCCGCCCGCCATCCTAATGACCCCCTTAGTGTCTGAAGTGCAGAAAAGTTGGTCATGTAGCAAAAGAACTATACTAACTGCAAAACAGGTAAATTAGGCTCATATGCACAAGTCCGCAATAGAGCATAGTTAAAAACAAGGGGAAGGAAGCAAAATAATAAATCTTTGCGAGACAAAACTCTTTACCTTACAGAGATGGTTAGATAATCAACGACACTACTGATAAAGCCAGGAGAGTCAAAAGAACAGAGAAACAGGAAATATAACCACCGGTCTCTTCTTATAAACAACTAATAAATAACTCAGGTATGGATAAACCAGCTTTCCGTACAGAGTACTATGTACATGAAACACAAGGGACATGACACTGAAAGTAGTTTTCTCGTTTTTAACAGCATCGAGGAACTCTTCACAACTTAGGGAACAATACCACGAGGATAAGGCTGCAGGTGTGCACTATATAAGCAACTGTGTATCAATACCATAACAGGTAAAGACTAATAAGGGAGTGAGACAAATAATGATAAGTTTCTCCCAGTAAAAATGTCAAGAAGGAAATTATATGGTGCGTTCTCATCCTCATTTCTCTATAGGTAGCGTAGATGAGCAGAAGCTTAGCACAAGTAATAAGAGGAAAATGAAACCGTCCGGTATCACAATCTAACGATATTGGAACTCAAAAATAATTAGGTGAGAAAATGGCAGTGTTTATGTTAAAATTTATTTTCAAAATATCTGATTAACATACAGAAGAGTATAACACCGATAGATAAGGGATAAGACAGGGCCAAGGTTCAGTGTGGGGAATTTTAATGGATCCAAGCTGTACAAATTACCGGGTACAGATAAGATACAAACAGTAAATTTAAAGCCATGTTAAATATCTGCTATAAATAAATGTGCTGCCATAACGGTGGACTAGGTACAGACTATGCATGATGAATTATGTAATGAAGGACAAGCAAGTAATGATCAATCACAGAAAGTGAGAATATGTATGATAAATGTAATGATGTTAAAAGGGATCATGGGTTGATTATGCATTTGTTCTGTATAGGACTAAAGAGGAAATCATTTTCAAGTACATCCAAAAAAAAGGGAGACAAAAGTATTTTTGGTCTTGAAAAAGATAGGAATATAAAAAGATACTATCGAAACGCGTCAACGCTGGGGTGCACACAATTTAAGGACGAACCTTGTCTGGTTAAATTTTAATGAAATTGATACATGGACTAGGAGGTTTTTACAATTGTCCCTTAATGTGTAGGAGGATTTGACAAGGGTTTGTGTCATACCGCCATATTGTCTCTTTTTTCTTTTTATGTGGGTCATAAATTGAATATAGTTAACTGTCATTGTAGAATTTTCTGTTGAGAGAATTTTAATTTAGTTTATGAAATGTATAACGTACATTGTTTTAAAGCCACAAAACAGAGCCCCGGGGCTGTGATCAGCCCTTCTGCAAAGATGCCAAGCGACGCTCTGCTAAGGAAAGAAGATGCCGGTTTGATGAGGAAAGAGCACAGCAACGTGTAAGGAAACTGAGCTGCAATACCCACTGGGGAACATTTAAATTATATTCAGGACTAACAACGACAGCGCATTAACGAAAGATTGGCACCACAAGTACCATCAGGCCATGGGGTGGCCGCGCCCACTGGGGAGTGACTCCAGGCCAATAAATGTGGAGCCAGAAAATTGCTGTGCTAATCTGAAGACAGTCCTGTGCCTCTGATGAAATGCTGTTCGCATGAAACGCGTCAGGCAGGACTTATTTCTGTTGTCAGCCTTAGATTGTGTATGCTGCTTCCAACATTGAATAAATGTGGCTTTAAGTTGATCTTTGAGTGGGGCTCGCTTCTTCTGACAGGCAACTGTTTGTGGATGTTTTTGTGGCCTGCCTGAGCCGCGAAGCAGAGCCCCGGGGCTGTGTTCAGCCCTCCTGCAGAGATGCCAAATGATGCTCTGCTAGGGAAGGAAGATGCCGGTTTGATGAGGAAAGAGCACAGCCACATGTAAGCAAACTGAGCTGCAATACCCACTGGGGAACATTTAAATTATATTCAGGACCTAGCAATGACAGCGAATTAATGAAAGATTGGCACCACAAGTACCATCAGGCCATGGGGTGGCCGCGCCCACTGGGGCGTGACTCCAGGCCAATAAATGTGGAGCCAGAAAATTGCCGTGCTAATCTGAAGACAGTCCGGCGCCTCTGATGAAATGCTGTTCGCATGAAACACGTCAGGCAGGACTTATTTCTGTTGTCAGCCTTGGATTGTGCACGCTGCTTCCAACATTGCATAAATGTGGCTTTAAGTTGATCTTCGAGTGAGGCTCGCTTCTTCTGACAGGCAACTGATTTTGGATATATATATATATATATATATATATATATATATATATATATATATATATATATATATATATATATATATATATATATATATATATATATATATATATATATATATATATATATATATATTCACTGAAAAAACCATAGGTTATAGACCATATATAGTTAGGAATTAGCATTTAAAAAACCTTATTTTACTCACACAAAACCATTGAAATTCCATATATAGTTAGTTGCACTAACTATATATCGCGCACCCGCAATCCACTGCTGATCATGTCACATATTACATCATTCATGACATGGTCAGTGACATCACTGATGACATCACTGATGACATCTCAAATGACATCACTGATGACATCACTGATGACAACATCCAGTGACTGTATTTTTCTGTAAAGTTAAAATATGTCTTGAGTGGATGTATAAGTGTCTGGATGAAGGATTTAGTAGGTGCATGACTGACTGTATGAGTGAGTGATTAAATGTGTCTCACTGAATGCATGGGTTAGTGACTAAACTGTCTTAATTTGTGCATCATTATGTCTGTTGTTCTGTAAACTGCTGCATGTGTTGATCATTAGCTATACGAGAGGCTATATGTGTTATTAATTGGTTGCCCAAGTATTTCTATGGGAGATTGAGTTTGTGTGGGGGTGGCTGGAAGGTGTGTGACTCTATGCATAGATGTGTGAGCAGTTTATTCACTAGGTGTATGAGTTCAAGAGTGCATGTGGAAACAGCTACATGGGCAGTTGACTGTGTGCATGAGTGTATTGATGAGTGAATGGATATCTCAATGCTACATGTCATAGTAAGTACATATGTAAAACACAGTACATGTGAGAGTTGGCATATATAAATAACTGTGCATGAGAGCCACTGAATGAGTGAGTGGTTGTATCGATCATTGTGAACTTGTATCAGGGATTGTATAAGAGAGTAAATATGTGTTAGTATATGTTTCAATAAGTAAGGTGTGTTTAACTGTATAGTTGAAGAAATGGAGGTGAGATTGTTTCTTTGCATGACTGACTGGGTGTGTGAGTAACTCCATGGATGAGTGGCAGTGTGTGAGTGTCTGTATACACTGAGTGTATCTAAGGTTATATTAGAGTCTGAAGAGGTTTATCGTATTAGCACAAGAATGATGTCAAATGAGATGTCATCAGTGATGTCATCAGTGATGTCATTTGAGATGTCATCAGTGATGTCATCAGTGATGTCACTGACCATGTCATGAATGATGTAATATGTGACATGATCAGCAGTGGATTGCGGGTGCGCGATATATAGTTAGTGCAACTAACTATATATGGAATTTCAATGGTTTTGTGTGAGTAAAATAAGGTTTTTTAAATGCTAATTCCTAACTATATATGGTCTATAACCTATGGTTTTTTCAGTGAATTTCAATGGTTTTTTAATAGCAAATATCATAAGCTGTCGAATGTCAAGTACGTGGTAAGTAAAAACATTTTCGTGTTTATGCACACTGATCTGCTTTGAATGCTGCCCCCACCCCTCATTTCTATTAGGAGTACTCTCTCTTTGCAGATAGTGAAGGGTAGTTAACGCAGGCCTTTGCCCCCGTTGTAATCCGTCGTGCCTGCTTCTCTCTCCATTTGATTGATTATTCTCTTTGGTTCATTCTCTATTTACAAACAAGCACAGAGTCGCAATACTCTGTTTAGTCTTTGCAGATAGCGAAAAATCGTGTAAAAAAACAAAAGGAATCGAGCAAAATCAGTAGGCCACTAATGGGATCTCTTTTTGACCTCCCTAAAATAGAAACATTAGGAACAACCTGTTGATAATACCAATGTGTATGTACATAAGCGGCGTTCATTTGTGTTCACAGTACCCCTTGTTGATTGTTTGAATCGAGCATTGAATTGTTCGAAGTTGGTTCTCTTAAGAATCTTCTCTGCCTGCAAACGAGGAAGAATAGGAATATTCTCTCTCCCTTTGCAGATAGTGAAGGGTAGGTAACGCAAACCTTTAACACGTCGTGCCTATTTTGTTCCTCATTGATTGATTGTTTCCCCAAACATTGACTGTTTGGGAATTGGTTCTTTTTGGAGGTATTCCCTGTTTGCAAATATACGTAGGAAAATCTTTGCAAGTAGTGAAAGGGTACGTAATGCGGACCTTTTACCCCCGTTGTAATCTGTCATGCCTATCTACTCCCCACTGATTGATGCACCTTTTTCACCCGGACCATTTACTAGAGATACGTCATCTGGCCCGACCAGAGAGCACCCCTAGTGAAAAGGACATATGCAATAATAACGAAGTGATCACTGTATCCTGTTAACAGAAACTTTACCATGAAACAACCTGGAAAGAAAAAAATAGGAAAACGAAAATCAGTAGGCCACTGATGAACATGAACTTTTATTAAACAACAAACAAAGAAACGATAACATAACGTAATGATAAAACCTATTAATGTCCTAGAAACAAGAAAACGTTAAAGTATGCCAGTGGTGAGAGACCAGAAAAACAGTCCGAGAAACCAAATCACCCCTCGCTGTCCCAACTCATGCACTCTGAAAAGTTCAAAGTTTTGAGGAGTGCTTGTAACATTGTCTGAAGCCTATTTGCAATTGCTTCATCTTCACTATTCTTAAAGTAAGTGGGGGCTGTTGTGATGCGGTGCCACCCTGAACCGCTTGACGGAGGCCCCCGAGGGACGGTGTCATGTCGCGGACTCGGAGGGGGCGCTTGGCTCCGGCCCCCTCCCCAAGTCGTGTTGCCCTGGTGTGGCCTGAGATCGCCCCCGACATAGGTGGCCGGCTCCCGGGGTCAAGCGGAACTTTTTTCCTTTTGGTGACTCTTCCATTCTTCACCTTGTCCCACAATCCGTTTCACCTAAAGACACGCTGTAGTGGGGCACCCCTTTTCCGTTTCATTTGCCATTCAGCCCGCTTTTGCTACACTGTGCCTCTTCCGCTATTCAGCTGTTTACCGCCCGCTCTTTCGACTACAGCGTCTCGCTCACCATGTACTTGAGTTGCTCCCGCTCTTGCGGCGCAGCGATAGGCGGCTGCCACAGGACTCTCAAAATGGCGGCCATCTCTTCAGATTTGGGCGTGGTCCACTAAAATGGGCCTGCGACACCTTGGAACTCGGACGCTTGTCTGCTAGAGCTTGGGCTCCATTCGCGAAAGCGTCCCCTCATCCTTGAAGATTCTACAAAAGTCTTGGGGGCCCCCGACTCCCGCAGGCTTCTGGTGGGGAGCGCCTAGCATGATTGCTCGTGGAATGGCCACGACGGAGCTACGAAATGGTGGTGCTCTCATGCTAACGCCAGCTTCAGTCTGAAACATCCAGAAACACTGTAGACTACCAATTCGATCAGTTCCGGTAGCGCTCCAACGTGACCCGGTAGAGAAGAACTTGCCCTCCCCTCTTTGACTGATGGTTCTTGTTGCCTGTCCCTTCTGTTGTCATTTAACAGAACTATTTAGCCTGCTGAAAGGGGTTGTGTGCCGTCCGCTGGTTGGTGGAGACATTTTGACTATATTCTGGACCTGCGTTGTCGCGTAATGCGTCATATGACGCGCCGCGTTAGAAAGTTTAATAAATTATGAAACACAATAAACAATCCTTAAAAAAAAAAAAAAAAAAAAAATAATCAACAAAACCAACAATCAATTAACATACAGTATTTGAAAAGTCTATCATTCATTTTTCATTGCAGTACGCTGCCCAGAAAGCTTCCCGGTTCCCGGACCGGGCGCTACCCACGCAAAAAAACAAAAAAAACGGTATATATTTTTTTGCCCTGCGAGAACCTTTCAAAGCCTCCACATCAAACCTAGGGGGTCAGGGACGATCTACTATGCCCCCTTATGGTCATTTGCCCCTTCGCTTTGGCCTCCTCTTGTCTCTCGATCCTACCGAGAGACAAGATGGCGGCCGCTACGGACTGTTTGGAATGTTTACAGACGCCGAAAAACCAATCAGCTTCGCAAACCTCCGTAACGCGAAAAGTACGCGAAGCGGAGCGCTGTTACAGATATATATCTTTTTTTGAACGTTAATTTCTCAAAATCCACTGGAGCACATATATTGAGACCTAGCAAAGGCACATCGGGCTACCAGTCCCTACAATTTTGCCAAGTTTCGTGCAAATCCATTCAGCCGTTCGATTATTATTATTATTTTTTTTTTTGCCCCGCGGGGCCCTTTTAAAACCTCCACATCAAACCTAGGGGGTCAGCGAGGATCTACTATTCCCCCTTATGGTCATTTGCCCCTTCGCTTTCGCCTCCTCTTGTCTCTCGATCCTACCGAGAGACAAGATGGCGGCCGCTACGGACTGTTTGGAATGTTGACAGACGCCGGAGAACCAATCAGCTTCGCTTCACAAAGCTCCGTTGCGCGAAAAGTACGCGTCCTGGGCCGCTGCCCGGTCCGCTGTTACAGATATATATCTTTTTTTAAACGTTAATTTCTCAAAATCCACTGGAGCACATATATTGAGACCTACAAAAGGCACATCGGGCTACCAGTCCCTGCAATTTTGCCAAGTTTCGTGCAAATCCATTCAGCCGTTCGGGCTAAAAGTGAGGCCAACCGCCCTATGGAAATTAACATGGGAAAAACGCGTTTTGGGACCCCCCTTTTTTCTCGGCCCCCCCTTGACGAACCCCCCCCAAATTTTCAAAGGCTGCTCAGAAACAAAATGTGCCATTTTCCTGAAAATTTCAGCCAATTCCGTCCACAAACGCCAAAGTTATTAGACATAGAATTTTCAAAAAACCCATAGGGAAAAAATCCTAACTATATATACCTACTGGCGACCGCCAGTAGGTAATATATAAAATGTGATGTTTTGAACAACTATATTTTTTACATCGATTTTTTTCCAATATTTTTGTACTTACCTGTTTAAGTATAGGGTGTCGATATTTTTGCATTCTATATTTTTGCATCAATATTTTTTACTTCTATATTTTCAAAATCGATATTTTCTCTGTGAACCCAATTCCACAACATGTCAGTGATTTCAATATATCAACAATAATTTCTCTTTTCAATGTCCATGGGCAATGTATTGCAAAATGGAAGAATTAGTAAACGAGTCACCAATGTAATGAAGGATGAATATGTCTTCTCTCGTACTCTTCTTCCTGCTCTGCTACTGTCCACAAAATACCTCCTTCCTCTCACCATCTACCATTGTCTAACTACCAAGTTCTACAATTAGCCTTGGAAATTATCCAAGGTCCTCAGATTGCAGCCAGAGATAACCGTAGGGCAGAGGTTACTGGTTTGTTGCTTTCACTGCAAGGAGACCCTCTCTACTAAAGGTCTGTCTGTCCATCATGTGCAGCCACCACACTTGTACAGCGATCCCTCTACGATGATACAATAACGGTGTAAATGACATTCAAATAAATAGCACGGATGGACTGTGAAATCGAAAACATTAAGAAGTCTATACACCATTAGCCCTCACTAAAACAGTGGGGCAAAGATTTGGATTGGTGCAAAGTTGCAGAAAAATCCATATACGAAGGTTGTGATTGTTCCCACAAGTTTAAAAATGTTAAGGGTCCATAGAGAAGACACCGTGGGTATGGATAACTAAGATCTGCATGCTTTCTGTTGCCTCTTCTTGTGAGGAAAAAAGATTGAGAGGCCGAAGCGTGGCATATAGCGTATGAACTGTTCCGTTGAAGAAAATGTGTTTATATAACCAAATAATGAGAAACTGTATGAAGAATTATGTCTCAGAAACTATCACTGTCTGCTCCTAATCTGTACTTCTCATCACAAAACCAAAACATAATTCTGTATTTGATACTATTGGTTGCCAACAAAAAAATAGAAGTAACATAAATATTAATATCAATTGTGTGTATGATATTTTTATAGGTCAAAGCCCATAAATGGCCTAATGAAAAAAAATAATAATAAAGTGGTTTCAGATAAGAAAATGTTAAAATCATTGGTCACAGCACGGAGAGTGCTCAGAAATGAAACCAAGTGAAAGCTGTATATGTGATGCTTAAACTATATTGTTTACAGCCCTAATGTGGGTACAGATCAATCAAGAACCACAAGGATGCAGTGGAACATGTTCTACAAGCTTACTGGTAGGGACTAGTCAGCAGGCTGACTATAGACTAGTGCATTGCCTCCTTCTTACAGCTTAAAGCCTAGTTGTAGCCATTCATTCATAGATATGGGATGTCAAAATTGGCAGCAGGAAAAATTATTGTGCATCTATAAGTAAAGTGCCCCTTAGAATCATTGAAGTCTCTAACTAACATGATAGAAATTCATCCAGCATCATCTGAATGTAAGTTAAAAACAGCAGCTGACACATGTTGGTAATCAAGACCTGTTTGCAGTGTTTTCCCTCTTTTTGCCCAACTTGAGACCCTTGGATGCTGGATTTCTGACTCTGCAAGTGCCCTGGGCAGAGCCAGGGCCGCGGCTATGTTGAAAACACTCAGTGAAAATAAACACTTGCATTAGGGTACACTTGAAATTGGCATGACCTAACCTATACATCCCTAGTACATAATAGGTCGGGGAGATTGAAACGACCTATAAGTCCCAAGTATGTAATTGGGCATGGCAGTTTGGAGGCCAGCAGCCGTTTATTCACTTACATGTGTGCGCTACGGACAGTCTAAGGTAATTTTAAAAGCATCCATGTGTTGCAGCATTACCTTTAAATATAATTTGTGCCCAAACTCGACTTAAATGGCAAGGTCACTAAAAAGTGATAACCTAAAATCTTTTGGCATTTTAGGTACCCCCCTTGGTCTCCCCTAGGTGTCTCAGTAGTGAGGTGCCACGTCATTATAAGGAGGGCCCTTATAAAAGATAATTTTTTATGCCCTGGGAATTGAGAAATTTCACATTTCACTTTCACCGATAGTATAATAGGGCCTCTCAAAATCGACTTTGGAGCTAGGAGCACTGTGGAGTGAGGATCAGCACTACGTTTGCATAGTCAGGACTCCTAATGTCTACCATAGGTGTCCTAGGTGAGGGGGGGTTTGTAACTATAAGCAGGACCCTTATAAAAGATGATGTATATGTCCTGGTGAGGGAGAAATTGCCTATTGCAGTGTCCTCATTGTATATGCTTAGACCTATAAGATAACATGGAAACAGTTTATGAATGCATTACTATTGCTAGGAATTTAAAATAAATATGATTCAAGGACTTTGGAGAATATGCTATTGTTGAATGTATCCTAAAATATACAGGAAAGAAGGTATAAAATGTTCTTGTCTATAAGTCAAATTTCAACCTTCCTTTGGTCTTCCCTGAATGGTCATTGTTAACAGAATTATCCAGGCTGCTTTGATGAAGTGATACGTGTCTCACCCAGAGAGAGTCTATCTGTTGGAGAGAGCTCTGCTACACAGTAAGCTTGGGCTTCAAAGGGGAAAGAGAACATGCAGGGGACAACCAGGTTCAACTACCCCCAGTCCCTCTGACCCAGCCAGATGTCAGGTTTAAGGCAGTAATTCGCAGATGGTAGTAGGAGGAGAGCTATGGAATGAGCCATCATGTAGGTTGGTTTAACTAGTTCTTACAACCCTGCTGAGAGTTCAGCCATACTGAATTTAGGAGAAATAGTGCTTTCTGGTAGAAGATCATGCCACAATTTGGAGGACGTGGTCTTGCTCTCTGGTGTTGCTCTGCACCTCATTGGACAGGTGAGCTCTCCTGCTTGTTCCCAGAGAACACTAAATAAATATATGAGAGAAGCACTGCCTCTCAGATCTCCTGCTTGAAAGTAAGAAAAGAAGGTTTGCCAAGTTGGAAACGTAATCTGCACCATCAGGCCCTGCATTATGCCTGGCTGTGTCTGCTGTAAAATTTGGAACTACAGCCCTTTGGATGTACCTTGCTTTAAGAGGAATAAAGAGTGGACTCCCTGCTAGCTACAGGCTAACATAGCTCACCTGGACCATCACAACCAAGAATCCTCTTCCTGCAGTGATCCCAGGTAATTTGAAGGGTTTTGAATTGTGGTCACAACATTTTAAGGACAATCTTGGAGATTCCAGACCATTTGATTGTGTTTTGGACACTTTGGACCCTTAAGAGGAACTTCAGGAAGAAGTTCCAGATGTTTGGAGCAAGTTTAGAAAAAAGCTTCATACGGGGACCAATTCAACTGCGTGAGCCAAGCCGGCGACCTTCAACCACGAGCTGGCTTGCCATGCTGGTTTGCCCTGCTGATAAGCTCTGGAGGTCCGACTTCCAGAGTTTGACCAAAAGCCCTCTAGAAAGTAGGCCGGCGAACCCTCACTGCACCCAGACTGCTAAAGAGCATTGCAGGACCCCATCAGAAAAAGCTCCAGAAAAGTTTCAAAGTCAGAAGGTAAAATCTCGATCAAGGCTCACCGCAAGGGGTACCCTAGCAGGGCTCCATCACTGTCAGCATGAAACTTTGACTTTGTCCCGGTCAAGCGTGACCAGCTTTCCCAGAGTGGCGCTATAGGTTTCTAAGTGCTATATGGTGCAAATCTTTAAAAAATGATATATCTGGTTTCCTACACTGGATTGCTTTCGTTTTGGTGCAATTTTAAAGATAAAAATATGTCCTATTTTTATAAATTAGTGTTGGATTTTTTTATTGTGTGTTGTATCTTAACTATTCACTGAATTTTTGTCTTTAAATGCTTCACTTCCATGTCTCCTAAGTTAAGACTGCCTGCTCAGAGTCAAGCCACCCAGGGCTGAGCATAGGAATACTTTATTCAGACCTAAACTGAGCCCTTGACTGTGTAAGTGGCCTAATTGCCACTGGTAGATACACATTTACCACTACTAATAAACCACTTTCCAACAACACACCTATACCATACATAGCATAACAAGCATGCATACATTTGAATGCATACATGAACACAACCACCAAAACCATGTACGTAGCTAAGTCATGGGATTCTTCAGAGAGGGAGCATAGAACACTATTCTCATTTGAACAGGTGGAAAGATAAAACAAATGTGATCTTATCAACACCATTTTAGGGGCAGAACATTTTCAATGGAATATCAGTCTCACTATGTAGGCAAGACCAAGTAACAGCAACAAAAAACGCCCAGAAAAATGCAAAAAATCTATATTGACCAATCAGGCAATTTGCTGCAATTACCAAATATTCTTCCTTATTTTAAGCTGCTCATCTGTTGGGTAGATTTCAGTACCTTAATGTGTTCTTCATTTCTTTCTGAATCCACTTCATGTTGTTTTATTATTTAATCTGATGCTTCGTATGCCTTTCTTGCTTCTTAATTCTGCCTTCATGGCATCTGCTACTGCCTTCATGGCATCTGCTACTGCCCTGTGCTAGGGACAGATCTGCTGCCAGCTGCCTGTGAGAAATAGAAATCTGCTGGATGTGTAAGCTTTTGGGATTCCTCACCTGACGTCACCTTGCTTCCTGAACTCCTGGACTGACAGTCATTGCAACAAGCCTGTTGCTTTCCCCCGATGACTGTTTTCAATAAATGCTGACCGATCTCTCTTTGTGTTGCTCTCATGATGTCCTTTTCGGGGGTAACTGCTTCAAGTGGTAATTTGCTCCCAGATCGTAGTAAATTCTTCAAGGGAACATTTGAGGCAGTTGTGCATTCACAATTGTTTCTTCTCGGTGTTATCAACATCTGAAACTGCTCTGGCTCAACGGTTTCTTCTCTATTTGCCCTTTTGAGAAATACCATATAATGTTATTGCAGGAACAGTAGTTGTAAAATATTTATTCAGTGTGCATCATCGTTGTAGAGGCGATAGAGTCAGTTGACAAAACAATCGACTGTCTCCAGGCGCTAGCCTCTTCCCAGATTTATAGTCCAATTTGTAAATGAGACTTTTGGGGCGATTCAGTGGGATTCTCGTCATCTTAATAATAATAATAGTCCACATTTGTAAAGCGAACAATCACCCGTAAGGGTCTCTAGGCGCTGGGGGCCGTCAGGAAGGTTAAGCAAGCTATTGCCCAGAGTTACATGGTGCTGGGCCAATCTGCCGCCGATGCCGGGGATCGAACCGTGATCCCCAGAAGCCAGAGTCAGTCGCCCTAGCCGCGGCGCCACACCTCTTCCTCTTAAAGAGGCTGGAAGAGTGTATTCTCACTTCCTAAACACCTCTGCAGTGCAGATGAGATTCAGGTTTTAATTTAAGGTTCGTTGAGAATATTAATATTATTATATTTGCAAAATCATGTATCTGCAGGCTGAAAGCGCCTTTTCACTAAACCATTTCTTATTGAAGCCCCACTACTTGAAGTGCTGCAGAGAAAAACACAGAAACCCCACAGAAAACCCCACAGAAGAACAGAACTTCATCTTTCCAGTGACAGATTCTGAGATCAGGAAAGGAAAATATGCTTTTACTTATGATTATGTTTATTTATAACATAAATGCCTAACAAAAACTAATGTGTCCTGATGTAAATCAAGTGGTGCGATGTAAAGTGCTCTGTTACCTGCCAATAAAAGCGGCGATAATGTATCGCCCTTTGATATGGCCCTGTTTTTTTATAAATGAAAGTGAGTCCAAACAGTCAGAACAGGTATTAACTATGCACAACATGAAGGTGACCTCTGCTGTACATTTCAAATTAGTTGAGCTGTGTTTTAAATTGTTCAACTCTTCAAGCTGCATAGTTTATGAGTGTTGTTATACCTGGCATCTTTTGGTGTGTTTACTCTACCTTTTATTTATTTCCTGCCTCCAGTGTTTGATGGAATGCTGGCCTTGGTTTTTGCTGGTTTAGGGCCAGATATAGGTAGCCAAATACTGGTCGGTAACGGCCGTAATTCGGTAATTTCGTCCGTTACCGACCGGTATAAATGAAATGAGATGTAGGAGCCTATTATTTACCGAATCGGTAAATATGAGTCGGTATAATTCCGACTCGGTAAATATGAGTCGGTATAATTCCGACTCAGTAAATAAGAGTCGGTATTCTTACCGAGGCGGAATTTACCGAATTCATATTTACCGAATTCTTATTTACCGATTCGGTAAATAAGAAACGGTAAAAAATGGGCATGGAGATGTAGGAAAGCCAAAAAATACAGAATACACGGAACTTCGGTATTTATGAGTCGGTATTTACCATGGATTGAATGCAGGTGGTAATCAGGTGAAGGCCATAAAAAGAGTCCCAAAATGCAACTGTGGAACAATAATGGCGGCTTTCTACGTCATTGCAAGGCGGCAAAGACTACAGGCAGCAGAAGAGAGGGAATGGCAAAGGGAGGAACAAGTTTACAGGCAGAGGATAACACTGTTCCAACTGACAGAGCCTGAAATACTCCAGAGGTACAGGCTATATCCCCAAACCATCCAAGACTTGATGAAGGACCTACACCCACTCCTGGAGCACCCAACACCCAGGGCCCACGCCATCCCACCCCATGTGCAGGTGCTATGTAGCTTACACCTGCTTGCCTCCGGGAGCTACCAGAGTGTGATAGCTGCAGTGGGTGGTGTGTCCCAGAGCTGCCTGTGCCGCATCTTCAGGAGGTTCCTTGACGCCATGATGCAGAGGATGGAGCATTACATTTCATTCCCTGATACACCTGCGGAACTTGCAAAAACCAAGACTGATTTCTATCAACTGGCACACTTCCCTCACGTGATAGGCTGCATTGATGGCACCCACGTACCACTCTGTCCACCTGCAGCCACAGAACACATATACAGAAACCGCAAGGCAATGCACTGCATCAATGTACAGGTCATATGCAACGCTGGCAACATCATCACAGACATCGTTGCGAAGTTCCCTGGAAGTACCCATGATTCGTACATATTCCAGAATAGTGGAATATACATACGCCTAGTTGCAGGAGAAATAGGAAACGGATACTTGCTAGGTAAATGAATTAGACACACCCTGTCACTCACAGCAGATTAATGTATCATGTACATGCAAGTAATGTCAATCTTTCTCCCCCCTAGGCGACAGTGCATATGCCCTGCGGTCCTTTGTGCTCACCCCCTACCTCAACCCATCCACCAGGAGTGAAAGGCAGTACAATGTGGCTCACAGATCTACACGCAACGTTGTGGAGCGCACATTTGGACTCCTCAAGAGCAGATTTCGCTGCCTCCACCAGAGTGGAGGGGCACACCAGTACACCCCAATCCTGTGCTGCAAAATCATTGCGACCTGTGCAATGTTACACAATCTCGCCACCAAGGAAGGCACAGAGGTGGAGATCACACATCATGAGGACATTGATGATGACACAGAACTGGCAGAGCCCCATGGTACAGTAGCAGCAGCAGCGACAGATGGGAGACTGAGACGGGCAGAGGTCACACAGCAATATTTCTGAGTGAGTAATGAGACACAGACAGGGAAAGGTCATAACATACGTAGTTTAATTTTCACTACGCAAGTGCAATGATAGCACACATTCTGTACACAATATATAAATGTCCATGACTGTGTTGTCACGGTTAACACCACCGTGACCTGTTCCTTGGGTGGAGGGCATAGTCAATGTTTACGGCCACGGACAACAGGGTGGGACTGCTGTGGCTGTGTGTCAATGTTCTCGGTGTGGCCTGTCTCGGTAGCATGACGCCTGCCGCTCCTACATATTTCTTGTACAGGAGTGCTTGCGCCACTCCTGCTGGTGGACTCCTCACTTTCACCCACACATGTGTCGCCTCGAGTGGCAGTCTGTTGTGCGAGCATGAGCTCCATAGCAGAGGTCACTCTGGCCATTCCCACTGATAAATTGGTGCAGCACTGCACAATGGCATCCTGCATCGCCACTGACCGTCTGCACAGCAGGGTGGTTGCAGTTGCAAATCTCTTCAGGGCTTTTGTCTGCTGCCGCACATAGACACGAGCCTTGTGTCTCTCCAAATGGTCCCTGTCCAACTTGTCGCACAGGACAGTCATGCACTGTGTCATGTCGGAAATGCCAGATCCCATTGACTGCATGCTCTCAGAAATGTCTCCAATGCCCTTGCCTATTTCATCCAGTTTGTTGTTGGTGGTGCGAGCCTGCTTCTGAACCCCCATCATTGCTTTCGCCTGCAGGCGCTGAACTTTGACCATGGTGGCCTCCAGTCCGCAGAAGACCCCCTGATCTTGACGCACTTCATCTGCCTCCCGTGGCCTTCGTCCTCGGACACTGGCCCGCACAGCTCTGGGAGTGGGCAGCTGCTCAGCGTCGGCTGAATCCTGTGGGTGGCCATGTCACCCTCATCCTCTTCCTCCTCGGATGTTTCCAGTATGCGGGGAGGGGGTACATCAAGGCACCTTGCCCTTTCCAGCACTGGGGACGGAGTTGTGGGAGTGGGGGACTGTGCAGCCGCTCCTGACTCCTGACTCCCAAATAACAGAGGGGACTGTGGCTGTGGTGGTGTTGGCTCCTCAGGTGACTTGGCTGCCTGCTCTTTGTCATTCCCTCCGTGTCCTGTGCTGGGTCCAGCTTCTTCCCTCCTCTTCTCCCTATCCTTTGCTGCGCTGCGCGATGACTCCCCTGTGGACAGACATGGACATTGTGTCAGTGGAGTGGTTCACATGTGTCTCTTGATTAAAAACACTACTATGTCACATTTGCCTGTCCCTCATTTGCTTATGCTAGTAGTCTGTAGCACATAGACACGAGCCTTGTGTCTCTCCAAATGGTCCCTGTCCAACTTGTCGCACAGGACAGTCATGCACTGTGTCATGTCGGAAATGCCAGATCCCATTGACTGCATGCTCTCAGAAATGTCTCCAATGCCCTTGCCTATTTCATCCAGTTTGTTGTTGGTGGTGCGAGCCTGCTTCTGAACCCCCATCATTGCTTTCGCCTGCAGGCGCTGAACTTTGACCATGGTGGCCTGCAGTCCGCAGAAGACCCCCTGATCTTGACGCACTTCATCTGCCTCCCGTGGCCTTCGTCCTCGGACACTGGCCCGCACAGCTCTGGGAGTGGGCAGCTGCTCAGCGTCGGCTGAATCCTGTGGGTGGCCATGTCACCCTCATCCTCTTCCTCCTCGGATGTTTCCAGTATGCGGGGAGGGGGTACATCAAGGCACCTTGCCCTTTCCAGCACTGGGGACGGAGTTGTGGGAGTGGGGGACTGTGCAGCCGCTCCTGACTCCTGACTCCCAAATAACAGAGGGGACTGTGGCTGTGGTGGTGTTGGCTCCTCAGGTGACTTGGCTGCCTGCTCTTTGTCATTCCCTCCGTGTCCTGTGCTGGGTCCAGCTTCTTCCCTCCTCTTCTCCCTATCCTTTGCTGCGCTGCGCGATGACTCCCCTGTGGACAGACATGGACATTGTGTCAGTGGAGTGGTTCACATGTGTCTCTTGATTAAAAACACTACTATGTCACATTTGCCTGTCCCTCATTTGCTTATGCTAGTAGTCTGTAGCATCCCTTGCTGCATGGCATGCTGACTGCATAGAGGTATCTACCTATGACTACATTTCCCATGATGCATTGCAGGACATTGGTAAAACCTGTTCTGGAGTATGATGTAGGCACACAGAGTGTGTAAGGGGAATAGGTAAATGGGTTAATGACAATGTACTGGCATCTTACCTTGTTTCTTTGCAGCTCTTGCAGAGCTGTCAGCGTCTCCGCTGCCGTGGATGGATTCAGGCTCAAGGGTGTATTCCACCAGCTCCTCTATGTCGGTGAGTCGTGGGGCGGGGTTTCTTCCTCCCCCTGTTGCTGCAGCTTCCTTGCGGTGGGCAGCTAGTTTCTTCTTGGTGATGATGCGGAGATCATACCACCGTTTTTTCAGATCGTCTATTTCACGGTGGGTGACACCAATGGCATTTACCTTGCCTTGTATCTCAATCCAGGTTGTGCGCTTGATGGACTCAGCAACATACAGTGATTGTTTCCCAAAGATCTTGCTGTAATGTCTGACAACCTCGGCAACAAGCACCTGCAGTTCCTCAGGGCTGAATTTCATCTTTCTTTTGCGCTCAGCAGCATCCCTCTGTGCATCCTGCTCTCCTGACTGTTGGTTTCTGCACCTGCATGGGCGTGGCCAGTCCCAGGTACTGGGGAGGGGTGCTTGATTGTGATTGGTTGAATCCCCAGTACCTTTGGGTTTGGGTGTGGTTGGAGTTCCTGATTGGTTCACAGGCTCACATGTTTGTCCATTTCAAATTTCCGAATCGGTATTTACCGAATCGGTATTTACCGATTCGGTATTTACCGATTCGGTAATACCCATTCATTCCTATGGCCCATGGACCCGTTGGAATGTATGGGTTTCAACGATTCGGATTTTACCGAGTCGGTATATACCGAATCGGTAAATACCGATTTAAAATACCGAGTGATTCCGAATCGGTAATTTTTACTGATTTTTTAGCTACCTCTCATTTTCCGATTCTGAAATACCGTTTCGGTATGACTCGGTATTTTAGAATCGGTAAATTAAAATTACCTACATCTGGCCCTTAGTGTTTCTGCACACTTTTTCACTACTAAAATGCAAATGCTCCTACTGTACATTGATTTATGATTGGTTATCCATGATTACCATATCTGATTTAATGGTAAGCCCCTAGTAAATACACTGTGTGTGCCAAGGGCATGTAAATCAAATGCTGCTAGTGGGTCAGCAGCACTGATTGTGCCACCCCAGCAAGTAGCATTTAAAATGTTTCTCAGTCCTGCAACTGCAGTTTTTAACTCCAATGTTGACCTGGTAAGGGACCCCTACTTGCCGGGCCCTAACCTTCATGTCATAAAGAAGTATAAACCTCCTGAGGGCTTCACAGACACACCTGGTTCTTTTAAACCAACAAAGAAGAGATGGGCACAGAAGCTGTAATTTAAAAGACATATTTATTGACCTCAGATGAGGGAGACTACGTCACACAGTACCCTCAAGAAACTGTAGGAGGCATCCTAAGGAGTACAGAAAACAGGGGCCTTATATATGCTTAGGTTTACATTAGTCAGCATAAAACCAAGGGGAGGTCCTGGCATGTACCAGCATGCAAAATTACTTAAATGGGTATACAAGATTTGAGTGCTCAACAAAGTGGGAGGATAGTTAATTCTCCTTACATCAGCAAGAATAGCCTGACTGTTATAACATACGAGCTGGTGCATTCTACTAGCTAGGCCTCTCTGAGCATGTGCAAGGCTCTGAAAGAGAAAGCATTTGGCAAGCACATGGATAACTAAGATGGCTGCCAAGTACAAAATGGCTTTCTGCTCAAGCTAACAGTGATCCCTGCAATCTTTAACAGATGGTCCTTTTAGCATGAGCTAAAGACATTCCTATGATCCAGTAGGAACATAGAAAATATTTGCATATGTATTGTCATACAATTATCAATATCCTAATGTATTGCTAGGTGGGCATTTTTCATTCTAAACATTTCAGTAAGCAGGTATATATAAGGTATAAGCAGGAGTACAAAATGAAATAAAGCATTGGGTCATAATTAACATACAGATAGCAGGAGAGAGTAATGACTATTGTAACAAACAGAATTTTCAATTTTGTTTTCAGCCCTAGGCAAAAAGCAAATCCTAGAACCATCTAATAAAAACATTTTCAGGGCTCCTATGCATTTCAGTGACCATCCACTTCAATTCCAGAATAGCCAACAGCACACATCTAATAAAAACATTTTCCTTTTATGAGGGCTAAAATATTAATCATGTTTTTAGGAGGAGGGCAAAGTAACATTGCTAACAAAAAGAAGTCCTTGGGAAATTGAAGCCGCTATACAACCAGCCAGAGAGGAGTCTTCTGCCTGTGTCTGTTTGAGCCTCAAAGGCAGGCTCTTGTTGTTTCCACAGTGGAACTGCACAACTTGCAATTCAAGAATCACAGCCCAGTTTCAAGGGAAAAGTTTCTTCTTTCAGGATAGGGCAATTACCCCCCACTCCCCCAGGGCATATGCCCGCAGCGATCCTGTCCAGTGTCTCAGGCAGTGCACCAGTTTTCTTCACTTCAATCTAACAGGCACTAGAGACACAGCACCTGTACCCTAAACTCAAGTCCTTTACTAAATCCTATATTACTCTATTGGTGCACTGCTCTTTCGTTGGGGCCACACATTGCATCAGGATTCAGAGGTCTGATGCTAGGATCTCTGAAGCAACCCTTGTTTCAAAAGGAGTCACCTCAAGCAAAGCCTCCTTGCCGTTCTGATCTGTCTGTGACTCTCTCAGCTGGGCATCAAAAACTTGATCCACGATTTCTCCTTTCTGATTTGTGACCCTATCTTTCACCCAAGACAGTGGCAGGGGTACACAATTTACATCCCAGGCTGGATCTGATGTCCGGGCCCCTCTGGCAGTGGTTTTAAGGCAGCAAATATCTATTGGTGGACAGAACAAAAGGTCTTTAGACAAGCCACATAAAAGGTCTATCAACAGAGAGGATAGTCTTAGAATACTTCCTAGTCTTGGGGGCACCCCACACATTAGCAAGTCACCCAATAACCACTTTCATCTATCTGAGAGAAAAAAAACAACAACAGCCTGGACCTATTGGCAAGTATAAAAGGTACATTTTGGTGAACTGATACGTGAACTAATACGTCACCCAATTCCAAGCAGTCAAGGATTACTGTATTCATTTACTAAATTCGGAGAAAAAGAGAAAAATAATACAGATATACCCTAAATCCTTACATCTGTGTATTCCCATATTACTAATCTGAAGTCCCTCAAGAAAAAAATAAATGTTCTACACTTTTACTCATAAACTTTACATTACTTGTACAAGACTGCAGACACTTCTAACATGATTTCTCTTCATAAAAGCACCTATATTGTATGTTTAGGACCATGCTCTAATATTATAGGTGTAGCAGGAAAATCTAAAACTGGTATGTAACAGGGATTCTTATTAAAAAAAGAGCTAAAAACTTCAACATAGTGGGTACATTTTCTCCAGCAGAGCATGTTGTGACAAACAAAGTCCTATAAAACAATATTTTCTACAAAAATGTTTGCTAAGGATCACATGTGCATCTTCCCTACGTTCTACTTTTCACAATCCAAACTGAGCAACATTAGCTCTAGGAAGGACTGTCAGTTTATTTATTCAGACTAGTTCATAATAATGCTGTTATCACCTGAGAATTTTTAGAAGAAATACTACCCACATCTAGTACCCCTTAAAGGTCAAATAAGGGAACAGCAATCTAGACTACTCATCCTTTCATAATTTCACCAAACTGGATGGGCAGTAACATAGCATATTGATATATTCATGTTATTAATGCTGACAATGTTTATAGCAGTATTACTGAATAGCCAATTAAATGTATCATGCTATTGCATAGACAGTTTAGACAGGCTCAAAAGAGATTTAGAAAACGAGAGAGAAAACATAAATTTGCCAACCCTTAATTTGCAGAGGAGATAGCCTCCTTCCACCATTTTGACAGTAGGTAACCCTGAATCAGGTTTCACTTCTGTCACCACTATCAACCCCTATTTGTAGCAACTGGGCATCAACAAACTCGGAGGAGGTAAATCGCACATTGAGCTCGCTAGAAACATTAATAACCAACCACCAATCCCTTTAGCAAGTATACTGGTTAGAACATGAGGGCACATGAAGTCAAACTAAACCCATTGCCTCCGCCCTTGCACAGTAATCTTCAAACTAAAAGCATTAGTGCTGTATAAAAGGCAAAGCTACCTGTTAATCAAAGTTCACATATACCATTATATTGCCTTGTGTTCATATGAGTGCATGAAAACCTGCCCCCTAAAAAAGTAAGCAAAACGTCTCCTTCTCTCCCTGTGCGGCCATCTTGTCTTTCAAAAAGTTTCAGCGGTCAAAATGTCAAAGGCAAACCTTGCTCTGAGACCTGCTAGGCTTCTAAATGTAGAACTCGACCTTTAGCCCTTTATCGGCTCTCCTATTTTGTGTGCAAGGGTTTGTGGAGTGCAAAAAAAACGATGGATTTAGGCACAGATCTCTGTACTGGGGTGAATGTATGACATTGTTCTGCATTCTGTCCATCAATTGTTGTTTTTGCATTTGTCACCCCGAGTGGGATGGGTATGCTCAGACGTGAGTCCCATGCTCTCCACACCACTAGAATCAAGCTATCCTGGCTGAAGGCGGCTGATAGCCAGAAACCGGTCCTAGGATGCTTGATTCCGGTCCAGGAAAGACATGGCTTGGCAGTTCGGGCTGGACTGTTCCCATGAGGCACAGGGTCAAGGCTGATTTGCATATAGCCATGTCTGAACTGGGGTGGTGTGGAGTACAAAAAAACGATGGATATAGGCCCAGATCTCTGTACTGGGGTGAATGTATGACATTGTTCTGTATTCTGTCCATCAATTGTTGTTTTTGCTGTTGTTTGTCAGCAGGCGTGGTATTGTCACAATTTTCTCAGTAATACCCTGAAAAATCAATGTGGACTAGCCCACTGTATGCTTAGAATATGTGCTGTTATTCTAGGTCACTTGTATATACGGCCTTGTGGCTAGAGCCAATTGGTCTTGTTTATAAACCCCTCACACACCAACCTGGTTGGTGTCATGCTTCATCATCGGGGTCCAACCAGGCAGCCGAGTGCCGCCTGGTTGTGCTTTCACGCCTGACTACAGCGGAGCGGGTGTCGTGCAATTGTGTGATGTGGATGAAGGTGAGTGTTAAAATATACCTCTGGGGATCCTTACCTACTGTTTTATTCTTGGTGGCCCAGGGTATCACGTAACAATATGTGGTGCAACTACAAATAGTAAAAATATTACTCTGAGTTGGCTTATGTGTTGCGGTCTACATTTTTCAGTCCCTTAAACAATAGGGCGGGACTTTCGTTAGGACCAGGAATAACGTGAAGTGAGTGGCAAAAGTGGTGCCACAGGTGATGGTCTTCAACACACTCGCTAAGGTGTGTGGAAAAAGTGAAAATTCAAAAATTAAAAGGGGTGTCTATTCACTTACAGACACTTGCTCATTGCGAGAAAAAACCTGTAGGAGAAAGGAATAAACACAAAACATACATAGTTTGAGCATCGTGCATTATCAAATGGAGCCCACTGGGAGATTTTCTCTGTCAAGTGTCATGCACGATAGTACCTAGCAGCCGGTACAGGTGACGGGTGCTCACAGGAGTGTGGCATGCACGCAACGATGTGTAGCTTGTTGTCGGGTATGAAGATCAACTGAGTGGCGTGCCCAAAGAGTGGTGTGCTACATAGTGATCTATTACAAGTCTAGCCCCGTGGTGTATGTGGGGGCCCTGGTGTGGCTTTTGTAAAAAAGCTGATTAATGGAAACGATGTGGCTACCAAGATGGCTGTATGATAGTGAGACAATACAAACATGTAAAAATTACGTATTTCTTTTAAAAGGGTGCATCTGCACATGCTATGATACATAGTGAGATGAAAAACATATTGAAATTACGTAATGGAAAGATTGCACCTATAATTACTTCGCTACAGCATTCAGCTCCAGAGTTTCAGGGCGCGGGGAGAGGTATTCCTGGTATCTCTCTGTGGGGGTTTAGGAGAGAAAGATTGAGAGTCCGCTTGGGGACACAAAATGGGTGTGCCAGCGTGTCGCTGGAGGGGAGACAAAACATTACTTGGTTGGGAAGGATCCTCAGCGAGTAACCTAGTTCGGGTCCCTCAGTGTCCCGGCTGGTGAATAGCCGCCGGAGGCGTCCAGTTTAAATGCAGGCTCGGCTAGTTGTATTTCCGGGTATCGGCAAAGGTTGTCGTGTCATTGGGAGCCTGTGCGCATGTGTGCGCATGCGTAGAGGGGGGGGTTGGTTCGTGGCAAGAGCGGCCATGTTGAGATGGGTTCTTAGAAACACCTCGTATGTGGAGGATTAAGGATACACTCAATTAGGTGGTCGGAATAAATGCTAGGTGTGGCCATAACTAATGTGCAGCTCATAAGTATAGGAGCACACTCGGCTATTAGAAAAACACGGGGTCCGCAGTGGCGGCCGTGTGAAGGGGAGCCCTGGCGCTAAGTCGCGCATGCACAGTGCGGTACGAAAAGGGTACAGGGTGCTGGGAGTCAGCGCAAGTTTAATAATATGAAACAATATTAAACAGTATTAAACAGAGCTAGGGGCTTAGAGGTAGGGATCGGCGCCTGGGATGTTACAGCTCAATACTTTAGGATACCGGAGGTATTACACAGGTGTAGGTGGGAGTCCCCATATATGAATGCGATTGTGTGATGGGGGTGTGTAGAATACAGGTTAGTAGAAGTAAGGGAGCCAGTGACAGTATGCAGGAAGCTCGAGGGTAGTTATTGTCCATCCAAAAGTGAAGATGGCACTGAATAAGTCAGAAATTGGTGGTGTACTGCTGGTACCAGTATCTTTTGTAATCAATTGGAATCACAGGTGGTGGCTGGTTCATGGTTCATGGACATGGTGGAGCCAGTTTTCTTATGGGAATTCTACGAAAAATTATTATAATAAATGTAGGGACTCGAACAAATGGGATTAGTGGTTGCTCAAACTGTTCCACGGTATGTTGTCATTGAGGCCAGTCTGGTGGCTCGACAGCCTGTATACCCACCTCTGTTCTTTGTTTAATAGTTTCTCTTGACTGTTGGGCACGTTGGGGTTGATGCTCTCAATCACTACCCACCGCATGTCGTTGGTGGTGTGGCCCATCTCAAGGAAGTGGTTGGTCACTTTGGTGGTATTCTTTTTGCACCGGATGGTGCTGTGGTGTTCGCAAATTCGTGTCTTGATTTTCCTGTTAGTCATGCCGATGTATGACAGGTTGCATGGGCATGTGATGCGGTAGATAACATGTGTGTTGTTACAATTAGTGTGGGTGCGTAGTTCCCACAGTTTTCCAGGTTCCAGTGCCAACATTTGTGTTGTGCTAGTCAAGTGGCAAACACTACAGTCACCACAGGCGAAATGGCCGGTGATCTTAGGGAGGCCTCATGCATTGGTGATGGTATTTGTGGGGTTTTGCGTAGTTTTTGGTCTGGTGGAGACAATTGCATATTTTATAGATCTGGCTTTTTTGTCAGAGATGAGTGGTGGGTCCCATTGTAAGTTCCCTGTCCTGATTATCTTCCAATAGTCATTAATGATTTTGGATGCCGGAGTTGAGACTGTGTTAAAGGTGGTGACACAAGTCAGCGGTGCTGGTTTTATCTCACGGGGACATGTGTCAGTGGTTTTGGTTTTTAGCACATTTTTGTGCTTGTTCTGTAATTTTGTTCGGGTAGCCTCTCTGGCTTAGTTTGACACTGAGGTCTTTTGCCTGCGCTTTCTAGTCAGAGATCTCACTACAATTGCGTCTGAGTCTTAGGTACTGACTATACGGCAGGTTTTCCCTCAGTGGTCTGGGATGAAAACTAGAAAAGTGTAGAAGCGAGTTTCGAGCAGTAGGTTTGTAGTGGGTTTTGCTTTTCAGCAAACCTGCGGTTGCTTCTATGTCTAGATCCAGAAAGGTGATTCTCTGTGTGTCATAACTGTGGGTAAATTTGATATTCTGGTCACAGGTGTTAAGCCATTGGCAAAAGTGGATTAGTGACTCTGCGTTGCCTTCCCAGATCAATAGAATGTCATCAATGTATCTTTTATAGAATTTAATTTCTGTGAATTTGGGTACATTGTTAGAGAAAAGATGCACCGATTCGAAATGGTGGACGTATAGTCCCGCTATGCTGGGAGCGAAAACGCTCCGCATGGATGTGCCGTACGTTTGTAGGTATAGCTTGCTTTTGAATTCAAAAAAGATTTCTTTTAATGCAAGTTTTTCACAATCCCATATGATTTTGGTTGATGTGCGGGAAGGCCAGTCCGTATTGGCAAGTGCTGTTTCTAGAACTGTGAGAGTGTTGTCTTGTGGTAAGCTGGTGTACAAGCTTTCCACGTCCATGCTGACCAGGAGAGATGTTTCAGGGTTGTAGCTCAATCTGTCTAGGAACCTGAGCAGGTATTTTGTATCTTGCAGGTATGTGTTGGTTGATTTGACCATGGGTTGCAGGAAGAAGTCGCAGTAGCGTGAGAGTGGTTCCAGAAGAGATACAATACCCGAGACAATGGGTCTTCCAGGCAGTGGTGTCTTGTTCTTATGTATCTTGGGTACAATATAGAAATACAGGATTTTGCCTTCAGTAGTGGAGAGAAATTTTGCTTCACTGGCTGTGATGAGGCCTGTCGTTTCAGCTTCATCCACTAGGCTGGTGATGCAGGCTCTGAGCCTGGTACTCGGGTCTTCCTGTAGTCTCCTGTAGTTTTTGGCATCGCTCAGTAGCCTGATGCATTCCATTCTGTAGTCCTCTTTGTTCATGATTACCATGCCTCCTCCCTTGTCGGCAGGTTTTGTGATGATCGCTTCATTGGTTCTGAGGCTGTGTAAGAATGTACGTTCTCTGCTGCTGATGTTTTGGAATGAGTGTCCCTCTTGGAGTTCTTCGATGTCTGTGAACACTGTCTGTTCATGTACTGAAATTTCGGCTCGGATGGCCGTTGGTAGCGGCATGAAGGTGGATTTAGTTTTGAATGTAGTGTCTCCTGTCGCTTCGTTTGATGCGTCGAAAGAGGAGTTTTCAAAAAAGACCGTCAGTTTTAGTTTCCTAAAGAAGGAGGCCAACTCGCCGTGTAACTGGAATTTGTCAAGTCAGGTTGTTGGAACGAAACCGAGTCCCTTTTCTAGGACTGCTTGTTCATCTCGAGTAATGGTGTGTGTGGATAAGTTGGTTACCAGGCTAATCTCGTGCTGGGCCCGGGCTGTTGGTCTTTGGCTTTGCTCCTTGTCACTGCTCCATCGTTCTGGTCCTCCCAGTGTACTTGTTTGCCTCAATGTTTTTTGCCTCTGCCTCGTGGGCCTCTTCCTAAAAAAGGAAACCTTTGGTTGCGGTTGGAAAAAGGCTGGGGAGGCGGGGTCCATAGGGCATGCACCATCCGTAGCCATACAGTGGGGGCATTGGTGGATTTTGGCCTGGAAAGTGTCCTTGTGGGCCGGGTGGGATCCAGGGTTGGTACCAGTTTGGATTCCTTCCTCTTCCTTGTTGTCTTTTCTTATAGCTGTTGGTGCTCGAAGTGCTACTTCCTGTTGAGTCCTCGTCTGAGGATGCTCCTGAGGTGTCGCTCGTATTCGTTGCCTTGTAGTCAGGTTCTGAGTACGGGTGTGTCTTGGCGTATGAAAATTTTTTGAGATCCTTTTGAAATTTGTTTATTTTACTCTGTGTTAGGTTCTCCTTATATTCATTTATTTCTTTATTGGTCTCATCCAACCGTTTCTTGAAGGATGTGATGGTAGCTTTGAAATGGGCCTCCGTGTTCTGGATTTCTATCTGGATGGCATCCGATAGTCTTTTTGCTGCCTGGATAATCAGGATTATCCAATCCCTGGTGCATCTCCACGCTATTTGTGCCCAATCCTTTCTAAAGGTGGGATCATCTAGGAAGATGCGGGGCGCGTTGGTTACTATCAAGCCTCTGGGCGCCGTTTTGTTTCGTAAGTACTCTGTATTACTCCATGAAGTATAGTTCGTATACGGCTATGTTTCTTTTCGTTGAGGCACTCCCAATCAGCTGTTTGGGCAATGGTGGTGCCCATATTGAAATCTGCCATGAGTGGTGGATTTGATAGGATGTGGTTAACATCGTCTAGGGTGAAGCCGAGACCTGGGTTCTCAGCCATGCTATAGCAAAGGGTAGGTGCACTCTGTAAATAATAAAAGGAGGATAGTAGCTCAAAAAAGCTCTCACAGCTGTGCGCTGTTGAAAACGTATAGATAAACAATAAAGAGAGCGAGGGTTTTAGGGCCCTGTCCTTTCCCCAAATGTAGTATGAAAAATCAATGTGGACTAGCCAACTGTATGCTTAGGATATGTGCTATTATTCTAGGTCACTTGTAAATACGGCCTTGTGGCTGGACCCAATTGGTCTTGTTTATAAACAAGACAAAAAAAACAAATTTCAAAATGATCTCAAAAAAATGTAATACGCCAAGACATACCCGTACTCAGAACCTGACTACAAGGCAACGAATAAGAGCGACACCTCAGGAGCATCCTCAGATGAGGACTCATCAGGAAGTAGCACCAAAAGCTATAATAAAAGACAACAAGGAAGAGGAAGGAATCCAAACTGGCAACAACCCTGGATCCCACCCGGCCCACAAGGACACATTCCAGGACAATATCCGCCAATGCACCCACCGTATGGCTACGAATGGAGCATGCCCTATGGACCCCCGCCTCCCCAGCCTTTTTCCATCCAACCACAACCAAAGGTTTCCTTTTTTAGGAAGAGGCCCACGAGGCAGAGGCAAAAAACATTGAGGCAACCAAGTACACTGGGAGGACCAGAACGATGGAGCAGTGACAAGGAGCAAAGCCAAAGACCAACAGCCCGGGCCCACCACGAGTTAAGCCTGGTAACCAACTTATCGACACACACCATTACTCGAGACGAACAAGCAGTCCTAGAAAAGGGACTCGGTTTCGTTCCAACAACCCGACTTGACAAATTCCAGTTACACTGCGAGTTGGCCTCCTTCTTCAGGAAACTAAAACTGAAGGCTTTTTTTGAAAACTCCACTTTCGACGCATCAAACGAAGCGACAGGAGACACTATATTCAGATCTAAATCCACCTTCATGCCGCCACCAACGGCCATCCCAGCCGAAATTTCAGTATATGAACAGGCAGTGTTCAGAGACATCGAGTAACTCCAAGAGGGACACTCATTCCAAAACATCAGCAGCCGAGAACGTACATCCTTACACAGCCTCAGAACCAATGAAGCGATCATCACAAAACCTGCCAAAAATGGAGGAGGCACGGTAATTATGAACAAAGAGGACTACAGAATGGAATGCATCAGGCTACTGAGCGATGCCAAAACCTACAGGAGACTACAGGAAGACCCGAGTAACAGGCTCAGAGCCTGCATCACCAGCCTAGTGGATGAAGCTGAAACGACAGGCCTCATCACAGCCAGTGAAGCAAAATTTCTCACGACTACTGAAGGCAAAATCCCGTATTTCTATATTGTACCCAAGATACATAAGAACAAGACACCACCGCCGGGAAGACCCATTGTCTCGGGTATTGGATCTCTTCTGGAAACACTCTCACGCTACTGCAACTTCTTCCTGCAACCCATGGTCAAATCAACCAACACATAACTGCAGGATACAAAAGACCTACTCAGGCTCCTAGACGGATTGAGCTACAACCCTGAAACATCTCTCCTGGTCAGCCTGCAACGTGGAAAGCTTGTACACCAGCTTACAACAGGACGACACTCTCACAGTTCTAGAAACAGCACTTGCCAATATGGACTGGCCTTACCGCACATCAACCAAATTCATATGGGATTGTGCAAAACTTGCACTAAAAGAAAACCTTTTTGAATTCGAAAGCAAGCTATACCTATAAACGTACGGCACATCCATGGGGAGCGTTTTCGCTCCCAGCATAGTGGGGCTATACGTCCACCATTTTGAATCGGTGCATCTTTTTTCTAACAATGTACCCAAATTCACAGAAATCAAATTCTATAAAAGATACATTGATGATATTCTACTGATCTGGGAAGGCAACACAGAGTCACTAATCCACTTTTGCCAATGGCTTAACACCTGTGACCAGAATCTCAAATTTACCCACAGTTATGACACCCAGAGAATCACATTTCTGGATCTAGACATAGAAGCAACCGCAGGTTTGCTGAAAAGCAAAACCCACTACAAACCTTCTGCTCGAAACTCACTTTTACACTTTTCCAGTTTGCATCCCAGACCACTGAGGGAATATCTGCCGTGTGGTCAGTAGACTCAGACGCAATTGTAGTGAGATCTCTGACTACAAAGCGCAGGCAAAAGACCTCAGTGTCAAACTAAGCCACAAAAACGTGCTAAAAACCATAACAGCAAAAGACACATTGACACATGTCCCCGTGAGATAAAACCAGCACCGCTGACTTGTGTCACCACCTTTAACACAGTGTCAACTCAGGTATCCAAAATCATTAAGAAACATTGGAAGATAATCAGGCTAGGGAACCTACAATGGGACCCACCACTCATCTCTCACAAAAAAGCCAGATCTATAAAAGATGCAATTGTCTCCACCAGACCAAAAACTATGCAAAACCCCTCAACTACCATCACAAATGCATGGGGCCTCCCTTTGATCACCGGCCATTTCGCCTGTGGTGACTGTAGTGTTTGTCACTTGACTAGCACAACAAAAACTTTGGCACTAGAACCTGGAAAACTGTGGGAACTTCGCACCCACACTAATTGTAACAGCACACATGGTATCTACCGCATCACATGCCCATGCAACCTGTTCTACATCGGCATGACGAGCAGAAAAATGAAGACACAAATTTGTGAACAACGCAGTACCATCCGGTGCAAAAAGAATACCACCAAACTGACCAACCACTTCCTTGAGATGTGCCACACCACCAACGACATGCGGTGGGTAGTGATTGAGAGCATCAACCCCAACGTGCCCAACAGTCAAGAGAAACTACTAAACAAAGAACAGAGGTGGGTATACAGGCTGTCGTGCCACAAGACTGGCCTCAATGACAACATACCGTGGAACAGTTTGAGCAACGACTAATCCCATTTGTTCAAGACCCTACAATTATTATAATAATTTTTCGTAGAATTCCCATAAGAAAACTGGCTCCATCATGTCCATGAACCATGAACCAGCCACCACCTGTGATTCCCAGTGATTACAAAAGATACTGCTACCAGCAGTACACCACCAATTTCTACCTTATTCAGTGCCACCTTCACTCTTGGATGGACACTAACTACCCTCGAGCTTTCTGCATGCTGTCACTGGCCCCCTTATTTCTACTAACCTGTATTCTACACAATCCCCATTGCACAGTCGCATTCATATATGGGGACTCCCACATACACCTGTGTAATACCTCCGGTATCCTAAAGTATTGAGCTGTTACATCCTAGGCGCCGATCACCTATCTTTAAGCCCCTAGCTCTGTTTAATACTGTTTAATATTGTTTCATAATATTAAACTTGCGCTGACTTCCAGCACCCTGTACCCTTTTCGTACCACCCTGCGCATGCACGACTTAGCGCCAGGGCTCCCCTTCACACAGCCGCCACTGCAGACCCCGTGTTTTTCTAATCGCCGAGTGTGCTCCTATACTTATGAGCTGCACATCAGTTATGGCCACACCTAGCATTTATTCCGACCACCTAATTGAGTGTATCCTTAATCCTCCACATACGAGGTGTTTCTAAGAACCCATCTCAACATGGCCGCTCTTGTCACGAACCAACCCCCCCCTTCTACGCATGCGCACACATGCGCACAGGCTCCCAATGACACAGAAACCTATGCCGATACCCGGAAATACAACTAGCCGAACCTGCATTTAAACCGTACTCCTCCGGCGGCTATTCACCAGCCGGGACGCTGAGGGACCCGAACTAGGTTACTCGCAGAGGATCCTTCCCAACCAAGTAAGGTTTTGTCTCTCCTCCAGCGACAGGCTGGCACGCCCATTTTTTGTCCCCAAGCGGACTCTCACCCTTTCTCTCCTAAACCCCCACAGATAGGTACCGAGAATACCTCTCCCCCGCGCCCTGAAACTCTGGAGCAGAATGCTATAGCAAAGTAATTATTGGTGCAATCTTTCCATTACATAATTTCTATATGTTTGTTCGTCTTACTATGTATCATAGCCTGTGCAGATGCACCCTTTTAAAAGAAATACGTAATTTTTACATGTTTGTATTGTCTCACTATTATACAGCCATCTTGGTAGCCACATCGTTTCCATTAATCAGCTTTTTTACGAAAGCCACACCAGGCCCCACCCATACACCACGGGGCTAGCTTTGTAATAGATCACTATGTAGCACACCGCTCTTTGGGCACGCCACTCAGTTGATCTTCATACCCGACGACAAGCTACACATCGTTGCATGCATGCCACGCTCCTGTGAGCACCCGTCACATGTACCGGCCGCTAGGTACTATCGTGCATGACACTTGACTAAGAAAATCTCCCAATGGGCTCCAATTGATAATGCACGATGCTCAAACTATGTATGTTTTGTGTTTGTTCCTTTCTCCTTCATGTTTTTTCTTGCAATAAGCAAGTGTCTGTAAGTAAACAGACACCCCTTTAATTTTTTTAATTTTCACTTTTTCCACACACTTTAGCGGGTGTGTTGGAGACCATCACCTGTGGCACCACTTTTGCCACTCACTTCACTTTTTTCCTGGTCCTGACAAAAGCCCCGCCCAATTGTTTAAAGGACTGAAACATGTAGACCACAACACATAAACCAACTCAGAGTAATATTTTTACTATTTGTAGTTGCACCACATATTTTTAAGTGATACACTAGGTCCCCAAGAATAAAACAGTAGGTAAGGATCCCCAGAGGTATATTTTAACACTCACCTTCATCCACATCACACAATTGCACGACACCCGCTCCGCTGTAGTCAGGCGTGGAAGCACAACCAGGCGGCCCCGGCTGCCTGTTTGGACCCCGATGATGAAGCATGACACCAACCAGGTTGGTGTGTGAGGGGTTTATAAACAAGACCAATTGAGTCCAGCCACAAGGCTGTATTTACAAGTGACCTAGAATAACAGCACATATTCTAAGCATACAGTGGGCTAGTCCACATTGATTTTTCATAATACATTTGGGGAAAGGACAGGCCCCTAAAAGCCTCGCTCTCTTTATTGTTTATCTATACATTTGTAATACCCTGACAGAGTTAAATCCCCATTTCATGTGTCAAACAGCTACTCTGGTGCTGAAAGTAAGCACCTCACAGTCTATTTAAAAACCGAGGGATTTCAATGCAGTCAATTCTATCGTTCTATAATGTGTATTTAGTTCAGCAACAACCAAATTCACTCAGATGATGTGAATGCCTTTTAATATCTAATACAATGTATCTAAGGAAAATGGTATAACATTTTGTATTTTAGTACATTTATTACAAAACACACAATTTCGTGTTTCTTCCTCTGTATGAGGTGTATTTTAATCCTATTCAATGTGAATTCTAATTTATCTTTAGCATAGTGGTAATTTGCACGCATGTATAGTGTCTTACTCTGTCAATTTAATAGTAACATGCAGCTATTTAGCATATGTTATATAATTAATTGCTGGATTTTTATTTAATATATAAGTAACTAAATGACATTTTGCATAACAGAATGATGACAGCAACAAAAAAAGCACATTGAGCCCATTCCAGACATTTACAGAAGGGGGTCATACACTCAGAACACAACTACAGCGCGCTTAAGGCTAGCCATTCTCACACAAAGAGTGCAATCGCTATTTACTCACACAAGTACCACCAATGTCAAACCACAAACCACATAGACATTTAAACACACATTTAACCCACAAATAAACATTTAGGACAGAAACAAAAGACAGCCCACAGACTTACTTAAACCAAACCATGTGTAAATACTAGTTGTAAGTCATATTTACAAGAAGAGCTTCTCAGAAGTAGTCCAAAAAACTGCACAAAAACAGCCCAAAGACTGTTCCATTGTCAAGAAGCCAAAATACACCAAATTCACTAGTTTTGTCTGACAGAACCCCCCAAAAAATAAATGTTCTGCATATCTCCACTTATAAAAGTGCGCAGAATATGATCCTTTTTATGTACATATTTTAATTCTATGGGGTACTGAGTCATCAAGGAAGAAATATGTTTTTTATACCTACACCTATTTAGGTATCCCTTCTAGGGGAGCCAGCTGATTCTATTTAAATCCCATTATGGTACCTTCAAAAAGCAACACATTCTTCGATGTGCCCTTGAAACAGGCATGCCAATAATATTGCAGCATATGCAATATTATACACAAAGTAGCACTTAAATTACGGTGTGCCTTTCAAATTTTATAAAAAGTGGAGAATAGTCTCCTCATTACCTGCCTACACAAATTGCAATTCATATATTTCCATATTCCTTAATATTGGCCAATTTCCAAAACAGATCGCAAGTAGATGACCTTTACAAAGCACAAATCTCACAAATCTCCAAAGCACAAATCTCCAAAAGCACAAATCTCCAACCTCTCACTGCTAAGTTCTGAATGACCTAACGGTCGTTTTAGAATACTCGTGCCAAAAAGGTTTTCAGTCAGGAGTGGTAAACATTTGGATTTGACAAATCAGGAAGACTAGAAATATACTGGGGTGCAGAGGCAGAGAATCTCCGTGCACAGGGTACCTTCTTAGTAGATTCCTGTCCTGTCTTCCTCAGTAGATTCCTGTCTCCTGTCCAGACCACTCCCTTGGATAGCCGCTTCTCTGATGAGGTCCACGTTGAGCACCATTCGAAGAAGTATAAACCTCCTAAGTGGTTCACAGATACACCTGGTTCCTTTAAACCAACAAAGAAGAGATTGGCACAGAAGCTGTAATATAAAAGATGAGGGAGACTATGTCACACAGTACACTCAGGAAACTGTAGGATGCATTCTAAGGAGTACAGTAACCCTTATATATGCTTAGGTTTACATTAGTCAGCATAAAAACAAAAGGAGGTCCTGGCATGTACTGGCATGCAAAATTACTAATATGGGTATACAGTTCTCCTTACATAAGCAAGAATAGCCTGACAGTTATAACATAAGAGCAGGTGCATTCTACTAGCTAGGCCCCTCTGAGCATATGCAAGACTCTGGAATAGGGAGAAAGCACATGGCAAGCACATGGCTAACTAAGATAGCTGCCAAGTACAAAATGGCTTTCAGCTCAAGCTAACAGCGATCCCTGCAATCTTTAACAGTCAGTGACTCCTAAGGTAGGCGCATGGTACCCCTATGGACAGGCTGCAGTGTGTGTGAAAGGTAAGACATGTACTGGGAAGTTCTACATGCCCTGGTAGTGAAATACTGCAAATTTCGTTTTTCACTATTGGAAGGACTAGCTCTCCTATGGGCAATCATTGAGCTGCATTGTAACATTTTACAAGTCTAGCTTTCTATTGGAAAATTTTTGAGATATGGAGTTTAGGCTCTCTGTTGGACTTGGCCCTTTTTGCAGGGTCATCTCTGAACTTTTTGCCTTCTGCCTGGTATTTTTCCTGATCTGTTGTTGGTGGTTTTAGGACTCTGGGCACTTTATCACTGCTGTCCAGTGTACAGTGCATGTGCTCTCCATGGTAAACATGGTAAGATTGGTCTACACATGTTTGGCGTGTTTAATTTAGTTATCAGTCCCTTTGAAAGTGGTATTTCGGATAATCAGGGCCAGTAAATTAAATGCTACTAGTGGGCTTGCAGCACTGCTTGCGCCACCCACCAAAGTAGCCTTTCAAGCATGTTTCAGGCCTATGCCCTTGCAGGGACTGCGTGCACAGTTTACTGTTGCTGTGACGTGACACATAAAGTGGGTACCACGTCTGTGACTCCCTTTTTACTACATATCAGTCACCCCTAAGCTAGCTCTACCGGCAGGGCACGCTGTAGGTAAAAGGAAGGACATGTGCCTTAACTGTGTGGTATTTCCTGGTAGTGACAAACAGCCATATTGGTTTCTCACTACTTTGAGGCTGCCCTCTCATAGGAATGCACTGGGGATTCCCTGATATGTATTACAGTGGTAATTTCTGATATGAGAGGAGTAGCGTGATCACATTTGGTATGTTTGGAATTGTGATAATAAATGCTGCGTAATGGTGTTTGCAGATTTATTATCACTATTTTATAAATGCCGATTTTAGAAGTGGGCATTTCTGTGTGCTATGTGTCTTTGTGCCTGCATGTTGTGTATTACATGCCTGGCTCTGGATGACAGGGGCTGGGGAGGTGCAGTGGCTCCAGATGGGCTGGGTGCGTCAGCGCTACGTTGAATAGGCCGATCTGCATTTGGAGTAGTGGGAGGAGTAACACCTGACCCTGAATGAGACTGTTCCTGGCTTCCACAATGCTGGCTCTTCCCCCCTGTGGGGTGTCTGGGCCCAGAGCCTACACTTCAATGGGGACTGTTGTTCACTTGTTAAGTGCCCCCCAGAATTGATTTGGACTAGGTCCAAGGCCCTGTGCCAGAGCAGAACAAAGATTAGCAGTGGTATACATATTGGGGCTGTGATCCCATGTAAAATTGTGAACTTTGGCGCTTACTTGGAACTTGTGGTCTGCCAGGAGGAACCACCGCTGGAAACTACCTGCTGCTGACTAGTTAGCTGAAGAGGTACCGTCTGCAAAGGGGGGCCTGCCTGTGCCTAGTTTCCTGCCCCGGGACTGCCGAGAGTTAGCACTGGGGGAGCGATCACTTTTCAGCCCAAATTCAAAGAGACTGGCTCCACATCAGGAGTGCATGCAGAGCGCTTCAATTTTATTTTGACCTGTGGCCACAGCACAAGCACAGGGTGTGTGCTCTACGTTTTATTGGATCATGCCCACAGCTTCAGATGCTGCTGAGAGGGCCTAGAAGTTGTGGAGACCTCGCTCCGTATTCCGGGGCAGAAGGAGGAAGCAGGCAGAAGCCAGACTGAGCCTGTTTGTGGGCAAGGCCATTGCCGTGCATGGTGTGCCAGCAGAAGCTGACTAAGAAGATGAAGTCACAAAGCTTTTGCCTGGTTGTGGGTGGGGCCACCATACACAAAGCCAGGAGCCCCACGTGGTGACTGAGGCTGCTGGAGGCAAGAGGAGAGCCTCACGGGCCCCAAGGAGACTTTGCTCTGAATTCCCCCAGAGCAGCCCTTCATCGGTCAAAGAAGGAGAGGAGAGCGGAGGGGTTGCAGCACCCTCTTTCTCCTGGCCGGTGCGGGTCAGCACGTCCAGGTAGTGTTCTTAACCTGACTCACGGCCGTAGTGGTGAAACGCTCCGCATTGTGGCAGCTGCGCCGCATGGTCATGTGCAGTTGCACCCGTATTGGATGTTGGGGGCATTTAACTCTTGGCATTTGGACGGGCGAGACCTTGACAGAGGCCCCCAGGTAATACCGGGGGAAGGGATCTTCACAGAATTGCTGCATTCCCTTGGGGTTGGCGAGTGAGGGCCAAGTGGCCCACTGGAATTACCGCATTCCTGTTTGGAGGTGAGCAGAAGGCCCAGAAACCTACCAGGAATGAAGCGGGGTATCCAGCAGCAGAGTGTAGAGTACACCTTTGTCATTGTACTCTGGGCACCTACTAGTGATTAGAAAAATGTGCCCACAATTTTTGTTTGCTACGTGCACTGCTGTTGGTGTTTATGCCATACTGTACTGAGTTCTTGCCTAGTGTGTACCCTCTGAAAGTGGGTACGTTGGTGCACTGTTGCTGATGCTAATGCATAATGTGTTTATGCTAAGGGCACTATCGCCAGTAGTGACTGTTTGCTTTCTCTAAGTGTGCATTATGATGTTATGACAGTGGCCCGATTGGCCCTGTAGTGTATATAACCCCTGTAAAGTCATACCTAGTGCCAGGTGGCAGAGTGTATATATGTGATTATGTTCCAATGTGTTTTATGAGTAATACAATGACTATGTTTGATATAACCTTGTGTAGTCTCTTTTTGTGGTGTACCTGGTGTGTCACTGCTGTGTAAGTGTGTTGTGCAAACACTTTACACATTTCCTCTCGGTTAAGCCTGACTGCTCGTGCCAAGCTACCAAGGGGGTGAGCAGGGGTTATCTTCAGTGTGTAACTCCCTTGCCCTGACTAGAGTAATGGTTCCTGCCTGTCTTGGTGGCATGCCCTAGCCAACCAGAAATCCCATTTCTAACACTCTCTGAACTTAGATTTTAACAACACACCTTTCGGTAAAGGTGGTTTTCAAATTTTGTGTTTGAAAATTCCACTTTTAAAAAGTAGGCATTTTCTTGCTTTACCATTCTCTGTGCATTTGCCTGCTTGTGGATTCACCATCTGGTTTTAATCTGACAGGGGCTCTTTGTGCATTTGCTCCAGACACTCACACAAAGGAAGGTGAGGTGTGCCCTGCATATGCTGATGGGCCATGATGGGCTAGAGTGGCTGGAGCAGTTGTCACTGACACCTGAACAGGCTGTGGCTGCCAGCACCATGCTGTCGCCACCTTCTGTAGTGAAACTGGACCAGCGAGGGCTGAACTGGTTTTACTGAGGAAGAGAGGCTTTCTGCACAAAGACTTCAAAGGTAAAGAGAGGTAAAAGTATTAGACTTAAAACCCCAGAATTTTAGATTACTTCTGGAATCAAGAGGAACCTCTGCCAAGGAAGAAGAGCTGAAGAGCTGTGAGGAGGAGTACTGCAACTTTGCTGTGTGTTGCTTTGTTGGGTTGGTCAGCAGTTTCTTCTTCTGTTAAGGAAATGACAAAGACTGGACTTTGCTGTGAAACCTGCTTGAGAAGAATCTCCATGGGCTTGTGTGCTTGCCTCCTGTTCTAAACTTTCAGGGACACACAGACTTCACTTACAGCCTTCTCGAACTCCACTGCTGGGAGTTCTGACCTGCCTCAGGTGCCAATTCCAGTTCTGGGTCCCTGGAGGTTGTTCCTGGTACAGAAAGTTGTGAAGAATTAAAGAAACCAAGAGAGTCAAAGCTTTGCTCTTCTCGCGTCTTTTTTAAGGGACGCTGCGCTGATGTGTGGGAGAAAATTCGGACACAGTACCAGTGCTGCCAAAGAATCGACGCAGCACCTGTCAGCGGCCTGAGATATTACTGCACGCTGAGTCCCATGCACTGATCTCCGATGTCAGGGAACACCGCAACAATTTAAACACAGGCCCTGTGGTGCAGCTAAAAGAATCAATGCATTGTTGGACCGCGGCTGAAGAAATCGACGCAGCACCTGTGTGACCACCACAGCCTCAGCCTCCAGGGCATCTGGATTTCCCTGTATAGCACCTGTGCACCCAATCTACATCAACACTGGCGCTGCAGTAAGAAATTGATGGATCAACTCCCCGCACTGTAAGAAATGAAAACATCACCTCCTCTCCAGTAAGGAACCAATGCATCACTTCTCCTGTGTGGCAGTAAGGATGTCTGTTTTGCTTGTGAATTTTGACGCATCCCAGGTACTTTCCAACAAAAGTGATGCATCCATACTTTTCTATGGACAGAACTGTTTTTACCTTTTGAAAGCCATATTTTGATAACTGCATGTTGGATTTTTGTCATTTTGGTCTTGTTTGGTTTAGATATGAATTCTTTTTTTTGTAAACTGGTGTAATGTCCTTTTGCAGTGTTTAACTGTGTTAATGTGTGCTATGTGCAAATGCTTTACACCTCTGAAATAATCCTGACTGTTCGTGCCACACTACCATGGGGGTGTGCATGGTTCATTTATGAGGAGTAATTCCCTTATCCTTACTAGAAGGAAGGGTCTCTACGTGGACATGGTACAAACCTGTCCACTAGAGACCCCCATTTGTAACAAGTGTCGAATGAAATATTAGCAACATGTAATAAACTGTTTGACACCTGCAATAATGTTCTCGAATCTATTTTTTAAACAATGTATTTTCAAACTGCATAATTTTAAAAACGTGTACGCCTATCATAATTTAACGTATACCTTTGGACCGTTGTTGTTGAATGTCATTTTCTTCCATATTTCGTTTGTATTCTCTGACTTCGCAAAACGTATTACTTTTTTGCAGCTGTACTGTAATTGTCTTAAATCTCCTCGTGTAACGCAATTCACCTATCACATATTAAACTCAACACTCATCAGGTCTCTTTGGATCACTTGTGATCATTGACACGGTGTTTAATTGGCAGTTTTTGAATAGGGTTAAAAGATTATCCTTGAAGGGCTGCTCATCACTCCTGTGCCCTTGGTTATTTTAAGATGAGAAAAACCTCCAAGAAAATGAGCTGCAATCAGTCATAACATTGTGCTGTTCACCGGATGCTTCTACAAAGTTATTCATATGCTTGGCATGTGAATTAAAACATCGGGTCGTGCCCTATCTATTTTTCCATTAAGAGCAGTCATCCTTCCGCCATCCTTTCCTCTCTCTGATGTTAATGTGGCAAAGAATTATTGGATTCTTCTCAATGTCCAACCTTCACTGCTAATGTTATAAACACCCCCGCTGGTCATTTTTTATCTAAAAATGCTTGACAGGGAATAATATAATATGGTTTTAGAATCACTGGGGAAAAACAGCTTCGTAGGTCTCTGCAATATGCCTTGAAAGGGAGCACCTGGTCACAGTGCCATCTTTTATCACCCGCAAAGTGAGTTATTTCGAATATTGCTTATTCAAGAAAAGCGGGGCTTCATTCAATACATCATGCGTGACTGCGGAACGGTGCCCCCGCCTTTACTGGAGTCGCTTTGAATGAAGCATATGCCATTGACACTGAGTTTATCAAGATGCACGATATGCATATCGAAATATAGCAAAGTGCACTGTAATCCTAACTTATTGATATTGATTGGTTTCAATCTATTATATTTGCTGATTGAAGACAGGAATCGTTCTCTGAAAACATATCAAGAAGTCACTAGAAACTGTTTTCGGTGCTGTTCAGAGACAGGCGTAAGGAATTCAATATGTGAAACGCTACCATTTAACTTTCCTTGCAAGCCTCTCATTGTTCAAGTGTTTTTCCTCTAAGCCCTGAATGTTTACACACAACACTAACTTTGCTCCTTTCATGGGATATTCCCCTCTTCTGAATGTGGTGATGTCATTGGAGAGCTTCACTGACCCAGATACATGTATATCTGCTCTTCCTTCGGGCTAAACTAATTATCTCTCCCACGCAGAGCGGCCTGTATTCTCCAAGCTCACAATCTCACCGAGCTGTTAGCCTCTTTCTGATATTCATGGGGTTAGGGCAATCGTATCCTCTTCCCCGGACATTATAGATGCTCAGCAGATGTTGAGTTGAGGTCACTGAATTTCGCTCAAGAAACAATACAGAAAAGCAGAATTAATTCTTAGTTGTCACCTACAGAGTACTTTAGCCGTCTGTGGGTGCACATTTCATAACTCACGCCATGTGTGTTAGAGTTGTTTTTTCGTAAATAAATACATGGCACTAATAAAAGTCGAACTCTTGCTAACTTAGCAATTGTAGGCTTCATATTCCATCTTGTTTGTGACTCTTGCTGCCAATGTTCTGAATCACATGAATAAACTCGCATTTTCATGTCGCCGTAGAATAATATTTGAATGTGTTTTCATGGACAAGACAACAACCTAGCAAGCATAATACAATATTGTTTGTCCAAGGTTACACCTAGCTGCTATAGAAGAATAGCACAAACTTTAGCAATATTTGTTCTAGTACAGGTGGCATCCGTGAAAAGCTCCATGTTGTGGAATTACAGAGATAAAATGTATTTAGTTGCAAGTATTTCACACTGTTTGGTGCTTATTGGTCTAGTTTGTGGGATCCTGTTTCAACTGTATTGGATGCATGAAATCCACTGTGAGAACCCCATAAAAGTGTGTTTTTTTGTAAATGGGGGAGGACCCTTTACCTTCTGACCATAGTAGGCAAAATCCATGGCTACGTTTAGGTGGGAGTTGTAATGTTGTAAATAATGCTGTCAAAGGAAGCGAGCTCTGAGGCCTATTTGTACAGCACAGGTACATTTAAATTGGCAGCCGTTCCCGTGTTTGGTGTCTATAAGGGTGAAGAGGGAGAGGAAGGGGCGTAGGGGAGGCAGAGGCAGACACAGAACACTTCCATTGTTCAAAGGACATTGCTGTGCTGAGGAAAAAGCTACCACAAAGAAGGTGCACTGACTTTCCTCTGATGCCTTCCATTTATACCCACTGTTTTTCAGCCTAACCAGGTTTGAGTCTCCGCATCGGCTCAACTTTACTGTTACAGTTGGCAACACAGCTTGTGCCATATGAGATCGTCTTCATTCTTCCCAATTCAATCACCTGAATGTTACCCGATTATTTCAGACTTCTCTCCACCCCTTGCCTCAAGTTGAGGCCTCCATGAGGGTGTAGGCCCTTATCTACAGAGTAGGTGTCAAGCCCTTGACTTCACCCTATGCAGGGCTTTAAGTGGGCCGGGTTTCATCGGGTCTGAGCACCAGCATTTTTTTGAGGGTGCCTCGAAACGGGTTTATCGGGCTCTGTTTTTTGCCCTGGCACAGGCAGTCCATTTTTTTTCCAAGACTGCAGTGAGAGCAGGCACATCTGTATGTGCATGGTGGGCCTTTGCAGGGAAAGGGAAATCCTTTAAGGAGAATCATTTTTTCTCTGGATTTCCCTTCGCTTTTTGAATCTCAGGAGCAGCAACATTGTTGTGGTGTCACCACGAGGGCTTTAAGTGGTAGTGTTGACAATATTATATACAAGCCATAGTTGCTGCTTATTTATCTTATGCAATTAGCAACCATTGAAAAGGCCAATAGTCCTGACTTGTAGGTAAGATGTGACTTGTTGTATCATATATCTGGACGCAATGACAGGAACAGCAAAATACAAGTTGGTCGTAACACTTTGCTAAACATAGATATTTAGCTTACATGTTTTAAGCCGCACTCTTAATTAAATCGACCAGAGACCCCCCTTTTTTTTCATCCCACTTAAAGCCCTGCCCCTATGTATGACTTGCTTTTTGACCTTCCGTCTTCTTGCTGCCCTGTGCCATGCCCTTAGCTTTCTCTCCTCGTCCCTAGTCCTTCAATCGAAACCACACGAGATTGGAGCAAACCATGCGATAGGCATCAGATTGGGAGGCAGCATGTATGCATACCACTTCAGTCCATCAATCCGCGCTTTGCTTCCTGGAATGCAAAGGGACTGGAATTTTCTTTCGCTGCTCTGCAACTTACTTATCAGCAGCTTCCACGGTTCTTGACCATTTGCATCTACCGGGCGCGCTGCAACGACGTCTCCTGGGCAATTCTTTAAAAACAGGAAAGAGAACATTGATCTTCAAAGCCAGGTTAGTGCACTAACTTAGAAACTGGCAAAAGACTAAAGAGATATTAAAACGGGGACTGGGTCACCCCATCCCACCTGCCCTTCCTGAACACCCAATGAACGTTTATGTAATCGCTCATTGTGAGCTGTTCAGAGGTGAGTAAGTGGACTATCCTCACTCCTGCTGTAGTCCTGTGGCTTGCAGTTTGTGACAATCATAACATTTACAAGAAAATATTGAGAAATAAATAAAATGATGATCTAAATGGCACTATTAATCTGACCATGAATTTAACAGCCATTTTCTCTGTGTTTTCATATGTAACTCAGACCTGAAAAGCAACATTCCTTACCTACAAAAACATCTTCCATTTCTGAGGGCTATAGCAGGGCAAAAAACTAATTACGTGTGGAAAGATCCTTCAGCAGCGGAGAGCTAGAGTTGTCATGAGGCCTTAAGAAGCTGGGAATAATCTGGTGTTAGACTGACTTTTTGCTTTCTGGCGTCCTGGTTTTAATGGTATGTTGGATGTCATTTTGCTGGTTTTGTTCCTCTCTGCACTTTGTTACTGTTGTTCAGTGTTAAAGTGCAAGTTCTCCAAATGTAAATTGTGTTTATGGATTGGTGTTCCCATGTTTGCCTTTTTTGACTTACTACTAAGTCCCTAGTATAATGCACTGTGTGTGCCGAGGGCCGGGAAATCAAAGGCTGCTAGTGGGCCTGCAGCACTGATTGTGCCATTGACACAAGCAGGCTTTCAGAGGTGTCTTAGACCTGCCAAAACAGTGTCTGCACACAGTTCTTACTGCCATGTTGACCTGTTGAGTGTCCCCACTTGCTAGGCCCTAACCTTCCCTTTTCTTACATGTAAGGCACCCCTCCGTTAGCCCCAAGGTACCCACCAGGGCAGGATGCAGTGTATGTGAAAGGTAGTGCATGTTCTGGTGTGTGTGGTGTGTCCTTGTAGTGAAATACTGCCAATTTCATTTTCACTATTGCAAGGCTATCTGCCCCTTAGGCTAACATGGGAGTTGCTGTGTAACATCTTACACGTATAACTTTCCATTGGTACAAGATAGAGAAATGGAGTTTAGGCTATCTGAAATAAGTATTTATAACACATCATTTTAGGGAGATGGTTTTTAAATTGTGTGTTTGAAAATGCCATGTTTAGAAAGTAGGCCTTTTCTTATTTAATCATTCTTTGTGCCTCTGCTGGCTTGTGTATTGACTGTCTGGGTTTGGAGTGACAGAGGCTGGGGATGTGCATTCACTGTAGACAGTCACAAGGGGGGTTTGATGTGTGCCCTACCTTTCCTGGGTGACTCCTAGCAGGGCATAATAGGCCTGGTCTGCATTTGCAGTTCTGGGAGGAGTTTCCACTAGCACCTGAATAGTCAGTGTCTCCTCCGCACAATGCTGTCTCCACCTCCTGTAGTGAAGCTGACCTAGAGAGGGTAGAACTTATCTGTACTGGGCTCAGAGACCCTTGCTGCAAAGAGAAAATGTACTATAAATATTGGGGGCCTCACCCCAGGAGTTTAGTACTCTTTGGATCAAGGAACCTGCAAAGAAGAAGAGCTGGAGAAGCTGTGTGGAGAAACTAGCACTTTGCTGTGTGTTTTGCCGTATTGGCCTGCAGTGGCTGCTTCTGTGTGGGCAGAGAAAGCACTATACTGGGTTTTCTGCAACTTCTTTGTTTGAGTTTCTCCAAGGGCTTGAGGTAGAGCTTGCCCCCTGTTCAAGAAGTCTCAGGAACAGCAAATACCTCAAGTACATCTGCTACCAGCACTGGAAACTGTGTGTTTTGTGCTGCAGTAGCAGAAAAAAGAAACAGCCGGCGTCAATGACACCACGGTTGGCTCTGTGTCCTGAAGACACCACAGCACTTTGCTCTGCAACCCTGGTCTCACCGACGACAACCCCTGATGCCTCCACCGAGCCACTGCTTGCACCATGACCTGTGGACACCGCACTTTACACTTCTTTACTTCACACCAATGTCCTGGTATCTCCAACTATACTGCTCCATTTCGACATTGATGCTGCTGCATGCACCGTGGTTTGAGGGCACCACTTGTCGGTTACACGACGCACTGGCCCATTCCACACTGTGACCTTGGCCTACCAACGCCGGTGCCTTCAACTCCAGTTAGTCAGTTGACTTGTTACGTTTAGATAAAGGTGTTGTGTCCATTTGTGGAGTTTTCACTATTTTACTGTGAGTGTTGGTACAAATACTTTACACATTGCCTTTGAGATAAACCTGTCTTCTCATGCCAAGTTACCAAGAGGGTGAGCAGGTGTTAACTAAAATGTGTATCCCCCATACCGTCACTAGAAGCAAGGGTTCTTATTTGGACATAGGTACTTCCTCTGCCAACTAGAGACTCCCATTTCTAACAACACCACTACCTGCACCATGACCTGCTAGCACTGCAACAAGCACTGCATCACTTTGCACCGCACTCCTGGTCTCACCGATGCCACTGGATAACCGTCACTGTTTTCTTGCCTGCACCACAACCTGAGGGCACTGCATGCCGCACCGCTGCACTTCGCACCACAGCCCCGATGCCTGCCAATGCCCGCCGATGCCCATCAACACTAGCCAACACCAGTGCTGCTACCTTCCACCACACAGAGTTCGATCTGCACTGTGTGTGACTTCAAGGGCTTGACAATTCTTCCACCGACCTCTGGAACCGATGACTGCCGATTCTGTCTCTTTCAGGCTCATTGTGAGGCCCCCGACACTGTGGATTCTAAAGGTACTGTTTGCAGGTCTTCCCGACAACGTAGCGGGCCCGCGATGTCGCAGCCAGCCAGAACTGTTTGGATTTGTTGTTCATGACGCTGTGATAGCCTCTGGCCCACCTATTTTCTTCAAAGAACTGTATTTTAAGTCTATTTTTGCTTATTGCTATTTCTAATAACTGTATGGTGAATTTGTATCATTTTAAGTCCTGTTTCCACGGATACAATAGTGGATATTTTACTAAAACTGGTTTGATGCCCTTTTGTAATGTTCTCACTTTATTACTGCTGATTATGCGCAAATGCTCTGAAATAAGCCTGACTGCTCATGCCAAGCTACCAAGGGGGTGAGAATAGGTTATTTTAAAAGTATATCCCCTTACCCTAACTAGGAAGAAGGGTCCCTAATTGGACAGGGTAACAACCTGCCAACTAGAGACCCTAATTTTAACATCTGGCTATCTAAACGCACGCATTCCTCAAACCTCATGCTTCCACCACCAGCTTTACTAACCATTAAAGGCAGGTGAGCTGGATCGCATGCACAAGAAAAATGAAAAGAAACGTATGCGCACATGCATGATAACTTCCAACTGTGTGCGTTGCTGTGATTATCCACTATTACAATGCCCCAATATGCAGAGCAGACAACCAAAAGAACACTTCATCTTTTAGTTGAGATGCTGTTTTGTTCAAATACTCCGGAAAACCATTGTCCGTGCATGGAGAATCATTTAACTATGCATGAGCCCACAATGGGTGAAAAAAGATCACATTTGTGGCAAGTATAAAATACGGTCTCTGTCTTATACTAATCTGAACTTTACTCTCTGATTGATTCTGTACTTTACAGAGCTTTGCACTCTGTGCCATTGATTCATTGATTTAGACTATATTAATTGATTCCTATAGGACTTATAATATGAAAATAAACCTTCAAAGTTTAAGCTTTCTCGGTCTGACATTCTTGTAGGATCAAATGGATCCTACCTAGCTAAACTAAAGTTGCCATGGAGAGTGATTAGAAAAAGACACAGCTCCAGTGAGGAGCACCCAAATCCACTAGGAATTACACCACTCCCTGTCAATCAGTTGCGCAAGGTAATAAGGAGGAACGCAATGTCAAATTGTGGTAGCAGAGAACGGTATAGACTGTGCCTTTTTGGTTCTGACTGAACCTGTATGAGCAAATTGGACTGCAAGACTGGGAACTGTGGGTCAGATGTACGACCCGATTTTGCATACGCAAACAGGTTTGCAACCCATTTGCACATGCAAAAAACTACAGGGCCATCTACAATTCCTAAATAGTGAGTCGCAATTTATTTGCGACATGCTATTTAGTAATTGCAAGTCGGAATTAAGAAAGGGGCATCCCTTCATAATTTCGTCTGCAAATAAATGTTCAAATGTTTTGTGACCGCAATCGCAAAAGACTTGCAAATTACCACCCTCTTATATTTTTAAGGGCAGGCAGTGGTCCCAGGGACCACTACCTGCCCTTAAAGAATGAAACAAAAAAGTTTTACTTTTTTTAATGCATCTCATTTTCCTTTAAGGAAAATGAGATGCATTAAAAAAAACTGCTTTATTTTAAAGCAGTCCCAGACATGGTGGTCTGCTGAGCCCAGCAGGCCACTATACCTGGGAGGGCCTTTCATTCCCAATGGACTCGCAAATTGCGAGAGGCTCATTAATATTAATGAGCCTCGCAATTTGCGACCCCATCAGGAATCGCAAACAGTGGTCAAAATACTGTTGTACATGCAAAATAGCGCCTCGCAAATTGCGAGTCACAAAAGAGTCGCAAATTGCGAGGCACTATTTTGCCCGTCATACATCAGGCCCTGTATCTTTATTGTTCAGGTGGTCTTGCACCAGGATTAAAAGTGACCCCTGATTTGAATTAATTTTGTTATATTTGAAGACCGTACAGGGAGATGGTGGTTGTCCGGTGATTCTTAGAGCAGTTTTTCTTAGTATAAATAGGGAAACGCTTTGCAAGTGTGCTAAGGTATGAGTGAACATGAAAAAAGTGATGCATGTTGCGACTTGTAGTTCTGACGAGAGCTTGATGTAATGAACTGGTCTGAATTTGAGTCTGTTCACTACGTGGCTTGATGTTCGGGCTTGTAGGAACCCTGGGAATTGTCATTTTGATATTTTTCCTTGATTTCTGAAAGTACCATTTAAGAGACAGCAAAGCGGGCTTATGTTGTGGCATTTTGCTCATGCTTGCTGTGCTTAATGCAATTTTAATATAATGATCTGGATAACGAGTTTGACTCATTGAAGCCCATGATTTCAAGATCAGGTTGAATGTATATTGTCTGAGGAAAGGTGAGTTGTGTACTGGGAAGCATTATCAGACACATCAAATAAGGATGTAATAAAATTGTGTTTGTGTGTATCAACCTGGTGCAGTGTTCATTTATTTTTGGTGCAAAGGAGTAAATCTACCACTTCTAAGAAAGTATCTGTAGGTTGAATGTTTTCTGCTATGGAATTGCAAGTGCTGTAAAAGGCACAACCTGCATCCTTGAACTGAGTTTTTCTTTCCATTTAGGTGAAACAGACAATATTTGTACATTTACATTTTTGCTATTAAAAATGTTCTGGACGCTGCTCTGTTGTGTCATCAGGTGGTGCACTGGAATAAGTCCTTTGTTATCGAGAGCTGCTCTGTGATTGGTTGACCTTTACATTGTCCACGCTGGGATTGGCTACAAGGGTTTTGAGTCTGAATTGCAATTGGTTAATTGTTTAAAAAGTTTGCATGTGGATTGGGTGGCCAAAATGTTTACGTTACGAGGGAGAAATTATCTGAATTATAGCTAAAACACTCATGAAGATTATTTGCAAGAAAAAGTTTCCTTATGAAAGTTCGTCCCCCCAGAGATATAGCCACACAGAAAGGCTTAAATACTTGCCTGTAGCTAAAACAATGATATAAGTACAGTAAGAAAGACAGGAATATGCAATTCCTTTAACACCACACTTTTCACATGAATAGAAATGGGAATCTGAGGAAAAGAATGTATGGGATAAAGACCCCAACCCAGACCCACACAGTTTGAAGCAGGACGCATGCTACAACGTCGCAATTACATATACATCGCTTGCGATTACATCGCTAGCGATGATGACGCGTGCAAATCTTCTGAGCATTTTGAGTACCTATGAGCAGCGGCGTCTGCCTGACCCAGTGTCTAAGCATTTTGACATGTGGAGCACTTTGTCTGAGAACAGACAGTGCGTGCAAATTGTCTGAGACAGCAGTCTATGATCTGGTGTAAGTCATGCAATGAAAGAAATGATGAGCATTTTGAAAAAGAACAGACAGTGATCAAGATTGCAGTCATTCGTTTGTGTAAGTCACGCAATCTTCTGCTGTAGATTTGTGTGTGGGGGGATGCTTGATGGATGGCTGGATGGGTGGATGGGTGAATGGTGGATTCCTAGGTGGATATGGTTGGGTGGATGGGTGGGTGGATGCATGATGGATGGGTGGATGGGTGGATTAATGCATGGATGGGTGGATGGGTGGATGGGTGGGTGGATGGGTGGGTGCATGGTGGATGGGTGGGTGCATGGAGGATGGGTGGGTGGATATGGTTGGGTGGATGGATGCATGGTTGATGGGTGGATTAGTGGTTGGATGGGTGGATGGATGGGTGGGTGCATGGTGGATGGGTGGGTGGATATGGTTGGGTGGATGGATGAATGGATGGATAGGTGGGTGGATATGGTTGGGTGGATGGATGCATGGTGGATGGGTGGTTTAGTGGATGGATGGATTTGTGGATGGGTGGGTGGATGGGTGGGTGGATGAATGCATGGTGGATGGGTGGATTAGTGGATGGATGGATGGGTGGATGGATGGGTGGATAAGTGGGTGCATGGTGGACAGGTGGGTGGATATTGTTGGGTGGATGGATGGATGGGTGGATGGATGGATGGATGGGTGAATGGATGGGTGGATGGATGGTGGATGGGTGAGTGGATCTGGTTGAGTGGATGGATGATGGATGGGTGGATGGATGAGTGGATGGATGCACGATGGATGGGTGGATGGATGGATGGGTGCATGATGGATGGGTGGATGGATAGGTGGATGGATGGGTGGGTACATGGTGAATCGGTGGGTGGATATGGTTGGGTGGATGGATGGGTGGATTAGTGGATGGATGGGTGGATGGGTGGGTGCATGGTGGATGGGTGAGTGGATATGGTTGGGTGGATTGATGGGTGGATGGATGCATGATGGATGGGTGGATGGATGGGTGTGTGATGAATGGGTGAATGGATGGGTGGATGGATGCATGATGGATGGGTGGATGGATGGGTGGATGGATGGGTGAATGGATGGGTGGATGGATGGTGGATGGGTGGGTGGATCTGGTTGAGTGGATGGATGCATGATGGATGGGTGGATGGATGAGTGGATGGCTGCATGATGGATGGGTGGATGGATGGGTGCATGATGGATGGGTGGATGGATACATGGTGGATGGGTGGATGGATGCATGATGGATGGGTGGATGGCTGGGTTGATTAGTGGATGGATGGGTGGATGGATGGGTTGATTAGTGGATGGATGGGTGGATGGATGGGTGGATGGATGGGTGGGTACATGGTGGATGGGTGGGTGGATTAGTGGATGGATGGGTGGATGGATGGGTGGATGGGTGGGTGCATGGTGGATGGGTGGGTGGATATGGTTGGGTGGATTGATGGGTGGATGGATGCATGATGGATGGGTGGATGGATGGGTGCGTGATGGATGGGTGGATGGATGCATGATGGATGGGTGGATGGATGGGTGGATGGGTGGGTGCATGGTGGATGGGTGGGTGGATATGGTTGAGTGGATGGATGGGTCGATGGATGCATGGTGGGTGGGTGGATGGATGAGTGGATGAATGCATGATGGATGTGTGGATGGATGAGTGCATGATGGATGGGTGGATGGATGGATGGATGGGTGGATGGATGCATGATGGATGGGTGGATTAGTGGATGGATGGGTGGATGGGTGGATGGATGAGTGGATGGACGCAATTATGCTCATTCATGTAATTATGAGTAATTTAGCATATAAATCGTCCTGCAGGAGAAAAGGAACAATATGCTTAGCAAGCATGAGTGTTACTGAATGCCTCTAATTGTATTTTGCTCCATTTGGCTCTTTTTTCTTAGCACAAAATGCATCCTCAAGACCCAGCTTGGATGCAAAAGTGGTTTTTGAGCTATAAAAACAGTGCTACATGCCTGCTAATGCTCATTGTGTATTTTGCATAATCTTGTGTATATTTGCTGTAATTTCATGCAATTAAGCTAAGCATATTGTGTAATTTATGCCCACCTCTAGTTATGCTCACCTCTAGTGTTCATTCTCCACTAGGAACCCTAGAGGGAGGGAGTCCCAGCACAGATGGGGCCATTATAGCTTTAGCCCCTGAATTCTTACCCTAGCCTAAAGAGATTGTCCCTTCAAAGATCAATATTGTGCAGTAGAAAGAGACCCTAAGAAAACTGTGTAGGGAAATCTGGGCATTTTTGAAGCACTGAAGCAAGAGTAAACTGGAATGTATGGGCGAAAGATTTTACAAGACTTTTGCAAGAGGCATATGTGAGGATGGAATCTTTAGCTGATGAATATGTATTTGATTTGTCACGAAGGATGAAAGCTACAAAAGAACTTCCAGTTGAATGTGATTTAAAGACAAAAAAATCACTGGGCTTAAAAATGCATGTCAAGTGATTGGTAGATAGTATCTGTGAGTGACGAGATCCAGAAAAATGTAGAAAGCAATGGTTAAAAAAGGAAAGTGAAAAAAAAAATGGACAAAAAGTGAGTGCACAGCTTTGGCAGAAACAAAGGAGTGCATTTTCAGAGAGGTACAGGGAGGAGCATATGTGCATGCTCCATGGACTGGAACAGACCTTTTAATTTCACACAGGTTTTCAAAACTGAGAGACAACACAGATCAATTGTAATTCCTGGTGGATAGGATTGTAGCTATCTCAATAGTCTTGTGGAAGGATATAGAAATGTTCTTTAAGGTGGTGGTTCCCAGATATCTGTGGATAGCGTGTAGGAGTGGTGCTGATTTGCAGACCCAAGAGCCCAAAATAGTTGCAAATCCAAATGTCACTTCCCCGCTGGTTAACACTTAATATGATGCTATGATTGCACAGTGAAAACTAAAGTGCCACAGAAGGAAATAAAATGACCGTAGATTTTGATGACGACGCAGGAATCAAAGGAGTCAGTACATGATTTCTTTAAAAGATTGATGCAGGTTTACAGGGGACATAGAGAGACAGAAGATCCAATTGCTGAGAGTACACGCACTTTTATCTCATCTTTTGTTCTTGGTTTGCATCCAATAATTAATGCCAAATTCTTGGTTTGCATCCAATGATTATTGCCAAAGAAAGTCCCTCAATAACTGTAATGATATACATGCTGCTAAGCAGAGGAAATTGAAGGAGAAGTTAATTATAGTGCAATGTTGGCACAGCATGATGGTCAAAGAGGTTTGGTGATAATGGATTTAGGTCTTGATCCTATACTTAGTTGGAATGCAAGCAAGTAATGAGGTGCTATTCAGTATGCACAAGGATATATTATGGTAACAAAACTATTGCTTTGAAAAAGGTTACCCCTTATCACATTTGCAATGTAGTCAGCAACTGGAAGAGAAAATATTGATTTAATCCTGAAAGAGAGCAGATTGATTCTCAAGTACTGAATATCATACCATAAGAAGGGGCAATGCAAGTGAAACTCTGAATACAGAAGACCTCAATTCAAAATAAACAGAGCCAGAAGTACCTTAGGCCAAGTATCCCCAAAACCCCCATTATCCAATCACAAATCCAATATAGAGGGTCAAATTCCAGCCACACCCTAGGGGTCAGCAAAATCCGATTATGATAAACCATTATGCTTCCCAGGTCCCTATGATGTTCAAGAGTCCCATTGGGTACCTGCAGGGGGAGGAGGATTGCATGCTTGGCACAATTCTGGGAGGAGACCAGAGTGGCCAATACATAGAAGGTGAGGTGACTGGCCACCCATTATCATTCTTCATTGATACTAGAGCAACACACTCGACTGATAGAATGGACGAGGTCCCAAACCTACCCATCTTGGGAAAAGAGGTTAATTTAAAAGTATTCATATTAGCAGCGAACAATCAAAGTTTCAACCCTACTTCCAGTGAGAATAAGTTCGATCCAAGACAAAAAACAATTTGAAGTATGTGATTCAAGTCCCATGAACTTGCAAGGAAGGGGCTTATTCTGTAAACAATATTGCATGCTTTACTGCATGCCAAAAGGTGTTGAAATGGAGACTTAGGGAGCTGATGCAGGGTTCAAAATAAAATCTCAAGAGTCAATAGTAAGGGTGTACCCAGTCTTTATAGGAAAATAAATTGGACTGATGACAAATGTAAAACCCTTAAAAATCAAATAGAGATGAGACTCAGGCAGATCTATGACAGCTTCTACACCCAAGACCTTACCACTATGCCCGCCACTACCACACGCAACCCAACAGATGGTCCTCAATTGGACTCTGCTCACCACAGATGCCACTCTCAAGACCATGAAGAGCATCCACTCGGTAGCCCCATCGAATCCTTGCCCATACCACATCTTCCATAGAGCAACTGCCTCCATCACCCCCAAGCTTTTACCCACCACCGACTGCCCCTTCAAAACCTCCACCATCCCCAATGACCGCAGACATGCCAAGATCAACCCCCCGCTGAAGAAGCCGTCCGCCGAACTTACAGACCCCGGTAGGGTCTCAAGGCGCTGGGGGGGAGGGGTCCGCTACTGCTCGACGAGCCAGGTCTTGAGGAGCTTCCTGAAGGATAGGTGATCCTGGGTCAGCCGGAGGTGGATGGGGAGGGAGTTCCATGTCTTGGCTGCCAGGTAGGAGAAGGATCTTCCCCCGGCGGTGGCTTTGCGAATTAGTGGTACGGCGGCGAGGGCGAGGCTGGTCGATCGTAGCCGGCGGGTGGGCGCGTAGAAGGTCAGGCGGTTGTTGAGGTACTTGGGGCCCTGGTCGTGGAGGGCCTTGTGTGCATGGGTGAGGAGCCTGAACGTGATCCTCTTGCTGACGGGGAGCCAGTGCAGGTCTCTCAGGTAGCTGGAGATGTGGCTGTGTCGGGGGACGTCCAAGACGAGTCGTGCATAGGCGTTCTGGATGCGATGTAGTCTTTTCTGAAGTTTGGCTGTGGTTCCGGCGCAGAGGGTGTTTCTGTAGTCCAGTCGGCTGGTGACAAGTGCTTGGGTGACCGTCTTCCTGGTTTCGGTGGGGATCCATCGGAAGATCTTACGGAGCATGCGCAGGGTGTTTAAGCATGATGATGAGACGGCGTTGACTTGTCTGGCCATCGAGAGGGAGGAGTCCAGGATGAAGCCCAGGTTGCGTGCGTGGTCCGTTGGCTTGGGAGTGGTGCCCAGGGCAGGGGGCCACCAGGAGTCGTCCCAGGCGGAGGGCAATGATCCTAGGATGAGGACTTCCGTCTTGTCTGAGTTCAGTTTCAGGCGGCTGTTCTTCATCCACTCGGCGACGTCTTTCATCCCTTCGTGCAGGCTGGCTCTGGCGGTGGCGGGGTCGTTGGTGAGGGAGAGGATCAGCTGGGTGTTGTCGGCGTAGGAGATGATGTTGAGGTTGTGTTTGCGTGCGATGGCTGCAAGAGGGCTCATGTAGACGTTAAAGAGGGTTGGGCTGAGTGATGATCCTTGTGGTACGCCGCAGATGACTTCGGTGGCTTCGGATCTGAACGGGGGGAGGCGGACTCTCTGGGTTCTTCCGGCGAGGAACGAGATGATCCACTCCAGTGCCTTCTCTTGGACTCCGATGTTGCTGAGGCGCTGCACTAGGGTGCGCTGGCAGACAGTGTCGAACGCTGAGAGAGGTCCAGGAGGATGAGGGCCGCTGTTTCCCCGATGTCGAGCAGGGATCTGATGTCATCAGTGGCTGCGATGAGGGCGGTCTCGGTGCTGTGGTTGGCTCGGAAACCGGACTGCGAGGGGTCGAGAAATCCGTTCGTCTTGATGAAGGCAGCAAGCTGTCTGTTGACGGTCTTCTCGATGACTTTGGCAGGAAAAGGGAGGAGCGAGATGGGGCGTTAGTTCTTGAGGTCGGTGGGGCCTGCTGTTGGTTTCTTCAGGAGGGCGCTGAGCTCAGCGTGCTTCCAGATCTCCGGGAAGGTGGCGGTGTTGAAGGAGGTGTTGATGATGTCCCGGAGTTGGGGTGCGATGATGGAGTCGACCTTGTTGAAGACGTGGTGAGGGCAGGGGTCGGATGGTGATCCGGAGTAGATGGTGTTCATCGTGCGGGTGGTTCTTCGGTGCTGCCCGGGGTCCAGGCGCAGAGGGTGGTGGTGGGGGGTGCTGGTTCGGTGGTAGGGTGCGTGGTAGGTGCGCAGAAGCTGTTGTGTATATCAGCGATCTTGCGGTAGAAGAATGAGGTGAGAGAGTCGCAGAGGTCTTGCGAGGGCATGATGCCGTTGTTTCCGGCGCTGGGGTTGGAAAACTCTTTGACGATGCTGAAGAGTTCCTTGCTGTTGAGGGCGTTGTTGTCCAGTCGTTCTGTGAATGCTGTCTTCTTGGTGGTGCGGATCAGCTGGTGGTGTTTGCGGGTGGCGTGCTTGAGGGCAGTCATGTTGTCTGTGGTCTGTTCGTGGCGCCAGGCTTTCTCGAGGGTGCAGCAGTTCTTCTTGGAGTTCTTGAGTTCGTTGGTGAACCAGGAGGCTTTCTTGCTGCCGGGTCTATTGGGAGGGTTCTTCAGTGGTGCGAGATCATTTGCGCAGTTGGTGAGCCACTGTGTGAGGTTGCTGGCTGCTTCGTTGGGGTCTGTTGTGCTGGCGGGAGGGTTTTGGCGGAGGGAGGTGGTGAGCTGCACGGTGGTGATCTTGCTCCAGCTCCTGCGAGGAATTTGTTGCGGGTGGTGGTGGGTCGTTGTTCTTCTGAAGCTGAAGTGGATGCAGCTGTGGTCAGTCCAATGGAGTCCTGTGGAGTGGCTGAAGGAGATGCACTTGCTGGAGGAGAATACGGGGTCAAGCGTGTGGCCGGCGTAGTGGGTGGGGGTGTTCACCAGTTGCTTGAGTCCGAGGTTGGCGATGTTGTCCAGCAGGGTGGTGGTGTTGCTGTCCTTGTTGTTCTCCAGGTGGAAGTTGAGGTCCCCTAGGAGGATGTAGTCAGCGGAGGGAAGGGCGTACAGGCTGATGAAGTCTGCGATGTCTTTGCTGAATTGTGTGTGTGGTCCCGGGGGTCTGTAGATGAGGGTGCCTCTGAGGGTGGTCTTGGGATCGGTGTGTATCTGGAAGTGGAGGTGTTCGGCGGCGGTGAAGGTGTCGTCGGAGTTGGTCGTGATGCGAATGGTGTTCCTGTGGACGATGGTGATGCCTCCTCCGGTCTGGTTGACCCGGTCCTTCCGGCCGATCTTGTATCCGTCCGGGATGGCTATGGCGATGTCAGGCGCTGAGGAGGTGTTCATCCAGGTTTCTGTAAGGAAGGCGATGTCTGGTGATGTTGTGTCGAGCAGGTTCCAGATTTCGACGGCGTGTCTGTGGACTGAGCGGGTGTTGAGCAGGATGCACTTGAGGTGGTTGCTGCTGATCGACAACGTCACATCCTTTATTGCCGGTGCTGACTAGCTGTCGAATGCTCCATGGGTCTCAACCATAAAGAGTCCATGAAAAGTTGCACTGAAGGTTAGTTGCACCCTCTGCTCTATGTCCATCAGAGGCCTACCATCGCCTTGTCTCAGACTTCATATGCATAGGGTTAGTGCCACCCGAAACTCATGTGGCCATCAGGAGCCTACCACTACGTGGCACAAACTTGAGTTCCACAGGCTTAGCGGCACCAAACCCTGAGGTGGTCTCCACCATTGACGACTCAGGACTCAGTGACATGTGTGAAATCTGCTGAAGTGGTCTCCACCATTCAGGACTCAGGACTCAGTGACATCTATAAGACCTGCACAGAATCTGATGTGATCTCCGCCATTCAGGACTCAGGACTCAGCAACACATCTGAGATAGGCAAGGTTTTGACGGGCACGTGCACTCCGCCCACTGCTGCACACTCCGCCGGCACCAGGTAATTATTTGCTCATGGATTGACAGAGGCGACAGTCTTTCTCTCTGTCTCTCTCTCTCTCTGCCTTCATTCCTTTCCTTCTATCTCTCTCTTCCATCTCCCTTCTTTCTCACTGCCTTTCTTTCCTTCCCTCTCTTTTTATCTCTGGCTTGTTTTTCCTTCTCTGTTTCTCTCTCTCAGTCCTTTGATATGCGCATTACACACGTCCTCATTTTGTGCTTTATTTCTCAGGCTCTGTCGACGACATCCATGGTCCCCACAAGAGTCTTCCACCTTGTGTTTTTGTATAATGTTTGTTAAATTTTGTTTATTGGATATTTTATATATAAGTATATATATATATTAATAACAAAATACAATGTAAAAATAGTTCATGGTTTATCAAAAAAAGTTAGAAAAAAAATGATTAATGATGGTTGTAGAGCTGAAAAAGGATATCAAAGAGCGCTTTGAGGTATCAGAGGTTAACCAAACAGGCATACAAGCATCTTGTACAGAACTAGCCCAGAAGCTGGATGAGGTCACTGCTCGTACAAAAACTTTGGAGGAAGAAGTTAGTGCTGTAAAACAGGATGTTGAGAAAAACACAATTGAGATCTCAAATTTGGGAAACAAAATCAAATGCTAAGAGATGACATTGAGAGGATTGAGAATCATTCTCGCATGAACAATATAAGATTCTTAAATATTCCTGAAAATGAAGAAGGGCCGGATATGAAGGCTTTTATAATTTCTCTCCTACGGAAAACAATTCTGAAGGATAAGGAGGAGATAAACCTTAAGAGTGAAATACAGAGGGCGCACAGAGAGCCGTTTCGACGCAATCCACAGAGAACTAAGCCCAGTAAGATCTTAGTAAATTTCCTCTAATATAACATTAAGGAGGAAATACTAAGTAGTGCTTTAAAAAATGGCCCATATCTGATTAATGGTTTCTCTTCTCTGGCCAGGTCTGATGTATGCAAGGTTACAGAGCAAAAGCAGTGGGAGCTAGGCAGAAAGATGGAGGAGCTCTGAAGACTAAGAGCGAAAGTGCAGTTGAAATTCCCTGCTATGCTCCGTATTATGTCGGACAATAAAATGTATAACTACCGCTCAGTTGAGGATGTTGAGGCACTAAGAAGTAGAATGAGTAATGAGAGTCAGTCAAAGTAAAAAATAGCTCTCAAGCTCTCCAGCACTTTTGTAATGTATAAATAAGATGTGTGTCATTAAATCCCCCCTACGGACTACACGCCTCAGGGGGGGCACCGTAGTGGAGGGGAGGAAGGGGTTGGTGGGGGAGCACAAGTGGGGAGCATTTGGGAAAAAATCCCAAAAAGTCCTTAACACCTGCCCAGTGCAGGATCGGAATTAAAAGAGAATCTATTAAGAAAGAAGACTTTGACTAACATTCCAAGTATTAAAATCTTGACTGCCCTCAAGCACGCCACCCGCAAACACCACCAGCTGATCCGCACCACCAAGAAGACAGCATTCAAGGAACGACTGAACAACAACGCCCACAACAGCAAGGAACTCTTCAGCATCGTCAAAGAGCTCTCCAACCCCAGCGCTGGAAACAACAACATCACTCCCTCGCAAGACCTCTGCGACTCACTCGTCTCGTTCTTTCACAGCAAGATCGCCGACATACACAACAGCTTCGGCGCACAGACCACGCACCCAACCACCGAGCCGACGCCTCCCACCACCACCCTCCGCGCATGGACCCCGGTCAGCACCGAAGACACCACCCGCATGATGAACACCATCCACTCCGGATCACCAACCGACCCCTGCCCCCACCACGTCTTCAACAAAGCCGACTCCATCATCGCACCCCAACTCCGGGACATTTTTAACTCCTCCTTCAACACCGCCACCTTCCCGGAGAGCTGAAAGCACGCCGAGCTCAGCGCCCTCCTGAAGAAACCTACAGCGGACCCCATCGACCTCAAGAACTACCGTCCCATCTCGGTCCTCCCTTTTCCTGCCAAAGTCATCGAGAAGACCGTCAACAGACAGCTTGCCACCTTCCTCGAGACAAACGGATCACTCGACCACTCGCAGTCCGGCTTCCGAGCCAACCACAGCACCGAGACCACCCTCATCGCGGCCACAGACGACATCAGATCCCTGCTCGACAACGGGGAAACAGCGGCCCTCATCCTCCTGGACCTCTCCGCAGCGTTCGACACGGTCTGCCACCGCACCCTAGTCCAGCGCCTCAACAACATCGGAATACAAGAGAAGGCACTGGAGTGGATCATCTCGTTCCTCACCGGAAGAACCCAGAGGGTCCGCCTCCCCCCGTTCAGATCCGAGGCCACCGAAGTCATCTGCGGCTTACAACAAGGATCATCACTCAGCCCCACCCTCTTCAATGTCTACATGAGCCCCCTCACAGCCATTTCACGCCAACACAACCTCAACATCATCTCCAGCCTACACGAAGGGATGAAAGACGTCGCCGAGTGGATGAAGAACAGCCACCTGAAACTGAACTCAGACAAGACGGAAGTCCTCATCCTGGGATCATCGCCCTACGCCTGGGACGACTCCTGGTGGCCCCCTGCCCTGGGCACTGCTCCCAAGCCAACGGACCACGCACGCAACCTGGGCTTCATCCTGGACTCCTCCCTCTCGATGACCAGACAAGTCAACGCCGTCTTGTTGTCGTCCTTCAACACCCTGCGTATGCTCCGAAAGATCTTCCGGTGGATCCCCACCGAACCCAGGAAGACAGTCACCCAGGCACTCGTCACCAGCCGTCTGGACTACGGAAACACCCTCTACGCCGGAACCACAGCCAAACTTCAGAAAAGACTCCAACGCATCCAGAACGCCTCCGCACGACTCATCCTGGACATCCCCCGACACAGCCACAATTCCAGACACCTGAGAGACCTGCACTGGCTCCCCGTCAGCAAGAGGATCATGTTCAAACTTCTCACCCACGCACACAAGGCTCTCCACGACCTGGGCCCCAGGTACCTCAACAACCGCCTGACCTTCTACACTCCCACCCGCCAGCTACGATCCACCAGCCTCGCCCTCGCCGCCGTCCCACGCATCTGCAGAGCCACCACCAGAGGAAGGTCCTTCTTCTACCTGGCAGTCAAGACATGGAACTCCCTCCCCATCCACCTCCAGCTGACCCAGGACCATCTATCCTTCAGGAAGCAACTCAAGACCTGGCTCTTCGAGCAGTAGCAGACCCCCCCCCAGTGCCTTGAGACCCCTCCGGGTGAGTAGCGCGCTATACAAATGCTATGATTGATTGATTGATTGATTGATTGACTTGGAATGTGAATGGTATGAGGTCTAAACTCAGACAGAGGAGAATACTTGAGTACTTAAAAAAATAATCAGGCACAGGTAATGCTATTGCAGGAGACGTACCTTATGGCAAGTGAGAGCAACGAGCTGTTTAGGAGATGTGGGTGGGTGCAAAATTGTATTGCATCAGATCAACTATTGTGCTGCAAGGGAGTGGATATTCTGACCAGGAGTGGTTGTGGTTTAGAAAATGAAAGAGTCAAGTACAGATAACTCAGGCAGGTGGGCGGCAGCTCGGGTAAGGTGGGCTGAAATGGATTTCCTATGTATTGGATATTATAGCTCAATGAGGATAACCCTCAATATATTATAGATCTAGAATTGAGGTTGACAGCATTATCAGTGCCTGTAATCATAGGTGGCGATTCTAATGTTTTGTTAGACCCTGTGTTACATTGATCTACAAAAAGAGAGTATACCTATGTCCCAAGGATGAGGAAGGCTTTGAAAAGTATGATATGTGATTTTAATTTATTGGAGTTATGGTGACATTTGAAGGGTAAGATAAGGGGATACAAGTATCATAGCAAAAACTGCATTATTTTTCAAGATTTTACTATTTTTTGGTTGATAGATCCTTTTGGGCAAATATTAAGATGATTAAGCATCTTGCTGCCCATATTTTAGACTACTCACCTGTAGTGGTAACCATACAAGCTTTGATGCCACAACCACCCAGAAGGTGGACTTTAAGGCTTGCATTGCTCTTAGGAGAGGGGTGGATATAGCATTAAAGGAAGCAACAACTGAATACTTTGTTATCAACCAAAATACCACCTCCATGGGTATTGTTGGGGACGTCTTTATGGCATATATTCGTGGAATCCTAAAAAGTTTAAATTCATTAGAAAATCGGAAACTACGTATAGAACTAGAGAATAGTGAAAAGGAGATTGGGATCCTAGAGGAGGCCTTACATACTTTGAGTTCAGGGGAAGAGAAAGTGAGGATGGAAGAGAGGTTACATGAGGCACAACTAGAATTTAAAATGAAAATAGACCAAGAGTATAAAGCCAGATGGCAAGCGGCGAATATAAAGGAACTTGAATATGGTGAAAAAGCTGGTGCTTTGCTTGCCTGGAAAGCGAGAGAGGAAAGATGAAGAAATGACATAAAAGATTTAAAAAGGGATACAGGAGAAAACCTGGACAGCTGGGATTCTATGCAGGAGCATATAGTTACAATATTCTCACAGCTCTATAGGGAAAATATTACTGCTGACATTATAAAGACTAGATGTTGGCTTGGTACACTCGATCTTCCGGCATTAAGTGAAGAAGGAAAATATGTTTTAAAAGCCCCAATCACAAAATAAGAAATAAAAGGAGCAATCAAAAAGTCTAAAAATGGGAAGGCGGCAGGGCTCAATGCCCTCCCGGCAGAAGTATATAAACATATGGCTGATGAAATATTACCTATCTGGGAGACGCTGTTCAACTCAATATATAGAGGGGTTGTGCAGGCCCCGGAATTGTGGCATGAAGCTTCTGTTGCTCTAATTTTGAAACCTGCGAAGGACCCCACTAAAGCAGAATCATACAGGCCAATCTCCCTGCTAAATGCTGACTATAAGATCTTTGTCAGCATTTTGGCGGGGAGATTATCCAGAATAATACATCAATTGATACATGAGGATCAAAAGGGGTTTATTCCCGGAAGGTAAATGTGTGAGTTAACCCAACAACTAATAGGGTGTATTGATATAGCGACAGAAAGATCAGTTCCCTTGGCGGTGGTCACCTTGGACGCCGCTAAGGCGTTTGATCGAGTTTGTTGGGAGTACTTATGGGTAGTTCTAGAACATATGGGGTTTGGGCCTCATTCTATAACTACATTAAAAACATCATATAATAGTTCTACAGCCAGGATCCTTTGTTATTCACTCATTCAATCTATACATCGAGCCATTTGCACAAACGCTGCTCCAAGACAATAAGGTGAAGGCTTTCAGTATAGGAATGTTCAAAAAAAGAATCTCACTCTATGTGGATGACCTAATCATTTTTATAACAGACCCATCTATTACGATCCCAAGGGTCGAGCAATTGGCGGATGATTATGGAGCTCTGTCGGGATAGTTGATCGATAGAGAAAAAAACGGGATTATGTGCTGGAATATCCCGGATTGGAGGGGGAACTCACCGAGAGAGATTAGATACCTAGGTATCAACATTCTCAATGCTATACAGGATTTCCCACAGCATAATTTGGAAAGAGTTACAAAGGAAATTGAGAAAACCCTAGACAGGTGGAAGAATCTCCCATTGACGATATTTGGAAGGGTTAATCTGATCAAAATGGTTATTCTGCCGAAATTCACATTCCTTTTTAATTGCATACCTTTAACGTTTCCAAGTAAGTTAATAGATAAAGTACAGGGTAAATTGGGTAGTTTTGTTTGGGCAGATAGGGGCGCACGTATGTCTTGGAAGAAACTTAGGCGAAGATTGGCAGAAGGAGGGCTTGCTCTACCAGATGTGAGATTATATTGTATGGCATTCCAGTTCACAAATTGTAGGATTTTATTTCATACGACGATGATGAAAGAGTGGGGAGGGAAAGGTTTTTTGTTTAAGTTTGGCGCCAAAAATCTTTTAAATATAGTAAAATGAAAGATACTGAAGGCAGCTGTGGGTAAAGATTAGGAACATATTAGGAATCGGATATTATTCAGGAGAGGCCCCAATAAGGGATTCACCTGGTACCCCTGAATGACTGCAGGACCAACAGAGCATTCCACTTAGGGGAGCAGGCATAGAGGTTTGGGAGTACTTGATAGTGATGGATAAAGTGGTCCCATGGGAAGTATTATGGAGCAAGACAGGGGGATCTCTGTCTCGATTTAAATTTCTCCAGTTAAAATCTTGGGGGGAAGAAAATAGATGTGAGATAAAGAGTCTCTGGGAGTTTGAAAAAAAGTTTAAGAATTAAACAATGGTAAAGAAGGAAATAAGTGGTTGGTATCACACACTATTGACTTCCAAGGAGGAAAAAATTAAAGCCCCCTATGAAATATGGGACGAGGTGATGCAGATTCCTGACCCACCAAAAGTATGGCAGCTTTCGTTTAAGTTACTGTATAAGGTAGTCAAACCATCAAATTTGAAGAGAAACCATTTTTTCACAGCAATAGATTATATTGGAATCCACAAAAACTGGCAAAATCCGCAACAGGTGTCCAACTCAAATGCCACAGGTGTGGTGAAGTTAGTGCTAATGATAAGCATATGTTTTTGGTATGCCCTCAGTTGGAGAAGTATTGGTCTGAGGTCGAAAAGATAATTAATGCAATTCTTTAGACAAATATCATAGTTAGCCTTTTACTAGTAATGCTGGGGGTAGCAGATCAGCTATGCAACAACATTACTGGGGATAAACAGGCCTTGCTATTTTATTAAATCCTACTCGCTAGGCGGGAAATTTGTAAGAAATGGACTGAACCTTCCCCACCACAAGGGATGGACTGGCTATGAGCAGTAAGAAGAACATCAAAAATAGATATCGAACTGGAATCCAATATACAATCTAAGATATGGGTGGCCTTCAAAAATTGGGATGGGAAATGAGTGTACAACCCCTTTATGTCCAATGATTACACCTGCATGGTCAGTGCAGCCAGGATACTGGAAGGGCGCTAGTGCAGGAACCATGGAAGTATTGCAAAAGCCTGGGGAGGTACAGATTGGCTGACAGGCAACTATTTGCATCTAATGGTGGTATGAGGTCATAAAAATAAAAAAAATCAATAAATAAAACATACTTTTTCAGTTGTTTTCTTAACTGTTGCGTGACTCTTTCTTGTTCTTATTAATGTTATTTGCTGGTATCCACCATGGTGTTAAATTTTGTAGCACTTATCACAGGAATACTGGTGATCTCTGCAGTTTGCACCAACTTCTGAATACTGTATTTGATTTATCTCAACTTTAGTTGCTTTAAAGTGCTGATAATGAAATAAATAGTAGCCGTGCCTGTGCAAAAAGACACGAGGTGCACCTTTGCAGTTATTCTAAATACTAAAATCCTGTATTGAATTGCACTGAGGTAGTGCCTGCACTTACAGTGTACACACAAAATCAATGAAGAAATATCATTGTATTTATATTGATTAGGAATAGTGCGTCAGGTGCTGGATCTTGACGGGATACACTGCCCAGTTTGTATATTGTTCTGTACACGAAAAAATGACATCACAACTTTCACAACTGCAATGCAGAATTAATTCTGGTGATAACCCACGTTACCACTAGGAATTTTACACCTGCTTTCTGCTGGTATTAAGCAGAAAGACTACCTTCAGCATGAAAGAAAACACAGCCAAGAGCCACACCAGAACACCCACAGGTGCCACAGACTCAATGAGCAAGATACAGGGATACCCATGAGGGCCACAACACTCATCGCAACAACCCCAGGACCGCCAACGCTCCCCAAACCAGCATCTGAGTAAGTGTGTCCCTGTGGTCATTGTGCTAGCATGACAGGCACGGGCCCTGCAACATCACAGTGTGTGCTGTCTTCAGCAGACGTTACCATATCACCTCAGAGTTGGCAGTGTCCCTGGACATGTAGCAACGCACGCATCCTTCTGCAAGCCCAACACATGTGTGCTGGTCCGGCATACACAGGTCATCGCAGGGGTGTGCCTATCTGGCAAGGGAAACAGGGTGTCTCGGACATGTCCATGTGCAGGAAGTGCGGTAAGTTTGTCTCTGAGTTCTGGTGTGTCCTGCCACAAGGGCCGCAGCAGATGATGTTGTAAAGTGGCATACACAACCACCAAACGGCACTCTCTTGTGGTACTTTAAATGCCGCAGGACATGCCAGAATAGGCATTACAATGCTGTGCCATATGAGTGCACAGGATACAACAGCGCACCGTACAAAAGTGTGGAGGCATGTGGGAGGGAAGAGCAGCTGTTTGGCAGCGTAACACACAGTGAACCTGCCCACGTGCCACGTGCTGGGCATCTCATCCATGATGACCACGGTCGCAGACATCCCACAACACACACAACCGGCCTTTGTACACATCCTGTATAAATGCAGCGTGATTTTCACTTCTATGCTTGTTCACTGGTGTGATGTTGCCTGGTGGTGTGACTTATGCTCCTTGTTGGTGTGTTTCATTTTTACTTGTGCTGTACTTGATCGTACATGTGTGCCATTGTGTCCATCTCCCCCGTCTCCCCACTCCCTGTTCCATCCTCTTCCTGCTGCTGTTGTTTCTATAATTTTGTTCCTCCACACATAAATACATGTAAAGAACAAATTAGAATAATTCGTTGATTCTTTTAGTTTTCAAAACTTCTCTCTAATAGTTTCTTTTTACTTTTCCATATAAAAAGTTTTTCATATTCAACGACACATCAAAGTCAGCAGTACAACGTATTCTATCAACACACTTTCTAGAATATTCTACAACACGTGAAGGTTAAAAGTTCATACGTTTTTTTAAACCTAACGATATTGTTTTGCAACATTTTCTCGAACATTTAATGGCATGTGCAGGTTAAAAGTTCACAATTGTTTTACGTTTGAACAGTGCCTTCCAAATGCAAGTAGCAGGTGTGGTTCAGTTGAGCAAATGTTATCCTATAGTATGTACTCCACGTTCAAACTTCTTTTTCTTAACCAATCACAAAGATGCTTTTCCACGAAACGAATATGCACACAACTTTTAAAAAACAATGCCTTTCATCTCCCAATTAGGTATGGTTTTGTATGTGAAAAAAACGAGTTCCCCATCTTAAAACATATTTCTTATTCTATGAAGGAACTGCATGACCTACAGACATCTTTCCATACCTTACAGCCATACCTTCAAAATTCTAGTGTGGATTGTAGGACATAGCTATGCTTTCTTGTGCAAGAGGTTTGCAGAACAGAGACGTATTGACTTAAACCTAGGTTTATAAAATGTGGACATTAAATGGTTGAAGTGGCGCCAATTGTTGCCTTTGGTTAAAACCGGTTAGCATCTCCAACACCATGACCTCATGATTGTGCACTGTGGTGGAAACGACCTAGGCACATTGACTGGGGTAGGTTTTGAAATGCTTATGAAGGACACCTTTGGACAATTGATGTTACTTTTGCCTCCAACTGTCTTTGTATATTCCACTATATGCCAAAGACAGAAGTGGAAACAGTCAAAAAATGTTGTCCTCAGATTGAAAAATCTAGGATGAAAGTCAACAAAGCTGTGTCTGCATACCTCAGAGACCACAAAATGGGGTCCATCTACAACAACAACATACGTTTTGATATGGCTGATATCTACATAAGTGATGGGGTACACTTCACAGATCAGGGAAATCGAGTTTTATTGAATAACTTGAAGCTGTGCATCCATACTTATATGTAGCTCCAACTAATGAGCCCAAGGGCTCTTTTTAGAGCCACCCAATAACTTACAACTTAGGCCTGCTATTTTAAGGCAAGGTAACGGCAACTCCAAAACCAAAATGTAGTCTCCACACAGCTGTGGCACAGCAGCCACACTATCTCATTTTGCAGCACAGAATTCTTGCTTTGATCACCGACTCTACTCACCCATAGGAGTGAGTAGTTTACGCTTTACAAATACTGTATTGATTTACCTTTGCACTCCCTATACAACTCCACCTAAGCACCATATATAAGTTGGACAGCTGTGGCACAGTACCCAGAGCACATGACTTCACAGCATAGCACACACAGTTAAGGCTCACGGTTTTATCCCCGAGTCCAGCACAGCTCAATTTAACAGTATGACACGCTAGGCAATACCTCACTTAATTTTTGGGACCCCCTTTTATCTCGGCCCCCCCTTGACAAATCACCCCCAAACTTTCAACATAGGAGCTGATATCAACAAAGAATTTGTTTTGATAATTTCATAAAGATTCATCAAACGATGCCAAAGTTATAAGCAAAAAAAAAATATTCTTCCTATGGAAATTTGGTCCTAACTATAACTACCTACTGGCGACCGCCAGTAGGTAATATATATATATATATATATATATATATATATATATATATATATATATATATATATATATATATATATATATATATATATATATATATATATATATATATAAATATATTGGTAGCAGCAGAAAATAACATTTAAAAATCGCACACGTTGTCGTTATTTGTATGAAGAATTACTAGGACTCAGTCTGAGGAGTCCAAGCAACGACGCAACTCTCGGTTTGGAGGGGCAAAGAATACTCGAGGAAAACTAGATAAAAAAATATTATATATATTCACTGAAAAAACCAAAGGTTATAGAGCATATATAGTTAGGAATTAGCATTTAAAAAACCTTATTTTACTCACACAAAACCATTGAAATTCCAGATATAGTTAGTTGTACTAACTATATATCGCGCACCCGCAATCCACTGCTGATCATGTCACATATTACATCATTCATGACATGGTCAGTGACATCACTGATGACATCACTGATGACATCTCAAATGACATCACTGATGACATCACTGATGACATCTCAAATGACATCACTGATGACATCACTGATGACATCTCAAATGACATCACTGATGACATCACTGATGACATCTCATTTGACATTACTGATCACATCACTGATGACATCATTCATGTGATAATACGATGAACCTCTTCAGACTCTAATATAACCTTAGATACACTCAGTGTAAACACAGCCTCACAGATTGTCATTCATCCATGAAGTTACACACACACCTAGTCAGTCATGCAAACAATCAATCACACCTCCATTTTCCCAACTATACAGTTATACACACCTTACTTATTCAAACATATACTAAAACATATTTACTCTCTTATACAATCCTGGATACAAGTTCACAATGATGCATACAGCCACTCACACATTCACTGGCTCTTATGCACAGTTATTTATATATGTCAAGTCTCACATGTACTGTGTTTTACATATGTACTTACTTTGACATGTAGCACTGAGATATCCATTCACTCACCAATACACTGATGCACACAGTCAACCGCCCATACAGCTGTTTCCACATGCACTTTTGAACCCATACATCTAGTGAATCAACTGCTCACACATCTATGCACAGAGTCATACACCTCCCAGCCACCCACACACACACTCAGTCTCCCATACAAATACTTGGGCAACCAATCAATAGCCCATATAGTTACTCATATAGCTACTGAACAACACATGCAGCAGTTTTCAGAACAACAGACATAATGATGCACAAATTAAGACAGTTTAGTCACTAACCCATGCACTCAGTGAGACACATTTAATCACTCACTCATACAGTCAGTCATGCGCCTACTAAATCCTTCATCCAGACACTTATACATCCACTCAAGACATATTTTAACTTTACAGAAAAATACAGTCACTGGATGTTGTCATCAGTGATGTCATCAGTGATGTCATTTGAGATGTCATCAGTGATGTCATCAGTGATATCACTGACCATGTCATGAATGATGTAATATGTGACATGATCAGCAGTGGATTGCGGGTGCGCGATATATAGTTAGTACAACTAACTATATATGGAATTTCAATGGTTTTGTGTGAGTAAAATAAGGTTTTTTAAATGCTAATTCCTAACTATATATGGTCTATAACCTATGGTTTTTTCAGTGAATTTTCAAGGTTTTGTAAATGCTAATTCCTAACTATATATGGTCTATAACCTATGGTTTTTTCAGTGAATTTCAATGGTTTTTTAATAGCAAATATCATAAGCTGTCGAATGTCAAGTACGTGGTAAGTAAAAACATTTTCGTGTTTATGCACACTGATCTGCTTTGAATGCTGCCCCCCCCCTCATTTCTATTAGGAGTACTCTCTCTTTGCAGATAGTGAAGGGTAGTTAACGCAGGCCTTTGCCCCCGTTGTAATCCGTCGTGCCTGCTTCTCTCTCCATTTCATTGATTGTTCTCTTTGGTTCATTCTCTATTTACAAACAAGCACAGAGTCGCAATACTCTGTTTAGTCTTTGCAGATAGCGAAAAATCGTGTAAAAAAACAAAAGGAATCGAACAAAATCAGTAGGCCACTAATGGGATCTCTTTTTGACCTGGCTAAAATAGAAACATTAGGAACAACCTGTTGAAAATAGCAATGTGTATGTACATAAGCGGCGTTCATTTGTGTTCACAGTACCCCTTGTTGATTGTTTGAATCGAGCATTGAATTGTTCGAAGTTGGTTCTCTTAAGGATCTTCTCTGCCTGCAAACGAGGAAGAATAGGAATATTCTCTCTCCCTTTGCAGATAGTGAAAGGTAGGTAACGCAAACCTTTAACACGTCGTGCCTATTTCGTTCCTCATTGATTGAGTGTTTGCCCGAACATTGACTGTTTGGGAATTGGTTCTTTTTGGAGGTATTCCCTGTTTGCAAATAAACGTAGGAAAATCTTTGCAAGTAGTGAAAGGGTAGGTAATGCGGACCTTTGTCCCCCGTTGTAATCTGTCATGCCTATCTACTCCCCACTGATTGATGCACCTGTTTCACCCGGACCATTTACTAGAGATAGGTCATCTGGCCCGACCAGAGAGCACCCCTAGTGAAAAGGACATATGCAATAATAACGAAGTGATCACTGTATCCTGTTAACAGAAACTTTAGCATAAAACAACCTGGAAAGAAAGGAATAGGAAAACGAAAATCAGTAGGCCACTGATGAACTTTTTATTAAATAACAAACAAAGAAACGATAACAATACGTAATGATAAAACCTATTATTGTCCTAGAAACAAGAAACGTTAGAAGTAAGCCCGTAATAAGAAACCTGAAAACAGTAAGAGAAACCAAGTGTGACATTGCAACGGCCACAAGGCAACGAGGCTTCATCGCCCCTCACTGCCCCAAAACGTGTCTGTCCCACCGCCTGCCACGCCCAAATAACGGCAAACTGGGAAAGATACAAGTCAGCAGACATCCGCCCCATTCTGGAAACTTTATCGGGATTGTACTTGATTGAGTGTGATGTCACAAACATTTGTGCGGATCTAGATTGTGTTAAGGAATACAATAGGTTAAGAAGAGAGTATGCGCCACATTTGCCTCAATATCCTTTGTTTGAGAAACAGGTTTGCGGCTACGCCCAGCCGGAAGCAACACATATAAGGCGGGTCCTGCTGCCAACCGTCAGCCAGGAGATCATCACGTAGGGTGTAGCCGGAGGAGAGGCCGAGGCCGAGGCCAGCGGGACCCGGCCAGGGGGATTGCTACGACCACCCTGGAGAGTTGCAGGGAGGGGAATGTCCGTGTCCTCGACCCTCCCCTCTCTCTCCCAGTCCGGCCACCATCAACCAGAGGCCGAGGCCGACGGTATCCGGCCGCGGTGGCGGTAACCCTGGAGAATTGCAGGTTAGACCCTCTCTCTCCCAGTCTGGGCCAGCATCCATGGAGGGCCTGGGAGTGGAGAGGCCACTGCACGAAAGGCCCAGGAGAGGCACCACACGCCAAGGCCTGCCCCACCGGATGAGCCAAGGAACCCGTTCATGGGGCCAGAGCAAAGGGCGTCCGGCCGCCATCCACCGGAGGTCCGGCCCAAAGACGGACGGGACATTTCTTCTTTCTTTTATAATGGCTGCGACAACACTGGGGGGGGATGTCTTGCACATGCCTCCGACCCCCCCCCCCTCGTCCTCATCGCCTGGTCCGGCCACAACAAATGTCAAGCGAGACGCCGTGGGGTGCACTGGGTGGGAGAGACGGTGCGAACAGGCCTCTCCCGCCTCCCCAGGTGGAGGCTTCCCAGCTGCACCCCCAGCGCTCCAGGCGCCCGGAAAAGGGTTCTTCCACTGTGGCGATGCTGCAACATCTCGCCCGGCAGGGTGGAGCCCGTCCGCTCATTTTACCCCGCGATCGCCAGTAGCTACCGAACTCTCAAAATGGCGGTCGACCTGGCAAGAGCGGGCCCAGCATGAAGAAATGGCCCGGTCACTGGTTGACTCCACCACCGTAGTCCTCCACGACCTTGAAGATTGTAGAGGAGCCGCGGGAGTCCCCGACCCCCGCAGACACCCCCGATGGGGAATGACTGCCATGATCGCCCGTGGAGTGACGAAACTGTAGCCGCGGGACGTCGGCGCTCCCATGCTGGCGCCAGCCTCAGTTTGAATGACTAGAAACCTGCAGACCTCAATTCCGGTGAAAGCACAGTGTGACCCGGTAGGAAAAATTGTTGCACCCCCTCCCCTTTTTGACTGATGGTTCAAACCACCGATCCTTTCCTTTGCCCTTTTAACGGAACTTTGGACTGCCTCCGTCCCCCCCCCCCGCGGCGCCCCACGCCGTTATTTGCTGGGCGGCAACTTACTAGACATCACCTTCGTGCCATCCAGATTTCAGCGCGTTCTGCTGCCTTGGAACTATTCGCACAACAGACCGCTACTGACAACCCACCGCCCGGGACGCCCCACGCCAGATACCCAAATCAGTGCGGCACCCAGGCAAGATCTTCTGAATTTTCATAATTTGAAAGAACTAGTAACATGTCCTCATCAGGAATTTCCTCTTCAATCATCTCATCAGGAATCTCCTCATGAAAAGTCTGCAATGATGATTCTTGTAACTCTATGGTCTCCAAACATTCGATAAATTCGCCATCAAGAGATTGATCAAAAAAATCATTCAAGTCATCTCCTCCTTGTGAGAATATTTCATTATTGGTGCTGTCAATTTCATTAAATGTAGTGGATAATTCAAAAGAAATTGCCACGGTCTCTTCATTGTTTAAATGTTTTTACTGTTTTTATTTTGTTGTATATATTTATAAGTTATTAAAGTTTTATATTCCTACTACTTTGTTGGAGTGCTATATATTTTTAATGTGACACATAATTGTAAAAACTTTGATGTACAAAGAGTCATCCCTGGAATCTTCCGCTTCAGGCTCGGTCCCCTCCCCAATCACAATACAGGATGGTATTCAGATAGTAGGAACGCGTGTGGTTTGACGGATCTCATCGGGTGTGGGCCTTGATCTACTATAACTCCTTTGAAGAGGGGTGATTCTTTACAGCTGGGGCCATAAACTACATCTGCAGGGCTAGCTGATAGCCTGGACAATCGGACACAGAGGAAGAGGAGTGTCAGAGGGTGCGGTAGTGAATAGGGCGAAAGGGAGGTGTCGGGCGAGCACAGAGTGTGATTCTCAGAGAAGAGCAGCGCAGATGGGGGGAGGTTTATTGTCGATGCATAAGACAGAGAGCGGGGGTGACCAGTGCCTGGGGAAGATGCTTGCGAGGGTGGGGAGCCATGCTACGGATCAACAGCGTGCAGAGAGTGGGTCTGGTCAAGGCATCTAAAATGGCTGCCGTGCACGACAAAAGTCTGGCATTTCAAAAAAGGCAAGATGGCGCAGACAATGTTTTTCAACACTTCCTCATTTCCTTCGAATCGAACGTTAACAGATGTTGGTGCATATTACCAAAGTTAAGCGATATTTATCGCTAACGATGCTTAGCAACGAATTTTTTACCGCTAAGCATCGTCAGAAATTATCGCAGATAAACCTTGCTATTATCAAGGTTTATCGCAAATGCGATAAAAAACGTCCGCAATGCATGAATATCGCTAAAAACTCAGCGATATTCATGCATTACCGAGCTAATGCTCTTAGCCATGTTATCCACCTCCCATTGGATAACATGGCTAAGAACTGCTCAGGGCAGGTGTTAGTTTTTGGAGATATTCGCGCTTAGCGCGAATATCTCCAAAAGTTGGTAATAGGAGATAGATATCTTGCATGTTGTAATGCAAGTTATTGTGGTATATGGAACTCATACCATAATCTCTCAGGAAAACAGAAACTGATCCTTTTGGGACCGCCTGAGAAGGCCTAGGGGGTGAGGGGTACTCTACTTTACCCCCTTTTCACGTTCCGAACTATTTTATTTTACTCTCTTCTGTAATTACACAAAATGGCAGCGATAAGATGCATCAGACACAGACAGTGAGAGAAAGGAGGCCGGAGATGAAGAAGAGATGTCAAATACACATTGGAGATAATATAGTGGGAGAAGGAAAGTAAATATGAGTAAACTTACCATGTAACATAAAAATGTTGCACTCTATACTATAAGTCTGATTTTATACTACAATCACTTCGGTACAACCTCATAAATTAAAAATAAAAATGAATAATGTCTCAAACAATTTTTGATTTCTAAATATAAATTTATTCTTCTGAATTTTCAAAATTTGAAAGAACTAGTAACATGTCCTCATCAGGAATTTCCTCTTCAATCATCTCATCAGGAATCTCCTCATGAAAAGTCTGCAATGATGATTCTTGTAACTCTATGGTCTCCAAACATTCGATAAATTCGCCATCAAGAGATTGATCAAAAAAATCATTCAAGTCATCTCCTCCTTGTGAGAATATTTCATTATTGGTGCTGTCAATTTCAATCAATGTAGTGGATAATTCAAAAGAAATTGCCACGGTCTCTTCATTGTGAGCCATTTTATTTTGAAATTGCTTGCTGTAAATTGCAGAAAAAAAAAATCACTTTCATTTATCGTTTTTAGTAATACATAATATAAAACTAACTTTATCAAGTATTTAGTATAACAGAAGGACTGTAAATAAATAACAGAAAACATTTTTCAAATTATCTTAAAGTGTACAACATAGTTCCCCTTACAAATTAACAACTCACCTTTTTAAAAGTAGGAGAAGTGTTAGTACTGTGTAAATCAAACACCAGAAATTGAGCACCAAAAATTCCTCACAAATATACCTCAGACAGTAGTATCACAAAATGGCTGTGGTTTCCTCTCATTTTAGATATATACATAACCAATTAACTTTCATCACACACAAATACAAAACCAAAGTAACATTTTAATTGGTTCTAAATTTCAACACTTTCAAATGTGTTTTCCCCATGCAATTTTCCATAGGACATTTAGATACGTCTACAGCCTGAATGGCTGAACGGAATTACACCAAACTTGGCAAAATGGTACATCAAACCTTAGAGGTCAGGGAGAATCTACTATGCCCCCTTATGGTCATTTGCCCCTTCGCTTTGGCCTCCTCTTGTCTCTCGATCCTACCGAGAGACAAGATGGCGGCCGCTACGGACTGTTTGGAATGTTTACAGACGCCGGAGAACCAATCAGCTTCGCAAAGCTCCGTAACGCAAAAAGTACGCGAAGCGGAGCGCTGTTACAGATATATATCTTTTTTTGAACGTTAATTTCTCAAAATCCACTGGAGCACATATATTGAGACCTAGCAAAGGCACATCGGGCTACCAGTCCCTAATATTTTGCCAAGTTTCGTGCAAATCCATTCAGCCGTTCGATTATTATTATTTTATTTTTTTTTTGCCCCGCGGGGCCCTTTTAAAACCTCCACATCAAACCTAGGGGGTCAGGGAGGATCTACTATGCCCCCTTATGGTCATTTGCCCCTTCGCTTTGGCCTCCTCTTGTCTCTTGATCCTACCGAGAGACAAGATGGCGGCCGCTACGGACTGTTTGGAATGTTTACAGACGCCGGAGAACCAATCAGCTTCGCTTCACAAAGCTCCGTAACGCGAAAAGTACGCGAACTGGAGCGCTGCCCGGTCCGCTGTTACAGATATATATCTTTTTTTGAACGTTAATTTCTCAAAATCCACTGCAGCACATATATTGAGACCTAGCAAAGGCACATCGGGCTACCAGTCCCTACAATTTTGCCAAGTTTCGTGCAAATCCATTCAGCCGTTCGGGCTAAAAGTGAGCCCAACCGCCCTATGGAAAACTCAATGTTAAAAACACGTTTTGGGACCCCCCTTTTTTCTCAGCCCCCCCTTGACAAACCCCCCCCAAATTTTCAGTGGCTGCTCAGAAACAAAATGTTCCATTTTCCTGAAAATTTCAGCCAATTCCGTCCACAAACGCCAAAGTTATTAGACATAGAATTTTCAAAAATCCCATAGAGAAAAAATCCTAACTATATATACCTACTGGCGACCGCCAGTAGGTGATATATATATATATATATCAACATTTTATGAGACTATCTAAAGACTCCAAACTCCAGAAAAAGAGGGAAATTCATTTTCTAGAACAATCATTTTTCTCCAATCTATTTCTGCCAGAAGCCAATGTCATTCTCAATCTCTATACTTATTTAGAAAGCTGACTCATCCCCGAGTCCGCCAGCAGCTCAGTTTAGCACCATGAGACTCTAGACTCTAGACAGTACCCCACATATTTTCCGTACCCCAGGACTTTCAGACCAGTAGGGGTCAGTGGTTCATCCTAGCACTTTCAGACCGGTAGGTATGAGTAGTTCGCATCGCACCCCCTGTATAGCACACCTTAAACACCCCACAGAGGTTACAGTGCTTCTCTTCTACTCTCCTCTTTCCTACTTTGTTCACCTTTTTTTCCAATTACTTGCTTCAACAGAATCACAAACTGGTAGCCAACACTTCCTAGTTGAATGAGACTCTAGACAATACCTCACATATTTGCCGTATCCCAAGACTTTCAGACCAGTACGGGTCAGTAGTTAATCCTACTAGGTATAAACACATGTTGACACTATTTCCACAGCTGTAGTACAGCGGTCAGTTCACATGACTTCACAGCATAAAACACACAGTTTGGACTCACGCTTTAATCCCCGAGTCCCGCACCAGCTCACCTTAGCAACATCACACTCTAGACAATACCTCACTTATTTTCAGTAGCCCACCACTTTCACTCCGTTAGGGGTGAATTCTTTGCTTTGTACCCCTCTACAGCACACCCTAAACACCCCACAGAGGTTACCGTGCTCCTACCCTCCTCTTTCCCATTATTTTCACCTTTTTTCCCCTTACTGGCTTCAACAGAATCACAAAATTGTGGGCAACACTTCCTAGTTGCAACCGCTCGCACCGCTCGCAGCCAATCAGCAGCAAGCTCGGGCTCGTAACGCCTCACCCAATCAGCTGGCAGAATTGCCAAATATCGATATCTGTAAATTCCGATATTTCTCAAAAACCTCTGAATGGATTTATACCAAATAAACAAAAGCATGCTTTCTAGACCAAGAACCTTCTTCCTGCCAAATTTGGGGTAATTCCGTTCACCAGTTTGACCTGTAGCCTTGTCTAAAGTTTCCTAAGGAAATTAACATGTAGAACAACACGTTTTGGGACCCCCTTTTATCTCGGCCCCCCCTTGACAAATCACCCCCAAACTTTCAACATAGGAGCTGATATCAACAAAGAATTTGTTTTGATAATTTCATAAAGATTCATCAAACGATGCCAAAGTTATAAGCAAAAAAAAAAAGATTCTTCCTTTGGAAATTTGGTCCTAACTATAACTACCTACTGGCGACCGCCAGTAGGTAATATATATATATATATATATATATATATATATATATAAATATATTGGTAGCGGCAGAAAATAACATTTAAAAATCGCAGACGTCGTCGTTATTTGTATGAAGAATTACTAGGACTCAGTCTAAGGAGTCCAAGCAACGACGCAACTCTCGGTTTGGAGGGGCAAAGAATACTCGAGGAAAACTAGATAAAAAAATATTATATATATATATATATATATATATATATATATATCAACATTTTATGAGACTATCTAAAGACTCCAAACTCCAGAAAAAGAGGGTAATTCATTTTCTAGAACAATCATTTTTCTCCAATCGATTTCTGCCAGAAGCCAATGTCATTCTCAATCTCTATACTTATTTAGAAAGCTGACTCATCCCCGAGTCCGCCAGCAGCTCAGTTTAGCACCATGAGACTCTAGACTCTAGACAGTACCCCACATATTTTCCGTACCCCAGGACTTTCAGACCAGTAGGGGTCAGTGGTTCATCCTAGCACTTTCAGACCAGTAGGTATGAGTAGTTCGCATCGCACCCCCTGTATAGCACACCTTAAACATGCCACAGAGGTTACAGTGCTTCTACTCTCCTCTTTCCTACTTTGTTCACCTTTTTTTTCCAATTACTTGCTTCAACAGAATCACAAACTGGCAGCCAACACTTTCCTAGTTGAATGAGACTCTAGACAATACCTCACATATTTGCCGAATCCCAAGACTTTCAGACCAGTACGGGTCAGTAGTTAATCCTACTAGGTATAAACACATGCTGACACTATTTCCACAGCTGTAGTACAGCGGTCAGTTCACATGACTTCACAGCATAAGACACACAGTTTGGACTCACGCTTTAATCCCCGAGTCCCGCACCAGCTCACCTTAGCAACATCACACTCTAGACAATACCTCACTTATTTTCAGTAGCCCACCACTTTCACTCCGGTAGGGGTGAATTCTTTGCTTTGTACCCCTCTACAGCACACCCTAAACACCCCACAGAGGTTACCGTGCTCCTACCCTCCTCTTTCCCATTATTTTCACCTTTTTTCCCCGTACTCCCTTCAACAGAATCACAAAATTGTGGGCAACACTTCCTAGTTGCAGCCGCTCGCACCGCTCGCAGCCAATCAGCAGCAAGCTCGGGCTCGTAACCCCTCACCCAATCAGCTGGCAGAATTGCCAAATATCGATATCTGTAAATTCCGCTATTTCTCAAAAACCTCGGAATGGATTTATACCAAATAAAAAAAAGCGTGCTTTCTAGACCAAGAACCTTCTCCCTGCCAAATTTGGGGTAATTCCGTTCACCAGTTTGACCTGTAGCCTTGTCTAAAGTTTCCTAAGGAAATTAACATGTAGAACAACACGTTTTGGGACCCCCTTATCTCGGCCCCCCCTTGACGAATCACCCCCAAACTTTCAACATAGGAGCTGATATCAACAAAGAATTTGTTTTGATACTTTCATAAAGATTCATCAAACGATGCCAAAGTTATAAGCAAAAAAAAAATAATCTTCCTATGGAAATTTGGTCCTAACTATATCTACCTACTGGCGACCGCCAGTAGGTAATATATATATATATATATATATATATATATATATATATATATATATATATATATATATATATATATATATATATATATATATATATATATATATATATATATAAATATATTGGTAGCGGCAGAAAATAACATTTAAAAATCGCACATGTCGTCGTTATTTGTATGAAGAATTACTAGGACTCAGTCTGAGGAGTCCAAGCAACGACGCAACTCTCGGTTTGGAGGGGCAAAGAATACTTGAGGAAAACTAGATAAAAAAATATTATATATATATATATATATTCACAGAAAAAACCATAGGTTATAGACCATATATAGTTAGGAATTAGCATTTACAAAACCTTGAAAATTCACTGAAAAAACCATAGGTTATAGACCATATATAGTTAGGAAATAGCATTTAGAAAACCTTATTTTACTCACACAAAACCATTGAAATTCCATATATAGTTAGTTGCACTAACTATATATCGCGCACCTGCAATCCACTGCTGATGATGTCACATATTACATCATTCATGACATGGTCAGTGACATCACTGATGACATCACTGATGACATCTCAAATGACATCACTGATGACATCACTGATGACAACATCCAGGACTGATCAACAGAGCTATTGACTATCATATGCAAGTTTGTCTGAAACGCCCAAAATAATAAATACTTCTTTTTTTTGTTTTGTTGCTCCTGTTGAGCCCTTTACAATGAATCGTTTTCATTGCCCCCTCCAAGAAAAACCCAAAAAAATATAAAACTGTTCCGAAAAATTCAAAAACAGTAAAAAAATGTTCAGAAAAATAAAAAAAAAAGTTCTTTTCAGAACTACCTCCCCGTTATTAAAAAATTGGTACAATATTTGGAACTGTGCCAACCTCTATTTCTCTTAGTTCGCTTCCTAGTTCGCTCGCTGGTACGCGAACTGGAAGCGAACCAAAAACAGTAAGTATAAGGGAAGGAAACACACACTTATGTTAAAAGAAAGACAGCTATAGGGGAGTAAACTAGAGATACTATTACCCATAATCCACTACTGATGATGTCACATATTACATCATTCATGACATGCTCAGTGACATCATCAGCAGAGGATTGCAGGTTTTTTGGCAACATGCCTTATCCACGGTTTAATAACGCTGCCTTTTGCTTTATATAAGTTTTCAAATTGTATGAAATATATACCAATAGGTCTTTATGAACCTTTAGGTAGTGCTTTTGTTCATGAGGTCTGGTCGCTTCCATACACATACAGATGTTTCAAAGATGATCAAGAAGTTTATCTGAATGGAGAGGAATGCACTGAGACGCCAGATCATTCACTAATGTGTAGGCACATACAGTTACACGATTCATGCAACAAACACCGACCAAATATGGCTTGCGTGTTGCAAGGCACGCCAGTTCCTGCTATCATCCCCACGTTCAAGTTGTTGGAAAATGGTAGTTATTTGATGCTCAATAATGAAGATTGTTCTGAGTTAATTAAAAAGTATTCCTTTTATCGTAACAGTAAGTGAACGGGTTATTTGCTGCAGAAATGTTCTATTTCCTCCCACACATGAACATAGGGAGTTTTCAATCTGGCCACAAATACCAACCTTGGGACACGTTTCAACGGCATGACAAGAATAAGAGCTCTTTTGTCTCAGAGAGAGGTGGCCTTGAGTTCGGCCCGTGAAACTTTCGTACTTCACATAGCGAACACCCGTACACAGGTTTGCCTTTCAATTTCAGCAACATGTTTCCGACTATCTTTAACGCATCCTCCACAAAATCCCTGGCACACTTTTTTAAAGTTGTTACCAGTGGTCTCGTGACTTCATTTGAGAAAATCTTTGGAGTCATCCCTGCTCCCTTTCATTCCATTTTCTCCACTCTGGTTCGTGGATTGCATTTTTACTTGCATTACCAGCGGACGCTCTTGTGCTTTTTTACATTTTTAAATATGGATGTCCCTCCTATGCAACCTCCGACCCTGCAGCTGCTGACACTGTTCCGCAATCGCATGCTAGAATATTATGGCACAATGCCGTTGGCGATATTAAGCACGGCATATGGATTATCTTTTCGGTTCTCCTACTTCACCTGTGTCCAGCCTGTATTTCACTGCCTGACCTGTGATTTCGATTGGGCCATTGATTTGTGTCTCTGCGGACCGGTTTCTCCTGACGTCGACTTTAATCAGCTGATGACTCCTATCATTACTCACGAGTTGATTTGTCCTGGCGAAAGGATTATGGCTGTGGCATTGATGCATGGACTACTTGGTCCCTGGAATTTACTGGCGGCAGCACAGTCTTTCTTGGAACACAGCTTTCTTGAAAACCCACCGAGCTGTCCTCTGATGGTGATAGAGGATCCGGTGCTGGGAGAGCACGTATGTTCTTTTCCGCTTTTAAATTGGATGGCTGAACTGTTTTCGGATGAAGACGGTGACTTCCTATTGGAGGCTGTTGCAGCTTATTTTGCATACACAGTTATGTCATAGACCTTTTTCATGTTTGATATGCTGAGTACTAGCATTTCATTGACAATTCATTGACTTATTTGTCAAGTTTTTATTATTTACCTTGCCTATTGGCTTAAGACTCGATAAAGTACTTGGCTGTTTTATTTTTCTTTAGCATTGAATTTTCCTAGTTTTTAATGCTTTACCTTGCGGACCGTCCACATATAAACTTGCAATCTGCTCTCATGAGATGGCACTTCTATTATCTTATTCAGTTCGTTTCCGGATCATGAGGAGGTGTCATCTAGGTCCTGGATATCTTTACACCGTGTTAAGTTAGCATGGGCTCATTACCGGTTTAAACGCCATTTTTCCTTTTTTGCAACTTCTGCACACGACACTTAGTTGTTGCTTTAGCTTTCCACCTAGTAGTTCATCGTGGTTTACATGAGAATAATATGTTATTGGTCTACTATCTGCTTTACTTGTTAAACTATATCTGTACAGCGAGTGCTAAAGTTTCAAGAACAACACGATACAGAATTGTTATGAGGTCTGATCTCCACGACTTCATACTCATAACATAAGTGCAACTTCTGCCAATTCTGGGCATGAGGCGGGTTTTATATTGCTTTGCCGAACACACATACACAACAGTTGATGCGGTTCACATGAAGAGAGAGCTGGTGTATGCTGATGTGATTCCTTCAAATCTAAGACACTAAAGTATGGACACGCCCTAAACCAACACAAAGAGACCTTCTTAGCAAATAATATAATATGTGTATTAGGGAGGGTGAGATATAAGCAGCCGCGGGCCGTGGAGGGAGTTACGATGGGGCAGGGAGGCGGGGAGGGGGAGAAGCAGGGTGGAGCCCTCTCTACCTTGCCCCTCCCCCTCCCCGCCTCCCTGCCCCACCGTAACTCCCTCCACGGCCCGCGGCTGCTTATAAGTGTTGCTAACTCTTATTCATTTACAGCATGTTAACATACTGTCACCATTCGCTTTTTATGTACTAGTAACTATGCTGGTAATTTTGCTACTGATAATATGTGTACTTGTATTCTCCACCCTGCTTCTCCCCCTCCCCGCCTCCCTGCCTCACCGTAACTCCCTCCACGGCCCGCGGCTGCTTATAAGTGTTGCTAACTCTTATTCATTTACAGCATGTTAACATACTATCACCATTCACTTTTTATGTACTAGTAACTATGCTGGTAATTTTGCTACTGATAATATGTGTACTTTTATTATCTAAGGTACTACGCCTGAGAAGACGGCATTAGTAAATAAACATTTCAAATACACATGTGTTCTTCTTAACTCCATGTTCTGGTTTCTAAGAAATATATAACGACCGACTGTTCATGAGTTCCACGTATCCTGAGGTACTATAAGTTCATATTCTGGATTGTCTAAACATTGAGAGTTTGTTATATCCAATGTGACACTGTACCTAGCTTGCTAAATAGTTTTTGATTACTAACGTGAGTTTTGGGACACCCTAATTCGCCGAGGTTCCAATCCTCTGTCCACAGTTCTGTGTGAGAACAGAAACCCTGCGACAGGGGCACCCCCGACCCTTGCTGGAGCTTCATCACACTTGCGATACAACTCCAGCAATGCGCCACCTTTACGGCACAGATACATCACGCATCTGTGCTGTTTTTGCCCCATGATGCGCCGCATTGTAAATGCAGCACACCATAGGTGACGGAACAGCGGCACAGAATGACTAACACATCCCTGGTGATGCGCCAGTCATCATAAATCTATCCCTATGCTTCTTATCTTGTTAGAGATGAACCGCCATATGTATCATAAAAGTTATTTGCATTTCCTAAATAGCGAACTTTAAGGAATAAATAGCGATTCTTTACCATTCCTAGTTTGCGATGAGCTATTTGCTAATTAGCCGAATGTAGCCCAATGAAGCCCAATGTAGCCCAATGTAGCCCAAAGATGGCCGCCAGACACACAAAAAAACAAATGTAGCCCAAATATCAGCCAGATGTAGCCCAACTATAGCCCAGTGACAGAATGACCAATCAGCTTCGCAAACCTCCGTTACGCGAAGCGGAGCGCTGTTACAGATATATATCTTTTTTTGAACGTTAATTTCTCAAAATCCACTGGAGCACATATATTGAGACCTAGCAAAGGCACATCGGGCTACCAGTCCCTAATATTTTGCCAAGTTTCGTGCAAATCCATTCAGCCGTTCAATTATTATTTTTATTATTTTTTTTTGCCCCGCGGGGCCCTTTTAAAACCTCCACATCAAACCTAGGGGGTCAGCGAGGATCTACTATGCCCCCTTATAGTTATTTCCCCCTTTGTTTTGACCTCCTCTTGTCTCTCGATCCTACCGAGAGACAAGATGGCGGCCGCTACGGACTGTTTGGAATGTTGACAGACGCCGGAGAACCAATCAGCTTCGCTTCACAAAGCTCCGTTGCGCGAAAAGTCCGCGAACCAGAGCGCTAACCGGTCCGCTGTTACAGATATATATCTTTTTTTAAACGTTAATTTCTCAAAATCCACTGGAGCACATATATTGAGACCTACAAAAGGCACATCGGGCTACCAGTCCCTACAATTTTGCCAAGTTTCGTGCAAATCCATTCAGCCGTTCGGGCTAAAAGTGAGGCCAACCGCCCTATGGAAAACTCAATGTTAAAAACACGTTTTGGGACCCCCCTTTTTTCTCGGCCCCCACTGGACGAACCCCCCCCAAATTTTCAAGGGCTGCTCAGAAACAAAATGTGCCATTTTCCTGAAAATTTCAGCCGATTCCGTCCACAAACGCCAAAGTTATTAGACATAGAATTTTCAAAAAACCCATAGAGAAAAAATCCTAACTATATATACCTACTGGCGACCGCCAGTAGGTAATATATATATATATATATATCAACATTTTATGAGACTATCTAAAGACTCCAAACTCCAGAAAAAGAGGGTAATTCATTTTCTAGAACAATCATTTTTCTCCAATCTATTTCTGCCAGAAGCCAATGTCAATCTCAATCTCTATACTTATTTAGAAAGCTGACTCATCCCCGAGTCCGCCAGCAGCTCAGTTTAGCACCATGAGACTCTAGACTCTAGACAGTACCCCACATATTTTCCGTACCCCAGGACTTTCGGACCAGTAGGGGTCAGTGGTTCATCCTAGCACTTTCAGACCGGTAGGTATGAGTAGTTCGCATCGCACCCCCTGTATAGCACACCTTAAACACCCCACAGAGGTTACAGTGCTTCTCTTCTACTCTCCTCTTTCCTACTTTGTTCACCTTTTTTTCCTATTACTTGCTTCAACAGAATCACAATCTGGCAGCCAACACTTCCTAGTTGAATGAGACTCTAGACAATACCTCACATATTTACCGTATCCCAAGACTTTCAGACCAGTACGGGTCAGTAGTTAATCCTACTAGGTATAAACACATGTTGAAACTATTTCCACAGCTGTAGTACAGCGGTCAGTTCACATGACTTCACAGCATAAGACACACAGTTTGGACTCACGCTTTAATCCCCGAGTCCCGCACCAGCTCACCTTAGCAACATCACACTCTAGACAATACCTCACTTATTTTCAGTAGCCCACCACTTTCACTCCGGTAGGGGTGAATTCTTTGCTTTGTACCCCTCTACAGCACACCCTAAACACCCCAGAGAGGTTACCGTCCTCCTACCCTCCTCTTTCCCATTATTTTTACCTTTTTTCCCCTTACTCGCTTCAACAGAATCACAAAATTGTGGGCAACACTTCCTAGTTGCAACCGCTCGCACCGCTCGCAGCCAATCAGCAGCAAGCTCGGGCTCATAACGCCTCACCCAATCAGCTGGCAGAATTGCCAAATATCGATATCTGTAAATTCTGATATTTCTCAAAAACCTCTGAATGGATTTATACCAAATAAACAAAAGCGTGCTTTCTAGACCAAGAACCTTCTCCCTGCCAAATTTGGGGTAATTCCGTTCACCAGTTTGACCTGTAACCTTGTCTAAAGTTTCCTAAGGAAATTAACATGTAGAACAACACGTTTGGGACCCCCTTTTATCTCGGCCCCCCCTTGACGAATCACCCCCAAACTTCCAACATAGGAGCTGATATCAACAAAGAATTTGTTTTGATAATTTCATAAAGATTCATCAAACGATGCCAAAGTTATAAGCAAAAAAAAAAAAGATTCTTCCTATGGAAATTTGGTCCTAACTATAACTACCTACTGGCGACCGCCAGTAGGTAATATATATATATATATATATATATATATATATATAATATATTGGTAGCGGCAGAAAATAACATTTAAAAATCTCACACATCGTCGTTATTTGTATGAAGAATTACTAGGACTCAGTCTGAGGAGTCCAAGCAACAACGCAACTCTCGGTTTGGAGGGGCAAAGAATACTCGAGGTTCATCAAGAATACAGTGGTTCATCCTAGCACTTTCAGACCGGTAGGTATGAGTAGTTCGCATCGCACCCCCTGTATAGCACACCTTAAACACCCCACAGAGGTTACAGTGCTTCTCTTCTACTCTCCTCTTTCCTACTTTGTTCACCTTTTTTTCCAATTACTTGCTTCAACAGAATCACAAACTGGTAGCCAACACTTCCTAGTTGAATGAGACTCTAGACAATACCTCACATATTTGCCGTATCCCAAGACTTTCAGACCAGTACGGGTCAGTAGTTAATCCTACTAGGTATAAACACATGTTGACACTATTTCCACAGCTGTAGTACAGCGGTCAGTTCACATGACTTCACAGCATAAAACACACAGTTTGGACTCACGCTTTAATCCCCGAGTCCCGCACCAGCTCACCTTAGCAACATCACACTCTAGACAATACCTCACTTATTTTCAGTAGCCCACCACTTTCACTCCGTTAGGGGTGAATTATTTGCTTTGTACCCCTCTACAGCACACCCTAAACACCCCACAGAGGTTACCGTGCTCCTACCCTCCTCTTTCCCATTATTTTCACCTTTTTTCCCCTTACTCGCTTCAACAGAATCACAAAATTGTGGGCAACACTTCCTAGTTGCAACCGCTCGCACCGCTCGCAGCCAATCAGCAGCAAGCTCGGGCTCGTAACGCCTCACCCAATCAGCTGGCAGAATTGCCAAATATCGATATCTGTAAATTCCGATATTTCTCAAAAACCTCTGAATGGATTTATACCAAATAAACAAAAGCATGCTTTCTAGACCAAGAACCTTCTTCCTGCCAAATTTGGGGTAATTCCGTTCACCAGTTTGACCTGTAGCCTTGTCTAAAGTTTCCTAAGGAAATTAACATGTAGAACAACACGTTTTGGGACCCCCTTTTATCTCGGCCCCCCCTTGACAAATCACCCCCAAACTTTCAACATAGGAGCTGATATCAACAAAGAATTTGTTTTGATAATTTCATAAAGATTCATCAAACGATGCCAAAGTTATAAGCAAAAAAAAAAAGATTCTTCCTATGGAAATTTGGTCCTAACTATAACTACCTACTGGCGACCGCCAGTAGGTAATATATATATATATATATATATATATATATATATATATAAATATATTGGTAGCGGCAGAAAATAACATTTAAAAATCGCACACGTCGTCGTTATTTGTATGAAGAATTACTAGGACTCAGTCTAAGGAGTCCAAGCAACGACGCAACTCTCGGTTTGGAGGGGCAAAGAATACTCGAGGAAAACTAGATAAAAAAATATTATATATATATATATATATATATATATATATATATCAACATTTTATGAGACTATCTAAAGACTCCAAACTCCAGAAAAAGAGGGTAATTCATTTTCTAGAACAATCATTTTTCTCCAATCTATTTCTGCCAGAAGCCAATGTCATTCTCAATCTCTATACTTATTTAGAAAGCTGACTCATCCCCGAGTCCGCCAGCAGCTCAGTTTAGCACCATGAGACTCTAGACTCTAGACAGTACCCCACATATTTTCCGTACCCCAGGACTTTCAGACCAGTAGGGGTCAGTGGTTCATCCTAGCACTTTCAGACCAGTAGGTATGAGTAGTTCGCATCGCACCCCCTGTATAGCACACCTTAAACATGCCACAGAGGTTACAGTGCTTCTACTCTCCTCTTTCCTACTTTGTTCACCTTTTTTTTCCAATTACTTGCTTCAACAGAATCACAATCTGGCAGCCAACACTTCCTAGTTGAATGAGACTGTAGACAATACCTCACATATTTACCGTATCCCAAGACTTTCAGACCAGTACGGGTCAGTAGTTAATCCTACTAGGTATAAACACATGTTGACACTATTTCCACAGCTGTAGTACAGCGGTCAGTTCACATGACTTCACAGCATAAGACACACAGTTTGGACTCACGCTTTAATCCCCGAGTCCCGCACCAGCTCACCTTAGCAACATCACACTCTAGACAATACCTCACTTATTTTCAGTAGCCCACCACTTTCACTCCGGTAGGGGTGAATTCTTTGCTTTGTACCCCTCTACAGCACACCCTAAACACCCCAGAGAGGTTACCGTCCTCCTACCCTCCTCTTTCCCATTATTTTCACCTTTTTTCCCCTTACTCGCTTCAACAGAATCACAAAATTGTGGGCAACACTTCCTAGTTGCAACCGCTCGCACCGCTCGCAGCCAATCAGCAGCAAGCTCGGGCTCATAACGCCTCACCCAATCAGCTGGCAGAATTGCCAAATATCGATATCTGTAAATTCCGATATTTCTCAAAAACCTCTGAATGGATTTATACCAAATAAACAAAAGCGTGCTTTCTAGACCAAGAACCTTCTCCCTGCCAAATTTGGGGTAATTCCGTTCACCAGTTTGACCTGTAACCTTGTCTAAAGTTTCCTAAGGAAATTAACATGTAGAACAACACATTTTGGGACCCCCTTTTATCTCTGCCCCCCCTTGACGAATCACCCCCAAACTTCCAACATAGGAGCTGATATCAACAAAGAATTTGTTTTGATAATTTCATAAAGATTCATCAAACGATGCCAAAGTTATAAGCAAAAAAAAAAAAGATTCTTCCTATGGAAATTTGGTCCTAACTATAACTACCTACTGGCGACCGCCAGTAGGTAATATATATATATATATATATATATATAAATATATTGGTAGCGGCAGAAAATAACATTTAAAAATCGCACACATCGTCGTTATTTGTATGAAGAATTACTAGGACTCAGTCTGAGGAGTCCAAGCTACGACGCAACTCTCGGTTTGGAGGGGCAAAGAATACTCGAGGAAAACTAGATAAAAAAATATTATATATATATATATATATCAACATTTTATGAGACTATCTAAAGACTCCAAACTCCAGAAAAAGAGGGTAATTCATGTTCTAGAACAATCATTTTTCTCCAATCTATTTCTGCCAGAAGCCAATGTCATTCTCAATCTCTATACTTATTTAGAAAGCTGACTCATCCCCGAGTCGGCCAGCAGCTCAGTTTAGCACCATGAGACTCTAGACTCTAGACAGTACCCCACATATTTTCCGTACCCCAGGACTTTCAGACCAGTAGGGGTCAGTGGTTCATCCTAGCACTTTCAGACCGGTAGGAATGAGTAGTTCGCATCGCACCCCCTGTATAGCACACCTTAAACACGCCACAGAGGTTACAGTGCTTCTACTCTCCTCTTTCCTACTTTGTTCATCTTTTTTTCCAATTACTTGCTTCAACAGAATCACAAACTGGCAGCCAACACTTCCTAGTTGAATGAGACTCTAGACAATACCTCACATATTTGCCGTATCCCAAGACTTTCAGACCAGTACGGGTCAGTAGTTAATCCTACTAGGTATAAACACATGCTGACACTATTTCCACAGCTGTAATACAGCGGTCAGTTCACATGACTTCACAGCATAAGACACACAGTTTGGACTCACGCTTTAATCCCCGAGTCCCGCACCAGCTCACCTTAGCAACATCACACTCTAGACAATACCTCACTTATTTTCAGTAGCCCACCACTTTCACTCCGGTAGGGGTGAATTCTTTGCTTTGTACCCCTCTACAGCACACCCTAAACACCCCACAGAGGTTACCGTGCTCCTACCCTCCTCTTTCCCATTATTTTCACCTTTTTTCCCCGTACTCCCTTCAACAGAATCACAAAATTGTGGGCAACACTTCCTAGTTGCAGCCGCTCGCACCGCTCGCAGCCAATCAGCAGCAAGCTCGGGCTCGTAACCCCTCACCCAATCAGCTGGCAGAATTGCCAAATATCGATATCTGTAAATTCCGATATTTCTCAAAAACTTCGGAATGGATTTATACCAAATAAAAAAAAGCGTGCTTTCTAGACCAAGAACCTTCTCCCTGCCAAATTTGGGGTAATTCCGTTCACCAGTTTGACCTGTAGCCTTGTCTAAAGTTTCCTAAGGAAATTAACATGTAGAACAACACGTTTTGGGACCCCCTTATCTCGGCCCCCCCTTGACGAATCACCCCCAAACTTTCAACATAGGAGCTGATATCAACAAAGAATTTGTTTTGATACTTTCATAAAGATTCATCAAACGATGCCAAAGTTATAAGCAACAAAAAAAAAATCTTCCTATGGAAATTTGGTCCTAACTATAACTACCTACTGGCGACCGCCAGTAGGTAATATATATATATATATATATATATATATATATATATATATATATATATATATATATATATATATATATATATTCACTGAAAAAACCATAGGTTATAGACCATATATAGTTAGGAATTAGCATTTAAAAAACCGTATTTTACTCACACAAAACCATTGAAATTCCATATATAGTTAGTTGCACTAACTATATATCGCGCACCCGTAATCCACTGCTGATGATGTCACATATTACATCATTCATGACATGGTCAGTGACATCACTGATGACATCTCAAATGACATCACTGATGACAACATCCAGTGATTATGTGTTTCTGTAAAGTTTAAATATGTTTTACATATTGAAGAATGAGTGGATGTATAAGTGTCTCAATGAAGGTTTTAGTAGGTGCGTGATTGACTGTATGAGTGAGTGATTAAATGCGTCTTACTAAATGCACGGGTTAGTGACTAAACTGTCTGAAAGTGTGCATCAGCATGTCTGTTGTTGTGCAAGCTGCTGCATGTGTTGATCAGTAGCTATATAAGTAGCTATATGGGTTATTGATTGGTTGCACAAGTATTTGTATGGGAGACTGAGTGTGTGTATGACTGGCTGGGAGGTGTGTGACTCTGTGCAGATCAATGTGTACTTGTATCAGTGATTCTATAAGAGAGTAAGTATGTGTTAGTATATGTTTTAAAATGTAAGGTACTCTATGTTTAACTGTGTAGATTAGAAAATGGAACTGTGATTGATTCTTTACAGGACTGACTAGGTGTGTGAGTAACTCCATGGATGAGTGGCAGAGTGTGAGTGTCTGTATAGGTGTATGAGTGCATATGATAGTGTTGTAAAGATGAGTGATTGTATGTATGAATGATTGTATGGGTGAATGAGTGAATGTGTGTGTAGACGTAGGAATCAGTGAGTGGGTATGTAGTAACTAGTATTGGTGTGTCAATGGTTTCAAAAATTATACTCTGTATTTAACACTGGGTGTAACAGAGGTTATATTAAAGTGTGAGGAGATGCATTGTATTGTCACATTAATGATATCATCATTGATGTGACCATTGATGTCAAATGAGATATCATCAGTGATGTCATTTGAGATGTCATCAGTGATGTCATCAGTGATGTCACTGACCATGTCATGAATGATGTAATATGTGACATCATCAGCAGTGGATTACGGGTGCGCGATATATAGTTAGTGCAACTAACTATATATGGAATTTCAATGGTTTTGTGTGAGTAAAATAAGGTTTTTTAAATGCTAATTCCTAACTATATATGGTCTATAACCTATGGTTTTTTCAGTGAATTTTCAAGGTTTTGTAAATGCTAATTCCTAACTATATATGGTCTATAACCTATGGTTTTTTCTGTGAATTTCATTGGTTTTTTAACAGCTAATATCTGTAGCTGTAAAATGTATTCTTCTTTAAATCCAAAAATATATTTTATATGTTTATGAATAATTTTTTTTTTAAATATTTTTTTTTCTTCGTTCCCGCTTCGCGAATCGGGAAGCTTCCCGTTAGCTGACCTTGATGCCGCGAAATAGACCGCGAGCCGGTAAACGTTTCTTTACCGCAACTGCCGCGTTAGAAAACAACATCGTGACGCCTCCCGTCCGCATGACGTTTCGCGTTGTCGCGTGATACGTCATATGACGTGCTACGTTAGCGAACTCGTACGCTTACCGAGTCGCAAAGCACAGGTTTCTGGAAGCAAACCGGGAGGCCCTGCAAAGCGCGTAACGTAAACACAGCAGGTCATGTGACTTGGTAATAACACTTTTCATTGGTTCATTTCACTTTCGGTTTCCTAATGATGTAAGACTAGGTCATATGATCTAAAATGAACACTTTTCATTGGTTGAGAACTATTTTTTTTCCCAAATGGTGAAAATCCCTCCTTCTTTCCTCACTCTGACTTTCATCATTGTGAGAGAAAGACCCTTTGTTACCAGTGAGCAATGGCTTCTTTACTAGCTTCAGCTGGTGCTTCCCCACCACCTCCACCACATCCAAGGAAGAGTGGACCACCTGCTAAAGTTATAATTCAGCAAGAAGAGGAAGAAGAGGAACAGGACGACCTAGATAATCTCCCTATTATGGCCAGAAGATCTGTTGTACCGGAAGTAACGGGACCAGAGGGCAGGGAGATGGTGCCAAATATACAAACGAGATTTCGTGAAGTAAAACAAGTCTGCGTACATTGCAGTGGAATCATTTGCTACGCAGAAAGTAGCATCACTCTGATCAACAGAGCTATTAACAATCATGCTCATGTTTGTCCGAAACTCCCCAAACAATAAATTCTTTTTTTTGTTTTCTTCCTCCTGTTGAGCCCTTTACAATGAATCGTTTTCGTTGCCCCCTCCGAAAAAAAAACAAAAAAAATATAAAACTGTTCAGAAAAATTCAAAAAAAGTAAAAAAATGTTCAGAAAAATAATAAAAAAAATATAAAACAACAAAAACAATTTTAAAAAAAGTTCTTTTCAGAACTACCTCCCCGTTATAAAAAAATTGGTGCAATATTTGCAACTGTGCCAACCTCTATTTCTCTTAGTTCGCTTCCCAGTTCGCTCCCCGGTACGCGAACCGGAAGCGAACCAAAAATTTTTTTTTATAAAAAAGAACAGTAAGTATAAGGGAAGGAAACAGACAGTTATGTTAAAAGAAAGACAGCTATAGGGGAGTAAACTAGAGATACTATTACCCGTAATCCACTGCTGATGATGTCACATATTACATCATTCATGACATGCTCAGTGACATCATCAGCAGAGGATTGCGGGTAACAGTATCCCTAGTTTATTCCCTATAGCTGTGTTTCTTTTAACATAACTGTCTGTTTCCTTCCCTTATACTTACTGTTCTTTTAAAAAAAAATTTTTTAGATCTGTCAGAAACAGTGAAAGTAATGAAATATAAAAGACTACGTAGAATATGAGCACTGTATGCAACAACTTTGACACTGACAGAAGCCTCACCTTCTCCATGCCTCCTACACAGTTCTACATGTACATCATAAATGCAAACAGAACAGAATTAATTATACATGTTAAATGGTTTATTTTTGCTGTTCTCAGAATGTATCAAATTTCACTAAAACAGTGACTTGAAGGTATTCATCATATAACAGCGGGGAAAAAAAAACACAATCAAAATGATTGTGTTTAAAAAACCCATACATTACAAATCAGAATTCAGAACTCCTTAAAGTTAACTTACTTTCCATGACGGCCAAGGATGTCCTATGAACAGCTTACACTCTGTTGTGCTGTTATTACTTTCAACCCGCCACTTTCTGAAAGAAAACCTCCATCGTTTTCAAAAACATGTTACATACAATAAATGACTTCTCGCTCTCTACCACACGATTTCACAAGGCCAAATCGTGTCAGAGCCATGTATAACTCTTGGATTTCTTGTAAGCCAATCCCGTCTTTTCGCATTTCCGCAACTTTCAGAATTAAAATGTTGAAGATCATTTACACAATCCTGGACTAGTAATATCTTCCCCTTCTTGCTCAATCATGTTCTACATTTCCTATCACACTGATACTGCTTACTATGAAGCAGACTTACACTACCTTTATGACTAGTACAATTATTTAATTCTCTACATCACTTTTAATCACAAAGCAATGTAAAACAGTAGACAGCATTGCAGACTTACATTCCCTCTACTCCATGTTTTGATTCGCTGCTTCAATTAGCTTATAAAAAGAAATAGTTTTTCTGAACTCATTCAAAGTGCACGTATTTCTCAATAACGTCCAGTGTTATGGTAAAAAGTTATGTCTCTGTACTACACTTATCCTCAAGGCCAAATAGTGTAGGAGCCATGAGAACTTCTTGAAATTCCTCAGAGCACATCCCGAGATTCTTTCCCTAAAATTTTGGTTTTAAAAACACCAGGTAAGAGTTTTTAAGGTCATATGGCAATTTTTTTTTGAAAATTAAAACAGAATCATTGCAGAATGACCAGCCATTTCTACACTTTAAATAAGCTGTATAATGTCCTGATGTTATTGAAGGACCATCATGATATATAATTGCTACAGTTACAAAAGTCCTTCCTGATATTGACAACTGTGAAGCCACAAAATTTTTAATTAAAGTTGTCAATTTTGTTCCATCAGGCCTACATCGTTGGAACATTAAAATGACATACTGGCCATATGTTCGTATAAATAAAGTGGACATCATTTCAGATTTACATTGGCTACACTCCATGTTGTGATCAGCTGCTTTTACTAGCTTATTAAAAGAGACTGATTTACTGTCTGGCAAAGTTAAATATATAAATCTTTCTGAGTCTACACTAGTAGTAGCTGATACCCTACAGTTCTCGCAGTCATGCTGCCATTGATAAGAAAGCCCAAACAGGTGATCTACATCTACACCTTCATCATGCAATACATCAAGCATATACATTAAAAACTCCTGACAATCTTGCTGACTATTTTGAGAGAATTGTGTTTGGCCTGAACATCTGTCTAACAGATTTCGAATTTCAGACACACTTTCTATGTTTGTTCTATCAGTGCTACATTTCTCTAACACAGAATTTAACAAACTGCAAAATTTTTGATCCGAATTGACCACAATCTGTTCTTTTAAAGTTTCTAGAGAAAAGACAACATTAACCACTACATTAGCATAGCAGTTGACACCAGAACTGTTTTCAAATTGAAAACCAACAACATCTTCAACAGAATCCTTTTTGTTTCTGCTTATAATTTCAGGTTCATCAACTTTTCGTCTTTTTGCTACAACCTCCCCAGTATTGGTCACATTTCTTCGTTTCCGGCCTACCACACGTTTCTCAAACAAAGGATACTGAGGCAAATGTGGCGCATACTCTCTTCTCAACCTATTGTATTCCTTAACACAATCTAGATCCGCACAAATGTTTGTGACATCACACTCAATCAAGTACAATCCCGATAAAGTCCTAACTCGTGACAATGCCACATATGCCATACCCTCCTTGAACACAGAACTGCCAATATTCACCAATGCACAGTCTACACTTAAACCTTGCGATTTATGGATTGTCACCGCATATGCCAAGCAAACAGGAAACTGCTTACGACGAACATATAAGTCTTTTACAAGCAAAAATCTAGCAGAACAACGAGCAATTAGCTGTACTTCCTCAATGCCATCAAATTTAATTTTTAAAAATTCAATTCCATCTCTATTTCTGTATTTCACAAAATCAACAACATTACCCATTGATCCATTTACCAGACCTCTTTCAACATGTAAATTCCTTCTTAAAATTATACGGCAGTTCAAGCACACATTCAGAGTCTTTTCAAAACCCGCAGTTTTAGATATACTCTTCTCTAATGAATCCAATTTTGTTTTCAGATTCTCAGACAAAATAATTGTTGATCCCATATGCTCTACTCTGTCAATAGCTTCCAATTTCACAATCTCTTGCTTTTCTAAATGCAACATTTTGTTGTTGAATTTGGCACATTCTGCAAGAGTTGGCATCAAACATATTCCAGATTTTTTCTCAGTAACTTTCTGAAAAATATTCTCAGGCACAACATCTTCGTCTGGATATAAATTTGTCAGTAATCGTGCATGTAAAGCTTCTTTCCCATGCTCGGTCACTTTTCCAATTCTAACATCTTGTAGAATAGTCTTGTAAACTTCATCCTTTGCCTGACGCATATTTTCATGCAGTTCAGCATAATTGAAGTTTAACCATATATTGACGTTGCCAATACTCCCTAAGCACTTCCTGGTATCTTCATGCGTGAGCATTTTGAACACAGGTTGCCCTTTCACTGGTGTCAGCTGCAGAAGATCTCCAAAAACAATGATGTGTTTGCCACCAAATAACACATCATACTCTGTTTTGAGAACTTCTTGCATTCTCAAATGCACAAAGGCAAGCATAACATTGGAAACCATGCTTACTTCGTCAATGATAAGAAGTTTCATTTTCCTCAAGACTCTTGAAACTTCAAAACAAGCATCTCCAGATAGCTTGTGATATTCTAATTTGTTGTCATGCTCCACTGGCAGCATCAGTAAACGATGTAAAGTAATCCCTTTAATGTTATGTGCTGCCAGTCCAGTTGGAGCGGTGACAACACAAGACAGCGATGACTCTGTCCTTTCCTGCAAATAACATGAAATTGCTTTAATAAGGAAACTTTTTCCAGTTCCCGCTTCTCCACTCACGTACAGTCGGACAGGCTTCAACGACGTACATGAGCACTCTTTCTTATCATGACTTAATCCATGATCAATTTGCATGGTAAGTTCGTCATATATTTTCCTCTGCTCAACGTTGAGTTGTCTTTCCAACTCTTCTAAGTTAACCGCATCCTCCTGAGCATGTGCCATGGCTCTTTCCACTTCATTCATAGCAGTGGCAGCTTCATTTTCGATAAGAGGTCCTCCTAGTGGATCCTGACTCAATGAAGCAGAACTCTGACTGTCCTGAGAACTGTCTCTGGCAATCTCGGCTGCAATCGTTGCTTCCTGCTCAATTTCCACATTCAACATTTCTACATATTTGGGAAAAGCAGGACATTCTATGGTCTCCTTGGCAGCATTGAAAGAGTCTTCGTAACAGAGGAAATCTCCAAGCAGTTCCTCTTCTGCACGCCAAGGCTTAAAAAGTTGCAAAAGTGCTAAATAGAAAAACTCCTTTTTTTCACGAGATTCGCCACTCAATTTTCGATGGTTTATCAAGTGGCATTTTCTTTGCTTGACCAGACATCCCTCACTTCCTATTACAGCATACACTCCTTTCTCAGTATCTTCTTTGATGTTCCTCTTGAATATGTAATTTTGCAGAACCTCATACAGACAAACATTCTCGAGGTGACTGCTTCGATTTGGATAATATGTATCCAACATGTTGCTCTTCAAAATGTCGGTACTGTTTGGCTCCTTTTCCGCCAAATACTCAATTTCCCGCACAGGTTTCAGAACTCGATTACGCGTTGCAGCAAGACCAACACTCGCCCAAACGATACTCCTGGACTTGGCATAGAGACTTGCTGAAGACAACCGGTCAGAACATTCGTAAGCTCCGATTTCTCGATGCGACAACATCTTCAGACTGAAACTGTACAACTTCTTGCTGAGGCTCTTTTCATGGGAAATGTCCTCCCACATATCCTTCAATTCTGTCTTCTCTTTTTTGGTGATGTAAGATGTCACATACCTAGCCACAGCCATACAGTTATCAGCCACAAACTGTATATCCATGTTAGCATTCCACATGGACAAAATCACCGGGTTGTAGTCGTTGATGTACTTAGACTCTTCGTTCCTCTTCAAATTGTATGTGTTTTTAGGTGATTTCTTCATCACATTATGTCGCAGCGAAGACATCAAACTGTTCACTCTTCCTTTAGAAATCACCGATCGTGGAAAGCCAAAACGACATTTGGTGTAGAACTTGTCTTTGTTCCGGAATTTACGACGACAGTACTTTCCACATCGATGGCTTTGGAAACGTAGAACTTTTTCTCTTAGGCTTTTTTTCTCCTTTGCGTTTGGAACAGCACACGTAGAATACTGTTCTATGAAACTCATCACTGAGTCGTCTGCATCCGTTCCAAATTTAGGTGCATCCTTGATCCACAGCAACATATGTATATGAGGAGCACCTCTTGCTTGGTACTCCTTCCTCCAGAAGAAATCCAACACCTCTCCAAGAGGTGGATTCTTCTTATTCATGATGAAAGACATCATACCTTCAAATCTATGATTGAAGTACCTACATACATTGACTGGATCCAAAGAGCACAGTTCTCCGGGTGTCTTGAATTCGATGTTTTCTACGTTAGCATTTGCCTCTCGTAGAAATTCAAGTAAGTCTTCCCAGCCATACTCAGCACAGCTCAAAGTGAGGAACCATGTGGGAGTTCCTAAGTTCCTCAGCATACATTTTAAATCACCATGACGACGGTACCAGTACTCATTAGTACCACGCTGACACGCCATGAGATTAATCAGGTGAGAATCCAAAATACTGTCTTGGACATTGACTTTATCCATAAAGTCACTTGCCGAGATGTTTTGCATGTGTATACCACTTTTCAAGATGTGGTTCACTGCATATGACAGTCCAGACAGATCGCTTTCAAACAGGAGATGAAACAAATAAGGAATGCATTGTCGAAACCTAGGATCTCCTGCATACAATCGCAAAGTCCGGTATTCAGAAGCAGGAATTTGATGAGGTCGCTCATCATATCTTCCTCCCTGACCTGTTGGAAAAAGCTGTGGGAAACACCGAGCTTCCAAACTTTCCTCCCAAACACTAATGGGACTCCCTTTCGCTTGTTTCATTTGAAACAACTCAATAGCATTCCCCATGACTTCCTTGGAATGCAAAGGATGAACACTATAATGTTCATATATTTCTTCACTAGTACAGGGTTCTACTTTCTCAATTTGACCAGCACACAAATCGCTATCCTCTTCCTCACTTACTTCCTCTTCTGCAACATATACATTTTTATAGTATTTATTATATTTTTTCAAATACAATGTTGCCCTTTTGACTTTCCTAACATCTACTAAATCTTGCCATATTTTCTTATTCTTTGTCGGAACCCCATTAACTAAGATAACCAGAGGTTCCTCTTCCACTTTTTCTACTCCAATTGTGTTAATGTTTTTCTTCAAATCTAGAGGCAAATAAACAACTCTTCCCTTTAATCCTCTCTGTAAATCTGATGGAGGCAATTTCCCTGTCTTTGGCTCCATTCTTACAATAGCCTGAAAGGGATGGATACTTTGAATCAAAATAGATTCATAAGTATTTAAATCCTTCAATTCAGAAGGAATTTCAACCAATTCCAGATTATTATGAACTGCTCTAGCAGGCATCTGGTTTTGATTTAATTTGTTACAACAATAAGTACACACACGTTGATCCAATCCCAAATCAAAACAATTTTCTACCATCAAGTATGTTGTAAAATCCTTCCATTCACTATTATTTTCCCTTTCACTTTTTCCATATAAATCCACTAACTTAGTCTGATTCTTATAATAAGTGCGTCGACAACACACACAAGTGAAATTTGGCCTCTCACTTGATTTCACCTCAAACGTCGCAATTTCCCTCTGGAAATTATCTGTACTGGAAACCTGTACACTATCTTCCACATTACTCTCTTCTTCTTGGTCAATTTCAACATTCTCCTCTTTACTTCCAAAGTAACAAAACTCAATTTCTTCACATATATTCTTCACATCTATTTCAGAACCATGCAAAAGAGCAGCGCATAATTGTTTTAGCATAATTGCTGGACTCTTAGCATAATACAACATTCTAACTAATTTCCTCACTTTATTATGATGCACTGCTAGCATCCTGAAATGATGAAAAACACTCTGGCATACTCTCCTGGAAAGACAAGCCAGTGAATGACCATGCAAACCTATCACTTCTCTCACTCTGCAAGGATCTAATTCTTGCAACAACTTCATTTTCTGCTTCAAACTTTTCTTACTAAATGACCGTATAAAATCACAAAGCAAATTGATGGAATCCTGTCGTACACTGCAAATACTACTACACTTCCAGGTGTACACAGGACCCTTAGGACGTCTCCCTAAAACCTCATTACCTAACACCTCTTCTATCTCTGTTCTCACAAGTTTTTCTTTTTCAACTGGACAACCATCTTTCACTTCATAAGCTCGACCACTGGTGTCAACTGCATGCACCAAATCATTATCCTGGAAATAACTCTCCTCATTAAAAAATGCCTCAGAGCTTGAACTATGCATCCATTCTCCAGAAAAAACTTCACAAAAATTACTACGATTAACTATTCTCTTCCATCTACTATTTCTTTTGAAATCATAAATTACCTTGTTTAGCTTCCTAATTCTATTGATTGTCAAAATAAATAACTTACGTTTAATTTCAAATGCCTGATCAATAACTTTCTCAACTATTTTTTTTCTCTTATAAAAAACCACTTTCTGCTGACCTTTCTTAATATTTTTTAACAAATTCCCAATTATCCTGTTGCGGAACATTCGTTTACGAATATCCCTAAACTGTTGTTTCCTTCTACTTTCATGCATAGAGTTATCTCTTACTCTAGCAGTAACATTTCTCATTGGCCTTTCCTTACCATTTGAATTCGGTCTCCTTTTCTGGAGTGAAACATTTTCTGTAGTAATATTTTTTTTACTACACATATTTCTTATGACTGTTTTTCGACTCTTACCCGGTGCTTTCTTGGTGACTTGACAAATCTTTTTGTTAGAGGACTGCTGCAATATTCCATGCTCCTGCTGTCTTTGACGTTTTCCAGCCTTTCTTACTCTTTCTTTGCTAGGCATCCTAAAATCTTGAAATAATCTGCAGTTGAATCTGTGGTAAAATATAATAAAAAATGTTATTAACCACTATTACCCAACAGTAAATTAATACCAGTCATCAAAAACTTAACACACTACTTAAGTATATAATATACTGAAGCCTATCTCCAATTTTTCACTGAACAGGACTCATCTCTTCTTAACCTTGGATAAACCTCACCTACTCTGTGTCCCCTGCACATAATTAAATGTAAAGGGGCAGATTTATATTAACTAGCACATCCCCAGGGATGCACCAGTTAACGTGCACCGCTGCTTTGCCACCCACGGTGTGCCGCCTTTACAATCAGATAGGACAAAGCTACATCAAAACCCTGCGCCTGCTTGAAGCAGGCATAGATCTTGACGCAGGTAGGCTGAAAGCTAAAGCAACAACTAAGTGTCGTGTGCAGAAGTTACAAAAAAGGAAAAATGGCGTTTAAACCAGTAATGAGACCATGCTAACGTAATACAGAGTAAAAATATCCAGGATCTACATCAGTTTGGGGTTCACGAACCTGGCAGGTACAAGGCACTGAGGCTTTCCACCGTGCATGTCTCATCCCAAAACATATGTTGTTTGTGAATGAAACAATTTCCCAGACCAAATGCTTTGGATTGGCTACTTCTAAAAAATTAAACACCCCTACTATCCCGGAGTTAGAGGAATACGATGGTTGGAGTAATTTTACTCGTTGTCTATTAAAGATTTACAGGCCCTACTCCGTAATTCTTCCTTTAACATTTCCAGTATAAATCCAAAAGGTTGACTGCTTTGGCAACGTGCCTTATCCACGGTTTAATAACGCTGCCTTTTGCTTTATATAAGTTTTCAAATTGTATGAAATATATACCAATAGGTCGTTATTAACCTTTAGGTAGTGGTTTTCTTCATCAAGTCTGGTCGCTTCCATACACATACAGATTTTCAAAGATGATCAAGAACTTTATCTGAATGGAGAGGAATGCACTGAGACGCCAGATCATTCACTAATGTGTAGGCACAGACAGTTACACGGTTCATGCAACAAACACCGACCAAATATGGCTTGCGTGTTGCAAGGCACGCCAGTTCCTGCTATCATCCCCACGTTCAAGTTCTTGGAAAATGGTAGTTATTTGATGCTCAATAATGAAGATTGTTCTGGGTTAATTAAAAGTATTCATTTTATCGTAACAGTAAATGAACGGGTTATTTGCTGCAGAAATGTTCTATTTCCTCCCACACATGAACATAGGGAGTCTTCAATCTGGCCACAAATACCAACCTTGGGAGCACATTTCAACAGCATGGCAAGAATAAGAGCTCTTTTGTCTCAGAGAGAGGTGGCCTTGAGTTCGGCCCGTGAAACTTTCGTGCTTCACATAGAGAACACCCGTACAGAGGTGCAGACCCTTTTAAATACAGATTCGACTTTGCATTTCAGCAAGATTACCCATTCATTTCCATGCAGCAGGAGGCCCATAGGAATGAAGGTGCAATTTGCGATTAGCAATTACATCATCGCAAATTACGAATTTTTCCGACGGTGCAGGGGTATCTCAAGAACACCCTGCTGCACCCCTGAAAAAAAAATTTGGGGTCATATGGCGCACATAAATTTTGAAAACATTCCTTTACCTCAAAAACGATTTTCAACTCATAATTTGAAAACACTGCACATGGGGAAATGACTTAAAATGTCCTTAAGACACATAAAAGCATTTTTTGATTGCCTTTGCAGCATGTTTCAGTCACCTTTAACATGCCTATGTAACGGAAACATTCAAAATCTAAATTTGCCATGCACAGGTGGGAGCATATTTACAAGCAATTTGCTCCACAGACAAACTTCTTACATTGAAATGGGAAAGACTCTCAATTACCTTATAAAGAAGCAGACACCATTATGTCCTTCTCATCAATATTAAAACCATTGCTTTTTCTCAAAAACGATTTACAAGTCATAATTTGAAAACACTCCACAGCTCCTATGCACATAAAAGCCCTGTCAGTACTAATACTTCACATTTTCTCCAATTACAATTTCTCAAACAAACAAAATCTATTTGTGAAACACTTGAGACAAAGCAACATTTGAAAAACACAACTTTCTTCATAATTTTCTCCTTAAAGCACACTATTTTCTATCTAAATTAAAGAAATTTTTTCTCACCTTAGCAAGTACTTTGAGTTTCAAAACAGTCTCAGAAACACACCAATTTGTCTTCAGCAGAGCAAAAGGTATGCACTCCAGAGTCTGCAGCTATCAAAAGCACAGAAATGCTGTAATTCCTCACACAGATCTCTCATGTCACCCAATCAAAACTCTTCCCTCACTTTTTTTCAAAGCAAAACCCTTCCCCCTTCTGCCCCCTCTCTGCTTTTTCTGCATAGCAACCACCTCTTGCAAGACCTCTCACACAACAATGTTGCAATTGAACTCTGAACTCTCAGTGCACCTGCATATCCAAAGCATTCTTTCATTTAATGATTTTTTCTTCGCCACTCAAAATACATCTTTCAACGAACTCATCCATGCACACTAACTTTCTGTTTTCAGCAATCAAAATCCACCAATCACTCTTACTGCTTCATTAACACAGAAACTCCTCAGTTTTTTTCATTTTACACTCTCATTTTTTCAACTGCCATTTCATTGCCACACTTCATCTGACTGCAGGAGAACCTTCTCTCGCCATGTTTTCTGTCTGGATTGTTGGACATAGCTACATCTATTGGGCTCAAAGGTACGCTGAAAACAGGAATTTACCTAACCTCAATTTACAAGATGTGGAAATTAAGTGGTTTGGCCACAGAGGATTAAAATGTCACCAATTGATACCATTGGTGAAAACCTTTATGCATTTGCCAAAACCTGACCTGTTAATTGTGCACTGTGGAGGTAATGATTTGGGCACTTTGACTGGGGTAGGTCTGGAAATGCTTTTAAAGGACACCTTTGAGCAATTGATGGCACTTTTTCCTCAGACTGCCTTGGTATATTCAAATATATGCCAAAGACAGAAATGGAGGTGGTCGAACCAATTTTGTCCACAAATTGAGAAATCGAGGAAGCATGTAAACAAATCTGTTTCAGCTTACATGAGAGACCATGGAATGGGCTCCCTGTACAACAATAACTTGCGTTACTACATGCAAGATATCTACAGAGGAGATGGAGTTCACTTCTCAGATGAGGGCAACAGAGTTTTCACTCTGAATTTAAGAATGTGCATTGGTACCTACTTATAAGTACCTAAATGTACCATAAACCCAAAAGCTCTTCTCAGAGCTACCCTACATCTGATCACTCACAATTATTATTGTACTCTAACTTTTTTCACTAATTTTCAAGAAAGTACGCTCCCCAGAACGCTTCCCGGTTCGCGAACCGAGCGCACTCCACGCAAAAAAACTAAAAAAACGGTATATATTTTTTTGCCCTGCGAGAACCTTTCAAAGCCTCCACATCAAACCTAGGGGGTCAGGGACGATCTACTATGCCCCCTTATGGTCATTTGCCCCTTCGCTTTGGCCTCCTCTTGTCTCTCGATCCTACCGAGAGACAAGATGGCGGCCGCTACGGACTGTTTGGAATGTTTACAGACGCCGAAAAACCAATCAGCTTCGCAAACCTCCGTAACGCGAAAAGTACGCGAAGCGGAGCGCTGTTACAGATATATATCTTTTTTTGAACGTTAATTTCTCAAAATCCACTGGAGCACATATATTGAGACCTAGCAAAGGCACATCGGGCTACCAGTCCCTACAATTTTGCCAAGTTTCGTGCAAATCCATTCAGCCGTTCGATTATTATTATTATTTTTTTTTTTGCCCCGCGGGGCCCTTTTAAAACCTCCACATCAAACCTAGGGGGTCAGCGAGGATCTACTATTCCCCCTTATGGTCATTTGCCCCTTCGCTTTCGCCTCCTCTTGTCTCTCGATCCTACCGAGAGACAAGATGGCGGCCGCTACGGACTGTTTGGAATGTTGACAGACGCCGGAGAACCAATCAGCTTCGCTTCACAAAGCTCCGTTGGGGGAAAAGTCCGCGAACCAGACCGCTGCCTGGTCCGCGCTTACAGATATATATCTTTTTTTAAACGTTAATTTCTCAAAATCCACTGGAGCACATATATTGAGACCTACAAAAGGCACATCGGGCTACCAGTCCCTACAATTTTGCCAAGTTTCGTGCAAATCCATTCAGCCGTTCGGGCTAAAAGTGAGGCCAACCGCCCTATGGAAATTAACATGGGAAAAACGCGTTTTGGGAACCCCCTTTTTTCTCGGCCCCCCCTTGACGAACCCCCCCCAAATTTTCAAAGGCTGCTCAGAAACAAAATGTGCCATTTTCCTGAAAATTTCAGCCAATTCCGTCCACAAACGGCAAAGTTATTAGACATAGAATTTTCAAAAAACCCATAGAGAAAAAATCCTAACTATATATACCTACTGGCGACCGCCAGTAGGTAATATATATATATATATATATATATATAAATATATTGGTAGCGGCAGAAAATAACATTTAAAAATCGCACACATCGTCGTTATTTGTATGAAGAATTACTAGGACTCAGTCTGAGGAGTCCAAGCAACGACGCAACTCTCGGTTTGGAGGGGCAAAGAATACTCGAGGAAAACTAGATAAAAAAATATTATATATATATATATATCAACATTTTATGAGACTATCTAAAGACTCCAAACTCCAGAAAAAGAGGGTAATTCATGTTCTAGAACAATCATTTTTCTCCAATCTATTTCTGCCAGAAGCCAATGTCATTCTCAATCTCTATACTTATTTAGAAAGCTGACTCATCCCCGAGTCCGCCAGCAGCTCAGTTTAGCACCATGAGACTCTAGACTCTAGACAGTACCCCACATATTTTCCGTACCCCAGGACTTTCAGACCAGTAGGGGTCAGTGGTTCATCCTAGCACTTTCAGACCGGTAGGAATGAGTAGTTCGCATCGCACCCCCTGTATAGCACACCTTAAACACGCCACAGAGGTTACAGTGCTTCTACTCTCCTCTTTCCTACTTTGTTCACCTTTTTTTCCAATTACTTGCTTCAACAGAATCACAAACTGGCAGCCAACACTTCCTAGTTGAATGAGACTCTAGACAATACCTCACATATTTGCCGTATCCCAAGACTTTCAGACCAGTACGGGTCAGTAGTTAATCCTACTAGGTATAAACACATGCTGACACTATTTCCACAGCTGTAATACAGTGGTCAGTTCACATGACTTCACAGCATAAGACACACAGTTTGGATTCACGCTTTAATCCCCGAGCCCCGCACCAGCTCACCTTAGCAACATCACACTCTAGACAATACCTCACTTATTTTCAGTAGCCAACCACTTTCACTCCGGTAGGGGGGAATTCTTTGCTTTGTACCCCTCTACAGCACACCCTAAACACCCCACAGAGGTTACCGTGCTCCTACCCTCCTCTTCTTCAATATGTAAGACATATTTAAACTTTATAGAAACAAAAAATCACTGGATGTTGTTATCAGTGATGTCATCAGTGATGTCATTTGAGATGTCATCAGTGATGTCATCAGTGATGTCACTGACCATGTCATGAATGATGTAATATGTGACATCATCAGCAGTGGATTGCGGGTGCGCGATATATAGTTAGTGCAACTAACTATATATGGAATTTCATTGGTTTTATGTCAATAAAATGTCCAGCTAACTATATATGGTCTCTAACCTATGGTTTTTGCAGTGAATTTTCAAGGTTTTGTAAATGCTAATTCCTAACTATATATGGTCTATAACCTATGGTTTTTTCAGTGAATTTTCAAGGTTTTGTAAATGCTAATTCCTAACTATATATGGTCTATAACCTATGGTTTTTTCAGTGAATTTCAATGGTTTTTTAATAGCAAATATCATAAACTGTCGAATGTCAAGTACGTGGTAAGTAAAAACATTTTCGTGTTTATGCACACTGATCTGCTTTGAATGCTGCCCCCACCCCTCATTTCTATTAGGAGTACTCTCTCTTTGCAGATAGTGAAGGGTAGTTAACGCAGCCCTTTGCCCCCTTTGTAATCCGTCGTGCCTGCTTCTCTCTCCATTTGATTGATTGTTCTCTTTGGTTCATTCTCTATTTACAAACAAGCACAGAGTCGCAATACTCTGTTTAGTCTTTGCAGATAGCGAAAAATCGTGTAAAAAAACAAAAAGAATCGAACAAAATCAGTAGGCCACTAATGGGATCTCTTTTTGACCTCGCTAAAATAGAAACATTAGGAACAACCTGTTGAAAATAGCAATGCGTATGTACATAAGCGGCGTTCATTTGTGTTCACAGTACCCCTTGTTGATTGTTTCAATCGAGCATTGAATTGTTCGAAGTTGGTTCTCTTAAGGATCTTCTCTGCCTGCAAACGAGGAAGAATAGGAATATTCTCTCTCCCTTTGCAGATAGTGAAGGGTAGGTAACGCAAGCCTTTAACACGTCGTACCTATTTCATTCCTCATTGATTGATTGATTGTCCGAACATTGACTGTTTGGGAATTAGTTCTTTTTGGAGGTATTCCCTGTTTGCAAATAAACGTAAGAAAATCTTTGCAAGTAGTGAAAGGGTACGTAATGCGGACCTTTCTCCCCCGTTGTAATCTGTCATGCCTATCTACTCCCCACTGATTGATGCACCTGTTTCACCCGGACCATTTACTAGAGATACGTTATCTGGCCCGACCAGAGAGCACCCCTAGTGAAAAGGACATATGCAATAATAACGAAGTGATCACTGTATCCTGTTAACAGAAACTTTAGCATGAAACAACCTGGAAAGAAAAGAATAGGAAAACGAAAATCAGTAGGCCACTGATGAACATGAACTTTTATTAAACAACGAACAAAGAAACGATAACATAACGTAATGATAAAACCTATTAATGTCCTAGAAACAAGAAAACGTTAAAATATGCCAGTGGTGAGAGACCAGAAAAACAGTAAGAGAAACCAAATCACCCCTCGCTGTCCCACCGCCTGCCACGCCAAAAAAATCGATAGACTAGGGAAAATGCTAGTCAGTAGAACATCCGCCCCCACTCTGGAAACTTCCAAGGTGGGGCAGGGTTGCGGCTACGCCCAGCCGGGAGCAGCCCATATAAGGCAGGTCCTGCTGCCACGCCTCGGCCAGGAGATCCTAACGTAGGGTGCAGCCGGAGGAGAGGCCGAGGCCAGCGGGACCCGGCCAGGGTATTGCCTTTACAACGCTGAACAGTTGCAGGGGGGGGGAATGTCTCCTCGACCCTCCCGTCTCTCTCCCAGTCCGGCCGCGGTGGCCCTTGAGAGTTGCAGGTACTCCCGCCACATGCTCTTCCGGTCCGGCCACCAACGGTCGGGGGGCCGAGGACGACGGGATCCGGCTGCAGCCGATAAACCAAGAAACCCGTTCATGGAGCCAGAGCCAGGGGCGTCCGGCCGACATCTACCGGAAGCCCGGCCCGAAGACGGACGGGACACTTCTTCTTTCTTGAATAATGGCTGCGACAACACTGGGGGGGGATTTCTTGCACATGCCTCCGACCCCCCCCCCTCGTCCTCATCGCCTGGTCCGGTCATAACAAATCTCAAGCGAGACGCCGTGGGGTGCACTGGGAGGGAGAGACGGTGCGAACAGGCCTCTCCTGCCTCCCCAGGTGGAGGCTTCCCAGCTGCACCCTCAGCGCTCCAGGCGCCCGGAAAAGGGTTCTTCCACTGTGGCCATGCTGCAACGTCTCGCCCGGCAGGGTGGAGCCCGTCCGCTCATTTGACCCCACGATCGCCAGTAGCTACCGAACTCTCAAAATGGCGGTCGACCTGGCAAGAGCGGGCCCAGCATAAAGAAATGGCCCGGTCACTGCTTGACTCCACCACCGTAGTCCTCCACGACCTTGAAGATTCTAGAGGAGCCGCGGGAGTCTCCGACCCCCGATGGGGAATGACTGCCATGATCGCCCGTGGAGTGACGAAACTGTATCCGCGGGACGTTGGCGCTCCCATGCTGGCGCCAGCCTCACTTTGAATTACTAGAATCCTGCAGACCTCAGTTCCGGTGAAAGCACAGTGTGACCCGGTAGGAAAAATTGTTGCACCCCCTCCCCTTTTTCACTGATAGTTCAAACCACCGATCCTTTCCTTTGCCCTTTTAACGGAACTTTGGACTGCCTCCCCCTCTTTTACATTTTCTAGAGAAAACAAAACATTAACCACTACATTAGCATAGCAGTTGACACCAGAACTGTTTTCAAATTTAAAACCAACAACATCTTCAACAAAATCCTTTTTGTTTCTGCTGTGACCCTGCTACAGCACAGGCATTGTCCCCAGCAGTAATTCTGCGATGCCGGTAAGAATAGCTGTGGTGCCTACTGGACTCACTCACCCCCGCGGCGCCCCACGCCGTTATTTGCTGGGCGGCAACTTACTAGACATCACTTTCGTGCCATCTAGATTTCAGCGCGTTCTGCTGCCTTGTAACTATTCGCACAACAGACCGCTACTGACAAGAATATTTCATTATTGGTGCTGTCAATTTCAATAAATCTATTGGATAATTCAAAAGAAATTGCCACGGTCTCTTCGTTGTTTAAATGTTTTTACTGTTTTTGTTTTGTTGTATATATTTATATGTTATTAAAGTTTTATATTCCTACTACTTTGTTGGAGTGCTACATATTTTTAATGTGACACATAATTGTAAAAACTTTGATGTACCAAGAGTCATTCCTGGAATCTTCCGCTTCAGGCTCGGTCCCCTCCCCAATCACAATACAGGATGGTTTTCAGATAGTAGGAACGCGTGTGGTGTGACGGATCTCATCGGGTGTGGGCCTTGATCTACTATAACTCCTTTGAAGAGGGGTGATTCTTTACAGCTGGGGCCATAAACTACATCTGCAGGGCTAGCTGATAGCCTGGACAATCGGACACAGAGGAAGAGGAGTGTCAGAGGGTGCGGTAGTGAATAGGGCGAAAGGGAGGTGTCGGGCGGGCACAGAGTGTGATTTTCAGGGAAGAGCAGCGCAGATGGGGGGAGGTTTATTGCCCATGCATAAGACAGAGAGCGGGGGTGACCAGTGCCTGGGGAAGATGCTTGCGAGGGTGAGGAGCCATGCTACGAATCGACAGCGTGCAGAGAGTGGGACTGGTCAAGACATCTAAAATGGCTGCCGTGCACCACAAAAGTGTGGCATTTCAAAAAAGGCAAGATGGCGCAAACAATGTTTTTCAACACTTCCTCATTTCCTTCGAATCGAACGTTAACAGACGTTGGGGCATATTACCAAAGTTAAGCGATATTTATCGCTAACGATGCTTACCAACGAATTTTTTACCGCTAAGCATCGTCAGAAATTATCGAAGATAAACCTTGCTATTATCAAGGTTTATCGCAAATGCGATAATAAACGGCCGCAATGCATCAATATCGCTAAAAACTCAGCGATATTCATGCATTACCGAGCTAATGCTCTTAGCCATGTTATCCACCTCCCATTGGATAACATGGCTAAGAACTGCTCAGGGCAGGTGTTACTTTTTGGAGATATTCGCGCTTAGCGCGAATATCTCCAAAAGGAGATAGATATCTTGCATGTTGTAATGCAAGTTATTGTGGTATATGGAACTCATACCATAATCTCTCAGGAAAGCAGAAACTGATCCTTTTGGGACCGCCTAAAAAGGCCTAGGGGGTGAGGAGTACTCTACTTTGCCCCCTTTTCACGTTCCGAACTATTTTATTTTACTCTCTTCTGTAATTACACAAAATAGCAGCGATAAGATGCATCGGAGACACAGTGAGAGAAAGGAGGCCGGAGATGAAGAAGAGATGTCAAATACACATTGGAGATAATATAGTGGCAGAAGGGAAGTAAATATGAGTAAACTTACCATGTAACATAAAAATGTTGCACTCTATACTATAAGTCTCATTTTATACTACAATCACTTCGCTACAACCTCATAAATTAAAAATAAAAATGAATAATGTCTCAAACAATTTTTGATTTCTAAATATAAATTTATTCTTCAGAATTTTCTAAATTTGAAAGAACTAGTAACATGTCCTCATCAGCAATGTCCTCATGAAAAGTCTGCAATGATGATTCTTGTAACTCTATGGTCTCCAAACATTCGATAAATTCGCCATCAAGAGATTGATCAAAAAAATCATTCAAGTCATCTCCTCCTTGTGACAATATTTCATTATTGGTGCTGTCAATTTCAATCAATGTAGTGGAATCATTCAAGTCATCTCCTCGTGACAATATTTCATTATTGGTGCTCTCAATTTCAATCAATGTAGTGGAATCATTCAAGTCATCTCCTCCTTGTGACAATATTTCATTATTGGTGCTGTCCATTTCAATCAATCTAATGGAATCATACAAGTCATCTCCTCCTTGTGACAATATTTCATTATTGGTGCTCTCAATTTCAATCAATGTAGTGGAATCATTCAAGTCATCTCCTTGTGCCAATATTTCATTATTGGTGCTGTCCATTTCAATCAATCTAATGGAATCATACAAGTCATCTCCTCCTTGTGACAATATTTCATTATTGGTGCTCTCAATTTCAATCAATGTAGTGGACAATTCAAAAGAAATTGCCACGGTCTCTTCATTGTGAGCCATTTTATTTTGAAATTGCTTGCTGTAAATTGCAGAAAAAAATAATCACTTTCATTTATCGTTTTTAGTAATACATAATATAAAACTAACTTTATCAAGTATTTAGTATAACAGAAGGACTGCAAATAAATAACAGAAAACATTTTTCAAATTATCTTCAAGTGTACAACATAGTTCCCCTTACAAATTAACAACTCACCTTTTTAAAAGTAGGAGAAGTGTAAAACTGTGTAAATCAAACACCAGAAATTCACCACCAAAAATTCCTCACAAATGTACCTCAGACAGTAGTATCACAAAATGGCTGTGGTTTCCTCTCATTTGAAATATATACATAACCAATTAACTTTCATCACACACAAATACAAAACCAAAGTAACATTTTAATTGGTTCTAAATTTCAACACTTTCAAATGTGTTTTCCCCATGCAATTTTCCATAGGACATTTACATACGTCTACAGCCTGAATGGCTGAACGGAATTACACCAAACTTGGCAAAATGGTACATCAAACCTAAGAGGTCAGGAAGGATCTACTATGCCCCCTTATGGTCATTTCCCCCTTCGCTTTGGCCTCCTCTTGTCTCTCAATCCTACCGAGAGACAAGATGGCGGCCGCTACGGACTGTTTGGAATGTTGACAGACGCCGGAGAACCAATCAGCTTCGCAAAGCTCCGTAACGCGAAAAGTACGCGAAGCGGAGCGCTGTTACAGATATATATCTTTTTTTGAACGTTAATTTCTCAAAATCCACTGGAGCACATATATTGAGACCTAGCAAAGGCACATCGGGCTACCAGTCCCTAATATTTTGCCAAGTTTCGTGCAAATCCATCCAGCCGTTCGATTATTATTATTTTTTTTTTTTTGCCCCGCGGGGCCCTTTTAAAACCTCCGCATCAAACGTAGGGGGTCAGCGAGGATCTACTATTCCCCCTTATGATCATTTGCCCCTTCGCTTTGGCCTCCTCTTGTCTCTCGATCCTACCGAGAGACAAGATGGCGGCCGCTACGGACTGTTTGGAATGTTGACAGACGCCGGAGAACCAATCAGCTTCGCTTCACAAAGCTCCGTTGCGCGAAAAGTACGCGTCCTGGAGCGCTGCCCGGTCCGCTGTTACAGATATATATCTTTTTTTAAACGTTAATTTCTCAAAATCCACTGTAGCACATATATTGAGACCTACAAAAGGCACATCGGGCTACCAGTCCCTACAATTTTGCCAAGTTTCGTGCAAATCCATTCAGCCGTTCGGGCTAAAAGTGAGGCCAACCGCCCTATGGAAAACTCAATGTTAAAAACACGTTTTGGGACCCCCCTTTTTTCTCAGCCCCCCCTTGACGAACCCCCCCCAAATTTTCAAGGGCTGCTCAGAAACAAAATGTGCCATTTTCCTGAAGATTTCAGCCAATTCCGTCCACAAACGCCAAAGTTATTAGACATAGAATTTTCAAAAAACCCATAGAGAAAAAATCCTAACTATATATTACCTACTGGCGGACATTTTGTTTCTGAGCAGCCCCTGAAAATTTTGGGGGGGTTCGTCAAGGGGGGGCCGAGAAAAAAGGGGGGTCCCAAAACGTGTTTTTAACATTGAGTTTTCCATAGGGCGGTTGGCCTCACTTTTAGCCCGAACGGCTGAATGGATTTGCACGAAACTTGGCAAAATTGTAGGGACTGGTAGCCCGATGTGCCTTTTGTAGGTCTCAATATATGTGCTCCAGTGGATTTTGAGAAATTAACGTTTAAAAAAATATATATATCTGTAACAGCGGACCGGGCAGCGCTCTGGTTCGCGGACTTTTCGCGCAACGGAGCTTTGTGAAGCGAAGCTGATTGGTTCTCTGGCGTCTGTCAACATTCCAAACAGTCCGTAGCGGCCGCCATCTTGTCTCTCGGTAGGATCGAGAGACAAGAGGAGGCCGAAGCGAAGGGGCAAATGACCATAAGGGGGCATAGTACATTGTCGCTCACCCCCTAGGTTTGATGTGGAGGTTTTAAAAGGGCCCCGCGGGGCAAAAAAAAATAAAAATAATAATAATCGAACAGCTGAATGGATTTGCACGAAAGTTGGCAAAATTGTAGGGACTGGTAGCCCGATGTGCCTTTGCTAGATCTCAATATATGTGCTCCAGTGGATTTTGAGAAATTAACGTTCAAAAAAAGATATATATCTGTAACAGCGCACCGCTTCGCGTACTTTTCGCGTTACGGAGCTTTGCGAAGCGAAGCTGATTGGCTCTCCGGCGTCTGTAAACATTCCAAACAGTCCGTAGCGGCCGCCATCTTGTCTCTCGGTAGGATCAAGAGACAAGAGGAGGCCAAAGCGAAGGGGCAAATGACCATAAGGGGGAATAGTAGATCGTCGGTGACCCCCTACGTTTGATGTGGAGGTTTTAAAAGGGCACCGCGGGGCAAAAAAAATAATAATAATAATAATCGAACGGCTGAATGGATTTGCACGAAACTTGGCAAAATTGTAGGGACTGGTAGCCCGATGTGCCTTTGCTAGGTCTCAATATATGTGCTCTAGTGGATTTTGAGAAATTAACGTTAAAAAAAAGATATATATCTGTAACAGCGCTCCGCTTCTCGTACTTTTCGCGTTACGGAGGTTTGCGAAGCTGATTGGTTTTTCGGCGTCTGTAAACATTCCAAACAGTCCGTAGCGGCCGCCATCTTGTCTCTCGGTAGGATCGAGAGACAAGAGGAGGCCAAAGCGAAGGGGCAAATGACCATAAGGGGGCATAGTAGATCCTCCCTGACCCCCTAGGTTTGATGTGGAGGCTTTGAAAGGGTCTCACAGGGCAAAAAAAAAATATACCGTTTTTTTAGTTTTTTTGCGTGGAGTGCGCCCGGTTCGCGAACCGGGAAGCGGTCTGGGGAGCGTACTTTCTTGAAAATTAGTGAAAAAAGTTAGAGTAAAATAATAATTGTGAGTGATCAGATGTAGGGTAGCTCTGAGAAGAGCTTTTGGGTTTATGGTACATTTAGGTACTTATAAGTAGGTACCAATGCACAGTCTTAAATTCAGAGTGAAAACTCTGTTGCCCTCATCTGAGAAGTGAACTCCATCTGCTCTGTAGATATCTTGCATGTAGTAACGCAAGTTATTGTTGTACAGGGAGCCCATTCCATGGTCTCTCATGTAAGCTGAAACAGATTTGTTTACATGCTTCCTCGATTTCTCAATTTGTGGACAAAATTGGTTCGACCACCTCCATTTCTGTCTTTGGCATATATTTGAATATACCAAGGCAGTCTGAGGAAAAAGTGCCATCAATTGCTCAAAGGTGTCCTTTAAAAGCATTTCCAGACCTACCCCAGTCAAAGTGCCCAAATCATTACCTCCACAGTGCACAATTAACAGGTCAGGTTTTGGCAAATGCATAAAGGTTTTCACCAATGGTATCAATTGGTGACATTTTAATCCTCTGTGGCCAAACCACTTAATTTCCACATCTTGTAAATTGAGGTTAGGTAAATTCCTGTTTTCAGCATACCTTTGAGCCCAATAGATGTAGCTATGTCCAACAATCCAGACAGAAAACATGGCGAGAGAAGGTTCTCCTGCAGTCAGATGAAGTGTGGCAATGAAATGGCAGTTGAAAAAATGAGAGTGTAAAATGAAAAAAACTGAGGAGTTTCTGTGTTAATGAAGCAGTAAGAGTGATTGGTGGATTTTGATTGCTGAAAACAGAAAGTTAGTGTGCATGGATGAGTTCGTTGAAAGATGTATTTTGAGTGGCGAAGAAAAAATCATTAAATGAAAGAATGCTTTGGATATGCAGGTGCACTGAGAGTTCAGAGTTCAATTGCAACATTGTTGTGTGAGAGGTCTTGCAAGAGGTGGTTGCTATGCAGAAAAAGCAGAGAGGGGGCAGAGGGGGGAAGGGTTTTGCTTTGAAAAAAAGTGAGGGAAGAGTTTTGATTGGGTGACATGAGAGATCTGTGTGAGGAATTACAGCATTTCTGTGCTTTTGATAGCTGCAGACTCTGGAGTGCATACCTTTTGCTCTGCTGAAGACAAATTGGTGTGTTTCTGAGACTGTTTTGAAACTCAAAGTATTTGCTAAGGTGAGAAAAAATTTCTTTAATTTAGATAGAAAATAGTGTGCTTTAAGGAGAAAATTATGAAGAAAGTTGTGTTTTTCAAATGTTGCTTTGTCTCAAGTGTTTCACAAATAGATTTTGTTTCTTTGAGAAATTGTAATTGGAGAAAATGTGAAGTATTAGTACTGACAGGGCTTTTATGTGCATAGGAGCTGTGGAGTGTTTTCAAATTATGACTTGTAAATCGTTTTTAAGAAAAAGCAATGGTTTTAATATTGATGAGAAGGACATAATGGTGTCTGCTTCTTTATAAGGTAATTGAGAGTCTCTGATGTTATTTTTCCCATTTCAATGTAAGAAGTTTGTGTGTGGAGCAAATTGCTTGTAAATATGCTCCCACCTGTGCATGGCAAATTTAGATTTTGAATGTTTCCGTTACATAGGCATGTTAAAGGTGACTGAAACATGCTGCAAAGGCAATCAAAAAATGCTTTTATGTGTCTTAAGGACATTTTAAGTCATTTCCCCATGTGCAGTGTTTTCAAATCATGAGTTGAAAATCGTTTTTGAGGTAAAGGAATGTTTTCAAAATTTATGTGCGCCATATGACCCCAAATTTTTTTTTCAGGGGTGCAGCAGGGTGTTCTTGAGACACCCCTGCACCGTCGGAAAAATTCGTAATTTGCGATGAGGTAATTGCTAATCGCAAATTGCACCTTCATTCCTATGGGCCTCCTGCTGCATGGAAATGAATGGGTAATCTTGCTGAAATGCAAAGTCGAATCTGTATTTAAAAGGGTCTGCACCTCTGTACGGGTGTTCGCTATGTGAAGCACGAAAGTTTCACGGGCCGAACTCAAGGCCACCTCTCTCTGAGACAAAAGAGCTCTTATTCTTGCCATGCTGTTGAAATGTGCTCCCAAGGTTGGTATTTGTGGCCAGATTGAAAACTCCCTATGTTCATGTGTGGGAGGAAATAGAACATTTCTCCAGCAAATAACCCGTTCATTTACTGTTACGATAAAATGAATACTTTTAATTAACCCAGAACAATCTTCATTATTGAGCATCAAATAACTACCATTTTCCAAGAACTTGAACGTGGGGATGATAGCAGGAACTGGCGTGCCTTGCAACACGCAAGCCATATTTGGTCGGTGTTTGTTGCATGAACCGTGTAACTGTATGTGCCTACACATTAGTGAATGATCTGGCGTCTCAGTGCATTCCTCTCCATTCAGATAAAGGTCTTGATCATCTTTGAAAATCTGTATGTATATGGAAGCGACCAGACCTCATGAAGAAAACCACTACCTAAAGGTTAATAACGACCTATTGGTATATATTTCATACAATTTGAAAACTTATATAAAGCAAAAGGCAGCGTTATTAAACCGTGGATAAGGCACGTTGCCAAAGCAGTGAACCTTTTGGATTTATACTGGAAATGTTAAAGGAAGAATTACGGAGTAGGGCCTGTAAATCTTTAATGGACAACGAGTAAAATTACTCCAACCATCATATTCCTCTAACTCCGGGATAGTAGGGGTGTTTAATTTTTTAGAAGTAGCCAATCCAAAGCATTTGGTCTGGGAAATTGTTTCATTCACAAACAACATATGATTTGGGATGAGACATGCACGGTGGAAAGCCTCAGTGCCTTGTACCTGCCAGGTTCGTGAACCCCAAACTGATGTAGATCCTGGATATTTTTACACTGTGTTACGTTAGCATGGGCTCATTACTGGTTTAAACGCCATTTTTCCTTTTTTGTAACTTCTGCACACGATACTTAGTTGTTGCTTTAGCTTTCAGCCTACCTGCGTCAAGATCTATGCCTGCTTCAAGCAGGCGCAGGGTTTTGATGTAGCTTTGTCCTATCTGATTGTAAATGCGGCACACCGTGGGTGGCAGAGCAGCGGTGCACGTTAACTGGTGCATCCCTGGGGATGTGCTAGTTAATATAAATCTGCCCCTTTACATTTAATTATGTGCAGGGGACACAGAGTAGGTGAGGTTTATCCAAGGTTAAGAAGAGATGAGTCCTGTTCAGTGAAAAATTGGAGATAGGCTTCAGTATATTATATACTTAAGTAGTGTGTTAAGTTTTTGATGACTGTTATTAATTTACTGTTGGGTAATAGTGGTTAATAACATTTTTTATTATATTTTACCACAGATTCAACTGCAGATTATTTCAAGATTTTAGGATGCCTAGCAAAGAAAGAGTAAGAAAGGCTGCAAAACGTCAAAGACAGCAGGACCATGGAAGAATGCAGCAGTCCTCTAACAAAAAGATTTGTCAAGTCACCAAGAAAGCACCGGGTAAGAGTCGAAAAACAGTCATAAGAAATATGTGTAGTAAAAAAAATATTACTACAGAAAATGTTTCACTCCAGAAAAGGAGACAGAATTCAAATGGTAAGGAAAGGCCAATGAGAAATGTTACTGCTAGAGTAAGAGATAACTCTATGCATGAAAGTAGAAGGAAACAAGAGTTTAGGGATATTCGTAAACGAATGTTCCGCAACAGGATAATTGGGAATTTGTTAAAAAATATTAAGAAAGGTCAGCAGAAAGTGGTTTTTTATAAGAGAAAAAAAATTGTTGAGAAAGTTATTGATCAGGCATTTGAAATTAAACGTAAGTTATTTATTTTGACAATCAATAGAATTCGGAAGCTAAACAAGGTAATTTATGATTTCAAAAGAAATAGTAGATGGAAGAGAATAGTTAATCGTAGTAATTTTTGTGAAGTTTTTTCTGGAGAATGGATGCATAGTTCCAGCTCTGAGGCATTTTTTAATGAGGAGAGTTATTTCCAGGATAATGATTTGGTGCATGCAGTTGACACCAGTGGTCGAGCTTATGAAGTGAAAGATGGTTGTCCAGTTGAAAAAGAAAAACTTGTGACAACAGAGATAGAAGAGGTGTTAGGTAATGAGGTTTTAGGGAGACGTCCTAAGGGTCCTGTGTACACCTGGAAGTGTAGTAGTATTTGCAGTGTACGACAGGATTCCATCAATTTGCTTTGTGATTTTATACGGTCATTTAGTAAGAACAGTTTGAAGCAGAAAATGAAGTTGTTGCAAGAATTAGATCCTTGCAGAGTGAGAGAAGTGATAGGTTTGCATGGTCATTCACTGGCTTGTCTTTCCAGGAGAGTATGCCAGAGTGTTTTTCATCATTTCAGGATGCTAGCAGTGCATCATAATAAAGTGAGGAAATTAGTTAGAATGTTGTATTATGCTAAGAGTCCAGCAATTATGCTTAAACAATTATGCGCTGCTCTTTTGCATGGTTCTGAAATAGATGTGAAGAATATATGTGAAGAAATTGAGTTTTGTTACTTTGGAAGTAAAGAGGAGAATGTTGAAATTGACCAAGAAGAAGAGAGTAATGTGGAAGATAGTGTACAGGTTTCCAGTACAGATAATTTCCAGAGGGAAATTGCGACGTTTGAGGTGAAATCAAGTGAGAGGCCAAATTTCACTTGTGTGTGTTGTCGACGCACTTATTATAAGAATCAGACTAAGTTAGTGGATTTATATGGAAAAAGTGAAAGGGAAAATAATAGTGAATGGAAGGATTTTACAACATACTTGATGGTAGAAAATTGTTTTGATTTGGGATTGGATCAACGTGTGTGTACTTATTGTTGTAACAAATTAAATCAAAACCAGATGCCTGCTAGAGCAGTTCATAATAATCTGGAATTGGTTGAGATTCCTTCTGAATTGAAGGATTTAAATACTTATGAATCTATTTTGATTCAAAGTATCCATCCCTTTCAGGCTATTGTAAGAATGGAGCCAAAGACAGGGAAATTGCCTCCATCAGATTTACAGAGAGGATTAAAGGGAAGAGTTGTTTATTTGCCTCTAGATTTGAAGAAAGACATTAACACAATTGGAGTAGAAAAAGTGGAAGAGGAACCTCTTGTTATCTTAGTTAATGGGGTTCCGACAAAGAATAAGAAAATATGGCAAGATTTAGTAGATGTTAGGAAAGTCAAAAGGGCAACATTGTATTTGAAAAAATATAATAAGTACTATAAAAACGTATATGTTGCAGAAGAGGAAGTAAGTGAGGAAGAGGATAGCGATTTGTGTGCTGGTCAAATTGAGAAAGTAGAACCCTGTACTAGTGAAGAAATATATGAACATTATAGTGTTCATCCTTTGCATTCCAAGGAAGTCATGGGGAATGCTATTGAGTTGTTTCAAATGAAACAAGCGAAAGGGAGTCCCATTAGTGTTTGGGAGGAAAGTTTGGAAGCTCGGTGTTTCCCACAGCTTTTTCCAACAGGTCAGGGAGGAAGATATGATGAGCGACCTCATCAAATTCCTGCTTCTGAATACCGGACTTTGCGATTGTATGCAGGAGATCCTAGGTTTCGACAATGCATTCCTTATTTGTTTCATCTCCTGTTTGAAAGCGATCTGTCTGGACTGTCATATGCAGTGAACCACATCTTGAAAAGTGGTATACACATGCAAAACATCTCGGCAAGTGACTTTATGGATAAAGTCAATGTCCAAGACAGTATTTTGGATTCTCACCTGATTAATCTCATGGCGTGTCAGCGTGGTACTAATGAGTACTGGTACCGTCGTCATGGTGATTTAAAATGTATGCTAAGGAACTTAGGAACTCCCACATGGTTCCTCACTTTGAGCTGTGCTGAGTATGGCTGGGAAGACTTACTTGAATTTCTACGAGAGGCAAATGCTAACGTAGAAAACATCGAATTCAAGACACCCGGAGAACTGTGCTCTTTGGATCCAGTCAATGTATGTAGGTACTTCAATCATAGATTTGAAGGTATGATGTCTTTCATCATGAATAAGAAGAATCCACCTCTTGGAGAGGTGTTGGATTTCTTCTGGAGGAAGGAGTACCAAGCAAGAGGTGCTCCTCATATACATATGTTGCTGTGGATCAAGGATGCACCTAAATTTGGAACGGATGCAGAAGACTCAGTGATGAGTTTCATAGAACAGTATTCTACGTGTGCTGTTCCAAACGCAAAGGAGAAAAAAAGCCTACGAGAAAAAGTTCTACGTTTCCAAAGCCATCGATGTGGAAAGTACTGTCGTCGTAAATTCCGGAACAAAGACAAGTTCTACACCAAATGTCGTTTCGGCTTTCCACGACCGGTGATGTCTAAAGGAAGAGTGAACAGTTTGATGTCTTCGCTGCGACATAATGTGATGAAGAAATCACCTAAAAACACATACAATTTGAAGAGGAACGAAGAGTCTAAGTACATTAACGACTACAACCCGGTGATTTTGTCCATGTGGAATGCTAACATGGATATACAGTTTGTGGCTGATAACTGTATGGCTGTGGCTCGGTATGTGACATCTTACATCACCAAAAAAGAGAAGACAGAATTGAAGGATATGTGGGAGGACATTTCCCATGAAAAGAGCCTCAGCAAGAAGTTGTACAGTTTCAGTCTGAAGATGTTGTCGCATCGAGAAATCGGAGCTTACGAATGTTCTGACCGGTTGTCTTCAGCAAGTCTCTATGCCAAGTCCAGGAGTATCGTTTGGGCGAGTGTTGGTCTTGCTGCAACGCGTAATCGAGTTCTGAAACCTGTGCGGGAAATTGAGTATTTGGCGGAAAAGGAGCCAAACAGTACCGACATTTTGAAGAGCAACATGTTGGATACATATTATCCAAATCGAAGCAGTCACCTCGAGAATGTTTGTCTGTATGAGGTTCTGCAAAATTACATATTCAAGAGGAACATCAAAGAAGATACTGAGAAAGGAGTGTATGCTGTAATAGGAAGTGAGGGATGTCTGGTCAAGCAAAGAAAATGCCACTTGATAAACCATCGAAAATTGAGTGGCGAATCTCCTGAAAAAAAGGAGTTTTTCTATTTAGCACTTTTGCAACTTTTTAAGCCTTGGCGTGCAGAAGAGGAACTGCTTGGAGATTTCCTTTGTTACGAAGACTCATTCAATGCTGCCAAGGAGACCATAGAATGTCCTGCTTTTCCAAAATATGTAGAAATGTTGAATGTGGAAATTGAGCAGGAAGCAACGATTGCAGCCGAGATTGCCAGAGACAGTTCTCAGGACAGTCAGAGTTCTGCTTCATTGAGTCAGGATCCACTAGGAGGACCTCTTATCGAAAATGAAGCTGCCACTGCTATGAATGAAGTGGAAAGAGCCATGGCACATGCTCAGGAGGATGCGGTTAACTTAGAAGAGTTGGAAAGACAACTCAACGTTGAGCAGAGGAAAATATATGACGAACTTACCATGCAAATTGATCATGGATTAAGTCATGACAAGAAAGAGTGCTCATGTACGTCGTTGAAGCCTGTCCGACTGTACGTGAGTGGAGAAGCGGGAACTGGAAAAAGTTTCCTTATTAAAGCAATTTCATGTTATTTGCAGGAAAGGACAGAGTCATCGCTGTCTTGTGTTGTCACCGCTCCAACTGGACTGGCAGCACATAACATTAAAGGGATTACTTTACATCGTTTACTGATGCTGCCAGTGGAGCATGACAACAAATTAGAATATCACAAGCTATCTGGAGATGCTTGTTTTGAAGTTTCAAGAGTCTTGAGGAAAATGAAACTTCTTATCATTGACGAAGTAAGCATGGTTTCCAATGTCATGCTTGCCTTTGTGCATTTGAGGATGCAAGAAGTTCTCAAAACAGAGTATGATGTGTTATTTGGTGGCAAACACATCATTGTTTTCGGAGATCTTCTGCAGCTGACACCAGTGAAAGGGCAACCTGTGTTCAAAATGCTCACGCATGAAGATACCAGGAAGTGCTTAGGGAGTATTGGCAACGTCAATATATGGTTAAACTTCAATTATGCTGAACTGCATGAAAATATGCGTCAGGCAAAGGATGAAGTTTACAAGACTATTCTACAAGATGTTAGAATTGGAAAAGTGACCGAGCATGGGAAAGAAGCTTTACATGCACGATTACTGACAAATTTATATCCAGACGAAGATGTTGTGCCTGAGAATATTTTTCAGAAAGTTACTGAGAAAAAATCTGGAATATGTTTGATGCCAACTCTTGCAGAATGTGCCAAATTCAACAACAAAATGTTGCATTTAGAAAAGCAAGAGATTGTGAAATTGGAAGCTATTGACAGAGTAGAGCATATGGGATCAACAATTATTTTGTCTGAGAATCTGAAAACAAAATTGGATTCATTAGAGAAGAGTATATCTAAAACTGCGGGTTTTGAAAAGACTCTGAATGTGTGCTTGAACTGCCGTATAATTTTAAGAAGGAATTTACATGTTGAAAGAGGTCTGGTAAATGGATCAATGGGTAATGTTGTTGATTTTGTGAAATACAGAAATAGAGATGGAATTGAATTTTTAAAAATTAAATTTGATGGCATTGAGGAAGTACAGCTAATTGCTCGTTGTTCTGCTAGATTTTTGCTTGTAAAAGACTTATATGTTCGTCGTAAGCAGTTTCCTGTTTGCTTGGCATATGCGGTGACAATTCATAAATCGCAAGGTTTAAGTGTAGACTGTGCATTGGTGAATATTGGCAGTTCTGTGTTCAAGGAGGGTATGGCATATGTGGCATTGTCACGAGTTAGGACTTTATCGGGATTGTACTTGATTGAGTGTGATGTCACAAACATTTGTGCGGATCTAGATTGTGTTAAGGAATACAATAGGTTGAGAAGAGAGTATGCGCCACATTTGCCTCAGTATCCTTTGTTTGAGAAACGTGTGGTAGGCCGGAAACGAAGAAATGTGACCAATACTGGGGAGGTTGTAGCAAAAAGACGAAAAGTCGATGAACCTGAAATTACAAGCAGAAACAAAAAGGATTCTGTTGAAGATGTTGTTGGTTTTCAATTTGAAAACAGTTCTGGTGTCAACTGCTATGCTAATGTAGTAGTTAATGTTTTGTTTTCTCTAGAAAATGTAAAAGAAGAGATTGTGGTCAATTCTGATCAAAGATTTTGCAGTTTGTTAAATTCTGTGTTAGAGAAATGTAGCACTGATAGAACAAACATAGAAAGTGTGTCTGAAATTCGAAATCTGTTAGACAGATGTTCAGGCCAAACACAATTCTCTCAAAATAGTCAGCAAGATTGTCAGGAGTTTTTAATGTACATGCTTGATGTATTGCATGATGAAGGTGTAGATGTAGATCACCTGTTTGGGCTTTCTTATCAATGGCAGCATGACTGCGAGAACTGTAGGGTATCAAGTACTACTAGTGTAGACTCAGAAAGATTTATATATTTAACTTTGCCAGACAGTAAATCAGTCTCTTTTAATAAGCTAGTAAAAGCAGCTGATCACAACATGGAGTGTAGCCAATGTAAATCTGAAATGATGTCCACATTATTTATACGAACATATGGCCAGTATGTCATTTTAATGTTCCAACGATGTAGGCCTGATGGAACAAAATTGACAACTTTAATTAAAAATTTTGTGGCTTCACAGTTGTCAATATCAGGAAGGACTTTTGTAACTGTAGCAATTATATATCATGATGGTCCTTCAATAACATCAGGACATTATACAGCTTATTTAAAGTGTAGAAATGGCTGGTCATTCTGCAATGATTCTGTTTTAATTTTCAAAAAAAAATTGCCGTTTGACCTTAAAAACTCTTACCTGGTGTTTTCAAAACCAAAATTTTAGGGAAAGAATCTCGGGATGTGCTCTGAGGAATTTCAAGAAGTTCTCATGGCTCCTACACGATTTGGCCTTGAGGATAAGTGTAGTACAGAGACATAACTTCTTACCATAACACTGGACTTTATGGCGAAATACGTGCACTTTGAATGAGTTCAGAAAAACTGTTTCTTTTTATAAGCTAATTGAAGCAGCCAATCAAAACATGGAGTAGAGGGAATGTAAGTCTGCAATGCTGTCTACTGTTTTACATTGCTTTGTGATTAAAAGTGATGTAGAGAATTAAATAATTGTACTAGTCATAAAGGTAGTGTAAGTCTGCTTCATAGTAAGCAGTATCAGTGTGATAGGAAATGTAGAACATGATTGAGGAAGAAGGGGAAGATATTACTAGTCCAGGATTGTGTAAATGATCTTCAACATTTTAATTCTGAAAGTTGTGGAAATGCGAAAAGACGGGATTGGCTAACAAGAAATCCAAGAGTTATACATGGGTCTGACAAGATTTGGCCTTGTGGAATCTTGTGGTAGAGAGCAAGAAGTCATTTATTGTATGTAACATGTTTTTGAAAACGATGGAGGTTTTCTTTCAGAAAGTGGCGGGTTGAAAGTAATAACAGCACAACAGAGTGTAAGCTGTTCATAGGACATCCTTGGCCGTCATGGAAAGTAAGTTAACTTTAAGGAGTTCTGAATTCTGATTTCTAATGTTGTATGGGTTTTTTAAACACAATCATTTTGATTGTGTTTTTTTTTCCCCGCTGTTATATGATGAATACCTTCAAGTCACTGTTTTAGTGAAATTTGATACATTCTGAGAACAGCAAAAATAAACCATTTAACATGTATAATTAATTCTGTTCTGTTTGCATTTATGATGTACATGTAGAACTGTGTAGGAGGCATGGAGAAGGTGAGGCTTCTGTAAGTGTCAAAGTTGTTGCATACAGTCCTCATATTCTACGTAGTCTTTTATATTTCATTACTTTCACTGCTTCTGACTGATCTAAAAAAATTTTTTTAAAAAGAACAGTAAGTATAAGGGAAGGAAACAGACAGTTATGTTAAAAGAAACACAGCTATAGGGAATAAACTAGGGATACTGTTACCCGCAATCCTCTGCTGATGATGTCACTGAGCATGTCATGAATGATGTAATATGTGACATCATCAGCAGTGGATTACGGGTAATAGTATCTCTAGTTTACTCCCTTATAGCTGTCTTTCTTTTAACATAAGTGTCTGTTTCCTTCCCTTATACTTACTGTTCTTTTTTTAAAAAAAAATTTTTGGGTTCGCTTCCGGTTCGCGTACCGGGGAGCGAACTGGGAAGCGAACTAAGAGAAATAGAGGTTGGCACAGTTGCAAATATTGTACCAATTTTTTAATAACGGGGAGGTAGTTCTGAAAATAACTTTTTTTTAAATTGTTTTTGTTGTTTTATATTTTTTTTATTATTTTTCTGAACATTTTTTTACTTTTTTTGAATTTTTCTGAACAGTTTTATAATTTTTTTGTTTTTTTTTCGGAGGGGGCAACGAAAACGATTCATTGTAAAGGGCTCAACAGGAGCAAGAAAACAAAAAAAAAGAATTTATTGTTTGGGGAGTTTCGGACAAACATGAGCATGATTGTCAATAGCTCTGTTGATCAGAGTGATGCTACTTTCTGCGTAGCAAATGAATCCACTGCAATGTAGGCAGACTTGTTGTACTTCACGAAATCTCGTTTGTATATTTGGCACCATCTCCCTGCCCTCTGGTCCCGTTACTTCCGGTACAACAGATCTTCTGGCCATAATAGGGAGATTATCTAGGTCGTCCTGTTCCTCTTCTTCGTCTTCTTGCTGAATTATAACTTTAGCAGGTGGTCCACTCTTCCTTGGATGTGGTGGAGGTGGTGGGGAAGCACCAGCTGAAGCTAGTAAAGAAGCCATTGCTCACTGGTAACAAAGGGTCTTTCTCTCACAATGATGAAAGTCAGAGTGAGGAAAGAAGGAGGGATTTTCACCATTTGGGAAAAAAAATAGTTCTCAACCAATGAAAAGTGTTCATTTTAGATCATATGACCTAGTCTTACATCATTAGGAAACCGAAAGTGAAATGAACCAATGAAAAGTGTTATTACCAAGTCACATGACCTGCTGTGTGTATGTTACGCGCTTTGCAGGGCCTCCCGGTTTGCTTCCAGAAACCTGTGCTTTGCGACTCGGTAAGCGTACGAGTTCGCTAACGTAGCACGTCATATGACGTATCACGCGACAACGCGAAACGTCATGCGGACGGGAGGCGTCACGATGTTGTTTTCTAACGCGGCAGTTGCGGTAAAGAAACGTTTACCGGCTCGTGGTCTATTTCGCGGCATCAAGGTCAGCTAACGGGAAGCTTCCCGATTCGCGAAGCGGGAACGAAGAAAAAAAAATATTTAAAAAAAAAGTTATTAATAAACATATAAAATATATTTTTGGATTTAAAGAAGAATACATTTTACGGCTACAGATATTAGCTGTTAAAAAACCAATGAAATTCACTGAAAAAACCATAGGTTATAGACCATATATAGTTAGGAATTTGCATTTACAAAACCTTGAAAATTCACTGAAAAAACCATAGGTTACAGACCATATATAGTTAGCTGGACATTTTATTGACATAAAACCAATGAAATTCCATATATAGTTAGTTGCACTAACTATATATCGTGCACCCGCAATCCACTGCTGATGATGTCACATATTACATCATTCATGACATGGTCAGTGACATCACTGATGACATCACTGATGACATCTCAAATGACATCACTGATGACATCACTGATGACATCTCAAATGACATCAATGATGACATCATGACACACCAATACCAGTTACTACATACGCACTCACTGATTCCTACGTCTACACACACATTCACTCATTCACCCATACAATCACTCATACATACAGTCACTCATTATTACAACACTATCATATGCACTCATACACCTATGCAGACACTCACACACTGCCACTCATCCATGGAGTTACTCACACACATAGTCAGTCCTGTAAAGAATCAATCACACTTCCATTTCCTCATCTATACAGTTAAACACAGAACACCATACTTCAGTGACATCACTGATGACATCACTGATGACATCTCAAATGACATCACTGATGACATCTCAAATGACATCACTGATGACATCATGAAACACCAATACCAGTTACTACATACGCACTCACTGATTCCTACGTCTACACACACATTCACTCATTCACCCATACAATCACTCATACATACAGTCACTCATTATTACAACACTATCATATGCACTCATACACCTAGTCAGTCCTGTGAAGAATCAATCACACTTCGATTTCCTCATCTATACAGTTAAACACAGACCACCATACTTTTTCACACATATACTAACACATACTTACTCTCTTATACAATCACTGATACAAGTACACATTGATATGCACAGAGTCACACACCTCCCAGCCAGCCACACACACACTCAGTCTTCCATACATCCACTCATTCTTCAATATGTAAAACATATTTAAACTTTACAAAAACACAGACACTAGATGATGTCATCAGTGATGTCATTTGAGATGTCATCAGTGATGTCATCAGTGATGTCATTTGAGATGTCATCAGTGATGTCATCAGTGATGTCACTGACCATGTCATGAATGATGTAATATGTGACATCATCAGCAGTGGATTGCGGGTGCACGATATATAGTTAGTGCAACTAACTATATATGGAATTTCATTGGTTTTATGTCAATAAAATGTCCAGCTAACTATATATGGTCTCTAACCTATGGTTTTTTCAGTGAATTTTCAAGGTTTTGTAAATGCTAATTCCTAACTATATATGGTCTATAACCTATGGTTTTTTCAGTGAATATATATATATATATATATATATATATATATATTCACTGAAAAAACCATAGGTTATAGACCATATATAGTTAGGAATTAGCATTTACAAAACCTTGAAAATTCACTGAAAAAACCATAGGTTAGAGACCATATATAGTTAGGAATTAGCATTTAGAAAACCTTATTTTACTCACACAAAACCATTGAAATTCCATATATAGTTAGTTGCACTAACTATATATCGCGCACCCGCAATCCACTGCTGATGATGTCACATATTACATCATTCATGACATGGTCAGTGACATCACTGATGACATCACTGATGACATCTCAAATGACATCACTGATGACATCACTGATGACATCTCATTTGACATCAATGACCACATCACTGATGATATCATTCATGTGACAATACAATGCATCTCCTCATATTTTAATATAACCTCTGTTTCACCCAGTGTTAAATACAGAGTATAATTTTTGAAACCATTGACACACCAATACTAGTTACTACATATGTACTCACTGATTCCTACGTCTACACACACATTCACTCATTCACCCATACAATCATTCATACATACAATCACTCATCTTTACAACACTATCATATGCACTCATACACCTATACAGACACTCACACTCTGCCACTCATCCATGGAGTTACTCACACACCTAGTCAGTCCTGTAAAGAATCAATCACACTTCCATTTTCTTGTCTATATAGTTAAACATAGAGCACCTTATATTTTCAAACATATACTAACACATACTTACCTTGTTATACAATCATTGATATAAGTACACATTGATCTGCACAGAGTCACACACCTCCCAGCCAGCCACACACACACTCAGTCTCCCATACAAATACTTGGACAATCAATCAATAACCCATATAGTTACTCATATAGCTATTGATCAACACATGCAACAGTTTACAGAACAACAGACATAATGATGCACAAATTAAGACAGTTTAGTCACTAACCCATGCACTCAGTGAGACACATTTAATCACTCACTCATACAGTCAGTCATACACCTACTAAATCCTTCGTCCAGACACTTATACATCCACTCATTCTTCAATATGTAAGACATATTTAAACTTTACAGAAACATAAAATCACTGGATGTTTTTTTTAACAGCTAATATCTGTAGCTGTAAAATGTATTCTTCTTTAAATCCAAAAATATATTTTATATGTTTATTAATAATTTTTTTTTTAAATATTTTTTTTTCTTCGTTCCCGCTTCGCGAATCGGGAAGCTTCCCGTTAGCTGACCTTGATGCCGCGAAATAGACCGCGAGCCGGTAAACGTTTCTTTACCGCAACTGCCGCGTTAGAAAACAACATCGTGACGCCTCCCGTCCGCATGACGTTTCGCATTGTCGCGTGATACGTCATATGACGTGCTACGTTAGCGAACTGGTACGCTTACCGAGTCGCAAAGCACAGGTTTCTGGAAGCAAACCGGGAGGCCCTGCAAAGCGCTTAACGTAAACACAGCAGGTCATGTGACTTGGTAATAACACTTTTCATTGGTTCATTTCACTTTTGGTTTCCTAATGATGTAAGACTAGGTCATATAATCTAAAATGAACACTTTTCATTGGTTGAGAACTATTGTTTTTCCCAAATGATGAAAATCCCTCCTTCTTTCCTCACTCTGACTTTCATCATTGTGAGAGAAAGACCCTTTGTTACCAGTGAGCAATGGCTTCTTTAGTAGCTTCAGCTGGTGCTTCCCCACCACCTCCACCACATCCAAGGAAGAGTGGACCACCTGCTCAAGTTATAATTCAGCAAGAAGAGGAAGGAGAGGAACAGGACGACGAGCACGAAGAGAGGCACTTTTTGCCTGAGGAGCCCAGGACGTCTCACCGGAAAGAAAACTTCATTTGGCAATTTTTTTAAATTCCCAAAGGTCAGAAAAAAGTAAATGCAAGATACGTAACTTGCCTTATATGTCAAGATAGACTGTCCAGAGGGACCGACAAAAAATACAGTTTCGGAAACTACACAATGCATCGCCATATGACTAGGTGACATCCTAACAACTACAGTGCTGCACAGTTTCGTAGCGACCTAGATAATCTCCCTATTATGGCCAGAAGATCTGTTGTACCGGAAGTAACGGGACCAGAGGGCAGGGAGATGGTGCCAAATATTCAAACGAGATTTCATGAAGTAAAACACGTCTGCGTACATTGCAATGGATTCATTTGCTACGGAGAAAGAAGCATCACTCTGATCAACAGAGCTATTGACTATCATATGCAAGTTTGTACGAAACGCCCCAAATAATAAATACTTTTTTTTTGTTTTGTTGCTCCTGTTGAGCCCTTTACAATGAATCGTTTTCATTGCCCCCTGCAAGAAAAACCCCAAAAAATATAAAACTGTTCAGAAAAATTAAAAAAAAGTAAAAAAATGTTCAGAAAAATAATAAAAAAAATATAAAACAACAAAAACAATAAAAAAAAAAGTTCTTTTCAGAACTACCTCCCCGTTATTAAAAAATTGGTACAATATTTGGAACTGTGCCAACCTCTATTTCTCGTAGTTCGCTTCCCAGTTCGCTCGCCGGTACGCGAACCGGAAGTGAACCAAAAATTATAAGGGAAGGAAACAGACACTTATGTTAAAAGAAAGACAGCTATAGGGGAGTAAACTAGAGATACTATTACCCGTAATCCACTGCTGATGATGTCACATATTACATCATTCATGACATGCTCAGTGACATCATCAGCAGAGGATTGCGGGTTTTTTGGCAACGTGCCTTATCCACGGTTTAATAACGCTGCCTTTTGCTTTATATAAGTTTTCAAATTGTATGAAATATATACCAATAGGTCGTTATGAACCTTTAGGTAGTGCTTTTCTTCATGAGGTCTGGTCGCTTCCATACACATACAGATGTTTCAAAGATGATCAAGAAGTTTATCTGAATGGAGAGGAATGCACTGAGACGCCAGATCATTCACTAATGTGTAGGCACATACAGTTACACGGTTCATGCAACAAACACCGACCAAATATGGCTTGCGTGTTGCAAGTCACGCCAGTTCCTGCTATCATCCCCACGTTCAAGTTGTTGGAAAATGGTAGTTATTTGATGCTCAATAATGAAGATTGTTCTGGGTTAATTAAAAGTATTCCTTTTATCGTAACAGTAAGTGAACGGGTTATTTGCTGCAGAAATGTTCTATTTCCTCCCACACATGAACATAGGGAGTTTTCAATCTGGCCACAAATACCAACCTTGGGAGCACATTTCAACGGCATGGCAAGAATAAGAGCTCTTTTGTCTCAGAGAGAGGTGGCCTTGAGTTCGGGCCGTGAAACTTTCGTGCTTCACATAGCGAACACCCGTACAGAGGTGCAGACCCTTTTAAATACTGATTCGCCTTTGCATTTCAGCGACATGGTTCGGACTATCTTTAACGCGTCCTCCACAAAGGCCCTGGCGCACTTTTTTAAAGTTGTTACCAGTGGTCTCGTGACTTCATTTGAGAAAATCTTTGGAGTCATCCCTGCTTTCTTTCATTCTATTTTTTCCACTCTGCTTTGTGGATTCCCATTTTTACTTGCATTACCAGCGGACGCTCTTGTGCTTTTTTACATTTTTAAATATGGATGTCCCTCCTGTGCAAGCTCCCGCCCTGCAGCTGCTGACACTGTTCCGCAATCGCATGCTAGAATATTATGGCACAATGCCGTTGGCGATATTAAGCACGGCATATGGATTATCTTTTCGATTCTCCTACTTCACCTGTGTCCAGCCTGTATTTCACTGCCTGACCTGTGATTTCGATTGGGCCATTGATTTGTGTCTCTGCGGACCGGTTTCTCCTGACGTCGACTTTAATCAGCTGATGACTCCTATCATTACTCACGAGTTGGTTTGTCCTGGCGAAAGGATTATGGCTGTGGCATTGATGCATGGACTAATTGGTCCCTGGAATTTACTGGCGGCAACACAGTCTTTCTTGGAACAGAGCTTTCTTGAAAACCCACGAGCTGTCCTCTGATGGTGATAGAGGATCCGGTGCTGGGAGAGCACGTATGTTCTTTTCCGCTTTTAAATTGGATGGCTGAACTCTTTTCGGATGAAGACGGTGACTTCCTATTGGAGGCTGTTGCAGCTTATTTTGCATACACAGTTATGTCATAGACCTTTTTCATGTTTGATATGCTGAGTACTAGCATTTCATTGACAATTCATTGACTTATTTGTCGAGTTTTTATTATTTAGCTTGCCTATTGGCTTAAGACTCGATAAAGTACTTGGCTGTTTTATTTTTCTTTAGCATTAAATTTTCCTAGTTTTTAATGTTTTACCTTGCGGACCGTCCACATATAAAGTTGCAATCTGCTCTCATGAGATGGCACTTCTATTATCTTATTCAGTTTGTTTCCGGATCATGGGGAGGTGTCATCTAGGTCCTGGATATCTTTACACCGTGTTAAGTTAGCATGGGCTCATTACCGGTTTAAACGCCATTTTTCCTTTTTTGCAACTTCTGCACACGACACTTAGTTGTTGCTTTAGCTTTCAACCTAGTAGTTCATCGTGGTTTACATGAGAATAATATGTTATTGCTCTACTATCCGCTTTGCTTGTTAAACTATATCTGTACAGCGAGTGCTGAAGTTTCAAGAACAACACGATACAGAATTGTTATGAGGTCTGATCTCCACGACTTCATACTCATAACATAAGTGCAGCTTCTGCCAATTCTGGGCATGAGGCGGGTTTTATATTGCTTTGCCGAACACACATACACAACACTTGATGCGGTTCACATGAAGAGAGAGCTGGTGTATGCTGATGTGATTCCTTCAAATCTAAGACACTAAAGTATGGGCACGCCCTAAACCAACACAAATAGACCTTCTTAGCAAATAATATAATATGTGTATTAGGGAGGGTGAGATATAAGCAGCCGCGGGCCGTGGAGGGAGTTACGGTGGGGCAGGGAGGCGGGGAGGGGGAGGGGCAGGGTGGAGCCCTCTCCACCCTGCCCCTCCCCCTCCCCGCCTCCCTGCCCCACCGTAACTCCCTCCACGGCCCGTGGCTACTTATAAGTGTTGCTAACTCTTATTCATTTACAGCATGTTAACATACTGTCACCATTCGCTTTTTATGTACTAGTAACTATGCTGGTAATTTTGCTACTGATAATATGTGTACTTGTATTATCTAAGATACTACGCCTGAGAAGACGGCATTAGTAAATAAACATTTCAAATACACATGTGTTCTTCTTAACTCCATGTTCTGGTTTCTAAGAAATATATAACGACCAACTGTTCATGAGTTCCACGTATCCTGAGGTACTATAAGTTCATATTCTGGATTGTCTAAACATTGAGAGTTTGTTATATCCAATGTGACACTGTACCTAGCTTGCTAAGGGGTTTTTTATTACTAAGGTGAGTTTTGGGACACCCTAATTCGCCGAGGTTCCAATCCTCTGTCCACAGTTCTGTGTGAGAACAGAAACCCTGCGACAGGGGCACCCCTGACCCTTGCTGGAGCTTCATCACACTTGCGATACAACTCCAGCAATGCGCCACCTTTACGGCACAGATACATCACGCATCTGTGCTGTTTTTGCCCCATGATGCGCCGCATTGTAAATGCAGCACACCATAGGTGACGGAACAGCGGCACAGAATGACTAACACATCCCTGGTGATGCGCCAGTCATCATAAATCTATCCCTATGCTTCTTATCTTGTTAGAGATGAACCGCCATATGTATCATCAAAGTTTTTTGCATTTCCTAAATAGCGAACTTTAAGGAATAAATAGCGATTCCTAGTTTGCGATGAGCTATTTGCTAATTACAAATTACCCATTCATTTCCTTCATTTTCATAGGGCGGTTGGACTCACTTTTAGCTCGAACGGCTGAATGGATTTCCACGAAACTTGGCAAAATTGTAGGGACTGGTAGCCCGATGTGCCTTTGCTATGTCTCAAGATATATGCTCCAGTGGTTTTTACGAAAATTAACTTTGAAAAATATATATTGGGCTACATTGGCCTATATATATGTTGGAGCCCAAATGTAGCCCAATGTAGCCCAATGAAGCCCAATGAAGCCCAATGTAGCCCAATGTAGCCCAAAGATGGCCGCCAGAGACAAAAAAAACAAATGTAGCCCAAATATCAGCCAGATGTAGCCCAACTATTGCCCAGTGACAGAATGACCAATCAGCTTCGCAAACCTCCGTTACGCGAAGCGGAGCGCTGTTACAGATATATATCTTTTTTTGAACGTTAATTTCTCAAAATCCACTGGAGCACATATATTGAGACCTAGCAAAGGCACATCGGGCTACCAGTCCCTAATATTTTACCAAGTTTCGTGCAAATCCATTCAGCCGTTCGATTATTATTATTATTTTTTTTTTTTGCCCCGCGGGGCCCTTTTAAAACCTCCACATCAAACCTAGGGGGTCAGCGAGGATCTACTATGCCCCCTTATGGTCATTTGCCCCTTCGCTTTGGCCACCTCTTGTCTCTCGATCCTACCGAGAGACAAGATGGCGGCCGCTACGGACTGTTTGGAATGTTTACAGACGCCGGAGAACCAATCAGCTTCGCTTCACAAAGCTCCGTTGCGCGAAAAGTACGCGTACTGGAGCGCTGCCCGGTCCGCTGTTACAGATATATATCTTTTTTTAAAGGTTAATTTCTCAAAATCCACTGTAGCACATATATTGAGACCTACAAAAGGCACATCGGGCTACCAGTCCCTACAATTTTGCCAAGTTTCGTGCAAATCCATTCAGCCGTTCGGGCTAAAAGTGAGGCCAACCGCCCTATGGAAAACTCAATGTTAAAAACACGTTTTGGGACCCCCCTTTTTTCTCGACCCCCCCTGGACGAACCCCCCCCCCAATTTTCAGGGGCTGCTCAGAAACAAAATGTGCCATTTTCCTGAAAATTTCAGCCAATTCCGTCCACAAACGCCAAAGTTATTTGACATAGAATTTTCAAAAATCCCATAGAGAAAAAATCCTAACTATATATACCTACTGGCGACCGCCAGTAGGTAATATATATATATATATATATATATATATATATATATATATATATATATATATATATATATATATATATATATATATATAAATATATTGGTAGCGGCAGAAAGTAACATTTAAAAATCGCACAGGTCGTCGTTATTTGTATGAAGAATTACTAGGACTCAGTCTGAGGAGTCCAAGCAACGACGCAACTCTCGGTTTGGAGGGGCAAAGAATACTTGAGGAAAACTAGATAAAAAAATATTATATATATATATATATATATATATATATATATATATATATATATATATATATATATATATATATATATATATATATCAACATTTTATGAGACTATCTAAAGACTCCAAACTCCAGAAAAAGAGGGTAATTCATTTTCTAGAACAATCATTTTTCTCCAATCTATTTCTGCCAGAAGCCAATGTCATTCTCAATCTCTATACTTATTTAGAAAGCTGACTCATTTATTAAGGAGAGAGGCTAACCCTCAATTTAGTTCAGGCAAAATGGAAAAGAAAAGTATATAATAGTAAACCCAACACAACTCAATAAAAAACATAATCGAGTGTTCCTAGTAACCATTGTCATATGTTTTATAGGTACTCCTCGAGAGAACAGGCAGAGGGAGGGGGTTGTATTGCCAAGAAGTGGACGCACCTGATTTGAGGAATCTTTCTGGTATCCCTTTACACTGTTCCCCCTGCTGGCACTTGAATTAGATGTATAATATCTATCCCTGGACCTGGTTTCAAGGATTGGGAACTATTGTTCTTCTGCTGAGGGAATCATCAACAGGAACTTTGACACGTATGTTACAGTTGCTACACTGCAGTTTGAGGAATGCAAATGCCGTAAAAGACTTCTGGGCCTCCCATGTTCGCTCTACAGTATTTTGTGCCACAAAGACGTATCCTGCCTAAACTAAATGAAATTCATTTTGTGGGGTTCTCTGTCTTTCTGAAATATCTCCCTTTTAAGTCTCTCCTGGATAATTTAGATATCTGCCCTGAAATCAGAGGGTACCCATCACACCTCTTGAATGAGTATATCCATAATGCCTTGGGTGGGCTTGGCTGCAGGATGTTTGTAAAAAGCCAACTACACTACAGCTATGGATGCAACCTATGTATAAACTTTAGATTTCTCCCTATGAATTCATAATGTGGCACTACTGATTTATCAAAATCCTCATTTGAGGCTTAGACATTGCTCTCTTGTTTGAATGCTGACTGGAGATAATTCATATTCGTGCTTGATTTTAATGTACCAACATAGGATCTTCTAGTTATTTTTAGGTCTGCCTTGTAACAGGCTTGCTTAGCTTATCTGAAAGCAAAGAGCTGGAAAAATAAATCCACATTTTTACACCTGACCTAAAAAATCATCATGTTTTTCTACTATTGTTTTCTAGAAAGACATTCTTTGATGAGCTTGAGTAAATGCTATTTAGTGTATACAATGGTTCTGTTGGGTATGAAACCTGATTTCTTCAAAGTGTGAATGAATCATTCCAGAATGTAATTAGTCATAGATTACTTCAATCAATACGCCACTGAAAACATGATTACATGCAAATCCAAACCAAAGAGACAGGGTAACTGCAGATTTTAATCTATGAATTATTCTCACTCATAAATACCATTTGATAATGCATGAAGAATAATTAAGAAATCAGATATATTTTATATTCAAAACGGCGCATCAAGCTAAATAGGTGCATTGTGACATGTCTGTACAAAAGTTACATAAATTGTGACTTATATACAAGTGAGTGAAGGAGGGGAAAGGGAACAAGGGAAAGGATATTCAGGCCAGTTTTGGTATTATAGTAAATCCAGTATGCCACTTCAGTTGGCTTTTGTTAACTGAATATTCTGTGCTAGTCCGATGGTTCTATGTCGTCGACGTTTTGACCCTATGAACGCCCTATTCTCAGGTCAAGTGCGGGTCTTCTTCAGGACATGGGGCATGGAGGGGGAAGTGATGTGGCGCCTGTTGTTTAAATAAGTAAGCCATCAGAAAAGGATTTGCGTGGAGTAAATAAAGGAATTTGTAAGCCACAGTGAGCGACAACGTTTAATCCTGCACTCACCTAAGGGCCCCTTGTTGGGTGGACCCAGGAGGGTAGTGTTGAAACAATCACCGGTTCTATGGAGCCGTCAGGCTCTTAAGAGTTGAATCTGTTGATTAAAATGAAAGTGTATGGTGATAATTATCCCATTCGCCGCTCATGTTTTTAACATCCTGAATCATTGCTTTCATGCAGTTGGATATTATATAAAGTGGCCCAATCCAACTCTGAGGCACTGGAATTTGACTTACCCTGATATTAGAACTCGAGGATCCCTGTATATTCTTAAACACTCTTTGTAATACTGGATCTCGATGGTCCCTGTATTTTCTTAATCGCTCCTCAGGGTGATTACCAGCCGCATGATTCAAGCGATCTGGAGAAACGGGGAGGAGGGTAGCGTTAAGCAGTGTATACTCAATGTGTTTCTGTATCACAAGTAAGCAGTGGCAATGTGCACTGTCAAAACACATGGGTTGAAGTCAGATTACTGACTGGGTGCGTTTCTAATGGGGATTAGTCTCACCTGGTGTCACGATCCAAGTCTCCAATTCAGAGCTCCCGCACTCGATCTAAATCTGTCCGTGCGTAATCAAGAAATGATCAATCGGCAACCCGTCAAAGACGGTGCCGGTTAAATCTGGTTATTCTTCCTCGAGGACGTCACGCCGTCTCGTCGCTAGGCAACCACTTTCACACTGACGATCGTCCTCGTGACGAGAGCCGTTCCTCGTTGCTAGTTAACGCAAGGACGCCTCATGTACAGTGAAGCTCTTCGCCAAAATTGCTAATAGACACGCTATCAATATTCAAAGAGGCGCGTGACAGTGCATTTAGGAAGGGTGAATGTCCTGGTCTAATTTGACACTTTTACTCGTGTGCTAAAGGATTGTTAAGCATCATTGAAGGGTTCGTGTCGACACGTGACATTTTTCAATGGTAACGTCATGACAAATTGACATCGTACATTGTTGTAAGTTAACAACTCATACATTTTGTAGAATTGTAATTGCCATGTATCGAATTTACATATTTATGAATTATTTGTACACAAGGTGAGTTATAGTGCATCAAATGCAAGACGTGTCAATGATGAATGGACATTGTACACTTTCATAAGATACAAACTCATACACTTTTGAGGATTGCAATTGCTATATATCCAATCGCCATAGTTATACAGTAATCGCACAAAAGGTAAAATATATAGTGCATAAGATGTAATACATGAAGCAATGGTGTATACATTTTCAGAGCATATAAACCAAGAGTATGTGCATCGATTACACACAACAAGTGAGGCTAAATATGATTTTTGGTATGCCCTGCGTCTGCACTCATTTGCAAGGGACCCCCTTTCTATATACTCCAGAGTAAAGTACAATAAGCAAGTGGTCAAGGTGGAAAGAAGGACCTACCAGACTGCGCTTGTAATTATATAAGGGGTCCTTGTGGTTACAGTCGCCCCTTTTGTTTGGCCTTTTCCTCCCTTTCATTCAACCCATCCTGTACTGCATTCAGAGAGTGTATCCACCTACATTCTTTGTAGTTGAGTCACCTAGAGATGGATCCACCTCTAGCACTGGGAATTATTTTCTCCAACACCCTCTTCTTGATCTCCTCCGGTTTGTGTCTGTGTGTGTTGAAATGTTCCACTAATGGTACCCCCACGGTGTTGCATCTAAATCTACTCATACGTTGTAGAATCCTTGTTTTTACTTTTTGCACTGTCTGTCCAATGTAAAATAATGCACATGGGCAGGTGATGGCATAGATAACATGAGAGCTGTTGCAATTAGTAAAATGTGTCAGCTTGTACGTTCCAGTGTTGTGGGTAAGGTTTGCACCCTCCTGGCAATAGTTGCACGCTTTGCAATTACCACATTTGTGGTGCCCTGCAAGTTTCTCAAGTCTGGCTGTTTGGGGCGTTCTAGAAAGGCTTTGACCACTGTATCTTTTATGTTCCTGCCCCTTTTAAAAGAAAACAAGGGTTGTTAGTAAAAGGGGATGGCAGTTCCATTCAAGTAATATTGCCACTATCCCTTACTTGGTCCAGTTAAATCTTAATATTTAAAACCTGACCTCAACCCATAGCAGCTGTATCCTAAAGCAAAAAGGCTTAACTTAGAAGAAATGTGTAAACACCTATCAATACCTAAACAGGTAAAAAGCAGACAATAAACAATCCGCTCAAATTTATATAAATAGAGAAAACATGAATGGAGAAATTGAGCCCAAAAAGAACAAAAATCAGTTGTAGAGTTGCTTAATCTTCATTAACACTGATTTGGAATTTCTAGCGTGACGTAATTCCTGTTAACATATAACAGTCCTGTAAGAAATGTTTCTATTTCACTATCGCTGGTTACAATACGTTCCCCCTCATTCACCTTGTGAAAATGAAAACGAACAAGAATAAAGACCTTACTGTATCCTTCCGGTCCATGTTTTGCATCAAAGAAGCTCTTGTAAATCCCTTAATGTCTCCTGTCACCGCTATGAAGGATTCCATAAATCCTAGCATTCTTTCATTTCGTTTTCCCCCCACAGAAATAGTACTACTATATATCTGTCAACACACTGTCTGGAAAGCTATAAATTGTGACATGAAGATTTGGGCAGTGAGAGAATTGTAATGCACCCTTTCCATTATCCGGACAAAATGCAAATGTCTCCATGCCTTTTATCTGCAATGTGCAGTGATGCAGTCTAACCACTGCAATACTTTTGACTGTCCTTTGACTCTGTTTTGAAAACCTCTGTGCTTTGTTTGAATTCATCGGCATAAAGTCAGGGAACCTAGAATACATTTCTAAGAAGCATTCCATTTCGGGTTACCCACTAAACTAAAAATTGTTGTATTTGGAGTACTTTACCACGTAATCTGGGCCTTTTACAGCTACGTTTTTTTCTAAGCATGTTTCAAAGTTCCGTTAGGTTGGGAAATGTACTGTAAAGCTGGAAGTTTCTGTGCCGGCTCCAGATGAGTATTTCCATCTCCACAAACATTCGAAGAGACACCCATGTCCTACCCGCGCCTACATTCATAAGTGTAGGCAGATCCTCAAGTATGTTCACCACGGCAGCCATCCTGAATGGAAAATGAAAAGATTGTAATTTTGTGATTCACGATCTTCAACATTCTACTTGCAGTAGCAAAGTTTTCCACCTTTAGGTGGCAACTAGGTAGGCTTTATGAGTGGAACCGTAAAATGTTATTAAGAATGACTTTAAATCTACATGTCTCAGAACTATACAGTGTATGCCAGAAAGCATTGCGGGTTCTCTTTTTGTAAAACAATACTGGATGCATTCAGACAAGGTTAAGACGTTTAATTGTAAAGATCGAATTTAGAAATAGCTGGAAAATAATCAATGGAGACAAAATATCTATTTTAGGCAGACAAGCAGCTCTGAGTTTGGCTCAGCCCTGTCTGTCCCTTCCTCTTCTTAGGAATGTTATCAATACAAATTAGAAAATCTTTGTCAGAATTTCTATGGTGCAGAGACAGAATATCGAGTTTAAAATGTCGACATACACAAATATTGAGTTTTAAATATTGTGATATAGAAATATCTACAGGAAGAATATCGTGGTCAAGAATATTGACTTGTAGGTAAGAAATATCGGTTTTGGAAATACCGAAGTTGTTAATATCGTATTGCAAAAATATAGTTGTTCAAAATATAGATGTTTTAAATAGTGTTATTTAGTTTAGTATGTATTTTAAAAGTACGTGATCTACTTTTTTTGTATGAGAATTTGTTTTGTTTTTTTAATTTATGTGTTACATTTTTAGTCAGTATTCATTTTTTCTTAATTACATTTTGTGTTTTTAAGTTGTGTAGCGGGTTGCAGGTTTATAGGGGAATAGGGTGTGAAGTAATTTAATTAGGATAAATTAATGGTTATTTTGTATGTATTAGTATTTATTTAATTTAGATTTTATAGTGTTAATTGTGGGAATTCATGTATTATAACATATGTATTAATTAGTTGGTAATTCATTTAATTAATTAATTAATTAGCAATTCATTTAATTGTATAATTTTTTAGGAGTGGGTTGTGGGTTCATATGGGAAGAGGGTGGGAACTTATTTAATTATAATACATTCATTTTACTTTTTTATGCATTAGTATTTTTTTATTAGGATATTATGGTGTTAATTGCGGGAATGTGTTCATTATTAATAATTAATTAATTGGCTGTAAATTATTATTAATTAATTGACAATTATTTTAATTTTCTAATTTTTTCAGGAGCAGCTTGTGGGTTTATAAGGGAATAGGGTGGGAAGTTATTTAATTATAATAAATGTATTAATATGTTTTATTTCTTAATATTCCTTTCATTTATATTTGATAGTGTTAATTGTGGAAGATATTTTATTAATAAATATATATGAATTAGTTGTATATTATTAAATAATTAATTTGTAATTCATTGTGTCAATTATGTCATTTTTTAGGAGTGGGATTTATAGGAAAATAGTATGGGAAGTAATTTATTTATAATCAATTAATAATTCTTCAGTCATGTTAATTAATTAATACAACTTTAAATATGGCAATTGTGTAATTACATTTTAATGTATGCTGTGGGGTTTATAGTGGTAAATGGTGGGAAGTAAATACTTTTAAATGAATGAATAAGTTGCTGTTAATTGATGTTCATTTATTAATATAAAATTAGTTATGGAAATTCTGTAATGATTTTTAGGTGTGGGTTGGTGTGTTTATTCGGGTAGAGGGTGGAAAGTAATTTAAGTTTAATTAATTAATCATTAGTTGATTGTAAATATTAATTTATCAATTGATAAATATATTATTGTAAGTGTTTAATGTTATTTTGTGTGTGGTTTCGTGTTTATAGGGAGAACGTTTGGGGAGTAAATAACATTTTTATTTGAGTTTATTTTTTAAATTAATAGTGTTTGTTTAATTCATAATTAATTATGTTAATTATGGAGGTACATTTAGAAAAATGGAGGTTGTGAATTGTGTTGTGTTATCGGGTAGGAAATAAAAAATATTACATTTATGTAATAAATAATGTTTTTGTTTATAAAAATGTATATTAAAAACATTTTTTTCAATTATCATTACATTTTTTAAAATAATCTTTCTAGGTATTTGTTAGATCTTTTTAACATTATCTGTTTCTATCTTTTGTAATATTTAGAACTTTTATATATGTTTTATTTTTTGTTTTAAAATTTTTTTGTGTTGTTAAATTGTTTTTAGTTTTGAAATCTGTTCATATTTTTTGAAAATGTTAATATTAAATATATTTGTATTTGAATTTTTAACATATATATATATTTTTTAATTTATTTTGTTTTTGAATATTTTTATTGTTGTTAAAGTTGTGTTTGTTTTAAATTTCGAACTGACTGGAATGGGAATATTAATTGTTACTTCTCTGCAATCCGAAACTTACCATACTGTTGCACTCACTGGAGTTGGAATAGTAATTTTTACCCCTCCGCTATCCAACACTTTTCCTACTTTTCCAATTATTGGAGTGTGAATAGTAAATTTTGTCCCGTGACGATCCAACACTGTCTCTACTGTTGCAATCAGTGGAGTGGGAATATTAATTTTTACCCCTCCGCTATCCAACATTTTCCCTACTGTTGCACTCACTGGAGTGGGAATAGTAATTTTTACCTCTCAGCTATCCAACATTTTACCGACTAATGCACCCAGTGGAGTGGGAATAGTAATTTTTACCCCTCCGTGATCCAACATTTTCCCTACTGTTGCACTCACTGGAGTGGGAATATTAACTTTTACCCCTCTGCTATCAAACACTTTCCCTACTGTTGCACTCACTGGAGTGGTAATTGTAAGTTTTACCTCTCGACTATCCAACACTTTCCCTACTGTTGCACTAACTGGAGTGGGAATAGTCATTTTTACCCCTCCGCTATCCAACTTTTTCCCTACTGTTGCACTCAATGGAGTGCAACATTTAATTTTAAAGACTATTACATATTTTAATGTTTTTTAAATTTATAATATAATATGTTTTATTAGATTATATATGTGTATGTAAATATATATATAATTATTTGTATATACTTACAAAATAATATTTAAATTATTAGTTTAAAGGAAATATATATGTATATATGTAGGACATTTTATATATGTATGTTTAAATCTTTTTTTAATTACATTTATTTTATTTTACTTATTAAGATTGCGTGAGTTTATGGGTAATGCCTGGATGATTGCATGAGTGCAAAGCTAGTGCCTGGATGATTGCATGAGTGCATGGTTGCTGCCTGCATTATTGGAGGAGTGCAACAATAGTGCATGGTGATTTTATAAGTGCATGGGTAGTGACTGGGTGACTCAAGGAGTGCATGGCTACTGGCTGGGTAATCGAAGAGTAAATAAGTAGTGTCTGGGTGATTAGAAGAGTGCATGGGTAGTGCATACATGATTGGAGCAGTGAATGGGTAGTGCCTAGGTTATTGCATGAGTGGATGAGTAGTGCCTGGGTGATTGAAGGAGTGCATGGGTAGTGCCTAGGTGATGTTTTAAGTTCTTAGTTAATACCTGAGTGATAGCATGAGTGCAGAGGTATTGTACGGGTGATTGGAAGAGTGCATGGGTAATGCCTGACTGATTGCATGAGTTTATGGGTAATACCTGGATGATTGCATGTGTGTATGGGTAGTGCCTGGGTGATTGTAAGAGTGCAAGGGTAGTGTATGGTTATTTTATAAGTGCTTGGGTATTAGCAGAGTGATTGGATAGGTGCATGGGTGCTGGCTGGGTGATAGGAGGAGTGCATGGGTAGTGCCTGGGTGATTGCAAATGGATGATTGAAGAGTGCATGGGTAATGCTTGACTGAATACATTATTTTATGGGTAATGTCTGGTTGAGTGCATCAGTAGTGCCTGGGGGTTGGTATGATTGCAAGGGTAGTGCGTGGTAATTTTATAAGTGCTTTGGTATTTGGTGGAGTGATTGGATAAATGCATAGGTACTGGCTGGGTGATTGGAGGAGTGCATGTGTAGTGCACGGGTTTTTGGAGTGGGAATGGGTACTGCCTGGGTTATTGCATGAGTGGATGAGTAGTGCCTGGGTGATTGCAGGAGTGAGTTTATGGGTCATACCTGGATGATTACATGGGTGTATGGGCAGTGGCTTTGTAATTGTAAGAGTGCAAGGGTAGTGCACGGTGATTTTATAAGTGCTTGGGTATTGGCGGAGTGATTGAATAAGTGCATAGGTACTGGCTGGGTGATGGGAGGAGTACGTGGGTAGTGTATAGGTGATTAGAGCGGCAATGGGTGCTCCCTGGGTTATTGCACGGGTGATTGGAGCAGGAATGGGTACTGCCTGGGTTATTGCATGAGTAGATGAGTAGTACCTGGGTGATCACAGGAGTGCATTGGTAGTGCCTGGGTGATTTTGTAAGTGGATAGGTATTGTTTGGATGATTTTGTAAGTGCATAGGTGTTGCCTGGGTGATTTCATGGGTTTATGGGTAATGCCTGGAGGATTGCATGAGTGGAAGGGTAGTGCATGGATGATTGCATGAGTGCTTGGTTACTGCCTGCGTGATTGAACAAGTGCAAGGATAGTGCATTGTGATTTTCTAAGTACAAAGGTAGTGACTGGGTGATTGGGGGAGTGAATAAGTAGTGTCTGGGTGATTAGAGGAGTGCATGGATAGTGCATAGGGGATTGGAGCAGTGCATGGGTAATGCCTGGGTAATTGCATGAGTGGATGAGTAATGCCTGGTGATTGGAGGAGTGCATAGGTAGTGCATGGTTGATTGGAGCGGGAATGGGTACTCCCTGGGTTTTTGCAGGAGTGGATGAGTAGTGCCTGGGTGATTGCAGAAGTGAATTGGTAATGCCTGGGTGATTTTGTAAGTGGATAGATATCATTTGGATGATTTTGTAAGTGCATAGGTAATGCCTTGGTGATTGCATGAGTGCATAGGTACCGCTTGGGTGATTCTATCAGTGGAAAGTAATGTCTGGATGATTGAAGGAGTGCATAGGTAATATGAGTGATTGCAAGACTGTAGAAATAATGTCTGGGTGATTGCAGGAGTGTAGGGGTACTACCAACTGGGGCCCACAGTCAAAGCGGACCGGCAGCCGTGAGGGCAACGGCTTTCCCCGCTATTTGCCACGCCGTGAGGGAAACGGCCAGACCAACGCGAACTACCCTTCCCAGGTGCCCCAGGGAGGCGAGCAGCATTCGCGTCACCAGCGCGCCTGGAGGCGCTTAAGTAAACGGAGCGTCCCGAGCTCCAGGGGGCCCACAGTCAAAGCGGACCGGCAGCCGTGAGGGCAACGGCTTTCCCCGCTATTTGCCACGCCGTGAGGGAAACGGCCAGACCAACGCGAACTACCCTTCCCAGGTGCCCCAGGGAGGCGAGCAGCATTCGCGTCACCAGCGCGCCCGGAGGCGCTTAAGTAAACGGAGCGTCCCGAGCTCCAGGGGGCCCACAGTCAAAGCAGACCGGCAGCCGTGAGGGCAACGGTTTTCCCCGCTATTTGCCACGCCGTGAGGGAAACGGCCAGACCAACGCGAGCCGCGCGCGGGAGCCGCCCGGGGCGAAGCCCGGGCAAAGTGCGGGCCCTCTGTGGCCCTCAGAGGCACGAGGTGGCCGGGACGGGCAAGCTCTCTTGGTTTCACAGCCAAAGAAGGTATAGTACTGCTTACCACTCATATGATTATCTATGGACTTCTTGGCTTCTCCTTCGCAGCCATAAACTTTGAACAGACTCTACTATTAGCAACACTTAAGGGGGCATACCAACCTTCTATACTACTGCCAGAGAATGGAAAGGCTTATTCTGAGCTATGCATCACCCACCTCTATCTGCGAACCAAACATTGATGATTGTCGCCAAGTGCCATCCCCGTCACATACCCCCGTTAGTTTGCCAAACTTGTCCTACTGGGAGGAACTAAATGCTCTGTGCGGGACTAAGTTTGTTCCAGTGATATCCCCCTCCCCCGTAAAAGGCCTTAGCATTAACACTTCCATTAACACTCCCCCTGACAGTCCTGGTGAACTTTCCCTACCAAATGAGGACATCTTCCAGGATACTGCTCTGTCGCTGGGCCAAAGTGTGAAAAGGAAACACGAAGGGGCAGATGGGTGCGAACTCCAACCCAAAATACAAAAACGCTGTCACGATCCCCCATCGCCTGTTAAAATCTCCACTACACCCAGGAGGGTTGGTGAATGTTTGGACGATAAAGTAGCTTCGCCTCAATTGCAACTATTGCCCCAGCTTGAACTGTTGTTGAATTCTGTATTGGCACCCTTGCTAGAACGAATCACCGCTTTAGGAGATAGGCTGACAAGTATAGAGTCTGCTATTAAAGTTAACTCTTCACATGTTATAAACATGGTAACACCCAATTGCTCGACCTCACAAACCATACCTGAAGTGCTTACGTTAACTGACACAATAAAAACTGTCTCAGCTCCCAGCACGTTACCTCCATCTGCTATTAAAACCACGCATAAACCATTGTTTAATACAAAAAATGTCCCGATTGAAAGACAGCCTCCCACGAGCCAACCCCCACTGGCTACTAAAATTGCCCCTAAACCTTTGTTAAGAAATTACTCTGCTACTAGAGCAGAGCCAAACCAAACAGCACATATAGACCTACCTCCGGAAGCCGCCCCCTATGTGCTTATTCTTTCAGGAGTACCAGCTCCCGCTCACAGGAAACCCGAGAGCTATCAGGACCTATTATACAAGGTCATTTTCTGGTTAGCTAAAAATAGACCCCTGCTACCTAATATGGATGGTGGTATCCTGAGTGTTAGAAGGGTGGGCTGGTTAGGGCCACTACCAAAGGACATTCCTGGGGACCTAATCCTTGTTAAATTTAGGAACAGGAAGATCGTTCCCTACTTACGATCCTCCCAGCCCCATGAAGGTGACGGCCCCATCTCCAGTTGGGATTTGTATGATTTTTATCCGTGTACCCCTTACATTCCCTTACCAAGATCTAAAGCAGCACACAATTATCTGCTAGAAAGGGGTGGTATTAGCTCACCAGCTCTCCATAGATATGACTTATTTTAAAAACACTGCAAAGCTTGAATAGCTGTTATTAAGGGTCAAGTTTACATTTTAACTCAATCTGTAATGTGGTTTCAATGTAGTTTGTTCTTAAGCAAGGAAAAGGCCCCTATAGATTGGGCATATGTCCCTTTCCAATTATATTACAAGTAATTGTGAAAAGCCAATAGCCGGGTGTCTAACCTGTTAAACTACTTTTCCTGGGAAGCATTCCTAAATTGACTGTTTATATCAGTAATGACATTGACACAAACGTCTTTCTATGTTATTTAATTGTCTTTTTAAACAAGATTTCTAGAAAAAAAATTTAAATTGTTTGTATAAACCTGTACTTATTGGTTGAGTGTTTTGAGTATGTATTTTTTTTATGTTTGTCTTTTATGAAGGAAAACTTCGAAATAAAGACGTTAAAAACTGAAAACTGATTAAAGGTATGGATTAGTAATGCCTGGGTAATTGTGTAAGTACTTAGGTTATGCTTCAGTGAATGAAGGAGTTCATGAGTATTACTGAGGTAATTTGAGGAGTGAGATGACTGAGTTTGATAAAATGAATAACTGCATTAAAAGTGACTGTAAACATTAATTCATGTTATTATGCTTATTACATTATTTCATCTTACCTTCTGTATTGAAGTATATATCAAACTCATTGAAATTATTTTACAGTTGTTTCATTGTAAAGTAGAATATAAATATTATCAAACTTTAGCTTTACTTTCTGTAATAGAGGAGAAAAATACTGTTATTGCAAATAATATTATAGCTTTAAGAACACAACATAATTTTAGAATTTCATAAAATATTCAGGTTCTCTTTGTTGCTGCTTTCAGATTCTTTTGGATTTCACCATACACATTGATTTCAATGTTGATCATCATATAACAGCTAGCAAAAAAACAAAACAATAAGATAGTAAAAAAAACAAATCTCTTTTCAAACGTTTTACAAGTTCAACTATCTGTTTACATTTTCAAAATTAGACACTCTCATTTACATTGCATATAATACAAAGATCAAATATATGAACCACTTATTTCAAACACAATTTTCTAAATCCAATATTAACGAACAGTAACTATAACACAAAAACGAATTATTCACATCTTCCCAATGGGCCAAATGATGTTGACAACATTTCTGATTTGCAGTGAGTACCTTTCATATCTTGATTAGATGATTTTAATAATGTGTTAAAATACACTGTTATGCAATCTGGTATTTTCACATATATGAATCGTTCAGTGTCTATTTCAGTGGTAGAAGAAGCATTTATGATGCCATCTGTAACGTAGTGCAAAAAGATTTTCAATTTATATTCCTTCTTCTTCCAATACTACAAGCATAAACATAAGAAATTCTTGAGCATCTTGTTATACATTAAGTGTAAATTGTGAAAAACCAAAACAAATGGAAGTGTGGGCTGGGCCTTTTTGCGCACATTGTAAAGTTAGCATAGGCTTATTAGAAAATTAAACGCCATTTTACCTTTTTGCCGCTTTTGCACACAACACGGCATATAATTGTTGTTGTAAGTTAGGCTGCGTGAAATGCTTCACATAAAAAGGGCTTGTTTTCAGCATCCCTAGACTTACATCGTGACTCTAGTCTGCACACTGAGTTCTAAAGACTGCAAGGTCATCATAACAAAGTAGCTGTTGTTTGAGCTGATCGGCTCACATTCTAGCCATAACATATATGCAGCTGCAAGCCAATGTGATTCTGGCACCTTTAATATCACACTGTAAGCATGATTTCCAGCACTTGGAAGAAATCTGTTTTTCCAGACAGACAGAGAGCTTTTGCAGATCTTGATGTGATTCACACCTGCTGATCTTTGAGGTATGGGGTCCCCTAAACAAGCCTAAGAGACCTTCTATATTTTATAAAACATAGTTCCTAGCTAGGGAGGGTGATTCACTAGGTGCTATACGACCTATTTTCCCCATCATTGTAATGTGATTTCTCCCTATGTGTTTTATGGAATTGTAACAGTGTTGATCATATTATTTCTAATCATATGCCTGCTTCTGTTAGCAAAGATACTGCATCTTAGAGCACCTTGTTAAAATAAATATTTTAACCCCTCGGTGTCTCCATTTTACTCCTGTTGTGGACTGGTATGAGAGTATAACGAAAGAGTGTTCTTGCTTCCCACCATTCCTGAGAATAACCTAAGTTGCATGTTCTGGGATGTCTAATCATTGGTTCCTTTGCTATAAAACGAAGAGCTAATGTGACACTGATGCTAGCTGGTTAGGGTTGCTAGGCACTGAGGTGAATTTTTTGGTACACCACAATTCACTGAGGTCCTGGGTCTCTGTGCACAGTTCTGTGCAGGAGCAGAATCCCTGCGACAATATATCCAAAAGATGCCAAATGCCAAAAGCAGTATGGATTTTATTTTTATCAGTTTTCAACTTTTCAAAAATATAATGTAACAAATAACAGAATCTTGTTTCTCGATTTCCCATAATTTGATTATGAAGATTTTCTAGATAAAAACACAACGTTCACAATTACATTAGCATAGCAGTTGATACCTTAACTATTGTGTAGCTGGTATCCTACGATATCATCAACAATGTTCATTTTTATTTTCTTTACAGCCTGAACAGTCTCTTGAATTGTTTTCTTCTTTCCAACCTCACTAGAGTGCTTCTCATACTTTTATTTTGGACATACTACACATTTTTCATATATGGGATATTCACCTAAGTTTGGAGCATGCAGTCTTCTTAACCGATTATACTCTCTTACACAATTTGCATCTGCACTAGCCTTTTTCTCATCAAAACCAATCAAATACAATCCAGATAATGTTCTTACTCCAGACAATGCAACATATGCCATACCCTCTTTAAAAACTGTACTTCCAATATTTATCCAAACACTGTCTACACTTAAACCTTGAGATTTATGAATGGTCACCGCATATGCCAAGGAAAGAGGAAACTGTTTTCTACAAACATACAAATCTTTAACAAGCAAAAGACGAACAGCACAATGTCCAATCTGTTGTACGTCTTCAATCTGATCAAATTTAATATTCAAAAATTCAATTCCAGCTCTGTTCTGAAAATTTACATAAACAACAACTTTTCCCATTGCTCCATTCACTAAACGTTTTTCAACATCTAAATTATGCCGTAATATTACCCGACAGTATACACATACATATAAAGTCTTTTCCGAACCAGCAGTCTTAGATACAGTTTTTTCCAAAGAATCTAATTTTGACTGTAATTTCTCTGACAAAAGAATAGTAACTCCTTTGTGTTCCATTTTATTAACAGATTCCATTTTTACTATTAGTTGTTTCTCCAGTTTCAAAAGTTCTTGATTGAATGTAGAGCACTCTTGCAGTGTTGATATTAGGCAAACTATAGACTTCTATTCTCCAATTTTTTTGTACATTATTTCAGGTGCAATATTTTTATTTCAAAACAAATTTTTTAGTAGTCGACTTTGCAAAGCTTCTTTACCATCTTTTCTCAAGAAACCAATTCTAATATCTTGAAGAATGTTTCCATAATGTTCATCACTTGCTTGTCGCATATTCCTAATAACTTCTTTATATTCAAAAAGAGACAACATGTTCACATTTCCATTAATTCCCATAGATTTCCTAGTGTCTTCATGGACAAGTGTTTTAAAAATTGGTTGCTCTCTCACAGAAGTAAGTTGTAATAGATCGCTGAATATAATTACATGTTTTCCTTCATATAAATCATCATAATCGCAATTCACAACTGATTTTAAATATCCTGTTTAGTATTTGAGTTGTTATTGGGTTGATTTTACCCTGTTTTTAGCCCCACTCACCCGCACCATAATCGTAAAATCACCGCATTTCGCTGGTCCTTTTGCACCCCTTGGCGGCCATCTTAGGGAAGGTTGGGACACCTGGCGGCGCCATCTTTGTTGCCGCACCAGTGGCTTGACGAGCGCTTTTTAGGGCGGGCAAACCTGAGGCTCTGCCTTGACTTACGAAGACAGACTGCCTCAATCCACAGCGCCAGGGAGTTCGAGTTCTAGGAGCCCTTGAGCGCGAATTAGACAGCGCATTTTACGCGTTTAACAGCGCAATTCACAACTGATTTTAAATATCCTGTTTAGTATTTGAGTTGTTATTGGGTTGATTTTACCCTGTTTTTAGCCCCACTCACCCGCACCATAATAGTAAAATCACCGCATTTCGCGGGTCCTTTTGCACCCCTTGGCGGCCATCTTAGGGAAGGTTGGGACGCCTGGCGGCGCCATCTTTGTTGCCGCACCAGTGGCTTGACGAGCGCTATTTAGGGCGGGCAAACCTGAGGCTCTGCCTTGACTTACGAAGACAGACTGCCTCAATCCACAGCGCCAGGGAGTTTGAGTTCTAGTGGCTCTTGAGCGCGAATTAGACAGCGCATTTTACGCGTTTAACAGCGCAATTCACAACTGATTTTAAATATCCTGTTTAGTATTTGAGTTGTTATTGGGTTGATTTTACCCTGTTTTTAGCCCCACTCACCCGCACCATAATAGTAAAATCACCGCATTTCGCGGGTCCTTTTGCACCCCTTGGCGGCCATCTTAGGGAAGGTTGGGACGCCTGGCAGCGCCATCTTTGTTGCCGCACTAGTGGCTTTACGAGCGCTATTTAGGGCGGGCAAACCTGAGGCTCTGCCTTGACTTACGAAGACAGACTGCCTCAATCCACAGCGCCAGGGAGTTCGAGTTCTAGGAGCTCTTGAGCGCGAATTAGACAGTGCATTTTACGTGTTTAACAGCGCAATTCACAACTGATTTTAAATATCCTGTTTAGTGTTTGAGTTGTCATTGGGTTGATTTTACCCTGTTTTTAGCCCCACTCACCCGCACCATAATAGTAAAATCACTGCATTTCGCGGGTCCTTTTGCACCCCTTGGCGGCCATCTTAGGGAAGGTTGGGACGCCTGGCGGCGCCATCTTTGTTGCCGCACCAGTGGCTTGACGAGCGCTATTTAGGGCGGGTAAACCTGAGGCTCTGCCTTGACTTACGAAGACAGACTGCCTCAATCCACAGCCCCAGGGAGTTCGAGTTCTAGGAGCTCTTGAGCGCGAATTACACAGCGCATTTTACGCGTTTAACAGCGCAATTCACAACTGATTTTAAATATCCTGTTTAGTATTTGAGTTGTTATTGGGTTGATTTTACCCTGTTTTTAGCCCCACTCACCCGCACCATAATAGTAAAATCACCGCATTTCGCGGGTCCTTTTGCACCCCTTGGCGGCCATCTTAGGGAAGGTTGGGATGCCTGGCGGCGCCATCTGTGTTGCCACACCAGTGGCTTGACGAGCGCTATTTAAGACGGCCATGCTGACGCGCAGCGTGAGCACGCCGGAGTCATGCCAGAGTCCAGCCCGTCTGCGCCCGTCCGCGCACGAAGGGGTGCAGGGGCTGCGAACCCTGGCTATCGGTCCACGTACACACGGGACGAAATATACCGATTAAACACGGCATTACAACCCTTAGATCCAGCTACGCTAGCCAGATTGAATGAGCTGGCCATTCGTATCCCACACACAGGCAAGTCGACTTCGGACTATGCCTTGAAATTAATCAGTCTAAATACGAGGTCTATGCAATGTCATAGCCTTGAGATTTTCACCCTGCTTCAGGACGAAGACATTGATATATTGATGCTGACTGAGACGTGGCTTGGGGAAAATTCGATACCTGATATCATAGCTGCTGTTCCGTCAGGTTACGACATACACTGGCATAACCGTGCTGGAAATGCCCGTGGGGGAAGAGTGGCAATTTTATTTAAAAAACATTTTGTTGTAACCAAAATTCTGGCAGAAACACTAGACCTGGCTGACATGCTCGCAGTGAAAATTATGTTTGACAATTTGTGTCTAACTATCCTCACTGTGTATCGTCCACCTAACTCCACCTTGGCTTTTAATGATTTATTCATGTCTAGCATGTCTGATATATGCTCACGGTACAAAAATATAGTAGTTATAGGAGACTTCAATCTCCATTGGGACAGGGAAAAGAAAGACTCTACAGCCGAGTCACTAGAGACAACCATGTCCTCTCTGGGCTTTAAACAGCTGGTAGACTCCCCCACGCACATAAAGGGTCACACCCTTGATCTGATTTGGACCCTAGATCCTAAAATTACTTTAGTGAAAGTGCTTCCCTGTATATGGTCAGACCACCATCTGATTTATTGTGATGTTCCTATCGGCACGAAACCTCCGCAACCATCACCTAAAGTTAAAATGATCCGTAAGTGGAAAGATGTTGACCTGCAAACGCTGACCACTTAACTTTCAGATTTTGTCCAACCTATAGATCCTGATGCTGATGTAGACCAGGAGTGTAATGCTATAATAGATTGCCTGATTGGAGCAATAAATCGGATTGCACCTGAGAAGCCTCAAAAGATTAATAGCGGTGGGAAAGGCGCCTCCTGGTTCACCCCCACTCTGAGGGAGCATAGGAAAGAACTACGTAATGTAGAAAGAGTCTGGAGGAGGAAAAAGATGAAGAATCCTATGAAGAATATAGGAAGCTGTTTCGCACCTATAAAAATCATATACAAGAGGCTAAAGCCACATTTTATGAAAAGCGGATTAATGAGGCGGACAATGTCCAGAAGGAAACCTTTAGAATACTTGCGGAATTAACTAAGAGATCTCAAGACACGGACACCACAATTAGCTGTGATGCCTTTCTGACATATTTCTTGGACAAAGTTGACACCATTTTAAACGAGATAAAAAATAATGCCACCGGCTCTATGGATCCACAGGTATCTCAAACTCTGGCGGGAACTTACATGTCCAACTTCCCCCGGATAGATTCATTAGGCCTTGAAACTCTGATGAGAAAAATAAAGTCAGGCTCTCCAGCGGACCCATGCCCCCCAAGTGTGTTTCGCCTAGCTCGCCTTAGTCTAGAGGACCACATCCTATCAATGTTGAACAAATCACTAGACATAGGCCGGCTACCAGCCAGCTTTAAGGAAGCTAGGGTGAAACCGCTAATAAAGAAAGTAGGGGCAGACCCTAAAGTGTTGAAAAATTACAGACCAATCTCCCAGCTACCATACCTGTCCAAGGTTCTTGAGCAACACGTGCTGATATCCCTGACATCGTTTCTGGAGTCTAACCATCTTCTCCATGAGAGGCAGGCAGGGTTTCGAGCACACCATAGCACCGAGTTGGTCATGCTCTCGGTGATGGACGATCTTAGAATGATGGCTGACAGTAAAAAACCAAGCGCGCTGATACTTTTAGATCTGTCAGCGGCGTTTGATACTGTCAGCCATTCTTTACTCTTGGACAGGTTGGTTGGCTTTGGGTCGAGATTCAGCATATCATTGGCTGGAATCTTTTTTATCGGGGAGAACCCAGAGAATTCAGTTGGGAGACATGGTATCAGGAGTAGGAGAACTTACTTGTGGGGTCCCCCAGGGCTCTGCCTTATCTCCCCTCCTGTTCAATCTGTATCTACAACCTCTAATAAAAACTCTGACTGAGATGGGTTGCCGCGTATTTAATTACGCGGACGATACTCAGCTGTTGTTGAGTATGGACGACACTGAACGGGCCCAGTTACAGGCACAGGAGGTACTCAGATACACAGTTAAATGGATGTCGAGAAACCTCCTGAAGATTAATCCTGAAAAAACTGAGGTGCTGATAGTCTCATCCACTTGCTCCCCTTGGAGTGACCTGTACTGGCCCCAGGAATTGGATACTACCCCCAAACCAGCCGACTCGGTCAAAAGCCTTGGCATTAAGGTAGATTTCAATGGTGAGCCAAGTCTCTACCGTTGTAGGAGTCTGCAACGGTCTTATAAGACAATTGCGTAAATTAGTCCCGCTCCTTTCCCAGTCCATGCTTCGTACCGTAGTCTCGGCCACTATACTTTCGAGGCTGGACTATGGAAATGTTCTCTACCTGAGCCTACCAAAGGTATTGACTAACAGACTGCAGGTGGTCCAAAATGATGCAGCAAGACTTATCTTCAAACTTTCAAGGAAATCACATGCTTCCCCCCTGCTGCAGAGCCTTCACTGGCTGCCAGTGACGCAAAGATCTGTTTTTAAAAGTCTCTGCATAGCCCATAAGTCTATCTATGGGCAAGCCCCCGCTTATGTTAAAGAAAGGCTGGAGATCTACCGACCTGAAAGAAGGCTAAGGTCATCCGAGGCTCAACTGCTTGCGTGCCCTCGGTTTAAATTGGCCACAAAAGGTGGAAGAGCTTTTTCGGTTCTGCTGCCGAGGATCTGGAACAAACTACCTGAAGCTCTTCGTAAGGATGGAAACAGGCTCCATTTTAGGAAGACCCTAAAGACTATCCTGTTTAGGGCAGCGCTGAGCCTAGTTTAGCCTCTGTTCTTCCCTGACGTTGATTAGGCTGTTATGTTTTGTGGTCAAAGCGCCCTGAGACCTGCCGGTGAGTTGGCGCTATAGAAGCCCATATTAACAATAACAATAACAATAATCTGTTTTTAAAATCTGTTACATTCTTAAATGGCAAGCATTACGTTTGAGACCATGCGCACCCCATCAGTTATCAGAAGTTTCATTTTCTTTATTACTCTTGAAACTTCATAAAAAGCTTCTCCAGAAAGCTTGTGATATTCCAACCTATTTTCATGTTCAACTGGCAGCATCAGTAAACAATGTAATGTAATCCCTTTAATGTTGTGTGCTGCTAACCAAGTTGGAGTGGTTACAACACAAAATAAATGTGATTCAGTGGTTTTCTATAGATAACTGGTCAAAACTTTAATTAGGAATATTTTTCCTGTACCAGCTTGACCACTGATATACTTTCGAATAGGTATAAATGATGTGCAGCTGCATTCTTTTATTTCATGAAGTAAATCTTGCTCTATCTGTTGTTTAACTTGCTGATATAATTCTTTATGTTCAATATTTAGTTGTTCTTCCAAGTTTCCCAACTCCATAATATCATGTTGTGCTTGTTGCATTGCCAATTCTACTTCACTCATGGATATTGCTGCTTCATTTCTAAGGATTGGTTGTCTTGATGTAGTGGAGCAGAACTTTGACTATCTTGAGAACTGTCTCTAGCAATTTCAGCTGGCATACTAGTTTCTTGTTCAATCTCTTCATTCAACATTAGTAGATAATTTGGAAACACTGTGCATTCAATGCTATCTTTACATACATTAAAAGAATCTTCCTGACACTCAAAATCTCCAAGTAATTCCATGTCAGTATGCCAAGGCCTGAAAAGTTTCAGAACTGCTAAATGGGAAAATTCCCTTTTATCTACGGTAGCAAAACTGAGTTTCCTGTGATTAAGAAGATTTCCTTTGGTATGTTTTACCAAACATCCATCACATCCAATTACTGCATATTTTCCATCATTTATATTTTCTGTAACATTTCTCTTAAAGCTGTAATATTTCAGTACATCATAGAGACATATGTTTTCCAGATGTGGATTTCTTTTAGGGTAGTACGTATCCAACATGTTTGTTTTAACAATATCTGTTTTTTCTTGTTCATTTAATGCTAAGTATTCAATTTCTTGTAGAGATTTCAATATTCGATTTATTGTTGCAGCAAGATCGAGACCCAAATACTTCCTCTTGACTTTGAATATAAACTTGCAGATGTCAACCGATCCAAACATTCGTACGATCCAATCACTCGAATTGAAAGCATCTTCAAACTAAAGCAGTACAATTCGATACTAAGAATCTTCTCTTGTGAAATTTCTTCCTACATTTCTTTCATCGCTGTCTTTTCAGATTTTTTTATATATGATGTAACATAGCAACAGTAGTTGAATTATCTGCAACATACTGGATATTCATATTTGCATTCCACATCATCAAAATCACTGGATTATAATCATTAATATACTTTGAAACCTCACTTCTTTTTATATTGTAAGTATTCTTTGGAGATTATAGAGTTATAGTATGCCTCACTGCTGAGATGAAACTGTTGACTCTTCCTTTGGAAATTACTGGACGTGGGAATCCAAAGCAACATTTTGTATAACATTTTTCCTTTGACTTGTATTTCCGCCGACAATATTTCCACATCGATGACTTTGAAACCATAAAACTTGTTGTCTTAAGATATTTTCCCCTCCTGTTTTTGGAATAATACAGGTAACAGTCTTCAGTGAAAGAAAAAACAGTCTCATCAGAATTGGTTCCAAATGTAGATGCATCCTTGATCCATTATAGCATATGTATATGAGGAGCACCTCTGGCTTGGTACTCCGTTCTCCAAAAGAAATCAATAACTTTTCCAAGAGGTGGGTTATTTTTATTGCATATAATAGACATCATAGTTTGAAACCTATGATTAAAATATCTGCACCCATTTAGAGGATCAAAGGAACACAGTTCTCCAGCTGTCTTCAATTCAATGTTTTAAATATTTGAATGTGCTTCTCGAAGAAATTCAATAAATCATCCCATGTGTATTTAGCACAGCTTAGCGTAACAAACCACACAGGGGTTCCTAAGTTCCTTACCATACATTTAAGTTTTCTGTGACAACGATACCAATACTCAGTAGTACCACGTTGACACGCCATCAAATTAATATATTGAGATTCTAAATGATCGTCTCTTTGTTGTACTTTGTCCATGAATTTCTTTGCAGAAACATGTGTAAGATAAACTCCTGTTTTTAATATGTGGTTCACTCTATTTGAAAGTCCAGACAAGTCACTTTCAAACAGAATATGAAATATATATGGAATACATTGTGGAAATCTTTGATCTTCTGAGTACAATCTTGTTGTACGACATTCTGAAGCTGAAATCTGCACGGGTCATTCATCATATCGTCCACCTTTTCCAGTGGGGAATAGCAGTGGAAAACAACTGGCTTCTAAACTTCTTTCCCAAACACTCATAGAAGTTCCCTTTGCTTCCTTCGTTTGGAATAATTCAATAGTATTTCCAATAAATTGTTTTGAATGTAAAGGATTTATACTATAATGTTAATTTTTCCACTTTTTCGATTTGGCCAGTTGAATTTTCACTATCATCTCCTAAAGATATTACTTCTTCGTCCACATGTATATTTTTAAAATAAATATTGTTTTGTATAAGATATAATGTAGCTTTTTGAAGTTTGGTGACATCTACCAACTCTTGGCATATTTTTCGACTCTTTGTTGGTACACAATTAGGTAGAGTAACTATAGGTTCACATTCCTCTTTCTCTACGCCAACAGTTTCAATGTTTTTCTTAAAATCTAAAGGTAAATACACAACTCTTCCTTTTAAACCTCTTTGCAAATCTGTTGGAGGCTGTTTACCTGTTTAGGCTCCATATGAACAATAGCCTGAAACTGGTGCACAGATTGAATAAGAATGGATTCATAATATTTAACTCTACTAGTTCTGAAGGAATACCTACCAACTCTAGGTTATTATGTACAGCTCTAGCTGGCATTTTGATTTCTTCTAGTTTGCTCATATTTACAAATACTTTGATCAATACCCAACTCAAAACGACCTTCCACCAAAAAAGCACCAAATTGCTCCCACTTAGCATTGTTATCCTTTTCACTTTTTAAATACACATCAACATTCCTAGTTTGACTTCTATAGTGAGTACTTCAACAACAGATACACACATAGTTTGGTTTTTCACAATAAACTCCCTAAAACTTTGTAATTTCTTCAGCAAACTTATGTGTACTACTATCTTCCACCTCTTCTTCAACACCTACACTTATGAAACTCTCACTTTCTCTACACTACAATTCAGGACCAAGGAAACAAAACTGTACATCATCACAACATTTTTTACATCCAACAATGAACCATGCTAAAGAGCAGTGTTTATTTCAGTTAAACATAATGCAGGAATCTTTACATAGTACAATATGCTTACTAACTTTCTGAGTGATGTACTGCTAACATTCTCAAAAGATGAAAAGTACTTTAACACACTTTACTTGAAAGACAAGCCAGAGAATGATCCAGCAAGCCAGTATATTTTCTCACTTTACTAGGATCTACTTCTTGCAACGTCTTAATCTTCTGTTTAACACTTTTGTTTACCATACTCTCATGAGATATTTTGTAAAATATCAATATATTCCTTTCATATACTACCAATACTGCTATAATCCCACCTATACACTGGAGCTTGTGCTCATCTCCCTTGAACTTCTTCAGCTATTACTTATTTTATATTTCTAGGAACCATCTTTTCTTTTTCAATTGGACAACCATTTTTAACCTCATAAGAACGACCATTGGTATCAACTGCATAAACTAATGTATTTTGTTTAAAATAGCTTTCTTCATTAAGAAAAGGTTCAGTACTAGAAGTGTGCTTCCACATTAGTTCTATTGACCAGTATTTTTCTTTTACTTTTCTTCTCAATAACAATAACTTGCATTGTTATATTCACTGTTGTCATTCTTTTCAAAACTAATATAAACAATCTTCTTTTCAATTCAAACGCTTTTCCGACTACACTTTCAATCTGTTGCTTGTTCTTGTAAAATGTAGGTCTTCTTTTAAACTTCTTGCAATCTTTCATTAAATCTTGCAGTACTCTACTTTTAAACATTTGTTTCCTAATGTCCTTTTTCATCCTTCTTTCAACATAATTTTTTTTCCCAAAACATGATTTTCTATTAATATCTCCTTTTTTGTTTTCTTCTAAATGGTTGTAGTACTTTTCTGTTTCTTTTCTCCATTTTCTAAATTCGGAATCTTCTTTAAAACTCTTAAAAAAATATTTAGTTCTCTTACCAGAAGCCTTTTTCTTCAATGTCACATGTTGTACTTTGTCTGACTTCTCCTTTTCTGTTTCTTTTAAATAATACTATTTTCTTTCTTTTCTTTTCTATTTTCTTTCCATACTCAATCTTTATTAATAATAATGGTGAGTATCTGAAAAGAAGGAAAAGTTTAAATACTTTCATTAAATCATTTAATATGAATAAAATCATGTTATACAAACATTCTCATATAAATAAAAAAATATTTTTAATTGCATTCCAAAAGTACGTCAGACATTGCAGACAAATGTAGAAAGAGGCAAGAGGGTTGCAGAAAGACCAAAGATGGTGTGAAAGATATATGAGGGGTGCAAAAAGAAGCAACAGAGGTGTACAAAGACGCAAGAGTAATGCAGAAAAAAGCAACAGAGGTGTAGAAAAAGGCAAGAGGAGTGCAAAAAGAGAGGAGAGGTGCAGAAAGAGTCATAAAAGGCACAGAAAGAAGCGAGACATGTGCAGAAAAAACAAAAAAGTGCAGAAAGAATGAACAGAGGTGTAGAAAGTGGGAACATGGATGCAGAAAGATGAAACAGGGAAGTAGAAAGACCTAAAAGGAGTACAGAAAGAAGTAACACAATCGGAAAGACACAAAAGAAGTGCAGAAAGAAAGAACAGAGCTACAGTGTCCATATGTTCTATCTAAGTAATTGAAAGAGTGCATGGGTAATGCCAGGGTGATTGCATAATTGCAGGGGTAATGTCTGGGAGAGTAGCAGAGTAAAGTATGTGTGATTGCATGAGTGCAGGAGTAATGTGGTTGAGGTTGTATGAGTGTAGTAGTAGTGCTGGATGATTGGAGGATGCAGAGATAGTGCATGGGTGATTTTATTAGTGCATAGGTACTGATTGGGTGATTCAAATAGTACAGGCCTAGTGCCTGGGCGATTTGAAGAGAACAACCGTACTGCCTGGGTCATTACAGGGAAGAGGTGTGGCGTCGCCGCTAGGGCGACTGACTCCGGAATCTAGGGGATCACGGTTCGATCCCCGGCACCGGTGGCAGATTAGCCCAGCACCATGTGACTCTGGGCAATAGCTTGCTTAATCTTCCCGACGGCCCCCAGCGCCAAGAGACCCTTACGGGTGATTGTGTGCTTTACAAATGTGGATTATTATTACATAAGTGCATATGTCCTAGCTGGATGATTTAAAAAGTGCTTTGGTAATGCATGTGTAATTGTATTCTACAGTCATAATGCCTAGGTGATTCCATGACTACAGAGATTAAGCCTGGGTAATTGCACAAGTGCAACAGTAGTGGCTGGGTGATTATATAAGTGCAGGAGTGGTGGATAGATGATTCAAAAACTGCATAGTGAATACCTTGGGGATTGCATGAGTGCGGCAATAAAGCTTGAGTGATTACAGTAGTTCATTTGTAATGCCAACATCATTTGAAGACTGCATGGATAGTAGTTGGGAATTTTCATAAGCGCACAAGTACTGGCTGAATGGTTACATAAGTACAAGTGTAGTGCCTGCATGATTAAAAGAGTGGAAAGATAGTAGCTGGCTGAATGAAGAACTGCATAACTAATGCGTTGGTGATTGCATGAGTACAGGGATAACATCTGGGGGATTAAAGTACATAGGTAACACCTGGGTGATTGCATGACTACCAGAGTAATATCTGGGAATTTACACGACTTCATAGGAAGTGAGTGGGGGATTTTATAACTGCATGGGTACTTCTTGGATGATTGCAGGACTACTCAGGTAGTTCCTGAGTGAATAAAGGAGTACAAAGGTAGTGCCTGAGAGATTTCTTAACAGTATGACTACTGACTGAGTAATTACATAAGTACCAGGGTAGTACCTTAGTGATTGAAATAGAGCAACAGTAGTGGCTGGGTTGGTATATAAGTGCATGAGTAGTGGCTTGATGATTGAAAGAGTGCGTGAGTAATACCTGGGTGATTGCATGAGTGCATAGGTAGTGCCTGGGTGATTATATATGTGCACAATTGCAGGACTACTCAGGTAGTTCCTGAGTGAATAAAGGAGTGCAAAGGCAATGCCTGAGTGATTTCTTAACAGCATGACTACTGGCTGAGTGATTACATAATTACAAGGGTATTACCTCCGTGATTGAAATAGAGCAACGGTACTGGCTGGATGATTATGTAAGTGCATGAGTAGTGGTTACATGATTGAAAGAGTGCATTGGTAATACCTTGGTGATTGAATGAGTGCATAAGTAGTGCCTAGGTGGTTGGGTGTGGCAGTAATTCCTGAGTGATTACAACAGTGCATTTGTACTTACATCTCTCAAATACAAGTCTCTCCATTTTCTCAGAAGCATGCATACATAAGTCTCTATGTTTTCAAACCAACATCATATCTAAAATGAATATGTATACAATATTTTATAACTCTATGAGTACTGCCTAGGCGATTACAGAAGTACTAAAGTACTACCTGAGCGATTACGGGAGTGCAAAGGTAATGCCTGGGTGATTTTATAAGGGCATGAGTACTTCTTGGGTGATTGCATGACTACTGTGTTCGTGCCTGAGTGAATAAAGGATTGTTAACATACTGCCTGGATGAATTCTTATCAACATAGGTACAGCCTGCACAATTGCATTACTGCAGGGTTAGTACATAAGTAGTGTCTGGGTGATTGCATAACTGCAGGGGTAATATCTGACGGAGTACTGGAATATATAGAAAGTGAATGGGTGACTTTCTTCGTGAGTCCATGAGTACTGCCTGGGTAATTACAAAAGTACTAAGGTACTACCTGAGTGAAAATAAGAGTGCAAAGTTAGTGCCTGGGTAGGTTTATAAGTGCCTGAGTACTGGCTGAGTGATTACATAAGTGCAATAGGAGTGCCTGTGTGTTGGAAAGAGTGGAAAGATAGTGGCTTGCTGAATAAAGCACTGTGTACCTAATGCATTGGTGATTGGATGAGTAGAGGTAACATCTAGGGGATTAAAGAAGTACATAGATAATGCCAGGGTGATTGCATGACTACAGGGGTAATGTCTGGGGATTTACATGACTACTCAGATAGTGCCTGAATGAATAAAGGATTACAAAGGTAGTGCCTGAGTGATTTCTTAACAGCATGACTACTGGCTGAGTGATTACATAAGTACAAGGGTAGTACCTACCTGATTGAAATAGTGCAACAGTAGTGTCTGGGTGGTTATATAAGTGCCTGAGTAGTGGCTACTTGATTGAATGAATGCATGGGTAAAACCATGGTGATTGTATGAGTGTACAGGTATTGCATGGGTGATTGTATGAATGTAGCACTAATGCCTGAGTGATTACAACAGTACATATGTAGTGGCTGGATCATTAGAAGAGTGCATGGGTAGTACCTGGCTGTTTATATATCTGCATAAGTGTTGGGCCTAGCAAAAATATAGCAGCAGCCTATTACATCACTGAATACAAGTCTCTGCATATTGTTAGAAGCATACATACATGTCTCTACATTTTGAAACCAACATCATACCTAAAATAAATGTATACAATATTTCTGGAATATGGTGAAACTTAGAAACTAAAACATATAATAGAATTGCCTGGGTGATTACTGAACTACTAAGTAACCTGGGTGGTTACAGGAGTACAACAATAGTCACTGTGTGATTTTAAAAGTACATGAGTACAGGCTGAGAGTTTACATAAGTACAAGAGTAGTGCCTGCATGATTGAAAGAGTGGAAAGATAGTGGCTAGCTGATTAAAGCACTGTATACCTAATGCATTGGTTTTTGCATGAGTACAGGGGTAACGTCTGGAAATGAAAAGAGTACATAGGTAACACCTGGGTTAATTTATTTATTTAGTGTGTCTTGTATAGCGCACGGCTACCCCAAGGGGGTGTCCCGGCGCTTCTGGGTGATTGCATGACTACAGTTTTAATATCTGGGGATTCACATGACTACATAGGAAGTGACTAGGTGATTTTATAAGTGTCTGGGTACTTCTTGGCTGATTACAGGACTACTGAGTTACTGCCTAAGTGAATAAAGGAGTGGAAAGGTAGTTCCTGGGTAATTTCATAACACCATGACTAACGGCTGAGTGAATACTTGAGTACAGGTGTAGTGCCTCCGTGATTGAAGGACTGAACAATAGTGCCTGGGTAATTATATAAGTGCATGAGTAGTGTCTACATGTTTGAAACAGTGCATGGGTAATACCTTGCTGATTGAATGAGTGCATAGATAGTGCATAGATGATTGCATCAGTGCAGCAGTATTGCCTAAGTCATTACAACATGCATATTTAGTGCCCGCATCATTGGAAGACTGCATGACGAGTACTTGGATGTTTTTATAACTGCATGAGTATTGGGCCTAGCCAAATATAAAGCAGCGGACTATTACATTGTTGTAATTTGGCAGCGATCAATGTTAGCATTTAGCTGAAGCCATCTTGTTTTCGGCAGCCATATTGTCTGCCATGTGCTCACCATGTGCTCTGTCCTTCCTTGCTGTTGTTTAGCCATATGGGCAGACTATATTTAGGCTCTGCTACTCTGCACTTGCACAGAAGCCACTGTAACTGTTCACATATGTCTTAGTCTGTAACTGTCAGGGTATTTTAACCGTAATTAGCAAACTGTTAAGCTCCACCCTACTGTTGACTGTGCATTCCTGTATAACCTTTTATGTATGTAAACCCTTCAGCTCTGTATTTGTACCGCCTTCTTTTGAGCCCCTGTGTGGGTATAAAAGGTCCATGTTCCTTCTGTTCAGTGTGCTACTTCATACACTACCGAAGGGTGTTGTGTGAATGTAGTTCCACCTCATGAGGTTAATAAAGTACTTTGTTTTATATTTCAGTTTCCATGCCAACTTCTATTCTATTGGTCTGAGGACTTGTGCAGGGAAGGGTGAACCCTTAGCACTGGTAGGCCTGGCTGAGGTTTACCACGACAAATTGGCACCCAACCAGTGGGGCTCAAAGGCGACTCGGATGCCCGAAGGAGTGGTCGAAACGAAAGATTGGAATCTCGCTACAGACGATCGTTGCCCGAGGAGAATCACGTCTTGGCAACCACAGCATTTTTCCTGTCTTTCTGATCTGACCCTCCAGGTGGTGCCGTGCCTCGGCTGAGATCGCTTTTGTTGATTCGCCGTGCAGTGATCATTTGGTCGATTCAAGAACTTTTCAGTCGGAATCTGGACATTTGAGATTGGTAAGGTCATTTGATGCGATGCTTGCTGTTTGGTTTGGTATTTGTATTGGCCAATTTTGGGATTTTGAGATTTGGATATATATAAATTGCAATTTATATAGGCAGGAAATGAGGAGAATTTTCGATACTTTGTATAAGATTTGAACCGCACAACATGATTTAAGTGCTACTTTGCGTATAATACTGCAAGTATTGCACTATTTTTGAGATGCCTGTTTCTAGCACACTTCGTAGAATGTGTTGCTTTTGTAGTGGTACCAGTATGAGACTCGATGAGAGACAACCTCCCCCCCGGGAGGGGACGCCTAATCGGGATATGTATATTAAATATGGTATTTCTTTTATAATGTACAGCACGGTATGGAATAAATATACTAGTAAGGATCCTGAGTTGCATTGGCCTATGCACGGGTCATTTGATTTACGAAAGATTCAGTATGGAATTCGGTATGGAATAAATATACTAGTAAGGATCCTGAGTTGCATTGGCCTATGCACGGGTCATTTGATTTATGAAAGATTCAGTATGTGGAACAATGTATGTTTAAGCGAAAGACTAGGCAAGATATGTTTGACTGTGTACGAATGTTGGAGAAAGAAGTGCATGAACGAATGAAACGAGAGCCAGCCTTTATTGAAAAAGAACAACGAAAAAGTATTTGTGCAAAAGCATTAGAAATGAAAAACAAAGAAATGAAGGATTTAAAAGAGAGAGAAGATAGGGAGTGTCATTTGCCGGTAACTGGCTAATACCCCTTTATCCTATCCTTAATAAACCACAAGATGATTCCCTTTTGCTAGACCGTCCTCCGCCTCTGTATACGTTTCCTTCTGCTCCTCATGAGTCGGATGAGGACTCTTCTACAGAGCAGGAGAAGGCATGGGAAACTCGCTCTATGTTGACCGCTGAACGTGCGTCTGAGCTTAGATCCTTTGCTCGCAAAGCCGTTCGTGGTACTGCTCCCGCTAGTGGACTTATAGATAACATGAAAAACTGGCAGGAAAGGGAGCAAATATATTTTACCGAGGTAGTTGCCACTGAAGTCATTGAGCGGTTCAGGAAACATTCTGATGAATTGGAGCCCGATGATATAGCAGATGACTGTAAGCAAATGCGTGATGGTATTTGTGTCTTCTCTCAGGTGGCTGACTCAATCAGGCATTTTTAAAATTTATTTTAAGGTTTTTATAGAGCGCAAACTTGACCCGTGAGGGTATCTAAGCGCTTTACAGATTCATAGAGTAATACAAAAGGCAGGTCAATACAAAATGCAGGAGATCTGTACATCAGAGAGCTTACACAGTCAAGTGGTCATAGGTGAGCAGGATATCATATGAGTACTGTACTTTGGGGGATAGGATAAACTATACTACAGGGCAATTTACAGAGACAAGAGTTATACAATAGGCAGGAATCACATGAGTAATGTACAAGGTCGCATGATAAGGCAATAGTCTCTCAGGTGGCTGTGGGATGGGTTAACCAAGGAATTAGCCCATGAGGAAGGAGTTTGCCTCTTTTTTGAAGCGTGCCAGGGGGATGTACGACATTACAATGCATTCTTTTACATCGCATGCTTTTACAACGCGATTTTTACAACGCATACCATTACAACGCATAGTGCTTTGGGGCGCTGGATAGTGAATTATTTAATTTACTTTTCCAACTCCAGTCCCCGTGGATAGTGGGGAAGGTGTTGGATAGTAAATTAAATATATTCCCTATCCTAGAGCGCCCCCCAGCGCAATGCGTTGTAATGGTTTGCGTTGTAAAAGCTGCGATGTAAAAGCACTGCGTGGCAAAAGTTGCGTTGTAAGTGATGTTCCCCGTGCCGGGGAGGGGATTCTTCTGATGTCGGGAGGGAGGGAGTTCCATATTCTTGGTGCAGTCCCGACGAAAGCCCAATTGTAGGTTTTTATTTTCCTAAAGCATGCAGGCCGGAGTAGGAGGGCATTGGCCGATCGTGAGTTTCTGTTTGCTCCAGATATCACAAGCTTCTGTGCAAGATACACAGGGGAGTTAGCATTTAAGGCCTTGTTCATGATGCATGCCAGCTTGAGGTGAATCCTAGCCAATTCAATGCTTTCAAGTGAGGGGTGATGTGATCAAATTTTCTAGAGTCTGTAAGTAGTCTGGCGGCTGCGTTGAGGTAGGCTTTTAAGGGTGCCAGCGAGATGTTGGGTAAGCCAGAGAGGGTGGAGCAACCCTATTCCAGCCGAGAGATAACTAATGATTGGACTGTGAGATTTAGGTCTGGATCGTCCAGAAAGGGTTTCAATTTCCATAGATAGCTCAGGTGGAATCTGGCAGATTTGGCCAATGCGTTGATGTGGTCTTGCATGTTTAGCTTATAATCCACGGTAATTCCCAGAGATTTGGCCGAATCCACAATGGTCGGGGAACAATTTAAGGCTGTGGTAGCTTTAATCCATGTCTGGATCTCAGGGTTGCTCTTGGGCGGGGAGATTAGAAGGAACTCAGTTTTCATAGCATTGAGTTTGAGTTGATTTGAGGAGAGCCATCGGACGGTCAGCTTCAGGGCCTCATTCAGGGTGAGGATCTCCGCAAGAGATGAGATTTTTATGTAGATCTGAGTGTCATCAGCGTACATATGGAAGGAGGTATTTGCAGTGCGCAGGACTTCAGCAAGGGGTTCCAGATAGAGATTGAAAAGGGTGGGGGACAACGTTGATCCTTGAGGGACTCCCACCGTGACCACGGAGGGAGCGGACAGTTCGCCATTGATTAGGAATCTCTGAGATTGGTTATGGAGGTAGGAGCTAAACCAGTCTAGGACTGTGCCATCTAATCCCATCCTCAGTTTGAGGCGTTTGAGTTGCATCTCGTGGTTGACCGTGTCGAAGGCCGATGATAGATCAAGGAGGATCAGGAGACAGGTTTTGTCTTGGTCAAGGGCTTGAAGAGCGTCATCAACAATGTGGAGCATGGTGGTTTTAGTGCTGTGTCCCGGTCGGAAGCCGAATTGGCAGTCATCGAGTAGATGGAAGTTGTTGATGTGGTGACTTAGCTGTATTTGTAAACACTTTTCCAGCACTTTAGACAGGAGTGGAATGTTGGAAATTGGTCTAAAGTTGTCTGGGGAGGCTGGGTCCAGTGACGTTTTTTTCAGAATGGGTAGGACTTGGCCTGCTTTCAGCGAGGCCGGTATTGATCCCTGCCGCAGAGAGGCGTTGATTATCGCAGTCCAGCTAGGAATTATGGATTTGGCAACGGTCGCAAGACATTTTGAAGGGAGCGGGTCATTGAAATGGTTGTTGGGGTTCAGGGAGGAAAGGATTTTTGTGACAGCGACTTCATCATAGGGTTCAAATTCGGAACAGTGTGCTAGGTTCATCGGAGAGGACCATGGCGGCAGGGAGGGAGGGGGCGGAAGGTCAAAGTTCGGAGGGGGGAATGAGGCGGCCTTGAATTCGGTATCTAAGGTTTTGATTTTGTTTGCGAAAAATGAGGTGAAATCCTCAGAGGAGAGGATGGACTTGGGGTTTTCTTTTGATATTTTGGACAGTTTATTCGATTGGAGTTTGACCATCTCAAAGAGTTTGCGAGGTCTGTTCTGGGCATTTCCTAATTCCGCTATGAAGAATTCTTTTTTTGAGTTGACGATGTTCTTGTTGTAAGTATATCTGGCCTGGCGAAGAAGTTTTAGGTGATCTGTCGAGGGGTGCTGTCTCCAGATTCTTTCATATATCCGGAGGGATCTTCTCTCGTCATTGAGGGAACCAGTGAACCATGGATTTCTATCTCTGACTTGAGTTCTTTTTAGTTTAAGAGGGGCTAGGTTACCCAAGATGATCGACATTGTAGCAGAGTAGTGATCATTAAGGTCACTGACCGAAGTGATGTGGGGGGGGGTCGGATTTGCAGCGGATCTCAAGTTTGTTGGTGTCTAGGTTTTTGGTGTCTCTGACCCAGCGTTTTGGAAGTATCGGTTGTGGCGTCCTTGTCCTGCGGGTGCTAGGTAGCAGGAAGGTGATGGCATGGTGGTCAGACCAGTCGCAGGAGTCAATTGATATGAGCTTGACGGTTGTCTCCTTAGAGATGATCCAGGCTAGAGTGGCCCCTTTCCAGTGGGATGGGAGAGGACAAGCTTGGGTCAGGGCTAGATCGGCCATGAGGTCTTTTATGGCGTTGACATGGTGATCCTTAAGGTCATTCCAATGCAGGTTGAAGTCACCGAGGAAAATGTCCTTGGTGTTTGGGGACTTCTTAGCCGTGATAACTTCCATGAGGTAGTCAGTGAAAGATTCGTTAGTGCCTGGGGTTTGGGAAAAGATGTATAGGTTACATAAGTGGATGGTGTTACTGCAGACTGAGAGGGCTAGATATTCGCAGGAATCAGTGGTATCCGGTAGAAGCTCAGTGACAAGGAGGTTAGAGCGATGGATGCAGGTGATTCCGCCACCTTTTTTGTTATGTGGTCTTTCTAGCCTGGCTATGTTAAAGTTGGGGGGGATTAAGAGGTCGAGGCATGGGGATGAAGCATCATTAAGCCATGATTCTGTTAGAATGGCTATGTCGGTGTTGTTGTTCAGAATAAGGGCAGAACGGCAGTTGATTAAGAGACCCGTCAGACCAGGGAGGGGAGTGATGGCGGGGGTCGGGACGGACATGGGCACTGGTGCAAGGTTGCTTCTGAGCACCCTTTTATTACAGAGGGGGGCTGATCTGTATGGGTCGATGGCGACCGTGCTGACGGGGTGTGCGGCACTCACGTCAGGTAGACAAGGAGAGGTAGGGGCTGCGTTATGGTCCATAAGAAAATCCTGGATTTCCTTTTCAGTGAGGTCTAGTTGATTTGTTGTGGTGAGGGAAAGGTTGTAGGAGAGGGCGAGGTCAAGGGTTTCCTCCTCAGATAGGCAGCTAGTGTGCTTGCGAGGGCGAAGATGCCTTGAGGCTGTTAGTAGAGGGCATTTGGGAAGCTCTGGGATTGGAAGGGAAAACAGCTGAGGCATGAGGTTTGCGGAGGAGAGTTCGGCAAGGTGGAGGAGGTTTGTAAGATCGAGGATGGAGGAGTGGAGGCTCTGAATTATTTTGGAGGCTCTAGAGTGGAAAGAGTGGATGTCTGCGGAGGGGGGTTGGAGGGTACGGGTGGACTGTGCTAGGAGTCGTGGAAGAGGTGTCTTGAGTGTTAGAGGGGCTGTCATGACCTGCTACAGCAGGAGTCACTGAGGGGGGCGGGGTTAGAGGGCAAGGGTGGGCTGTGTTCAGAATCATAGATGGGGTGGCTTGAGTGCTAGCGGGGCTGGCTTGACCTGCCACAGCCCTAGTCGCTGATGACGTAATGGTCTTGGAGACCGAATGGGGAGCAAGGATGGAGGGGACACAAGGTCCAGTGTTTATTTTGCTCTAGGTGGTTGTAGGAGGCCTGATGGGGTTTAGGTGAGCTGTGATGGAAGCCGTGGATTCCGAGTGGGAAGCGTGGAGGGGTGGACTCACGTGGAGGGGTGGTCTCTGGTCCATAGCGTTAAGGAGGTTGGGTAGGAGTAGAGAGGGGATTAGGGTGTTCTATATTGGGCAAGGGTGTTGGAGTAAAGTCAGGCCGGGTGTTGGTCGGCGTCCCAGTGTCGTGCACATGGTTTCGGAAAGTGGTAAAAAGATCTGAGAATTTGTCAAAGTTTTTTGTTGAGGCTTGGATTAGTACAATGCCGCTTTTGTAGAGGGTGATGGTGAGGTCAGCTCGAAAGGTTGTTTCGAGCTGATCGAGGATGAACGTACATTAAGGAATCGTGAAAAGGTATTGCGCCAAGCGAGGATTCTTCTGGAGTAAAAACAAGGTCATTGGTGATGGTGCCTATGTCCGCACAGAAACGTAGGTCCGTGATCAGTGTCTCGGGATCGTTTTTCAGGGTGAGGTGTTTGAAGGCTTTTGTGGCAGTTTTTGGGATGTTAGGGGGGTAGGCCAGTGTGTAAGCGTTTGTCCCATAGGCAGTTAGACCAGGGCCAACCATGATGGCTTGGGATGGGCTGACATGTGGAGACCTGGATCAGTGAGCAGCAGACATTATGGCCATAATCAATTTAGGAAAGTGGTGCTTGAAGGGGATAACGGATTGGCTTGGATGTTGTAGGTTAATACAGTCAGTCCGTGCCACTTCAAGATGGCCTCCCCAAAGTTGAAGAATGAGTAGACCACTTTCTGTTTCAGTAGATAGGATTTGTGCAGTCCTCTTTCTGTTACTGCAGACTTGGTTAGTGCCACTTCAAGATGACCGCCAAAAAGATTGAAGAAAACCTGGGTTTGTGCTGTCCTCTTTCTGTTAAAGCTGTTTGAGGACAAGCCTGGTTTGGGTCCAGTTAGGGGACCTTGTTTGTTTCGAGGAGCAGTCCTCTTTCTATGGGCGCTGTTCAGGGGCTGCCATTTTGAATCAGATTAGATTGATTACAACCGAAACACCAGTGAATTTAGAGTTATCGTTTATTTTTATTATTATTTTTTTTATATTTACATTTGATTTGATTTAGGTGGATCCAAGCGCACTATGTTGGAGTGACTGCATTGTGCGCACAAAGCGAAATTGGGGTGACTGCAGGATGTTGACCTTCTCCTCGCAGCCACTAAGCCCGCGAGCTGCACGAGACGTGGTGATCGGCTGGAAGACTCCGACAACCAACTCCCCGGGGCCTCGGTGGAAGCCGCGAGGTTGGCGGCTGCAGCGGGGGGGAGGTCTGTGTAAAGGGAGGAGAGCATTCCGAAGCAGGCAGCAGTGCAATAAGGGAATGCAAGGGTGAAGACCGGAGACCGGACAGGGGTCGGGAAAGGTCCGGACTTCATTTGATCCTATTCTGACCCCAAAGTAGCACCTCTATCCCTTTCCTTGGTTGGTGGAAGTTGAATCATGAAACACTGGGAGAGGTGGTGGTCGGGCGGGTCGCTGTAACTCAGTCGGGCGGCAAAATCATTGCTATAGTGGGGCGTGGGGGCAGGGGGCTCCCCTTACCTTGTTTCTTGCGGGTTGAAGCAGTCGGAGCAGAGGTCCCTTCTCCTTCAAGGGGTGCGATGACATCTTCGGAACTTCGGGACCACCTCGGAGGGACGGACGGAGGTTGTGGCGACTACCGTAGTGTTGAGTCGAGCCCATGCAGGTTTTTGTAAGGTCAGGGGAGCGCTAGCCTCCAGTCGTGGAGTTCTTGCCGGCTGGCTGAAGGGCGGCGGGCCCCGCAAGGGCAAGCAAGTCGAGTCCGATGGGACAGCGAAGTCCCCAGGCCAAAGAGGGCACCCTGGCCAGGCAGCAGGCGACCCTCGAAGAGTCCGGAGCTCGGGAAATCGAGAAGAAACCTCGCCGCGAGGGTCCGTGGATTCTGGTTGTGGAGGTAAGGGGAGTCCTTAGAATGCACAGATTGCACAGATTGATCGTAGGGCTCGATGGGCGAGGATTGCCAGGGATTTACGCCGATTGCGATCCCTTACCCCTGGAGCACTCTGGAAGAGCTCCTTCTCCATCGGCCATCTACACCAAAATTCACAAATATCCCAGACCAGTGTTATAAAGACTTCTACTTCCGAAACAGATAAGAATGTAGTAGTTTATGTGAGACCTATGCGGGAAGACACACCTTTGTATGTCCCTCCTAAAGGTACGGGAATGAGTGATAATAGAGATTCTGCTGATGCAAAGGGTTATTTTATTTATAATTAGGTTTACACTCCTTGGAATAGAGCAGATGTTATGGCTCTTAAAACTGCATTGCCTGATCCACGGAAAAATCCAGCCGCTTTTTAGGAGGAAGTTGAAGGAGCCATTAGCTCTTGTACTATGACTCTGCCTGATATCGATATGCTCTTCGGATTGATATTACCCCCTGATATGTGGAGAACTGTTCGTAAAGTTGATGATCGTGTGACTGTTAGGGCATTAGGGAAAGAATTAGAACAAATGGACCTAGAAAGGGAACCCGCACGGAAGCCATGTCAGTTAATTTTAGAGCTTCCCTCAGCTATATGAGTTAAGTTAAAGATGATTATTCCCCCTAAAAAGATAGACTGGACTATGTTAGCATCTTGTACCAAAAGACAGATGAATCGGTCTCTGACTTCTTTACACGTTTTGAGGAGGCATTCCACGATTTTAGTGGCTAATCATTTACAGATGACACAGGCAGGCATCTGTTTGTCAAATATGTCGCCAACCTGTTGCCAGGAATAGCTAGTCGCCGAAAAGGCCAGTGAGAGTTCCTGGACTACCTCATTTCCGGTGTCCCTTTTGACTATGGCTCAGTATTATGAACGGCAGGAATTAGAAGCGAAGGGTAATGAGGATAAGAAGACTAAGGAATTAAAAATGAAGATTATGTCTTATGGTTCATCTTTTCCTTCTTATACTCGTCCGACTTTGTCTTCTGACCAGTATGCCTACTGTAAGAAATTTATACATTGGGCTGCCGATTGTCCGGTATTGCGTGCTCAGCAGTATTCACGTGGACGAGGACAAATGAGAAATCATTCAGGATATTCAGGGCCGAGAGTGAGCACGGACGATCGTGCTATGTTTGATACTAATACGCGTGCACAGAATGTTTTTAACAATTTTGATAGATGAAATCAATATCAATCAATCAATCAATACATTTAAAGAGTGTGCTACTCACGCGCGAGGGTCTCAAGGCGCTGAAGGGAGGTGCTACTGCTCGAATAGCCAGGTCTTGAGGTGTTTCCTGAAGGTGAGATGGTCCTGGGTCAGTCGTAGGTGTGCGGGGAGGGAGTTCCATGTCTTGGCAGCCAAGTAGGAGAACGACCTTCCTCCGGTGGTGGCTCTGCAGATCCGTGGGATGCTTGCGAGGGTGAGGCTGGTGGAGCGGAGCTGGCGGGTAGGAGAGTAGAACAAGAGGCGGTTGTTGAGGTATTCGGGGTCCATGTCGTGGAGTGCTTTGTGTGCATGGGTGAGGAGCCTGAATGTGATCCTCTTGCTGACGGGGAGCCAGTGCAGGTTTTTCAGGTGGGCCGATATGTGGCAGTGGCGAGGGATGTTGAGGATGAGTCGTGCGGAGGCGTTCTGTATTCGTTGAAGTCTTTTCTGAAGTTTGGCTGTGGTTCCTGTGTAAAGGGCGTTCCCGTAGTCCAGTCGGCTGGTGACGAGGGCTGCGTGACCGTCTTTCTGGTTTCTGTGGGGATCCACCGGAAAATCTTTCGGAGAATGCGCAGAGTGTTGAAGCAGGAGGATGAGATGACGTTGACTTGTTTGGTCATTGTGAGTGAGGAGTCCAGGATAAATCCTAGGTTGTGCGCGTGGTCCGTGGGTGACGGTGCGGTGCCCAGCGCTGTCGGCCTACAGGAGTCGTCCCAGGCGGATGGGGATTGTCCGAGGATGAGGACCTCCGTTTTGTCTGAGTTCAGTTTCAGCTGACTGAGCTTCATACATTCCGCAACGTCCTTCATTCCTTCCTGGAGGTTGATTTTGGCATTGGTTGGGTCATTGGTGAGGGAGAGAATCAGCTGGGTGTCATCGGCATGGGAGATGATGTTGAGGTTGTGTTTGCGTGCGATGGCGGCGAGGTGGCTGATGTAGATATTGAAGAGGGTTGGGCTGAGCAAGGAGCCTTGGGGTACGCCTCAGATGATCTTGGTGGCCGTGGAGCTGAACGGCGGGAGGCAGACTCTCTGGGTTCTGTTGGACAGGAACGAGGTGATCCAGTCCAGCGCTTTTCCTTGGATCCCAGTGTTGTAGAGGCAGGTTATTAGGGTGCGGTGGGAGACGGTATCAAAGGCGGCTGAGAGGTCTAGAAGAATGAGGGCGGTTGTCTCCCCGTTGTCCATCAGGGTCCTGATGTCGTCGGTGGCTGCGATGAGGGCTGTCTCGGTGCTGTGTCGAAATCCAGATTAGGATGGGTCGAGGAATGCAGTCAGCTGTTTATTGACGGTCTTCTCGATGACTTTAGCCGGGAAGGGAAGAAGAGAGATGGGGCGGAAGCTCTTGAGGTCTTTAGGGTCAGCGGTGGATTTTTTCAGAAGGGCGTTGATCTCTGCATGCTTCCAGCTCTCTGTGAAGGTGGCTGATGTGAAGGAGTTGTTTATGATGTTCCGGAGGTTGGGTGCGATAATGGCGTCTGCTTTGTTATAGATGTGGTGGGGGCATGGGTCAGAGGGAGATCCGGAGTGGATGGTGTTCATGATGTGGGTGGTGTCTTCTGTGCTGATGGGGGTCCAGTTGTTTAGGGTGGTCGTGGGGGTCATTGGTTTGGAGACTGGAGGCGTAGTCTGGGCGTCAAAGCTGTTGTGAATATCTGCAATCTTGCGGTGGAAGAATGTGTCGAGGGAGTTGCAGAGGTCTTGTGATGATGTGATGTCGTTGTTGCTGGCGTTGGGGTTGGAGATGCTGAAGAGTTCCTTGCTGTTGTGGGTGTTGTGGTGTCCAGCCGCTCTTTGAACGATGTCCTTTTGGTGGTGCGGATCAGCTGGTGGTGTTTGTGAGTGGCGTTCTTGAGAGCTGTCCTGTTTTCTGTCGTCCGTTCTTGGCGGCAGGTTTTTTCGAGCGTGCGGCATGATTTCTTTGAATCTTTGAGGGCGTCGATGAACCATGTAGTTTTCCTGTTGCTGGTCTTGCCTGGAGGGTTCTTCAGCGGAGCAAGGTTATCGGCGCAGTTGGTGATCCACTGTGCGAGATTGTGAGCTGCGTCGTTGGTGTCGGCTGGTGGGTTCTGGCTCAGTGATGTAGTAAGCTGGTCTGTGGTGACTGTGCTCCAGCATCTGCGGGGTATCTGTAGCGTGCGGGGGTGTGTTGTAGTCTTCTTGTAGGTGAAATGGATGCAGCTGTGGTCGGTCAAGTGTAGTCCGGTGGGGTGGCTGAAGGAGACATGGTTGCTGGTGGAGAAGATAGGGTCCAGTGTGTGGCCGGCATAGTGGGTGGGGATGTTCACTAGTTGCTTGAGTCCGAGGTTGTCAAGCAGGGTGGTAGTGTTGCTGTCATTGTTGTTCTCCAGGTGGAAATTCAGGTCCTCTAGGAGGATGTATTCTGGTGAGGTTAGTGCGTGCGGGCTGACAAAATCGGCGATGGTTTCGCTGATTTGTGTGCGTGGGCCCGGGGGTCTGTAGATGAGGGTTCCTCTGAGTGTGGTTTTGGGGTCAGTGCGGATCTGGAAGTGTAGGTGTTTAGCGGTGGAGAGTGTGTCTTCGGCGTTCGTCGTGACGCTGATGGTGTTCTTGTAGACGAATGCGATTCCTCCTCCGGTTTGGTTGACGCGGTCCTTCCAGGTGATCTTGTAGCCATCCGGAATGGCTATGGCGATGTCGGGGGCCGAGGAGGCGTTCATCCAGGTTTCCGTGAGGAAGGCGACGTCCGGTGCTGTTGTGTCGAGGAGGTCCCAGAGTTCGATGGCATGTTTGTGGACGGAGCGGCTGTTGAGGAGGATGCACTTGTGGTGGTTGTTGTTGTTGTTGCTGGGTTCAACGGGCAGGGTGTAGGTTGGGAGGTAGGTGAATTTGCAGGCTTGGCAGGTGAAGGGTTCGTGGGTTCGCTTCGGGGTGGCTCGGTAGCAGGCGGGTGATTGTCCAGTGTTGAGTGCGTTGAGGGTGGTGGTGTCGTATCTCTGTCGGGTGCCCTGGCTCTGGCCAGGGGTTCTGGCACTGGGTGCGGTCTAGGCACGGACAGGCGCAGACGGGCTTGCCTTTGGCACGCCTTCGGCATGCCCACTGCGCTGCCACTGTGTGGCCTTCATATGAGGGGCTGTGGGAGGGAGGAGCAGCTGGGAGGTGGGATCGAGGTGGCGAATGGGGCAGCGGGGGGTGGGCTGCGGGGACGCAGCGGAGGGAAGCGGGAGGGGACACAGAAAAGAACGGGGCAAAGGGGCACAGAGGACACAACAGTGGGTGGAAAAACAGTGAGACAACAGTAAAAACAGTAAACAGTAGAGACAGTAAAAATACAGTAAAATACAGTAAATGCAGTAAACAAAGGGCAGTGAACCAGTAAAAATGGGAAGGGACTCACACAGCAGTCCGAGGCAGCGGCAAGAGAGAGGCGGGGGCAGGTGTCACGGGAGGACCGTGTGGCGGCTGGGGGGGCGACCTGCCTGAGGACAGGGTCAAAGGTCGCTCCCTTCACTGCCGCGCGGCCTCCATATGAGGGGCTGTGGGAGGGAGGGGCAGCTGGGAGGCGGGAGCGGGGCGGCGAATGGGGCAGCGGGGGGCGGGCCGCAGGGACGCAATGGCGGGAAGCAGGAGGGGACACAGAAAATAACGGGGCAAAGGGGGCACAGAGGGCGCCACAGTGGGGTGAAAACGGTGAGACAACAGTAAAAACAGTAAACAGTAGAGACTGTAAAAATACAGTAAAATGCAGTAAATACAGTAAACAAAGGGCAGTGAACCAGTAAAAACGGGCAGGGACTCACACAGCAGTCTGAGGCAGCGGCAAGAGCGAGGTGGGGGCAGGCGTCACGGGAGGACCATGTGGTGGCTGGGGGGCGACCTGCCTGAGGACAGGGTCAAAGGTCGCTCCCTTCACTGCCGCGCTGCCTCCATATGAGGCGCTGTGGGAGGGAGGAGCAGCTGGGAGGCGTGAGCGAGGTGGCGAATGGGGCAGCAGGGGCAGGGCTGCAGGAACGCAGCGGCGGGAAGCGGGAGGGGACACAGAAAAGAACGGGGCAAAGGGGGCACAGAGGGTGCAACAGTGGGGGGAAAAACAGCGAGACGACAGTAAAAACAGTAAACAGTAGAGACGGTAACAATACAGTAAAATACAGTAAATACAGTAAACAAAGGGCAGTGAACCAGTAAAAACGGGCAGGGACTCACACAGCAGTCCAAGGCAGCGGCAAGAGCGAGGCGGAGCAGGCGTCACTGGAGGACCGGGTCAAATGTCTGACTATTTGCCGTCTGATTTGAAGGATTCTGCTTATGCATAGGACTGCCTAGAATGGGGTAAGGAATCATTTCAAGTCCCGGTAGATCAGAAGGGTCCCTATGTTATAGCACATGTTTTGGGATTTACTGATCGGTTTCTGGTTGATACAGGAGCTACTCGTTGCGCCTTATCTAAACAATTGGTTCCAAGGGCTCGCATGTCTGGCTTAACCATTACATTGATAGGTTTTGATAAAATACCATCCCGTAGCCCACTATCACAACCACTTTCATTTCAAATTGACATATTTACTGCTCCGTGTCAATTTTTGCTTTCTCCTAACACACCGGACAATATTGTGGGTCTTGATATGCTCAAGTATTTCAGGGCTACGATATGTATGTTCTCCAGAAGGTGTATGTGTTATTTTAAAGGACAACTACCCTGTGATTGAGAGATCTTGTCTTGTTAAAGAGGACATTGCATTAGCTTCTCTCCCTAGTACTTTGTGGGCTACTTCAGACACCTGATGTAGGGCAAATGGTTATTCCACCAGTTCATGTAGTGTCAAGGAGGGCGCTTCATTGCCACGCTTGCCTCAATACAAAATTTCTCAAGAAGGCGAAGAGGCACTTGTATGAATTATTCATTATTTAATTGAAGTGGGGGTTGTAAAAGAAGTTCCTTACAATATTTGCAACAGTCCTATTCTTCCCATTTTGAAAAAATTATACTGATACAAGAATGTACAGATTCATCATTGATTTGCGAGAAGTTAACAAGATTGTAGTACCACAATACCCAGTGGTTTCAGATATAACAACTCTTCTTACCTTAGTTCCTCTGACAGGGACTACATTTACTGTAATCGATCTAAAGTATGCTTTCTTTTCGATTCCTATTCATCATGATAGCCGATATTTGTTTGGTTTCACTTTGAATAATCGATCGTACAGATGTTGTAGAATTCCTCAAGGGTATACTGAGAGTCCTAGTATTTACAGCCAAGCATTGAAAAGACAACTTGATTCTTTCGCTTTGCCTGAAGGAGTGGCTCTCATCCAATATGCCGATGACATCTTGTTGGCAGCTGATATGCCTGAACAGTGTAAAACACGTTGTCTTTGCTTTCTTTTCTTGCTTCACACCACCACAAAGTGTCACGGAAGAAAGTACAATATTGTAGACCAAAGGTTACCTACTTAGGCCCCCTTCTGTCTAAGGAGGTGTGTGCACTTACACCAGATTGCATTCAAGCTATTCTAGACACACCAGTACCTTCTACTCAGAAAGATGTCCGCTCATTCATTGGTCTTACTTTTTTTTGTAGGCAATGGATATAAGGTTTTTCACACATTCTTAAACCCTTGTTGGCACTTCTGACCAAAGACACCCCAATGCCCCTTCCATGGACGACTGAATGCCAGAATGCTTTTCGTCAGTTAAGTCAAACACTTTGCTCTGCACTAGTGTTAGGCACTCCAGATTATACGAAGGCTTCAACACTAATTGCGGTACAAAAGGGGTGGTGATGGACGGAGCATCTGAACCAATCAAACATTCACACCCAGTCAACAGATCTGGGTTTTATCCATCACTGTTCTTTAGCCCACTCTGCCACCCCAGTTCAGACATGGCCATATGCAAATCAGTCTGACCCTGTGCCTCATGGGAACAGTCCAGCCCGAACTACTAAGCCATGCCTTCCCTGGACTGCAAACAAGCTTCCAAGGACCGGTTTCTGGCATTTCAGCCGTCTTCACCCCGGCTTGGTGAATCCAGTGGCAAAGTGAGCAAGGGACTCACGTCTGAGCATACCCTGAGCTGCCTCTTCCTTTCTCTCATAATGGTTCTTGCCAAGCCTAGTTTGCACTTTTATTTGCTTCTGAAAAGAGAAATGTCTCAAGGATGACAGTAGAACGGAATAATTATCACAACCCACACATAAAAATCATTGCACAATTTCCATAACTAATTTATCATTAATGAATTAATATCAATCAACAACTTATTAATAATTTAAAATATATTACTTCCCAAACTTTACCACTATAAACCCCACAACTCACATCTAAAATTAATTACACAATTGCCATATTTAAATTGTAATGAATTAATTAGCATTAATTAACAACTAATTATTAATTATAAATAAATAAATTACTTCCCACCCTATTCCCCTATAAACCCCACCACCTGCGCCATAAAAACATAACACAATTAACATAATTAATTACCAATTAACTCATTATTAATAATTAACAAATAAAATAATAATAAATTACTTCCTGCAATTAACACTATAGAATCCCACCTTATTCCCCTATAAACCCACAACCCACTCCTAAACAATGATGCAGTTGACATAATTACCAATTAAATAATTAGTAATAATTAACAACTAATTAATAATTGATACATGATAATTCCCACAATTAACATTATTAAATCTAAATTTAATATATACTAATACATAAATAAATACAAAATATTATAAATAAATTACTTCCCACCCTATACCCTTATAAACTCACAACCCGCTACAAAACTAAAAAACACAAAATGTTATTCAAATTAAATTGATAACTTCTAAAAATGTAACACATATATTAAAAAACAAAAGCAATACTTATACATAAACAGTTCACAAACTTTTAAAATACATACTAAAATACATAACACTAAATAAAAACATCGATATATTAAACAACTATATTCTTGCAAACGATATAAATGACATCGATATTTTCAAAAACAATATTTCTTACCTCCAAGTCGATATTCTTGACCACAATATTCTTGATGTCGATATTTCTGCATCACGATTTTTCCAACTTGATATTTGTGTACTTTGACATTTAAAACTCAATATCCTGTCTCTGTACCCTTTTCCAGAAGTTAAAAAACTCCAACAGGGCATTGTGGAATGTGATTACTAATGTGCACTTAAAGTTCAGTTTGTCAAATTTACAGTCTAAGCAAGAAAACATGAAAATTGTAACCTCTGAGATAACAAAGAGGTCTATTACGATGACAAAGTCTGTCCACCACCGCAACGAAGCATGGGACTGACTGACGAAGTTGCGGTGGTTCCACCATGCAAATTAAGATGCACCCGCCACACTAACCTCGACATTAACATTGCGGTGGGCGGTGCTTAAAGCAGCACCCGCAGCAATGTTAATGCCCATGTTGTGAGAGGCACCGCACGGTGCCTGCCACCTTGCGCCTGGCATGGTATCCCCCCAGTGCAGCCATCCACACCTCCCACCCACCTGGGGTCCCGCAATGGGCCCTCGTTGAGATTTCCTGCATGCCTTTCAATGGCAGCACCATATTGAGTCCCTTTTCCGCTCAGCCGGCAATCCGACCGCTGGAAAAGCGGCGGAAAGTCTTTCCGTCCGCCAAGGTGCCCCCCGCCATACTAATATGGTGGGATGGACCAGGGACATTTGGCGGGCAGATCGCCAACGTCGGGTGGCGGTGTCAACCCCTGGTCCGGCAGTGGCGATCCGCCAGATATCATAATGGGCCCCTGAGCTGCTGGGATCAGATCTTGCACTTCTTTAGAGGAGCAAGGTTGGCAGTTATCGCTCTGCAGGACTTCATAAGGTTGAATTCCTGATTTTCCTGATCGAATCGAAGCCTTAAACTTTGCTACAAATGTCTCTGAGGGTTTATCTTTTTCCTGTAGCTTTGGAACCTTTTCATGTCTCCCAAAAGTCAAATATTTTCACAGATATAATTTATAAAAGACTGCCATTCCTTTCCATGGTCACTCTTAAGTTTCGAATGTTAGGCAAGAGCTCCCTCAGCACCAGTCACCAATGATGATAGGAGACATTCTCTTCAGCATGGGGTCTAGCTAAAGTTCAGGTCTGCTGGCTCTTCTTCAAACATGCCTTTAGAGTTCTTCTTGCTGTGGGCATACATTAGGCAATGTCTCCTGACTCATAGCATGGTTTTCAGCTTTGTCTTTTCGAGAGGAAGAAGGCTTACCCTAAATGTTTCCTTATGTAACAGCCTCTTCTAGTGTTCTTCAAGTTCAAGCAGCAATCTAGTTTTAAACCTTATTAAAAGTAAAAACCCAGAGGGTCTATGTGGTGATCTGTGAAACCATAATTATAAACTTCTCACACAATAACCACCTCTCTTTCTCGGTACTGTGGTACTGAAAATTCTGGACTCGTGTAATAAACTTTGTCGTAGCATGACGATTTTTATATCAAAAGACCGAGAATGGCTAGTACACTATGTACAAGCATTTTTGTCATATTCCAGTAACGATTTCACCTCAAAATCGTCATTTTCGTCCTGACCCTTGGCTTCCATTTTGTGTACAGCAGCCATTTTGTGAGTTGCCCTCACATAGGCTTATAACTACAGCCAAATTCGATTCCAAAGGACACGTGCACCTTAATTGACTTCTCTGTGACCTGGGCAAGCTGAAACCATTGCCCCAGGCCGAACCTGCCCGACCAGTTCCTTTCCCAGTGGCCGAGCGAGATAGCATCAAGGCACAACATGCCATAAACCTTTTCATCGCACACACACACTGCCTATCTTACTTCCATCTGTTCCTGTTCCTGCCTCCACGAGCTATTTATGACATGGGCTGTGATCTTACTGTTTTGGGTTTATCCGGCCTTGTCAGCTAGAGAATGTACGCATTATGTGGACATTGTTTATGGCCTGGACTTATCTTGAAAGTGGGCTTGTCATCATACAGTGATGTGCAGGTCCTGGGAGTGACCAACAATAATGTACTTCAAAGAGAAAATGTGTGCCTAGGGCATAATAAATGGTATAAAAGGTCTGTGCTGAGACCATTCAGCAGACTACCTCATCCCCTTGCTACGGCTTCTGGGTGACGTGGCCTCACTATGTTAAGTTTAATAAAGATGTCTTTTCATATTTTCAGAGTCTGTGCCAAGTTCTTGTTATATTAGTAAGTATTCCCTGAGAGCGAAATTACCAAGTTCTTCAGTACTTGCTGCATTGTTAAGCAGGAGCTGTCCTGCAACCATTATTTCAATATGACACACTGGAAGTTTAGGCCTGTTTAGGTTCTATAAGCATGCACCTGACTTTTCCATTCTATACAAGTACCACTCTCTCTCAATTGGAGAGAAACTCACTCAAAGTGTTCTTGCACCTAATATTCCCTCTTGGGTGTGAGCTGACATTGTGTCTATGGACAAAACTTAAAAGGCCTTTTCACACTGTGTTATTTCTTTGAAATGTGAATGAATATTTAAGAAGTCACTGTCAGTCTTTGTGTAGGACAGCTAAGACACTTCTCATGTCATAGCTATGAGTAAGTGCATCTAACCATCTTTTTTGTCTTACAGATACAGTGGTGATTTCAGGGGGCTTGTTAACCAAAAGAATTACTGTCATTCAGGCAGAATGCTTTGGTATAGCATTTTACAACTATCTAGGGAAAGATCTTGGCTTGGAGAAATCTGATTAGAAATACTTTCAGGGGTTCCTGGACTTATTGAATTATTTTCCACTCCATTCCAGTGAAAACAAACAAAATTGACAACCTTTCTAGAAATCATATTAAAACATGTGTACTAACAATCTAACTTAAACTCTAAATTTGATTTTCACTGACCAGTACAATATTTTCTGTATCCTAGTCCAAAATACAGAACAATGGGCAAAATGTATGAAGATTTGGATTGTGCGGCAAACTTTTGTTATATTCCATATAGGTACCTTATATAGGCGCAGGTAAACATCACACCGTTCACCTATACCCCCCCTACATTTCATACATAAAGGTTCATAGGGACTGACCTTTTACCTAGATACAACACTGTATCCAGCATGCAGGTTTTCCCCTGGTTCGATACTCATACATTATGCATGAGGCTTCTTGGAAGCACAGCAGGACAAACATCTCCTGTGTAATATCTATGTTAAAGTTCAGGCCCAACATCATCCTTTAGGCCAACACAGTAATAGAGCTAGGTAAGACCCCTTGGGAGACCTTTGGGTATAAATACATCATGTCTTGCTTAGACAGACAGAGGAGACCGGGTGATACACTGACCAGAGACGCTGAGGTTCCTGCATGCTGACGCTCCAGCTAGCAGTGGTCTAATTTCCATCGCCGGGTGTCCAACTCGAGACCAGGACGGGATCCCATATTCTCTCCTTACTCAGGTAGTGGAGTTGACTAGACCTTAGAGGCATTCTTGACATAACACCTACACCGATGCTAGGTACATTTAGGTACATCTAGTTAGGGAGGCATCATAGGAGTACACACTTTCTTATCATGTGTTTTATGTACTTGCATATATTCATGGTTACTGCAAAATGGTAGAACTGTACCATCCTTTACTTTTTTTTAAAACATATTTGTATTAGAAAGTATCAGCACAGTGCTTCGCAGGGTATATTAGTCAGTACATCCGCAGTGTAATGATACATATTACATATCAATCAATAATATCCACATTTCAGTAAACTGTGATTTACACCGTGTTCCATCTGTTGGTATGTGTAGAACCCAGTAACACCCTTCATTATTCCTCATTCTATTTTTAGACCGCCTTGCGCCTTGCCCATTCCATGTACAGTGCTGCAAGGATGTACTTGAGGCAAAGGAGTCATAACCGGATAATACTGCATCAACTTGCTACATAGCATGAAACTTTAATGTAAACAAAAACTCACCTACGTCCCCCCACCTCCCTCCCTCGTTGACTCAGCATACAAGGAAATAAGCAATCGTGTGATCAGTTCAGCTCAGCACATCAAGGTAATACACAGATTTCAATATTTTGGCCCCCCATAAATAATTCACTGCACCCTATAAGACCCTATTACAGCCAAAGCTCCGTATTCCTTCTGCTCCATCTGAACACACCCTAGAGGCAATATTCAAGTATGTCCACAGCTCCAAGCTCCTCCATCAGCATGTTCCATTCTAAGGATATATGAGTCTTGCGCAATCCACGTTGCCCCTGCCTTTTTAATTCTTCACCCCCCGCCCTGCCCCATCGCACTAGCTCCTCATATGTATCCTTCAGTGATGGTGATCTAGCAGTTTTCCATTTCATTGTAACATTACGTTTGGCCAGTATGAGTGCCAAGTTATTGAATTTTTTAACTGGACTACCTTTCTTCTCATTGGGGCCCAGACCCAGCAAACAGTATTCCAGTCTGTCATTATTTCTCACTGGAGCTATATCTGTCAAAATCTTACAGACTGTTGCCCAGTAGTGGCGCAGCCGTGGGCAGATCCACAGCATGTGCATCAAGTCCGCTTCTAATAATTGGCATCGCGGGCACACATCTGACGCATCCTGAAACATAACACTTAACTTACACGGTGTCAGGTAGGCTCAGTGCAGAATCATGAGTTGTATGAATTTAAATTTCAGGTTTCTCGAAACCTTTCTAGGGTATTGTAACATCTTACCCCATTCCTTGTCACTGAGTGCTCGACCTATATCTACATCCCATTTGGTACGAAGAGGCTGTAGAAATACCGCTGCTACTGTACGGATGCCTTTGTACAGCCATTTCGTTAGGTGTTGACCAGTGCCCATCAAATGTTGCATTGTGACTAGTGTGTGCATTGCCGGTTCCACCCCCTCATGGGCCGAACACAACGTGAGGCATCAGGGTACCCTCTTTGAAGAAATCATCCACTGTGGTCACTACTACATTTTCCCATGCTCGCACTCTCCTTTTTGTAACCCTGCCTAATTGGGTGGGGATCACCAATAGAGGTATAGTTGGGGCGTATGGAGTCACCATCTTGGTGTACCTTAGGGAGTTTCTCCAGTACAACAGCGCAATTTTCAGTAGATGTGGCACCGTTGGTGGAATATTGCTATTGGGCAACAGTAGTGTATGTATCTCCCCTCTCTGCCAGTCCAGTTGTGACATGTTTATTTCCTGCAGATTCCACCTGACAGCCAGTATGCCAGACATTGTAGCTGACTCGCATAACAGTAGGCCTTCAGGTCAGGAACCCGTAGTCCTCCTTGCCTAGTATCTAATTGCAATTTTGCAATCCCTATACGCCTTCCGCCCCCTCCCCATATCAACTCAATCAGTAGAGAAGATAGTGATTGATGAAAAAGTACAATAATCTAGGGAGCACCACCCTTTTGGCAATTGCCACCTTGCCCACCACTGATATATGTAGGGTGGTCCAGAACTTTATTTGGGACCTAAGTGAAGTGATAGAATGGTTTAGATTTCCCTCCAGGAGGTCTGTTGTATCTCTATATATATTTTTCCCCAAGTATTTGAAAGTGCTGGGTGCGATCTGGAAAGACCAATTCCCAAAATCCGGCAAACCAGTGTGTGACGCGCCCATAAACAAATAAACATAGGACTTTTTCCCATTAATTGATAGCCCAGAAAGTGCTCGAAATGTTGTGAATGTAGAGGGTACAGGTTCATAGTCACTATCCAAATTCTTAAAATATAATATTAAGTCATCCGCATATGCAAAAACAATGTGAGTGTTGGGACCCAATTCTATCCCCCTATGACTCGCAGTAGAGCGCAGTTTCTTTAAGAGGGGTTCTAAAGCTAGGATAAACAGCAGGGGCGACAGTGGGCACTCTTGTCTGGTTCCCCGTGCAACCTTATATTGTTGTGAAATATGCCTCCCTGTCCTCGCCGGCACCGTGGGCTCCATATAACACAGCTTCACCCATTTTATATATTCCTCCAGTATGTCGAATTTGGACAGGGCACAGAACATGTATTCCAAGTGCAGGGAATGAAAAGCCTGGCGTAGGTCTAGTGAAATACATCCCACCACATCCGCCCACTGAAGTGTATGTTTCATTATTTGGTGTAGCCTCCTAATATTAAGAGCTGTGTTCCTGCCTGGGACAAACCCACACTGATCACTGTGTATCAACTGTGGTATCTATTGACAGAGCCTAGTAGCCAGTATCTTACTCAGAATCTTATAGTCTACACTTAATAATGAGAGGGGCCTATACCCTGCCATGTCAGTGCTATCTCGCCCTGGTTTTAGCAATGAGACCACAGTCGCCTTCAGCGTTGTGTGTGGGAGGGTTCCCGTTTCTAGGGCTGACTGAAATAATCGCTGCAGATGGGGAACCAACAGGTCAGCGACATTGTATTAAATTTGATGGGCAGCCCATCTCCACCAGGTGACTTATTACGGGGCAAGCTATTAATTGCCCTTTTGATTTCCATAGTAGTCACTGGGTGTCCCAGTTCTTCCTTGTGTGCTTGTGACAGCTGTGGAAGTTGCAGACTGTCAAAAAATGCATTGAGGTCTGCGGCCCCAGCAGCATTCGGCTGTGCAAACAAGTTCTCATTATACTCCCAAAAGGCCTCATTTATGCCTAGTTGTTTGTTGACCTTACCAACCGTTACAGTCTCAGTTTCTAAAATGGGAACGACCGGCGGGACGTCTTTGATAATTCTAGACAGTAACGGGCCCGCCCGATCTGCCACAGCATGTTGTTTCTGAGCATACAGCCGATAATCCAATAGTCTTAGATCTTCCAATAGTTCTGCATGTTTAATGTGAGCTTCTAGCAGCTGTACCTGGTGCCCCTTATCTGATGTAGCTAACCGTTCCAGTCTCCCTAGGGTATTTTCTATGTCAGTAAGCTGTACAATAAGGTTATGTCTTGCCCCATCTCTAGTACTGATTGCCACTCCTCGCAGCACAGTCTTAAAGGTGTCCCACTCTGTCTGTCTAGAGGAAGCAGTATTCACATTTTCTGTGAAGTAATTATCTATGGCTGTGGACAGCATTGTTCTAAAAACCGAGTCTCTTCCAGCAGCTGTGGTTGTAGTCTCCTTGTCGGTACTAGGGTAGGCATTTTGCCCCATTGCAGCGTAATCTCCACCGGATTATGATCCAATAAAGTTTTCCCAAGTGGGTGGAGTTACTAACTGCGTCCAGCAACAAAGAGGTACAAAAAATTCTGTCAATTCGAGTATGTAACTTGTGCATCGGGGAGTGAAAGGAATATTCCCTATCCGTCAGATGCGTCGCCCTCCAGGCATCTACAATCCCCCATCCAACTGCCCAGTTTTTCAATGCATCTGCTAATTTTCTGCTGGTTGCGTTATGTAATGTGGGTGTGACCTGTCTAGTTCTATATCCAGTACTACATTAAAGTCACCCCCTACCACCCATTGGTAACCTTCCCAGCCTACTAACAGTGTATTTTAAGCCTCCAAAAACTTGTCTTGCTCAAAGTTCGGAGTGTAAATACTTCCCAGCACAATGTGTTCCCCATCAAGTAACCCGTGTAGTAGAGCATATCGCCATCTTTATCGATTTTCTGTTCTAATAGCTTTAAAGGCGTACTATTTCTAAGCCATATCGAGGCTCCGTAAGCAAAGGCCGAGTATGATGCGGAGAATAGCTGCCCCCTTCATTTTTTGTTCAGCTTTACTGCTTCATTGTGATTTAGGTGGGTCTCCTGAAGGAATGCCACATTCACTTTCCATCTATTCAATTGGGCTAGCAGTCTGTGCCGTTTGTGGACTGAACCAAGTCCCCAAACATTCCAGGAGATGTACTTGTAGCTACCAGGGCATGCCATCTGACCTTGTGTAAGGTGGTCTCCTAGGACCAATGTAGCTACTGAGCTGGAACTGTGTCTTATTAGCTAAAGCTGAGTCTACAAAAACAAAAAACACCCCAATACTAAGGTCCCCCTATAAACAGCAGAGGACCAAACCTTAACTAATAATTCAACCAGAACTCTACTGGAACTATGCCATAGAACAGTCGCCAAGGGGGGGTAGGCAACCATCATGTTATTACTGGTCATGTACCGTGGATATTCACCGGTACTGCATCGCTCCAGCCCAAACCCATCTCTCACCTATTCAATGATAGAGAACAGGGTAACATACGACTTCAGCAAAACAACCTGCTAGACAGCACAATATACAATAGCACTTCCGAAGAGCCCCCTCCAGTAGTTCAATAGTTATCCGCCATTTGTGCGGTGACTCAACTCGGACAAGACTAAGGTCATCATCCTCGGACAATCCCCGTCAGTAAGGGACAACTCCTGGTGGCTCTCGGCACTGGGCACCGCACCGACACCCACAGACCACGCACGCAACCTGGGTTTCATCCTGGACTCGTCGCTCAAAATGACCAAACAAGTCAACGCCGTCTCTTCCTCATGCTTCAGCACCCTGCGCATGCTCCGGAAGATCTTTCGATGGATCCCTACCGAAACCAGAAGAACAGTCACCCAGGCCCTCGTCACCAGCCGACTGGACTACGGGAACGCCCTCTATGCTGGAACAACCACCAAACTCCAGAACCGTCTCCAGCGAATACAAAACGCCTCCGCACAACTCATCCTTAACATCCCCCGCCACAGCCACATCTCAACCCACCTGAGAGATCTCCACTGGCTCCCCGTCAGCAAAAGGATTACGTTCAGACTGCTCACCCACACACACAAAGCACTCCACAACCTGGGCCCGGAATACCTCAACAGCCGACTCACGTTCCACACCCCCGCCCGACAGCTCCGCTCAGCCAACCTCGCTCTCGCCACCATCCCACGGATACGCAGAACCACCACCGGAGGAAGATCGTACTCCTACATGGCAGCAAAGACCTGGAATTCCCTCCCCACCCACCTACGACTGACCCAAGCCCACCTCAGCTTCAGGAGGCGCCTCAAGACCTGGCTCTTCGAGTATTACCAGCACGCCGCACCCCCAGCGCCTTGAGACCCTAACGGGTGAGTAGCGCGCTTTACAAATTTTATGATTGATTGATTGATTGACCAGGGGAAACAGTGTTAGGCTGGACTCAGATTCCAAGTGAACCATGTCCCCATCCGAAGAGTGGACAGACACAGCCTGGTCCCGAACTTCATGTTCCACCAATGCCACTGCTGTCAGAAGAGCATCCCTCTGGCTAGCTGTGATCTGTTCCGCAGACGGTGCCATCCCAGTGTCTCCTACTCTGTGCTTGGCAACTTCCATGTTTGCTGCTTGCTTCACGCCGTGGCGGGGATGGTACAGAGCCGCTCCGTGGATAGGAGGCCTGTGAAGTAGGGAGGGTGAAAGTGATCTCCAGCCAGTCTGCCACCTCCTCCGGGTTCTCGAATGTTTTTTATTTTTTGGACCAAGTATTACTTTCATACTTCACGTTTGGCGCTCTGAATTTCTTTTTAACATCTTGTAACATGGTCCTTGCCTTCTGGACCGCTAGGGTAAAATCTGGGTACAAGGAGATCGTTTTATTTTCAAAGCAGATAGGAGCATTCTCTAGTGCAGCTCTTAGGATAGTGTCTTGATCCTTGTAATTTAGAATGCGTGCTATTAGGGGCCGGGAGGCGCTCCCAGAAGGGGAGGTCTAGGCGGCACTCTATGTGCCCTCTCCACACTGTATAGAGCCATCAGCCCCTACTTCGGGACCTTCCTTCCGCATTATCCACCCTGTCCTGGAGTCCCCGCAATTGACGCTGTACCTGTTCCAGCTGGGTGGTCTGCTCAGTTTGTTCAGGTATCAAGTCATCCAGTGCAAGTTTGATGGATTCCACCTTCTCCGCCAGTTTCTTGTGGCCCACCTGTAGAAGATTAAAGCTAGTGGAGAGCGGCCCCAACTGAATTTCCAATGCCATTCGCGAGTCCCGTATTTCTTTAAATATGAGGTCCAATTCGTCTGCAGGTTGTGGCTCCTCTGTGAGGGGTATCATGTCTGCCTCCGTGTCCTGCATCTGGCGACTTAACAGTACAGCGTTCGTGGTCTCTGAGGCATGTGAATCCAGCTGCTTCGTTTTAGTGTGCCCCATGAAGTCAAGGAAATTCTGTGCTCGTGGGACCTGTGTCTCCCTATCCCCAGTCCAGGAAGGAACACCAGCAGCGCTGCCGCAGAGGAAGCTAGAACTCCAGTGCCTGCCTTCCCTGTATAACGTCACCTCCTGGAAGGGAGGGGGGCTGTCTTGGCAGGTATTTTTTCTTCCCTGGATCATTGATGTCACTTCCTCACTGTCCTCAAACAATGGCCCGCTGCATCCCGCTGTGTTGCCTAGTTGGTCAGTCCGCACTAGCGGCATATATTCAAGCGGTGCATTGCTTGATGCAGACCCCACCAATCAAGGCTTCCAGGCTGCCGCAACCACTCACATCAACAAACTCCCAGGATCCAATTGTGCCGCATCAGGAGTCTCCGCCGCCCAGCCTCACCACTTGGCACTGTACACCACCATTTAACTACGTGCCCCTTAGGTCTTGTCAATGCAAACACCTGCTGGCAGACCTCAACAATTCCATGTAATGTAATTGGCCCCTCGAGATATATGCCAGAGTTCCAGCGGCAGTGCCCCAGCCGGCACGCCATCGCGGCTCACTGTCACCACTTCCAGGGCCTCAGGATCACATGGGGGAAGGGAGCAGGTCACGCAGCGTGGCGTCTGTGTGAAACTGTGCACCACCTTATTTCCGTGCCCCCCACATGATTTCACTGCCCCTCAGGTACTCCGCTCCCAGTCGGCAGCCTCTGAAATCAGGTCCTGCGATCCCGTAATACCTCCGTCTTCCGTTGCTGGTACTATCTCAGGCCTCCAGACGTCATTTTTAATTCGGTCTGCCAGCCAAGTCCGTTATGCCGCTCACCAAGCTCCAGAGACTGCAGGCCAGGGTTGTGTGCATCCATTACAGCATTTCACGGTCTCAGATCGTGGTTCGGGGGGAGAGGGGCTGCCTCCGGTATTCCAGTAAGGCCCTACACTCGGCCGTGCACAAAAGGTCTCATCACCCTTCCCCCCAGGGTGTCACATGTTGTAGCAAAGTCCTGGTGCCTCCGTTATATGGTGTCCCGGCTCTCCATGTGCAGCCCGCCAGTCCCTCAGTCGTTCCGCCACACAATGCAGGTATATTTTCAATTTTTAGTACCCCGCTCTATCAGGATAATTTGTCGAAGTGTCGGGTATTAGCACAGAGCTCACGTCCGCCATGCCCGGCAGTTAGCCACGCCCCCTGTACTTTCGTAATACTGCTTATCATATATCTCTGCTACTCTCCGATGGTTGTTACAGCAAACCTATTCTACACTAGAATAAGAACGGTTCAATAAATCCTTATTGAAATGCCCCAACAGTTTATTATGTGTATTTATGAGACAAACTAGGTGAGCATGAGTGACTGAGCGAAAAGTAGTATATTGTTTCCACAATCCTGAGGGATCAGGGTTGTCATTTTCTGAGGTTGCAGGAAACTATTCTCTCCCCGATAAGAGGATATTCTAGTGACACTGTGAGCTAGCTAACACAAACAGGATAACACTTCCTGTGGGGGTGCTAGGAGCCAGTCTGCCACCAAACCCACAGTTTATGTTATCCGAACGTGCAGATCCTGTATAGGATATATAGGAACTACACAACACTTTGGGATTAATATAAAAACACAACTTGCGGTTCTGTTTTTCGTATGTATAGTAGGCCCCAAGAAATATTTAGAAACAAAGTTGGATTGACCAAATTCAGAATTTTGTGAATGCATTTGCAAACTGCAAATGTTGCACTCTGGTACTGGGTAATGACCTCACAGTTAGGGAATGCTTCACCAAAAGCTCTTTAGAGGCCAGGGAATCTCAAAGAAGGCAAGAAATCTGAAAAGGGTTTTGGAGGGGAGGAGAACAAATATGAAATTCAGTGAGTAGTTGGAAATTCGGACATAGAATGTGTATCTCATAGAAATGAGCTATTTGACAGATCCTCTCTAATTTGCTTGATTCTCCCAAAAGAATCTGGCTCAGTATTCAGGAGAAACAAAATATACAAACACTGGATAACTCAATTTTTGGACAGGTAGATAAAAACTTCTTCCATTCATTTGAATTATTTTTTACAATCCTCTTTATTAGTAAAGTCAGGTTTTATGTTCTAAAATGCCAAATGTGCCTTTCTGCCATTGTCCAGGCTCACCTAACTGTTAATGGATCTCTTGTGATTAGATGTGCATTCCTTCCAGAAAGGACAATATATGAACCTCTGGTGTTGTGCAGGTGTTTCTCTCCTGAGCAGATGTTTCTCTCCTGAGCAAGATGCCCTGAGCTTCAGAGGATACCCTGTGTTCTCTCCCATCCTGCTTCCTGTTCCTGAAGCTGTCAGCCTCATCACTGGCAAATGAATGCAGCCCACATCTGGGCCTGCCTATCCTTTGTTACCCCTACACAGATTGAATCCAAACCCATGGAAAATGAGAGATTGGACAAAAGGAGTGACCCCCACACACAGGCTGTTGATGGGGGTAACAGTACCATAGTCAGAACATCTCATAAGAGTACTACTAGGCCTGTGGAGACTTGGAAGAAGGACTACCCTGCTATTCAAAGCCTGAAGGAAGACTACACCTGCCGGCTCTGAACCCAGGACCCCATAATTTAGGTTAATGGTCAGTTGGCTTATCTCCAGTTTGAGCCATAGGGACCTAACAAGCTTCCAGAGGCCTTCGCTGCAATTGCTCAGATTACCAGCACCAGCTGGACCCATCTGGACCCTACAACAGGCCTCTGCTGCAGTGAGGTATGGCCTCTAAGAGGTGCCACCATTGGTCCTGGACCCAAGGACCCTCACAAAGCAGCTCCCATCATCAGGCCTCAGCAGTAACTGACCCCACTAGAGCTTCCAAAGAGCTGGCATTCTAATCACCTTGGTTACAATGAGGCTGTGACGCAACATGCACCAAGAGCAGGAAAGATAACATGAAGAACATAAGAACATAGAGATAGAACACACCTTCCCCCTTCAGATAAAACAAACAGAAAAGAAAAATTAAATAACAAGATCTTCAAGATATTTAGGTAACGATTAACTCTCCCTCGCATGGAGACCAAAGGATCAGAAGATGCACTTTGGTATGTGCTATTACTAAAAGATTAAACTTTAGCGAAACAAGAAGTGCCCTCAGGCAAGGAGAGATCCCCACCAGAATCCAATACATTTCAGAATTTCAGGAACAGAAGGAGAATTGTTGACAGGAACAGGTACAGCAACACATTTCTGCACATCAACTTCCTCAGTGAAGGATAAATGCCCCCCAGTCTGATCAGAAATACACTTTTCATTGGATAAGCTAAAATCATAAAAATCATGTCCAGTGACAACCCCAAAATCAGAGGAAAATGAATCATGATAGGTATCAGAATTATTGACAGCAGGGCAACCATCAGAAATATTGACAGCAGATGTATGTGTTTTGGCCACCCTCCTTTTGCTCCACCACTTCTCACCAACAACTTTCACAGCATGTTTTTTTACTTGAACAATTTTGGTTTCAGGATAGAACTTAGAACTACCCTTCTTGAAAGGTCTCCTTATGAGGACAGACTCACCCACCAAAACATCCTTCAGTAGTAGTATGAGGGGCATTGTTGTAAGACCAAATTTGTTCTTCAACAGCATCTTGGAAATGTAAACCAGAAAAAATCGCTAATTGAATGGTGTATTTCAAGACACGGTTAACCCCTCTGAACTACACCATTGACTTGAGGCGAGTTCAATTTTACGTTTCTCCTAATGAGTCTTCTTAGGAGTACACTTACCAAAGCAAAATTGTACACAAAACGAGAGTAGTATTCGATGAGGCCTTTAAAAGACCTCAACTTAGCCTTATCTGTCGGTTTGGCACAATCATTGATAGCCTTCATAAGGTCTTGTTTGGGTCCGATACCTGTGGAAGAAATGACATGCACCAAATACTCAACTTCCTCCATTAAAAACGTACATTTCAGTTTTTGACTGTCATACCATGGTCTTCCAGAATGCTCAGGACCCGATCAAGTTTAAGTAAGTGATCCTTGACAGAGTTTGAAGAGATTAAAATGTCATCCTGATAGGTAAAAACATCTTCTCATCCCCAAGAAGATGAAACATGAGTTTCTGAAATACAGATGCCGCCGAGGCAATGCCAAATTGCATTCTAAGGAAAGAAAAAACTCCAAAAGAATATCAAAATGGGAAGAGATCCACATATGCTCCCTTAGAAGGGCAAAATTAAAACCAGAACATTTCAAGAATAATGGAGAAAAGTGAAACATAAAAAACAAACATGAAATGGAAGCTCCAAATTACCACCACCTGGTGAAGAAAATGGGAAACACAGAACACAGCAAAGAGGAGAAAGGACAAAGACTGTAACCAAGCGAATGTAAGCAATGGGTGACAAGCACCTAACAGAAAGCAAGCAAGGGGTGAATAACACCCAAACAGAAATCAATCATTAGTAAGCAACGCGTGACTTACACCCAACCAGAAATCCAGCAACGGGTGACTAACACCCAATCAGAAAAAGCAAAGGGGGACTTACACCCAACTAGAAAGCAAGCAAAAGGGTGGAAACACCCAACAAGAAAGAAAAACAGGTGACGTACTCCCAACACATCGTTCCAGGGGAAAGACATGTAGAAAAAAGTATAGAAAGGGTGAAAATACTAAATTGTGAACCCCAAACAGTACCAGGTGACATACACCCAACACATCATCCAGAGGAAAGACATGTTAAGAGAAGTATAAAAGGGTGAAAACACCAAATATGTGAACCCCCAAACAGTAAATACAAAGAAATGTGTGATCTGGGTGGTTTGCACCTCAAAGAAAATCAACAGTGCAAACCCACCTCAAGTTAGACCACTCATACGAAAAATGAAAAGAAGACACACGTGCAAATCTTGCGGACAATAGAAAAGATGCACTGTAAGTAAAAGTCATATAGAGATTAAAAGGAACAAAGAAAAATGCACCACATCAAAATAAAGACATTACAATGTATGAAACCTGCATGGTAAGTAATAAATGAAATAATGACATAGTAGCATGTAACTAGCAATATGATAAAAATACATTGCAGAATACATCAATACATATAAATAAGAAATAAGCAAGACATAAGAATAACATGGCAGGATGTACCATGTTACTCCGCATACTTTTACTCCGCATACCGTTACAACGCGACTTTTACAACGCATACCATTACAACGCATAGCGCTTTGGGGTGCTGGATAGTGGTAAGTATAATTTACTATTCTAACTCCAGTCCCCGTGGACCCTAGGGAAGGTGTTGGATAGTAAATTATACTTATTCCCTATCCTAGAGCGCCCCCCAGCGCAATGCGTTGTAATGGTATGCGGAGTAAAAGTCGCGTTGTAATGGTAGTGCGGAGTAAAAGATGCGTTGTAACGGGTGTATACCACATGGCAGTATGTGGTGATCCAGGCCGATGACATAATGGCTTATGTCATCTGGATCTAGAATGCATGATGTATTTCCAGCTTGGGACATTCTACAGTGTACAGTTTATGGGATCCTGCAACAGCTGTGTTCAATAAACCTTCATCTTGAAGATACTTGGTTTCATGGTGAATTACTTATTTATTTATTTCTAAAGAAATGCAGAGTTTTTTGGGAAATAATGCCATCAAACATAGATGTGTAGCACTTTATCACCCACAGGCCAATGGCCTTGTGGAGAAAATGAATCGCACATTGGTGGAATGCATTCAATGGGGAATCCAAAACAAATTTGATATTGCGAGAGTTGTTGAAGAAATGTTGTGGTCCTATAGATGCACTCCAAATGCTGTCTCTGGGGTTTTTCCATCTTTTAAGAGGACGACCTCCTGCCTCAAGACTTTGTCCTGCTTGGTTGAGGGAGTTTCAAAAGAAAAGTGAAAGAGTTTTAAAAGTTGATAATGTTGTAAGACCTAAAGTAGAGGAATATCAAAAGAAAATGAATAAATGTTATGATGCTACACATAAGTTTAAACATGTACAGGACAAATTCAAGGTGGGTGACTGGGTGCGGATCAAGAATCCAAATCATGTCTTGAAAGGTTTGTCTAAGTTTAAACCTCCGGTTAGAATTCAGGTTGTGTCAAAAAATGCTGTAAGAACCAGTAGGAATGAATGGTGGAACAAGGGGAGAGTAGCCAAAGTGAAGTCTGAAGATTTTACCTCATTGGAAAATGATGCATCTTCTTCACACAGTTCAAATGTCCCTTCCAAGGGATCTTTTTATTCTGTTCCTTCTACTGTTGTTTCTTCTGATGTTCAAGCTATTGAGGATAAGTCTAACTCCTATCCTTTATCTACACACAGTACTGGTAGGAGGAATATTGTCAAACCTTTGAGGTTTCGCGATTGATGTAAAATGTATGGAGTTATTTACATGGGTTTGAATTGTGAAATGTATTTCTTTATTTTTTATCCTTTTATTCTTCTTTTTCAATTTGTTTGTTCCTATTACTTTTTGTAAATAAGGGAGATGTTGTGGTGATCCAGGCCGATGACATAATGGCTTATGTCATCTGGATCTAGAATGCATGATGTATTTCCAGCTTGGGACATTCTACAGTGTACAGTTTATGGGATCCTGCAACAGCTGTGTTCAATAAACCTTCATCTTGAGGATACCTGGTTTCATGGTGAATTACTACATTACACAGTACTACACAAAAATGAGCATCAACACATTGCATCAGTAGAGAATTGGTTGAGAGAAGTCGCAGGAATATATAGAAAGAAAGTGCAAGAGCAAAAAGAAGCAAAAAATACAAAGTTTGAAAACATAGTAAATATGGGAGCCAAAATGAGAGAGCGAAACAGGATGCAAATGCACTCAGTATGACGTGAAATGCTTATAGTTGTAGCAACAGAGAAAACAGCAAATCGTCTCTAATTCGAGGGAAAGAGGCTTCTGACAATATAATAATGACCCATGAAATACATTACAAGCATGGCTCCAAAGACTTAAAAAGCAGAAAGTCGCAGGTTTTGAAGAAGGTGTGCGCGTCACAGTGCTAGAGGTACTCAAAGTTAAAAAACAAAATGCTACCGATGCAAAGTTCTCTTCTTATGCCACTGAACGGGAGGTAGTGAACAAACGAAGCAGTCCCTTCAACTAAGAGAGTTTTTTCAGGGGGAAAACTCCCCCTTTCCACACAAATTACAAATAGAGAAACGTTTTACGAACTGGTCCGAAAACTGTGCTCCAAGAGTGCAGTACAAAGACAGTGCTTGTAGCTTCTTACAACCACAAGATGGCGGTACATTCATGACGTTGAGTCAGATGGCTCACGAGACCACAATGCAGAATAGTGTCTCACAGCACCCAGAAAGCTGTGTAACAGAAAGGACCTCACAGGAGATACACGTGACACAAAAACAATGGTGAGTACACGCGCCGCGTTCGTAAATTCGAACCCTTGTGAAACAGTTAAACGGGCAGGCAACTTGTGGGAATGTATTGGAGGGAAAAAATACCCAAACTCATCCAAGTATGAACAAAAATTGCTGGGATGGTTCCAAGGGGCCCCTCTTACTCGCACAGCATGACAGAATGTTAATCCACATGCATGAGAAGAGTGCACAAGTGAAAATTTCCTCCAGTAACAGAATGCCAGATCCATGGTGGATGTGCATGTCAAAATCGGCACAGAGCGATCCTAAGATCAGGAAGGAACTCCTTGCAGCGATCAATCACTACTTTACTGACAACGTTGGTTCAGTGACCTCTTCTGTTTCTCTATGGGAAGCGTACAAAACTGTAATTCGAGGCCAGGCCCTCTCATCGATTGGCCATGTTGAGAGATGTAGGCGGGAGGAGGTTGTCCGTCTTGAGTCTGAAATTTCTGCCCTTGAAGGGGAGTTGGATTCTGGGGTCTCCCCTGAGAAGCTGCACCTTCTAAACCTGAAACAGCTTGAATATAGAGCGCTGGTGACTGATGCTGCGAAAGAGATGGGTCGTGAACGGCAGGGGCGGTTGTATGATGTGGGTGATAAGGCTGGGAAATTGCTGGCTTGGTTGGATAGGAGAGACTGCGCGAGTCGAGTAGTTCCTGTTGTGGTGGATGAAAATGGTGTGGATGTCACTGATCCAGCTGGAATCGTGACGCGCTTTGCTGACTATTTTCGGGTGGTGTACTCCTCGGTGTCCGATCGGCCGGAGCGGGACTCCCACTTGCTTCTACGTCATATCTCGCTCCCATGCCTGTCTGATCAAGAGAGGGATCTGTTGGAAGCTCCGCCCACTGCGGATGAGATTGCGACCGCTATCCGCTCGATTCGCTCGGGGCGGGCCTCGGGCCCGAATGGGCTCCCCATTGAACTTTATAAGCTCTGTCCGGATGTACTGGCGCCGTATCTCCGATCGATGTTCTTGGAGTCACTGGAGGAGGGGTTTCTTCCTCCTGACCAGAGACTGGCCTCCATAGTAGTTATCCATAAGGAGGGTAAGCCGCGTGACCGTTGTGAATCCTTTAGACCTATTTCCCTGATCAATGCTGAACCTAAGATCCTAGCCAAAGTCCTTGCTAATCGTCTGGTGTCTGTTATAGGCGATCTGGTTCACCCGGACCAGTCCGGCTTTATACCGCACCGGAACACGGTACTTAACCTTCGGCGACTGCATGGAGTCCTAGCGAGAGCGGGGACTCTGCGGGAGCCGGCCATCTTGGCGTCCTTGGACGCCACCATGGCGTTTGACACGATCGAGTGGCCTTATCTTTGGGCGGTCCTCAGTAAATTCGGTTTTGGACCCGCCTTTATTCGCTGGGTGCAATTGCTCTATGCTGACCCCTTAGCCAGGGTGGTGGTGAATGGGCGGGCCTCGACCCCCTTTGCTCTTGGTAGGGGGACACGCCAGGGTTGTCCTTTGTCCCCGCTCTTGTTTGCCCTAGCTCTGGAACCACTGGCGGCTTGGTTGAGGTGGGAACCGTCCTTGAGGGGAATTAGATGGTCCCCGGACTTTGAGGATCGGATATCTCTGTACGCAGACGATATACTCTTGTACCTTACGTCACCTCGTAAGTCGTTAATCGTCCTTTTTGATGTTTTGACTTCCTTTCATAAAAATTCCGGTCTAGTTATCAACTGGTCAAAATCCTGTATTTATGTTCTTTCCGGTGACGCTCCACTGTTGCCTCATGGCTGTCCCATATCGGTGGCGCTGGAGGGTTTTAGGTATCTGGGGATCTTTATTACCTTGGACCCCGCACTTCGATATAAACGCAATTTGCTGCCCCCCCTCCAGCGCCTCCGTGCGGATGTTGGAACGTGGAGTCGGCTTCCTCTTTCTCCTCTGGGACGAGCAGCGTTGTTTAAGATGATGTCGCTCCCCCGATTTTTCTATGCGCTTCAGAATACGCTCGATGTTGTACCGGCTAGCTATTTTTGAGAGATTGAGGTCCTCCAGAGGCAGTTGCTATGGGGGGGCCGGTCTCGCATTGCCCTTTCGAAGCTTACACTCCCGTGGTACGATGGCGGCATCGCTCTCCCTGACATCCGTCGCTACTACTGGGCCTCTCAGCTGGGGGCCATCAATCATGGCACCTACACTCCTTCGATAGGAAGGAACTCGCACAGCTCGATAAATCACTGGTAGAACAACAATCATAGGGTGTAGTGTGCTGCTAGAGTAAAACACTGTCTGGCCTGGCAGTGTTGAATCCAAAGGAACTAATGCAAATCCTTCTCAGCAAGGAGAAAGCAACTCTGAGCACTACGGAGAAGACCAACAGGTCTTGTTCATTCAATCACAAAGTTAATCTTGAAGTAAACAGCAAAATCATCCAAAGTTCAAGTCGTTTATTTTTCCAAAGTATAACGATGGTTGAATCACCAATCAACGAATTAGATATTCAATGTCATATCTTCATTATTGAAAACGTTTAAAGTGATGTTCACACATCCCGATGCATTTTGGGCACCGCCCTTCTTCAGGGGATTACTCTACAAAACAATCCAAAATAAATACTGTTCAAATACGCAGCTCACAGGAATCATAAATGCATACTATTAAGCGTTGATACATAATTCAAATGGATAAAGACCAAATGGTGAATACACCTTCACCGGAGAAAACCGTGTCGCAAACAATATTAAATAAGTTGTGATGCGTGCAAAAAATAGTCACAAACAATAGAAATAGGTTGTAATGTGTGCAAAAAATAGTCACAAGAGAAATCGTAGATCCCTCCACCAAGCGAATAAACAAAAGCAATGCGTGTGGCTGATTGGGGTGAGAATACCCAGAAGAGTGCCTAAATGTAAACTAGCATCAAAGTCACGGAAAGGTAAAATCGTAACTCGAGTGCTGCATGCACAATAGATCCCAGCGTGAGGTTCTATCAAGGTAAGTTCATAGCGTGGGGCCACGTGCAACGTCCTAGGTATGGCGAGTTCCCAAAGGGGTTACTTACATAAATGGGTGCAGATACAAGCTCCGCAATCTACCGCAGAGGACAGGTTAAACCGGAACGGAAACAGGTTGCCGGTAAAGTAAGACGCGAACATGAATAAAGATAGAAAACGGACAAGTAGAGTGAAAATAAAAAACGGACCACCCCGTGTGGAAAAACATGAGTAAACAGACTAAAGAAGGGTGGAAATCAGAAGAAAGAATCAACATCTCACAGGGTGTGGGTGACAAGAATCATAAAAATGAAAATGCAAAGAAAAAGAAAAATGTTAAAAAAGGAAACGCTTCATAACAAATGACAATGTAAAATTACTAGATAACATGCATGTATTAAAGATAGCATAAAAATTCCATCCGATCATTCAACCCATCGGGCACCATGGTGGACATAAATCGGATCCAAAAGTTCTCTCGTTTGAGTAATGTATTCTTGTTATTATGTGTCACCTTGACTTGTTCCAAGATCAAAAATTTCAATTGCGCCACACTGTGTCTGTTTTCATGAAAATGGTTTGCCACACTGGATTTCTGATTGTGGGTGCGAATGTTACTTTTATGTTCTAAGATGCGAACACGGATCTTACGTTCTGTGTGTCCGATGTAACACTTACCACAAGGGCATTTCAACATATAGATAACATTACTGCTGTTACAGGTAGCATTGACTCGCAGTTTGATCATGTGTCCTTTCATTGGGTGGCGTGTGGTATTACCAGGAATGCAATTGTTGCAATTACTGCAATTGTAACAAGGTTTGAGTCCTGTGTATGTAGAAGGAGTAGTGGTAAATTTCGGTTGGCTAAGGATTTCCTTGACATTTCTGCCACGAGTAAATGCAAACATGGGTGTTTGACTGAAGAGTCCATTAAAATCAGGTTCCATTGCCAAAATGGGCCAGTGTTTGCGAATAATGTACTGAAATTTGTTAGATATCATTGAGTGTTTAGAAACCACGACCATGCGGTCGGAATGTTTCTTAGGTTTAAGTTGCAGAAGTTCACTCCTACAGGCTTTTTCAGTTCTTTCTGCAGCAAGATCCAATATGGGGGTAGGATACCCCCGCGCTTTTAGTCTTTCCAAAGTCAGTTTCATTTGTTTCTTACTTTCACTTTCTTTGGAAACAATCCGTTTGACTCGAAGTAGTTGAGCATAAGGAAGATTGTTTTTTAACACTGAATGGTGAAAACTAGTATAATGTAGAGTAGAATTCCTGTCAGTCGGTTTCCGAAAGATAGTCGTGTACCACTCATCTCGTTCTCTGTGAATTTCCACATCCAAATAATGGACACATTTCTCACTGAGTTCCCAAGTAAATCGAATTCTCTCATTGAAGGTATTCCATGTCTCAAGAAAATTCACTAGGTTGTCAGCTGATCCACTCCATAACAAAAATATATCGTCTATGTATCGGAGAAAAAGTTTAACATGTTGAAGCCAACTGTTGTGACATAATATGTGGGTCTCTTCAAATGTTCTCATGTATATATTGGCGTAGCAAGGAGCTGCCGAATTTCCCATGGCGGTACCATTTATTTGGAGAACCCATTTGTCCAGGACCGTGAAATAACTGTGATAAAGTGTGAACATTGTCAGTTGCATTAGGAAGACTTTCAAGTCCGGATCTAGATCTGAAGCGGCCAATACTTGTTCAATTGCTTCTATACCTCCATCATGGGGGATGGAGGTGTAGAGTGAACATACGTCCACTGTACACATTATAAGTTCTGTGTTTCTTAGTTCATTCATGATCGGTTCGATTTTCAACAGAAAGTCTGTAGTGTCACGAACATGTGACCCTGTTTCCAATACAAAAGGTTGCAAATATCTATCCAGAAATTTCCCTGTGTTCTGGTGTATGCTGCCTCTGGTGGATACAATAGGACGAAACGGAGGTTTCGTAGGATGCTTGTGCATCTTGGGAAGCATGTAGAGCACTGGAGGTTTAGGATTCATGGGTGTCAAGAATCTTCTGGTCTTGTCATTGATGGTACCATTCTCAAAGGTCAAGTTGATTAGTAGAGTCAATTTTTTAGCAAACTCCAGGGTAGGATCCCCCTGTAGAAAATCATACGTGTTGGTGTCCATGATATGTATTTCAATCTGTTGTTCATAGAATGTAGTATCCATGATCACCAATGCGTCCCTTTGTCCGCATTCTGGCAAGTAATGGTTGGATTGTCAGCCAGTTTTTTGAGGATATTCCTTTCTTTCTTGGATAAGTTGCCATGTTTCATCGGTTGTTGAAACGGTAATTTACAGATCTCCTGCTTGATAAGATTCTCAAAGGAGTCAATGATCTTGTGGCTTTGTGGTGCCAGAAAAGTGCTATGTGGTCGTAATCCTCGGAGCATGTCTTCTTCATGAGTGTTAATAGAGCATATGTTCTGAAAGTAATGTCGAAGACGGATATTCCGTATTAGCTTGAAGGCGCTGACTTCTAACTCCAATGTGTTAGAGTTAGTGGTTGGCACAAACGATTGTCCCTTTTGCAACGTATTAATCTCTTCGGTGGATAATACCAAAGAGGAAATATTAATGATCAAATTTTCTTCAGGAATCAACGTTTTCTGTTTGTCCTCTTTCCTTTGACTGCTTGAGGCGTTCTTTCGGATTCCTCGGCGGATTTTTCTCCCCCGGGATCTTTTTGTTGTTCCAAGCCTAATTCTAAAAAATGAACCGCAGGTTCTGTGGAAGTACTCGGAGTCTGTGTGTCTGTATTCACTGGCGTCTTAGAAGGTCTTGATCTGTTGTCTTCTTCCGAAGAGGATGTTTCATTACCAGAAAAGTGATTGTAGGGTTTGTTGGTCCGTCGGCGAGCGTACACTTCTGCCCAAGTGTACACCTAGCCGAGCTTGTAATCGATGGTGTCTCTTTCCAACTATCATTGGAAATCAATAATGTCAAAAAGGAGCTGGACGAAGCCATGTCCCCTGAAGAACTTGTGACCATGTTGGAAGATGTAAAAACTCAAATTGATAAACATACTAGGGAAATACAAGAAAGGAAGCTCCGAAAATTCAAAAGAGACACCATCGATTACAAGCTCGGCGAGGTGTACACTTGGTCCTATTGTATCCACCAGAGGCAGCATACACCAGAACACAGGGAAATTTCTGGATAGATATTTGCAACCTTTTGTATTGGAAACAGGGTCACATGTTCGTGACACTACAGACTTTCTGTTGAAAATCGAACCGATCATGAATGAACTAAGAAACACAGAACTTATAATGTGTACAGTGGACGTATGTTCACTCTACACCTCCATCCCCCATGATGGAGGTATAGAAGCAATTGAACAAGTATTGGCCGCTTCAGATCTAGATCCGGACTTGAAAGTCTTCCTAATGCAACTGACAATGTTCACACTTTATCACAGTTATTTCACGGTCCTGGACAAATGGGTTCTCCAACTAAATGGTACCGCCATGGGAAATTCGGCAGCTCCTTGCTACGCCAATATATACATGAGAACATTTGAAGAGACCCACATATTATGTCACAACAGTTGGCTTCAACATGGTAAACTTTTTCTCCGATACATAGACGATATATTTTTGTTATGGAGTGGATCAGCTGACAACCTAGTGAATTTTCTTGAGACATGGAAAACCTTCAATGAGAGAATTCGATTTACTTGGGAACTCAGTGAGAAATGTGTCCATTATCTGGATGTGGAAATTCACAGAGAACAAGATGAGTGGTACACGACTATCTTTCGGAAACCGACTGACAGGAATTCTACTCTACATTATACTAGTTTTCACCGTTCAGGGTTAAAAAACAATCTTCCTTATGCTCAACTACTTCGAGTCAAACGGATTGTTTCCAACGAAAGTGAAAGTAAGAAACAAATGAAACTGACTTTGGAAAGACTAAAAGCGCGGGGGTATCCTACCCCCATATTGGATCTTGCTGCAGAAAGAACTGAAAAAGCCTGTAGGAGTGAACTTCTGCAACTTAAACCTAAGAAACATTCCGACCGCATGGTCGTGGTTTCTAAACACTCAATGATATCTAACAAATTTCAGTACATTATTCGCAAACACTGGCCCATTTTGGCAATGGAACCTGATTTTAATGGACTCTTCAGTCAACCACCCATGTTTGCATTTACTCGTGGCAGAAATGTCAAGGAAATCCTTAGTCAACCGAAATTTACCACTACTCCTTCTACATACACAGGACTCAAACCTTGTTACAATTGCAGTAATTACAACAATTGCATTCCTGGTAATACCACACGCCACCCAATGAAAGGACACATGATCAAACTGCAAGTCAATGCTACCTGTAATAGCAGTAATGTTATCTATATGTTGAAATGCCCTTGTGGTAAGTGTTACATCGTACACACAGAACGTAAGATCCGTGTTCGCATCTTAGAACATAAAAGTAACATTCGCACCCACAATCAGAAATCCAGTGTGGCAAACCATTTTCATGAAAACAGACACAGTGTGGCGCAATTGAAATTTTTGATCTTGGAACAAGTCAAGGTGACACATAATAACAAGAATACATTACTCAAACGAGAGAACTTTTGGATCCGATTTATGTCCACCATGGTGCCCGATGGGTTGAATGATCGGATGGAATTTTTATGCTATCTTTAATACATGCATGTTATCTAGTAATTTTACATTGTCATTTGTTATGAAGCGTTTCCTTTTTTAACATTTTTCTTTTTCTTTGCATTTTCATTTTTATGATTCTTGTCACCCACACCCTGTGAGATGTTGATTCTTTCTTCTGATTTCCACCCTTCTTTAGTCTGTTTACTCATGTTTTTCCACACGGGGTGGTCCGTTTTTTATTTTCACTCTACTTGTACGTTTTCTATCTTTATTCATGTTCGCGTCTTACTTTACCGGCAACCTGTTTCCGTTCCGGTTTAACCTGTCCTCTGCGGTAGATTGCGGAGCTTGTATCTGCACCCATTTATGTAAGTAACCCCTTTGGGAACTCGCCATACCTAGGACGTTGCACGTGGCCCCACGCTATGAACTTACCTTGATAGAACCTCACGCTGGGATCTATTGTGCATGCAGCACTCGAGTTACGATTTTACCTTTCCGTGACTTTGATGCTAGTTTACATTTAGGCACTCTTCTGGGTATTCTCACCCCAATCAGCCACACGCATTGCTTTTGTTTATTCGCTTGGTGGAGGGATCTACGATTTCTCTCGTGACTATTTTTTGCACACATTACAACCTATTTCTATTGTTTGTGACTATTTTTTGCACGCATCACAACTTATTTAATATTGTTTGCGACACGGTTTTCTCCGGTGAAGGTGTATTCACCATTTGGTCTTTATCCATTTGAATTATGTATCAACGCTTGATAGTATGCATTTATGATTCCTGTGAGCTGCGTATTTGAACAGTATTTATTTTGGATTGTTTTGTAGAGTAATCCCCTGAAGAAGGGCGGTGCCCGAAATGCATCGGGATGTGTGAACATCACTTTAAACGTTTTCAATAATGAAGATATGACATTGAATATCTAATTCGTTGATTGGTGATTCAACCATCGTTATACTTTGGAAAAATAAACGACTTGAACTTTGGATGATTTTGCTGTTTACTTCAAGATTAACTTTGTGATTGAATGAACAAGACCTGTTGGTCTTCTCCGTAGTGCTCAGAGTTGCTTTCTCCTTGCTGAGAAGGCTTTGCATTAGTACCTACACTCCTTCGCCAAATCCGGCCTTTGCGATGGATAAATGGTTGTTGCCCGGTGGTGACTACAACAGGGCTCTGTATGCGAAGTTGACCGTCGGGTCACTTACGGGGCCCACTAAAACAGTCGTGCAGGTGTGGCATCGGGCCAAGGCTGCTACAGGCTGGTCTGATAAGTTGACCCGTGCCACGCCGCTTTATGCCTCGGATAAACTTGGCTCCCTCTGGCGGTCGAAGGGGTTTGATCGATGGGACATGATTGGGATCAGCAAGGTTGATGATGTATGGATCAAGGGTAGGATCAAGTCGTTTGATGAAATGAAAGTTGAATATGGGCTGAATGATAGAGAATCCTTTAGATATGCGCAGGTCTGACACGCGGTCCTGCCTGTTTTCCCCCTGGGATCGGATATTCCGGAAGCGTCCCCGCTTGAGGATCGGATACTGGATGGGCATGTCCCTGATAGCACGATCTCCCTCATTTATAAAAAGTTAATCAATATTAGGATTGATCTATTGGATAGCCTTCGGGAGTTGTGGACCAGTGATGGTCTGGAGCTGGACGATGAGGACTGGCGGGCGGCGCTCTCTTCTCCTAAGGAGGTAGCTATTCCGGCACGCCTTTGATTTGTCCAGCTCAAAATTCTTCATAGGGTATATGTGACGGGTCCGCGTCTGATGCGTATGGGATTCTCGGCGGATGGCTTGTGCAGACGTGGTTGCGGTATGGTGGCCACGTTCCTACATATCATTTGGGAATGCCCTGCTGTACTACGCTATTGGAATCGCGTGCATGATGTAATGAGTGAGGTGATGGGTGTGCGGTTGAAGCCTGAAGCGCGGAGATGCTTGTTGAATGTTTGGGAACCGAATGATTGTACCCAAGCGCAGCTTCGATGGGTGACATTGGGTAACATGATAGCCAAGCGTGACATTGCCCAGCTTTGGGGCGCTCAGAGGCCTCCTACGGTTCTGGCGTGGCAACAGAACATGGACTGGTCCATGTTTCGTGAAAAGACTGTGTATGTCTCCCGGGGCAGACCTGGCAAGTGGGGGAAGATTTGGACTCAATGGAACGTGTACCGTGGAGATATATGTACCCCCCCCCTTTCGGACTTTGATACCGACCTGTCTTCCTCCCAGCCTGATGTTTCCTCCGCAGAAGTATAGATATATTGATTGTTTATGTTCTCCTTCTCTTCCCCCCATCCCACAGTATATTTTGAATGCGATACTGTTAGCTTTCCGTTTGTACCCCCCCGCAAAACCACATGATGACATGCTTGTACTGGACTGCCTTGTTTTCTTTTGTTTTTTTATTTTCTTGTTCTTTACATTCAATAAAAAAGTTTTCAAAAAAAAAAAAATCGGCACAGAGGTAAAGACAAAATTTGTGTGCAGCACAAGGTTGAAGTCAGAAATCATGTGAGGTACAAAGCGTACTGCATATAAAGAGGTCTCACATCCCATAGAAATCACTGTTGTAAATGGAGAAAATGCAGCTGCACCTGCTGTGAAAGGTTTGCCTCATGAGTTGTAGTAGAAGTTGTGTAGACAAGTGGCAGCAGGTTATGAATGGCAGCAGGATTCAGGCAGCAGAAACCATGTAGCAAGAAACATGCACCCTCTGAGGATCAGGGAGCAGGGATCAGACAGGAGGCAGCAGGAATCAGGCAAGAAGAACAGATGGCAGGAAACATACGCCCTGTCAATGGACTGTCCAGTGAATCTGGACACTGATGCGGCGGGGCGTAAAATCCTTAGGTTGGTTTGTTTTAAGTAAAAACGCATATAAAAGTACCTCAAGAAGCTTTAAGAATATCCTCCTATGTAGTTTTGATCCCATCCTCGTCGCCAATTTATATTATATCATATGAAGGAGTTCCAATAGTCATGGTTAGGTCAAAGATGAATAGATTTATTGTTCTTAGATGTTAAGTAGGTTTTCCACCACCACAATGGGAGAAACCCATAAAGAGAAGTCCACAGGCTGAATGACACCATAAGAGCATACTTTTTAAATATGATCCTTCAACTTCCCTCTAATACTCAAAGAAACATGTCTTACCTTGTGAACAACAGGGATTGCGTCTGGCTTGAGAATAATGTTATGCTTATAACCTTTTACCATTCCCAATTTATCATTACATACTTGCTGATGTTTTTTAAGATCTCAGTCTAAAGAAGAAACATTATAATGCATAGAACTGACAAGGGAGACAGGGTGTTCAGTGCCAGGTCTCAAAATCATGCCAATTTTCCCCTGGTCCCTCCAACCTAAAAGGTTGCAACCTTTCTTTGCTATGTAAATCTTAGTGTGAATAGATCTATCTATGAATTGCACAGTTTCAGAAAAATAACCCGTCGTGTCTATCTCCTGACCCCCAAAAGCAACAGTACGAATGTCAGGTGGAACCAATTCCATGGCATTCGATTCTTTTAAGAAGAATACGTCAGAAATTATAATAGGGGAACCAGAATCAACCGTTATTCTAGTATGAACATCTCCAATTTTAACATTACAAAAAGGAATTGTGAAGAAGGCACTAAAGGGGTGAATTCGTGCGAAAGCAAATTCGCGATCCGCAAAATCCGCAAATTCGGCCGCATTTGCAGATTTTTTTGCGTGTTTGCGGGTCTTTTTGCATGTTTGCGGGTCTTTTTGCGTGTTTGCTTGGCTTTTTGCGTGTTCGCAGGACGCTTGCAGCGCATCGACCGCGAAGTTACCCTTGCGGTCGTACATGGGCGCGGCCATCGTGTTCGCGTTGCGTATTTCCGTTTCCGGTCGCTATTTGCATGCTCGTGTTTTGCGCGGGGCACCATTATGTGTTCGCATGCGTTTTTGCGTGCTCGCTGGGAAAGTATCTCACAAACTTACCCACGCGGTCCTCAATGGGCACGGCCATCTTGTTTTTCATTCATTGCTATGGTTCTGGGCATGCTTTTTCAATCCTCCCCTAATCTTTCCAATCCTTTGTTTCTTTGAACTTTTTTAAAATCTTTTTTACTCATTATCTATCCCTCTCTTTTTCTACATCTATATTTTGTGTTTTTTTTCTACTTTTGGTTACTTTTAAAGCTACTACTTTAACACTTTTCTTTTCTTTACTTTTTCCCTATTCTTTCCAGGAAGAGCAAGGGGAAGGGTCCCGCACCCCGTACCCGGCTCCCATGCGGGCAATTGAGGGGGGAGGATGTAGTGGCCAGGGAGATTTTCACCACGGTGGAGGTGGCTGCTCTTATATTTTTTGTTCTGCGCCACCTCCCTAAGACCGTGGCAGCAGGTAGCAGGCCCGGTCAAGGGTATGTCCTCCGGGAGCCTCGCCAGCGGTGGGATAAGGTGTGCCGGGCCATGCGTAGGGAATCGGGGGTCCGGTGCACCTATGACCAAGCGATGCACCGGTGGGCCGAAGCAGCTTCTGTGATTCAAGTTCAAGTTTAGAATTTGTATAGCACACTACTCACCCAGAGGGTCTCAAGGTGCTTGAGGGAGGGAGGTACTTTACTTATCGAATATCCAAGTTTTTAGTTGTTTTCTGAAGGAGAGGTGGTTCTGTGTTAGGCGGAGGTGGATGGGGAGAGAATTCCAGGTCTTGGCCGCTAAGTAGTAGAAGGATCTTCCCCCCATGGTGGATCTTTCGATGCGAGGAATTGCGGCGAGGGTTTGATTGGACGATCGTAGTTGGCGGGTGGGGTGTAAAAGGACAGGCGTGTGTTGAGGTATTCGGGTCCTAGGTCGTAGAGGGCTTTGTGTGCGTGGGTGAGGAGACAGAACGTTATTCTCTTGTTGACGGGGAGCCAGTGGAGATCTTTCAGGTGGCTGGAAATGTGAGCTTGGCGGGGGATGTCTAGGATGAGTCTGGCTGATGCGTTTTGGATGCGTTGGAGTTTTTTCTGTATTTTGTCTGTGGTTCCGGCGTAAAGGGTGTTTCCGTAGTCCAGTCGGCTTGTGACCAGTGCATGGGTGACCGTCTTTCTTGTTTCGGTGGGGATCCAACAGAAGATTTTTTGGAGCATACGTAGGATGTTGAAGCATGATGATGAGACGGCGTTGACTTGTCTGGTCATCGAGAGGGAGGAGTCCAGGATGAAGCCCAGGTTACGTGCGTGGTCTGTTGGTATGGGTGCGGTTCCCAGGGCCGGTGGCCACCATGAGTCGTCCCAGGCAGAGGGGGATGATGATCCCAAGATGAGGACCTCCGTTTTGTCCGAGTTCAGTTTTAGACGGCTGATTGCAGGTGCTCGCCTCCTCAGTGGCGTTGCTACTATGCTTACATGTTTGCAACTTTGTGCTCATTTGGCCAGAATATGTATGAGTGTAGTACTTTACAGAACTGCGTAGTGCTAGAGAGACTAGAGACTCAAGGGTAGTCCTTCCTTTGTACTCCTGCAGCCACTAAGAAGAAGAGATAGTGATGGATTGATAGGTTGAGTATATTATGACTTGTTAGTAGTAGTAGGACATTTTTTAGTGGTCTGCAATCATGATGACGGACTGTGTATGTCACGTCGTGTGCTGCTGAGTGCTGGCAGTCGTAGTAGAACCTTTTTGTTGTTGGTTTAGTTAGTGATTTACATAACTTTCCAAGTAGACGGTCTGCGAATCCAGCAATACTGTACTAGTATCCTCCTAGTTGACCAGATCAGATAGGTCAATACATGTAGTGCAATTGTTGCTAATTTGTTTCCCTGAGATAATTTTAGATTGTGGTCAAAGAAATCAAATATTTCAAAAAAACAATTTTCCATGTTTGTGTTTATTTCATGATCATGAGCACCTCCCAGGGGCGCGAAGACAGCAACACCCCAGACTCCGGCGGAACAAAGTGGACAGGAACGGTCCTCTGCAGGCTCTTCTGCAGGCCCCAGTAAGTTGTTCTGTTGTTAATATAATTATACTTCCCTAACTTTTACAGCTCCTATTCATTCCAAACTGTTTCCTAATTCTATTTTTTACAAAATAGTCTTTGATCTTCTTGTAGACTGTTTCTACATTCTTATCCTGCCTCTCTACCATCACTCTCTGTGCTACTACTATTTACTATTATTATGCATCGGTCTGTGTAGGTAGCTAAGCTTGCCCAGTCGGCAAACTGTGTTAAACAAAACTCTGATCCAGCAATAGCTCTAGAGGCACTCAGTGCAGTCCTCTGGGTTGCCCTTGCTCTCTATTCCAGTCTTCTTAATGTTAGTGCTTTGACAATTTCCAGCAACAAAATGTCAATGTCCACCAAGAATAAGCTAGTAGTTGGCCTTTTTATTTGATAGTAGCTCATACCATACCGCTAGTGTTTCAGGGACTATTCTGCACATACAGAAGTATGGACAAGAGAAATAGGACATTGTTGATGATAGGTGCAGTTCGACTTTCCACATACCTCAGTCAGAAGTAACTGTGCGGGACTCGGGAGCCCTCACCTTGTTGGAACTTCAAGTCCTCCTGGTGGTGATGAGAAGTAGTTGGTTCTGTCTGTAATTATGAAAATGTTGCATGTTAAAGAGCAAGCATTCATCAGTTGTGCCAAAAATATTTGCATGTTATGGCTAAGGATATAAGTTAACAGCCTCTCCAAAACCGTGACTTCTTTTCAGTCCCAATAATTAAAAATTGTTTAACATTTTCTCTTCCATTACGAGCCGAAATAGGGGGTGGTGTATGGCATCTAAAAATATGACTTGTATTTTCTAGGCATCACAACATCGGATGCAGCACTTCCCACCACCAGTGCCGGGGCCAGCAGCGCGAAGGGGTCCACTCCAGGGGCAGATGCGGCGGCGCCACGAGTGCCACCAGGAGGAGCTGAGGGGGATGGCTCAGCAGCGGCGGACGGTGGTAAGTTATTATTATACTCCTTACATATTCACATTTTAGAGTAGGCTCGCAAATGAGTGTATGATGTACTGTACATCATCAATATATTCTCGTCCTTTTCCTCCTTACCCCAAACAGAGGGACACCCCCCGGTCAACACCGACCCTTTCCACTCCATCCTTTTCCCTCTTCGTCCCTGCCTGGGCAGAAACCATCAGTAGATATGTGTCTACTATCAGATCAGGTTCCCCTCTAGATCCCTGCCCACCTTCGGTAATAAATCGTCTCCCTGACGCCATTACCTTACCTCTCAAAGACATCTGCAATTCCATGTTCCATACAGGAGTCTATCCGGAGATTTGGAAAAGAGCAGTGATTAAGCCCCTATTAAAAAAACCTTCTCTGGACCCCTCGCAGATAGCAAACTATAGACCTATAGCTTGCCTCCCTTTCCCGGCCAAGATCTTTGAATCCCTTATGAACTATCAGCTCTCGGAATATGTCAACCAACATAACTTACTGGACGACACCCAGTTTGGGTTCAGGCAGGGTCACGGCACCAAAACTGCACTAATAAAAGCAGCAGATGAAATCAGGACAATACTAGACCAAGGCGGAGCAGTGGTCCTCATATTGTTGGACCTATCTGCCGCATTTGACACAGTCAATCATTCCATCTTGATCGACCGTGTCTCCGCCTTGGGGGTCAACCACCGAGTTAAGGATCTTTTGGCCTCCTTCCATGCCAACCGCTCACAATCTGTTAAATTAGGCACATTCTACTCACCCACATTCACATTGCCGTGTGGAGTACCTCAGGGATCATCGCTAAGTCCGACACTATTTAACATCTATGTGTCGGACTTGGCGAGGGTCATAAAATCTCATGGCCTGAGTTTAACTGCCTATGCGGACGACACCCAACTGGTGTTGGCCGTTCACAAGGATGGGGCAGCGGTTGCCTCGAGATTCCAGGATGGCATGCGAGCCATCAGCCACTGGATGTTGAGGAACTGCCTAAAGTTAAACTCGGATAAGACCGAAGTCATGATCTTTGGCAACCTCTCCCCTGGATGGTCTGACAACTGGTGGCCATATGACTTGGGCCCCCCTCCAGAACCAGTTACCAAGGTTAGAAACCTTGGAGTCATATTTGAAGACAAATTAACATTCCATCATCATGTTAATACAGTGGTCTCCTCCTCCTTCCTGGTTCTAAGAAAAATCAAAAAGCTGCTTCCATATCTACCAACAGATGCGGGAAAAACTCTCATGTCCACCCTGGTTTTCTCCAACTTGGATTACTGTAACTCTCTCCTGCTTAACGCTCAAGAACAGCTTCTAAATAAATTACAGTCCATCCAAAATGCTGCATCCAGGGTCTTACTTTCCACTCCCAAGTGTCATTCAATTGCTGCGGGAATCCGACAATTGCACTGGCTGCACGTCAGATGCCGCCTTAAATTTAAGGTGCTTTGCATCGCCTATAAGGCAATGCACAATTCAGGACCACATTACTTAAGAAAAGTTTTTGCAATTTACAGCCCCATCAGACCCCTTCGCTCATCCCTGACTTGTCTCCTACCAGTTTCTCGCACCAGGACAGCTTCCTGGGGAGATAGACGCTTTCAAGTGGCCATGGCGAGACTTTGGAATACTGTCCCTTTCTCTATCAAGACCAGTCCCACACTTATTATCTTTCGAAAACATTTGAAGACCTGGCTTTTCGACCAATGACCTCCTTCTGTGAATTATGTCCTTTGTTAAATCTTAGGCGCCGAGACACCTTCGGGTTTTTGTGCGCCATACAAATCTAAAAAACATAAACATAAACATACAGTAGACAGTACACTACTACAAGTACACTGTACTGTTAAGAACAGTTACTGATTTAGAACTACATTTTAGCCAATCACGGAGAAGACAGTCACCCTTGACTTAGCAATAGCGTTTGCGGCGGTAGTCTTCGAGTAAGCAATGGCCCCCTCTATTTGATTTCAAATCAGCTGGGAAACTTTTATCGTGAAGCCAAGTCATATCAGATGAACTTGAGGGATGTGATGAATGGAAAGGGAAAGAACTTAGGGTCAATGGAAGGACGAGCGAGTCGTAACATTTATGACTGTAAAGAATGGTACGTGTTTTTGAATGCAGGCAGAGGTGGCTGATAGAAAGGATTCAGATGCATGGCTGCTTGAAGCAAGGATGGTTGGAGGAGAAAGAAAAAATGACTGCCTGTGTGGGTGAATCAGAAAATTCATGTGTGGTGTGCATTGCAATATATCATTTGGGTGAAACTCAAATGCAAGTCAAGACGGTGGTTTACCAAATAAATGAAAAGTAACAGTACAGTAGTTTACATTGCAAGCACAGCATATATTGTGTATGTATTGTATAGTTGACAATTATATCAAGTCAAGTCCCTTCCTCCGGCAATTATGGTTACCACACTCACTCCCTATGTTCATAATTTTCTTTCTGCTGTGTTAATTATGGGTGTACTATCGCTGTTGTTCACTCAATCTATCACAACAAAGCACCTAAAGTCATCCATCATATAAGCAAAGAGCTCATGTGATCGGCTGGATACATGATCAGAAATGAATAATCTTCATTTTCCTTTTGTAGTACTGAAGGCCCAGGGGGGGCAGTGCGAAATATAAATTACATTGAGCAGTAGCCCTTGATGTAACCAGTGCCAACCCTATACAAAAGTAAGAGCTTCCCTATCCCTACCTGCATGTCATGCTTAAAGTAATGCGTGCAAGTCTGCGTCATCATGGCTTGTGTCTCTTTTTCTTGGGTGCAAGCTGACTAAGCTGGCATTATGCCGGCTACCACAAGTTCACATACAAGTATTTTCTTTCACAAAACTAGAGAAAATAAGAAGAATACTGGTGTACTCTCTGACTCTCTGACTATGTATTGAGTCCATAGTGCTGCCTGGTAGTAGAATTCCTGAAACTCCCACTGTTACAGGCCTACAAATATGGCGGAAAGATACATGCTAAAATGTTATACTGTGCTTGCAAATTGCTAGTGTTACTGTGAGACAACTTTCTGTTGAATCATGTAATTTTGTGTTATTGTTAAAGAGTATTGGTTACATTATTTTTCTTTCTTTCTTCATATAGATGCTCCAAAAAAACTCACCAGACAGGAGATTGCTGTCCGGGCCAGGGCCCGGAAGCTGGAGGCCATTTGTGTGGAATATCGCCTGCTGTGGGCTTGGGAACAGGAGGAGCGGGCATCAACAACCTCCTCCAGTGCCCCCGTGTCCGCCAGCCTGTAGCCTCCAGCACGGCGCTGTGCTCGGATAGCCTCCTGCTGCCGCTCAGCTGCAACACCAGCAGCTGGCCCCCCCAGAGCCTGGATGGCACGCCTCAGAGTGGACTACCTGGAGCACAAGGTGGACAATCTTGAGCAACAGCTCCGGGACCGCCGCAAGGAGCGGCAGGACCACCTGTCCACACACCGCCGGATGTGACTGTGTCCCTTGCCCCTTATTTAAAGACTGTTGGGGGGGGAAATCAGGAGATGGGTATTATTTGGGACTTTTCAGAGGACTATTTGAAATGGACAATTGTTTGGGTTAGGGAGGGGTGGGACTAGTTTATTTTTGTTAGGGTAAATATATAATTATTTATTTTACATACTTCAACATAGTGTATGCGTTGATGTTATTTTGTGGGGTGGTGGGCGGGGGTTACGGCACATTTGGTTTCCTCAAACTTACCAGCATGAATTATCTAAAACGTCCAAAAATTTTCAAAAGTGCCACTAACAGAGTTAGTGAATTCAATTGGCCTATGCTTGCGGCAGGGCCATGCAGACGGTCATGGCAGGCACCTCTGAGTGAAGCAACCTGATGTAGCATACCTAGGCTCTTTGTCACAGACAGACAAAGCATATCTAATTGTATGCAGCAAGCCATATAGCCCCAATTTTACATGAACTGCTGTCTGGACTCTGCCTGGCATAACAACACTACACTGCCTCGACCACTCCATACCAAGGCTAGACAGACATGTAGTTCTGCTGTAGTAGTTGTTGTAGACTGGTTTACCTGTTTGCCACTCACGAATTGGCCATAGTTCTTCGGTAAACCGACGCTGATGATCCATCCATCCCAGTGAGTGACCGTAAAGAAAAAAGATATATTATTTAATCAAGACAATCATCATGGTATATTGGCAAACAGTAAGTCCAAGGACATTTTGCATATTGGAAAATGCAACGTAGTGGCCCCTGCAGTTGAAGTACAATTTGAATTAAACAAGGTAAAAAAACAGCAGAGTAGACTTGAGTTACATTTAGTGTGTAAAAGGTTAAATAATAACAGAAGACATATGATTAATTTCATGCACAACAAACAAACAGCAATTGCTCTCATTAGAGCCAGACAGCCATTGCTGTCCACGGCATGCCATCTTCTTCTCATTATTCATGACCTGTTCCAGTTTTTGTCCGCTTCTTCTTCGGAAAGTGAGGGCCCACAGGGCAGCCTCTCCTGTCAATTTCAGAAGTAACTGTCAGCAATCAGCAAGCATGTAGTCAGTAATTCCAGTCCCACTTGAGGATCTCGTCTACGAATACAAAGTTTCATTATTCTGCATAATCCAGCCATCTGCCTTGAGGGAAATGGATAGGGGGAGTCTGGAGGAGGAGTGTAGAAGAGCATGATTGAGTTGAGAACTTTTGACCCTCAGGAATGTAGACTGCGGCACCTTCAAATCAATAAGAAAATAAGATGAAGACAGTGCTGCTGATGGACTTGTTGTGATTAGGTGATTAGAGTTTTTTTGCTGTGATAAAAGTTGCAAAACAAGGAAAGACACACAGTAATAAAAGTGAATAAGGATGAAAAAAAAGGAAATCATTTTCAGGCCTCGGTGTCAGGGAAGTAGAGCTCGTCCTCAAACTCTATGAATTGAGATGGGAGTAGGTCAGCTAACAGAGAAGAACTTCCGTCACCTAAGTCGGTGTCCTCTTCTTCCTGCGTGCATTCACATATTTTGTCATCTGGTGGTATGAAGTGCTGATTCATCTTGATCAGTGTTAACCTCTCTACATTTTTGGGTGATAGGCGGGTCCTTTTTGAAGTTACAATGGCACCAGCAGCGCTGAAAACACGTTCTGAAGACACGCTTGCGAGTGGGCAATACAAATAATGGAGAGCCAGGTTGGTGATCAGTCGCCATAAAGGCCTTTTCCTATACCAATACAGCAATGGGTTCTGATTAACAAAGACCTCTGTTGGGTCATCCAGATAGGCCTGCACCATCGACTCAAGGTTCTCCAGGGTTGCTCCACTTTGCGTACCATCTGTGGCCTTTGCATCACTGGAACGAGCAAACCCTTGATGAGTTAGCCAATCCACTTTCGACAATATTATGGCTGGGCCTGGTGCAGGTGAGTATGATGATATGGTTACTGGTGTCGTTAACGGCTGTAAGGGAGAGTGACTCCCTTTGGCCACAGATTCAGAAGTGGAACTTGACGCTGGATGGCCTGCTGATTCAGTAGTACTTCTGCCGACTCCTTCAATTTTCTGCCGCTCTTTTTTGAAGCGAGTGGCTGACAGAGCTAGCCAATGTTTGTACTTTGAAACATCTGCTTCATCAAAAGGAATGAATGCTTTGCTGGCCACAGCCTTTTTGTACTGTGGATCCAGAAAAGTGGCACAACTGTAAAGTTGTTCTGTATGTATGTTTTTAAGCCTTTCATTGGCAACTAGGTGGCTTAATAACCTCTCCGCCAACTGAGATGCATCTTGCTTTTCAGCATCATCTCGGAACATTGAAGACACCGCCTTCAGTTGGTGCTCGAGCATGCGCAGCAATGGGATAGCGTTGCCCAAAGTACAGTCCTCTCTGCTGACTTCACGCGTGAAGACCTCAAAAGGACAAAGCATGTCTGTCTGGCTTGCAACTAGCTTTCATTCCTCCAACTCTAGCCTCATGTCTTTCATAGTAGAACCCAGTTCATAGACATACTCATTGATTACCCCCCACTGCTCAGACAGACGCTCAAGCATGTAGAAGGTTGAGTTCCAATGTGTTGCCACCTCCTGGATGAGTCCTTTGACTGGCAGTCTACGTTCATGTTGCATGCTCCTTAGCTTCTTCCGGGCCTTAAAAGAAAGCTGAAATGTGTGCAGATTATTCGGCAGGTGGTCAGTAACTTGCTGACTGTGATTTCTTTTTTCAAGAAATCTTGCACAACAATGTTAATACTGTGCGCCAGACACGGCACTCTGAAATAGCCACCTTGATGCATGGCCTTAACTATATTACTGCCATTATCCGTGGAAACATAACCAATCATGTGATTTCTTGGATGCAGCCATTCATAGACCTTCCTGTCAAACTCCTCCAAAAGGTTAGGTGCAGTATGAGATTTCTCCATGGCAAACATGCCTACTGTTGCATGTTTGCGAGTAGCTTGAAAAACTGTGTCCGTGTCAACACCTGCTTTTAACTTGTCTTTAACCCCTGCAAAAGAGCCCCAGTGTGCAGTGATGCACATGTAATCAAGGGCTTGGCAACTGGTCCATATGTCTGTTGTCAGGTGGATAGTGTGAACAGCACTCTTATGAATATCTGCGCCAATCACCTCCAGCACATCTTGATGTAGTGCTGGAACAGCAACTCTGGCAAAATAGGACTGGCTAGGAACCTTCCAGTTAGGGCAGACTGTTGCCACAAATTCTAGAGAACCCACCCCTTCCATGAAAGAAAAAAGGGAGAAGGTCCAGCGCTAGCATTTTAGCCAGCTTTGCGTTATACAGACGTGCCGTTGGGTGGTTGCGTTCAAATGACGCATCCGACCAAAACATGCTTTTAATGGTGGGCTGGACCGTTTTACGTGATGATGATGATGCAGACTTGTTCAAACCAGTTAGGCTCATTGATGTACTTTTTCAAATTGGTGTCTTTCCCAGACTCTTAGTGTGCCTGATACATGTTGCAGGGGTAGAGGGTGTGGCGCTACCACTGCAGTGCTGCTGCCAGGGGTACTGGGTGTACCAGAAAAAATGTCTGTCGCTTCTTCACTTCCCCCCTGCATGATCAGCGCCTCGTCATCATCAGATGTAATATGAATGGATACATTTGGATTTGCTGTACTTTTGGCTCCCTGGATCTTCCTTAGGTGCACCTCCCAAATGATAGTGTGTTTTTTTTGGAGATGACCTCTCTGGCCTCCTGTACCATAGTTGGTACCAAGCTTACCCTGACTACAAATCGAACAAACGACCATGTTTTCCACCTTTTCGCTAACACAAAAGAAGTCCCAAACTGGGGACTGGAAATGTCTGCTGGTGGTTGAGGTGCTACTTTCAGTTTCAATGCCAGATGAAGTGGAGGATGGGCGTGGCTAAATTCGACTCTGTTGTGCACTTACAGCACCACTGCTTGAGATAATGGAGGTCGAGCTGGATGGAGGTCCCTGCCGGCCCTTCTGAAGGGAAAACATGGAAGCTGTAGGTTGTGTTGGTGTGTTAGTTAACTGCGTTGGTGGTGGTACCAGTGCCACGCCGCCCACATCCTGCTCAGCAGCAATTCAGGATAGGGTAAAAATGTCTGTCTACTGCATGCACGCTGGGGCTGGAGTGATGTCTTTCTTGACTGGGTCGTCGTCAGACTGTTCATCAGCAGCATACATCACTTCTTGCTCGTCGTCATCATCAGCCATAAGTGAAAGCCTTGCGGGAACCTTCCTTTTAGGCTTAGCATACCTTTACCGGGCTCATGGCAAGCCTCACTCTCAGACTGCATTGGTGGGTTCCAATCAACATCAAGGTCATCAGAAGGAAGGGGGCTTGAAGAAGAACTTGTAGTAGTAGCCCTCCTTGACCTTTTTCTTGCTGGGTATCTGGAAGACAATGGATCATCATCAGGAGAAGTGGCTTTCTCGGGAGAAACCTCCGCTTCAATCTCGATTTCCTGATGTGCCCCTATTTCCGGAGGAACAAGCATTGTGGGCAGTTGTTCCGCTCCATGCGCCTCTAGTTGCGACTCTCCATGTGCCTCTCCATGCGACTCTCCCTGCACCTCTCCTTGCGCCTCTCCTTGCGCCTCTACTTGCGTCTCTACTTGCGCCTCTCCTTGTGCATGTACTTGCGCATGTAGTAGTTGCACCTGTGTTTGTCGTTGCGGCTGTGGTTGTTGAGCACTCATCAGCTGAGTTACACCCTGCGTTGATTGGGTGCTTCTTTCTTGCGATGATCCTACATCACTGGTCGATGGTGATTGAGCAATGACAGTGGCTGCCTCTGCAGCACTCATGGGCTTGGACCTAACCTTGCGTGGTGGCACTGAGCCTGATGAAGCGGAGGTGCTGCTCCCAGCTTGGTCCCCGGCGGACCCCGCTGCTGCAGGCGTTGTTTTTTTTTCCCTGAAAAAAGTGTCTGTGGGCACACCAGTCTCCTTGGTAAGTGGTGCCACTTGCTTCTTTTGCTCCTTCTTACTGGCAGTGGCACTGGAAACTTCCTTTGTAGAGAGCTACGGCCACCTTTCTTTGGGTCCATCTTCTTCAGATGTCAGAACAGCAGGCCACAGTTGCACGAGTTGCAGAGTTGTCTGTGGCCACACGTGACGTCACGTGACGTTGTGCTGCACACACCGCTACAGGACTTCTTACTGGCACTGGTTCTCTTGTTCACCTAAAAGCAAAGGAAGCAAGAGGAACATCAGTTAAACATCCCAACACCCCAAAAAAGTCGAAACACACACAATCCAATGCCATTCATGCCCTCAATGATGTTTAAATTCAAGAAACCCCACAGAAAGACTAGGTCCATGGACCACTGAGTACCCCTGGGCATAACGGTTGAAAGCAAGGCAAACTGGGTGCAGGCCTGAGCACACTGCCTGGCTTCAAAATGGCCCCTCGAACCCCACCACATGGCCAGGCCTGCCTGGACCAGGCCTGAAAATGGACCACGCCCACATGGTCAGGCCCCAACAGCACCCAAAAAAATCCAAAAACACACAAAAATCACCACAATCCAATGCCATCCATGCCCTCAATGATGTTTAAATTCAAGACACCCCACAGAAAGACTAGGTCCATGGACCACTGCGTACCCCTGGGCATAATGGCTGAAAGCAAGGCAAACTGGGTGCAGGCCTGAGCACACTGCCTGGCTTCAAAATGGCCCCTCGACCCCCACCACATGGCCAGGCCCTGCTATTTGGGCCTACGGCAAGGTCAAAGTCAAAGTCAAATTTAGCTTTATTCGAGATTCACTCATAAAAGCATAGCAAATTCCATATATTTCAGGGATATTCACTCTTTTAAAAAATTAACTAAAAGATAAATTTACAAGCAGATAAATAAAAACACAATCCCTATACAACCATTAAAAAAGTTCATCTCGATTGCTAAATACAAATGACCCGTACGTTAGAAATACTAATTTTATACATTGTCTAACATAATAAATATTCCTTTTTAGACAAAAACACATTCAGTAATCAATGCCTAAGAGCTTCTGTCTAACCACCCATGCCCAACCTAAATATTTAGCAGTTGCTATTGAGATGGGCAATAGAGTGCTGGTCCGTATGATTCTTAAGGCTTCAAAACTACTAATAGTACCTAGGGAATTACACAGTGGAGTTAACCAGGCTCGTCTTGGGGTTGCATAGGCCGGACAAGCAAATGGTCTCCGCATGCAGGGCAGTTACTAATAGTCAAACTACCCCACCTGCCTGTCAAAGACCTGAGGGGCAGGGAACATGCTCTAAGTTGGAAAAAAAGCTTCCTGTCCCCTGGTTTAGGAATGGCATCCCAATAACGCTCTAAGCTGGCATTAAACTTTACCTCTAAAAAACATCCTGCCATAGTCGAGGAGCTAGTATCACTCCAATTTTGTTGGGCCACCTTCTCCCAATAAATTTCCTTTAAAGCTGTTTTTGATGGGAATAACGCTGTCTCCGGATTTTCCCACAGCATTTGCATACCCATGCCAACTAGAATATCTCTAAGTTCATTCAGCCAACTGACTTTATGGAAAACATCGGTTTTAATAATGTCCAGGAATCCAACCGCACAGTGTAGGATCTACTCCAGAGTAGATCCAGCCTGCGCCAATATAAAATTGGACGGAGCCTTGCTAGATCTGAAATAGCCTTCCTGCCAAGATCATACCTTAGTGGCAGCAAGGGGGTACTCGCAGGGAGTCCAGTAATACTTCGGAAAAACTTGTTTTCCGAGATTATCAGTGGCTTCAGTTTCTCAAACCCCCACAGCTCAGTGCCATAAAGCACTGAGCTCAGAGCCTTAGCCTCATAAACCTGGAGTACTGGCTTTATTGGCTTGGTTAAAGATCTTTTATGCTCCAGATATAGGGCTCCTGCAAGTTGCCGGTGCCTTAATCCCACTATATCTATGTGCTGCGCCCATCTATTGTCCTTACTAACATGAATCCCTAGATACATAAAGGCATTGACCGCCTCTAATATGTGGCCATTCATGATAAATTTATTTTTAAAACTACGACGGGGATTAAAAACCATGAGCTTGGTTTTAGCCGCGTTAACTTCCAAGCCATGGTCCACACAAACTTTTTCAAAAACAGATAGGGCATGCTGCAGGCCGCTCGGGGTCTTTGATAAAATAAGCGTATCATCTGTGAACATTAAAATTGGTGTCTTAATGCCGGCCAAAGAGGGAGCATCCGTGTTAGCAGAGAACATTCGAGCGACAACACCATTGATGTACAATGTAAACAACCTTGGCGAACACCACGCTGCACTGGGAAGTAAGAAGTAACCATCCCCTGGCCTCCCCACTGGATCTTAGCGAAGTTTACTTCATGCAACCTCATCAAGAGTGTTAACAGATCCACGGGTAGGCCCAGGTTTTTTAAAGCTACCCATAACTGAGACCTAGGGACTAAGTCAAAGGCCGTGCGTATATTGACAAATGCCGCGTACAGGCTGCCTTTGCCCAGTAACACAGTCTTCCATTTCAGTAAAGTAAACCGAAAGACCTGATCTACCGTACTGCTAAACTTTCGAAACCCCGCTTGAAAGGACGACATAACACTATACTCCTCTGCCCAGTCAAGTACCCTGTTCACAACCATCCGCCCAACCACCTTTTGGATTGTATCAATAAGGCTTATGGGCCTATAATTTCCGGGTTGCGATTTATCGCCTTTCTTAAATACTGGAATTATCACTCCGCCCTGCCATGATACCGGGACTGGACCACAGCATTGGCAAGAAGCAAGATATACTTGCCCCAGCGTTCTTTGTCATTAAGGAAAACATCCGCGAGGAGCCCATCTAACCCTGGTGCTCTACCTCTGGACACTGTACTAAGGGCCATTAAGACTTCACCAATGTTAAAAATGTTACCTTTGTAAAGAACTGGCCTAAAATCAGCCATCGTGTCAACCAACTGGTTTCGAGCGTATTGTGATTTAAAATAATTCACCCAATCCTCCTGCGAAACTTTGTTTTCCGGAGGGTTGGGTTGCCCCCCCCCCACCCCACTTGACAATATTCCAAAATTCCCTAGAGTCTTTTATGTCACTGGCATCCTTAAGGTCTTGCCAGTGAAGATCGTCCCACAGTTTCTTGGCTTTTAGTATACACCTCTTATACTCGTTTCTTGCACTACAAATTGTCTCCATTTGCCTCCCCTTGATAGCGATGCCTAAGGCAAATCTAGCATTCCTGCATTCGGTGTTATACCACTTAAGCGGTTTAGGGGTTGCACCAATGTTCTTCTTAACCGGTTTTAAAAAATGATCCCTGATGCCCAAGAAAAGACTATCATGGAGTTTGGTTACTTCATTAAAACCAACATCAGATTTATTTGTTTGCTCGAGTGCCAATATGGCTTTATCAGCCTCTTCTCCAATTATCCAAGATCTTTTGATTGGCCATAACATTCACCCATTTAAGCCTACGCAGATCATTTGAGGGGACAATTGAAGGTAAACAATCCACAACCATGTCCATTTCTGTTTGATCTAATTTCCACCATTTGTGCACCACGCACAGCGGATTATGGTCACTTTCTGTTCGTTCCTTGACCTCCATATCAACTACCAGTTTCCACAATTTCATACTGCAAAGGACATAGTCAATCCTGCTGCTGTGGCGCCCATTATCAAAAGTATTAGCCCCTATCTTGTCACTCGCAGTTCTCCCATTTAGTGCCCTTAATCCCCTTACATAGCAGATCGCATTTATGGATATAACATCCTCAGACCATCGAAATACAGGTTTCAAGTCTAATGTAGGGACACCCCATTGCCTGTCTTCCTCATCCCCAGGCGATTGATCATAAGTAACCAAGGGCTCGAAAGTTAGATTTAAGTCACCAGCTACAACTATATTATTGTTTACAGAGTTAGTTTCTATAACGGAATCTAAAGCTGCTATAACTTGAGACCTCCCTCCCTTGTTACCCCTGGCGTAAACATTGTAAATATCGAACCAACCTAGAGGGCCCAGATCAATTCTAATGAGCTGGATGTCATTACTTTTAGTAACTACCTCTTTAATAGGAAGTAATAGGCTCTGCCGGGCCCAGATAACCAAACCTCCCATCGGACGACCCTTAGGCCCTTTAATTGCGAGGACAAAATAATTTAAGTAACCCTGGGCAAAGTGCGGTTCGCCAGCCAAGTCTCTTGGAATATACACACATCAAATTCATTGATGAATGTTAACCATTCCGGAGACTGTAATCTGGATCGCAAGCCAGCAATGTTCCACGAAATTAACTTGCCCCCTCCTGGTCTATTACTACTAATCTTGTATTAGGAAGCAGCAGTGGCAGAGATTCTACATGGTTCCCTCTCTATTCCAGCGATAGGTCTTTGAATTAGGTGAGTTGCAGAAGACATCTCATTGTCCCCCCCTCACTCCAAGTTCCTATTCACAGGGAGGTCAGCACCAACATTTATGCTTCTAGCCACCGCTACTGCCCCAGTCACTCCCTCACTTAAACTAACACCCACTTTGCCAGCTGTTCCTGAATTTGGGTCTGGTGTAAGTCAATCATTGTTATCAAGGCCGGAACCATTACTCCCTCCCCAGTGGTTCTGTACAAAAGGACGGGCCTTATTTGAGGAACACGATTTCCTTAGCTGGATCCTTGAATGCACTGGCGGACTGGTTCTAAACTCCAAAGCAAACAAAGTTTCAGCAAGGGATATTGATTTTAGAGTTAGCTTGATTGAGTCATATTCCTTGTGTAGAGAACTTAACCTGGTTGCTTTTATAATATCTTCCCTGATCACCGGACGACATCCTCTAACGTGATGCAGCCAGTGGATTGCCTTGTTAGTTAGGGAATCCGCGTTTTCTCTGTTACTGTTAGTCCCTATGCCTAATTTAGAGACGTTAGTCATGTAAATTATATTTGGGCAATAATCATTTTTCAGGTACACCTTCCCCCTCCTGCTGGAAGCGTTATTTTCTGGTACTACCATTCTGGGAGATGGCCTTGGAATAGTATTACTTCCTTCTACATTAACGGTCCCAAGTTTCTGACCTGGTTTTAGGTTGGTACCCATTGGCCTACTTACTGCGGTTGATGTTGTCATTAGATACTTTGGGGACTGGGAGGCGGCTTTCCCTGTCGAGTATGGCAGGTGCCCGAATTAAACCTCTGCCGTTAGCCCCGACTTGAACTTGTTGTGCCTTATTTGTTATGCGAGGTCTCAGGGGGGGGAGTTAGTGTTAGTTGTAGTATTATTAGATAAAATACGTGAGCCCCCCTCAATCACACTGCTAACCATAGTAGTTAGGTTTGCAATCAACGATTTCATCGTCTCAATTTCGTCTCGTAAAAGGGTGACCAAGTTTGTTAAAGTACTAACTTCTTCTAGTGCTAATTTACCCATACTAATGTCAGTGTCCTTCGCTAAAGTGGATAAAGGTTTTGTCCCAGGAGTAACACACAACCCAGAAGTTTGCGGCACTTGTATGACAGGGAGCTCATCGTGCACAGCGGCCAAAACCGCAAATCTATTAGAGCAGGATATTAGAGGGGCAGAATCAATTGAACTATTCTCTGCATCAGCAATATGAGACTTGTCAAGGCCCTCATAAACAAGGGCCTCACCTGTTAAAATTGCCAGGCTACTACCATCTTTGTTACTTCCCTCCATCATTCTTCGTTTATCCCGGAACATAGCTGGAATTACAGGTGAACCGTTAACCTCAATTGCAAGCCCTGATGCAGCTCTACTGTGCTCTTTATGATTCCCACCCTTAGTATTATCTTGGCAGGCCACAAGAATCTCCTCACAATCATCAACAAGAATGCCAATTCGGTCAATTTAATCAATTACACAATTAGCAGCAGCGTGAGTAGCCACTTTTTTTTTAGCTTTCCTACCCTTTCTAGGACTTCCCCACCCTTCCATGGACTTCCGCTTCCCCATACCCCAAAAAAAGTGTTGATTGCTTGGCGCATAGTAACAAATGTTACAAATGTCTCAGAGCAGTAAAATTATCTTAATTCTGACCTTGAGTTGTATGTCCAGAGGCCTCTAGGGAATAGCACAAACTAACCCAGATAGACAATCCCTCGTGTTGGTACAGTCAATGAGCGTTGCGATGTATAACTTTAATGGGGGTGGCCCGTCCCGGCCTCTACTGGCCCCGGATGGCCACAGACGGTCCAGCCCTTGTCCCGGGCTTCTCCCGGCGCGCTCCCATGCGCGTCCCGTGGGACGAGGTACCAAGGGAGCCTTTATGCGCCTCCTGGCGCTTCACGATGACGTGCGTGGGGTCCTTGCCGCTAGCGGGGCTGCTGGGAGATAGAGTCTTGTGCATGGAGGGGGCTCGGCGGAGCCAAGGCCGGCCGAGAGGAAGAGCGGAGCAAGGCCCGGCCCACAGGTGCTGCCACACGGGAAGATGGGGCTCGGCGGCGCCAAGCCCGGCCAAGAGGAAGAGCTTAGCAATGCCCGGCCCGCAGGAAGCAAGCGCAGCCCAACAGGTAGCATTCACAATCGCCACCCTGCCGTATCAGCTCCTATTGCTGCTCCCGCTCACTGCAATTAGCTCCTTTAGACTTTCCACCAGGGGCATCTATGTCTTTTGTTTGCTGTTGCAAATAGCCTTGCTGCTTAGCCTTATGCCTCAAGCGACTGTGGTAACAGGGGTGCATAACATGCTTCACACTCTTACCGGCGGAGACAAATGCAGCGTTACCCCGTTGAGCCCGCAGCCTGCAGCCTTCAGCTTTCAGCTTTTCGCCTCCTGTACTCCCTCCTTGATATTCAGCGGTCAGTCAATTTCTCAGGGAATTCTTGGCGTCTAACGGCGGAGCCAAAATGGAGCATTTAAATTAGGCTCCCGTTGTCACCACACCATTCGCTTAGCTCACTTCACACTTGCTGGTGAGTCTCAGCGACATCCTTCAGCTCTGCGTTCTCCGCATTCACGATCACCATTTCGACCTTCACTACGATCTTCCCTGCGGTGGGCGGGGCATCGATCACCTGTGCTACCACTTCTATGCTCTGTGTTGCAGCCCCATTCGGCAAGGTCACTGATTGGTGTCAGATCCTTTTAAATTAACCACGCCCTCCAGTCGGAGTGCACATGCGCCGAGGGCCCATGAGGGTACTCCCCCCAGTTACCCTCATACTCTCTATTAACTCCATTAAAGGGGGCCTTGCATCTCTACGCCATTTACTGACATCATTGCGCACGTGTAGGGTGGCCAACCAGCCTAGAGAAAGCATGACTCCGCCCTCCCCCGCACCCATCCAGCCACCGCCTGTACTGTCCCTGGAGTTCTAGGGGAGATCACTTTTCCCTCCCCTTGGGCGACCCCATTCAAGTATGGCACCACCCTCTAAGGACCTTAAATTTACTGCTCACCAATCATGACCTTACCGCCACAGGCCAGCGTAGTTGACTGACTATCTGGCCCCAACACCCTCCTACATTGAAAGGTCATGCCCTGCCCTTAAAACTCACTAGCTAAGCCATTATATGTTCTAACAGGATTTCATTCCCTATCCTAGTCAGGTGGACCCCGTCTTTTAAGAAGCACGGTTCACCCTTATACATCCATGTGCGATCGTCTGTAGCTGAGGAGACCTGAACAATTTCCCTATTTTATAGTTGATCCTCCCTCCTGAGTGATTCAAAGCCTTCACAGAATCTCCCTCCTCCATTTAAATCTGGGTACCATCTGAGACCAAACTATGCTGCAGCCCTGGCATGTCTAAGCTAGCCACCCCACTTCCGAGATTATGTCCTCCATCAAACCTCTTCTACCCAAATTCACCAGGTCGTTCCACCCAAGTGTAAGATAACTATCCAGGGTGAAGGCCTGTGTCTACCCAACAGATCTGTAACAAAACCCCTGATCTGACTAAGCCAGAGACCCCCTTTTCCATGGAAAGATACCCTTAAACCGTCCTGCTCAGCCCTGTGTCTGTAATTTCCTGAAAGAAAAAAAATATTCAGACGTCTTACATACGAATGACCAATGACCCAAACAACATGTGCTCCTGCGTTGTTGTATTGTATCTTGTTCCTGGTGCACCGAAGCCAGTTTCCCCCCTGTGTGACAGGTTTGAGAAACTGAAATGTAAGCAGAAGATGGGACAGGCATCAGTACACTCACAACATGTGTAGCCGCACATAGCGCTAATAACAAGTGGAGGACCACCTCCCAATTCTCTTAACACTGTTGCTGTGCAAACCTCTAGCTGTTGCTTCAGTGGCAGCCCCTATTCTGAACGAATGTGTTCCAAAGCACTTTGGATCCAAACCTGTCTTGTCTATTGCCATGTCCAAGACCCTTTTAAATTGGAATCTGGTGAGTGGGGTACCATCAGCATGTATTAGTAATGCTCTCTGATTGTACTATTCCTCTGTTGGAGGAACGCTTCTAGCTGAGTCATGGGGCAGCAAGTATTATCCCGTGCGCGGTGAAGTATAATCCCTTTGCCATGGCCTTCTTGGTCTGTTTTGGATTTTCTGATAGATATTAGTAAAGTGTTGCCCTGTACCCTTGCATGTTCCAGCTGCATTCCACCTTGCACGTCCTGCTTATTGCGCACCAACAGCTACCCTATCCTAAAGACTTGATAAAACGCCAGTGAAAAAGCGGCTCTGAATAGCAACACTTACCCTGTTGAGCTGCGAATGCCACGAAGGGCTGCTAGCAGTGATGTCAGTAGCTCTATCCCAATTGGGTGTCTTGTGTCTGGAGCTGCCCCCTGGAGGTGCCGCCATCCCTTTAGTGCCTTTCTAACAATGAAACTATTAGTAGGATCCCTGGTGCCTTTGATTTGCGCAAATAAGGAGATTGCTGCTACATGTCACCTGGCTGTCGTCGCAGAGCGCCCCTCCTTATTCAAAGTATCTAAATACAGGAGGAATGCCCCTGTTTCATGCCAGCTGTCTACTCAATCCTGCCCCAAAAAAGTGCAGCAAGACCAAAACATCCATTCATAAGCTTTCCTGGTCTTGGGGGCTAGGCTAGCTGCCATGAGGTTCTGTAGCTGGGGGCACCAATCTGCCAGAGTACTTCCGGGAAGAGTGTTAGTGTGGCCTCCGCAGAGGGTAGGTGTTCCCTGAAAACCTACATCTTGATGCAAGAGAGTGCGTCAGCAGCATTATTCAACACCCCTGGGACATGTTTAGCATTAAACTGTATGTTCAGTTTCATACATGGCAATACTATTTCTTTCAGCAGGCGGAGGATCATTTTACACTGTGCTGCCTGTTGGTTGATGCTTTCTACCACCGTCATGTTATTTGACCAGAAAATCACAGATTGATTACGCAGATGATGAGGCCAAACAGTCAATGTCACCCAGATAGGAAATAGTTCCAGGAACTGTTACGCCATTCTCCACCCATCAAGTCAGCCAATGTTATGCCACCCATTCGTTCCCAAGTATGGCCCCAAATTCCAGACCACCCGCCGCATTGGTCCATAAACCCAACTCTGCAGAAGTAGTAGGAGGACCTGGCCACACTACCCTGCCATTGAAACCCTCCAGAAATATCATCCAAATATGCATGTCCTGGCGAACCTCAGACGACAGTCTTGTGTGATGGTGTTTTTCTTGGAGGCCTGTCATGGCCTGTGAGATGGAGCAGGAAAATGGTTGTGCCATAGGTATGACTCTTAGTGCAAAGTTCAACGGACCCACTGTCTGTTGTAGCTGATGTAAGGTTACTTTATCTTTTGCCAAACATTGTTGCAGTGCCGCTGTAAATGTTACAATTTTTTCTTTAGGTAACTGGAAACACCCCTGTACTGAGTCCAACTCAATGCCTAAAAATTCCACTGTGGTTGATGGACCCACCGTCTTTCCCGGCGCCAGAGGAATCCCGAAAGCATGCATGAGCACGCAAAATCCATACAATGCCCAAGCTGACCCCAAAAAGAGAAAGTCATCCAGATAATGCATGACATATTGGTGCCCCGTCGCCTGTCTAAAAACCCATTCCAAAAGTAAGCGCAGGAAACAGAGCAACCCATGGGCATGCACATATCCATGTAGAATTTGTCCTGAAATTTAAAGCCCAGAAGGTGGTGATCCAGGGGATGTACAGGCAGCAGCCGAAAGGCAGACTCAATATCTGATTTGGCTAGCAAGGCCCCGGGGCCCAGAACCCTAAGCATATCCACTGCCTGGTCAAAGGCCTCATTGATGGCGTCATTTAATGAACTGCTTCTAGGGGCTGACAGATTGTGAATCAACCTGAACTCCTCCTTCTTCGAGACCACTCCCAGGGGCGAGCAAACAAAAGTGTGCACAGGGATGTGATCAAAAGGACCAGCTATTCTGCCCAACCGTAGTTCTTTTGCAACTTTTGCTGCTGCCACCCCTAGATTGGTCCTTACAGAAAGCAGATTTTTACACTTTGTAATCCAATGCAGGAATTCTGATGCCATACAAAAAAACCTTCTTGTAAAGTCCTAGGCGTGGCATGATCTAGGTACCTGTTTAACCAAGGAGTCATCGCCATAACGTCATGGGTGAGTGTGTTACCAGTTGAGTCCCTCCCGTAACCCTTTTTCTTCTTTCCCCTATACCCTGATTTCTTGAGGCATTTAGACTCTGGGTGAGAAGGGTTGTTGCAGATAGAACATGTGTGTCTGAACTTACAAGTACCTTGGGCCCTGGTGCATGTCCGTCTATTAAAATCCCAATATGTCCCTTTCCATCTCCGGTTTCTGGACTAGGGGCTATGCCCGTGGTTTGGGGTGGCCGAAAGGGCTGTGACGCTTGAAATGTGTGGCCCTTGTTTATGTTTTGCACTGTGTTACCCGGCTACCCAGGCCCAAACTGATCCAACCATGAGATCGTGTCGACTCGGTCCCAGGAAAGTGATGGGTCAACTGCCTTGGCCTTCCTGAAATTCATGTCATAATACTTCCACCCTATGCCCCCATATTTGTCATGAGACATAGTAATCCTGTTCTGGTAACAGGCCTTCTCTGCTTGTAAGTTAGGTGAACGCTCCGCTATTATTGCCATAAATACTGAAAAGGACCTAATCCAGTTGCTCAAATTCTCCTCTACCCTGAATTTTAACAGTTGAGTGCGCCATTCACTAGGAAGCATCTAATCTTTCTGCTTCCTTGAAGACTCCATTTTCCTGTCATCCACAAGTAAGGAGAACATATTAATGTAAGCACCAGACCATACCAATTCTTTCACTTTGCGTGTTACATGCCTGGCCAAATGTTCCCTTCCTGTGGGTAGCACACCCGCACCCAGCAATGGCAATGTCACTTTCTTACCTATTGCCACAACTCCAGCTGGCTCCATCACCTTGTCTTTTCCATTGCTGTTGGCTGGTACCTCTTTGTTGTCTCCTGCTAAAGGAATCCTCACCCTGTTGGTTGGGGGAGAGATGGAGTACCTGGCCCTTCGCCTGGCGTCCGGCTTGGCGCTGCAACAATCTTTGCCACCATCTTCTTTGCCTCCGCCAGTGGGTCCTCCCCTACTTCCTTTACCCCCACTGAAGTTGGCAACATCCCCCTTCCTAACCAAGGGATAACTGCCACTATCTGTGCCACTAGCTCCTGTGGGACCTGATTGACATCTGTTGGCACTGGGAGTAGGGACCACTGGGCTCGGTACCGGTATCATTGGACTAAGTGTGGGCACCACTGGAATTGATGTGGGGACCACTGGGGTTGGTGCGGGGGCCACTGGACTCACGGGGGCTGGTGCGGGGGCCACCGGACTTGGCGTGGGCACCACTGGGATAGGATCGGGGACCAATGGAATATTTGTGGGGATCACTGGGATCACTGGGATAGGTGTAGGGCTCACTGGTGTCAATGGTGTCAATGAAAATCCTGAGGGACCCCACCCGAAGGAATCTCTCCCAGAGGATAAACTGGCATGGAGGCTTTGTCCTGATTCTTCCCCTTCCTGGGCCTAGCCCGCCTGGAGAGCGGATCCAATTCATCCCTGGCTTTTGGGGGCACTATGGTTCGCTTAGGCCTCCCCACCGCCTCACTCTGCCCTTCCACTCTTTGTCTGAGCTCCGCAAGGCTCTGACCCAGTTTGTCTACCTTTCCCCACCTCCTATCCATTGTCACCATCCTACGCATCATTGACTCCATCATATGTTCCATGCGGGAACGCTTAGCGCCTTGCTTACTTGCTGTTACTCCTGAGCAAAATAAGCAAGGTCATTAACAAACCGATAGGTAATAACACCGCAAGCACAATGTTATCTGTGACCTAAATGATTCCTCTCATTGAGAGCCTCCCCACACTGTTCTCCTGGCCTGGAAACCTGTCTAGGTCCTTACCTGAGCACCGTTGGGGGAACACAAACTGGCCGTAAGCACCGCGCAACTGGAGCCGCGCCACACCAGCTAACTTGGGTTTTGGGCGAGTAATCTTGAGCCCGGCGGCCCACAGATGCAGTGAAATGCAGGCCTGTCTGTGTCCTCTTAAAGCGATGTTCTCTGTGTCGCCTCTTGATGACTTGCCGTGTTGAGTCCCCCTGTTTGCACTTCTGTAATGATAAGTAAAAGATTGTCTTACGCACTGGGCACACAACCAATAGTGGACCCCCTTGTAACCTTTGACCACCCACCACAATGCATTCAATACGAATCCCACACAGTGAGTAATCAAAGAAAGCACGCCCAAACCGCAGTGCACATTTACTTTTTAATCCTACAGCGTTCACCCCTGCAAGGCGTTTAAAACAAAATACACCGCCGACTGGCCAAATGTATTGTGCTGACCCAATTACGTGTGCCCTGGCTCCAGCCAACTAGTCTGCACACAATGCTTCCACAGATATATGCCACCACAAATCCCCGTGTATCTGGGGCCTAAAAGACACACCAGGATGGCAGAAACACACACCCTATTCTGCTGGCTGCCCTACAAATGCTTGCGGGCCAATGGCTGCCCTTTCGATTAATTGTGCCCTGCTAAGAGGAATAAAATAAGAACAACTACAGGGCGCCCTTTTCAATGCTTCACGTCCCACCAGAGCACTCTGTAGAAAAAACCTTGGTCCCCATGACCCCCTCGCGGTTCCTCTGCAGCGCGCGTCTGCGCTCTCAAGAAACCCAAGCGTCCGCTAAGCACTGTCGGCGGGACCGGCTCCGCAACTGCAGTTCTCCTGATCTCACCGCCTCTGGAGGACACGGAGTCGCCGGTTGTCGCTCGCTGTCCACCGCTGCACTTTCCCCGCCTGAACCTGCAGAGGGACAAAGAAAAGAAAACACTCCTGCTCCGCCGACGCAATCCGTTTTCTCGCTGGTCGGCCGATGCGATCCTGATGCTCTCGAGCCTGTCCTCTTCCACAATGACCTGTAATGAAAATAAAACCAAGAAAACGAATAACAGCCTCCTGGAGGCTGGGGGGCAGGCCATGGAGCGCGAGTTCAAAGAGGCAGACTCTCACGCTTCCCGGCCTTTTAACCCCTCACTAGCAAGGCCAGTTCTAACCGGCCTGGCCTTTGCTCCCCAGTGACCCGGTAAGTGATTCAATCACTTCCGGGTCACTAAGGAATCCTGGGGTCCAATCTGCGATAAGGCGCGCATGCCGCGTCATTGTGATGCTACGGGGTGCGCCCCACCGCAGAGAGCGGGTGGGGCCGGGGCGCCTGCCATACTTGCGGCGTGGCCCGGGGCCGATGCCAGCCCCGCCTTTCTCAGAGCACCCTCACACGTTTTCAGGCTGCGATGGGTGCCCTAACTGCAGGATAATTGGTGGATTTGCAGTCCAGCCTGCAGAGCCTCACTATGTGGCAGGCATCTTGCAGATGGCACGCTATCGCCCCCCTTAAACTATATTTTAATTGTCTAAAGCTACATTTAAAACAGCCTTTTTTTCTTTTGCCTCAGCGTGTCTTCAGCCTTCTATTCCTCTTCTCGTGTTCAGTTTACTTTAGAGGTCAAAATCAGTAATAATAAATGATGTCTTTGGTTGCCTGTCTTTCTAGACCAATTTCGTGTATTTCTTAGTTGCTTTCACTTCTCTTTTGCTATCCTCGTTGTTTTTTCTTTTTCTTCTTTTCTCTTCTGTCATTCTCTGCTACGTCTTGTGGCTACTCTTCTTCAGCTGGTTCTTCAATTGTATGAACACACAGTTTGTCTTTCTTGAATTATCGTTTAAGAATTCTACTTTTTCATTATATCTTGTATTTAATTTCATTTTTCTTGTTTTTGTCCCTGAATTTTCTGTTATTACTCAACTCTGCATCTTCCAGACTCATTTCATTTTGGAGCCTCTTTTTTTAATTTGCTGGTCAACCATTTCCAGAGGAATGTTGATGCCACTGTTGTTGATGCCACTATTGTTTGCCTCAGAAACATTAACATTGATTTTCATTCTGTCTTTCATCCATCTCTATATTCTTGCTCTCTTTTTCGAGATATTCTTATATGAGCTGATAAGATTTAAAATGCCTCTTAGTTTTGGGCTAACATAGTAAAAAGTAGGATAGGAGCAGCAATTATAATCGTAGTAATTACTGCATCACTTGCTGGGATTGTACTGAGGTTATCACTGTCACTGTCATACACATATGCACCAGCATTGTGGGCCATCAGAGGTCGCACTTGTGTATAATAGTGTTACTAAATGTTTTGTCTAGGCTCAACTTCTCATGAACCCACTGCCCTGCAGACTCTGAAAATTCAAATACCAACAATAACAAATGAAAAGAAGCATACAATAATAAAATCAGTTTAACTCGATTATGACAAGTTCCATGCAATGCTCAATCCACATATATGCACAGTTAGATATTCAATCAAATTCCAGGTTTATGCATGAGTTTTAGTCCTCTTTATTGAAGTTTATTTATTGTATCAAATTCACATCAGCCCACGCAACATGTTTCGTCCATAATGACTTCATCAGTGTTGCGTAGTTACTCAATTGCTATAGTTGAATGAAGTGAAGAAATGTCAAATAGCAGACGTCCAGTAAAAGTTCAATGTAGTAAGTTGGGTGGAATAGTACCCACTGTTCAATCTCATTCGTCCGAGTCAAATATATCCAGGCCGTATTGCTTTGGATACGGAACTTTGACTTTAAATTTGATTGAACATCTAACTGAGAATATATGTGGATTGAGCGATGCATGGCACTTGTCATAGTGCTGTTAATTGAGTTAAACTGATTTTATAATTGTTTGTTCCTTCCTTTTCATTTGTTATTGTTGACATTTGGACTGTCACTGTCATGCCAGGGTCTCCATTCATAGACATGCCTTTGTAATAATGTAAGAAGAACATATGATGAACAGAATGTTCATATATTTCAAACATTCACCGCAGTACAGACATGTCCAAATAACTGGGCCTAAATCCATAGTTTTCTTTTTGCTCCCCATGCCATTCCAGTTTAAACTCAGCCATTTACAAATCAGTTTTGACCCTGCTCCCCATGGGAACAGTCCAGCCCAAACTGCCCAGTCAGGTCCTCCCATGACCAGAAACAGGCATCCTGGGACCAGTTTCGGGGTTTCAATCCTCATCAGCCAGGATAGCTGGACTCCATTGGCAAGCAGAGTATGGGCCCATTTCTGGGTATATCCGTCCTACTCGGGGTGACAGATGCAAAAAGAAAAAATGATGGGCAGAATGATAAACAATGCCAAATATTCACGCCAGTACAGAGATCTGAGCCTAAATCTGTCTTTTTATTGCTCCCCATGCCATTCCAGTTTAAACCCAGCCATATGAACATCAATCTTGACCCTGCTCCCCATAGGAACAGCCCAGCTCAAACTGCCAGGTGTGAACAACCATTTATAATGCCATACCTGTTCTGGAAAGGGACTGCGTAATATAAATATAATGCAGTTAGTTGCGAAACTAATGGCTGTATTAAAGCCTCAATGTTTGAAGCACATCACAGATCATCTTATAAGTAAACATGTTAATTACATTATCGAGGTTCAATGCATAACTATTGGTTGTAGGGCAGCCTAGATATACTCTTCCATTCAAATTCATATTTGCAACATAGGGCTGAATGAAGAGAACCTCTTCATCAGTCTAACTCATAGGCCCTCATTACGAGTACCCGGCTGGGAGGGCGATTAGTATCGCACCTTTTAGAATCCGATACCATGGTGCCATAATTATCCCCTATTACATGTTGTGCCCTCTAAAGTGAGGCATATCAGGCGAAATTGGCATATAACACACTGATTTCCGAATGTTTTTGCCTTTTTCATGGGCCTTTCCCACTAAGAAATTTCGTCAGGTTTGATTTGCTGTAATTCATTAGGGGAAAACTCATAGGGTGTGATAATTATCACCCCACTCGCATTTCCCATTCTTGCGCAAACAAATACATGTCTGAACAGGGATCCGAATTAGCTCTTTAGCTCTGCACTTCTAATCAGGGTAATAGTCTGTACATGTTTGTGGACTTACTTCTCCTACATATTCCAATTTTGCCTCCTTTAAGGAATACCTGCCTGATTGGAATGCTCTATCAACATAGGATTGACATGTAACCTTTCACTGTGCTTCAATGCCACTCATCTTTTCTGTACTGTGGAGAGAGAAATGGGGCTTGTAGTGTGTTTTTCCTGATCTTAAGGTATTTATGTTTCTAGCACTTTTTGATTTGACTTAGGATCATCATTGACAGGGTCTATTTTCTGCATCTGCATAATTGGCTGTTTCTGAACAGTAAAGTACTATACATATCAAGTTAGAAAATGAAATAAGCAAATAATATGTAAAGAAAATTATTTCAGCAGGTGGACCTCTTAAATACCATCTATGAATATCTCAAATTAGGTAATGCTTGATGTATTTCCCCTTATTGGAAATCTTCAGAGATATGTACAAATCTAGATACCAGTGAGGCGGCGGCTATACCCAAATTATCGCTTCACAAATTTAGGGTGCCATCTACACAGTGAACAACAAAGAAAAAAATCCTGAGTTATTTCAATCCTAATTGAAGACAGCACACAATTAAACACAATAATCTATCGAATAATCTAAAAACTGCCTTTTTAAATGCCTGTTTTCTGATTAACTTTCATGATTGCGATAAGTAAAATACTATCCATGACAATAGGAACTTACTTGAGCATACAGAAAACATATTTTCAGATTGTTGACTGCTTAAATATGACCTTTGTGAGTGCACTCTTTTTGTTGGGAATAGTTTATAAATAATTGTAATTATCGGTCAGTGTGCATTGTATGGATATTGCAAGTCACTATTGAGCTCGGTGACAATATAGAGTATAAAGTAGCCAGCTAATTACTTAAAGAAGGGCATGCGACACAAGGTGACTTGCAATATATTTTTTTCAAATGGATTTTTATTGAGTTTTCAGTAAAAAAGAAAGTATCGTAACAACTGTCACATGAGTTCGGGTGAGGCACACCGGTCTGCGTTCATCAATAACATTGTAAAGCAATTCGCAATGTTCACTTTGTGAGTGCCTCAAAGTCCTTCCAGCCGCCATTATACATGTGTAAGCTCCACACATCACCCACGATGACCACATCCTCCACACTCTAACGGCTCCCTAGGCTACCCTGTGGCCATTAGGGCAATGCCTGTGGCTCCCCAATGTTACTTTTTTGGAGGGTGGGGGGATTTAAGCTTGGCCTCCTGATTAACTTGCATTTTTCTCCCTGAAAGTAGCTGGGATCATGCTGAGGAAGGTATTATAATCATATACGCAGGGTGTTTCGTATTACTAAGGCGACGCCTCTAATAGAATATTCCTAGTTACACTTCTTTGCCCATGCCTTTTTTAGAATACCCTCTCAAACTTTTTTATCCCACTTATTTCCCCATTGCCAAAGTGTTTCTGTGCTTGAAGAAAATTTGCATACACTTTCATTAATACCCATGTCATACGTGCCAACAGTAACACACCTGTCTCAGCAGGGTGACTCACAATTTTTTAAACCACATACAGCATTATTTTTGCTGGCTCCTCCCTAAAATTGTCTCCAAATCAATGCAAGCCAAATACATTCCTCTGTTTTTTTTCTGATATCAAGAAAATAGACTAAGAGACGCTACAGAGAAAAATCGTTATGGAAATATTTTATAACTTCATTTTATGATTAACATCCTTCTATTATAGCATAGTGGTTTTTCCCTTTATTATAATAGTGTGACAGGTACGAAGGGAAAGGAAATAATATATAATTATTATTATTTATTTACTCACAGATCTCTCATTGTAGGAAATAAGCATGTGCCAAAAATCCGCTCCGCTCGCGAAATTTGCGGATTTTCTGAAATTTTGCGATCCGTGAATCTCGCAAAATTGCCACAAAATTCGCAAATTCGCTCGCGCCAGGATTTTTTTATTTTTGATGGCCAGCTCACTCAAGGGACCAAAGTTACAGGCACACACGGTCACTGGAGGCAAATCTTCTGGCCCTTTACGCAGCTGCAGTGTAGGAAAAGCACTATACATTTACCCAACGAGGTAGCACTTACTGTTAGCCAGTAGAAAGTACTCCAGTTGAGTAGAGGTATTGCAAATGACAAAACGGTGGCATCTTCGTGGATAACTATGCAGGGCAGTTAAAAGTACTCCAGTGCAAATCGCAAAAAAATCTGCGAGTTTGTGGGAAAATCCACAAATTTGCGTTTCTTTTTGCGATTTCGCACGAATTCACGGACAGCAGATCTGCAAAATTCACCCATAGTTAGTAGGAAAGTTGGATCTGCTTCTTATGGTTACCCTCACTTATTGCTTGATGTGATACAGTTTTTGACTAGTCTGAAAGGGATCCTGCTAATCAGGACCCAGTCTATCTGCTTTCTTCCTAAACTGTTATGTATGAACTTAGGTAAACCCCAGATTGGATTCTGGGGTACACTTGTCAGTCCCTAATATATGGTACCCATGTACCCAGGGCATACATACCCCAGAGGTCTCCCATGGGCTGCAGCATGTAAAAGGCCATTCAAAATGGAACTACAGACCTGCCATTGCAGCCTGTGTAAGTTTGTGCATGCACCACTTATGAAAAATATAGGTTTACTATAGCTAAGGGTCACCTCACTTAAAACCTATAAGTCATTGCTATAACAGGCATTTACAGTTCTGAGAGCAGGGTGCTTGGTTCTGAGTGAGAAGGTACCCCTGCATGAGTAGGTCACCCCTGCAGCCTATGGAGTCCACTCTCCCAGGTTTTACGTGAAGCAGCCATATACTAATATAGAGAGGCATTAAGTGACCGCGCGACGACCATCTCAAACATGGCTGCAATGAACCCTATCATGTTTGTTGTCAAACATGTTGAAATCATACCCCCACATTGTTACCAGTGCAGGAGGTATGATTACACCCACTGGAAGAGCCCTCTTTTAGGCTCTCAGTGTTCCAGGTCCCAGCCTTCCTGTCCCGGCCAGCACAAAATGGTTGCTACTGACCAGAGTAACATTTCTGCCCTCATGCTGCTGAGAATCCTGTCAGAGGGAGTTTGGGAAAATCTCAGGGTATGAGGTTAATGCATCTAAAACCAAAATAATGGCTTGGAACAGCGATCTAACAGGTTTCAATGGCCAACTTAGTAGTAACCTTAGATATCTCGGTTTAAGAATCCTTAAAGACATTAATCTGATTGCATCTACTAACTTTGCAATAGTTGCAAAAGAATGCCGGAAATTAATGGAGTCTTGGAAGCATCTCCCTTTGACAGTTCTGGGTCGTGCAAACTTGGTGAAAATGTCAATCTTACCTAAGTTAACTTTTATTTTTAACACCATACCACTATTCTTCGACACGTCACTAGTGGCGAAGATGCAAAGCAACATCTCTTCATTTATATGGAAAAACAAAACTGGAAGAATAGCTTGGAAGAAATTAAGGCGGCGCAGGGAGAAAGGTGGCCTAGCTGGTCCTGATCTTCAGATATATGCGTGGGCCTTCCAGATGACACATGCACGAATGCTGTTAAAAATTCCAGCAGACCAAGGCATAGGGTCGATGTTTAAGGCATTGTTGCAGGGTGAAGAAGTCAGGCAGTCAGGCTTCCTTTTCAAGTTCGGCGCCCCCAAATTTTTTAAGAAGATCAAATTAAAGGTGCTGCAGGGTCTTGCAAGAACGTGGTACAATCTAAGATTTGTAACCAAATTAGGATACTATTCAATAGATCTCCAATATGGGATCTCCCTGCACCTCCTGGCTGGACAACCGATGCATTGGTAATCCCACTAAAAGAAGCTGGAATTTCAACATGGGGTGACTTATTTGTGGATGGAACCTTCCTGCCATGGGAACATCTAGCAAGAAAGGCGGGTCCAAACCTGTCTAGATTAAAGCATCTGCAAATCTCATGTTGGGCTCAAGCCCAAGTGCAGCTAGATAGACCCGCTCGTCTCCACAATAGACCTCTAGGTGAGTGCAATCAATTGGAATCCCTCATGCTCGATAAACCAATATCAGCAAAAGAAGTCTCCCTATGGTACAATTTAATCTTGGAGGAGATCGACGGGGATTTCCATCTCCCCGTAAAATGATGGGGGTCCTTGATGCCATCCTTGAACTTGAACGATTTATGGTCAATGTCGTGTAATGTTTTGTGGGACCTGGTTAAGCCTGCTTGGCTCCGCAGGAATCATCTTTTCACCATTCACAGGGCCTACTATTCCCCACAGAGGCTATCCAAATTTTCATCAGGGGGTACGGTCGCATGTGCGTGGTGTGGCCTAGTGGCAGCCTCTGATGCACACATGTTTTTTGATTGCCCCCAACTCAGGTCTTTTTGGGATCAAATCAGCAACAAACGTACATCTTCCATCGGTTGCACGGTGTCTATCGATCTTCCGCAAGTAATCTTCGGAGTAGTAGACCAGAAGCAAAGTGCAACCAAAAATCTTCTATTTTACTCCACCCTGGTGGCCCGCAGAGAAATCTGTAAGCGATGGAAAGAAACATCTCCCCCTTCCTTACATGATTGGCGCACTTCAATGCTACAAGTATCAAAATTAGATCTCGCCAGAGCCGGGAAATAATAAAAAAGAGCTTTTTAGCACCTACTTGATTGGTCTCGCTAGTAGTGTGGTTTTTTTTTTCCCACGTTCGATGATTACGAAGCCATGATATACTTTCTCTGCTTTGCAACCTTGCCTTCTTTGTTGGGTGTAAAGGTCGATTCAAGCAATAAAGGTAACTGGCTGATTGTTAAGCATCTGTCTAATAAGCTGCTGGGGGCAGGATGGGCAGAGTGATTGACACAGCATCAGGCCCTTGGCAATCCCACAAATCGGCCGCACCCCTACCAGTTTTCACTGAGTTTGCTTGTCACATCCACTGTCTGTATCTCTTCCCTGTCCAGAAGCTCGACAGATTACAACCATGGTGGAGATGAGGACTAAAAATAAAAATAAAAAATAAAAATAAAAACAGCCCATCTCAAACATGGCTGCAATGAACCCTATCATGTTTGTTGTAAAAAATGTTGAAATCATACCCCCACACTGTTACCAGTGCAGGAGGTATGATTACACCCATAGGAAGAGCCCTCTGTTAGGCTCTCAGTGTTCCAGGTCCCAGCCTTCTTGTCCCGGCCAGCACAAAATGGTTGCTACTGACCAGAGTCACATTTCTGCCCTCCTGCTGCTGAGCATCCTGTCAGAGGGAGGTGTGACACCTTCCAGACAGGATTTCGAGTTTTAAGGATGGGTGAGTGCACTGGCCAGCACCTGAAAGTCTGCATTAAGGGCACATTTTTTGTCCCTGTGCATAGTCCAGTTCGAACCAGTCCTAGGAGCCATTGGCTCCTGCTCTGACGCAAAACTGAACAAAGAACAAGGGAGTAACCTACCCTGTCCAGACCCTCCCCTGGGAGTGTCCCCTGAATCTCCCCAACCCTCTCTTTAGGGTAATTAAGGGCTACCTGGGCAGAGGTCCCTAGATTCATCATGGACATAATTTAGAATGAAAACCACTGCACTTCTACCGTCTGGGTACTCTGGACATCGCTGGACTTCGCTTGGGCCTGACTTCAGCTCCCTTTCAGTCTGCTGCCTCATCTGTGTAGCATCCAAGACACTTGAAGATAATCTAGCTTGAAGTGAAGGAGTCAGTTCCCTGCATTCGTAGGCACCTCAACACTGCTGACTGTAATGCTGATCCCTCACTGCTGCAGACTCTGAAGGGTTCAACAACACAGGTGGTGGTTATCTACGTCTCCCGAGGCCCGAGCTGCCCTCTCACCAAGCATTAACCAACCCCCATTGAGATCCAAGTAGCCCCAACCTCCAGCAACTTCTTGCATTAAGATCTTCAGCCACACCGACTCGTGGGCACTGCTCTTTTTGGTGAAGCTGCTCGAGGTCCTCTTGCGATCCCAGTGCCTTCAGCCTGTGGGTCCAATTGAGAGTCATCCTTGTTTTCCTTGGGCTCCCCTGATTGCTCGGGGTCTGCCCTGACGCCCCCTCTTGTGGTGTGTCTCCTGGACCTTGCTGGTCCCAACTGTGCTCCTTCTTGATTTCATTTACCAAGGCTTGTTTGTGCTCCCGCCAGAGAGAGTCAAGGTCACTGTCATCCTTCCTGTAGCACTCAACATCAAGTATCCTGGTGACTCCTGAGTGACATAGACTCTGTCCCCTCTGCTTTCAGGTACTCCTCTTCAAGAATCCACTTTTGGATTCATCTGGACATTTTTCCTCTTCCAGCAGCAGCAATTTCATGAAGTTCTCCATTGGGTTCGATAGCGGTTTCCAACGCCACTTCACACCTATGCACCTGGCTTCCCTGGGATTGGTAACTTGGGTACCACAGTATGTACGGGTGGGGTGGTTCTCCAACCTTTAGTCTTTCACAAGGTTTTTCCAGGGTCCACTGGGAAGGGTCCCTAATCTTTGAAATTGCAACCGTGACTTACACATAGACCTGTACGGAGCACGAGGTTGTGTTTACACACTGCACACACTCTCAGTCGGGTCCCTATCTACTTACCTTAGGTGTTTCTCTCGACATTGTCCTGACTCAAGTCGTGGTCCTTATACCACTTTCCTGTATATGGTTTGGTCTCCCCCTTGGGCCCACTGTGCATTAGCACTATATACTGTGGGTCCTTTGGTTAAGTATAGTGTGCTTTGTGTCTATTTCTGTGTAGGAGATATTGTAACATACTAGAGAGTGTTCTACAATAAATAGATATTTTTATACATACTTTGTGTGGTTCCTTTTCATTTAATCTATACTATAAGATTGCATTCTGGTAAAACATTCTGCTTTACACTACTTCAAGATTAAGCCTTCTGAGACATCTTCTTAAATAACCATAAGGGTTGTCTGGACTGGTGCAGGGTGCCACGTACATTAGTTAACAGCATATACAAGGCCAGCCTCAAACTAACTGAACATTGTTTACAGATTTCCACCCAGCTAATAGCACCTTCTAGCAAAACTCATGTTTACCTTTGTTGATTTCTTGATGTTAAGGTAATTGTTTGACTCTCAGTTGCATGTATATATGTTGTACAACAGCACACAATAGGAGAAAGTAATAGTGTTTAATGATGTGTCTTTTATTTAGCAAACCTGATCAAAAGTTACTATAAGATATTCGGTGATGATTCAGAAACCAGTAATTAAACAATCGTGAACCCCACTAACAGCCAGTTTGAGATCCATGATGATTCCTGTTCCTATCCAGAAGCAGCTGGCAGCCTTGTTTTGTTTCTCTTGTCTTCTTCCTGGGAGATCGTAACAGATTGATGTTTAAAAAAATCATCATTCTTTGCGCACTTTCTGAGGGATTTTGGGAACAGTTCTCCCCCAAGTGGAACCAGCTGGATTTCAGGTGAGTGGTTATCTTGACACTGGGGTACTCACAGGACTTTTGTGGTAGCCTCTGCAATAGCAGCTGAACTTAACTGAAAGTATGTGTGGTCAGGTACTGATTACCAGGGTGCAGCAGAATGATAAAGAACATGCTGTTGATGTCTATCGTGGAAAAATAGCGGGCACTGGTGAGTAAGTTTGTCAGCATAATGGAGGGGTCTTACACTACAGGAAATTTTGACACCACAATGGCATTTAGGGGCCTCAGGTCCTGCATCAGGCACCAGGTCCCTCCATTGCTCTTTTTGACCAGGAAGGTCAGTGTATTGCAGGGGGAGACATACAATTGGAGGACCTCCTGATCAACAAGTGCTTAGATTGTGGGTGATATACCCTCATCATCTTCCTTAAAGAGTGGGTGCTAGTGCATCGAGGTAGGATGGCCCCTTCTCACAGTGTTATGCTTACTGGTTCAGCTTTATTGATAAGGACCATGTCATAGGGTCACTTCGCCCATAGGTGTGGCGGCTCTGCAGATAAGTCTTGCTCCAGCCAAAGTTGCTAATACCACCATGGGCAACTGAGCCCCATTCCGCATTTCCAACCTAACCTTAATCGATTTAGCGCAGACAATTTCTGAGACACCTGGACACTCACTGAACAGTTAGTCATCGCCCACCTCCCGTATACTGAAACCGGGCATAACGAATAAGATGCATGCTCATATTGGAAGTGCTTGGTTGGTAGCAAGGAGGACCGCATATTCGGGCCGCATCTCAATGGCCTCTGAGCAAAATAGCGCCTCCTCTTGGGGTTCCATACCATAGTGACCCGCCTGGCAGACCACAATTTTGTAGGGCAGCTGCAGCTTCTGATGCTGCAGTTCCCGTGCATTAGCAATGATTGTGAGGACCACATTATTGAAGGCCATCTTGTCGCTAGGTGCCATTCTTATTGACATGTCTGTGCAAGTGGGCGGGTTATAGATATGAGTCTTAACGGGGTGACCAAGGCGTTGAGCAAGTCATTGTCTGAGAAATGAATGGTCATGTTTAGTTTGACCATTAGGAGATTAGTTGTGAATGAGGGGTGATATAGCAGCAGTCCTTTTATGCAGCTTCGTCACATGTCTATCTCCAGGGGTTTTGTGAAGGGGACCCTAATAATCATGCCAGAGTACCCTTGCTTGTCTAGGGGGTCGTTGACTAGGGGGACAATCCCTTTTTTTAGACATCACTTTGTTGCGCCTGTGTCAATTAGGAAGCTGAAGGGCATGTTATTTATGAAGGTGTGACAGTGGATTGTTCCTACTACTACGGCCCCTCGCGGCGGGATGCCTGGCTTTCACCTTGTGGACACCCTGCCGGGGTTTCTCACAGGGGAATACCAGGACGGGTTCCCTAAGCAAGCGCCGGGACGCTTACGGGCAGCTGTGCGCTTTACAAGTCCAACACATTTACATTTACATTTACATTCCTCGGACTGTTATGTCACTGACAGCACGATGCATGTGACAGGGAGTGTGCAAAGTTTATCCACTGGGTACGGAACTGAACAATGTTGGCCCCGCAGCTTATCTCGTTCTGGGAGCAGAGGGGGGATTGTGACCCAGTCCAGGCTATGGGACTTTTCTGTACTACTTCCTTAAATCCTGCTACTACGATCTTCATCTTGCTGAACCTCTGCAGCAGCATCCTCCTTGGTGCTGCCGCCTTCGGTGCCATTGTTGCCGCAGCTTTTCCTACCAGGACTGTCTGATCTCAGTTCAGGGATTTCACAGTGACGTCCTGGTTCTGTCCCAACCTCTTCCTTTTCTCTCTCTTTTCCCTTTTTCCTGGACTTGCCTCTCTTCGTTCTGAGCTTCGAGCAGTTCTATTTGATCAGAACATGCCTTTAAATTCGCTTCCTGCCTGATGTTTCTTCAGCTACGTGAGCAAACCCTGTGGCTTCCACCTCGTTGTTAGATTCCAGAGGACTGGGACTCCTTTCCTCCCCTATCTACCGCTATGAATGTCACTCAAGTGTGTTTAGCCGAATGAGTGGGTGTGCATGTTCTCCGCAGCCCTGGGGTTCGATGGGCTGAGAGCGACAGACAGGGGCTCAAACTTTGGGATGCTCTAGCACTAGACTAGGACTGTGCTGGGAATGAGGTTGGCCTGTTATACTCACATGTCTGGATCTAAAAGTTCATTGTTCGGTAGGGAAACCTCTGACTTCCTTAACTGGCGGTTTGGTGTATCCTAACACAGGACTAGCAGGCATCGGTGAGAGCACCTCCATACCTGCATAATGCTGGGGAGGTGCAGATGCCTTTCTTATTTTCTGTCGGATAGGATTATCGGTCTGGGCTTTCTTAAAGATGACCCATAGTTCTAATAGTGCCTCTAGCCTGCACTTTTGCTGTCCTACAATTTTGGTCTGTACATGTGTTCTCATGTGTTTGATTGTGTTAGTATTATTTAATTGGCAATTAAATATGTAAATGATGTAATTAAGATACTTTTTATATGATATTTCAGGTGTGGGTTGTTAGGATTGTAGGGGCAATGGGTGGGAAGTTAAATATTCAAAATTAATTATTCGTTATTTATTATTTATTGTTTATTTGTTAAATAATTATGTAAATTGAATCATTAATATTATTTTAAATATATATTTTAGGTGTGGGGCAATTTGTTTTTAGGATTACAGGGTGGGAAGTTAATTTAGAATTAAGCTATTGATGATTAATTATTACTGTATTAATAATTATTTAATTGATATTTATTTTAATTGTGAAATTATCATATTTGGTAAGTTGTATTTTAGGTGTGTGTTGTTTATGTCATAGTGTAATAGGGCAGGGAGTTATTTAAGTAATTATGAATAAAAAACATTTATTAATTCATTAAACATTGCATTTCTTCATTATTTACATGTTAATTGTGTTATACTTTGTTAAATTCCAATACATGTTATTTGTTTGCTGCTATGTTTGTGGGAAACTACAGTGGTATTTTAGTTATATTATTTTTTTTTTATTTGAAAGGCTTTTATTGGCATCAGCAAGTAAACAAAAACAGAAAACATACAAAAATAAAACAAAGGAAATATTTAGGTGGAGTATACGTTGGCCGTTTTTTTTTTTTTTTCCATCTACAGACCATTTGCGAATGCGCGCTCAGTTCGTTTGTTTCCCTCCAGTTGAGAGCAGGGGAAGGAGAGGGAGAAAGAAAGAAAAAAGAAGGGGCCCCATACTTGTCGTTGTCTTTTACTGGGTCTTCTTCAGGTGCTCGTCGAGTGGGCCCTACATGTGTACTTTGGCGTTGTGTTCCTTAGAGAAATTGCCTGTGATGTTGTCTGCTCCTCTCAGGAAGGTGACCCAATTAATCCACGTTTTAAAGTTTGCTTTGGCTGTGTTTTTCTAGTTTGTCAGGATTATTTTTAGGGCCGCTGTGAGGAGCAGGTCCAGGAGGTCTCTCTCTTCTCTGCTGTTTAGGTTCGCGGTCAGGTGTTCTGTTGCTAGGCTTGCGAAGCTGATTGTTAGGTCTGCTTTGAGCATGTCATTTATGAAGGTGTTGATCTGTGTCCAGAACCTCTTGACTTTCACGCATTTGAAAATGAGGTGCTCGAGGGTGCATTCTTCTTTCTGGCAGTTCCAGCAGTTGCCCGACTCTGCGATGCTGACCTTGTGGAGCTTGGACGGTGTCCAGTAGGCCCTGTGGAGGAGGCAGAACTTCGTTTGCGCTAGTTGTGGTGTAACTTTGTTTGTTGTGGCCGAGCTCCACATTGTTGCCCGTTCTTTTTCATTTAGTTGCCTGCCAAGGAGCGTTTCCCATGTGTTGGTTATTTTTTTGTTCTGCGACAGTGTGGTGGGGCTCAGGAGCTTGTAGATCTTTGCAGTTTGGTGGCCTGCTGAGTTGGGGGTCTGCATGTATTTGATGATGCTTGGTTCTTCTCTGTGCAGGTTCGCTTTCGTTATAGCCGTCTTGATCTTGAGGAAGTTGTAGAGCTCTTGGTTCGGGAGGTCATGTAGCTGCTGTAGGTTTTGGAATGTCAACGGTCCCAGCTTGGTTTCCATCTGTTTGGGGAGACTGATTCCTTTCTCGATCCATTTATCGTTGTGCATTGTTGCTCCGTGATAAGTTACTTTTGTATTGAACCAGATAGATTCCCATGCTGTACATTTCAACTGCTGCATCATGCGTCTGTCTATTTTCATCAGCGCTTCCCTCGTGTGTTTTAGTATTGGGTTGGTCCTTTGTGGGTGTCTGTTTAATGTTAGAAGGGCTACTGGCTCGAGCCCCCCCAGGATGTCTTACTCTACCTCCAGCCAGACTGGCTTGTATGTTTGTGTGTCGTCTATCCAGGCTATACCCTGCCTCGCCAGGCAGGCCGTTTGGTATGTTTTGAAGTTTGCCAGATTGAGGCCTCCAAGGTTCTTTGTTAGTCTCAGTTTATGTAGGCTTATTCTGGGTTTTTTGTTTTTCCATAGGAATATGTTGATGAGTTTGTCCAGTTTCTTGTGGAAGGCTTCTGTCATCGGAAGAGGCAGCATTGTTAGCGTGTAGTTTATCGCCGGTGTTATCATCATTTTGATCGTTTCTATCCTCCCCCACCAGCTTATGTATTTTGGTGACCAAAGTTCTAGCCTTTCTTTTATTTTTTTCAGCGTGAGGTCCTCATTGTGCTGGAGCGTTGATGTGAGGTCTCTTCCAAAGTGCAGTCCTAGGTATTTTAGTTGTTTCGTCTGCCATGCCAGTCCGGAATCTCCTAGGACCTCTCTTGTGGTGTGGACATTCATACAAACAGTATCCTGTGCCTAAACAAGATAGCTGGTATACCCACGAACTGAGGGTAGCAAAGCAAAACTGCAGACGAGCTGAGAAGGCTTGGAGGAAAGGGAAGACTGAGAGCAGCAGAGTAGCTTTCTTAGATACTCAATCCAAGTATTATAAAAATATAAAGCAAGCCAGGAAACAACATCTAACGCAGCAGATAGCACAGGCAGGCAACTGCTCTAAGGAGCTTTTTAACATCCTGCAGAATTTTATTAAACCGACTGCTTGTGATAGCTCTGAGGACTTTTCACAAGACCTATGTGATGAAGTCTCGACATATTTTGAGGACAAAATAAACAACATCTATGAAAAAATAGTAGCAGCCAATGGCGCTATAAAAATTACTAACAAAGGCCATCCCCATCCTCATTTTCCGGTATCTAGCAACAAACCCACCCTTTCATTTTTCCCTCCGATCACCAACACAGAGCTCCTCTCTTTCTGCAGTCACATTAAATCTGGGTCGCCTAATGACCTTATTCCAACTAAAATGGTTGGCCCCATGATCTCTTTTTTGGGACGTCACATGTTGGATGTGATTAACATCTCCTTAACGAAAGGCCAGGTCCCTGCAGACTGGAAAAGGGCGGTGGTGAACCCGATTAGAAAAAAAGCATCTTCCCCTTGGACAGACCTCTCCAACTTACGACCTATCTCCCTCCTACCCTACCTGGGCAAGGTTACGGAGAGGCACGTGAACACCTATCTCTCTCAACATCTTGAAGCGACGGATGGCCTGGACTATTCACAATCTGGTTTCAGGCCAAACCACAGCACAGAATCAGCCCTTCAGACAGTGACCAATAACATCAGAATGGCACTGGATGATGGCAGCTCTATGATTCTGGTGCTGTTGGACCTTTCCGCCGCTTTCGATACGGTGTCTCACACGGTGCTTCTTGACCGCCTAGGTGAGGTGGGTGTGGAGGGAGAGGCTCTGACATGGATGAAGAGCTTTTTGACTGGTCGTGTCCAAGAAGTTAGGCTGGGCTCCCACAAATCCACACTAAGGGAGCTCAATAAGGGAGTGCCACAAGGCTCATGCCTTAGTCCTACACTCTTCAATGTGTATGTGGCCCCCCTTGCCAACTTTGCTAGATCTTTCGGGTTCACCCCGGTGTCGTATGCCGACGACACCCAACTCCTTTTCCCTTTCAAAACTCTCACATCTGCAATAAAAAGATATTTTGCAGATGGCATGAGAGCCATTGCAGACTGGATGTCAACTAACTGTCTGCAGTGTAATGTGGGGAAAACGGAGGTCATGTGTTTTGGACAAGCGGCAACATATTGGTCATCTGACTGGTGGCCCGAGGAGCTAGGTCCTGTCCCCACCCCCAAGAGTTCTGTTAGGAACCTGGGAGTGCTCTTTGATCAGCAACTTACCTTTAAGGGACATGTAAATCAGGTTGCTGGTACCTGCTTCCGGGCTATTGGGATGTTGAGACGAGTCTTCCCCTACATACCAGACCATCACAGAAAAACGCTTGTGCAGGCTCTGGTCATCAGCAGGGTGGATTACTGCAATGGGTTGCTCCTCGGAGCTAACGAGGAGCAACTCAGTAAATTGCAAGTAATCCAAAATACAGCTGCAAGGATTGTCCTGAATGTTCCATCAAGGACTCCTTCCGTTCCCCTGCTGGTGAGACTCCACTGGCTTCCAGTAAGGAAACGAGTCCAATTCAAAACTCTATGCACTATTCATAAGAGTATGATAGGGGAGGGCCCTAAATACATGACCGAAATCTTTCAGTCCTACATCCCTGGGCGACCTCTGCGCTCCAGTCATCAGCAGTTCTTGCAGATACCAAGAGTAAAAAAGGCCAGACAAGGCGGCCGTGCATTAGCTTATGCCGGACCAGCACTCTGGAATTCTCTGCCCCCAGAACTCAGATCTATTTCCAGTCATCTGAGTTTTCGGAAAACTTTAAAAACGTATCTGTATCCTGATAAATAATTGCCTTCCAGCTCTTGCACCCTTTTACTGGACATACTCTCAGAATTAGTACACTCTTGTGTTGCAGCAATAGCGCGGAGATACCCCTTCGGGGGTCTAGTCTGGCGCTTTATAAGAATATAAAATAAATAAATAAATAAATAAATTGGTTTGCACTCCGATTTATCTTTGTTGAGTTTGTAACCCGAGGCTCCCGCGTACTCTCCTATTGTGTCCATGAGCGCTTTTATTGATGCAGATGGGTTTGTGGTTGTGATTAGGATGTCATCTGCATACGCCGCTAGTTTGACTGTCTTTTCTTTGACCTTGACGCCCGTTATTCCTGTATTGTCTCTAATTCTGGCTAGTAGGGGTTCCAGAGCCAGCAGGAAGAGGCCGGGGGAGAGGGGGCATCCTTGATTTGATTTGTTGTCCTTCCTCTAATGGAGTCTTTTAGAGGTGCATTGTGGGATCTGTGGTGCAAACAGACATGCCATTTGTTATTCCCTCCAATGGGCGGTGCTAAACCATGCTGTTCTTGGTGTAATACTCTATTATTCATTTGTTAGGTCTGTAGTTACCCCATAACAAGTCCATTTTCAAGACTTGTCTGAGTCCAATACCGAAGCCAGTCTTCGGCGGCACCGCATCGCCCTTCACAATTACATGAGCTTCACGATTGGTTCCCAGTCGGGCGGTGATGGCGCTCTTGTGGTGGTGCGTCGCTCTTCGACAGACCCAAGCCGATAAATATCTCAACACTTCTCCCCAACAGGACAGAAAACGAGCCGCACACGTAACTTATCTTTTCGCCACTTTTATTTCTTTGGAACAGCATGAGGCAATTTCCTAATGCATTTCGTTCTTCCCAGAACTTCTTCAGAGGTAAGCCTGCACCAAACACGCTGCTTGCATTCACAGTTCTTTTATTCTTGATTTGTTGTCCTTCCTCTATTGGAGTCTTTTAGAGGTGCATTGTGGGATCTGTGGTGCAAACAGACATGCCATTTGTTATTCCCTCCAATGGGCGGTGCTAAACCATGCTGTTCTTGGTGTAATACTCTATTATTCATTTGTTAGGTCTGTAGTTACCCCATAACAAGTCCATTTTCAAGACTCGTCTGAGTCCAATACCGAAGCCAGTCTTCGGCGGCACCGCATCGCCCTTCGCAATTACATGAGCTTCACAATTGATTGTGTGAGTGACTGCATGGATAACTGTATACTTGTAATAATGATTTTATAATATACTAAATATGACCTACTATCTAAATGAATAGATGAAGTGGTGTTTGTATAAGTGTGTAGCTAAGTAAGTATGTAAGTATGATCCATTGTTTGCATAAGAGAGTAGGATAACTTCATATGTGAATAGGTTGTGTGCTGGTGTGTAATGTCGGTATAGGTGTATAAGCATTTTTGATAGTGTTCTATTGTTCATTGACAGCATGTATGAGTGAATCTACAGGTAAGTGATTAGATGGGTGTATACATCTAGGAATCAATGAGTGAGTTGTATTGCTGTGTTAATGGATTCAAATATGATACTCTGTATATTACAAAGAGTGAAGAAAGATTTTACTAGTGTATGAAAATGTGTATGTGATTGTCACGTGGATTATGTCATCAGTGATGTCATCATTGATGTCATTTGAGATGTCATCAGTGATGTCACTGACCATGTCATGTATGATGTAATATGTGACATCATCATCAGTGGATTGCGGGTGTGCAAAACATAGTTAGTACAACTAACTATATAGGAGCAATTTCAATGTTTTTTTTTAAATGCTAATTCCTAACTATATAAGACCTGAAACCTATGGTCTTTTCAGTGAATTTCAAAGGTTTTTTTATATGCTAATTCCTAACTATATAAGGCCTGAAACCTATGGTTTTTTCAGTGAATTTGCAATGTGTTTTAAATGCTAATTCCTAACTATATAAGGCCTGAAACATATGTTTTTTTCAGTGAATTTGCAAGGTTTTTTAAATGCTAATTCCTAACTATATAAGGCCTGAAACCTATGGTTTTTTCAGTGAATTTGCAAGGTTTTTCAAATGTGAATTCCTAACTATATCAGGCATGAAACCTATGTTTTTTTCAATAAATTTCAAAGGTTTTCTAAATGCTAATTCTATTAGCGGATAACGTTTAACTATGTTAATATCCTTGTGGGACCACCTGAGCACCCCTAGGGGGTGAGGGTGTTTCTACCCTGCCCCTGTTTGCATTATACACTTTTTTTTTCTGCTTCTTTTGTGCCTCGGTCTACCGAAGACAAGATGGCTGCCCAAACTTCCTGGTTTGGAGTGTTCACAGCCAATCAATGCAGCCCATGCTCGGAAAGGTCTGCGCGCACTCCTGATTGGCTGGCAGTCATCTGTCAACATGCCAAACTGTCCAAACCAAGAAGTGTTGGCCACCATCTTGTTTTTTTTTTTTTTTCGAAAAATCGCGGGTTACGCGTTTTCGAAACGTTTTTTTTTTCTGGCCCTTGGGGTTCTTCTGGGAAGGGCTAGATGTCCTATGGAAAATTGCATGAGGAAAAACATGTTTTGGGACCCCCTTTTTCACTGTTTTCCCCTGAGGTATGCTCAGGGGAAAACGGATAAAAAAAAAAAAAAAGTTTTTTTTTTTGCCGCTCGGGGTCCTTCAAGGACCCCCCTGAGAAGGCCCAGGGGGTTAGGGAGTCTCTTCTCTGTCTCCTTTTCAGGTTCGGGTAAAATTTCATGTTTCCGGCATGCGCGCACGGTGCGCACACGGTAAGTAATGTGACATGAAAACAACACTTTTGATTGGTTTATAGTAGTTTCTGTTCCAGAATCTTCCAAAACTCCACCCTCTTCCCTCACTATCTCTTTTGCTTTCCAGAGAGAAGGATCTTTCCTTTGGAACAGCTACTTAAAAATGACAGCATAGCACCCTGAGAGCTCATCCGACTTCGATACTGTCGTGGTGGAATAGGACCAACGTTCCAGGAAGCAGAAGGACTCCTTCATTTGGGAGTTTTTTAATTTTCCGGAGGGTGAAAAGAAGGTAAATGCTCCAAAGGTAACGTGTACTATCTGTGGAAGTGTTTTGTCAAGAGGACACCCCACAAAGAAGTACTCCTTCAGCATTTATACCATAATACGGCACGTGAAGAACGTGCATCCATATCAGTATGCACGTGCGAGCACTAGAGCCCTGGCCTGGGATCTTCCACTTGCTGTGACCTCCACCACTTCGGCAGCACAATCACCAACTTCGAGAGTGCTGGACCTCCGTCCTAATTTTTCAAAAATTCATATTTGTTGCAATATTTGCAAAGAAATGTTATGCTATGGTGAGCAGAGTGTGGATTTGATAGACATTAGAATCTCACAGCACGTATGCCACCACAGTTAATTTTTTTCATTTATTATTTTTGTTCAAGTTGAACAATTTTTTGTTACCTGTTTACTTTTTCTTTTTAAACAAACCAAAAAAATTATAAAATTGTTTAAAAACTAAAAAAAATACAAAACAAAAAAGAAAAAAAACCTCACTTCTCAAAGAAGGAGAGTAAGAGATGAAAAGGGAGAAGTAGAGCAGAGTGAAGGGAGTGAAGGTAAGAGAAGTGGACGGTGAGGGAAGGGATATGAGGGTGAGGGAAGGGGTGTAATGGAAAGTGAGAGATGGGAAGTGAGGGAGAGAGAAATGGAGTGAGGGGATGGAGGAACTTAGAAAAGGGGAGTAAGAGAAAGGGAGTAAAGAATGAAGTGAGAGAAGGAGAGCGAGGGGGAGTGAGGAACAGGGAACGGGAAAGTGAAAGGGTGAAAAATACAGACAGGAGAAAGTGGAGTGGGGAAGGGTAGTGGCGGTGAATGAAGGGCAGTGATACTTAGGGAAGGTGTATGAGGGTGACAGAAGGGAATGGGAGAGAAGGAAGGAGATTAAGAGAGAGGAAAGGGGACTGAGGGATAAAGTAGGAGTGAAGGAAACAGAAAGAGAAAGACAGGAAAGGTGAGGGAGAGAAAGAGAGTGAGAGAGAAAGAGAGGGAGAGCAAGTGACTGAGAGAGAGTAATGCGGTTAGACTGAGTGAGATAGAGGGAGAGAGGGAGGGAGAAATGGAGTGAAGGGGAGTGAAGGGGAGTGTGGAACTAAAGGAATGGGAGTTAACAAAAGTAATGAGGAAAGAGGAGTAAGGGAAAGGGACTGACGGATGGAGTGAGGTAAAGCAAGTGAGAGGGAGTGAGAGAAGTAGAGTGAGTGAAAGAGAGTGATGGATGATGAGAAGGAAAAAGAGTAAGGGGAAAGTGAGAAGAGACTGCGCAATATAGCAAGACAAGGATAGTGATGGAGGAAAATAGAAAAGAGAAGTGAGGGACAGAGAGGGAAAAGACAAAGTTGGACAAGGCGAGTGAGGATGAAGGAAGAGTACTGATAGTGAGAAAAGGATTGTAAAGGTGAATAAAGAGGAGTAAGGATAATGAGGAAAGGAGAGTAAGATGAAGAAAAGGAAGGTGAGTAAAAGAGAGAGTGAAGAAAGGGAATGAGAGATAGAGAAATAATAGAGTGATGAAAAGGTATTTTTTGTTTGTAATACTTACCTTCTAAATAATGACAAGTTATTAGTACTTTTTATTATAAATATAGTATCTGTGAAAGAGAAGAAAACATTTAGTTATAATATATGATTCACAATACAAAAGAAAGTAGAAGTGAAAGAAACAGAAAGGAAAAGAAAGGAAGGGTGAGGGAGAGAGAGAAAGGGAAAGAGTGAGACAGAGAGAGAGGGAGAGCAAGTGAGTGACAAAGAGTGAAGTGGTTAGACTGAGTGAGACAGAGAGAGAGAGAAAAGGAGTGAAGGGGAGTGAGAGACTAAAGGAATGAGAGTTAGCAAAAGGGAATGAGGAAAGGGGAATAAGGGAAGGGTATTGTCGGATGGAGTAAGTGAAAGAGAGTGAGGGTGAGTGAGGGAATACAAGCAAGAGAAAGGGAATAGGACTGATACGCAGTGAGGAGAAAATGAAGTGGGGGAAGAGGACTCAGATTGAATGAAGGGCAGTGATAGTGAGGGAAGGGATATAAGATTGAGGGGAAGGGAGTGATTGAAACAGAAGCATCTTTATAGAAAGAGAGAGAAAATAAAAGTAGTGAAGAGAGAGGGAGACAGTGAAAGAGACAACAGAAGGAGAGTGAGGGAGTGTGAACGAATAAATCAGTTATAGTGACTGAGAAAGAAGAAGATATTTAGAGACAGATTGAGAAAAGGAGAGTGAGGGAGGGAATAAAGGAAGGGAACTGAGCGAAACAGAGTGAGGGAGTGAGAGAAGTAGAGTGAGTGAAGGGGAATGAGAGATGATGTGAAGGAAAGAGAGTAAGGGAGCAGTGAGAAGAGACTGATCGATACAGCAAGACAAGGGTAGTGATGGAGGAAGATAGGAAAGACAAGTGAGGGACAGACAGGGGAAAGAGGGAGTTGGACAAGATGAGGGAGGGTGAAGGAAGAGTACTGATGGTGAGAGAAGGAGTGTAAATGTGAATAAAGGGAAGTAAGTAGAATGAGGGAAGAGGAGTAAGATACGGAAAGGTAAAGAAATAAGAGAGAGAGTGAAGAAAGGATAGAGAGAAACAGAAGTAAGAAAGTAGTGAAAAAGTATTTTGTGTTTGCCGTACTTACCTTATAAATATAATATCTGTGGAAGACAATAAACAATTGAGTTATAATATATATTTTACAATACAAAATACAAAATAATTTGTACAATATGTTATATGTTTTATTTTGTTGTTCTCAGAATATATTGAATTTCACTAAAAACAGTGAGTTCAATACTACTCATCATAGGACAGCGGGCAAAAAAAAACACAATCAAAAAGATTGTGTTTAAAAAACCCCTACAACATTTCAATAAATAATGTAAAAATTAGAAAAAAACATATCTTAAATGTTTTCTTCCAAACACCAATGTCTTACGTAAATATCAACAATCACAAAGTAATAAAACATTATTACTCCTATTTTATACTCTCTAAGTAAACTTATGTACAAACATATATGAACAACATTTACCCAAAATACTAATTTTTGATTGATATACTTTTCCACATTACCAAATAGTACATGAAAAGTCCTTTGTTTGGAAGTCATGTGGTATGCTGATGTCACTCTGCTTATCCTGTATCTTAGCAAGGAGCTGTATACCATTAAAAGAAACTTATTTCAGATAATCAAAAATGTCAACAACATCTACAACAACTATAACCAGTCTAAAACACATCTGCCTCACTCAAGATCAACATTTCCTGTAATACTCATATCACTCACTATGTGATACACTTAAACTACCTCTATGACAAGTACAAGTTTTTTTTTAATCTTGATCACCCTCACTCACAAAGTAATTCTTAACAGCAAACTAACCTTTTTTAACAGCACTAATCTTCCTAGGCCAATTATTTTCCATAAAATTAGGGTTGTAAAAACACTAGGTAAGAATTTGGTAAGTCAAAAGGCAAACGTTGTTTAAAAGTCAATTCAGTATCATTACAATGAGTACAGCCTTTTGGAAATTTTAAATAAGCTGTGTAATGTCCTGATGTTGTAGAAGGACCATCATGGAAAATAATTGCTACAGTTACAAAAGTTCTTCCTGAAATTGATAATTGAGAAGCCAAATTTTTTTTTATTAAAGTTGTCAATTTTGTTCCATCTGGTCACATCGTTGCAGCATTAAAATTACATACTGTCCAAATCTTTGTATAAATAATGTTGATAACATTTGAGAATTACATTGGGTATAGACCATGTTTGATTTGCTTCTCTAACTAAATTATTAAAAGACACTGATTTGCAGTCTGGTAACGTCAAATATATAAATCTTTCAGTGTCTATTTCAGTACTACTTGAAAACGAACAATTGTCAGTCATGTTGCCATTCATAAGAAAGGCCAAAAAGATTTTCAATATCTATACCTTCATCTTGCAATACAACAAACATATACATTAGAAATTCCTGACAATCTTGCTGAATATTCTGTGAAAATTGATTTAGACCAGAACATATGTCTAAAACATTTCGAATATCAGAAACACTTTCTATTTTCGTTTTATCACTGCTACATTTCTCAAAGACAGAATTCAACAAACAACAAAATCTTTGATCTCGATTTTCAACAATCTGTTGTTGTAAAGTTTGAAGAAAAAACCCACATTTACCACTACATTAGCATAGCAGTTGACACCAGAACTGTTTTCAAACTGAAATCCAACAACCTCTTCAATACTATCCTTTTTCTTTTTGCTTACAATTACTGGTTCATCTAGTTTTTTTCTTTTCTCTACAACCTCGCTACAATTTTTCTCACATCTTGTTTTTTGACCTACCACAAGCTTTTCAAATAAAGGATATTGAGGTAAATTTGGAGCATATTCTCTTCTTAACCTATTATACTCTTTCACACAATTTAGATCTGCACTAATCTTTGTCTCATCAAAATCAATCAAGTATAATCCAGATAAAGTTCTGACTTGAGATAAAGCAACATATGCCATACCCTTCATGAACACAGTACTTCCAATATTCACCAAAGCACTATCTACACTTAAACCTTGAGATTTATGAATAGTCACCGCATATCCCAAACAAACAGGAAACTGTTTTCGGCGGACATATAAATCTTTTACAAGCAAAAATCAAGTCGAACAATGACTCAATTGTTGTACTTCTTCAATTTCATCAAATTTGATTTTCATAAGTTCAATGTCATCTCTATTTGGGTAATTCACAAAATCAACAACATGACCCATTGCTCCATTTACTAAACCTCTTTCCACATGTAAATTACGTCGAAAGATTATCCGACAATTTAAACATGCATATAGATTCTTTTATAAACCAGCCGTTTTAAATATTGATTTGTCTAAAGAATCCAATTTTGACTTCAACTTTTCTGACAAAATAATAGTAGCTCCTCCATGCTCTATTCTATCAATAGCTTCCAGTTTTATAATTTCTTGATTTTCTCACTTTAACATTTTTTCATTGAAGATTGAACATTCTTGCAGAGTTGGCATCAAGCATATCACTGATTTATTTTCTGCAATTTTTCTACATATATTCTCTGCAACAACATTTTCATTTGGAAACAAATTTGAAAGTAATCATGCCTGTAAAGCTTCTTTGCCATGTTCACTCACTTTTCCAATTCTTATATCTTGAAGAATACTTTTATAATCAGCATCCTTTGCTTGTCGCATATTTTGAATGAGTTCTGAATATTCGAAATATGACCAAATATTAACATTTCCAATGCTTCCCAGGCACTTTCTGCTATCTTCATGTGTAACGGTTTTAAACACTGGTTGTCCTTTCACAGGAGTTAGCTGTAGTAGATCTCCAAAAACGATGACGTGTTTGCCTCCAAATAACACATCATACTCTGTTTTAATAATTTGTTGCATTCTTAAATGCACAAAGGCAAGCATTACATTTGATACCATACTTACCTCATCAATAATGAGAAGTTTCTTTTTTTACAGGACTCTGGAAACTTCACAACAAGATTCTCCCGATAGCTTGTGGTATTCTAATTTATTTTCGTGCTCTACTGGCAGCATCAATAAACAATGTACAGTAATCCCTTTAATGTTATCTGCTGCCAACCCAGTTTGAGCGGTAACAACACAAGAGAGTGACGACTCAGTTCTTTTCTGTAGATAAGTTGCAATTGCTTTAATTAGAAAACTTTTTTCCAGTTCCTGCTTCTCCACTCACGTACAGTCGGACAGGTTTAAATGACGTACATGAGCACTCTTTTTCCTCATGACATAAACCATGCTCAATCTGCTCTGTCACTTCATTGTATATTTGTTTTTGCTTAACATTTAGTTGTTTTTCCAATTCTTCTAAGTTTATTACATCCTCCTGAGCTTGTTCCATTGCTCTTTCCACCTCATCCATGGCAGTGGCTGCGTCATTTTGGATAATTGGTCCTCCAAGTGGATCCTGACTCAGCGAAGCAGAACTTTGACTGTCTTGAGAACTGTCTCTAGCAATCTCTGCTGCAATTGTAGCTTCTTGCTGTATTTCCTCGTTCAACATTTGTAAATAATTAGTAAAAACAGGACATTCTATAATATTTTTGGTTGCGTTGAATGAATCTTCATAACTGAGAAAATCTCCAAGTAGTTCCTCTTCTGTACGCCATTGCTTAAAGAGTTGCAAAAGAGCTAAATAGTAAAATTCCCTTTTGTCAGGAGTTTTGCAACTCAGTTTTTGATGATTAATCAAATGTCATTTTCTTTGTTTCACCAGACATCATCCAGATCCAATCACAGCATACACACCTTTATTGATATCTTCTGTAATATTCCTCTTAAAAGAATAGCTTTGCAGTACTTCATAGAGACAAACGTTCTCAAGATGATTACTTCTATTTGAATGGTATGTATCCAACATATTTGTCTTCAAAATATCTGTACTGTTTGGTTCTTTCTCTGCTAAATACTCAATTTCTTGTACAGATTTCAAAACTCGGTTTCGTGTTCTTGCAAGACCTAAACTCACCCAAATGATTGTTCTAGATTTGACATATAGACTTGGAGATGATAAGCGATCTGAATATTCATATGCTCCAATTTCTCGATGAGACAACATCTTCAAACTGTAGCTGTACAATTTCTTACTTAGGCTCTTTTCATGAGAAATTTCCTCCCACATTTCCTTTAGTTCTGTCTTTTCAGATTTCGTAATGTAAGATGTTACATATCGAGCCACAGCAATGGAGTTGTCTGCAACATATTGAATATCCATGTTTGCATTCCACATGGACAAAATGACTGAGTTATAGTCATTTATGTATTTTGACTCTTCATTTCTTCTTAAGTTGTAGGTATTTTCGGTGATTTTCTTGTGACAGTATGTCGCAAAGATGACATAAAATTGTTCACTCTTCCTTTTGATATTACTGGTCATGGAAATCCAAAACAACATTTTGTGTAGAACTTGTCCTTTGATTTGTACTTTTGTTGACAGTCTTTCCACAACGATGGGTTTGAAACTGTAAGACTTGATGTTTTAAATTCTTTTGTTCTGTACTTTTAGGAACAGCACATGTAGAATACTGTTCAATAAAACTCATCACTGTGTCATCCGAATCTGTTCCAAACTTGGGGGCATCTTTGATCCATAGCAGCATATGTATGTGAGGAGCACCTCTTGCTTGATACTCCTTTCTCCAAAAGAAATCCAGAACCTCTCCAAGAGGAGGATTTTTTTGTTTGTGATAAAAGACATCATAGCTTCAAATCTATGATTGAAATACCTGCATACAATAACTAGATCCAAAGAGCACAGTTCTCCAGGTGTCTTGTATTCTATATTTTCTGTGTTTGCATTTGCCTCTCAAAGAAATTGAAGTAAGTCTTCTCAAGCATACTCAGCACAGCTAAGAGTAAGGAACCATGTTGGAGTTCCTAACTTTCTTAGGATACATTTCAATTCCCCATGACGACGGTACCAATACTCTATAGTACCACGCTGACATGCCATGAGATTAATTAGCTGAGATTCCAAAACAGTGTCTTTCTGTTGGACTTTATCCATAAAGTCCCTTGCCGAAACATTTTGCAGATGTACTCCACTTTTTAGTCTATGATTCACTGCATAAACAAGTCCAGACAAGTCACTCTCAAACAAAAGAGGAAACAAATATGGAATACATTGGTGAAACCTTGGATCTTCTGCATACAATCTTGATGTGCGGTATTCAGATGCGGACATCACATCGTCCACCTTGACCTGTTGGAAATAACTGAGGAAAACAACAAGCTTCCAAGCTTTCTTCCCATAAACTAATGGGACTTCCTTTTTCTTCTTTCATCTGGAGTAACTTGATAGCATTCCCCATTACTTCTTTGGAATGCAGAGGAAGAACACTGTAATTTTCATAACTTTGTTCACTTCTGGACACATCCACTTTTTCAATCTGCCCAGCTGAAAAATCACTGTCCTCTTTTACAGTTGTTTCCTCTTCTCCTACATATACATTTTTGTAGTATTGATTTTATTTACCAAATACAACATTGCCTTTTTCACTTTCCTAACATCCACTAATTCTTACCAGATTTTCTTAATTTTTCTTAGTAGGAACGCCATTTACTAGAATAACTAGAGGTTTCTCTTCCACTTTTTCTACACCAATTGTTTCAATATTTTTCTTTAAATCTAGAGGCAAATAGACAACTCTTCCCTTTAATCCTCTCTGTAAATCTGAAGGAGGCAATTTCCCTGTCTTAGGCTCCATGCGAACAATACCCTGAAATGGATGCACACATTGAATCAGAATAGACTCATAGGTATTTAAATCCATCAGTTCAGAAGGAATATTTACCAACTCAAGATTATTATGTACAGCTCTAGCAGGCATTTTTTTATCATTTAATTTATTATAACAATATTTACAAATACGTTGATCAGAAGCCAAATCAAAACAATTCTCCACCAACAAATAAGTTGCTAAAATCCTTCCACTCTTTATTATTTTCCTTTTCACTTTTTACATATAAATCAACTAACCTAGTCTGATTCTTATAATGAGTTCGTCGACAACACACACAAGAAAAGTTTGGCCTTTCATCTGAGATGACCTTAAACCTGGTAATTTCTTGGTCAAAAGTTTCTGTACTAAAATTCTGTACATTTTCTTCCACATTTCCTTCTATTACTATATGACTTTCTGCACTGTCCTCTTTTTCACCAAAGTAACTAACCTCAATTTCTTCACAAATGTTCTTTATAACTAATACAGATCCATGCAAAAGAGCACTGTTTAACTGTTTTAGCTTAAGTGCTGGACTTTTTGCATAATACAACCTTCTCACTAATTTCCTCAATTCAGTATGATGCACTGCTAACATCCTAAAATGGTGAAAAACACTCTGGCATACTTTTCTAGAAAGACAAGCCAGTGAATGCCCTTGCAAACCCGTTTTTTCCCTCAGTCTGCAAGGATCTAATTCTTGCAACATCTTCATCTTTTGTTTAAGACTTTTCTTAGTATACTTACATAAGAAATTGCTAAACAAATCAATTGAATCCTGTCGTACACTACAAATACTACTTCAATTCCAAGTGTACACTGGAGCCTTAGGACGTCTCCCTAAAACTTCATCAGCTAACACCTCTTCTGCATTTCTAGGCAAAATTTTCTCTTTTTCAATCGGACAATCGTCCTTCACCTCATATGCTCGACCACTGGTGTCAACTGCATGCAACAAATCATTAGTCTGAAAGTAAGTCTCTTCATATAAAAATGGCTCACAACTTGAACTATGCTTCCATTCTCCAGAAAAAACATTACAAAAATTGGTTCTATTAATTAGTCTTTTCCACTTACTTTTCGCTTTCAAAACATTGATTGCCTTGTCTTGTGTACGAATTCTATTGATTACTAAAATATACAAATTCTTTTTCATTTCAAAAGCCTGATCAACTATACTCTCAATATTTTTTTATTTTCTTATAAAAAGCTATTTTCCTTTTAAAATTCTTTACATTTTTTAATACATTTAAAACTACTCTGTTATAAAACATTCTCTTGCGAATTTGAACAAACAGTTTTTTTTGTCTATTACTATAGAGAATATGATTGCCACATACTTTTCCAACATTTTTTTGGGGGGTCTGCTTTTTCGTTCTAGTTACAGATGACATTTTTTTCTTTTGCACATTATCCACAGTTTTTTGACATTGGGTTAATCTCCTTATAAAATCCTTTGTTGTCTTAACAGGAGCATTCTTCTTTTTCTCCATACATTGTTCTTTAGATAAATTTTGTAATTGAGTTTTCTTGGATAAGTAAGCCTATTTATATTTTTTTCCTCTTCGCGTTCTTAGTAGGCATATTGGTTTTTCTTTCTGTAGATAATTACAATCTGTTGTGAAGAAAAAAGAACATGTTATAGACCACTACTAACATACTACATAGCAATTACAACCACTAAATGATATAAACACTGGTTTACTTCATAAGTAAGTTTAAGGCACAGCAACTGTGTCTAAGCAGAGTAGGAAATCATGCAGTGAGTGTTGTTTCTCAGTTTATGGCAGTGCAGTGGTGTTTCAACATTATAGGGTAATTTGCTGAGAATGGTGTTTCAGGGTTCAGAACAGTGCAGTGCTATTCAGACAGTGTAAGTGGTCGTGGTGAGATTGATATTTCTGAGTTTAGAGCAATACAGTTGTGTGTGGGCAGTGTATGGTATCATGCAAGGGCTATGAGTAAAAAGCACTGGATGTCCTAAAGCCTAACTCACTGCATGAGTACATGTATTCCCATGTCTTAAAACAAATACACCGAGCAAGTGATTCTGTTACAATATTTAAAAAAAGACACTGACTTGCATTGTGATTGAAAACAGATAGAAATATGCCTTGCCATTCCTTGAAATGATTACTACATGTTACAGAGAGAGTTAGTATGGCATTTCTACAGCACAGCCAGGATCTTCAGTACACAGCATGGAGACTATTTGCGAATTAGGAAACCTGGCAGACGTACTGCACAGCAGTTTCTAGCACTACATATCCTAAAGCCTGACTCACTTCATCAGAATATGTATTCCCATATTTTTAAACACATCAACAAAGCAAATTATTACAATTGTACAAAAAGACTCTCTCAAATCATTTTTAATTCAAAACCATAAATGTATTCTTCAAACATTTCATACTGTAACAAAACATCCAGCATGATTTCATCTGGAATTTCGTTTGCATTGTCCTCAACTTCAAAATTTGCAACTTGAAACTCAATCTCTTCTACTGCTTCCATCAAGTCAATATCCAAACTTTGATTAAAAAAATCACTGCTTAAATCTCCTTCTCCATTATCTTGTTTATCAATGTCATCCTCAAAAGGTACATTTAAGTCTTCTATGACATCGATGAAAATTTCAAAATTGACTTGAATGTTGTCCTGATTTAGATCCATTATATATAGTATATTGTTGCTGGACCTTGCAAAAAATATTAACACTAAATTATATTATTTTCACTAAAAGATAATACAAAACTAGCTTTATCAACTTCATAACTACATGTATTCACATATTTTTAAACACATCAACTAAGCAAATTATTCTGCAACATTCTTCTGAAATGAAAACTGACTCACACTGTGATCTTAGACACACAACACTATCCCTTCAAATTTAGTAAAATGATTGCTACAGTAAAAGGGGGTCTTGATGGGAGTATTCTTTCAGAGTGTACAGCACTGCAGTAGTGTTGAAAGAGTTTAGAATACTTTTCTAGGAATGGACTTTCAGGGTTTAGGACAAGGAAGTGGTGTTCAAGCAGTGTAGAGAGTCAAGGTGGGACTGAGAATGTACTAATGAAAATTCACTGAAATGATTACTACATGCTATAGAGACAGTTCCTTTTGCATTTCAACAGTACACCCAGTATCTAAATTGCACAACATAAACACAATTTGGGAATTAAGAGGCCTGAGACACATACTGCATAGGACTTTCTACAACTACATCTCCTAATTCATGACTCACTTGATGATTTAGGTGATTTAGCACACAGAGGGAGATAAAGTACAAACAGAGACAAAATGATACAGGCCGAGGGTGCAAGACTATAGGCAGAGAGAGGAAAGATTTAACATGGTAGCGCTGTCTAATACACACCAGCAGCCATATCATAAAGGCCTCTGCAAATGTACATGAGATAGTGCAAGCAGAGGGTGCTGGCAAAGGGAGAGGGTTGGTACAAACAGAAAATGAGATAATGCAGGCAGAGACTATACTGGTTCAAGCATAAGATAGATGGTGGAGGGCTGCAGGTAGAGGGACAGATGGTGCAGTCAGAGAAAAGATGGTGCAGAGAGAGGGTGAGATGGTTCAAGCACAGACACAGATAGCAGACACAGACATGGTACATACAGAGAATAACATGGTAAAACAGAGAAGAAATGCTGGAAACAGTGAGACAAATGTTACATGTAGAGGCAAATTGGAGCACACAGAGGGGGAGATAGTAAAGACAGAGATAAAATGGTACACACAGAAGGTACGAGGCTACAGGCAGACAAGGAAAAGATTTAACATGGTAGTGCTGTCTAATACACGCCAGCAGCCATATCATAATAGGCCTCTGCAGATGCACATGAGAGGGTGCAGGCAGAGGGTGCAGGCAGAGGGAGAGGGATAGTGCAGACAGAAAATACATTTCCAAATTACAGCACTATCTCTATACCAGCATTTAATCAAAACATGAGACACAATATCAAAATAAAGAGTACCCTGTAAGCAGAGAGATGCAAACTGTGAGGAGACACAGGTGACATTATAGAAAAAAGTGCAAATATAATTCTTTAATTTACACAGACACTCAGTGTGATCCTAGTCAAAAATGTTAATACCATACATTTTTACAAAACACATATACCGCAGTAAATCGTTTAATAGACTGAACACAGCCCATGTAAATGAGCACTACATTACAGTGCAGAGACTCATTTCCAAAATACATTTCCAATATGCACCATTAGTTTTTTGCCAGCATTACATACACACATGAGACACAATGCAAAAAGAAAGAGGCCCAATATGTTTGTTAATCTGCCCAAGAGTGTATACAGCACTCTATCTATATTAAGTGGGTCATTGCTAAGAGGAGGCCTAATAAAACAGACAGTATTATGAAGAAAGCAGAGGAGGGAGTACAAAAAGAAAGGGAAACATTAGGGGACAGTAAAGACAACCACAACAGAGAGAACACAAGAAACAATTAAAAAAAATAGCACTCTCAAAAAAGACAAGAAAAAATATAAGCAGAGAGAGGTAGACTGTGAGGACAGACAGGGGAAATTGTAGAAAAAGATCAAAATGTAATTCTTTCATGTAGACAGACACTCAGTGTGATCCTGGACCAAAAATGTAAAACCATACATTACAACCAAAATAAATGCATGATGCAGGGCTGCAGGCAGTTACTCTAGACAGAGGGCAGATAAAACAGAGACAGGGTAATATGGTTCACACAGAGAGACACATGTTGCACACAGACACAGAGATAATGCACACAATGGGATAACATGGTACAGCAAGAAGGAAATGCTGCAAACAGAGAAAGAAATGTTACATGCAGAGGGGAGATGAAACACACAGATGGGGAGATAATACATACAAAGAGAAAATGGTACAAAAAGAGGGTGAAAAAATACAGGCAGAAAGAAAAAAGTAAATTATTATGCCAGAATCTTCTAAAATGAATACTGACTCACACTGTGATCTTAGACATATAACAGAAATCCTTGCAATTCAGTCAAATGATTACTACAGTGAAGGGGGGTGTCTTCCTAGCAGTGTTGTATAAAGAGAGCAAGGGTTAGGGAGAGAGAAAGAGGGAATAACTCAGATGGACAGAGGGAGTTAGAAAAGAGGAGTAAAGGAAAGGGATAATGACAGTGAGGAAAGAGATATGAGGGTAAGGAAAGGAGAGTGAGAGAAAAAAAAAGCAAATTAAGAAAAAGGATAAAGGAGTAAGAGAAACAGAACGATTTATAGAAAAAGAGAGGAAGGAAAAAGAACAGTTGTGGAGGGAAAGAAGACAGTGAGAGAGAGTGAAAGAGAGGGAAAGTGAGTAATAATAATAATAATAATAATAATCTTTATTCGGTTTTTACAGTTTGAAAAAGCCATAAAAGATAACATGATATTAGAAGCATTCGTTTAAAAAGCGATTACAGTTTGGTTTTAAAATATTACGAAGAGTCAGAAGATAGTACATTACGGTTTTACAAATTATTTCTATGTCTCATAATACATTTTAAAAAGTTTAGTACATGGTAAACCGTGCATTCAGAGTCCAAAAGTTGAAGTGATAACATCGCTGGGCGACACTGCCTATGACCCCATTTTTTTAATAAAGGGATAAGCCATGTCTTTCGATGTGGGTGATAGAACTTACAGAAAAGTACTGTGTGGATGGTAGACTGGTGGGAATGATCATCACAAGGGCACAGGACCATTTGGGTGCTCCAGTTATTTTTATCAGGGAAGGTCACCAGTCTGAAAAATAGGTTCAATCTGAACCTTGTTAGGAGCATCTTTTCGTAGGTGGAAATCTCCAATGAGAGATAAGGCTGAATTTTCAAGGTCTTCTGAATCAGAATTGCATGCATGGCAGATTTTTTTGTGGCCGTCGTTACCAGTCTCAGGGAGTCTAAATGACTCAATGCTATTTGCTTTAAATCTTTTTTAGAAATTTCAGTCATTAGTTCTGGGTTGTTATAGTATTTCTCAATCCCTAGATCATAGAGGAATTTTCTAATGTATGTGAGCCAGGGTATTTTTTTTGCATTGTCCAACTCCATGATATCTCGAAGAATATTTTTTGTCAGATTATTTTCTTCGGATAGCCAGACTCTTCTCCAAAGCATTAGAGGTTGGATTTTAATCAGGTCTTCAATGAAGGGGATTCCCAATTCAATGTGCGAGGCGTAGATGGATGTGCCTCGTGATATTGATAGGAGGAATCGCGTAAAGGTGTTTTCCTCTTTTTGGATAGGGCTGGTGTTAATATGCCCCCAGATCCCAGCACCATATAATGCAATGGATTGGCACTTTGCAGCGTATATTTGGAGCAGTTCGACTTGGGGTTTTTTCCCTAGTCTGTTTGAAAATTTCACTAGTGCCATGATCGCTCTTTTGAAGAGATGTCTCCTGGCCTCTACCGCCGGTTTCCAGCTTAGGGCATCATCTACCATGATGCCCAAATAGGGGTATTGTGAGGTTCTTTCGATTCTTTGTTTTTCCAGAAAAATGGTTTTTGCATGTTTTTTTGCGCCACCTGTCACCATAACAAAGGTTTTTTTTACATTTATGTGCAGGTCCAGGGCAGCCATGAAATCTGCATATTTGGTCAGTAGTTTCTGTAGTTCAATTGGGGTTCGGGCTAGAATGACGGCATCATCCGCGTAGAGCAGAGCGGGGATCAGGCAATCTTTAGCTTTTGGGAGGTCTCTACCCCCCTTCAGCATACACTCTTCGAGACCGTTGGTGTATAATGAAAATAGAAAGGGGGCGAGAACGCAGCCTTGCCTCACTCCCCGCTCTACCCCAAACGGTGCCGTCAGTTCTCCTCTTGTACCAAACCTCACTCTCGCTGTGGCCCCGCTGTAGAGTTCTCTTAGATAGTCCAGAAGAGGGGGGTCTACCCCCATCTTACTCAGCAGCGACCAAAGCTTGGGATGTGAGACACAGTCAAATGCGGATGACAAATCCACGTATGTCATGAAAATTGTCCCTGTTTTTGCGAGGGTATACTTAGATATAAGCAAGGAGAGATTCAATACTTGGTCAATAGTTCCAAAGCCCTCCCTGAAACCGAACTGTAGGTCAGAGAGAATGTTTTCGTCCGCTACCCACTGTTGCAATTTGCCAAGGAGGACTCTGCCAACCACTTTGCCTAGGGAGTCAAGAAGGGAGATTGGGCGGTAACACTTGACATCTTGCCTGTCACCCTTCTTGAAAATAGGGACCATTATTGATGATGTCCATGAGTCCAACAATCCGAGTTCCATAGTTGCCATGCAAACTCTCGTAATTATTGGGGTCCAGAGGGCAGGAAGAAATTTGAATAAATCAACGGGGACCCCATCGGGACCGGGAGCTTTTCCAGGCCTACTTAGGGATAGAGCTTTTTCGAAATCTTGTAAATCAACTTCCAGAGAGATAGGGAAGGTGACTGGATTGTGTACAGCCTGATACAAATCACAGTTAGATGTAGGTTGGAAGATTTTCGAAAAATGACTCGTCCATGTGATCTCGTCAATGGCCACGTCTATTGTTGGTCCGCCGGGATCAGTTAATAAGGGAGATTTAACTATTTTCCAGAAAGCCTGGGAGTCCTTCGCAAGTGCACTATTGTGTAATGCTTTCCAGAGGGATATTTTTAATTCTTTTTTCCTCGTCTTTCTGGCAATAGTATACTCTCTTCTAAAGCCTTGGATCTTTGTTGGATCTCTATTAGTTTCTCCGAGGGCTTTCCTCAAGTTGGTTTGTGCTTTCGTGCAATCTCTGTTGAACCAGCCTGTGGTCTTTAACTTGTTTTGGTTATGAGATCTGGTTAACAGGGTTTTGACATATTCTATGATGGTATTAAAATTTTCTAAGATTTGATTCGCCTCCGCTTGGGGATCAAGACAGATCATAATGTTTTTATAAGCGAGAGTCACAAGTCTCTTCGTAAGAATATTAGGGTCCACTTTATTCCATTTAATGGTGAAGCCATTAGTCTTGTGCAACTCGAGGCTATTCTGTGATAAAGTGTTGGCTATAGTTACCATCAGAGGATCCAAGTGATATAGTTGGAGACTAAGGCTGAGGGCGGAGTGGTCACTAAGGCAGTTTTCCAAGATTTTAAATGTTCCAATACGCGGTTTTAAAGCTTCTGTGATTAATATATAGTCTACGGTGGTCTCATGGCCCCTTCCTCTATATGTTGGCTCGAATTTATTGGTAGTTTGTTGAACAGGGTTCAAAATAAGGAGATCCAGGTCTGATAATATTTTATTCACAGCAGACCCCACTCCTGAGTGGGTAAAGTGAGTTAAAGGAATATCTGACTCATCTACTATTCCACAGACATCAATGTTTGGGCAGGGATGCAAATTGAAGTCACCACCCCAAATTACATAGGAGGAGACCGCTTTATGTTTATAGTGGGTGTGTTCTATTAACTTATCTTGAATTTGGTCAAGAATGATCAGAAATTTGTCGGGGTCCAGGTTGTTATATATATTTACTATTGATATGTGAGTTTTCTTCCCTACGAAGAGCGTAAGGATCTGAAAGTTCAGGAGTAGGTCTGCCTTGATGATCTTTATGTCTACAATAGTGTTGGCCATGTAGATTACCAGACCCCCCTTGGGTCTACCCGAGACACTGGGAAGGGCGGGAGAATTAAAAGTTCTATATCCCACTAGATGGAGGGCAGCTATTGCCCATGTTTCTTGAATGGAGATGATTTGGTAGTCGTTCAAGAAAACTGCTGCCAAACCATTCTCAATCTTGTTACGGAGACCAGCAACGTTCCAGAAAATCATGGAAAGCTGGGTGGGTTCAAGCTGCTGTGAGACATTATAATTGTGTGATATAGATTGGGTAGGCACCTGGTTTGGGGGTGAGAATGCTGTTGTGGTTAATAAGGGCTCCGGTGATTTAGATGTTTGTCAATCGACCGTTTCCAGGCCACTAAACCTGTTCGCGGTCGGGAAGCCTAGCCAGTGTTGCCCGTTACTGGTGCCTTCATATTTGGGGCCGAAAGATTGGTAAGGTGGTCTCTCCCATTGTTCCCAGTTTCCAAATCTATTCTGAGAGCCCACGGTTTGCCATGGGACTTCTCTCTGCTGATAGTTCGAATTAGATGGGTACCGAAAGTTGATAGGTTCGGTGAGTCGCATTACAGGATTGGGGGCGACAGGTTCAAGCTCCCATGGTTGCAGAATAGGCTTCCTCCACATATTGTCAAAAGTACGTTGGTAGTTGTTGTTATTGAACCTTTTCGGGTAGAAGAAAGACAGGGGTCTTGTGACAATCCCCCCGGAGGAATTGTTACGTTCCCATGAGCAAATATAGTCGGCTATGTTGGAATCCTCGAACGTAATGACTATACAGTCTCCTCGAGTTGTTTTTTTCCTATAACCTACCCACGAGGTCCTGGATACTGAGGTGATTTTGCTTTTGCTTTTCCAAGGTGGCGGGACGGGACGATTATTATTCAACCAAAACTTGACCTTGTTCTTTAATGACCAGTTTGGTTCTGTCCCTTCACCTATCAGTTCGGGGACCCCCGTCATAACTACCACATATGGGGTGGCCTCAGGTGGTAAATTAAAAGTGGGGACTTGTTCGCTTGTCGTTCTCAGGGCATTTTTTGTTTGAGGTGGTTTAGGGTTTGTTGGTACGGGTGTTTTAGTTGCAGGTGTTTTGGGAGCAGAGTTTTTTGTTGAGGTTGGATTTACGATGGATAATGATTGGGGACTAGCTTGAGAAGGGATGGCCAAAGGCGTGGAAGTCGGTTTCTTAAGATTGGTAGGGTTTGTCAGAGGAGTTAATGTAGTTTGTTTTTTTGGCTGTGGGGGAGGTACGATTGCAATTTTCTTAGGAACAGAATGTTCTGGGTTTACAGTTGGATTGGGATGAGATTGTGAGGATGTGGATTTTAAGGAGCCGCTGATTTTTGTGAGCTGCCTCTCTATATTACTAAGTCTAGTTTCTATTGGACGTATGTGGGAGTTTAGAAGAAACGCTATCTCTGCAATTAATTTTGCTGTTTCTCGTTGTCTTCCTATATGTTCTGAAGTTAGTGAATCTGGCATTAAAAAATCACAGGGATCACGCGGAACATGATGAATTGTTACCACGTTATTAGTTGGGGGAACAGGGTAATTAATTGCAACTGGGACATTTGTGTCAGTAGGCAATGTTGGATGCTTAGATGTTATGGTGTTTATAGTATGATCTGATGTGTTTTTAGTATTCCGTTTTTTTACGGCCCCCTCCCGCTTGCCTCTCAATTGTCTGGTTTCTTCAGGTGTGGGGTCGGGAAACATATCAGGGGTGTTCTCGAGATCCGTTTCTGAGAGGGATACGGATATTTGTGAAGCAGACAAATCGACGTTGTTAGGTAGACTAAGTCTGTTTGTCGTCGTCGCCGTTTGCATTGTGACTGGGTTTACTTCCGGGGTTTTTGCTGTTGCAAGTAATCCCATTGATGAGCGCGCGCAATTGCCAATTCCGTGGACACTCTGCCCTCGATTAAGCTTATGCTCTGATCTATAAAAGTATTCGCTTTGGCCAGAAAGTCATCCATTGGACCTAGTAGTTGATCACCTATACCATTCTTTTTAGATTTCTTTTTCTGCATGGTGGATCTCGTGTTCATTATACAAGGGTTATACACCTGGGAACGATAATAGGTTGACGGAATAATGAGGGACTCAAGATGTTTGTTTATAGATACCTGTAGTAAGGAGGCCAAGAAGTTGACGTTAGGATAGTGGGCCGGACCGGACTCTTCCGTACTCTAACGGCCTCAAACGGCCCTGTCTTTGCCCAGTCTTAGCCCGGGCTGCGTCCCGCGCTGCGGGGGTGGGATGGTGTTAAGTAGACGGCTGTATGGGTGGGGGACGGCCCAGCAGGGAGAGCGGACCGGAAGCTCTTCCGTGGTCTCGCAGGGACTTCTGGGAATTGAAGTCCCTGCACACTCGCAGCCCTGCTGGTGCCTCACGCCCCTTACCGCCTTTTCGCTGAGGACGTCTCTTGAGCACGCACAAGGTTGCTGGAACGGGGGCCCACCAGCGAAGCGGCACCCGCGAAGCGGGTGCGGCGAGTCGTATGCTGGGAGCCTCACACGCTGATGCCAGAAATGCGCTGTGCGGTCGATAGCCTCTTCACTGATAGGTAAGTGTCCCACTGGACAGGAGTTGCCGGTGCACTTTTAAGGTCTTTAGATGGGCGGGGGACGGCCCAGCAGGGAGAGCGGACCGGAAGCTCTTCCGTGGTCTCGCAGGGACTTCTGGGAATTGAAGTCCCTGCACACTCGCAGCCCTGCTGGTGCCTCACGCCCCTTACCGCCTTTTCGCTGAGGACGTCTCTTGAGCACGCACAAGGTTGCTGGAACGGGGGCCCACCAGCGAAGCGGCACCCGCGAAGCGGGTGCGGCGAGTCGTATGCTGGGAGCCTCACACGCTGATGCCAGAAATGCGCTGTGCGGTCGATAGCCTCTTCACTGATAGGTAAGTGTCCCACTGGACAGGAGTTGCCGGTGCACTTTTAAGGTCTTTAGATGGGCGGGGGACGGCCCAGCAGGGAGAGCGGACCGGAAGCTCTTCCGTGGTCTCGCAGGGACTTCTGGGAATTGAAGTCCCTGCACACTCGCAGCCCTGCTGGTGCCTCACGCCCCTTACCGCCTTTTCGCTGAGGACGTCTCTTGAGCACGCACAAGGTTGCTGGAACGGGGGCCCACCAGCGAAGCGGCACCCGCGAAGCGGGTGCGGCGAGTCGTATGCTGGGAGCCTCACACGCTGATGCCAGAAGTGCGCTGTGCGGTCGATAGCCTCTTCACTGATAGGTAAGTGTCCACATTAGAACACATTTTGATTATTAACTTACAGTGCACAACATATATCCCCTTACAAATTAATAACTCACCTTTAAAAATGTTTTTGAAGATTTAGAACAGTGTCAATCACACACCTGATTTACTTAAGCAGAATCTCTGAAATGTACCTCAGACACTGCAACCACAAAATGGCCCTGATTCCCTCTCATTTTGCACACAGATGTATGACGTTACAACGCATACTTTTACCACGCATGCCTTTACAACGTGGTATTTACAATGAATACCTTTACAATGCATAGTTTTTTGGGGCGCTGGATAGTGAATAGTTTAATTTACTATTCCAACTCCAGTCCCCGTGGATAGTACGGAAGGTGTTGGATAGTAAATTAAATCTATTCCCTATCCTAGAGCGCCCCCCAGCGCAATGCGTTGTAATGGTTTGCGTTGTAAAAGTTACATTGTAAAGGCACTGCGTGGTAAAAGTTGCGATGTCAATTGAGATGTCATCAGTGATGTCATCAGTGATTTCATTTGAGATGTCATCAGTGATGTCATCAGTGATGTCACTGACCATGTCATGAATGATGTAATATGTGACATCATCAGCAGTGGATTGCAGGTGCGCGAAATATAGTTAGTCCAACTAACTATATAGGAGCAATTTCAATGTTTTTTTAAATGCTAATATCTAACTATATATGACCTGAAACCTATGGTTTTTTCAGTGAATTTGTACGGTTTTTTAAATGCTTTTTTTTTTTTTTTTAAGTTTGAAATCTTTATTAATATACTTGAATAAACCAGGACAAAAGGAACTGTATGCAGAATATACAAAAGCAAGAAGATTGTAACATTCCTAATGTCAAAAATCAATACCTAAGCAGTTTATAAGTTTTAAAGAGAAGGGAGGGAGAGGAAAGAAAGAGAGAAAAAGAAAGAAGGAACAAGAGAGAGAAAAGAAGAACAGAAAAGAAAAAAGAAAAAGAGCAGAAGAAAAACTCAGGAAAGGAGAATATGAGAAGGAAATATGACATAGCTGTATACTATAAAAATGCAATGAATTGATGAAGTATAATATACAGGAAAATAACCTGATAGAAATATATCAATACATACCAAATAAATGTGTAGAATGTTAATGGAGTTAAATAGAGAGGAAACATAACAATAATTCTGATTCATATACACAAAGAGAAATAGTAGAAGGGAAAAATTCAGGGTGGTTTAAAATTCTCAGATGTGGTGGAAGAGGGACGATTCTTGACAGCAGCTTGATCCAAGTAAATAGTTAACGGGAGCCAGTAAAGTTCCACATTACGAGGGGGCTTGGAGGAGGAAGCAAAAGAAACATCTAATCTGTGAAAATGGCAAAGGGAGTTCCACCAATGTTGCAAATAAAGCTTTGTGAGATCTTTCCAGTTAGAGGAGATATGTTGAAAGGAAAGTGCAAGCATAAGATCAAAAAGACCAGCAGAATGAGGGGGTAAGATGAGAGTATCTGAAAGACTACCCAGAAAAAGAAGAGAAGGAGAATGAGGAATAGAGAGTGAGAAAATGCGAGAGATGCAAGACCAAACTTGGTTCCAAAGGGTAAATACTGGGGGACAGAGAAAGAACATATGCAAAAGGTCAGCATCAGGAGAATTACATGTCCAACAAGTAGAAGTAGAAGTAGAGGAGAAGCGGGAAAGAAGAAGAGGGGAAAGATAAAGTCTATGATATAGAAAGAAGAGAGATTGGGTAAGAGAAGCAGAGCGAGATACCTTCAAGGACTTAAGCCAGAGTTTGTCCCAAAGAGAAACCGACCAAACACATCCATGGTCAAACTCCCAGGAAGATTCAATCTTGGATTTGGGTCGCTCCGGATTAGGGGCAGAGAAAAACTTATAAATAATGGAGGCTTTAGGAAAAACAGAAAGTAATGTTAGAAGGGATGAGGGAGTGAAAGGAGTGACAGATGAAGGTTTTTTAAATGCTAATTCCTAACTATATATGACCTGAAACCTATGGTTTTTTCAGTGAATTGCAAGGTTTTTTAATTGCTAATACCTAACTATGTAAGGCTTCAAACCTATAGTTTTTTCAGTGAATATATATATTTTTATTTTCAAGTTTTTTTTATATGATTACAGGGTTTGCGCACCGTGAGCGCTCCGAAAGCACACCGTAAACGCTCTGAGCTCTTACCCCGACAAATTTTTAAAAACTTCTAAAACATAATATCTAAGTTTTTAATGTTGATTTTAAAGGTAGACAATATTTGCTTTAATGTAGAAAATGTTTTTTTAAAACTTTTAACAACAGTATATTACTTTTTAAAGTAGTAACAAATCTCGCGAGGGTGCGTCGCACGCGTACGCAACGTAAGAGCATTCGTCCGCGCACCGTAAAAGCTTCGAGCTCTTACCCCCGAAAGTTTTATAAACTTAAATCGTTATATCTACAAATCTTGCGAGGGTGCGTCCCACGTAAGCGCTCCGTAAATATTACGTAAACGCATCGAGCGAGTACGTAAGCACTCCGTGAACGCACCGTAAGATTACATTCAACCATGTGACCTGAAAACAAGACATTTTATTGGTTTATAATACTTCCTACTCCAATTGTAGAAAGGCCCCTCCCATGTTCAACATTCTTCTTTGGCTTTCAGAGAAGCAACATCTACTTTCAACAGCTCCTGGCTTGTTTGGAAATGGCTGAACGTGAGGAATCAGAACATTCTTCTTCAGAAGAATTTGTGGAAGAGGACCCCCATCCATCATAAAAAAAAAAAAAGAGTCCATAGTCTGGAAGTTTTTTTCATTCCCAGAAGGTTTGAAGAAAGTCAATGCACCGCATGTCACATGCAAAATCTGTGATACAGTATTGTCCAAATAAAAAATACTCTTTTGGAACCTATAGCATGTTAAGAATATGCACCCCAACAATTGGGCTAGAGCTGTGGTGCGCAGATCTGAAGAGCAGGGCTCTGCTCCTAGTACTTCAACAGTCTATGGATTAAGTCACTGACCATTCTGTTTCCCATGTTGTCTATTGTGCTACATGTTTGGTATATTGTGAGTTGAAAGGAGAGCAAGTGTGACTGAAAATATATGTTCCAATCGTCTATTGTATGGAGTATACGTCTTACCCCTGAAAATCTTTTTTTGGATTTTGTCCTTTACACATATATATATGAAAAGTTGTTTATTGTGGTTGTGTTGTTCTTTTCAAAAATTTTCATAAAAGAAATAAATAATGATGGATAAATTCCAGTATTTGGCTAATAATTGATTGTTTATTAGCTTTATTATAATAATGTTTGTTTGTGAAATAGACTCAGTATTGGCACCCTCTTTGTTGATTCTAGTAATAGACTCTGCTTTACTGTTGGTGAGTCAAAGCCCTTGTTTGTTGTTTTGAACCTAGTACTTCAACAGCACCACCAATGCCAGCTTCCATGATTGCCAATATCCAGCCGGAATTGAAAAATCTAATGATGCAGTGCATACAGTGCAGAAAATTAGTTGTCTTTGGACAACAGTCCGTAGAAGTTATTTTGCAGAAAAACAGGAGCCACAAGTGCAGCAAATACATTTTTTCTTTATTTTTCATGGTTTGTTCATGTTGAACAATTGTTTTGGTTATAAAGTCAATTTTTTACACCGTTTTTCTAGCAAACCAAAAAAATAAAAAAAAAAACTGTTATTTTTAGAACTACCTCTACTGGTCAAAAAAAGAACTATATTTCTATGTTTGTATGTAAAAGTTTGTTATAGTAAATGTAAAAGTGCAAAAATATAAGGCTGTGGTACAGCATAAATCTATAGGGTGTTTACCTATAGTATACTGAAGTACTTCCAAAGCACTGAAATGTAACATATGTATATACATATGTTACAACTCAATGGGCCACATGTATGTAATCTCCATTTACCTACTCTTAAATACCAAATCATACCTGTTCAACATTTAAGAGTAGGTAAATGGGATGTAGTTGATTTCTCTTTTGAAATTACCAAATCTATATAATTGAGTCATTTTACTGAATCGGTAATTGCCATTGATTCCTACGGGCCTTGAGGCCAATAGGAATCAATGGCAATTACCGAACCAGTAAATACCGATTTGGTAAAATAACTGAATTGTCAAGGGAGACAGGTTATCACTTTGACACCCTGTTGCACCCCTGATTCTAATTTGTGTGCCATGTCACACACATACATGCTCTTACGGCTTGTATGTGTGCCACATGGCACAAATGTACATGCACAGATGTGCATGTACACAGGAATTTGTTATTTACCACCGAATAGTATTTGGTGGTAACTAACGAATACTTAAGGGCCTGTGGCACTGTTTTCAGTGCCACCTACATCTAGATTTACCAAGGAAGTGCACTGGGGAAAGTGGAGTGCCAATAAATGAAGGCTTACTAACAGGTAAGAAATGGATAACAGAGTGAAGATCAAACACAAAAAAATAAGATCAAACACAAAAAAATAAAGAAAGAGGGAAACTGACTGAGGTAAAGAAGAGGAGTGCTAGAAAGAGAAAGTATACAAGATTAAGGGGCACATTATGATGGCGGACGGACCTGAGTCTGTCCGCCACCATAGAGTAGGAGGGAACCTCCGCATGGGCTGCGGAGTTCCCTCCTGTGCAATTAGGATGTGACCGCCACCCTGGCGGTCACATCCTCTATTTTTAACATTGCGGCGGGTGTGGCTTCAAGCTGCACCCGCAGCAATGTTAAAAATGCACGCATTGCATTTGTATGTAGAAAGTGGCAGGCACTGCGCGGTGCCTGCCGCTTTCTGCATACAAATGCAGGGGGGTACCATAGGTACCCCCCATGTGCACCCCCCACCCCCCACTTCACCTAGGGGGTCTGCAACGGGCCCCAGCAGTGAAGTTACACATGCTTTTCCACGGCGGAAAAGCATGTTTCAGAGCCCATCCTAATCTGGCTGACGGTGTCTGAGAGACACCGTCACCATATTAGTGCTTTTCCACCGCGGTTCTAAGCCAACCACGGCGGAAAAGCTGCGGACGGAAACCAGGACCCACCAGCCATCCTAATGTGGCGGTGGGTCTTTGGTGGGTCCGCAGAGGATTTTCCGCATCCTCCGGGCCTGCGGTGGCTTCCGCCGGCCCGGAGGATGCGGAAAATCCTCCATCTTAATAGGCCCCTAAGTGTCAGGGAGAGATATGTAGAGAGAGAGAGAGCAAGGGACTGAGAAAGAGTGAGGCAGTTATTCTGTCACTATAACAGAGTGATAACAAACTTATTTTTCTTTCTCATACTTACCTTATAAATAATAAAAACGTAGATACTATTGCGAAAAAAGTTTTTTATTTGTTATACTTACCTTCTAAGATATAAAAAAGTTAGGGAAATTATTAAAAAAATATATAATATCTGTAATGCATACAATGTATATTTCACAATACAAGAAAGAAGGAAGAAGATTAAAAGATGGGAAAGTTAGATGGCACACGCAGAGGGACAGATGCCACAGGAAGAGGGTAAAATGGTGCAGGCAGAGAGTGAGATAGAACAAGTAGAAGGTGAGATGGTGCAAGCAGAGGGTAAGATGACACAGGCACAAGAATATATTGTGCAGACTAAGGGTAAGATGGCACACACACAGAGAAACATGGAACAGCCAAAGGAAGACATAGCACAGTCAAAAGAGAGATGGCAAATGAGCGTGAGACAAGTGGACTGAGGACACAGAGGGAGTGAAGGAAAGAGTGAGAGAAAGGGACTGAGTGAGGGAGCAAAGAAAGACAAGTGATGGAGTGTGGGTGAGTTAAAGAGAGTGAGTGTAAGGTAAGGGCAGTGAGATAGTGAAGGGACAGAGGAAGTAAGGCTAACAGAGAGACAGTGAAGAAAGAGAAGTGAGGATGTCAGAGTTCAAAGGGAGTGGCAGAAGGAGTAAGTGAAGTGGAGTAAGGTGAGTGAGGAAAGGTTAATGAGTAAGGGAGCAAAAGAAGGAAAGAGAGGTGAAGGGGAGTAAATCAGATGAACTGAGAAAAGGTAAGTGAGGGAAATAAGAAAGGAGAAGGGGAATGAAGGATAGGAATAAAGGGTACTGAGAGAAGCATCCTAACGAAACAAGGGAGAGGTGAGTGAGAGAAGGACAGTGAAGTTGAAGAAAGACAATTGATAGAGGGTGGATAAAGTCGAGTGAGTGTGAGACAATGGGAGTGAGTGATTGACTACACACAGAGAGTGAATGAAGGGTGATAGAAGGACACTTAGTGAGGGATCAAAAAAAGGAAAATGAGGTAGTGTAGTTGAGGGAAAAGGAGTGACAGAATGAGGTGATGAAGAGAGTCACGCTAAGAGACAGGGAGCGATGGAAGGATAGACAAAAAGAGAAATAAAAAAGTTTTTTGGGTCAGTCGTACTTACCTTATAAATGAAATATCTGTGGAAACGAAAAAATAAATCAGTTATAATACATTATTCACAATACAAGAGACAAAACAGGAGAAAAAGGAAAGTGGAGTTTGGGAAGGAAAATGAGGGAGAGGGAAGAGGAATTAGTGCAGGTGCGTTAACAACAGTGAGTCTAAGAGAGAGGGAGTGATGGAAGAGTACAGAGAAAGTAAGAGGACACAGGGAGTTTTATGAAGATGTGTTTGATGTGCAGTTAGGTGAGTGACAGAAGAGGAATTAGTGAGTGAGCAAAGGAAGGAAAGAGAGGTGAAGGGGAGTGAAACAGAGGTACTGACTTAACATGAGTGGGTGAGAAGACTAAGAAGAAGGGAAGTGAAGTATAGGGAATGAGGATAAGTAAGGGAAGCAAAATAAAGGGACAGGGGTGACATAGGGTAAAAGAATGACAGTAAGTTTGACGAAACAGAGGTCATAGAGGATGAATAAAGGTGAGTGAGCATTAGACAAGAAGAGTAAAAGAGTGAGGAAATAGAGGGAGAGAAGAAAAGAGTGAGAGAAGGGGACTGAGTGAAAGAGCAAAAAAAAGTCAGTGACAAAACGTGGATGAGTTAAAGGGAGTGAACATAAGAGAAAGGGAGTGAGAAACTGAAGGAATGAAAGCAGTGAGGTTACGAGAGAGGCAGTAAGGGAAGGATAGAGAGAAACAGAAAAAAAAAGTAATGAAAATGTATTCTTTATTAGTCGTACTTACCTTATGAATGTAATATCTGTAGAAGAGAGTAAAGAAATCAGTTATAATATATATTTCACAATACAAAATGCAAATTAACTACTCATCATATCACAGCGGGCAAAAAAAAACACAATCAAAATGATTGTGTTTAAACAACCCATAAAACTTAGAAAAAACATATCTTAAATGTGTTCTTCCAAACAGCAATTTCTAAGATACAGTATCTCATTACTCTCAAACTAAAGTGATATAGAAACATATATTAACCACATTTACCCGAAATACGTAATCTTCATTTACATACCTTTCCACATGGCTAAATGGTATACAGAAAGTCCTCTTTTTGGAAATTACTTATTAGTAGTTTTAAACTTCCATTTACCCGACTTTCGGAATGAAAAGTCCAACATCTATTTCATCATCTAACAAAAATTATATTTACACCTCTGACTTACTCTTGATAAACATTTCCTATAATACTGATATCACTCACCATGTGATACACTTATACTACCTCTGTGACAACTACCAGTTTACTAATTATCTTGATCACTTTCACTCACAAACTAATTTTGAACAACACACTTACTTTTATTAACTGCTCCAATCTTCATTGTCCAATTACTTTCACTAAAATTTGGGTTCTAAAAACACTAGGTAAGAATTTGTTAAGTCAAAAGGCAAACGTTGTTTGAAAATCAATTGAGTATCATTACAAAATTATGTAAGAAACATATATTATCAACATTTACCCGAGAAACTCATTTTTCATTGATGTACTTTCCCACATGGCCAAATAGTACGTAAAAATTCCTTGTTTTGGAAAATACTTAATAATACTCTTGACCTTCCATTTCCCGACCTTCTGCATGAAAAGCTCCAACGTCTTTCGTAACACCTAACAAAACTTATATCTCCACCCAAGGATGTGTATCATGTCCATAAAACCTTACACAACCAGTAGACTATCAGAATCTGAACATCATATAGTATCCTGATGACTAACTTTTATTAATTGCTCCAATCTTTCTAGGCCAATTACTTTTCCTAAAAATTAGGTTGTAAAAACACTAGGTAAGAATTTTTTAAGTCAAAAGGCAAACGTTTTTTGAAAGTCAAAACAGTATCATTACAATAAGTCCAACCGTTTTGACATTTTAAATAAGCTGTATAATGTCCAGATGTTGTTGAAGGACCATCATGGAAAATAATTGCTACTGTTACAAAGGTTCTTCCTGAAATTGATAATTGAGAAGCCACAACATTTTTAATTAAAGTTGTTCATTTAGTTCCATCAGGTCTACATCGTTTGAACATTAAAATTACGTACTGTCCATAACTTTGTATAAATAATGTTGATAGCATTGCACAGTCACATTGGGTCAAGTCAAGTCAAGTCAAATGATTTATATAGCGCGCTACATACCCAAAGGGTCTCAAGGCGCTTGAAGAAGGGTGGGGAATTACTTGTCGAATATCCAAGTTTTAAGTTGCTTTCTGAATGCTAGGTGGTTCTGAGTGAGACGAAGGTGAGTGGGGAGTGAGTTCCAGGTTTTAGCTGCCAGGTAGGAGAAGGATCTACCTCCCATGGTGGTTTTGTTGATGCGAGGTACGGTAGCAAGGGCTTGGTTGGAGGATCGTAGCTGGCGGGAGGGGGTGTAGAAGGAAAGTCGTGTGTTGAGGCATTCGGGTCCAAGTTCGTAAAGTGCTTTGTGTGCGTGGGTTAGGAGGCGGAAAGTAATCCTCTTATTGACGGGGAGCCAGTGGAGGTTTTTCAGGTGACTAGAGATGTGGGCTTTACGCGGGATGTCTAGTATGAGTCTGGCTGATGCGTTCTGGATGCGTTGGAGTTTTTTCTGGAGTTTTGCGGTGGTACCGGCGTATAGGGTGTTTCCGTAGTCCAGGCGGCTTGTAACCAGTGCATGGGTGACCGTTTTTCTGGTTTCGGTGGGGATCCAGCTAAATGTTTTTTTGAGCATGCGAAGAATGTTGAAGCAAGATGATGAAACGGCGTTGACTTGTCTGTTCATAGAGAGTGAGGAGTCCAGGATGACGCCCAGGTTCCGTGCGTGGTCCGTCGGGATGGGTGCTTTTCCAAGGGCCTCTGGCCACCAAGAGTCATCGCAAGCGGAGGGGGAGGTACCTAAGATAAGGACTTCTGTTTTGTCTGAGTTCAGTTTCAGACGGCTGTGCTTCATCCACTCGGCTACTTCTTTCATTCCTTCATGTAGGTTGGTTTTGGCGGTGTTAGGGTCTTTGGTGAGTGAGAGGATCAGTTGAGTGTCGCCAGCGTAGGAGATGATGTTGAGATTGTGTTGGCGTACGATGGCCGCGAGGGGGCTCATGTATACGTTCAAGAGGGTGGGGCTGAGTGAAGATCCTTGTGGTACGCCGCAGATGACTTCAGTGGCTTCTGACTTGAATGGTGGGAGGCGGACTCTCTGGGTTCTTCCGGTGAGGAACGAGGTGATCCATTCCAGTGCTTTTCCTTGGATTCCGATGTTTCTGAGGCGCTGTAATAGGGTGCTATGGCAGACTGTGTCGAAGGCTGCGGAGAGGTCGAGGAGGATGAGGGCGACTTTGTCTCCGTTGTCCAGTAGAGTTCGAATGTCGTCTGTTGCTGCGATGAGGGCGGTCTCAGTGCTGTGTTTGGCTCGGAAGCCGGACTGTGAGGAGTCGAGGGATTTGTTGGTTTCGAGGAAGGCGGCGAGTTGGTTGTTAACAGCTTTCTCGATGACTTTGGCCGGGAATGGAAGGAGCGAGATGGGGCGGTAGTTTTTGAGTTCGGTGGGGTCAGCTGTGGGTACAAACCATGTTTTGATCAGCTGCTCTAACTAGATTATTAAAAGACACTGATTTGCAGTCTGGTAAAGTCAAATATATAAATCTTTCGGTATCTACTGTTGTACTACTTGAAAAGGAACAATTATCGCAGACATGTTGCCATTTATAAGAAAGGCCAAAAATATTTTCAACATCTATACCCTCCTCTTGCAATACAACAAGCATGTACATTAAAAATTCCTGACAATCTTGCTGAATATCCTGAGAAAATTGAGTTATACCAGAACATATGTCTATATCATTTCGAATATCAGAAACACTTTCTATATTTGTTCTATCACTGCTACATTTCTCAAACAGAAGAATTCAACAAACCACAAAAACTTTGATCCCGATTTTTAACAATCTGTTCTTGCAGACTTTGGAGAAAAAAAAAACATTAACCACTACAGTAGCATAGCAGTTGACACCAGAACTGTTCTCAAACTGAAATCCAACAATATCTTCAACAGAATCCTCTTTGTTTCTGCTTACAATTACTGCTTCATCTAGTTTTCTTTTTTTTGCTACAGCCTTGCTACAATTTTTCTCATTTCTTCTTTTTCGGCCTACTACACGCTTTTCAAATAGAGGATATTGAGGTAAATTTGGAGCATACTCTCTTCTTAACCTATTATATTACTTTACACAATTTAGATCTGCACTAATCTTTGTCTCATCAAAATCAATCAAGTACAATCCAGATAAAGTTCTGACTCGAGATAAAGCAACATATGCCATACCCTCCTTGAAGACAGAACTTCCAATATTCATCAAAGCACTATCTACACTTAAACCTTGAGATTTAAGAATAGTTACTGCATATGACAAAGAAACAGGAAACTGTTTTCGGCGGACATAGAAATCTTTCACAAGCAAAAATCGAACAGAACAACGACTAAACTGTTGTACTTCTTCAATTCCATCAAATTTAATTTTCAAAAATTCAATTCCATCTCTATTTCGGTAATTCACAAAATCAACAACATGACCCATTGCTCCATTTACTAAACCTCTTTCCACATTTAAATTCCGTCGTAAAATTATACGACAATTTGAACATACATATAGAGTCTTTTCAAAACCAGCAGTTTTAGAAATTGTCTTCTCTAAAGAATCCAACTTTGATTTCAACTTTTCTGACAAAACAATAGTAACTCCTCCGTGCTCTATTTTATCAATAGCTTCCAGTTTCATAATCTCTTGATGTTCTAACTCTAACATTTTGTTGTTGAAGACTGAACATTCTCGAAGAGTTGGCATCAAGCATATTACAGTTTTGTTTTCAGAAACTTTCTGATAAATAATCTCTGGGAGAATATTTTCCTTTTGAAACAAATTTGAAATTAATCGTGACTGTTAAGCTTCTGTTAAGCTTCTTTGCCATGTTCAGTTACTTTTCCAATTCTTACATCTTGTAGAATATTTTTATAATCTTCATCCTTTGCCTGTCGCATGTTTTGAAGCAGTTCTGCATATTTAAAATATAACCAGATATTCACATTTCCAATGCTTCCTAGGCACTTTCTTGTATCTTCATGCGGAAGCATCTTAAACACTGGTTGTCATTTCACTGGAGTTAGCTGCAGTAGATGTGTTTGCCTTCAAATAACACATCATACTCTGTTTTAAGAATTTGTTGCATTCTTAAATGCACAAAAGCAAGCATCACATATGAAACCATGTTTACCTCATCGATGATAAGAAGTTTTCATTTTCTTCAGGACTCTACCAACTTCACAACAAGCTCCGCCAGATAGCTTGTGGTAATGTAATTTATTATCATGCTCTACTGGCAGCATCAATAAACAATGTAAAGTAATCCCTTTAATGTTATGTGCTGCCAACCCAGTTGGAGCAGTGACAACACAAGACAGTGATGACTCTGTTCTTTTCTGCAGATAACTTGCAATTGATTTAATGAGAAAACTTTTCCCAGTTCCGGCTTCTCCACTCACATACAGTCGGACAGGTTCAAATGACGTACATGAGCACTCTTTTTTGTCATGACGTAAACCATGCTCAATCTGTTCTGTGATCATATATTTTTTTCTGCTCCACGTTTAGTTGATTTTCCAAATCTTCTAAATTAACTACATCCTCCTGAGCTTGTTCCAAGGCTCTTTCCACCTCTTCCATGGCAGTGGCAGCTTCATTTTGGATAATTGGTCCTCCTAGTGGATCCTGACTCAACGAAGCAGAACTCTGACTGTCTTGAGAACTGTCTCTAGCAATCTCTGCTGCAATGATAGCTTCTTGCTGTATTTCAACGTTCAACATTTGCAGATAATTTGCAAAAACAGGACATTCTATGGTATCCTTAGTTGCATTGAAAGAATCTTCAAAACTGAGAAAATCTCCAAGTAGTTCCTCTTCTGAACGCCATGGCTTAAAGAGTTGCAAAAGAGCTAAATAGTAAAATTCCCTTTTATCAGGAGATTCGCAACTCAATTTACGATGATTAATCAAATGTCTTTTTCTTTGTTTCACCAGACATCCTTCACATCCAATTAAAGCATATACTCCCTTATTGATATCTTCTGTCATATTCCTCTTAAAAGTATAGCTTTGCAGTACTTCATAGAGACAAACGTTCTCAAGATGACTACTTCTATTTGGATAATATGTATCCAACATGTTTGTCTTCAAAATATCTGTACTATTTGGCTGAAACTCCGCCAAATATTCAATTTCTTGTGCAGACTTCAAAACTCGGTTTCGTGTTGCAGCAAGACCTAGACTTACCCAAATGATGGATCTCGATTTGGCATACAGACTTGCTGATGATAACCGATCTGAACATTCATATGCTCCAATTTCTCGATGCGACAACATCTTCAGACTGTAACTGTATAATTTCTTACTTAGGCTCTTTTCATGTGAAATATCCTTCCAAATTTCCTTCAGTTCCGTCTTTTCTGATTTTGTGATGTAAGACGTTACATATCGAGCCACAGCAATAGAGTTGTCAGCAACATATTGAATATCCATGTTAGCATTCCACATGGACAAAATGACTGGGTTGTAGTCATTTATGTGTTTGGACTCTTCATTTCCTTTCAAGTTGTACGTATTTTTCGGTGATTTTCTTGTCACAGTATGTCGCAGTGAAGACATAAAATAGTTCTCTCTTCCTTTACATATTACTGGTCGTGGAAATCCAAAACGACATTTTGTGTAGAACTTCTCCTTGGATTTGAACTTTCGACGACAGTACTTTCCACAGCGATGGGTTTGAAAGCGTAAGACTTGATGTCGTAAATTGTCTTCTTCTGTACTTTTCGGAACAACACATGTGGAATATTGTTCAATGAAACTCATCACTGTGTCATCCGAATCTGTTCCAAATTTGGGAGCATCTTTGATCCATAGCAGCATATGTATGTGAGGAGCACCTCTTGTTTAATACTCCTTTCTCCAAAAGAAATCCAAAACCTCTCCAAGTTTTTGTTTGTGATGAAAGACATCATAGCTTCAAATCGATGATTAAAATACCTACAAACATTAACTGGATCCAAAGAGCACAGTTCTCCAGGTGTCTTGAATTCTATATTTTCTATGTTTCCATTTGTCTCTCGAAGAAACTCAAGTAAGTCTTCCCAGGCATACTCAGCACAGCTAAGAGTGAGGAACCATGTAGGAGTTCCTAAGTTTCTTAGCATACATTTCAATTGCCCATAACGACGGTACCAATACTCATTCGTACCATGCTGACATGCCTTGCGGAAACATTTTGAAGATGTACTCCAGATTTCAGTACATGGTTCACAGCATAAGATAATCCAGAGAAGTCACTCTCAAACAGAAGATGAAACAAATATGGAATGCATTGACGAAATCTTGGATCTTCTGCATATAATCTTAAAGTCCGGTATTCCGACGCAGGTATTTGAACAGGTCGGTCCTCATATCTTCCACCATGACCTGTTGGAAACAATTGAGGAAAACAACGAGCTTCCAAGCTTTCTTCCAATACACTTATGGGACTTCCTTTGACTTCTTTCATTTGGAACAACTCAATAGCATTCCCCATTACTTCTTTGGAATGCAGAGGATGAACACTATAATGCTCATAAATCTGTTCACTTCTAGACACATCTACTTTTTCAATCTGTCCAGCTGATGAATCACTGTCCTCTTCTACAGTTGTTTCCTCTTCTCCTACATATACATGTTTGTAGTACTGATTGTTTTTTACTAAATACAACGTTGCCTTTTTGACTTTCCTAACATCCACTAATTCTTGCCAGATTTTCTTACTCTTTGTAGGAACGCCATTAACTAGAATAACTAAAGGTTCCTCTTCCACTTTTTCTACGCCAATGGTGTCAATATTTTTCTTTAAATCTAAAGGCAAATAAACAACTCTTCCCTTTAATCCTCTCTGTAAATCTGAAGGAGGCAATTTCCCTGTCCTAGGCTACAAGCAAACAATAGCCTGAAAAGGATGCACACATTGAATCAGACTACACTCATAGGTATTTAAACCCATCAATTCAGACGGAATCTTTACCAACTCAAGATTATTATGTACAGCTCTAGCAGGCAGTCTGTTTTCATTTAATTTATTATAACAATATTTACAAATACGCAAATCAGAACCCAAATCATAACAATTCTCAACCAACAAATAAGTTGCAAAATCCTTCCATTCATTATTATTTTCCATTTCACTTTTAACATATAAATCAACTAACCGAGTCTGATTCTTATAATGAGTTCGTCGACAACACACACAAGAAAAATTTGGCCTTTCACTTGATATGACCTTAAACTTTGCAATTTCATGATCAAAATTTTGAGTACATACAATCTGTACATTCTCTTCCACATTACTTTCTATTACTGTATCATTTACGGCTGTGTCCTCTTTTTCACCAAAGTAACAAAACCCTATTTCTTCACAAATCTTCTTCACATCTAATTCAGATCCATGCAAAAGAGCACTGTTTAACTGTTTTAGCCTAAGTGCTGGACTTTTTGCATAAAACAACCTTCTCACTATTTTCTTCACTTTAGTTTGATGCACTCCTAACATCCTAAAATGTTGAAAAGTACTCTGACAAACTTTTCTAGAAAGACAAGCCAGTGAATGACCATGCAAACCTTTTTTTCCCTCACTCAGCAAGGATCTAAGTCTTGTAACATCTTAAACTTTTGTTTTAGACTTTTCTTACTATATGTACGTAAGAAATTGCAAAACAAATTATTAGAATCCTGTCGCACACTACAAATACTACTACAATTCCAAGTATAGATCGGAGCCTTAGCACGTCTCCCTAAAACACCTCATCTGCATTTATAGGCACAATTTTTTCTTTTTCAACTGGACAACCGTTTTTCACCTCATATGCTCGACCACTGGTGTCAACTGCATGCACCAAATCATTATCCTGAAAGTAACTCTTTTCATTAAAAAATGGCTCACTACTTGAACTATGCTTCCATTCTCCCGAAAAAACATCACAAAAATTAGTTTGATTGATTACGCTTTTCCATTTACATTTTAATTTCAAATCATTGTTTGCCTTATCTAGTGTATGAACACTATTGATTACTAAAATATACAGCTTTCTCTTCACTTCAAAAGCCTGATCAACAAACATTTCTATTCTTTTCTTTTTCTTGTAAAAAGTTGTTTTCCTATTATATTTCTTAAGATTTTTTTATAAATTCAAAACTACTCTGTTACGAAACATTCGTCTACAAATGTCAATAAACTGATTTCTCCTACGATTACCAGACACACTATGATCTCCTTGTACCATTATACCATTTTTTGGTGACCTCTGCTTTTTCTTTCTAGTTACAACTTGTTTTTTTTTCCGTAGAAACACTTTCTTGACTTTTTCAGCATTTTAACAATTTCCTTAAAAATTCCTTGGTTTGCTTACGAGGAGCATTTTTTCTTTTCTCTGAAGATTGTCCTTTGCATGAATCTTCTAATTGAGTCCTCTTGGTCGATAAAACTTTCTTATAAAGTCTTTTTTGGCGGTCTTTCGTAGGCATAATCTATTATGACTCTGTAGATATTTACAATCAGTTGAAAAAAAATGTGACATATTATAGACCACTACTAACATAACACATAGCAAATACATCAACTAAACATTATAAACACTAGTTCATATCTCTCTTTGTGTGTCTCATATCACTCTCTACCTGCACTATCACCCTCTTTGCAAGCCTCATCTCACTCTCTCCTTCCACCATCTCTCTGTTTGTATGTGTGTGTCATCTCAATCTCTGCCTACACCATCTGTCTGTTTGTGTGTATGTGTCATCTCACTCTCTGTGCCTAAAACGATTTACCATGCTAAATGTTTTTTGCTGAAATGACTGGCTTTAAGATTTTTGACAAGCATCACACTGAGTGTGTATGTGAATTAAGGAATTATATTTTCATCTTTTTCCTTAATGTTAGCTGTGTGTGCTTACAGTTTGTATCTTTTACCTAATACGGTAGACTTCTTTTTAAAGTGTTTCTCATGCTTGAATTCAATGCTGGTATAGAGATAGTGCTAATGGTTTCATTGGGCTTTTAAATATGCTCCTTTTTTACAAGCGCTTTGCGCTACCTTTAACATGGATGCAAGCAGTAAATGTATACAGAGGGATAGGAATAGTAGATAGAAAACAATATGAAATGCCGTGAGAGATGCATAAAGGATTTTAATATTGGCATCAATTGAGATAGAATATAAAAAAAGAGGGGCATATTTAGAAGCCCCTTGTGCAATGTTTAACATGGATGCAAGCAGAAAATGCATACAGAGTAATAAAATAGGCATTACACTATCTCAATACCAGCATTAATGTTAAAAATTGCACAAGGGGCTTGCAAATATGCCAATGAACCATTACACTATCGCTATACCAGCATTAATGTCAAACATTGCGCAAGGGGCTTGTAAATATGCCAATGAAACCATTACACTATCTCTATACCAGCATTAATGTCAAACATTGTGCAAGGGGCTTGTAAATATGCCAATGATACCATTACACTATCTCTATACCAGCATTAATGTTAAACATTGCGCAAGGGGCTAGTAAATATGCCAATGAAAACATTACACTATCTCTATACCAGCATTAATGTCAAACATTGCACAAGGGGCTTGTAAATATCCCAATGAAAACATTACACTATCTCTATACCAGCATTAATGTCAAACATTGCGCAAGGGGCATGTAAATATGCCAATGAAACCATTACACTATCTCTATACCAGCATTAATGTCAAACATTGCGCAAGCGGCTTGTAAATATGCCAATGAAACCATTACACTATCTCTATACCAGCATTAATGTCAAACATTGCACAAGGGGCTTGTAAATATGCCAATGAAACCATTACACTATCTCTATACCAGCATTAATGTCAAACATTGCACAAGGGCCTTGTAAATATGCCAATGAAACCATTACACTATCTCTGTACCAGCATTAATGTCAAACATTGCACAAGCGGCTTGTAAATATGCCAATGAAACCATTACACTATCCCTGTACCAGCATTAATGTCAAACATTGCACATGGGGCTTGTAAATATGCCAATGAAACCATTACACTATCTCTATACCAGCATTAAGGTCAAACATTGAGCAAGTGGCTTGTAAATATGCCAATAAAACCATTACACAATCTCTGTACCAGCATTATTGTCAAACATTGCACAAGGGGCTTGTAAATATGCCAATGAAACCATTACACTATCTCTATACCAGCATTATTATCAAAAATTGCGCAAGCGGCTTGTAAATATGCCAATGAAACCATTACACTATCTCTATACCAGCATTAATGTCAAACATTATGCTAGCAGCTTGTAAATATGCCAATGAAACCATTACACTATCTCTGTACCAGCATTAATGTCAAACATTGCACAAGGGGCTTGTAAATATGCCAATGAAACCATTACACTATCTCTATACCAGCATTAATGTCAAACATTGCGCAAACAGCTTGTAAATATGCCAATTGAAACCATTACACTATCTCTGTACCAGCATTATTGTCAAACATTGCACAAGGGGCTTGTAAATATGCCAATGAAACCATTACACTATCTCTATACCAGCATTAATGTCAAACATTGCACAAGGGGCTTGTAAATATGCCAATGAAACCATTACACTATCTCTATACCAGCATTAATGTCAAACATTGCGCAAGCGGCTTGTAAATATGCCAATGAAACCATTACACTATCTCTATACCAGCATTAATGTCAAACATTGCGCAAGCGGCTTGTAAATATGCCAATGAAACCATTATACTATCTCTATATCAGCATTAATGTTAAACATTGCACAAGGGGCTTGTAAATATGCCAATGAAAACATTACACTATCTCTATACCAGCATTAATGTCAGACATTGCGCAAGGACCTTGTAAATATGCCAATTAAACCATTACACTATCTCTATACCAGCATTAATGTTAAACATTGCGCAAGCGGCTTGTAAATATGCCAATGAAACCATTACACTATCTCTATACCAGCATTAATGTCAAACATTGCGCAAGGGGCTTGTAAATATGCCAATGAAAACATTACACTATCTCTATACCAGCATTAATGTCAAACATTGCGCAAGCGGCTTGTAAATATGCCAATGAAACCATTACACTATCTCTATACCAGCATTAATGTTAAACATTGCGCAAGCGGCTTGTAAATATGCCAATGAAACCATTACACTATCTCTATACCAGCATTAATGTCAAACATTGCGCAAGGGGCTTGTAAATATGCCAATGAAAACATTACACTATCTCTATACCAGCATTATTGTCAAACATTGCGCAAGCGGCTTGTAAATATGCCCCTCTTTATCTTATATTCCATTTCAATTGATGCCATTAGTGAAATCCTTTATGCATCTCCCACACCATTTCATATGGTTTTCTATCTGCTATTCCTATCCCTCTCCATACATTCACTGCTTCCACCCATGTTAAAGGTTGCACAAGGCGCTTCTAAAAAAGGAGCATATTTACAAGTCCAATGAAACCATTACACTATCTCTATACCAGCATTGAATCTAAGCATAAAAAACTATTTAAAAAGAAGTCCTTATAAACTAAAAAATACAAACTGTATTCGTCACACATATTTTAGGTCTTAACCAATAAAATCTCTTCCCACACTATTTCAAAACTAAACTAACATTTCAATTGGTTCTACATTCCCACAATTTCAAACTCACATAATATTCACCCATCCTCCTAGTGCTCATTCAACCTGTCACCATGGTAACTCCCACCTAAGGAAGAATAGAGTTTAAAAGTTCATTATACTATGTTGCAAATGAATCCAACAAGGTTGTTAGAGCTTTCAAAATAACAGCTAATTATGTGCAATGTTCCTTTCAATGACCTTTTCTGAACCAATAGAATTGCTTCTTTTAAAAAACAAAACTATGCACCCTAATATGCTCTTTTCCATTTTCAGAAAGCACCAATCATTTCTTAAGTTCAAGTGCAGTGAATGTCCTCCGCTTTTTTTTCTAAACTGCAAGCTTTCCAACTGCCATTTCATTTACAGCCCTCATCTGAGTACAACCAGACCTGCCTTGAAGATGCCTTCAGTATGGTTTGTAGGACACAGTTTTGTATTCTGGTCTAAAAGGTATGCAACAAACAGAGCAATTTTAAACCTTGATTTACCAAATGTGGATATTTTATGGATTGGCCAGAGAGGATTGAGATGTCACCAATTGATACCATTGGTGAAATCCTTCATGCATATCCCACATCCTGACCTCATAATTGTGCACTGTGGTGGAAATGACTTATGCACTTTGACTGGGGTTGGTCTGGAAATGCTATTGAAGGACATCTTTGGACAATTGATGTCACTTTATCCTCAAACTGCCTTTGTCTATTTACAATATATACCAAAGACAAAAATGGAATTGGTCCAATCAATTTTGTCCACAGATTGAGAAAGCAAGGAAACATGTAAATAAATCTGTTTCTGCATACATGAGAGACTATGGAATGGGTTGTATATACCACAACAACTTGCGTTACAACATGCAAGGCATCTATAGGACAGATGGTGTACATTTCACTGATGAAGGGAACAGAGTCTATCTCTGTAACATCAGACTCTGCATTGGTACTTACTTGTAGGTATATCAATACAATATATACCTATAGTCTAGAGAAATGTCAAAGGCACAATAGGTGTGTCACTCCAAATCCCCACAAGTGAAGAATTAATAGAGACAAAAACAAAAGGGAAAACAAGACATCCCTTAAGGATAAGAACCCTCACTCACCCGACCTGTTTCAGCCTCTAGATCACTACTCATGTATCAATGGCTTTCTTCAGGACCAGATTGTATTAGTGGTAATGCTGCTGCACTTTTTAGTGTACAAATAAACATATATTAATAAAGAAGAAAAATGTTTATACAGAACCGGTATTCCTGCTTGTCTTTTCAGTCAGGTCATACCCAGGTATCTGTGAACAATAAACACATTGTGGGAGGGAGAAGAAACACACTTAAAAACTACTGTGAACCTTGATCATTACGGGAACACTTGTCAATAAATCACAAGTGTCATACTTTAAAGAATAAATTGGAAGTATCAAGGACTTACCCTCAATAGTAGGATATTCCTGCCTCACCTCTACCTTGGCGAACTGCTCTGGAGGGAGGCCCCGCTCTGCGGGGGAAAATGTGTATGAGTATCAAAGAAACAGTACACTTCTCTATGTCAATATATACATTCCTTCAAATTGACATGAGTGTCATAAAAAACTCCTGATGAGACACACTTGAAAGATGAAGAGACCTATAAGGCCTTATAATCTTTTTTGCATAATCTTTTTTGCATACTGTTTTACAACGTAAAGGAACCTTTGATGTGGCGCCCCTGGTCACTGAGCAGGGTGGTGTCTTAGGTCTCTTCATCTTTCAAGTGTGTCTCATCAGGAGTTTTTTATGACACTCATGTCAATTTGAAGGAATGTATATATTGACATAGAGAAGTGTACTGTTTCTTTGATACTCATACACATTTTCCCCCGCAGAGCGGGGCCTCCCTCCAGAGCAGTTCGCCAAGGTAGAGGTGAGGCAGGAATATCCTACTATTGAGGGTAAGTCCTTGATACTTCCAATTTATTCTTTAAAGTATGACACTTGTGATTTATTGACAAGTGTTCCCGTAATGATCAAGGTTCACAGTAGTTTTTAAGTGTGTTTCTTCTCCCTCCCACAATGTGTTTATTGTTCACAGATACCTGGGTATTACCTGACTGAAAAGACAAGCAGGAATACCGGTTCTGTATAAACTTTTTTCTTCTTTATTAATATATGTTTATTTGTACACTAAAAAGTGCAGCAGCATTACCACTAATACAATCTGGTCCTGAAGAAAGCCATTGATACATGAGTAGTGATCTAGAGGCTGAAACATGTCGGGTGAGTGAGGGTTCTTATCCTTAAGGGATGTCTTGTTTTCCCTTTTGTTTTTGTCTCTATTAATTCTTCACTTGTGGGGATTTGGAGTGACACACCTATTGTGCCTTTGACATTTCTCTAGACTATAGGTATATATTGTATTGATATTTGTATTAGGGAACATACCTAGCAGTCTATAAACTTCCCTTCTTGACCCCCAATCTACGGTAGTGTGACAATACTTACTTGTAGGTACCAAAAAAAACACAATGAACACACCGGCTCTTTTTAGAGCCAACTACCATGTAAACACTCACATATAATTTTTAACTTTATTTTTTGTATTCATTTGTACCGTGGTCCGCGCACCGAGCACTCCCCGTGCGCGGACGTATCATGTTTTCTGGTATTTTAAAAAAAAAACATTATTTTTAACCTTAGGAGTCCTTGAACGACCCCCTGAGAAGGCATAAGGGGTCAGGGACACTCTGCCCTACCCCCTTTCCACGTTTTTAAGTTATATTTTGCACTCTCTTCTGGAACCAGAAAATGGCGGCGATAGGGTTCGCGCACCGTGCATTTACCGAGTACTCACGGTGCGCGGACCTATTGGAATTTTTTTTAAACTAATTTGTAATGGACATCGTCTCCTCTGTAGATACCTACATGTTGTAATGCAAGTTATTGTGGTATATTGAATCCATACTGTAGTCTTTCAGGAAAGCAGAAACAGATTTGTTCACATGATTCCTTCCTTTCTCAATGTGTGGTCAGATTTGGCGTAGGGGGTCATGACTTCCTACTCTGGTGAAACATACTTGCTGTTCTATATACTTACTTATGTTGTAAACTAGTGCATCAGAGACAGTCAGTGACAGAAAGGATACAGGACATGAAGAACACAAAATTGTATCACTTTGCTACTACCTCATAAATTACATTTAAATAAGTACTAAATTAAAATGTATTTATCAGAATTTTCAAAGTCTAAAGGAACTTGTAGCATTTCTTCATCAGAAATTTCATCCATCAAAGTGTCTGAAAATGATTCCTCAAACTAAACAACGGGTACACATTCCATTAATTCCATATCTAGTGTTTCATCAAAAAAAATCTGCCATGGTATCTCCTTCATGTTCTTCATGATTTGTTTCATCTATAGGATAAATATACACCTCAGAATAAGTTGCCTCAATAAACGTTGCTGTTATTTCAAAGAAGATGTTGGTAGGCTCCTCATTTTCATTCATCATTTTATGTTAGTGTACTATTAAAAGAAAGAGAAACAGCGCTTACTGCATGATTTCCTGCTCTGGTGAGACACACTTACTGTTCTTTAAACTTACTTATGTTGCAATCTTCTGCATCAGAGACAGACAGTGAGAGAAAGCATGCATGACATGAAGAAGAGATGTCAAATACACATTTAAGAAAATTTTGGGGAAGAACAGAAGTATTTATGAGTAAACTTACTATGTAACACAAAAAATTATCAGTTTGCTACTACCTCATGAATTACATTTAGTTAAGTATAAATTCTCATACAATATTTATTTACTAAATTTAAATTTATTGTTGGGAATTTCCAAAATTTAAATGATCGTCTAAGATTTCATCATCAACAATGTCAATATTGAAAATCTCCCAAAAAGAATCCTCAAACTCAATGAACTCCAAAGCTTCCATTAAATCTGAATCCAAGGATTCATCATAGAAATCGTCCATGCCATCTCCTCCATCATAAAGCTCTCCTTCAGGATTACTCTCATCAACAGGAACATCCTCAATAACAGTCACAAAACTGTCTATAACGATGTCAAATGACTCTTCATTTTCAACCATTATTGATGTAAGTGTACTATTAAAAGAAAGAGAAAGACAGTGAGATGTTGCAGGGTAAGAGTGAGATAGGGCAGAGAAAAACTATTAAATTCTATAAGAAGAGTTACTACTGTGTAAATCTCACACCAGAAATTGAACACCAAAATGTCCACACAAAAGTACCTCAGACACTATAGGCACAAAATGGCCGTGTTTCCCTGGACAATGTATAGTATCAAGCAAGAATTAGAAATATAAAGCACTGCCCTACTCAATCTATAAGTATAACAGAAAAACATTAAATAACTAACAGAAAACATTTTTCCTATTAACTTAAAGTGAACAACAGAGTTCTCCTTACAAATTAACAACTCACCTTCTAGAATACTGTTGTACAGTAAATTATGTCTCAATCTCACACCTCAGAACTATACCTCAAACACTAAAATCTCAAAATGGCTGTGTTTCCCTCTCATTTTTCATACATATTCAAATACCCAGCCAATTACATTTCATCACACACAAAATTAAAACCAAAGTAACATTTTAATTGGTTCAAATTATCAACACATTCAAACTCACATAATCTTCAACCTACCCCCAATGCTCTCTACCAATTACCATACTAACTCTCCACAAAACACCTACCTAAACCCAAAGGTGAGAGTCATCACTCAATGTTGCACTCAACCAACATCTAAACACTGAAACTTGTTATTTTAATGTATTTCTTTTTTGTCTTTTTGAGCCACGGTCCGCGCACGGTGCGCGGACCCCGTGATTTAAAAAAAATGTTTTTTTGTTTTTTTTCAGCCTACGGGGTCCTATAGAGACACCATTACAAAACCTAGGGGGCTCAGGAATCTCTACCCTGCCTCCTTGTCAACTATTACACTTCTGTTTACAACCACTATAATCTGCCACAAAAACAAGATGGCGGACAACACTTCCTCATTTTGACTGACTGGAATGTTGACAGACGTCCAACAGCCAATCAGAATTCCGCGCGCACGAGTAAGGTCCGCGCATGTGCAAGGACAGTGCAAGGACGGTGCAAGCCCGTGAGCGCACCGTGTCCCACCTATAGATATATAATTTGAAAAAAGTCGATTTTTGCAACAATTACTGAAGGGATTTTCACCAAATATACAAAAGGTACTTCTGCATACCAGGCTCTACCATTTTGCCAAGTTTGCAGTAATTCCATTCAGCCGTTCGGGCTGTAGCTGTGTCTAAAGGTCCTATGGAAAATTGCATTGGACTCAATTTCACATTCAATTTTCTCAAAAACTACTGGAGGGATTTACACCAAACATACAAAAGGCACTGCTGCATACCAGTCCATACCATTTTGCCAAATCTGGTGTAATTCCGTTCAGCCATTCGAGCTGTAGCCTTGTCAGAATGTCCCTATGGAAATTAACATGGGGAAAACACGTTTTGGGACCCCCCTTTTTTCTCGGCCCCCGCTTGACAAATCCCCCCGAAACTTTCAGGGAAGGAGCAGAGCGCAGCGAGGCAAATTTAAAGAAATTTACAGGCAGATCCCCCAATCGGCGCCTAAGTTATTCCCAATAAAATGTTCGCAATTTCCTATGGTAACTAGGTCCTAACTATATCTACCTACTGGTGACCGCCAGTAGGTAATATATATATATATATATATATATATATATATATATATATATATATATATATATATATATATATATATATATATATATATATATATATATATATATATATATATATATATTACCTACTGGCGGTCACCAGTAGGTAGTTATAGTTAGAACCCAGTTTCCATAGGAAAACTTTTGTTGATTTGCTAATAACTTTGGCATCGTTTGACGAAACTTCGCTAAATTCTCCCCCAAAGAAGTCTATCCAGGTCAGCCCCTATCCTGAAAGTTTTGGGGTTATTCACCAAGTGCGGGTTGAGAAAAAAGGGGGGCCCCACACGTTTTCCCCATGCTAATTGCAATAAGAAATTTTGTGACGAGCTACAGTCCAAACTGCTGAACGGAATTACGCCAAATTTGGCAGGAAGGTAGTGCTTGGATCAGAAAGTGACTTTCTTTTAAATGGTGTAAATCCGTTCAGTAGTTGCTGAAAAATTAAAAAAATTCAGTTTTGATATCTGGGCAGAGCCTAAGTCCAAATCATGAAGTGTTGGCAGCCATCTTGTGACTCGGTAGAAGCAAGTCACCAGAAAACAGAGAAACAAAGATATAAAACAAGAGAAGGCAGCAGGGTAGAAACACCCTGACCGTCTAGGCCTGCGCAGGGGGTCGAGGAAGGACTCCCACGGCCAAAAAAAGGATTTTCTTTTAAAATATATATTTTGCCGCAATTTGCGCTGGGGTCCCGGGGTCTCGCGTTTTATTTTAATGTGGCATCTTGGTGGGCAAAATTGTGGGGCATTCCTTAAAAAATAATAGGGGGGCTCGCTGAGGCCCGTTGGGGCCCCACAGCCCTGGGGCTTTACTCATATTGGGAGGGGGGTTGTGCGGTACCACTCCTGGAGCCTTCCATGTGCTTATAACTTTGGCATCGTTTGACGAATCTTTAGGAAATTTTACAAAAAGTATTTCTTTTTTGATCAGTTTCTATCTTGAATGTTTGGGGGTGATTGGTCTAAGGGGACTCAGAAAAAAGGGGATCTCAAAACATGTTTTGTGAATGCAATTTCCATTGGACAAGGCTACAGGTCAAAGCGCTGAACTTAATTACGCCACATTTGGCAGGGAGAAAGGTCTTGGTCCAGAAAGCACGCTTTTGTTTAAATGGTATAAATCTGTTTAGTAGTTTTTGAGAAATATGACATTTTACAGAATTGATATTTGAGAATTCTGACATCTGATTGGCTGAGGCGTTACGAGCACGAGCGTGTGGCTCATTAGCTGCAAATTGTTGAAACTAGGAAGTCTTGGCAGATATTTTGTGACTGAGTTGAAAGGCGAATGGCAGAAAAAAAGAATAATTGTATAAGAGGGTATAGTAGGAACAGTGTTGTCTTAGTTTAAGCAGTCTGTACGGCAGGAGTTTGAATGTTGGAGACGCAGGGAGTTTGAATGTTGCGTAGGCTGTGGAAAATAGGGGCCAGATGTAGGTATCCAGATACCGTCCGGTAACGGCCGAAAATACCGATTTTCGGCCGTTACCGACCGGTATTTGGATACTGAGATGTAGGATATGAAAAAATACAGATTCTGTAATTTTACCGAATCGGTAAATTTACCGAATCTGTATTTGAAATGTAGGTAGCACTGTAAACAGTGCTACAGGGCTTTAAGGATTCGTTATTTACCACCAACTATTAGCTGGTGGTAAATAACGAATTCCTATGTAAATGCAAATATGTGCATTTACACCTGTGCCATGTGGCACACATACATGCCCAAAGGGCATACATAAGGGCATGTATCTGTGCCACATGGCACACAAGTACTAATCAGGGGTGCAACAGGGTGTCAAAGTGACACCCTGCCACCCTTGACTATTTCACATTTTTACCTAATCGGTATTTACCGATTCAGTAATTGACATTCATTCCTATGGGTCTCCAGGCCCATAGGAATGAATGGCAATTACCGAATCAGTAAATACCGATTCGGTAATTACCGAATTTTAACGATTCGGTAAAAAATACCGAATAATTACCTACATAGGTTTTACCGATTCTAAAATACCGAATCGGTAAAATTCGGTATTTTAGAATCGGTAAAACCTTTTTACCTACATCTAACCCTAAATCCGCTGAACATTGGTGAGCAGTATTGTGGCAATGTTGCTTAGGCTCCGTAAATCCCATCAGGAAAACAATGCGCTGTATTGTGGCAAGCAGTGTGTAGGGTGCACACGCAGGTAGTGTGAATGTGCGGTATTGCGGCATTGTTCAGTAGGCTGTGTTACGATGCACACACAGGTAGTGTGAATCTGCGGTATTGCGGCAATGTTCAGTAGGCCGTGTAAATCATATCGGGAAAATAACAATGCGCTGGATTGCAGCTTTCCTTTAATATAAAGCGCAGTATTGTTTACTTATAATGCAGTGTTCACTTTTATCACGGACGGTTGTTTTATAATTTATTTGCTTGTGTGAGTATGTGTGTGAGTAACTCTAAGGATGAGTGTCATTTTGTAACAAAATGTATAGATGAGTATTTATGATGATTGAGTATGTGTCTGAGTAACTATTTAGAAATGTTGGTGAATGAGTGAATGTGTATGTAGATTTTGCAATTTCTGAATATGTTGTAAGAGGAATTAGTTTCTCCATTGTTTTGAATTTTTTTGATTCTATTTTTCAATGTGTGTATCAAAACTTATATTACACTGAGAGAGAGTCTACCATTCTTTCACAAGGATGATGTCATCAGTGATGTCATTTAAGATGTCATCAGTGATGTCATGAGTGATGTTACTTACTATGTCATGAGTGTTGTAATATGTGACGTCATTATCAGTGGTTTGCGGGCGCGCCAGTTATAGTGAGTACAACTAACTATAACGTGGGAATTTCAATGGTTTTGTATGAGTAAATTGTCCAGCTAACTATAACTGATATAAAACCTCTGGTTTTTTCAATGAATTTGCTAGGTTTTTTAAATGCTAATTCCTAACTATAACGTGTGTAAAACCTATGTTTTTTTCAGTGAATTTGCAAGGTTTTTTAAATGCTAATTCCTATATATAACGTGTGTGAAACCTCTGTTTTTTTTAGTGAATTTCAAAGGTTTTTGAAATGCTAACCCCTAAATAAAATATGTGTGAAAATCTTTGTTTTTTTAATGAATATAAATACAACATCAAAACACTGCAAGTTGTTTTTTTCTCCTTTCTTTACTGCCCTTCCCTTAGTTTTTCATTCCCCTTAACTCACTCCTCTACCTATAGTCCCTTTCTTTCACTCACTCTTCAACTCCTCTTTTGTCACTCACCATACTCCGCTTTTCTCACTCTTTCTCTTAGTCCCTTCCTTCCCTTCACTCAGTCATTTCAATCAGTCATTTATGCACTACGCTTTCATTCAAAAAAATGAACGACACAGTGTATTTGGAATATAACTCTTTTTAGAGAATTGAATGAGTTCTGAAAATAACTTTTTTTTCTTTTGTTGTTTTATATTTTTTTTAGCTTCTTTTAAAGTTTTATATTTTTTTGCAAAAAATTCAGGAACTGCAACTTGGAAACTATTCAACAAGAACAAAATAAATAAAAAATATAAAAAAAATTATCTCCTTTCAGAGCATTTATGATCCTGAATGCTGCGTTCAATTACTTTCAGGCTCTGTTCACCAAAAACAATACCATCAAAACATTTGTTGCATCGCATAGGAACATGTGCCAAATATGGCTTAAGGTCAATTTCTGCTGTTGCTGGCGATGGAGGTGGAGCTGTAGATGTACTGGCCACAGCTGGTGGAATCTGCTGGGCCAGAGCTCTGTGGCTGCTTGGGCATATTGCACAGGGTTTCCCCTTGAAAGAACAGTACCACAAAGGGTACACGTTACTTTAGGGGCATTTACCTTTTTTAGTCCCTCAGGAAAAGTAAAAAACTTCCACATAAAAGAAGATTTCCCCTTCTTGGCTTGCTGGCGATATTCCATGTGGAAGTCAGAAGAAGAAGATGTTCGTTCCTGTCTTTCTGCCATCCTGTTGTTTTTTCTGCTTCCAGCTCCAAAAAGCGTCCTTTTTCCAGGAGAATAAAGCAAATAGTGAGGGAAATGGGTGAGGTTTTTGAACATTCTAGATCTGAAACCACTATGAACCAATGAAAAATGTTGTTTTCGAGTCACATGACTCGACCTTTTTTTTAAATTTATTTATTTATTTTATTTTATTTTTGCAATTTTTAAAGCGCGCAAATACCCATAAGGGTGTCTCGGCGCTAGTGTTTACAGAGCTCACTGATGGTGTGACAGGGGAGTTAGGAAGATGAGAACAGTCATGTTTTAAGGCTCTTTCTGAATTTGAGGAGCGTGGGGGCAGTTTTGATATGAAGTGGTAGGGTGTTCCACAGTTTGGCTGTGGCGGTTGTGAAACATCTGTCTCCCCAACTGGCCTTTCTTGTCCTAGGGACGTTCAGCAAGTAGGCAGAAGAAGATCGAAGGGTCCTGTGATGTTCCAGTGGGCGGAGAGCTCTTTTTAGAAACTGTGGTCCTGCATTATTCAGCGTTTTATAGGCTATGCAAAGAGCCTTAAATTTGATTTGGCTCCTAACCGGAAGCCAATGTAGTTCCTTGATATGAGCTGAGGTTGAAGTGAACTTAGGGATGGATAATAGAGTTCTGGCCGCCACGTTTTGTACTGTCTGGAGCTTGTTGAGAACCTTTTCTTGGGCATTCAGGAGAAGAGAGTTACAATAGTCGGTTCTCGAGAACACTAAGGTGCTGATGAGTGTTTTGCCCGCGGACTGTGGTAGGTAAGGAAGTAATTTTTTAATTTTTTTTAGAGTGTAGAAGGCAGATGATACAACAGCATTGGCGTGGTGTATGAAAGTAAGTTTATTATCAAAAATGACTCCGAGGTTTCGGACCTTGGCCACCGGTTGGGGGGGGGACCCCGTCTGAAGTGGCCACCATTGAGGGGACCATGATGGGTGCAAGCTCCCGAATGTCATCACCTCCGTTTTATCGGAGTTAAGTTTGAGGCAGTTTGATGACATCCAGGAGCTTATTCAATTCAATTGCGAGGTGCGCTCCCTGCAAATTTTTCAAGAAAAAAAAGTGTTTTTTGCCCGTCGGAGTTGTTTAGGGACCCCCTGATAAGTTCTAGGGATCAGGGACTGTCTACCTTGCCTCCTTTTCACGTTTTGAAACTTTTATGTAAATCGGGTAAAACGCCATTTTAAACCGACGTGCGCGACCGGGTGCGCGCACCCCGCTATTTTTTCAACAAAAAAAGGGTTTTTTGGCCCGTCGAGATTCTTCTGGGACCCCCTGAGAAACTCTAGGGTGTCAGGGAGTGTCTAGGTTGCCTCCTTTTCACGTTTTGAAACTTTTATGTAAATCGGGCAAAACGCCATTTTCAAGCGACGAGCGCGCACATCAAGTCATGTGACTGGAAAACAACACTTTTGATTGGTTTATAGTAGTTTCTGTTCTAGAATCTTCAAAAACCCCACCCACTTCCCTCACTATCTGTTTTACTCTCATGGGAGAAGAAGCCTTTTTGAAGTTTCCTGAGAATTTTCTGAAATGGCTGCAAGACAGGATTCTTCTTCTGATTCTGGGGAAGATTATCGGCTTCCTCAACGAAAAGGGAAGGAATCTTTCATATGGACATTTTTTACGTTTCCTGAAGGACTAAAAAAAGTGAATGCCCCGAATGTCACTTGTACTATATGTGGCACTGTTCTATCAAGAGGAAATCCTTAAAAAAAGTACTCATTTTCAATTCATACAATGATAAGGCATGTCAGACAAGTGCACCCTGTACAATTTGCACAGGCATCAACAAGAGCTCTGGCCACACAAATACCACCAGCTGTGGCCAGCACATCACCTGGAGGACCACCTGCATCTCCATACACTGCAGAGTTGGACTTAAGACCATTCTTGACAAAAGTCCACATGAGATGTAACAAATGTTTTGAAATTATTGTGTACTGGGAGCAGAGCCTCACTCTGATCGAGCGGAAAATTAATGAACATCAATGCTCCCAGAGAAGATTAATTTTTTCAAAGTTTGGATTTATTTTGTTCCTGTTGAACACTGTTAGAAAAATCAAAAAAAATATAAAACTTTCAAAAAAGAAAAAAATATATAAAACAACAAAACCCCCAAAAAAGTTCTTTTCAGAACTAACTTAATTTTCCAAAGAGAGCTCTATTTGTTACGCACTGTGTCATCTCTCTTTTGTATGAATGTGTAGTGTAGAAATGACTAAATGAAATGAATGACAAAAATGGAGTCCGGGACTGAGCAAATGAGTGAGGTAAAGGAAGTATAGTGACTGAAGATAGTGAAGTAAAAGAGTGACTGAAACTAGGGGACAGATGTACGTTACATGGTGCATCTCTGTAAATCAGCAGGGATGCGCCAAGTAACCTACGACAAGCAAAACCACCCGTGCGCCACCACTGATGTGCCACATTTACAATGTGGTGCACCATGGGGCAAAAACGGTACACATGCGAGATGCATCTGTGCCGTAAAGGTGTCGCATTGCTGGAGTTGCGTCGCAGGCGCGATGCAGCTCCAGCAATGCTCCTGGGGGGCCCATTCAACTAATGCTACTTCAAGCCTTACGCCTGCTTCAAGCAGGTGCAGGGTTTTGACATAGCATTGGCCTAAATGTAATTGAGTGAAATCTTGTAGATTTCACTTAGCCACTTTTAGCAGGCGTTCCTGCGCAGGAATGCCCCCCCTGCACCAGAACACCTCCTGAAGGCGCAGGGCTTTACAACGTGACGCATCTCCCAGATGCATCACGTTGTAAATAGCCCGCACCATGACGCATCTTTTGCACCGCCGCTGCGTCACAAAAGCGACAGAACGGCGGTGCAAAAGAGGCGTAAAGGGCTTGTAAATCTGCCCCAAGATGTCTAAAGGTGATGCACCGCATTTGCAATGCGGTGCACCATGGCACAGGAATAAACAGATGCATGTCACATCTAGGGCTGAAAGTTTGCGCAGTATTGAAATTCTGTTCCATGCAGGGTGCAACTCCAGCACTTTTCCAACTTGCTCTATCTGTAACGTGCTACGTCAACCTTTACACCTGCTTCAACAGATACATTGTTTTGACACATCACTGTTGGTGAAGTGACTCAGTGAAATCTTGTAGATTTCACTGAATCACTTTTTAAAGTGGTTCTTGTGACGGAACGCCTACCCCTGCGTGGAAATGCCCACATGAAACGTGAGACTGGTTTCATATGGTGCAGGGTTTTACAACGTGATGCATCTCCCTGCACTATGGCACTTCTTTTGCACTGCCACTGCGTAAGAAAAGTGACGCACAGGCGGTATAAAAGAGGCGCAATGGGCTTCTAAATTTCCCCCTGAGGAATTAAATGAGTGAAAGAGTGTGAGGGAGAGTAATGGAAAGAGAGAGGAAAAAAGAAAAGGGGTGAGATACAGACAGGAAGAGAAGTTAGACTGAGTAACACACAATAAAAGAGGGAGAAAAAAATATTCAAAATATGAGTGAGAGAGTAAATGAAAAGGAGGTAGCACAAGGGAATGAGAAAAAGAAATTAGGGAACAAGATGGACAGATGAAGTGAGGAAAAGAAAATGAGGTATGCTGAAGAAATTGGAGAAAAAGAAAAGGAATGGGAGTGATGCACAGAGAAGAGAACATGAAGTGGGAGAAGAGGAGTGAGATTCAGTAAAGGGCAGTGATAGTGAGGGAAGGTATATAAGAGTGAGGGGAAAAGAGTAATGGAAAAAAAGCAAGATAAACATAGTGATAGTAGAAGATAGGAAAGACAAGAAAAGGACAGAGAGAGAAAAAGGTAGTTAGACAAGGTTAGTGAGGCTGAAAAAACAGTATTAATAATGACAGAAAGACTGTAAAGAAGAAAGAAGGGAAATAATGGGAATAAGTAAAGGAAACTAAAGGAAAGTAAAAAGAGTTAAAGAAGGCGAATAAGAGATAGATTTAACAATGACCAAGAGACAAAGAGAAGTAAGAGAGTGATTAAAAAGTATTTTTGTTTGTCATACTTACCTTAGAAATAGTAACAAACTAATAGTAAATTTCTTTTAAAAATATACTATCTGTGGAAGAAAAGGAAAAATAGAGTTATAATATACATTTCATAAAACAAAAGAAAGTAGGAGTGCAGGAAACAGAAAACAGAAAGTGAAACAAAGAAACAGAAAGGGACAGAGAGAGAGGGACAGAATGTGTAGTGTATAAATCAATGACTAAGATGACTGAGTGAATGACTGTGGAAAGGAAAGTATGATGAGGGAGAAAAGGAGAGTGTGATGTGTAATGGAAGATGAGAGAAACAGTGAGACGAAGGGTAGAGGAGTGAGTTAAGGAGAGTGAAAGGGCACTAAGAGAAATAGAGTGAAGAAGAAGAGTGAGTGAGAGAAGGTGAATGGGGTAGAGACAGGGAAGGAGTGTAAGGGAGTGTAAGGGACGGACAAAGGGAAATAGAGTAGGCTAAGGGGACTGAAGTATGGATTGAAGTATGGTGAATGAGGATACGTGAAGGAAGCAGAGTAAAGACATCAACTAAGCATATTATTCACCCAGATTCATTTAAAATCAACCTTGACTCACAGTGTGATCTTAGAGACATGACCAGGATGTTATATGCAATCTTTATGATATGTACTGCAAGAGAATCTTAGGCAGCATGGCAAAACAGGCCACCTATATATAAGCAAGACATAAAATTCATTTCTCATTACATGTAACATGCTGGTCATGTGCCTAAGATCACACTGATGGGTGAATCAAGCTTGACTCACAGTGTGATCCTAGGCACATGACCAAATGTTACATGTAATCTACCATGTCTTTAAAAAACATGTACTTCCATATTTTAAAAGACATCAACTAAGCATATTATTCACCCAGATCCATTTAAAATCAAGCTTGACTCACAGTGTGATCTTAGGCACATGACCAGAATGTTACATATAATCTACCATGTCTGTCTCTCGAAGCAGTATGTGTGTCTCTGCTCAAAATATTCCACTGTCTCTACTGGCCAAAAACAGCCCACCGATATATAAACATACATATATACAAGACTTTTTACCAGAAAACATTTTCCATAGTAAATCGTTTTTAACACAGAGCACAGCCCATTTTAATGTCCACTACAAAGCAAAGCAGAAACCTAACTCATTTCCAAAATAAATTTCCAATATGCACCATACAGTTTTTAAACAGCATTACAAAACAACATGACACACAATGCAAAAATAAAAAAGCACAATATGCTTCTTAATCTTCCCCATACTGCATACAGCAGTGTATCTTCATTAAATGAATCATATTTCAGATAAGGCACAGGCACAGAGTAAGATGAGACACAGGTACAGAATACCCTTTAAGCTAAAAGAGGCAAACTGTTAGAAGGCACATGTGACATTATTGAAAATTATAAAAAATATAATTTCTTACTTTAAACAGACACTCAGTGTAATCCTTGACCAAAATTTAAAAAACAGACTTTTTACCAGAAAACATTTTCCATAGTAAATAGTTTTTGACATAAAGCACAGCTCATTTAAATGACCACTACAGAAACAAAGCAGAAACCTAACTCATTTTCAAAATACATTTCCAATATGCACCATTCTATTTTTAAACAGCATTACAAAAAATGACACAAAATATAAGAATAAAGAAGCACAATATGCTTCTTAATCTTCCCCATAGTGCATACAGCAGTCTATCTTTATTAAACTAATCATTCATCACCTTTAAAAATCCTTTGGAAGATGTAGAACAGTGTCAAGTCACACTCAACAGATTTTCTTAAGCAGAATCTCTGAATAATGCTTCTTTCACTGGAGCCTGAGAATAATGGCACAGATTCCCTCTCATTTCAGACCCATATTATTGTACATAGCCAGTAAAAATTCTTCCCACACAAATTCAAAACCAAACTGCACATTTTAATTGGTTGTACATTTGAACACTTTGTAAGTCACATAACATTCACCCATCCCCCCAGTGCTCATTCCCCTGTTACCATGGTAACTCCCTCCTAACCCAGCACACTGTTCAAAAGTTCATCATACTATGTTGCAAAAAAATGCAGCAACGGTGTTTGACCTCTCAATGTACCAGCTAATCATGTGCAATGTTTGTTGAAATGACTTTTCCTCAACCATTGAAATGACTTCTTTAAAAAAAAAAGCACGCACCCCAATTTTCAGTGCTGAATTTTAAGAAAGCACCAATCATTTTTTGTTTTTCAAGTGCACTGAATCTCAACCACATTTTTTCATGACTCCTACATTCAAACTGCCATTTCATTCCCACAACTCATCTGAATACAAGCACATCTACCTTCAAGATGCCAAAAGTCTGGTTTGTGGGCCCTAGCTTTGTCCACTGGAGTCAAAAATACGCAGCTAACAGAGGTATTTACAAACTTGATTTACCAAATGTGGACATTGGATGGATTGGACAGAGAGGATAGCGAAGTCACCAATTTATACCAATGGTTAAATTCCTTTAAGCATTTACCACAGCCTGCCATCATAATTTTGCACTGTGGTGGAAATGATTTAGGCACATTGACTGGGGTAGGTCTGGAAATGCTTTTAAAGGACATCTTTGGGCAATTGATGTCACTTTTTCCAAAAACTGCCTTGGTATATTCTAATAAATGCCAAAGGCAAAAATGGAACTGGTCCAACCAATTTTGTCCACAGATTGAGAAAGCAAGGAAACATGTAAATAAATCTGTTTCTGCTTACATGAGAGACAATGGAATCGGTAGTATATACCACAACAACTTGCGTTACAACATGCAGGCATCTATTGGAGAGATGGTGTACATTTCATCGATGAGGGGAATAGAGTCTTCGTCTGTAACATAAGACTCTGCATCGGTACTTACTTGTAGGTACAAAAAACACCGAATTAACACAACGGCTCTTTTTAGAGCCAACTAACATCTAAACACTCAAACTTGTAATTTAACTCCATTTTTTAAATCTTTTTTTGTCGCCGTGCACGCACCTCGCAACTTTTTTGCGAGGAGAAAACAAAAAAATGTTTCTTTTTGGTTTTGGGGTCCTTAATGGACCCACTGAGAAAACCTAGGTGGACAGGGAGTCTCCACCCTGCCCCCTTTCCATGATCTCCGCTATAGTTTTTAACAGTCTTGTAAGTAGCGGTGCGCGAACGGGTGCGCGCACCTCGCAACTTTTTAGAAAAAAAAAAGATTTTTTGGGGCCTTGGGGGTCCTTAATGGACCCCCTGAGAATTCCTAGGGGGTCAGGGAGTGTCTACCAAGCCTCCTTCTCACGTTTTGAAACTTTTATGGGAATCGAGTTAAATGCCATTTTGAGACGGGGTGCGCGACCGGGTGCACGCACCCCGCAACTTTTTAGAAAAAAAAGATTTTTTGGGGCCTTGGGGGTCCTTAATGAACCCCCTGAGAAAACCTAGAGGGTCAGGGAGTCTCCACCCTGCCCTCTTTCCACGTTCTGCCCCTTTGTTCTCTACAATATGTTGACTCACACTGACAAAATGGCGGTCAACACTTCCTGATTTCCTCCGAATCGAATGTTGACAGACGTCACACAGCAACTCAGAATTTCGCTCGCGCGCACGGGTGCGCGCTTATAGATATATAATTGATTTTAACTTTAATTTTCTCAGCAACTACTGGAGGGATTTACACTATTTAAAGAAAAGCGTAATCTGCGAGCCAGACTCTGCCTTTTTGCCAAATTTCTTATAATTCCATTCAGCCGTTCGGGCTGTAGCCGTGTCTAATCGTCCTATGGAAACTATTATTATTATTATAAAAGCTTTTGTAGCACGCTCAATTACTAAGAAAATAGTATCCTGGCGCGAAAAAAGAGAGAGGGCAGAGCAGAAGGAATCCAAAGATGGTAATATTGAGAGAAAGGAGAACCCTACAGAGTGGTATTAAAGAGTTGGGTCTTCAGTCCTTTCTTAAAAACAGTGATGGTGGAGGCTGTTTTTAGGTGGAGAGGGAGAGTATTCCAGGCTTTCGCAGCTCTGACTGTGATGGATTGGCCACCTAGTCTGCTGTATTTAAATTTAAATAACATGGGGAAAACACGTTTTGGGACCCCCTTTTATCTCAGCCCCCACTTGACAAATCCCCCCAAACTTTTAAGAAAGGAGCGGAGCGGAGCGGGCCATCTTGTTTGAGAAATTCGCCAAGATTCAACAACCGGCGCCAAAGTTATTCCCAAGAGAATTTTGCGGATTTCCTATGGAAACCTGGTCCTAAATATAACTACCTACTGGCGACTGCCAGTAGGTAACATATATATATATTCACTGAAAAAACCATAGGTTTCACATTTGTAATAGTTGGGAATTAGCATTTAAAAAACCTTTGAAATTCACTGAAAAAACCATAGGTTTAACATTTGTTATAGTTAGGAATTATCATTTAGAAAACCTTTGAAATTCACTGAACAAACCATAGGTTTCACACCAGTTATAGTTAGCTAAACATTTTACTCATACAAAACCATTGAAATTCCCACGTTATAGTTAGTTGGACTCACTATAACTCGCGCGCCCGCAATCCACTGCTGATGATGTCACATATTACATCATTCATGATATGGTCAGTGACAAAGAGTCACTGACCACTGAGAGGAAAGAGTGGTGATAGAGAGTGGATAAAGGCAAGTGAGCGTGAGGCAAGGGGCGTAAGGGAGTGATGAGACAGAGGAAGTGAAGGAAAAAGTGAGAGTAGAGGACTGAATGAGAGAGGAAAGAAAGATAAGTGAGGGAGTGTGGCTGAGTTATAGGGAGTAAGCGTAACAGAAGAGGAGTGAGAGACTAAGGGGACAGAGAGAATGAGGCTAACAGAGAGAGAATGAGGGAAGGGGAGTGTAGACCTAAGAGGACAGAGGAAGTAAGAGAAGGAGTTAGTGTAGTGGAGTAAGGAGAGTAAGGGAAGGGAAAAGAGTGAAGGAGCAAAACAAGGGAAGCGGGAGGAAGGAAAGTAAAGGAGAAGGTCTGAAAGAAGGTGAGTGTGGGAGTATGGCTGAGTTATACGGAGTGAGTGTGACAGAAGAGGAGTGAGAGACTAAGGGGACGGAGAGAATAAGGCTAACAGAGAGAGAATGAGGGAAGAGGAGTGTAGACCTAAGAGGACAGAGGGAGTAAGAGAAAGAGTTAGTGTAGTAGAGTAAGGAGAGTAAGGGAAGGGAAAAGAGTGAAGGAGCAAAACAAGGGAAGAGAGAGGAACGAAAGTAAAGGAGAAGGTCCAGAAGAAGGTGAGTGTGGGAGTATGGCTGAGTTATACGGAGTGAGCGTGACAGAAGAGGAGTGAGAGACTAAGGGGACGGAGAGAATAAGGCTTACAGAGAGAGAATGAGGGAAGGGGAGTGTAGAACTATGAGGACACAGGGAGTAAGAGAAGAAGTTAGTAAAGTGGAGTAAGGAGAGAAAAGGAAGGGAAAAGAGTTAAGGAGCAAAAGAAGGGAAGAGAGAGGAAGGAAAGTAAAGGAGAAGGTCTGAAAGAAGGTGACTGTGGGAGTATGGTTGAGTTACAGGCAGTGAGCGTGACAGAAGAGGAATAAGAGACTAAGGGGACGGAGAGAATGAGGCTAACAGAGAGAGAATGAGGGAAGGGGAGTGTAGAAGTAAGAGGACAGAGGGAGTAAGAGAAGGAGTTAGTGAAGTGGAGTAAGGAGAGTAAGGGAAGGGAAAAGAGTGAAGGAGCGAAGGAAGGGAAGAGAGAGGAAGGGAAGTAACGGAGAAGGTCTGAAAGAAGGTGAATGTGGGAGTATGGCTGAGTTATAGGGAGTGAGCGTGACAGAAGAGGAGTGAGAGACTAAGGGGACGGAGAGAATGAGGCTAACAGAGAGAGAATGAGGGAACGGGAGTGTAGAAGTAAGAGCACAGAGGGAGTAACAGAAGGAGTTAGTGAAGTAGAGTAAGGAGAGTAAGGGAAGGGAAAGAGTAAAGGAATGAAGGAAGGGAAGAGAGAGGAAGGAAAGTAAAGGAGAAGGTCTGAAAGAAGGTGAGTGTGGGAGTATGGCTGAGTTATAGGGTGTGAGTGTGACAAAAGAGGAGTGAGAGAGTAAGAGGACGGAGAGAATGAGGCTAACAGAGAGAGAATGAGGGAAGGGGAGTGTAGAAGTAAGAGCACAGAGGGAGTAAGAGAAGGAGTTAGTGAAGTGGAGTAAGGAGAGTAAGGGAATGGAAAAGAGTAAAGGAATGAAGGTAGGAAAGAGACAGGAAGGGAAGTAAAACAGGAGAGCTGAAAGAAAGTGAGTGTGGGAGTGTGGCTGAGTTATAGGGAGTGAGCGTGACAGAAGAGGAGTGAGAGACAAAGAGGGCGGAGAGAATAAGGCTAACACAGAGAGAATGAGGGAAGGGGAGTGTAGAACTAAGAGGACAGAGGGAGTAAGAAAAAGAGTTAGTGTAGTGGAGTAAGGAGAGTAAGGGAACCAATCGAAATTCTTCCCACACAAATTCAAAACCAAACTGCCATTTTAATTGGTTGTACATTTGAACACTTTGAAACTCACATAACATTCACCCATCCCCCCAGTGCTCATTCACCCTGTTACCATGGTAACTCCCTCCTAACCCAGAACACAGTTCAGAAGTTCATCATACTATGTTGAAAATTAATCCATCAAGGGTGTTTGACCTCTCAATGTACTAGCTAATCAATTGCAATATTTCTTTAAATGACTTTTTCTCAACCATTGAAATGACTTCTTTAAAAAAAAAGCAGGGGGCGTGGCCAAGGCGGCAATGCAGTGAGACGTGCTCCGGAGGAGCTCCCGCTGCATGCCCGCTATCTTAGGCGATTTACGCGGAGCCAGGGCACATACCTGACACCCGGGAGGTGTGGAGGACCTGCTGACCTCGGCACTGCGGAGAACGAGGAGCCTGTGACCCCGTAGGGCTCCGGGACATGCTTAGCGGCGACAGCGCAGCCGACCAGCCGGAATAGCCGCCATTTTGCGACCTGTGCCCTTTGGCTTGGACTGCGGGGTAGGTGGCGAGTGGGCGATCCCCCGGACATCAGAGCACTCTCCCGGCGGGAGACTGTACGCGGCGAAGACCTGGCTGCGGGGTGCGAGGGGACCTGGCCCCTCCTGCACGGCGGTGGCTGGCTGGCTGAGGTTACCAGCGGTCCTGAGCGGAGCCCGCCATTTTCCCCCGCCAGCGGCTTGCACTGCCCTCTGGCTGCCAGCGAGGTCAAGTGAGTCCGCATCTCCTGGTGGGTGTCGAGCCTGGGATTCCAGTGCCGGTGGGGCGCTTGTGCTGAAGGGGGCCCCTGCCGGAGTCCCCACGAGGACTTACTGCTCCATGCCCGTGGTGCTGGTGGCTGGCGGCGGCTGACGGCTGCGGCCTTGGGGGCACTGCCCGGCGGGGCCCTCCAAGTGGCGTGGAGGGGAGCAGTGGCCCCTTACCTCTCTCACAGTGGGCAGTGGAGGCAGCGACGCAGTGCTGGTGGGGCTGCCCAGGCAGCTGCGCCCGAGGAGAGACTCCCCCGCATTGAGAGGTCGACGGACGAGGGTAGCAGTGAAACTGTGGTCCGCCATTTTGACCGCCCGGGGTCTAGCGATGCTGCCTGGTGACGGCAGTTTAGCTGTCTGTGGGCCCCCAGAGTACCTGCACACCTGTTCCCCTGTTGGCCGCTGGGGATTCTGCTGGGCGGTACCGGGGATCGCTGGTTGCAGGGGTGGTGAATGACCCCACTGCCTCAGCGCCAGTGACCCACGCTAGTGAGGAGTCGACCGCAGGGGTGGGAAGTGGGCGCTGTGCCCCGCCATCTTGAGGTGCGGATCTGAGCGCCGGAGGCCTCCGGTGAGGCCCATCCTTCGACTGGTGAGAGGATCTGTTGTGTGGAGTGGAGTGCGGCCTGCGGGGGAATCGGCGGGCTGGACGACTCCCCCTGCGGCGGATGATCGACGACCCACAGGCTCTTCAGCGGCCTGCGACGAGTGCAGCTCCTTGGAGGGCCCCCTTGGTGGTGGAGAGGCCGGAGCTGATGGGCACCTGCTGCTGCAGAAGCTGGACTTCCGAGGCGCCACCAGCCTTAGGCGCGAACAGGTACTGTGCCGGCCCCTTCGGGTGGGAAGAGTGGCCCCTGGGAGCTGGGGGGTGGTAGACAATGCAAGCCGCCCTCCTCCATTGACTCTGTGGGGCTTAATACGGCGACCTGGTGGTTGGAACGCGGGCCTCAGGGCTGAGTGAACTCTTGATTATAGTCTGTGCCTAACCTTACTTTTGCACCACCTTGCCTCTCTTGGCGGGCGGCTGGACGGTAGGGGGCTGAGGAGGCCCCAGGAGAGGTCCCCTGGGCGTAGCTGTGGGCCCATTGTGAACTGACACGGGAGGGGGCCGGCCTTGACCCGGCTGCACTTGTGAAGGGTACGGCTGGTGCTCTCTCCTCTGAGGTGGCCGCTGGCCGGATTTCCTCCTCTGGCCTCACGCCTTCCGGGCTCTGATAGTCCCGCTAGTGTGCCTGTGATGTAGGCTGGGGCTCTGCGGGTGGAGAGGAGGAATTGCTGGACTGGTGTGTGGTAGGAGGCGTGGGGGCTGAGCTAGACCCCAGCTTAGACCTCAGCAGGGCACTCTCTACCCCGGTTTGGCTTCTACGACACAGCGAGGAGTGCCTGTGACCCTAGACTTCAGGCAGCGGTCCTTCGCAATGACGCGCTCCAACAAAGGCAGCAAGGCTAAATCGTCAGCGGCCCCCAAGGACAACACTGTTGTAGCGATGTGGGGAAAGACTGGGGCGACTGCAGGCGGGGACGGGTCGTCGCGAGCTCTTGAGGAGTCCCCGCCGGTCACTCAGGCGTTTATGTCCACCTTCATTTCCGAATTGAAAACGGAGATTGGGTCGCTGCGGTCTGAAGTGCACACGTGTGTGAAGGAGATGCGGAAGGAGGTCACGGAGCTTGGAGACCGTGTGGACGGGTTGGAGCGGACGATGGATGCGCGCACGGAGGCTCAGGAACACCTATGGCAACGCCTGCCGGCCCTCGAAGAGCAGAACATTGAGCTTTAAGTGAAGCAGGAGGACCTTGAGAACAGGAGCCTCCGCAACAAACTCCGTATCCGGGGAATCCCTCTTGGGGAAGAGGGGGAAGACGCCATGGGATACGTGACGCAGCTCCTCCATGAGATCTGGGGGGATGAGAAGGCTTCTCCACCGGCACTGGATCGGGCGCACCGAGTGTCCGCCCCGCCGGGTAAATCGGGACTCCTACCAGAAATATTAACGCGGGTCCATTTCTTCACCGAGAAAGAGGCAATCTCGAAGGCCGCAGGAGATAAACCGGACCTACAATACAGAGGCCACAAAATTCAGATCTTTCAAGACCTGGCACCCAACACCCTGAAGAGGAGGCGAGCGTTCCGACCAGTGACTGAGAAGTTGCGCAGTATGGGTATTGCGTAACAATGGTGTCACCCGTTCGCTCTGATATTCCAGTGGGAATCCAAGCGGAGAGTCATACGGACCTACACAGAAGCGGCGCAACTCATACGACTGCAGACAACTCCGCCAGCGAGCCCGTCGCCGTCTCATAGGCGGGAGAGAAAGGCAGCGGCGCCCTCGTGGACTACTGTGCGCCGGCAGCATCGCCCGCCGTCTGACGGTGAGCAATCGCCCTCACAGGCCAAGCTAGATATCATTGCTCATATGAGGTCCCTTGAAGGGGAAAAAGCGGGGCATGGTGGGCGCTCCCCGACACCTTGACTGGCGACATGCTAGCGCTCCACTTTTTCTAGTACTGGGGCTCTACTCCTGGGCCTCGTGCCCTCTCACATTACAACCTGGCTCCTGAGGTGCAGGGTGGGGTGCATGTGGGAGCTCCTCGAATACAGGATTTCTAAGACTGTCACAACCCCCCCTCTTCAACTGTCCTTCAGGGAGTTACATCCCAGAGAGCCTCCAAACCTGTGGGTGTAGGATGCTCTGTACCGGGGACAGCACAGTGAGGCCCTGTTGGCCGCCATTGTTGTTTCTGGCTGAGTGGCTTTCCTGGCTGCTCTTTGCTTTCTCTCCTTTTCTGTATTTTTCCTATTTCCTACTATCCTATGCTATCTCTTCTCTCTCTTTACTGGAGGGTGCGGGGTGGGAACGTCGTTTGTTGGGCTGGGGTGGGGTGCTGCGGATGCATGGCTATTGTGCGCTAGAGATGCGCGGGATGTGTGCTGTGCAATTGTGGCCGGGTGACGCCCAGAATCAGATATGGCGGTGAATGCTCCTAGTCCTTTGAAGGTCCTGATGCTTAACGTAAAGGGCCTTAACTAGCCTAATAAGCTTAAGCAGGTTTGGCATTATCTCTTAAGGCAACACCCTAACATTATTTTTCTTCAAGAAACGCACCTCATGCAGGCTGATACTGCGCACATGGCTCACCCTAAATATCCCCTTCAGTTTTGGGCTACAGCTGACACCAAGATAGCGGGAGTGGCAATTTTGTGCAGGCCTGGTATCAGGCAGGGGGGCGGCAGGCCCTTCCTTGGTGGCGATGGACGATTTCTTCGTGTGGAGGTGGAAATTGGGCGCCGTCACATCACGCTGTGCAATGTCTATGCCCCTAATCAGGCGCAGGACCGTTACCTTCGAGACCTCCTAGGGGGGCAGATACCGCAGACCGGCTCCTCCCTTATTGTGGGCGGGGACCTCAATTTGGTATGGAATCCTAAGGTGGACAGGAGTGAGAACTCCTCCAGTGGCGCAGGAGCAATGTCGGCGACTCTGCGCAAGCAGCTGACAGACCTTGGGCTGTTTGACGCCTGGCGGTACTTTTCCCCGGATAAGCGAGGGTACTCATACTATTCGCATGTTCATAGATCCTACTCTCGCATCGACTACCTGTTTGTTACTAGGGATCTCCTCTGCGACACGATGGAGGTCGACATGTCCGATATCTCCCTCTCTTATCACGCCCATGTTGAGCTATTGCTACAGGATCCGGTGGCGCGCCCTGCCCGGGAACGGAGGTGGTACCTCCCGCCAAGCATTCTGAGGGACTCGGAGGCAGTGGAGGACATTAGGGAAGCCATTGTCTCCTATTTTGAGAACAACGACCTTCCTGAAACACCCTTCCCGGTGGTTTGGGACGCCTTTAAGGCTACCATACGGGGCCATATCACCTTCCTCGCGATTGCTAGGGCGCGTGACACTCGCGCACTGGAAGATAAACTTGTGGGAGACTTAAGGACGGCGGAAACACAGGATCAGGGCCACTCCACTCGGCACAAGAGACGGCATTTAGCTAATCTTAGAGGCCAGCTCAGGCTGATGCACACAAATAGGGCTGAGAACTCCCTCCTGGCACTGAAACAGAGGTATTTTGAGGAAGGAGACAAAGTGGGGAAGCTCCTGGCACGGAGGCTGATGGCCCGAGCCGCGATGGAACATATAGCAAATGTCCAACTGCCCGATGGGACCAGGGTGGTGGCGGCGGGGGATAAGTGTCGAGCTTTCCGGGACTACTATACGGCATTGTACACAGAAGAGCAGCCACCTTCGGAGCTGGTGGAGGAAGTACTGGGGAACTACGGGGGCGACACTGCATCCACAGCATGCTGAGGAACTAGAGGAGCAGATCCTGCCGGAGGAGATAGCTGCGGCGATCCGCGAGCTCCCCTTGGGGAAATCACCAGGGCCTGACGGGCTTCCAATATCCTTCTATCGCATGTATCAGTCACAGCTAGGCCCCTACCTCCTACGCCTGTTTAACTCCTTCATCGATGAGATGGGTCCATCCCTTGACATGGGGCTGGCAAAAGTTGTTCTGATCCCGAAACCTGGGAAAGACCCCTTCCGGTGTGCGTCGTACCGGCCGATTCCTCTTCTTAACTCGGATTTTAAGATTTACACCAAGCTGTTAGTGAAGCGCATGGGCCCACACATGCCGAGCTTGATCGATCCCGATCAGGTGGGCTTCATTCACGGGCGTCAGGGAGCGGACAACGTCCGCAGGGTCGCTCACCTGGTAGGCAAGGCTCATCACTGGAAGATCCCTGCCTGCCTTCTCTCGTTGGACGCAGAGAAGGCGTTTGATCGGGTGGACTGGTTCTTCCTCAGAGCGGTGCTGCGCCGGGTGGGGCTCGGTCCGAAGATGATTGCCAGGATCATGGCCCCATATATTGCGCCGCGGGCTAGGATAAGGGTCAACAGGCAGCTCTCGGAGCTGATTCGCATTGGACGGGGTACCAGGCAAGGCTGTCGGCTCTCGCCCCTTTTATTCGCCCTCGCAGTTAAGCCCCTGGCGGATATGATACGGAGGGACCCTAATATTCATGGTGTTCCTCTAGGCGGTCAAGACAATAAGGTAGCGCTCTTCACAGACGACCTTATCCTTGCACTGACACAGCCCCGAGAATCCCTACCGGCAGTACATGCTGTGCTGTGCCTCTTTGAGAGAGCTTCTGGCTTGAAAATCAATCATAGCAAGTCCTGGGTGCTCAGCCTCACTATACCGAAATCGGACATCCCCTCTTTAGAGCAATTAGCCCCTTATAGATGGTCTACCCAGCACATCAGGTATCTGGGCCTGACGTTGACCCCCTCCCTGGACGGCTGGACGCCAGCCAACTGGAAAGATCTTCGACGCGCGATCCTGGAGGATCTGAGGCGGTGGAGACCGCTTGCACCATCCTGGCTGGGCAGAATCAACGCCATCAAGATGTCCATACTGCCCAAAATCCTGTATCTATTTCAATGTCTGCCTACTCCTATCCCACTACCTAGCATCAGAGGCCTTCAGTGAGATCTAACGAACTTCATCTGGGGGGGAAGAAACCCCGCTTCTCTCAAGCTCTCCTGCTGGCGCCCAGGGACCGGGGAGGATTGGCCTGCCCAAACCTGGTGGAATATTACTGGGCTGCTAACCTTAGGTATGTAGTGGAGTGGGGTGTAACGGAAAGCGAAAAAGAGTGGCTCCATATGGATAGGGCCGTGATTGGGCGCACCATATGGGACCTGGCATGGAAACCTAGGGCAGGGCGATCTCCGAGCGCATACCTAGCGGTGCCCACAAAAAAAGTGCTGGAGATTTGGGACAGGATAGCAGTCCGTAGGGGCCTAACAACCTTCCCTTCACCTCATACCCCTATTGAAGGGAACCCAAGCTTCCCCCCGGCATATCGGATGGGGGCTTTCTGTAAGTGGCCTCAAGGCAACTGTAGGGTGCTCACAGATCTGTTTGATGGGGGCTCCCTCAAGACTTTTGCGGACTGCAGGGAGGAATTTAAGGTGCCGCTTGCAGCCGGACTGCAATATGCTCAACTGAAACACTGGGTGCTAACAGACGATACCTACCACGCGGCCACATGGGCCTTTACTCTGTTTGAGCAATTAGCTTGCTCCTTTACAGAGACAAAGGGGCTGATCTCCAAAATCTATCGGATCCTGCAGCACCCGCGCACTCCGCCTTTCCTGCCCTATCAACAACGCTGGCACTCCCTCTCGGGCGTAGACGTCACCCCGGCACAGTGGTCCAGATTGTGGCGTGACATACCCCGGATTTATCGTAGTATTTCACAACAGGAGAATGCCTAAAAAATGATGACCCAGTGGTACTACACGCCGCAGCGGCTACATTGAATGTTTCCAAACTCTTCCGCTGTGTGTTGGAGGTGCAGGTCTGCGACTGGAGATTTTCTGCACATATGGTGGACCTGTCCCTTGCTGACCCTCTTTTGGAAGGAGGTCTTGAGTCACATCAGGAGGGTGCTGGGGTTTCCTCTGCCTGAAGCCACTTGTACGATACTACTGGGTATCAAACCTGCAGGATTGAAGGCCCTCACTCGGAGCGACTGGGCGCTGGCGCTTTATATGTTGGGAGCGGCTCGGCAGCTCATTGCTCTGTACTGGAAGAAGGTAGAAACCCCGCCTATTGCTGCGTGGTTTGCTCGTCTCTGGCATGTCATGACAATGGAGCTTCTCACAGCCCGGCTACAGGCCCGAGATGTGCGCTACAAAGCAGTGTGGCAACCCCTGGTGAAATATCTATGCACCACAGAACAGGCGCGTCACATGCCCCCTAAGCTGCGGGCGCTGCGATTAGTGGAAGATGCTGTAGTTCCTCCTGACCCCGGTAGACTGCTGGCATGAGGTTTGGATATGTGAGGCTTTGAGCATTGGTAGCGACGTCGATTGCCCTGACGACTGACACAGTACCCCTTCACCCCCCTTCTCGGCCTGCACCCCGGGTACCCAGTGGCTCTTCTCTCCCTTCGTCTACGCCTTTCCTCTACTCCTACTGTCTTCTCTATCTTGCTGTCCCCTTTTCTGTCGTTCTACTGAAGTTTTGACCATCTTGGTCCTATAGTTCTACCTCTTTGGTTTAATGGTTACAGATGTTCCGAAGTTTGAACTATCTTGTGCAGTGATTTCACAGGCTCTGTTGACTGAATGTGACGCGACCGGCACTTGTGGGTTGTAGGTAAACCGCTGTGTATATCTTTGAGCTTGAGTACTGGCAACGGTTTTCCATTTTTCATGATGTAATGTGGCCGGCCCTGTTGGATTGTAGGCTTAACGCTGTGTACAAATCACTTCACTGCAACCCCCTGTTATGGGGACGAAATAAAAAGATTTGACAAAAAAAAAGCATGCACCCTGATTTTCAGTGGAGATTTTTAAGAAAGCACCAATAATTTCTGTTTTTTCAAGTGCACTGAATCTCAACCACTTTTTATCATAATCAAACTGCCATTTCATTTCCACAACTCATCTGAATACAAGCACATCTACCTTCAAGATGCCAAAAGTCTGGTTTGTGGGTCATAGCTATGTCTTCTGGAGTGAAAAACTTGCAAGCAACAGAGGTATTTACAACCTTGATTTACCAAATGTCGACATTGTGTGGATTGGACAGAGAGGATTAAGAAGTCACCAATTGATACCATTGATAAAATCCTTTATGCATCTTCCACACCCTGACCTTATAATTGTGCACTGTGGTGGAAATGACCTAACACTTTGACTGGGGTAGGTCTGGAAATGCTTTTAAAGGACATCTTTGCGCAATTGATGTTACTTTTTCCAAAAACTGCCTTGGTATTTTCAAATGTATGCCAAAGGCAAAAATGGAACTGGTCCAACCAATTTTGTCCACAGATTGAGAAAGCAAGGAAACATGTAAATAAATCTGTTTCTGCTTTCCTCAGAGACTATGGTATGGGTTCCATTTACCACAACAACTTGCATTACAACATGCAAGGCATCTACTGGAGAGATGGTGTACACTTTACAGATGAGGGGAATGGAGTCTTCCTCTTGAATTTGAGGCTCTGCATTGGTAGCTACTTGTAGGTACAAAAAACACCCACATAACACAACAGCTCTTTTCAGAGCTACCCTACCTCTAAGCACTCTACATTATTTTTTTACTCTAATTTTTTTACACTGTTTTTCCCCGTGGTGCGCTCAGGGTGTGCGTACCGGAGAGCGCACCTGGGAACGAACACAGCGCTTACCCCGCGAAAATTAAAAAAACAAAAAATGTTTTTTTACCCTTTAGAGTCCTTCTAGGCCACCCTCATTAAACCTAGGGGTCAGGGGTGGTCTACCCTGCCCCCTTTTAATCATGTCCCCCTTTTTTTAACCTCTTGTGTCTCAATTCTACCGAGACACAAGATGGTGGACTCTCCGGACTGTTTAGAATGTTGACAGACATCCGAGAGCCAATCAGCTTTCCGCTCGCGCACTCCCGTAGCGCGCCGGGTGCGCTCCCCGGTACGCATACCGGTGAGCGTTCTGAGCGCGCCTCTATATATATATATGTGTTTTTGAAGTTAATTTTCAAAAAAAAGACTGGAGCAATTTTCACCAAATATAGCAAAGGCACATCTGCGTACCAGTCCCTACAATTGTGCAAAGTTTTGCATAATTCCGTTCAGCGGTTCGGGCTGTAGACGTGTCAGAACGTCCTATGGAAATTAACATGGGGAAAACACGTTTTGGGACTCCCCTTTTTTCTCAGCCCCCACTTCACGAATCCCCCCAAAACTTTCAGGAAGGAGCGGAGCGGTGCTGGCCAAAATTTTTGAAAATTACATGCAAATTCCTCAACCGGCGCCAGAGTTATTCCCAATAGAATGTTGCCGATTTCCTAGGGTAGCTAGGTCCTAACTATAACTACCTACTGGCGACCGCCAGTAGGTAGTATATATATATATATATATATATATATATATATATATATATATATATATATATATATTCACTGAAAAAACCATAGGTTTGAGACCATATATAGTTAGCTGGACATTTTATTGACATAAAACCAATGAAATTCCATATATAGTTAGTTGCACTAACTATATATCGCGCACCCGCAATCCACTGCTGATGATGTCACATATTACATCATTCATGACATGGTCAGTGACATCACTGATGACATCACTGATGACATCTCAAATGACATCACTGATGACATCACTGATAACAACATCCAGTGATTTTTTGTTTCTGTAAAGTTTAAATATGTCTTACATATTGAAGAATGAGTGGATGTGTAAGTGTCTGGACGAAGGATTTAGTAGGTGCATGACTGACTGTATGAGTGAGTGATTAAATGTGTCTCACTGAGTGCATGGGTTAGTGACTAAACTGTCTTAATTTGTGCATCATTATGTCTGTTGTTCTGTAAACTGCTGCATGTGTTGATCAGTAGCTATATGAGTAACTATATGGGTTATTGATTGATTGCCCAAGTATTTGTATGGGAGACTGAGTGTGTGTGTGGCTAGCTGGGAGGTGTGTGACTCTGTGCAGATCAATGTGTACTTGTATCAATGATTGTATAAGAAGGTAAGTATGTGTTAGTATATGTTTGAAAATGTAAGGTGCTCTATGTTTAACTGTATAGACAAGAAAATGGAAGTGTCATTGATTCTTTACAGGACTGACTAGGTGTGTGAGTAACTCCATGGATGAGTGGCAGACTGTGAGTGTCTGTATAGGTGTATGAGTGCATATGATAGTGTTGTAAAGATGAGTAATTGTATGTATGAATGATTGTATGGGTGAATGAGTGAAGGTGTGAGTAGACGTAGCAATCAGTGAGTGCTTACGTAGTAACTAGTATTGGTGTGTCAATGGTTTCAAAAATTATACTCTGTATTTAACACTGGGTGAAACAGAGGTTATATTAAAATGTGAGCAGATGCATTGTATTGTCACATGAATGATATCATCAGTGATGTGGTCATTGATGTCAAATGAGATGTCATCAGTGATGTCATCAGTGATGTCATTTGAGATGTCATCAGTGATGTCATCAGTGATGTCACTGACCATGTCATGAATGATGTAATATGTGACATCATCAGCAGTGGATTGCGGGTGCGCGATATATAGTTAGTGCAACTAACTATATATGGAATTTCATTGGTTTTATGTCAATAAAATGTCCAGCTAACTATATATGGTCTCTAACCTATGGTTTTTTCAGTGAATTTTCAAGGTTTTGTAAATGCTAATTCCTAACTATATATGGTCTATAACCTATGGTTTTTTCAGTGAATTTTCAAGGTTTTGTAAATGCTAATTCCTAACTATATATAGTCTATAACCTATGGTTTTTTCAGTGAATTTCAATGGTTTTTTAATAGCAAATATCATAAGCTGTCGAATGTCAAGTACGTGGTAAGTAAAAACATTTTCGTGTTTATGCACACTGATCTGCTTTGAATGCTGCCCCCACCCCTCATTTCTATTAGGAGTACTCTCTCTTTGCAGATAGTGAAGGGTAGTTAACGCAGGCCTTTGCCCCCGTTGTAATCCGTCGTGCCTGCTTCTCTCTCCATTTGATTGATTGTTCTCTTTGGTTCATTCTCTATTTACAAACAAGCACAGAGTCGCAATACTCTGTTTAGTCTTTGCAGATAGCGAAAAATCGTGTAAAAAAACAAAAGGAATCGAGCAAAATCAGTAGGCCACTAATGGGATCTCTTTTTGACCTCGCTAAAATAGAAACATTAGGAACAACCTGTTGAAAATAGCAATGTGTATGTACATAAGCGGCATTCATTTGTGTTCACAGTACCCCTTGTTGATTGTTTGAATCGAGCATTGAATTGTTCGAAGTTGGTTCTCTTAAGGATCTTCTCTGCCTGCAAACAAGGAAGAATAGGAATATTCTCTCTCCCTTTGCAGATAGTGAAGGGTAGGTAACGCAAGCCTTTAACACGTCGTACCTATTTCATTCCTCATTGATTGATTGATTGGCCGAACATTGACTGTTTGGGAATTAGTTCTTTTTGGAGGTATTCCCTGTTTGCAAATAAACGTAGGAAAATCTTTGCAAGTAGTGAAAGGGTAGGTAATGCGGACCTTTCTCCCCCGTTGTAATCTGTCATGCCTATCTACTCCCCACTGATTGATGCACCTGTTTCACCCGGACCATTTACTAGAGATATCTGGCCCAACAAGAGAGCACCCCTAGTGAAAAGGACATATGCAATAATAACGAAGTGATCACTGTATCCTGTTAACAGAAACTTTAGCATGAAACAACCTGGAAAGAAAAGAATAGGAAAACGAAAATCAGTAGGCCACTGATGAACTTTTTATTAAATAACAAACAAAGAAACGATAACAATACGTAATGATAAAACCTATTATTGTCCTAGAAACAAGAAACGTTAGAAGTAAGCCCGTAATAAGAAACCTGAAAACATCGCCCCTCACTGCCCCAAAACGTGTCTGTCCCACCGCCTGCCACGGCCAAATAACGGCAAACTGGGAAAGACAGAAGTCAGCAGACATCCACCCCATTCTAGAAACTTCCAAAGGGCAACAGGTTTTCGGCTACGCCCAGCCGGAAGCAACACATATAAGGCGGGTCCTGCTGCCACGCCTCGGAGATCATCACGTAGGGTGTAGCCGGAGGAGAGGCCGAGGCCGAGGCCAGCGGGACCCGGCCAGGGGGATTGACAACGCTGGAGAGTTGCAGGGGGGGGAATGTCCGTGTCCTCGACCCTCCCCTCTCTCTCCCAGTCCGGCCGCGGTGGCCCTTGACAGTTTCAGGTAGTCCCGCCACATTCTCTACCAGTCCGGCCACCAACGGCCGGGGCCGATGGGATCCGGCTGCAGCCGATAAACCAAGGAACCCGTTCATGGGGCCAGAGCAAGGGGCGTCCGGCCGACATCCACCGGAATCCCGGCCCGAAGACGGACGGGACACTTCTTCTTTCTTGAATAATGGCTTTGACAACACTGGGGGGGATGTCTTGCACATGCCTCCGACCCCCCCCCCTCGTCCTCATCGCCTGGTCCGGCCATAACAAATCTCAAGCGAGACGCCGTGGGGTGCACTGGGAGGGAGAGACGGTGCGAACAGGCCTCTCCCGCCTCCCCAGTGGAGGCTTCCCACCTGCACCCTCAGCGCTCCAGGCGCCCGGAAAAGGGTTCTTCCACTGTGGCGATGCTGCAACGTCTCGCCCGGCAGGGTGGAGCCCGTCCGCTCATTTGACCCCGCGATCGCCAGTAGCTACCGAACTCTCAAAATGGCGATCGACGTGGCAAGAGCGGGCCCAGCATAAAGAAATGGCCCGGTCACTGGTTGACTCCACCACAGTAGTCCTCCACGACCTTGAAGATTCTAGAGGAGCCGCGGGAGTCTCCGACCCCCGCAGACACCCCCGATGGGGAATGACTGCCATGATCGCCCGTGGAGTGACGAAACTGTATCCGCGGGACGTCGGCGCTCCCATGCTGGCGCCAGCCTCACTTTGAATTACTAGAATCCTGCAAACCTCAGTTCCGGTGAAAGCACACTGTGACCCGGTAGGAAAAATTGTTGCACCCCCTCCCCTTTTTGACTGATAGTTCAAACCACCGATCCTTTCCTTTGCCCTTTTACCAGAACTTTGGACTGCCTCCCCCTCTTTTACATTTTCTAGAGAAAACAAAACATTAACCACTACATTAGCATAGCAGTTGACACCAGAACTGTTTTCAAATTGAAAACCAACAACATCTTCAACAGAATCCTTTTTGTTTCTGCTGTGACCCTGCTACAGCACAGGCATTGTCCCCAGCAGTAATTGTGCAATGCCGGTAAGAATACCTGTGGTGCCTACTGGACTCACTCACCCCCGCGGCGCCCCACGCCGTTATTTGCTGGGCGGCAACTTACTAGACATCACCTTCGTGCCATCTAGATTTCAGCGCGTTCTGCTGCCTTGGAACTATTCGCACAACAGACTGCTACTGACGACCCACCCCCAGGCAACATCTTCTGAATTTTCATAATTTGAAAGAACTAGTAACATGTCCTCATCAGGAACTTCCTCATGAAAAGTCTGCAATGATGATTCTTGTAACTCTATGGTCTCCAAACATTCGATAAATTTGCCATCAAGAGATTGATCAAAAAAATCATTCAAGTCATCTCCTCCTTGTGAGAAAATTTCATTATTGGTGCTGTCAATTTCAATAAATGTATTGGATAATTCAAAAGAAATTGCCACGGTCTCTTCGTTGTTTAAATGTTTTTACTGTTTTTGTTTTGTTGTATATATTTATAAGTTATTAAAGTTTTATAATCCTACTACTTTGTTGGAGTGCTATATATTTTTAATGTGACACATAAATGTAAAAACTTTGATGTACAAAGAGTCATCCCTGGAATCTTCCGCTTCAGGCTCGGTCCCCTCCCCAATCACAATACAGGATGGTTTTCAGATAGTAGGAACACGTGTGGTGTGACGGATCTCATCGGGTGTGGGCCTTCATCTACTATAACTCCTTTGAAGAGGGGTGATTCTTTACAGCTGGGGCCATAAACTACATCTGCAGGGCTAGCTGATAGCCTGGACAATCGGACACAGAGGAAGAGGAGTGTCAGAGGGTGCGGTAGTGAATAGGGTGAAAGGGAGGTGTCGGGCGGGCACAGAGTGTGATTCTCAGGGAAGAGCAGCGCAGATGGGGAGAGGTTTATTGCCCATGCATAACACAGAGAGCGGGGGTGACCAGTGCCTGGGGAAGATGCTTGCGAGGGTGGGGAGCCATGCTACGAATCGACAGCGTGCAGAGAGTGGGTCTGGTCAAGGCATCTAAAATGGCTGCCGTGCACGACAAAAGTGTGGCATTTAAAAAAAGGCAAGATGGCGCAAACAATGTTTTTCAACACTTCCTCATTTCCTTCGAATCGAACGTTAACAGACGTTGGTGCATATTACCAAAGTTAAGCGATATTTATCGCTAACGATGCTTACCAACGAATTTTTTACCGCTAAGCATCGTCAGAAATTATCGAAGATAAACCTTGCTATTATCAAGGTTTATCGCAAATGCGATAAAAAACGAACGCAATGCATTAATATCGCTGAAAACTCAGCGATATTCATGCATTACCGAGCTAATGCTCTTAGCCATGTTATCCACCTCCCATTGGATAACATGGCTAAGAACTGCTCAGGGCAGGTATTAGTTTTTGGAGATATATATCTTGCATGTTGTAATGCAAATTATTGTGGTATATGGAACTCATACCATAATCTCTCAGGAAAGCAGAAACTGATCCTTTTGGGACCGCCTGAGAAGGCCTAGGGGGTGAGGGGTACTCTACTTTGCCCCCTTTTCACGTTCCGAACTATTTTATTTTACTCTCTTCTGTAATTACACAAAATAGCAGCGATAAGATGCATCAGAGACACACAGTGAGAGAAAGGAGGCCGGAGATGAAGAAGAGATGTCAAATACACATTGGAGATAATATAGTGGGAGAAGGGAAGTAAATATGAGTAAACTTACCATGTAACATAAAAATGTTGCACTCTATACTATAAGTCTAATTTTATACTACAATCACTTCGCTACAACCTCATAAATTAAAAATAAAAATGAATAATGTCTCAAACAATTTTTGATTTCTAAATATAAATTTATTCTTCTGAATTTTCTAAATTTGAAAGAACTAGTAACATGTCCTCATCAGTAATTTCCTCTTCAATCATCTCATCTGGAATCTCCTCATTAAAAATCTGCAATGATGATTCTTGTAACTCTATGGTCTCCAAACATTCGATAAATTCGCCATCAACAGATTGATCAAAAAAATCATTCAAGACATCTCCTGCTTGTGACAATATTTCATTATTGGTGCTGTCAATTTCAATCAATGTAGTGGAATCATTCAAGTCATCTCCTCCTTGTGACAATATTTCATTATTGGTGCTGTCAATTTCAATCAATGTAGTGGACAATTCAAAAGAAATTGCCACGGTCTCTTCATTGTGAGCCATTTGATTTTGAAATTGCTTGCTGTAAATTGCAGAAAAAAATAATCACTTTCATTTATCGTTTTTAGTAATACATAATATAAAACTAACTTTATCAAGTATTTAGTATAACAGAAGGACTGCAAATAAATAACAGAAAACATTTTTCAAATTATCTTCAAGTGTACAACATAGTTCCCCTTACAAATTAACAACTCACCTTTTTAAAAGTAGGAGAAGTGTTAGTACTGTGTAAATCAAACATCAGAAATTCACCACCAAAAATTCCTCACAAATGTACCTCAGACAGTAGTATCACAAAATGGCTGTGGTTTCCTCTCATTTGAGATATATACATAACCAATTAACTTTCATCACACACAAATACAAAACCAAAGTAACATTTTAATTGGTTCTAAATTTCAACACTTTCAAATGTGTTTTCCCCATGCAATTTTCCATAGGACATTTACATACGTCTACAGCCTGAATGGCTGAACGGAATTACACCAAACTTGGCAAAATGGTACATCAAACCTAAGAGGTCAGGAAGGATCTACTATGCCCCCTTATGGTCATTTGCCCCTTCGCTTTGGCCTCCTCTTGTCTCTCGATCCTACCGAGAGACAAGATGGCGGCCGCTACGGACTGTTTGGAATGTTTACAGACGCCGGAGAACCAATCAGCTTCGCAAAGCTCCGTAACTCGAAAAGTACGCGAAGCGGAGCGCTGTTACAGATATATATCTTTTTTTGAACGTTAATTTCTCAAAATCCACTGGAGCACATATATTGAGACCTAGCAAAGGCACATCGGGCTACCAGTCACTAATATTTTGCCAAGTTTCGTGCAAATCCATTCAGCCGTTCGATTATTATTATTATTATTTTTTTTTGCCCCGCGGGGCCCTTTTAAAACCTCCACATCAAACCTAGGGGGTCAGCGAGGATCTACTATGCCCCCTTATGGTCATTTGCCCCTTCGCTTTGGCCTCCTCTTGTCTCTCGATCCTACCGAGAGACAAGATGGCGGCCGCTACGGACTGTTTGGAATGTTCACAGACGCCGGAGAACCAATCAGCTTCGCTTCACAAAGCTCCGTACCGCGAAAAGTCCGCGAACCGGAGCGCTGCCCGGTCCGCTGTTACAGATATATATCTTTTTTTGAACGTTAATTTCTCAAAATCCACTGAAGCACATATATTGAGACCTAGCAAAGGCACATCGGGCTACCAGTCCCTACAATTTTGCCAAGTTTCGTGCAAATCCATTCAGCCGTTCGGGCTAAAAGTGAGGCCAACCGCCCTATGGGCAACTCAATGTTAAAAACACGTTTTGGGACCCCCCTTTTTTCTCGGCCCCCCCTTGACGAAACCCCCCCCAAATTTTCAGGGGCTGCTCAGAAACAAAATGTTCCATTTTCCTGAAAATTTCAGCCAATTCCGTCCACAAACGCCAAAGTTATTAGACATAGAATTTTCAAAAATCCCATAGAGAAAAAATCCTAACTATATATACCTACTGGCGACCGCCAGTAGGTAATATATATATATATTCGAAGATGAAGGATCACAAATATATTTTTGTTCTTTGGTGAATCTATCTGTTTGAGTCACTTCTTTCTTATTTATATATATATATATATTCACTGAAAAAACCATAGGTTATAGACCATATATAGTTAGGAATTAGCATTTGGAAAACCTTATTTTACTCACACAAAACCATTGAAATTCCATATATAGTTAGTTGCACTAACTATATATCGCGCATCCGCAATCCACTGCTGATGATGTCACATATTACATCATTCATGACATGGTCAGTGACATCACTGATGACATCACTGATGACATCTCAAATGACATCACTGATGACAACATCCAGTGACTGTATGTTTCTGTAAAGTTAAAATATGTTTTACATATTGAAGAATGAGTAGATGTATAAGTGTCTGAATGAAGGTTTTAGTAGGTGCGTGGTTGACTGTATGAGTGAGTGATTAAATGCGTCCTACTGAATGCATAAGTTAGTGACTAAACTGTGTGAAAGTTTGCATCAGTATGTCTGTTGTTGTGCAAGCTGCTGCATGTGTTGATCAGTAGCTATATGAGTGGCTATATGGGTTATTGATTGGTTGGCCAAGTATTTGTATGGGAGACTGAGTGTGTGTGTGGCTGGTTGGGAGGTGTGTGACTCTGTGCAGATCAATGAGTACTTGTATCAGTGATTGTATAAGAGAGTAAGTATGTGTTAGTATATGTTTGAAAATGTAAGGTGCTCTATGTTTAACTGTATAGATTAGAAAATGGAGGTGTGATTGATTCTTTGCATGACTGACTAGGTGTGTGAGTAACTCCATGGATGAGCAACAGAGTGTAAATGTCTGTATAGGTGTATGAGTGCATATGATAGTGTTGTAAAGATGAGTGATTGTATGTATGAATGATTGTATGGATGAATGAGTGAATGTGTGTGTAGACGTAGGAATCAGTGAGTGCGTATGTAGTAACTAGTATTGGTGTGTCAATGGTTTCAAAAATTATACTCTGTATTTAACACTGGTTGTAACAGAGGTTATATTAAAATGTGAGGAGATGCATTGTATTGTCACATGAATGATATCATCAGTGATGTGGTCATTGATGTCAAATGAGATGTCATCAGTGATGTCATTTGAGATGTCATCAGTGATGTCATCAGTGATGTCACTGACCATGTCATGAATGATGTAATATGTGACATCATCAGCAGTGGATTGCGGATGCGCGATATATAGTTAGTGCAACTAACTATATATGGAATTTCAATGGTTTTGTGTGAGTAAAATAAGGTTTTCTAAATGCTAATTCCTAACTATATATGGTCTATAACCTATGGTTTTTTCAGTGAATTTTCAAGGTTTTGTAAATGCTAATTCCTAACTATATATGGTCTATAACCTATGGTTTTTTCAGTGAATTTCATTGGTTTTTTAACAGCTAATATCTGTAGCTGTAAAATGTATTCTTCTTTAAATCCAAAAATATATTTTATATGTTTATGAATAATTTTTTTTTTTATATTTTTTTTTCTTCGTTCCCGCTTCGCGAATCGGGAAGCTTCCCGTTAGCTGACCTTGATGCCGCGAAATAGACCGCGAGCCGGTAAACGTTTCTTTACCGCAAGTGCCGCGTTGGAAAACAACATCGTGACGCCTCCCGTCTGCATGACGTTTCACGTTGTCGCGTGATACGTCATATGACGTGCTACGTTAGCAAACTGGTACGCGAAGCGAGTCGCAAAGCGCAGGTTTCTGGAAGCAAACCGGGAGGCACTGCAAAGCGCTTAACGTAAACACAGCAGGTCATGTGACTTGGTAATAACACTTTTCATTGGTTCATTTCACTTTTGGTTTCCTAATGATGTAAGACTAGGTCATATAATCTAAAATGAACACTTTTCATTGGTTGAGAACTCTTGTTTTTCCAAATGATGAAAATCCCTCCTTCTTTCCTCACTCTGACTTTCATCATTGTGAGAGAAAGACCCTTTGTGATCACTGAGCAATGGCTTCTTTAGTACCTTCAGCTGGTGCTTCCCCACCACCTCCACCACCTCCAAGGAAGAGTGGACCACCTGCTCAAGTTATAATTCAACAAGAAGAGGAAGAAGAGGAACAGAACGACGAGCACGAAGAGAGGCAGTTTTTGCCTGAGGAGCCCAGGACGTCTCACCGGAAAGAAAACTTCATTTGGCAATTTTTTAAAATTCCCAAAGGTCAGAAAAAAGTAAATGCAAGATACGTAACTTGCCTTATATGTAAAGATAGACTGTCCAGAGGAACCGAGAAAAAATACAGTTTCGGAAACTACACAATGCATCGCCATATGACTAGGTGGCATCCTAACAACTACAGTGCTGCACAGTTTCGGAACGACCTAGATAATCTCCCTATTATGGCCAGAAGATCTGTTGTACCGGAAGTAACGGGACCAGAGGGCAGGGAGATGGTGCCAAATATACAAATGAGATTTGGTGAAGTAAAACACATCTGCGTATTTTGCGATGGATTCATTTGCTACGGAGAAAGAAGCATCACTCTGATCAACAGAGCTATTGACTATCATATGCAAGTTTGTACGAAACGCCCAAAATAATAAATACTTTTTTTTGTTTTGTTGCCTCTGTTGAGCCCTTTACAATGAATCGTTTTCATTGCCCCCTCCAAGAAAAACCCAAAAAAATATAAAACTGTTCAGAAAAATTCAAAAAAAGTAAAAAAATGTTCAGAAAAATAAAAAAAAAAGTTCTTTTCAGAACTACCTCCCCGTTATTAAAAAATTGGTACAATATTTGGAACTGTGCCAACCTCTATTTCTCTTAGTTCGCTTCCCAGTTCGCTCGCCGGTACGCGAACCGGAAGCGAACCAAAAACAGTAAGTATAAGGGAAGGAAACAGACACTTATGTTAAAAGAAAGACAGCTATAGGGGAGTAAACTAGAGATACTATTACCCGTAATCCACTGCTGATGATGTCACATATTACATCATTCATGACATGCTCAGTGACATCATCAGCAGAGGATTGCGGGTTTTTTGGCAACGTGCCTTATCCACGGTTTAATAACGCTGCATTTTGCTTTATATAAGTTTTCAAATTGTATGAAATATTTACCAATAGGTCGTTATGAACCTTTAGGTAGTGCTTTTCTTCATGAGGTCTGGTCGCTTCCATACACATACAGATGTTTCAAAGATGATCAAGAAGTTTATCTGAATGGAGAGGAATGCACTGAGACGCCAGATCATTCACTAATGTGTAGGCACATACAGTTACACGGTTCATGCAACAAACACCGACCAAATATGGCTTGCGTGTTGCAAGGCACGCCAGTTCCTGCTATCATCCCCACGTTCAAGTTGTTGGAAAATGGTAGTTATTTGATGCTCAATAATGAAGATTGTTCTGAGTTAATTAAAAGTATTCCTTTTATCGTAACAGTAAGTGAACGGGTTATTTGCTGCAGAAATGTTCTATTTCCTCCCACACATGAACATAGGGAGTTTTCAATTTGGCCACAAATACCAACCTTGGGAGAGATTTCAACGGCATGGCAAGAATAAGAGCTCTTTTGTCTCAGAGAGAGGTGGCCTTGAGTTCGGCCCGTGAAACTTTCGTGCTTCACATAGCGAACACCCGTACAGAGGTGCAGACCCTTTTCAATTCACATTTGCCTTTCAATTTCAGCAAGATGGTTCGGACTATCTTTAACGCATCCTCCACAAAGGCCGTGGCGCACTTTTTTAAAGTTATTACCAGTGGTCTCGTGACTTCATTTGAGAAAATCTTTGGAGTCATCCCTGCTTTCTTTCATTGTATTTTCTCCACTCTGCTTCGTGGATTGGCATTTTTACTTGCATTACCAGCGGACGCTCTTGTGCTTTTTTACATTTTTAAATATGGATGTCCCTCCTATGCAACCTCCCACCCTGCAGCTGCTGACACTGTTCCGCAATCGCATGCTAGAATATTATGGCACAATGCCGTTGGCGATATTAAGCACGGCATATGGATTATCTTTTCGATTCTCCTACTTCACCTGTGTCCAGCCTGTATTTCACTGCCTGACCTGTGATTTCGATTGGGCCATTGATTTGTGTCTCTGCGGACCGGTTTCTCCTGACGTCGACTTTAATCAGCTGATGACTCCTATCATTACTCACGAGTTGGTTTGTCCTGGCGAAAGGATTATGGCTGTGGCATTGATGCATGGACTATTTGGTCCCTGGAATTTACTGGCGGCAGCACAGTCTTTCTTGGAACAGAGCTTTCTTGAAAACCCACCGAGCTGTCCTCTGATGGTGATAGAGGATCCGGTGCTGGGAGAGCACGTATGTTCTTTTCCGCTTTTAAATTGGATGGCTGAACTGTTTTCGGATGAAGACGGTGACTTCCTATTGGAGGCTGTTGCAGCTTATTTTGCATACACAGTTATGTCATAGACCTTTTTCATGTTTGATATGCTGAGTACTAGCATTTCATTGACAATTCATTGACTTATTTTTCAAGTTTTTATTATTTACCTTGCCTATTGGCTTAAGACTCGATAAAGTACTTGGCTGTTTTATTTTTCTTTAGCATTAAATTTTCCTAGTTTTTAATGCTTTACCTTGCGGACCGTCCACATATAAACTTGCAATCTGCTCTCATGAGATGGCACTTCTATTATCTTATTCAGTTCGTTTCCGGATCATGGGGAGGTGTCATCTAGGTCCTGGATATCTTTACACCGTGTTAAGTTAGCATGGGCTCATTACCGGTTTAAACGCCATTTTTCCTTTTTTGCAACTTCTGCACACGACACTTAGTTGTTGCTTTAGCTTTCCACCTAGTAGTTCATCGTGGTTTACATGAGAATAATATGTTATTGCTCTACTATCTGCTTTGCTTGTTAAACTATATCTGTACAGCGAGTGCTAAAGTTTCAAGAACAACACGATACAGAATTGTTATGAGGTCTGATCTCCACGACTTCATACTCATAACATAAGTGCAACTTCTGCCAATTCTGGGCATGAGGCGGGTTTTATATTGCTTTGCCGAACACACATACACAACAGTTGATGCGGTTCACATGAAGAGAGAGCTGGTGTATGCTGATGTGATTCCTTCAAATCTAAGACACTAAAGTAAGGGCACGCCCTAAACCAACACAAAGAGACCTTCTTAGCAAATAATATAATATGTGTATTAGGGAGGGTGAGATATAAGCAGCCGCGGGCCGTGGAGGGAGTTACGGTGAGGCAGGGAGGCGGGGAGGGGGAGAAGCAGGGTGGAGCCCTCTCTACCCTGCCCCTCCCCCTCCCCGCCTCCCTGCCCCACCGTAACTCCCTCCACGGCCCGCGGCTGCTTATAAGTGTTGCTAACTCTTATTCATTTACAGCATGTTAACATACTGTCACCATTCGCTTTTTATGTACTAGTAACTATGCTGGTAATTTTGCTACTGATAATATGTGTACTTGTATTCTCCACCCTGCCCCTCCCCCTCCCCACCTCCCTGCCCCACCGTAACTCCCTCCACGGCCCGCGGCTGCTTATAAGTGTTGCTAACTCTTATTCATTTACAGCATGTTAACATACTGTCACCATTCGCTTTTTATGTACTAGTAACTATGCTGGTAATTTTGCTACTGATAATATGTGTACTTGTATTATCTAAGGTACTACGCCTGAGAAGACGGCATTAGTAAATAAACATTTCAAATACACATGTGTTCTTCTTAACTCCATGTTCTGGTTTCTAAGAAATATATAACGACCGACTGTTCATGAGTTCCACGTATCCTGAGGTACTATAAGTTCATATTCTGGATTGTCTAAACATTGAGAGTTTGTTATATCCAATGTGACACTGTACCTAGCTTGCTAAGGAGTTTTTGATTACTAACGTGAGTTTTGGGACACCCTAATTCGCCGAGGTTCCAATCCTCTGTCCACAGTTCTGTGTGAGAACAGAAACCCTGCGACAGGGGCACCCCCGACCCTTGCTGGAGCTTCATCACACTTGCGATACAACTCCAGCAATGCGCCACCTTTACGGCACAGATACATCACGCATCTGTGCTGTTTTTGCCCCATGATGCGCCGCATTGTAAATGCAGCACACCATAGGTGACGGAACAGCGGCACAGAATGACTAACACATCCCTGGTGATGCGCCAGTCATCATAAATGTATCCCTATGCTTCTTATCTTGTTAGAGATGAACCGCCATATGTATCATCAAAGTTTTTTGCATTTCCTAAATAGCGAACTTTAAGGAATAAATAGCGATTCTTTACCATTCCTAGTTTGCGATTAGCTATTTGCTAATTACAAATTACCCATTCATTTCCTTCATTTCCATAGGGCGGTTGGACTCACTTTTAGCTCGAACGGCTGAATGGATTTCCACGAAACTTGGCAAAATTGTAGGGACTGGTAGCCCGATGTGCCTTTGCTATGTCTCAAGATATATGCTCCAGTGGTTTTTACGAAAATTAACTTTGAAAAATATATATTGGGCTACATTGGCCTATATATATGTTGGAGCCCAAATGTAGCCCAATGTAGCCCAATGAAGCCCAATGTAGCCCAATGTAGCCCAAAGATGGCCGCCAGACACACAAAAAAACAAATGTAGCCCAAATATCAGCCAGATGTAGCCCAACTATAGCCCAGTGACAGAATGACCAATCAGCTTCGCAAACCTGCGTTACGCGAAGCGGAGCGCTGTTACAGATATATATCTTTTTTTGAACGTTAATTTCTCAAAATCCACTGGAGCACATATATTGAGACCTAGCAAAGGCACATCGGGCTACCAGTCCCTAATATTTTACCAAGTTTCGTGCAAATCCATTCAGCCGTTCGATTATTATTATTATTTTTTTTTTTTGCCCCGCGGGGCCCTTTTAAAACCTCCACATCAAACCTAGGGGGTCAGCGAGGATCTACTATTCCCCCTTATGGTCATCTGCCCCTTCGCTTTCGCCTCCTCTTGTCTCTCGATCCTACCGAGAGACAAGATGGCGGCCGCTACGGACTGTTTGGAATGTTGACAGACGCCGGAGAACCAATCAGCTTCGCTTCACAAAGCTCCGTTGCGCGAAAAGTACGCGTCCTGGGACGCTGCCTGGTCCGCTGTTACAGATATATATCTTTTTTTAAACGTTAATTTCTCAAAATCCACTGGAGCACATATATTGAGACCTACAAAAGGCACATCGGGCTACCAGTCCCTACAATTTTGCCAAGTTTCGTGCAAATCCATTCAGCCGTTCGGGCTAAAAGTGAGGCCAACCACCCTATGGAAAACTCAATGTTAAAAACACGTTTTGGGACCCCCCTTTTTTCTCGGCCCCCCCTTGACGAACCCCCCCCCGAATTTTTAAGGGCTGCTCAGAAACAAAATGTGCCATTTTCCTGAAATTTTCAGCCAATTCCGTCCACAAACGCCAAAGTTATTAGACATAGAATTTTCAAAAATCCCATAGAGAAAAAATCCTAACTATATATACCTACTGGCGACCGCCAGTAGGTAATATATTCACTGAAAAAACCATAGGTTATACACCATATATAGTTAGGAATTAGCATTTAAAAAACCTTATTTTACTCACACAAAACCATTGAAATTCCATATATAGTTAGTTGTACTAACTATATACCGCGCACCCGCAATCCACTGCTGATCATGTCACATATTACATCATTCATGACATGGTCAGTGACATCACTGATGACATCACTGATGACATCTCAAATGACATCACTGATGACATCACTGATGACATCATTCATGTGATAATACGATGAAGCTCTTCAGACTCTAATATAACCTTAGATACACTCAGTGTAAACAGACACTCACAGACTGTCACTCATCCATGGAGTTACTCACACACCTAGTCAGTCATGCAAAGAATCAATCACACCTCCATTTCCTCAACTATACAGTTATACACACCTTACTTATTCAAACATATACTAACACATATTTACTCTCTTATACAATCCCTGATACAAGTTCACAATGATCCATACAGCCACTCACACATTCACTGGCTCTTTTGCACAGTTATTTATATATGTCAACTCTCACATGTACTGTGTTTTACATATGTACTTACTTTGACATGTAGCACTGAGATATCCATTCACTCACCAATACACTCATGCACACAGTCAACCGCCCATACAGCTGTTTCCACATGCACTTTTGAACCCATACATCTAGTGAATCAACTGCTCACACATCTATGCACAGAGTCATACACCTCCCAGCCACCCATACACACTCTCAGTCTCCCATACAAATACTTGGGCAACCAATCAATAACCCATATAGTTAATCATATAGCTAATGATCAACACATGCAGCAGTTTATAGAACAACAGACATAATGATGCACAAATTGAGACAGTTTAGTCACTAACCCATGCACTCAGTGAGACACATTTAATCACTCACTCATACAGTCAGTCATGCACCTACTAAATCCTTCATCCAGACATTTATACATCCACTCATTCTTAAATATGTAAGACATATATTAACTTTACAGAAAAATACAGTCACTGGATGTTGTCATCAGTGATGTCATCAGTGATGTCATTTGAGATGTCATCAGTGATGTCATCAGTGATGTCATTTGAGATGTCATCAGTGATGTCATCAGTGATGTCACTGACCATGTCATGAATGATGTAATATGTGACATGATCAGCAGTGGATTGCGGGTGCGCGATATATAGTTAGTACAACTAACTATATATGGAATTTCAATGGTTTTGTGTGAGTAAAATAAGGTTTTTTAAATGCTAATTCCTAACTATATATGGTGTATAACCTATGTTTTTTTCAGTGAATTTTCAAGGTTTTGTAAATGCTAATTCCTAACTATATATGGTCTATAACCTATGGTTTTTTCAGTGAATTTCATTGGTTTTTTAAAAGCTAATATCTGTAGCTGTAAAATGTATTCTTCTTTAAATCCAAAAATATATTTTATATGTTTATTAATAAATTGTTTTTAATATTTTTTTTGTTTCGCTCCCGGTCCGCGAACCGGAAAGCTTTCCGTTAGCTCAAATTGATGCCGCGACCCGGTCCGCGAACCGTTAAGAAATCACCATCGAGATGCGTCGCGACGTATCGCGTTGCCGCGTAATGCATCTTATGACGTACCGCGTTAGCGCACCCGGAAGTGCCCCGGGGCGCGGACCGAGGCGCGAAACGCAGCTCCCCGGAAGCGATCCGCGGCGCGTCGCGAAAGCGCGACATATCGCGTTGCCGCGTAATGCGTCTTGTGACGTACCGCGTTAGCGCACCTGGAAGTGCTCCGGGGCGCGGACCGAGGCGCGAAGCGCAGCGACCCGGAAGCTAACCGGGGCGCGTTCCGCAGCGCGTAACATGAGCGTGAGAGGTCATGTGACTTGTTAATAAAACTTTTCATTGGTTCATTTCACTTTTGGTTTCATAATCATGTAAGGCTAGGTCAGGTGACCTAAAAATAACACTTTTCATTGGTTGAGAACTATTGTTTTTCTCAAATGATGAAAACCCCTCCTTCTTTCCTCACTCTGACTTTCATCATTGTGAGAGGAAGACCTTTATTAGTACTTCAATACTTCAGAAATGGCTTCAGTAGTTGCTTCAGCTGGTGCACCCCCACCACCACCTCCACCTCCTCATGGGAAGAGAGGACCACCTCCCCAGGTCATGACCAACACAGAGGAGGAAGAGGAAGAAATGGAGGAAGAGGAGGGAGAAGAACCACAGTTCTTAGAAGAGTTGCCCCGGGTTTCCCATAAGAAACCCAGTTTCATCTGGCAGTTTTATTCAATCCCTCCTGGCCAAAAAAAAGTGAATGCGAGGTATGTCACCTGCCTCATCTGCAAAGATAAATTATCAAGGGGGACGGATAAGAAGTATAGTTATGGGAAATATACTATGCACAGGCACATGACCAGGAAGCATCCACTTAATTACAGCCGGGCGGAAATACGTGATTTGGAGGAAAATCCTACATCAACTCCTGTGGCCAGATCAAGATCGTCAATTTCATTGACACCAGCAGAGGCACGGGAAACTGTGCCAAACATACAAGAGAATTTTGGCCACATGAAACATACTTGTATGCACTGTGGTGCGTTGATAGCATGTGGCAATATGAGTATAAATGCTATCAACCTGGCTTATGAACATCATAATTGCCCTAACCGCCCCCAGTAATTTTTTTTTTGCTCCTGTTGAGCCCTTTTCAATGCCTGTTTTTTGTTGTTTCCCCCCCAAAAAAAACCCAAAAAAATATAAAATCATTCAAAAAATACAAAAAAAACAAAAAATGTTCAAAAAATAAAAAAAAATATAAAACAACAAAAATATTTAAAAAAAAAGTTCTTTTCAGAACTACCTCCCCTTTCAAAAAAAATTGCTAGAATGTTTAGCACTCTGGCAAGCTCTATTTCTTTTGGTTCGCTTCCCGGTTAGCTTCCCGGTACGCGGACCGGGAGCTAACCAAAAAAAAAAAAAGAGTAAGTATAAGGAAAGTAAACAGAGAGTGATGTTAAAAGAAAGACAGCTATAGGGAGTAAAGAGGAGATACTGTTTAATAGATCTATTTACCGAAGAAAAGACGGAAGAGGGTATAATTGTGAAAAACAAAATAGATAAGGAAGTGAAAGAAAAAAAAGAGAGTATAACATTAACAAAGAAGAGTTTCTTGGAGAATGTGAGTGAATGTTCAAAATAAGATTAAAACATGGGGAATAACAGAGAGAAAAAATAGAAAACAGAAAACAAAAAATAACAGAAAAAGATTAATTGAAACAGCAAAGAAATGTAAGTAACATAGAGCCATATCATCAACATAGGCAATAAAAGTTTTGCAGCTTTTATTGGCAGAAATGTGTCGCTAAAGCCGCTTTTGCGGCAGAAAACTGCCGCTAAAACCACTTTTGCACCAGTTTTCTGCCAATAAAAACAGCAATAATTTTATTGGCTGTGTTCATAATATGCCCCTTAGTGTGCTTCAACTACACAGAGAAAGCATTATGAACAAATAGTGATAGAGTGATCAGTCAAAGATGCTAAGAGTAATAGAGACGGAGTGAGTGAACAAGAGTGAGGAACTATGAGAAGAGAGGGACTGAGAAGAAGAGTGGAAGGAGTTGAGTAAGTAGGTAATAGAGAAAGGAATGAGGGAAGTAGCAAAGGCAGGAAACTGAGGGTTAAAGAAATGAAGCAGTGGAACTAATAGAAGTTAAATGTGATAGAAATGTAACGAAAAGAGTACAAAACATTTACCTTATAATTGTCGTTAAATTACTCACTTTTTGTTTTTATACTTTCAATCTGTGAAAGAGAGAACAAGCATTTGAAAAATATTAAAACATGTATTTAAAAATTACAAAAGACAAGGGAAAAGATTGAAGAACAAACAGTTTTTCAACAACTTTGACACTTACAGAAGCTTCTGCTTCTCCAGCCCCCCTACACAGTCCTAAAGATATACATTTTAAACTAACAGTATCTTGATGCAGATGAAGTGAGGCCTATCTTAAAACATGGTGCATCTTTTGCATTGCTGTTGTCTCAGAAAAGTGTCGCAAGACACTAAAATTTTAAATGATTGCTTCAGGATGCCAATAAGATGTGTCCTATCCAAAGGTTTGTTTGAGGTGAGGCCTACTCAGGGTTGCAGATGAAATTTCGAGTTGTTGAAGAAAATAGAGGACATAATACATGTGAAGGTCTACCAATGAAGTGAGTCATGTCCACTGCACTCTTGAACAAAGTCCAAACCTCCTATGTTTCCCTGGACAGACCTAAACTTGATCTGCACAATGTGATTCGTAATGATAGGAAACACAGGTGATGTAATTGAAATACGTGCAATTTCTTTTGCTCATTTCACAATCACATCACTTGTGTTTCCTTTGCTTAGGTATCTCATTGTGCAGATGTAGTCCAGCATATGAAAGAGTACGCAGAAGTGCAGCACTGCATGCAACAACTTTGACACTTACAGAAGCCTCACCTTCTCCATGCCTCCTACACAGTTCTACATATACATCATAAATGCAAACAGTACAGAATTAATTATACATGTTAAATGGTTTATTTTTGCTGTTCTCAGAATGTATCCAAATTCACTAAAAACAGTGACTTGAAGGTATTCATCATATAACAGCGGGGAAAAAAAACCACAATCAAAATGATTGTGTTTAAAAAACCCATACAACATAACAAATCAGAATTCAGAACTCCTTAAAGTTAACTTACTTTCCATGACGTCAAAGGATGTCCTATGAACAGCTTACACTCTGTTGTGCTGTTATTACTTTCAGCCCGCCACTTTCTGAAAGAAAACCTCCATCGTTTTTAAAAACATGTTACATGCAATAAATGACTTCTTGCTCTCTACCACAAGTTTCCACAAAGCCAAATCTTGTCAGAGCCATTTATAACGCTTGGATTTCTTGTAAGCCAATCCCGTCATTTGGCATTTCTGCAACTTTCAGAATTAAAATGTTGAAGATCATTTTCACAATCCTGGAATAGTAATATCTTCCCCTTCTTGCTCAGTCATGTTCTACATTTCCTATGACACTGATACTGCTTACTATGAAGCAGACTTACACTACCTCTATGACTACTACAATTATTTAATTCTCTACATCACTTTTAATCACAAAGCAATGTAAAACAGTAGACAGCATTGCAGACTTACATTCCCTCTACTCTATGTTTTGATTGGCTGCTTCAATTAGCTTATAAAAAGAAATAGTTTTTCTGAACTCATTCAAAGTGCACTTATTTCTCCATGACGTCCAGTCTTATGGTTAGAAGTTATGTCTCTGAACTACACTTATCCTCAAGGCCAAATTGTGTAGGAGCCATTAGAACTTCTTGAAATTCCACAGAGCACATCCCGAGATTCTTTCCCTAAAATGTTGGTTTTAAAAACACCAGGTAAGAGTTTTTAAGGTCATACGGCAATTTTTTTTTGAAAATTAAAACAGAATCATTGCAGAATGACCAGCCATTTCTAGACTTTAAATAAGCTGTGTAATGTCCTGACGTTATTGAAGGACCGTCATGATATATAATTGCTGCAGTTACAAAAGTCCTTCCTGATATTGACAACTGCGAAGCCACAAAATGTTTAATTAAAGTTGTCAATTTTGTTCCATCAGGCCTACATCGTTGGAACATTAAAATGACATACTGGCCATATGTTCGTATAAATAATGTGGACATCATTTCAGATTTACATTGGCTACACTCCATGTTGTGATCAGCTGCTTTTACTAGCTTATTAAAGGAGACTGATTTACTGTCTGGCAAAGTTAAATATATAAATCTTTCTGAGTCTACACTAGTAGTACTTGATACCATACAGTTCTCGCAGTCATGCTGCCATTGATAAGAAAGCCCAAACAGCTGATCTACATCTACACCTTCAGCATGCAATACATCAAGCATATACATTAAAAACTCCTGACAATCTTGCTGAATATTTTGAGAGAATTGTGTTTGGCCTGAACATCCGTCTAACAGATTTCGAATTTCAGACACACTTTCTATGTTTGTTCTATCAATGCTACATTTCTCTAACACAGAATTTAACAAACTGCAAAATCTTTGATCAGAATTGACCACAATCTCTTCTTTTACATTTTCTAGAGAAAACAAAACATTAACCACTACATTAGCATAGCAGTTGACACCAGAACTGTTTTCAAATTGAAAACCAACAACATCTTCAACAGAATTCTTTTTGTTTCTGCTTATAATTTCAGGTTCATCGACTTTTCGTCTTTTTGCTACAACCTCCCCAGTATTGGTTACATTTCTTTGTTTCCGGCCTACCACACGTTTCTCAAACAAAGGATATTGAGGCAAATGTGGCGCATACTCTCTTCTTAACCTATTGTATTCCTTAACACAATCTAGATCCGCACAAATGCTTGTGACATCACACTCAATCAAGTACAATCCCGATAAAGTTCTAACTCGTGACAATGCCACATATGCCATACCCTCCGTGAACACAGAACTGCCAATATTCACCAATGCACTGTCTACACTTAAACCTTGCGATTTATGGATTGTCACCGCATATGCCAAGCAAACAGGAAACTGCTTACGGCGAACATATAAGTCTTTTACAAGCAAAAATCTAGCAGAGCAACGACCAATTAGCTGTACTTCCTCAATGCCATCAAATTTAATTTTTAAAAATTCAATTCCATCTCTATTTCTGTATTTTACAAAATCAACAACATTACCCATTGATCCATTTACCAGACCTCTTTCAACATGTAAATTCCTTCTTAAAATTATACGGCAGTTCAAGCACACATTCAGAGTCTTTTCAAAACCTGCAGTTTTAGATATACTCTTCTCTAATGAATCCAATTTTGTTTTCAGATTCTCAGACAAAATAATTGTTGATCCCATATGCTCTACTCTGTCAATAGCTTCCAGTTTCACAATCTCTTGCTTTTCTAAATGCAACATTTTGTTGTTGAATTTGGCACATTCTGCAAGAGTTGGCATCAAACATATTCCAGATTTCTTCTCAGTAATTTTCTGAAAAATATTCTCAGGCACAACATCTTGTTCTGGATATAAATTTGACAGTAATCGTGCATGTAAAGCTTCTTTCCCATGCTCGGTCACTTTTCCAATTCTAACATCTTGTAGAATAGTCTTGTAAACTTCATCATTCGCCTGACGCATATTTTCATGCAGTTCAGCATAATTGAAGTTTAACCATATATTGACGTTGCCAATGCTGCCTAGGCACTTCCTGGTATCTTCATGCGTGAGCATTTTGAACACAGGTTGCCCTTTCACTGGTGTCAGCTGCAGAAGATCTCCGAAAACAATGATGTGTTTGCCACCAAATAACACATCATACTCTGTTTTGAGAACTTCTTGCATTCTCAAATGCACAAAGGCAAGCATGACATTGGAAACCATGCTTACTTCGTCAATGATAAGAAGTTTCATTTTCCTCAAGATTCTTGAAACTTCAAAACAAGCATCTCCAGATAGCTTGTGATATTGTAATTTGTTGTCATGCTCCACTGGCAGCATCAGTAAACGATGTAAAGTAATCCCTTTAATGTTATGTGCTGCCAGTCCAGTTGGAGCGGTGACAACACAAGACAGCGATGACGCTGTCCTTTCCTGCAAATAGCATGAAATTGAGGAAACTTTTTCCAGTTCCCGCTTCTCCACTCACGTACAGTCGGACAGGCTTCAACGACGTACATGAGCACTCTTTCTTGTCATGACTTAATCCATGATCAATTTGCATGGTAACTTCGTCATATATTTTCCTCTGCTCAACGTTGAGTTGTCTTTCCAACTCTTCTAAGTTACCCGCCTCCTCCTGAGCATGTGCCATGGCTCTTTCCACTTCATTCATAGCAGTGGCAGCTTCATTTTCGATAACAGGTCCTCCTAGTGGATCCTGACTCAATGAAGCAGAACTCTGACTGTCCTGAGAACTGTCTCTGGCAATCTCGGCTGCAATCATTGCTTCCTGCTCAATTTCCGCATTCAACATTTCTACATATTTGGGAAAAGCAGGACATTCTATGGTCTCCTTGGCGGCATTGAAAGAGTCTTCGTAACAGAGAAAATCTCCAAGCAGTTCCTCTTCTGCACGCCAAGGCTTGAAAAGTTGCAAAAGTGCTAAATAGAAAAACTCCTTTTTTTCAGGAGATTCGCCACTCAATTTTCGATGGTTTACCAAGTGGCATTTTCTTTGCTTGACCAGACATCCCTCACTTCCTATTACAGCATACACTCCTTTCTCAGTATCTTCTTTGATGTTCCTCTTGAATATGTAATTTTGCAGAACCTCATACAGACAAACATTCTCGAGGTGACTGCTTCGATTTGGATAATATGTATCCAACATGTTGGTCTTCAAAATGTCGGTACTGTTTGGCTCCTTTTCCGCCAAATACTCAATTTCCCGCACAGGTTTGAGAACTCGATTACGCGTTGCAGCAAGACCAAGACTCGCCCAAATGATACTCCTGGACTTGGCATAGAGACTTGCTGAAGACAACCGGTCAGAACATTCGTACGCTCCGATTTCTCGATGCGACAACATCTTCAGACTGAAACTGTACAACTTCTTGCTGAGGCTCTTTTCATGGGAAATGTCCTCCCACATATCCTTCAATTCTGTCTTCTCTTTTTTGGTGATGTAAGACGTCACATACCGAGCCACAGCCATACAGTTATCAGCCACAAACTGTATATCCATGTTAGCATTCCACATGGACAAAATCACCGGGTTGTAGTCGTTGATGTACTTGGACTCTTCGTTCCTCTTCAAATTGTATGTGTTTTTAGGTGATTTCTTCATCACATTATGTCGCAGCGAAGACATCAAACTGTTTACTCTTCCTTTAGAAATCACCGGTCGTGGAAAACCGAAACGACATTTGGTGTAGAACTTGTCCTTGTTTCGGAATTTACGACGACAGTACTTTCCACATCGATGGCTTTGGAAACGCAGAACTTTTTCTCTTAGGCTTTTCTTCTCCTTTGCGTTTGGAACAGCACACGTAGAATACTGTTGTATAAAACTCATCACTGAGTCTTCTGGATCCGTTCCAAATTTAGGTGCATCCTTGATCCACAGCAACATATGTATATGAGGAGCACCTCTTGCTTGGTACTCCTTTCTCCAGAAGAAATCCAACACCTCTCCAAGAGGTGGATTCTTCTTATTCATGATGAAAGACATCATAGCTTCAAATCTATGATTGAAGTACCTACATACATTGACTGGATCCAAAGAGCACAGTTCTCCGGGTGTCTTGAATTCAATGTTTTCTACGTTAGCATTTGCCTCTCGTAGAAATTCAAGTAAGTCTTCCCAGCCATACTCGGCACAGCTCAGAGTGAGGAACCATGTGGGAGTACCTAAGTTCCTCAGCATACATTTGAAATCACCATGACGACGGTACCAGTACTCATTAGTACCACGCTGACACGCCATGAGATTAATCAGGTGAGAATCCAAAATACTGTCTTGGACATTGACTTTATCCATAAAGTCACTTGCCGAGATGTTTTGCATGTGTATACCACTTTTCAAGATGTGGTTCACTGCATATGACAGTCCAGACAGATCGCTTTCAAACAGGAGATGAAACAAATAAGGAATTCATTGTCGAAACCTAGCATCTCCTGCATACAATTGCAAAGTCCGGTATTCAGAAGCAGGAATTTGATGAGGTCGCTCATCATATCTTCCTCCCTGACCTGTTGGAAAAAGCTGTGGGAAACACCGAGCTTCCAAACTTTCCTCCCAAACACTAATGGGACTCCCTTTGGCTTGTTTCATTTGAAACAACTCAATAGCATTCCCCATGACTTCCTTGGAATGCAAAGGATGAACACTATAATGTTCATATATTTCTTCACTAGTAGAAGTTTCTACTTTCTCAATTTGACCAGCACACAAATCGCTATCCTCTTCCTCACTTACTTCCTCTTCTGCAACATATACATTCTTATAGTATTTATTATTTTTTTTCAAATACAATGTTGCCTTTTTAACTTTCCTAACATCTACTAAATCTTGCCATATTTTCTTATTCTTTGTCGGAACCCCATTAACTAAGATAACCAGAGGTTCCTCGTCCACTTTTTCTACTCCAATTGTGTTAATGTTTTTCTTCAAATCTAGAGGCAAATAAACAACTCTTCCCTTTAATCCTCTCTGTAAATCTGATGGAGGCAATTTCCCTGTCTTTGGCTCCATTCTTACAATAGCCTGAAAGGGATGGATACTTTGAATCAAAATAGATTCATAAGTATTTAAATCCTTCAATTCAGAAGGAATCTCAACCAATTCCAGATTATTATGAACTGCTCTAGCAGGCATCTGGTTTTGATTTAATTTGCAACAATAATAAGTACACACACGTTGATCCAATCCCAAATCAAAACAATTTTCTACCATCAAGTATGTTGCGAAATCCTTCCATTCACTATTATTTTCCCTTTCACTTTTTGCATATAAATCCACTAACTTAGTCTGATTCTTATAATAAGTGCGTCGACAACACACACAAGTGAAATTGGGCCTCTCACTTGATTTGACCTGAAACGTGGCAATTTCCCTCTGGAAATTATCTGTACTGGAAACCTGTACACTATCTTCCACATTACCCGCTTCTTCTTGGTCAATTTCAACATTCTCCTCTTTACTTCCAAAGTAACAAAACTCAATTTCTTCACATATATTCTTCACATCTATTTCAGAACCATGCAAAAGAGCAGCACACAATTTTTTAAGCATAATTGCTGGACTCTTAGCATAATACATCATTCTAACTAATTTCCTCACTTTATTATGATGCACTGCTAGCATCCTGAAATGATGAAAAACACTCTGGCATACTCTCCTGGAAAGACAAGCCAGTGAATGATCATGCAAACCTGTCACTTCTCTCACTCTGCAAGGATCTAATTCTTGCAACAACCTTATTTTCTGCTTCAAACTTTTCTTATTAAATGACCGTACAAAATCACAAAGCAAATTGATGGAATCCTGTCACACACTGCAAATACTACTACACTTCCAGGTGTACACAGGACCCTTAGCACATCTTCCTAAAACCTCATTACCTAACACCTCTTCTGCCTCTGTTGTCACAAGTTTTTCTTTTTCAACTGGACAACCATCTTTCACTTCATATGCACGACCACTGGTGTCAACTGCATGCACCAAATCATTATCCTGGAAATAACTCTCCTCATTAAAAAATGCCTCACAGCTTGAACTATGCATCCATTCTCCAGAAAAAACTTCACAAAAATTACTACGATTAACTAATCTCTTCCATCTACTATTTCTTTTGAAATCATAAATTGCCTTGTTTAGCTTTCTAATTCTATTGATTATCAAAATAAATAACTTACGTTTAATTTCAAATGCCTGATCAATAACTTTCTCAACTTTTTTTTTCTCTTATAAAAAACCACTTTCTGTTGACCTTTCTTAATATTTTTTAACAAATTGCCAATTATCCTGTTGCGGAACATTCGTTTACGAATGTCCCTAAACTGTTGTTTCCTTCTACTATCATGCACAGAGTTATCTCTTGCTCTAGCAGTAACATTTTTGATTGGCCTTTCCTTTCCATTTGAATTGCTTTTCTTTTTCTGGACTGAAACATTTTCTGTAGTAATATTTTTTTTACTGCAAATATTTCTTATGAATGTTTTTGTACTCTTACCCGGTGCTTTCTTGTTGACTTGACAAATCTTTTTGTTAGAGGACTGCTGCTTTTTTTCAATCACCTGCTGTCTTTGACGTTTTGCAGCCTTTCTCAGTCTTTCTTTCGTTGGCATGGTGAAATGTTGAAATGATCTGCAGTTGAATCTCTGGTAAAATATATTAAAAAATGTTATTAACCACTATTACCCAACAGTACATCAATAACAGTAATCAAAAACTTAAAACACTACTTTACATTTTTACATATAAGATTTTTAAGTGCATGGCAATTTTAGAATACAGAAATAGCAGAAAAGAAATGGAATTTATAATCATGTTACCTGTGCTATCTTATATGTGAATCTGATCTAATTTTATGAGCATATTTTAATATTTTATTGAAGACACTACACATAACCTGTTTTTGAAGGTGTCTTTATTTTTAAATTAAACGGTTTACATTTTTACTTTTTTTTTATTATAAATTTTTAAAATAAATGTTTATAGTTCCATAGGCTCAAGCAGGTCAGCTTCCCACCCTATGTCATATAATTCGGACAAATCTGCATCCTCATCACGTTCTTCTTCATCCTCAGGATTTAAATCATCCAAGGGATCAACATCCACTGATGTTTCAATTACAAGTTCAATGATGAGGTCAAAATCAACTGATTGCAGATTATCGCTCATGTTGATGTTGTCTTTATCTTTAAAGAAAGATAACAACAATGAGATGTTGCAGAGTAAGAGACAAATCTCAGAGATTATAATAGTAAAATTGTTTAACAAGAGTAACATTTTGCAGCTATTATTTAGCCATGTCCAGCGATGCTGAGCAGGTGAAGCCTACGTCTAATTTTTCAGTGAACAGGACTCATCTCTTCTTAACCTTGGATAAGCCTCACCGACTCTGTGTCCCCTGCACATACTTAAATGTAAAGGGGCAGATTTATGTTAAATGGCACATCCCCAGGCATGCACCAGTTAACGTGCACCGCTGCTCTGCCACCCATGGTGTGCCGCATTTACAATCAGATAGGAGAAAGCTGCGTCACAACCATGCGCCTGCTTTAAGCAGGCATAGGTCTTGACGCAACATTGTAGAGATGGGGCACCTCTGAGCCTTGCTGGAGCTGCATCACACTTGCAATACAACTCCAGCAATGCGCCACCTTTACAGCACAGATACGTCACGCATCTGTGCCATTTTTGCCCCATGCTGCGCCGCATTGTAAATGCAGCACACCATGGGTGGCGGAACAGCGGCGCAGGATGACTGGCACATCCCTGGTGATGCGCCAGTCATCATAAATCTATCCCTAAGCTTCTTATCTTGTTACAGATGAACCGCCATATGTATCATCAAACTATTTTGCATTTCCTAAATAGCGAATTTTAAGGAATAAATAGCAATTCTTTACCATTCCTAATTTGCAATGAGCAAATTGGTAATTGCAAATTACCCATTCATTTCCATGGGCTAGGAGGCTCATAGGAATGAAGGTGCAATTTGTGATTAGCAATTAGCTCATCACAAATTAGGAATTTTTTCAAGGGTGCAGGGGTGTCTCAAGAACACCCTGCTGCACCCCTGAAAAAGAAATTTGGGGGCATATGGCGCACATACATGCCCTAAGGGCATGTATTGGCGTCATATGGCACCTTTTGTTTTTTGGAAAAAAAGCTTTTTGAAAAGAATTCGCAAATTACCACAAACTAGAAGTTGGTGGTAGTTTCCAAATCCTTAATGTCATTTTTTACATATTTTTTGTTTGATACATTGCATTTAAGGAATCGCAAAATTTGCAAATCCTTCAGTGCAATCGCAAAATAAGGAATAGCAAATATTGCTATTCCTTATTTTGCATCAAACTTGTTTGATACATACCATTTGTCTAATTAGCATTCGCAAAGGCCGAAATTTTCAGAATTTTGATCTTTGCGAATGCTAATTAGCTTGATACATATGGCCCCAAGTGAGGCCTGTCTTGCAACATGGTGCATCTTTTGCATCACTGCTGCATCGGTTTCATGTGGCACGTTTTTTTTACACCATGACACATCTGCCTAAATGCATCAATTTGTAATTTTGTCGCCTCATAGCAAATCTTTTGCACCGCCGCTGCATCATAAAAGTGATGCACAGTGGCGCAAAAGAGGCATACACCTATCATAAATCTGTCCATAGCATTTTAAATGATTAATCCAGGATGATGATAAGGTGTGGCCTATCCAGAGGTTTGTTTAAGGTGAGGCCTACTCAGGATTGCAGATTAAAGTTACACTTGATGAAGAATACAGAGGAGATAATACATGTAAATGCCTACCAATGAAGTAAGTAATGTGCACTTTATTGCGCCAGTCATCATAAATGTATCCCTAAGCTTCTTATGTTGTTACAGATGAACCGCCATATGTATCATCAAACTATTTTGCATTTCCTAAATAGCGAATTTTAAGGAATAAATAGCAATTCTTTACCATTCCTAATTTGCAATGAGCAAATTGCTAATTGCAAATTACCCAATTATTTCCATGGGCTAGGAGGCTCATAGGAATGAAGGTGCAATTTGCGATTAGCAATTAGCTCATCGCAAATTAGGAATTTTTTCAAGGGTGCAGGGGTGTCTCAAGAACACCCTGCTGCACCCCTGAAAAAGAAATTTGGGGGCATATGGCGCACATACATGCCCTAAGGGCATGTATTGGCGTCATATGGCACCTTTTGTTTTTTGGAAAAAAAGCTTTTTGAAAAGAATTCGCAAATTACCACAAACTAGAAGTTGGTGGTAGTTTCCAAATCCTTAATGTCATTTTTTACATATTTTTTGTTTGATACATTGCATTTAAGGAATCGCAAAATTTGCAAATCCTTCAGTGCAATCGCAAAATAAGGAATAGCAAATATTGCTATTCCTTATTTTGCATCAAACTTGTTTGATACATACCATTTGTCTAATTAGCATTCGCAAAGGCCGAAATTTGCAGAATTTTGATCTTTGCGAATGCTAATTAGCTTGATACATATGGCCCCAAGTGAGGCCTGTCTTGCAACATGGTGCATCTTTTGCATCACTGCTGCATCGGTTTCATGTGGCACGGTTTTTTTACACCATGACACATCTGCCTAAATGCATCAATTTGTAATTTTGTCGCCTCATAGCAAATCTTTTGCACCGCCGCTGCATCATAAAAGTGACGCACAGTGGCGCAAAAGAGGCATACACCTATCATAAATCTGTCCCTAGCATTTTAAATGATTAATCCAGGATGACGATAAGGTGTGGCCTATCCAGAGGTTTGTTTAAGGTGAGGCCTACTCAGGATTGCAGATTAAAGTTACGCTTGATGAAGAATACAGAGGAGATAATACATGTAAAGGCCTACCAATGAAGTAAGTAATGTCCACTTTATTGCGCCAGTCATCATAAATGTATCCCTAAGCTTCTTATCTTGTTACAGATGAACCGCCATATGTATCATCAAACTATTTTGCATTTCCTAAATAGCGAATTTTAAGGAATAAATAGCAATTCTTTACCATTCCTAATTTGCAATGAGCAAATTGCTAATTGCAAATTACCCATTCATTTCCATGGGCTAGGAGGCTCATAGGAATGAAGGTGCAATTTGCGATTAGCAATTAGCTCATCGCAAATTAGGAATTTTTTCAAGGGTGCAGGGGTGTCTCAAGAACACCCTGCTGCACCCCTGAAAAAGAAATTTGGGGGCATATGGCGCACATACATGCCCTAAGGGCATGTATTGGCGTCATATGGCACCTTTTGTTTTTTGGAAACAAAGCTTTTTGAAAAGAATTCGCAAATTACCACAAACTAGAAGTTGGTGGTAGTTTCCAAATCCTTAATGTCATTTTTTACATATTTTTTGTTTGATACATTGCATTTAAGGAATCGCAAAATTTGCAAATCCTTCAGTGCAATCGCAAAATAAGGAATAGCAAATTTTGAATTAAGGACATTTTAAGTCATTTCCACATGTGCAGTGTTTTCAAATTTTGATTTGAAAATCGTTTTTAGGGAAAAAGAATGGTTTGTAAATTTATGACAAGGACATAATGGTGTATGCTTCTTTATAAGGCATTTCACTGTCTCTGATGTCATTTTTCCCATATTACATTATAAGACCTTTCCCCATGGAGCACATTCCTTGTAAATATGCTCCCACCTGTGCATGGTGAATTTAGATTTTGACTGTTTGAGTCACATAGCCATGTTAAAAGTGACCCAAAAAAATTGCAAAGGCTTTAAAAAAACACTTTCATGTGTCTTAAGGACATTTTAAGTCATTTCCCCATGGGCAGTGTTTTGTAAGTGGCGCAAAAGAGGCATACACCTATCATAAATCTGTCCCTAGCATTTTAAATGATTAATTCATGATGACGATAAGGTGTGGCCTATCCAGAGGTTTGTTTAAGGTGAGGCCTACTCAGGATTGCAGATCAAAGTTACGCTTGATGAAGAATACAGAGGAGATAATACATGTAAAGCTCTACCAATGAAGTAAGTGATGTCCACTTCATTGCGCCAGTCATCATAAATGTATCCCTAAGCTTCTTATCTTGTTAGAGATCAACCGCCATATGTATCATCAAACTATTTTGCATTTCCAAAATAGCGAATTTTAAAGAATAAATAGCGATTCTTTACCATTCCTAATTTGCGATGAGCAAATTGCTAATTGCAAATTACTCATTCATTTCCATGGGCCAGGATGCCCATAGGAATGAAGGTGCAATTTGCGATTAGCAATTAGCTCATCGCAAATTAGGAATTTTTCCAAAGGTGCAGGGGTGTCTCAAGAACACCCTGCTGCACCCCTGAAAAAGAAATTTGGGGGCATATGGCGCACATAAAAATTAACAACATTCCTTTACCTCAAAAACGATTTTCAAGTCATAATTTGAAAACACTGCCCACAGGGAAATGACTTAAAATGTCCTTAAGACACATGAAAGTGTTTTTTGAAAGCCTTTGCAATTTTTTTGGGTCACTTTTAACATGGTTATGTAACTCAAACAGTCAAAATCTAAATTTACCATGCACAAGTGTAACCATATTTACAAGGAATGTGCCCCACGGAGAAAGGTCTTTTAATGTAATATGGGAAAAATGACATCAAATGTCCTTAAGACACATAAAAGCGTTTTTTGATTGCCTTTGCAGCATGTTTGTATCACTTTTAACATGGCTATGTAACACAAACATTCAAAATCTAAATTTGCCATGCACAGGTGGGAGCATATTTACAAGCAATTTGCGCCACAGAGAAAGGTCTTACATTGAAATGGGAAAAATAACATCAGAGACAGTCAATTGCCTTATAAAGAAGCATACACCATTATGTCCTTGTCAGAAATATTATAACCATTAATTTTCCTCAAAAACGATTTTCTAGTCATAATTTGAAAAGACTCCACAGCTCCTATGCAGAAAAACACCCTGTCAGTACTAATACTTCACATTTTCTCCAATTACATTTTCTCAAAGAAACATAATCTATTTGTAAAACACTTGAGACAAAGCAACATTTGAAAAACACAACTTTCTTCATAATTTTCTCCTTAAAGCACACTATTCTCTATCTAAATTAAAGAAATATTTTCTCACCTTAGCAAATACTTTGAGTTTGAAAACAGTCTCAGAAACACACCAATGTGTCTTCAGCAGAGCAAAAGGTATGCACTCCAGAGTCTGCAGCTATTAAAAGCACAGAAATGCTGTAATTCTTCACACATATCTCTCATGTCACCCAATCAAAACTCTTCCCTCACTTTTTTTCAAATGAAAACCCTTCCCCCCTCTGCCATTTCATGCCTTTTCTGCATGGCAACCACCTCTTGGAAGACCTCTGGTGTTTGCAAGTTCACACAACAATGTTGCAATTGAACTCTGAACTCTCAGTGCACCTGCGTATCCACTGCAATCTTTCATTTAATGATTTTTTATTGACCATTCAAAATACATCTTTCAAAGAACTCATCCATGCACCCTAACTTTCTGTTTTCAGCAATCAAAATCCACCAATCACTGTTACTGCTTCATTAACACAGAAACTCCACAGTTTTTTTCATTTTAAACTCTCATTTTTTCAACTGCCATTTCATTGCCACACTTCATCTGACTGCAGCAGAACCTTCTCTCACCATGTTTTCTGTCTGGATTGTTGGACATAGTTATATCCACTGGGCTCACAGGTATGCTAAGAACAGAAATTTACCTAACCTCAATTTACAAGATGTGGAAATTAAGTGGTTTGGCCACAGAGGATTAAAATGTCACCAATTGATACCATTGGTGAAAACCTTTATGCATTTGCCAAAACCTGACCTGTTAATTGTGCACTGTGGAGGTAATGATTTGGGCACTTTGACTGAGGTAGGTCTGGAAATGCTTTTAAAGGACACCTTTGAGCAATTGATGGCACTTTTTCCTCAAACTGCCTTGGTATATTCAAATATATCCCAAAGACAGAAATGGAGGTGGTCAAACCAATATTGTCCACAAATTGAGAAGTCGAGGAAGCATGTAAACAAATCTGTTTCAGCTTACATGAGAGACCATGGAATGGGCTCCATGTACAACAATAACTTGCGTTACTACATGCAAGATATCTACAGAGGAGATGGAGTTCACTTCTCAGATGAGGGCAACAGAATTTTCATTCTGAATTTAAGACTGTGCATTGGTACCTACTTATAAGTACCTAAATGTACCATAAACCCAAAAGCTCTTCTCAGAGCTACCCTACATCTGATCACTCACAATTATTATTTTACTCTAACATTTTTCACTAATTTTCAAAAAAGTACGCTCCCCGGGGCGCTACCCGGTACGCGAACCGGGAGCTAACCTCGATAAATTTTTAAAAAAATGTTTTTTTTTCGCACATATGTGCCTCCTCAGCCACCCTCAGAAAACCTAGGGGGTCAAGATAAGTCTACCGTGCCCCCTTCTACCCATTCTGAACATTATTTGCCCTCCATCTTGTATCTTAATTCGACCGAAACACAAAATGGTGGACTCCCGTAACGCTTAAGGTTCACGAACCGGGGCGCTCAACAGTTCGCGTACCGGGTCGCTCCCTGGGAAGCGCACCATCAAAAAAGGTGGGAAAGTAATTTACAGAAAAGCCACTGGAGACAATTTCACCAAATATAGATTAGCTCATACTACATACCAATCCCTACCATTTTCACAAATTTGATTGGAATTCCATTTAACCATTTAGCCTGTAGACCTCTCTAAATACCCTGAGGTAAATTACTTCTCAAAACACATCTGAAGTGTTGGAATTGACAACCAATGAAAATGTTACTTTCATTTTCTACTTTTTTTACCTGACATTTGATTGGTTATGTACCTGAATATATATAAAGAAAGAGAGAGAAACACAGCCATTTTGACTACTACTTCCTGAATTACATTGCAAGATCATTTTCACTCACAACTTAAACTTGTTTTTAGAAGGTGAGATATTATTTTATAAATTTGAAAACATTTTCAGATAGTTATATACTATCCCTCTGTAAGAGTTAGACATTGAGAAAGGCTTCTTTATTATAATTATGGATTGATTTAGGTTTCTGTGGTATAATTATGAATTTACTTAGGCTTCTTCACAGGCACTTTTTAATAGTACTACTTCACGCCTGAAACCATACAGTGCCCATAGATTACTTCTCTGTTATAAACTCACAAATACCTGTCTGAACTTAAACCCAACAGTGTCCTATCACTACTGATATATTTATTTTTATGCAAATTACAGCAGAATGTTTCCTTCGAAATTGTTCTGGACAGCAACAATGAACAAGTTATGGAACCCATTGATGACTTAGAATTCATGGATGAGTCACGGGACTATGAATTACTTCAATGTGTAGAATCTGTCGATCATTTACTCCATTATGATGACGGTCAAATGTGGGAACTTATGTTCACTCAACAAGAGGACATATCGGACAGTCAAATGCTAGACGTTCTATTAAATTTTGAAAAACAATCTGAAAAATAAAATTGTATGTAAAATAAAAAAATTGTTTGAGTCTTTAATCATTTTTATATGTAATTCATAAACTAGTTAAATGTTAGAAATGTTATTAAATTTTGAAACACAATCACAATAATAAATAATTGCTTAAAAAATTAAAAAATTAAAAAATAATCAACAAAACCAACAATCAATTAACATACAGTATTTGAAAAGTCTATCATTCATTTTTCATTATAGTACGCTGCCCAGAACGCTTCCCGGTTCGCGGACCGGGCGCTACCGACGCAAAAAAACAAAAAAAAAATTATTATTTTTTTTGCCCCGCGGGGCCCTTTTAAAGCCTCCACATTAAACCTAGGGGGTCAGGGAGGATATACTATGCCCCCTTATGGTCATTTGCCCCTTTGTTTTGGCCTCCTCTTGTCTCTCAATCCTACCGAGAGACAAGATGGCGGCCGCTCCGGACTGTTTAGAATGTTGACAGACACCGGAGAGCCAATCAGCTTCGCTACGCGAAGTTCCGGTACGCGTAAAGTCCGCGAACCGGAGCGCTGCCCGGTCCGCTGTTACAGATATATATCTTTTTTTGAACATTAATTTCTCAAAATCCACTGAAGCACATATATTGAGACCTAGCAAAGGCACTACGGGCTACCAGTCCCTACAATTTTGCCAAGTTTCGTGGAAATCCATTCAGCCGTTCGGGCTAAAAGTGAGGCCAACCGCCCTATGGAAAACTCAATGTTAAAAACACGTTTTGGGACCCCCCTTTTTTCTCGGCCCCCCCTTGACAAACCCCCCCCAAATTTCCAGGGGCTGCTCAGAAACAAAATGTTCAATTTTCCAGAAAATTTCAGCCAATTCCGTCCACAAACGCCAAAGTTATTAGACATAGAATTTTCAAAAATCCCATAGGGAAAAAATCCTAACTATATATACCTACTGGCGACCGCCAGTAGGTAATATATATATATATATATATATATATATATATATATATATATATATATAAGTCCACACAAGGCTGCCCCTGAAGAAATGCCCCAAACAAGAGAGTTTTAACTCCTTTATTGTGCAGGTTGGCAACAAAGAACAGCTTCCTCCTCATGTGCATACATTGTGGCCAAACGCGTTTCGGGCAGCCTTCTGCCCTTGATCACAGGCAAGTTCAAAAACCCAGGCAGGCAATGAGGAACACCTGATAAAAGAAACCCGCACATATCCTTGGCCTTACCAGAGAAAAGGGACATGCCTTTCTTGCCTCCTTTTTCTTGCTAACCACAAGGCATACATTTATAAATCTCAAAATTCCTTTTGTACATTGCGTATCTGGCTTTGTCATTTGCAATTTTACGCATCAAAGGCTTTGAAACCAGTAAAAACAGCAGTACATCAGATTCATAGCTCTGTATCATTAAAACAAATATAAAACAGGCATCGGCAAATCCAATCTCTCTCATTTTTTAGAACCAGTACAGACATTAACTTTGCTAATGCCTGTCGATCCAGTGCTACATCTTCAAAAAGAACTAAAAAAAGTGAAAAAGTGTGATGATATGTACCCTTTGTAAGAAATTGGGTTACTGGTTGAGGGGGTTAAACTCTTCTCAAGCAACAACCACAAGTCTTGTCAGGGTGTAGTCACAAGACACCCTAAATTAACCTGTGCTAAACCCTCGGGTAGATTGGTACTCAGCAATCAGGTTTAACTCAAGGGCAATGTGTAAAGTATTTGTGCAAAACTTCAAACAGTAACACAGTGAAATCACTCCTCTAACCAGCCCACAACAGAGTTAGAAAAACATAGTAAATTTTAATAAATTAGACAAGACCTCAACAACAAAATCTAATCAGCAGAATCGGAGATATTACATTCTAAAGCTCTTAGTTAAAGTTGCGCCAAAGAGGCATAAAGCGACAACTGTGGATAACTAATCACGCTGACTGAAAAAAAGTTACAAGTTCAGGCTGAGGGCAATGGAGCATGGGCTGGCTACAGGGGCTCAGTTTATCTCACTGAACAAAGTACCTTAAATTCTGGTTTGTGAAGCGCTGGGAGGATGCAAGTATTTGCGACAGGTCCAACCACACAACAGTGATGTGTCAGTTCTGCTCGGTTTTGCGCAGTGCAGAAGAGGAGGTGCATTGGTTCTGCTGGAGACACAGGGGCCGGTAAGCACCTTAAGGCAACTTTCAAGGTTTCTAGGTCTGGGGTTGCACCCACTTGGCAGGGTAGACTCACAGATGGCATTGTCCAGGTGAAGGTGCAAGGTTGTTGGAAGCCTGGTATGTCGCTGAGGCTTCATATCAGGAGGCCAGTCAACTAGTGTAGTGTAGTTCCGATATTCCCAATAGGCTCTACGCATTGGAATAATGTATCCTATAGATGTGACATAGGACTGAGGTCAGTATGTCTCCATGAAATATACTAAACTTAATTGTGAGTGCCTGCCAGCTCAGAGGTCACTAGAAACTTTCTCAAAAGCACAACAAAGGGATTAGTTTCTGACAACCGCATAAACATGACAACTGTGTTTCCCTAAGACTGGAACAAATATCTTCAGATTCGTGGAAACAATAGATAACTTTTTTACTCAGTCAACCGTGCATGATTTGTTTCTACAGAGTTGCAGAGAAAATAGAGACGGGGGTTTCAATAAAAGGGGTTTATTGAACAGTCTTCTTTCTCATGAAAGAGAGGTGAACTGCTACAATTGTTAGACAGAATGCAAAGTATAATGCATACAGCATAAACAGTAGTATAAAATAATTCTGTAATATCATTGTCTAGTGCTATGACACATAAAAATACATACATAAATAACACAGGCTAAAATGCTCAACTGGTGCTTCTAAAATATGCCTACCCCAATGTCCCTAACCTAGGTCTAGTTCCAGGGAAGAAGTAAATGTGGTCTTTAGCATAGGTTTCGTTTTTGCCAAGAATTTCCGAAGGTTTCTCTAGGTTCTAATCAGCTCCATACATTAGAATGAAGGAGGTTGGTATCTCTGTCTCGTACTCAATTTCCCAACACCCCGCATATACCAAGTATTGCTCAGAGCATAGGACAGGACATAACAATTTTCTGTATTAGTCATAAAAACAACAAACTCTAAAACAAGGCGAATGCACACTAATCAAGTCAGCCCAGAAGGCGGAGGGGAAAGCCACTAATCAGGAAGACAAAAGCAAATCAATGGAACTCGGCAGGGCCGGGGGGGGGGGGGGACAGCGGGGAGGGCAGGAGAATCCTAAAACAACATGAAAAATTTTCGGGAACGTCAGCCTAGGGGGATAGGGTAACATCGGGAGTGTCAACCAAGGGAGGGGTACAAATATCTCCACGATATGCATTCCACGGACCCCAAATCTTCGTCCACGCCCTGGGTCTGCCCCTAGCCACATAGACGGTCTTCTCTCGGAACATGGACCAGTCCATGTTATCTTCCCACACCGAGACTGCAGGAGGTCTGGATGCGCCCCAGAGTTGCGCAATGTCCCGCTTCGCGACCATGTATCCCAAGGTCGCCCATCTGGTCTGGGCCACAGAATAGTCGGTGGGTTCCCATACGTTCAACAGGCATCGTCGGGCCTCAGGCCGCAGGGTAATACCAGTCACAACAGTCATTACCGCAAGCACATCAATCCAGTAGGCCGCTACCACCGGGCACTCCCAAAGAATATGCAGAAATGTAGCACTCATCCCACAACCACGCTTGCATAAGCCATCTGGGGAAAAACCCATCACAACCAGACGCGGACCAGTTACATACACCCGGTGGAGGATCTTAAGTTGAACCAAACGGAGACGGGTGGGGATGGCGACCTCTTTCGGAGAAGAGAGTGCCGACTGCCAATCCTCGTCATCCAAGTCCAATCCGTCACCGACCCAAACCTCCCTAAGTCGGACCAATAAGTCAGCGCGATTATTAATCAGTTTCTTGTAAATAAGGGAGATAGTGCTATCGGGCAGGTGTCCATCCAGTATACGATCCTCAAGGGGGGAGGACTCGGGCAGGGTCACATCAGGAGTCAGAACTGAGGCCAGGGCATGCCTGACCTGCAAATACCGAAAAAACTCTCTATCACTCAAGTCATATTCTACCTTAAGGGCCTGGAAAGACTTCACTCTACCCTTCACACAGACATCACCCACTTTACATATCCCAATTATATCCCAGCGGTCAAAGCCTTTGGTAGACCAGAGACACCCCAAACGTTCAGAAGCATACAGCGGAGTCGCCATTGTCAGTCGATTCTCCCATCCCAAACTCACATTCGCGGCGCGCCACACCTTGACTGCGATCCTGGACGGGCCCGCAAGATGGTGCCCGGCCAACCTGGAATAAAGCGCTCTATTAAAATCCCCTCCCGGCAGCTGGAGTCTATCCATCTCAAAGGCCGGATCTCGACCCGGGGAGTACATTGCATGGTTAATGGCAGACAGCTGGGCAGCCCAATAATATCTCTTGATATCGGGGAGCGCCATGCCCCCGTCATACCAAAGGATGGTAAGTTTCGCAAGGGCGATACGCGGACGCCCGTCCCAGATCAGTTGCCTTTGAAGACTCTCGATCTCCCGGAAATAGGCAGCGGGAATGTCGTCATAAGAACTTTGAAGCGTGTATAGGAATCGCGGCAAATACATCATTTTAAAAAGGGCAGCCCTGCCCAGAGGAGACAGGGGTAGCTTACGCCAACGGGCCACATCCAGTCGCAGCCTAAGAAGCGGGGGGAGGAGGTTACGCTCGAACCGGAGTGAGGAGTCCAGCGTAATAAAGATCCCCAAATACTTGAAGCCAGATTGGACAACCTAGATAGGAAACCTGTCCGGTAATGGGGGCAAAACACCCGAGAGAACATACACACAGGACTTAGCCCAATTAATAACCAGACCCGAATTAGCACCAAATGAAGTAAGAACGTCAAACAAGACATTTAAAGATTTATGCGGGGAAGTAAGATACAGAAGAATGTCATCCGCGTAAAGCGAGACGCGGTCTTCAAAATCCGGTGACCAACGGATCCCTTTGAGTGAGGGTTCCCATCGAAGCCACGCAGCCAACGGTTCCAGAGCAAGCGCGAAAAGCAACGGAGACAGGGGGCACCCCTGACGGGTCCCCCTACCCAGACAGAAGGGGACAGAAACCCGACCGTTTACCACTACCTGTGCCAAGGGTTCGGCGTATAACAACTTCACCCAACCAATAAACTCAGGCCCAAAACCAAATTTCTCAAGAGCTGCCCAAAGATAGGGCCACTCTACCGTGTCAAAGGCCATCGAGGCGTCCAGCGAAGCCAAAATGGCCGGCTCCGTCAGAAGCCCCGCCCTCGCTACAGCTCCGTGGAGACGACGTAGGTTAAGAGCCGTGTTGCGATGCGGGATAAATCCAGATTGATCCGGATGAACCAAGCCACTAATGACCGTCAAGAGGCGGGTGGCCAGGAGCTTAGCCAGGACCTTGGGTTCAACATTCAACAGGGAAATGGGCCTGTAAGACGAACAAAGGTCCTGAGGTTTACCTTCTTTGGGAATAACAACTATCGTAGCCAGACGCTGATCATATGGGAGAATACCCCGTTCGCGGGATTCCAAAAACATGGTACGAAGATAGGGCGCCACCCTGTCAGGACGTAGCTTGTACAATTCAATTGGCAATCCATTCGGGCCCAAAGCTTTGCCCGAACGGAGTGAGCAAATGGCCGTCGCTATCTCGTCCGTAGTAAAAGGGGACTCCAAAGAGACTCGGTCTAAATCGGAAACACTGTGTAGAGCTATATCACGTAATAAAAGGCTAGAGTCATCAACATCCCGTTCAGACACTGGGGTATAAGCCACACGCAAATAATCCGCAAAACGTTCAACTATTCCAACCGGGTCTGTCACTCCCACACCACTCGAAGACTGAATCACAGGCACCATACGACTCGCCCTCTCCTTCTTATCCAACCATGCCAGTAATTTACCCGCTTTGTCCCCCACATCATACAAACGACCCTGTTGCTCCCGAAACATCAGTTTAGCAGCATCTGTGACCAAAGACTTATAAGCAAATTGTTTCAGACCCAGGGCGTGGAGTTTATCAGATGCAACATCCGATTCTAGGTCAGCCTCTATCCCAGCAATCTCCCTCTCAAGGTCTACCACCTCCCGATTCCTCGCCTTTTTGGATTCAGCAATAAGGGAAAGGGCCTGCCCGCGAATCACTGTCTTAAAGGCCTCCCACAGGGATACCGCAGAGGGGACGGAACCCTCGTTGTCTAAAAAATAATTATCCAAAGACTTAATCAAGAGATTGCGGGTCTCGGGGGAGGTGAGGTACCATGGGTTGATAGGAGCCACCCGGCCCGCCGCCTCCACTCCCACCTCAAAACAAAGCCAGAGCGGAGAATGATCAGAGATGCCCCGGGGGAGGTGTCTAATCTCACGAACCGCTGGCGACTGCGCCGCAGGCATCAGGAAATAATCCAGTCTAGACAGACTCCCATGGGCCCCAGAGTGGAAAGTGTATTGAAGCTGAGTAGGATGCATAAGTCTCCAGCAATCCACCAAGCCGGACATATCCAGAAACCCACCCAGCCACTGTTGGGCCAAAGGGGTGTCCCTAGGGGGGTGACGATCATGTAGGCCGGAGAACACAGAATTAAAGTCACCTGCAATGAAGAGAGTACTATCAGGGAGGTTCAACAACACACGGCCCAAATCGGAAAAGGTAGAGGTCTGTAGACCGGGGGGCACATAAACGGCAAACAAGGAAAGGGTCCGACCCTCATAGCGACCCACGAGGACGGCATAACGCCCCCGATCATCAAGGATCACATCATCAATAGCTAGGGGGAGGGAAGCCCGAACAAGGATACCCACCCCCCTGGAACCCGTGGTAAACCCCGAATGTGCGGCGAGGCGATAGCCCCACCTATTCATTGCACGACATGTATTGCCCACCAAATGAGTCTCCTGTAGAAAAACAATATCTGGAGACAAACGACGTATACATCTCAACACCACACCCCGCTTAATACGATCCCCCAGACCATTAACATTCCACTAAATAAATCTCAACCCGCTACCCCCCCATCCCACACAGCAACGCCGCAACCCCCCTCCAACGAGCATGACATCAAAAACATCAGTAGCAAGATAGAATCGCCTTGAGAACACAACACACAAACATCAAACTTCCCATCCACCCACCCCCCAACAATCAAGGAAACACCCCCCACCCTGCACCCCTGCAAGAAGTTAAAAAGCCACCCCAACCTGCAGTGTGCCTGTCGCACAAGAACCCCCATTCTACAAAAAGACCCTGGAGGAGGAAAGGCTCTGGCCCACCCGCCACCCCAACAAGACAAATAACAAGAAAAACACACAGACAGTAGAGGCACTTAGGCATAAAACCCCAGAAGAAGTTACTTTACACGAGGACCCGGGCATAGACCAATAGTTCAGCTCTCTACACCACCCTCAGCACCACCCGGGTGGGTGGTGGACTCAGCCGCAGGAGGTCGGTCCGGCAGAGAGTCCAGCCAGTCATTCACAGGATCAGGCCGATCAAAGAAAAATGTCCGGTCACTGTACTCAACTCGCAGCCTGGTCGGAAAAAGCATAGCGTAGCGCAATCCCATGTCTCGGAGACGCTTCTTGACTCCACGGAAGCTCATACGCTGTTTCTGCACCTGTTGAGAAAAGTCCGGATAAAAGTTCACCGTGGCATTCTCAAAGGCCACCGGGCCCTTCACACGTGACGCCTGCAGGATAGCGTCCCGATCCCTATAGTGGAAAAGTTTCGCAACAATAGGCCTCGGCGGGGCGCCAGGCTTACCCTGGCCTCCCGGGACAAGATGGGCACGCTCCACTGCGAAGAATTTACTCAGCCCAGTCGGGGAGAGGTAGTTCTGGATCAGGTCCTCGACCAGGAGATCAACAGAGTGCGGTTCTGGATTCTCCGGAACGCCAACCACACGCACATTACAGCGACGTGCCCTGTTCTCAAAGTCCTCCAAGCACCGGGTCATGAAATCGTTCACCCTACGGAGATTGCCAATCTCCGTCTGCATCTCCGAGACGTCTGCCGTGAGGCTGGATGACTTGAGATCCAATGACTTCACCTTCTCATTGGTTTTAGATAGGTCGGCCCGAATCAAGTTCACATCAATGGCCACGGTGTCGATTTTGTGGGCCAAAGCTTCATATTGTTGACCTACCGTTTCCTTCATGCCAGAAATGGCGCCCATGATGTCCTGCAAGGACGGTTCCATTGACGCGTCCACAATGTGGTCAACCGCACTTGGGCCAGGCAGGGCGGCTCCGGGGGACCCCTTAGCATGGGTGTAACGGTCCATAACGTTAGACTGGACCGGGCCCCCCCGCAGGGGCGCCTTGGTCTTTCGTGTCTCTCGGTCCCCTCTGCCCGCCATGTCGGAAACTGCGTCACCAGGAGACTCACTCGACCCAACAGCAATGGCCACAGGAAAGTAGGGCGTCGGGACCAAAAGGCTGCTGCAAGGGTACCACAAGGAGAGGACCAGCCTGAAAGGAGAATAAGCCAGCCAAAGGCCCGACAGCCGTCCCGTGCGCCGGACCCAGTCCAGGCCAGACTCCCCCGCCAGACGTCTCAGTCTGAGGCAGAATCGAAACCGAAACTTAAGAGGGGGACCCACAAGTCCAATCCCCCAGCCGCTGTTGTTCAACTCCGAGACGGCCAGAGAGCCTCACCCAGTCCCGGGCGCACCTCAAGGGCGGACCCCGAAAGTTCGAATCACCGTATCTTCGGCGCCCCGGGTCCAAATCAAAGTCCCAAAATCCCAGGAAGATCAGCCCAGCGTCCTCTACATAAATCCTCGTGAAAAATCAGGATATGTTCAGGATATCATGCCGGGAGTGGCGGGGGTCCGGAGAGCGCTGTGCTCACGCGGCCATCACGGATGCCCGCCAAGCTCCTCCTCCGGAATGACGGTTTTAACGTACAGTCGGGCATATGAACATCGTAGAGGAACCCCTAAGGAATAGTTGAGTGAATTCCTTGGAGAAAACAATATCCAGTCTCTTCTACTTAAGAGTCTGGTTTTCCAAGAAATCGTTGTGGCGTATGATGAACGGATGGAAGTAGCCACGCCTGTATTTGGGCAGCATGGGCTATGCCTAAATAAGGGCTTGATTCCTATGCCCATATAAGTGCAACGTGAAATGTACCTATATAAGGGCATGAATCGGGAAAATTCATTCAGGATCGAAAACGCCATACAACACTAGACCTTGCAGTCACTCTGGATTCTGGGTTCATGGGATGCAGGTCCATGCCTTCTCACCTAGGCAAGAGGGTAGCAGGTCAGCACTGCAAAGTAGCAGCACAACAAGGCAGTAGTCCAGCAGAGTGCAATTCAGCAGAGTGGGTGTTCAGCAGCAGCAAGGCAGTCCTTCTTCCTGGCTGAATATCCATTGATCCAGAAGTCTACTCAAGATCTGGTGTCTGAGTTCCATTATTTATAACCAGTTGTTCCTTTAAAGCGGGGGAGAAGATAGGTTTTCCTTGAAGAAATTGTCTTTGTTCCAGATAAACTACAGAGGGTATGCAGCTCTTTGTGTGGAAGCAGGACACAGCATACATACAGGAATTCGTTTGGTCTCGGCTCTAATTGGCCTTAATATACTTTGAAGCAACACAATTTCATACTGTATACAGGTCACCACCTCGGTGGAGTGCCCGTACACCGATTTCGATCTCTGCTTGGTTGGATAGATGTCACTTAACTTTGTGCAGCCTTGTCAGTGCCATTCGGTTGGTTGCTATCTATTCATTTATCCATTTCTGGTGCCTGAGTTTTTACCTGTTCCAAGATGGCCGTGACCTCGACTGTGTCTCTGTATCACGCCATATACGAGCCACCCTTTATTTATCTTTTTCTCACCGAGACCATGGGGCCTCCGGCACGCCATTCCCATTACATCAAGGCCGCGACACTCAACGCTGGGGGCGGAGCCCCCCTGGCTACTTCCGGACCCTCTGAGCGTGTCTCTGTGAGGATCGTCGGAAGCGCCGGAGGGACTCGGCACGAGTAAGGCAGTGTGTTTGCGTGTGTGAACGGGATTGTTTGACTAGGTGGGTGCGGCAGCAGATAATTGTGCATGGCCCCGCTAGTCTGTGTAAAGGCTGACGGAACTATAGTTTAAAAAAAATATTTGTACCCCACTAAAATGTTTCCAAAAATGTATACGGAAATCTATCTGACTGTCCACACAGGGGGCCACCGGGTAGCCCACTAAATTATTCATCACAGTTCCTTATGTCCGGGTGTGGGCTTTGTTACGATGTATACATATCGATATTGAATAGACCAGTGGGTTGGAGCGGGCTCTGTGTACGTTGTACATGGACTTCCTGCTTTTTATGAATAATAACTCATTGATGGATTGGCTTCATCTAGGGGGCTTACCATACGTGGAGCCCGAGGCGGACACGTGATCAGTTGACACGGGATTCGGCACATGGTTGCCGGTATGTGAAGACTTGGCAATCATAAGGTAAACCACTGCCCTTTATTATCTCAATGTGTACCTCTTGTGTATTTTGAAAGAACTCCGTTTGGAGGATCACAGCATATTCATCACTGCGCTCTGGTTTTTATATTTATATCTACACAGGTCCTATTATTAATACAGTGTGAAGGCTGAGAATATAGAACCCCATCTTTGCCCTGATGAAGTTGCTGAAATTAGAGCAATGAAACATGTCGGTTCTAAACAAATGATAATGGTATATAAGTAACCATTTTTTTATTGGGAGTCTTTACAGCACCGGAATAAAAGATTGATAGCCAGCAAAACCTCACCAGTCTTTTAACTTCTCTTTTGGGGTTGTGGTTGTAATTTTTCACTTTTTTTCACAATAAGTGTTGGTATTTGTGCACTGTTTGTGTCTTTTATTATTCTCATTTGTGCACATCTGTATGTTAGTGTGTACTTTTACTGTCTTCACACAGAGAGAGTGACCAATGATGAGAAGTGGGTATACCAGCAATCATTAGCAGGGAACCCCCTCGGGTGTTGCAACCGTGAGGCACTCTCTCTGCTCTCACACATATTTTGTGTGTCTTTGTGGGTACCTGTGTACATATTTGTGTTCTAAATATACACATCTAGACCTGTTGAATAGTGCTATTTCACACATTCAGTGCTTAGTTACTGATAATAGTATATCAGATCTTTATTACTGGTCTAAAATGTTGATGTTCTTTGGATTAGATAAGGCTCTTGTTGATTGATATGGTATGAATACAGCTGGGTATGTGGCTTTGCTTTTAGGCAAAAGACACCCGATGTGATTTGATGCGATGATCTGTTAATGCGGTGGCACGCAGTCGGATGTGTTTTCACTCACGTGTGGTTTTAGAAACCTGGAGATCTAAAAGAAGACACGATTAATACATCACCACGATAGTGTTAAAACAGAATAAGAGTTTTTAGGGTGTTTTTAATTAGTGTTCCCTTTCAACTTGACAGTCGCAGAGAACAAGGTCTCCAACATTGGTGCGGTGAGAAGGTGTCGAGACCTGACGAATCTGCCAAAAATTCTACAGGCAGAGAAACATGTTGGCTGTAGGTAATGGTATGCAGAGCTAGCTACCAGCCTTTTTAATTCAACGGATTACACCTTATAATTCAGAATAAAGTTGTGCGAAAGGTGTGCCAGTTGATTTTAAACATTGTTTGTCACAAAAGGAGTAAATACTCCATTTGCACTTCACACACTTTCGTTTTGTTTTTGGACACTGTTTATTTATTTATTTTATTAACAAGATGACTACCTGTGATGAGAAAAGGGGCCTTACCTGGTGAGTACCTGCCAGTTGCCCCGAGGGTGGTGCGTCCGTGAGGGGTCATCTTGTTCTTCTCACATTTTTTCACATTGGACATTTTCAGACGTAGTGTGCAAATTATTTTTACAGACATCTGTTTGTTCTCTGGTTAACTGCCTTTTTGAAACACACAAGATTTTCCCTGATATTTATGTTAAGAAATAAGGACGGGATGCGGTAATACAGCCAAAGAATAAACTATTTTGGTTGGGGGTGTAGCAGCAGTAACCGATAGTGGGTCTCTCTGCTGCCAATATACGTACACCGACACCTACCGTCCAAGGGACAGGGTTTTGTTGATATTGATGTTCTGTGAGTGGAGGGCAACCCTGGTACTCTATTCCCCTCTTGGCTCCTTTTTGAGAAAAAATTACATAATAATTAAACAGAAAGGTTTGGGCCTCGCAATAGATTCATTCTGTCAAGTCGAACGAGCGCTGCAATGGCACCCCTGAGACATGTTTAAAGGGCTACTTAAGTGGATAGAACAATCAGTGCTGCAGGCCAACGAGTAACATTTACTTTGTAGGGCCAGGGCACTTATAGTGCCACCTTACAGACTTATAAGTAAATTCATTTGCATTTTAAGCCAATTCCACCATGCTTTAGGTAGAGAGCACAAGCACTTTAGCACTTTAGTCCTAAGAGCAAAAACATCAAATTCTGAACAAAGTAGGAGGAGGAAGGCAAAAGCTTGGGGGTCAACCTGCAAAAAGGGCGGATCCAACACAACATGTCTGGTGGCCATGTTGGAATGATTGTAAAATGTAGCACCGGTTTAAAATACAACGAAAATGTGCACAATATAGTGAGCAGTCATTATGCAGCTACCAAGCCATGTAGTAAAATAAGAATGATAAATAAAACAAGCAGATGGAGGATCACAAAAGCGAGGCAGGTGAGTGGAATTGTGGTAGCAATTGTAGTATATTGCTATGTGAACTATTGTTTTTTTTATCAGTTTACATCGGCAACACGCCATTGACTCATTCCAAGACAGGTAGACAACCCTGCCAGTCAATCGATAAATCCAGCTGAAATATAGCAGTCAATACAGTAAAAACACATTGTGTGTGTGCGAGAGGAAGAGAGAGAGTGTGTGTGTGTGTGTGAGAGAGAGTGTGTGTGTGTGTGTGTGTGTGTGTGAGAGTGTGTGGGCGAGTGTATGTGTGTATGTGTGTGTGTCGGTATGTGTGTGTGTCAACCTGCATGTCATCACGAAAAACAGAACACTTCTTGAAGTAAACGTATGCATGATTTGTAACATCGGGATAGATTTGTAACTGGGTAACTATATGCAGAGGTAAGAGAGCATGTTAGTTCTATACCACTGGAGTCAGTCAAATGTTGTCAATTAAAGACTGCACTCTTGTTTCATCACTTTTGTGAAATAAAGTTGCCATGGATTCCTTGGTTCGATAGATAATATTTAGCTTGACTCTGTTCGCCTTCCATGCAGATAGTTCAAGCACTGGCCATGGGTTAACCACACTACAGAGCTGGGTTGATGCTTTCTTGGCAGCTGTGTGGGAAATGTTACTTTCCCAAGAAATACGTCGGTCTCTATTTCACTCTCTCCTTCCATCTTTCATGAGCACTACATTCAGTCTCTAAACTACTTGCAAACAAATGTAGTACGTGCATCGGTAGTTACAGAAAACAGGATGAAGAGAAGAGCACATAAATAAACTCCCTGGTAATATACACATAATTGAATTCAGATAAACATGTATTTTCCGTGCATTAGAAGCCATTTTTAAATGTTAGGTTAAAGTACAATTAGCTTATTTAGTTTTGCAGTCGATGTGCTTTCTTGTGATGTGTTATTTTAAAATATTGCTGACTTTTAGATAAAAATATCTAGATGAGACTGTCATTTTAAAAATAAAAAGTTAACAAAAACTGCACAGTGGCGAAATTTAGCTACAGAAAGTGAAAACAGAGAGAAATATTTCTTGACGTACCTCACCACTGTGAAAAATAGGAGATCCATTTTCAAGAACTGAGCTCTTTCTCTGATATGTAAATATATTTCAAAATTGAGGCACTAAGAAGTTGCAGAGCTCAAAGGCACTATATCCAGACCTTTAGATGAAAAAGGCCTATTACTGACTTCTAGTATGTGTACTAAATAATTGCCTCCCTCATGCATATACAACAGGCATCTTTCATCACTATCTCTTTGACCTCAGAAATCTGTCTCATTTCTCATTCACAACGGGGAGATTTTTCCATAATGAGGTGCAACAAGCGTGTGCCTCTTTTATAGAACGTCGAAAGGTTGCATTCTTACAGACATCTACAAAGTGGCAATAAGTGTTATAGGCTCTTTGTCCGGAGTCACTTTTCAATTTATTTGAGTTTAATAGGTCGTGGGTGGTTGCAATGGCAGCAGTTTTAGGAAGCAGTACAGTATAGAGTTGCAATGAAATGTTTGGCTTGTGCTGAAATAACACATATATTATTCTTTTAGGATTCATTTTACAGTAATTACTTTAGGTCGGATGGCTGGTGTTAAGACAAATATGCTGGCACTTTCTGTTGAAATTGTTTACACGATTAGTAGAAAGAAAAGACCTGTACTGTACTGATTTCGGCCATTACCGACCGGTATTTGCAGATGGAGATGTAGGGGCCTGAAAATGTGACAAATCGGTATATTTACCGATTCTGTAAAATTACAGATTCTGTAAAATACCGAATCGGTATAATTACCGAATCAGTAAATGTACATGTAGGTGGCAAATCAGTGCCACAGGCCCTTACCGATTCGTTATTTACCATGAAATACTATTTCATGGTAAATAACGAATTCCTGTGTACATGCACATCTGTGCATGTACACCTGTGCCATGTGGCACACATACATGCACAAGCCAGTATCAGGGGTGCAACAGGGTGTCAAAGTGACACCCTGTCCCTCTTGCAAATTCAGTATTTTTACTGAATCAGTATTTACCGATTCGGTAATTGACATTGGCCCATAGGAATCAATGACAATTACCGAATCGGTAAATAGCGATTCGGTAATTACCGAATCCTACAGATTCGGTAAAAAATACAGAATTTTTAACTACATCTCATTTACCGAATCTAGAATACCGAATCGGTAAAATTCGGTATTCTAGAGTCGGTAAATCAGAATTACCTACATCTAGCCCTATGTTACTGCTATCAGGGTCCTCGTTGGGTTACAAATGGCAAGTGGACACAGAACCTTCTCGAATTAATCTGTAACCTTCTCGAATTAATCTGTAATGAATACTTTCTTAAGTGAGATAGATTTCAAGGAACTATTTACCTAGAAAAAGAAAATGCATCCATGGTTGATGTACTTAAAGCAGGCACCTGTTAATGCAAGCCACACCTATCACTGGGTTTCTGTTGAATTTGAGCATGGCTGGAGGGTTTTTATTTTAGCTTGAAGAAAAAACAACTACTTGACCTATGCTTCTGGTTTAAGAAGCGGTATTGTGAAGTCCCGGGCAATTACGTGTGAAAGTGGATAAGAGTTGAAGAGTAAGTAAGACCATTTGAGTTATGCCTGATAGGGAAGAGGATATTCCCTACTATGATGCAATATAGGCAGCGTGTTTAATATGAAGCAGGCGAGAGTATCAAAGGCTTTTGAGATGCTGAGGGATGATGCTCCTTCCATGGACTCCTGTTTGTTGAGGCCGTTGATAGATGCAAACGTGACTAGTTCCTAGAGTAGTTAATTAGGGGTTTTTGAAAAATCGTGACTGCTTTCTCTTAACCATAATGTAGCCAGTTTTTCTTTATGAATAAAAAGTTCAGAATTTCGGGTCAAGGGAAATAGTGTATATTGGATGAGTGCTCTAATGCTCAACTGTCATTGACAAAACAACACAAGGGCCAATGCTGAGGAATAATTTAAACCATTTTAACTGGAAGTGTTGAATTTAAACAATCACAACCTGCTGGTATTAGCAATGAAAAAAGATTTATTCTTGTTACGATTTTTTGATTTATATTTTAACACAAGTTCTAGTGCAAGGAGAGAACAATTAAATCTTATATATACAATATGTACAACAGTGTCAAAGGAAGAAAAACATTTTCATACTTCAAACATACATGGCCGTCCAGTCATACAAAGACACATTCACACAAGCAGTTATATAACAACCATTAAACAACAAAAAAGGTGAATCCACGTGTGGGTCATGAATCGAAATTGGACAAATCCTTTTCGAATATGCAGTTTTAAAGTCTTTTTTGATGATTCAACAATAAACGTATATTATTCTGAAAATTGGTGAAGAGACTTTGTTATTGTCACAAAGCATGTAGACCCAAAACGGGGATGAGGTGGTCGACGCGTTTCAAACCCCACTTGTTAAGGGGGTTCTCCTCAGGACCAATTGATTCTAAAACAAAACAATAAAAGTGTGCTTAAAGCAAGGTTCCATACTAGGTAAAACAAGAGACACGCTCCCCGTGCTCACACCAGCCTACCTTAACCTGCGAACCACAACGTCTTGAAAATCCAAAACCGGCGGATGATTTAATTTCGCAACAAGGGCACGTGGCGGCTCTGATCTAAACAATAAACGTGCTGGTTTTAGTCACACGTACTCGCTCCCAATCATACACTCTGCCCTACAGTGTTGCTGTGTGGGGCTCTTCCCTGGACTTCGCCCGGCTACAGGCTTGCCGTCGGGTCCATACTTCTCCTTGTTCCGTAAGATAGTTGTTGTTACTGAAAAAAGAATAGACATGGGCGGTCCATGAACATGTTGAGCCTGGGTCCTGCTGGCGGTCGCTAGTTAACTCAGCATACCTGTAAAGCGGGAGGCATCAGTCCTAGATTCCGCAATTTTTTTGGGAGTAACTCAGGAAATCTGGACTATCACTTCCTGGTTTATGAACCCAGAGGGAATTCTGGGACTTGTAGTCCCGCGATCAACCAGAAGTATTAGACGGTACCAGAGAGGCATGCCTGGAGGGCACGCTTGTCGACGAATAGATTGGTGCTGACAGATTCGTTTTTATAAATCTCAGAGATCTCATTTAATCCTTTAACGGCTGTGTTGAATTTCATTATAAGTAAAGCCTCACGTTGAGACAGTTTTGCGTCCACATCTCCTCCCCTCGGATCTTTTTCAATTTTCGAGAGCACAGTCCATTTCAAGGCAGTCTGTTCATGTTTCATTCTAGTCCAATGATTGACTAGTGGTGCATTTTCCACTCCTCTTTTAATTCTGGATTTGTGTTGGGTAATCCTGCTTCTAACCTCTTGTGTAGTTTTCCCAATGTAAACCAATGGGCACGGGCAAATGATGGCATAAACAACATTTCTACTTTTACAATTAGTAAATGTATCATGCTTCCAATGGATGTTATCAATACTGAACACAGAGTCCTCAATTGTGTCGTTACAGCAAGTGCAAGTTCCGCACTTGTGGTGGCCCTTGGTAGGGGGAAGTCCAAAAAGGCTTTTCAGAGTGGGTGCTTTAGCTTTTGGGAGGGCGGCTCTAACGATATGATTGGCTACGCTTTTTTCTTTTTTGTACGCAAATAATGGAGGTGACAAAAAGTCTTCATGGAGGTCTTTCAACAAATGCCAGTTCGACAAGATCAATTTCTTGTATGGATTAGCTGCTGGGCAGAACGTGGTGACACAAACCAATCTTTTCAAGTCTTGTTTGACTCTCTTTTCCAATAAAGTTTCTCTCGGGGTCCACCAAGCTCTTTTAATGGAGTTCTTCAACAGTTTTTTGGGGTAACCCCTTTGTATGAGACGCTCTTTCAGGTAGCCAGCATGTTTGAAGTATTCCTCCTTTTCTGAGCAATTACGGCGTATCCTTAGGAATTGGCCGTAAGGAAGGTTTTGTTTCATGTTGCGCGGATGGTTACTAGTAAAATGTAATGCCTTATTCCTGTCAGATGGTTTTCGATGTAAGGTCGTACTTAGTCCTTGTGTGGTGGATTCTATTTTCACGTCCAAGAACGTGATAGATTCGTTAGATGCTGTGATTGAAAATTGAATATCAACAGTTCTAGAGTTAAGCCATGCCACGAATTGGTTCAGTTCCTCCTGGTTCCCTGTCCAAATCAGGAACACATCATCGATATAACGCATATAATGTGAAATGCGGACACTGTGTGGATTGTCATTATATATGAATTTCTCCTCATATAGTCCCATATACATTACGGCCAGCTCTGGAGCAAAGGGGCAACCCATCGCTACCCCTTTTGTTTGGAAAAAGAACTCAGAGTCAAAAATAAAGAAATTCTTCTGTAATGCAAAACGAGATAACTCAAGGATAAACTCAGTAGGGACTCTAACTGGTCTCTCCCGGCTGTCCAAAAACCAAGTTAATGTTTCCAAAGCTTGTTCTTGGGGGATTTGCGTGTACAAAGACACGACGTCAAGGGTGACCAATAGTTGTGTTTTGCTGTCAAAAGTGACATTAGCCAGGCGATTCAGAAACGCAGTAGTGTCTCGCAAATGGGCTGGAATATTATCAATAAATGGCTTCAAAAAGAAGTCGATGTATTTTGCAACTGGCTCAAATAGGGAATCACACCCAGAAATTATAGGACGGCCAGGGGGATTAGTCTCATCTTTGTGCATTTTCGGGAGGACATAAAATACTGGGGTCCTGGGGTTCTTATTTTGCAGAAAAGATAATTCCTTAGGTCCAATGATGCCTTGATCAAAACCTTTTTGAATCACTTCAAATAATTGATTTTTGATTTCTAAGGTAGGATCCTTACCAATGCGTCTGTAGCATTCCTGATTGTCTAATTGGCGGTGGACTTCGTGTTTATATTTATTTACGTCCCAAATCACTATTGCTCCGCCTTTATCGGCCTGCTTGACCACGATGGTGTCATCGTTTTTTATGGCCAGGAGTGCATCTCTCTCAATTTTAGCCACATTGTATTTAACGAAGGTTTATGTCCTCCCGAAAATGCACAAAGATGAGACTAATCCCCCTGGCCGTCCTATAATTTCTGGGTGTGATTCCCTATTTGAGCCAGTTGCAAAATACATTGACTTCTTTTTGAAGCCATTTATTGATAATATTCCAGCCCATTTGCGAGACACTACTGCGTTTCTGAATCGCCTGGCTAATGTCACTTTTGACAGCAAAACACAACTATTGGTCACCCTTGACGTCGTGTCTTTGTACACGCAAATCCCCCAAGAACAAGCTTTGGAAACATTAACTTGGTTTTTGGACAGCCGGGAGAGACCAGTTAGAGTCCCTACTGAGTTTATCCTTGAGTTATCTCGTTTTGCATTACAGAAGAATTTCTTTATTTTTGACTCTGAGTTCTTTTTCCAAACAAAAGGGGTAGCGATGGGTTGCCCCTTTGCTCCAGAGCTGGCCGTAATGTATATGGGACTATATGAGGAGAAATTCATATATAATGACAATCCACACAGTGTCCGCATTTCACATTATATGCGTTATATCGATGATGTGTTCCTGATTTGGACAGGGAACCAGGAGGAACTGAACCAATTTGTGGCATGGCTTAACTCTAGAACTGTTGATATTCAATTTTCAATCACAGCATCTAACGAATCTATCACGTTCTTGGACGTGAAAATAGAATCCACCACACAAGGACTAAGTACGACCTTACATCGAAAACCATCTGACAGGAATAAGGCATTACATTTTACTAGTAACCATCCGCGCAACATGAAACAAAACCTTCCTTACGGCCAATTCCTAAGGATACGCCGTAATTGCTCAGAAAAGGAGGAATACTTCAAACATGCTGGCTACCTGAAAGAGCGTCTCATACAAAGGGGTTACCCCAAAAAACTGTTGAAGAACTCCATTAAAAGAGCTTGGTGGACCCCGAGAGAAACTTTATTGGAAAAGAGAGTCAAACAAGACTTGAAAAGATTGGTTTGTGTCACCACATTCTGCCCAGCAGCTAATCCATACAAGAAATTGATCTTGTCGAACTGGCATTTGTTGAAAGACCTCCATGAAGACTTTTTGTCACCTCCATTATTTGCGTACAAAAAAGAAAAAAGCGTAGCCAATCATATCGTTAGAGCCGCCCTCCCAAAAGCTAAAGCACCCACTCTGAAAAGCCTTTTTGGACTTCCCCCTACCAAGGGCCACCACAAGTGCGGAACTTGCACTTGCTGTAACGACACAATTGAGGACTCTGTGTTCAGTATTGATAACATCCATTGGAAGCATGATACATTTACTAATTGTAAAAGTAGAAATGTTGTTTATGCCATCATTTGCCCGTGCCCATTGGTTTACATTGGGAAAACTACACAAGAGGTTAGAAGCAGGATTACCCAACACAAATCCAGAATTAAAAGAGGAGTGGAAAATGCACCACTAGTCAATCATTGGACTAGAATGAAACATGAACAGACTGCCTTGAAATGGACTGTGCTCTCGAAAATTGAAAAAGATCCGAGGGGAGGAGATGTGGACGCAAAACTGTCTCAACGTGAGGCTTTACTTATAATGAAATTCAACACAGCCGTTAAAGGATTAAATGAGATCTCTGAGATTTATAAAAACGAATCTGTCAGCACCAATCTATTCGTCGACAAGCGTGCCCTCCAGGCATGCCTCTCTGGTACCGTCTAATACTTCTGGTTGATCGCGGGACTACAAGTCCCAGAATTCCCTCTGGGTTCATAAACCAGGAAGTGATAGTCCAGATTTCCTGAGTTACTCCCAAAAAAATTGCGGAATCTAGGACTGATGCCTCCCGCTTTACAGGTATGCTGAGTTAACTAGCCACCGCCAGCAGGACCCAGGCTCAACATGTTCATGGACCGCCCATGTCTATTCTTTTTTCAGTAACAACAACTATCTTACGGAACAAGGAGAAGTATGGACCCGACGGCAAGCCTTTAGCCGGGCGAAGTCCAGGTAAGAGCCCCACACAGCAACACTGTAGGGCAGAGTGTATGATTGGGAGCGAGTACGTGTGACTAAAACCAGCACGTTTATTGTTTAGATCACAGCCGCCACGTGCCCTTGTTGCGAAATTAAATCATCCGCCGGTTTTGGATTTTCAAGACGTTGTGGTTCGCAGGTTAAGGTAGGCTGGTGTGAGCACGGGGAGCGTGTCTCTTGTTTTACCTAGTATGGAACCTTGCTTTAAGCACACTTTTATTGTTTTGTTTTAGAATCAATTGGTCCTGAGGAGAACCCTCTTAACAAGTGGGGTTTGAAACGCGTCGACCTCCTCATCCCCGTTTTGGGTCTACATGCTTTGTGACAATAACAAAGTCTCTTCACCAATTTTCAGAATAATATACGTTTATTGTTGAATCATCAAAAAAGACTTTAAAACTGCATATTCGAAAAGGATTTGTCCAATTTCGATTCATGACCCACACGTGGATTCACCTTTTTTGTTGTTTAATGGTTGTTATATAACTGCTTGTGTGAATGTGTCTTTGTATGACTGGACGGCCATGTATGTTTGAAGTATGAAAATGTTTTTCTTCCTTTGACACTGTTGTACATATTGTATATATAAGATTTAATTGTTCTCTCCTTGCACTAGAACTTGTGTTAAAATATAAATCAAAAAATCGTAACAAGAATAAATCTTTTTTCATTGCTAATACCAGCAGGTTGTGATTGTTTAAATTCAACACTTCCAGTTAAAATGGTTTAAATTATTCCTCAGCATTGGCCCTTGTGTTGTTTTTTCAGTTCAGTTGGCTCAGCCTAGCTGAGTAAAGAGTCAAGACCCCGTTTTGTTTTTCAACTGTCATTGACAAGCAGGATGTTGATGTTGCTAAGGATTAATTTCCTGTTTCATCTCTACTCCGCTGGGGTCTAATGATCTGTGATGTGACATCTTCTACCACTATGATTTGGAAGAATTGATGTCACTATCTCCACTGTATGTATGAGTAGGCTGTTGTGCTGATCATGCTGTAGAATATTTGGAGTCTTTTCAAATTCATTAATTGGTAGACTGAGATACCTACTCTGGGATTGAGCCATTTTCATTTGAGATGAATTTTATTAAACATCTGAATTGATGCATGAATGCTACATAATATTTAGAATACAACAATGTCAGTAATGGCTCATCAACCTTAATGCATGAGTTTACTTCATATTCTGATGTCATACAGCATAATATGACTGCAAGCTCATCCCCTTTTTAGGGCACTATAGATATAAATTGCACAACAACATGACATGTACACCATTCTCCCCAAGCAGAGAACCTCCAAGCACTTATATAGGACAAAAAACATGGACAAAGTAAAGAAAAATGGGCAAAGGAAACGTTAGAGAAAACAAAAAGAAGAAAGAAAATAAGACCTTAATTCCAACTTCACTTTCTTGCCGCACTCGTGCAATGCAATAGCTGTACCTGTGTATCCATATAGCGCCTACATAGTCTAATTGACATGCAGCAGTGACTTAAAAGACACTCGCTGAACAATCAAGTAATTTTGAAGCGCGCTACTCACCTGTGAGGGACTCAAGGTGCTGGGTGGTGGGGGTGCAGCTCCGGGTCAGCCAAAGAGCCAGGTCTTGAGGCTCTTCCTGAGGGTGTGCAGAGTGGGGGTGCGTCTGATGTTGATAGGGTGCTCGTTTCAGGTCTTTGCCATGATGTAGGAGTAGGCTCTTCCACCCATTCTGTCTCTGCGGATCCGAAGGGTTTCGGCGAGGTCGGCTGATTGGAGGTTTCTCTTGGGTACGTGGAAGGAGATTCTTTCGTTAAGATATTAGGGTCCGGTGTCGTTTAGGCATTTGTAGGCATGGGTGTGTATATTTAAGGTTATTCTCTTCTCGATGGAGAGCCAGTGGAGGTCTGGCAGGTTATGTGTTCATGTCGAGGGATGCCAAGGACGAGTCTGGCTGAGGCGCTCTGTATGGTCTGGAGCTTGCGGAGCAGGGGTTTGTTGATTCTGGTGTAGAGGGCATTTCCATAGTTCAGTCTGCCAGTTAGGAGTGCATGGGTAATGGTCTTTCTGGATTTGGGGTAGGGGGGCAATTTGAAGGTCCTGCGAAGGATGGGGATGCTGTTGAAACAGGTGGAGGTGACAGTGTTGATCAGTGGGGTCATGGTGAGGGAGGAGTTGAGTATGATGCTGAGGTTCCAGGCATGGTCCGTGTTGGTGAAAGGGCTGTGGAGGGTGGTGGGCCACCAGGTGTTTCCCATGCAGATGGGGAGGGTCCGAGTAGGAGGACTTCTGTCTTCTCCAAGTTGAGATTCAGGCAGCTGCTGCTCATCCAGGATACAACATCCTTCATTCCTTCCTGGAAGCTGAGTCTTGTGGCTGTAGGGGTCTTTGGTGATGAGCTAGGTGTCATCAGCATAGGATACTATTCTGAGGCCATGCTGTGTGACGATAGCAGCGAGGGGGGCCATGTAGATGTTGAAGAGCATGGGGCTGGGCGAAAATCCCTCGGGCACTCTGCAGTTGATCTCTGTGGGTTCATAGAGGAATGACATGAGTCTGATTCTTTGGATTCAGCCAGTGAGGAAGGAGCAGAGCCAGTTGAGGGCAGCTCCCTGTATGCCGGCGTCGTGTAGTCTGGTGGTGAGAGTGGGGTTTGAGATGGTGTCAAAGGCTGCAGAGAAGTCAAGCAGGATCAGGGCCACTGTGTGGCCTTGGTCGAGGAGGGTGCTGATGTAATCTGTGGTGGCAAGTAAGGCGGTCTCGGTGCTGTGGTTGCTGCGGAATTCAGATTGGGCGGGTTGAGGATGGAGTTCTCTTCAATGAAGTTTGTTAGTTGGGCTTTGACGATCTTCTCGGTGACTTTGGCTGTGAAAGGGAGGAGAGAGATTGGTCTGTAGTACTTGAGGTCCATCGGATCTGCAGAGGATTTCCTGAAGAGGGGCTTGACTTCTGCACGTTTCCAGTCATCAGGGAATGTGCTTTGCTTCGATGGTGGCATTGATGGTGCATCATAGTTCAGATGCTGTGGTGGTGGCGGCTCTGTGGAAGATGTGCAGAGGGCAGGGGTCCGTGGGGGCTCATGAGTGAATGCCTTTCATGGTTAATGCGGTGTCTATGGTGGTGACTGGGGACCTGGAGGAGATGGTAGAATGACTGTTGTTGCTGGGGCGAGGAATGTGTTTGGTGTCTAGAGTCTATTTGTTGAAGTTGTCAATAGATGGATCTCTTTTTCGTATTTTGTTTAAGATGAAGGTCCATTTGGTGGATCTGATCAGTTGGTGGTATTCCGTTATGGTGTTCTTGTAGGTGGTATGATCTTCTGAGGTTTAGCTGTTTCTCCATAGCTTCTTGAGACATCTGCAGGTGTGTCTGGAAGCTTTGAGGTCAACGGTGCATCAGGTGGCCATCCTGGGGTGCTATCTGTTGGGGTTGCAGAGGGGTATGAACTTGTCTGCGCAGTGGGTGATCCATCTGTGAAGTTCTTTGGCTGCGGAGTTAGCATCAGTCAACATGGGGGGGATCATGGATGAGGGTTAAGTTGAGGTGCTCCTCGGTGACCTCGGTCCAGTTCCCTTGTGGAGGGTGTGGTGTAGGTTTTGGGATGGTGGCTTTGTCAAAAGAGAAGTGTATTCAGTGGTGGCCTGTCCAGGGTGGTTGCGTGGTTTGGCTGAAGTGGATGTTGTTACCTCCTGCAAAGATGGGGTTGAGGGTGTGTCCTGCCTTGTGGGTGCAGGTGGTGATGAGCTGTTTCAGTCCAAGGTTGGAGAGGTTGTCCAGGAGGGTGGCAGAGTTGGAGTCGCTGAGGTTGAGGTGGTAGTGGACGTCTCCGATGAGTATGTAGTCCATGGAGGCGATGGCATGGGGCGCGACGAGGTCGGCGATGGTAGTGGTGAACATGGTTTGAGGTCCGGGTGGACCGGAGGAGGGGGTGTTCGGTGGTGGATGAAGAGTCACTCGTGCTGGAGGTGGTGAGTCAGAGGGAGCACTTGTGTGAGATGGCAAGTCCTCCTCCTCGGCAGTTGGGGCAGTCCTTCCTCTGGATCTTGTATCATCGGGGATGGTGGTGGCAATGTCAGGGGCAGAGGTGGGGTTGTTCCATGTTTCTGTGAAGAAGGTGGTGTCAGGCGAGAGGGTGTTAAGGAGGTCCCAGATCTCTACAACAAGTCTGTGCAGGGAGTGCATGTTGAGGAGGATACACCTCAGGGCTTCAGAGTACTGGCGTCCGACATGAGGGTGATGGCTGTGGGGGTACGGAGGATGGTAGAGGTTTGTCAGCAGTGTCAGCAGAAGAACTGGCCATGGGTGGTGTTCGGAGAAGACAGCTGGCAGTTGTTGTTTCTTCCAGGGTTGAGTGTGTGGAGGTCAGCTGAGTTGTTGCAGTAGGTGGTCAGACAGCCAAAGTCCTTGCACTGGTCACGGTCAGGTCACGGACGGGTGCAGACTGGCAGCCTTTGACACACCAGCAAAGAAATGATGGACGGAATGCTGACAATGCAAACATTCTCCCCCAGTCAAAAGATCTGGGTTAAGTCCATTGTTCCTTTGCCCACTATGCCACTCCAGTTTGGACCCAGCCATATGCAAGTCAGTCTTGACCATGTGCCCCATGGGAACAGTCCAGACCAAACTGCCACGCCAGCTCCTCCCTGGTTCGGAAACAAAGCATCCTGGGACCGGTTTCAGAGTATGTCACCCTTCTTCAGCCAGGCTAGATTGAGACCAGTGGCACAGTGAACAAGGGACCCACGTCTAGGAATACCCATCCCACTTAGGGCAAAAAGTGCTACAGCAAAGAAATGATGGACGGAATGCTGACAATGCAAACATTCTCCCCCAGTCAAAAGATCTGGGTTAAATACATTGTTCTTTTGCCCACTACGCCACCTCAGTTTGAACCCAGGCATATGCAAATCAGTCTTGACCCTGTGCCCCATGGGCACAGTCCAGACTGAACTGCAAGGCCAGGTTCTCCCTGGACCGGAAGCAAGCATCCTGGGACTGGTTCAGGGTATGTCACCCTTCTTCAGCCAGGCTAGCTTGAATTCATTGGCACAGTGCGCAAGGGGCCCACGTCTGGCCATACCCATCCCACTTAGGGCAAAAAGTGTTACAGCAAAGAAATGATGGACGGAATGCTGACAATGCAAACAGTCTCCCCAGTCAAAAGATGTGGGTGAAATCCATTGTTCTTTTGCCCACTACGCCACCCCAGTTTGGACCCAGCCATATGCAAATCAGTCTAGACCCTGTGCCCCATGGGAACAGTCCAGACCGAACTGCCAGGCCATGTCCTCCCTGTGGGCCAGAGGAAGGGAGACTGGCCTATAGTTGGCAGGCTCTGTCAGTTTGGCATAAAGCTTTTTTATCAGTGGTAGAATCTTTGCATGCTTCCATAATGCTTCCACAATTTAGGCATATTGCCTGAGAAGAGGGAAGCATTAGACAGCTGGTTTACCGTGGGGTGTATGGTGGGAGCTATTGGTTCAGGATATTCGATGGACATGGGTAGGAGAGCCAGACTTAATGCTTTGGAGAAGGGTCAGTGACTTTTCCAGCTGAAGCTCAGGGAAAGCTTGTAAAGATGGAGGATCCAAGTAGTGAAAACATGATTGGAAAATGGCAGGGGGTTGGGCTGGCAATGGCTTCAACCGAGTGTACAAAAGTCCAAAGTGCTAAACTGACCACAATGGGCTTTACAAGAAAAAGGGTGTAATCATTTTGTGTTTCCAAGATTCTCATCAGAGACTGGAGATGTAGTGAAGAAACACACTTCAGGATGGTCTAAAAAGAGAAAGGTTATCTTTTATCAAGGGATTCTAGCACAGAAGAACCTATGAATGATGACATAGACAGCGTTGGTGATGGGGCTCCCCAGACGGCTATGTTGGATAAAGCCAAATCAATGCCAGTTCAAATGTCCCAGAAAACAGATTACCAACTGCCACATGCATCAACAATGCCATTTGCGATTCCTTATTAGCGAAAAATAAGGATTCGCTAATAAGGAATATCAAAAGGCTATGCATGTTGATATCGCTTAAAAAATAGCAATTTTTAAACATTCCTTAATTGCGACTCGCAAATTGTGAGTCGCAATTAAGGAATACCTCCCCATTTATTCCTATGGGCCTCTAGACCCATAGGAAAGAATGGGAAGACATTCTCAGTTTGCGATTCTCAATCAGAGAATCACAAATTGAGCATACAATTTCAAGAGTGCTAGGGTGTCAAAAGGACACCCTGTTGCACCCCTGAAATCTGCATATGAGCACATCTTGCAGATCACATGCCCCAAGGGCATGTGTGTGTGTAAAATTGAACATTGAAAAATTTACTTTAGTGCATTTTTCAAAGTTTTTGCAAATTACCATAAAGTTTAACTTCATGGTAATTTGCTCCCCGGATTACATTTAAGGAATCCCAATTTGATATTCCTTAAATGCAATCGCAATTTAAGTAATCACAATTTCGAGATTACTTAAATTGCAATTTTTGCATTTGGGATGATGCATCCCAAATGTAAAAATAATGGTCGCAAGGGGCCAGATTCTGAGAATCTGCCTGTTTGCGACCGGTTTATGCTTTAATACATGTGGGCCTAAGTGCTGATAAAACAGCATTGAGAGCTAGAGGACTTACATGAGATGACAGGGGGAAGTTACAACAGAACACAAGAGAAGAGGAAATTAAGGGGACTTGTGTTTCAGTGTTTGCATCTATATGGACAATGGACAATGTTGTACAGCTTATATTATCTTAAGTAAATCTCTCTATTTGTTGGACAATATAAACATCAGAACTGTGCAAGACTGATTCCCTGCACACCTTCTGGATATGTTGGCCAAACTATTGCTAGCTCATAGTGCATAATATGCACCCCTGACCTGACACAGTGACAAATGAATTGTGCAACCTCAGAACATGTGTAGGGAAGTGGGTTTCTATTGCAATACCTCCCACTTGTTGTATGGCTATGATGCAATTTTTGACATTTGGAGTACTGGGTCCATTCTATTCAGGTTACTATATGCCAGTGCTCTTTCCTTAAAAATGTACCACAATTGGCACCACATCAGCTACCCCTGTAAGACCCTAATAAATGGCACCCTGTCTACCAAGGGCTTGGGCACTGACGAGGGTCCTTTGGGGCTGCAGCACTGATTGTTTCACCCCAGGAACCCTTCACCAAGGCTCTGCACTCTGCCTTTGCAAGCTGTGTGTCTTGGTGCAGGAACATCCAAAAAAGTCAATGTGGCAAAGTCCTGTGTGCCATGCCTCCCATGCACTGCATACAATATAGGTAAGTCACCCCTACTGCATGCCTTTAGACCTAAGGTAGGGTGTACTGTATCCTATGTGTGGGCATACCTTCAAGAGCAGATATGCCCTTACCATGTCCAGTCTATTTTGGGATGTTGTAAGTGAACAGGAAAGCCATATAACGCACATGGGATGGATAGTTCTCAACACAAGTTTCCTAGCTCCATGATTGCAATTGTTATTTTCTGTTTTTCTGTTTATTTTGCCTATTTACATTTTTTGCTTGTACCTGTGCAGTTGTTTGTGTCCTCTGTGCCCATTTTGCCATCCTAGCTCCATGGTTGGCTTCTGAGATGCTCAGTACCAAACACCTTGTCTTAATAAGTCCTCACTGAGGCCAGTGGTGGATTTATTAATAAAATCACACAGAAGACCCCTATAGTGGGACCCTTGAAAACCTACCAAGCACTGTTGTGGTTCCTGACTTATTTTCATCAGCCTGTCACTACCAGACATGTTTCTGACCTCATGGGATGAGGGCCAGCACTCTCAGTGGATAGAGACAAAGAATGTTCTGGGCAGAGGTACATCACTTCTCCTCCAGGACAGGATGGCCTTCTTGGGAGGGAAGCTTCAAAGGCAGTGCTGCTTTTGACATCCAACACAGTAGCTCCAAATAGTGGAGGAAGCCAAGCACCCTTTCCTGCTCTGTTTTTGGTAGGAAGAAAGGCAGGAAAATTAGTTAGATGAGAAGGAAGGTCCCCAGTTAGCCTACATCACCCCTAGGGCAGGGGGGTGATGCTAAACCCTTTCCTGAAATTTCACCATCTTGGAATGATGCAGAAACCCCCAATCAGGGCTAGGATAGTGCCTGTTCTGACAGAAAGTGATCATTAGAGGGTGTAGGCACCATAAAGAAAAGTAGCCCATTGTCTCCTACCTGGCTCCCCTTCTAATGCCATTAAATCTAATATTTGGGTGTCAGCTCAAGACCAGAACATCAGATTCGATGGACAAAAACAGACCAGGACAAAGAAGACCTGCTGCTTGAGAGTTGAAACCCTGCTGCAGAAGAAAAAGGCTCCAAACTCACTTGCTGCTCCTGCTGTCTTGTCCTGAAACCCCTGCACTCCACAGGCACTGATCCTATGTAGTCCTGTTTGGCGACTTGCTGGTCCCCAACGACCTTGACACAGTCAGAAGCAAGAAGAAGTAGAACAGCTCCAGAGGGTCCGATCTGACCACCGATAAGGTTTGGAGGCACCAGGACCTATGGGAGTTGCAGTGTACCAATATCTGGGGTACCAGACCCTCAACAGTAAAAACCAAGAAAAAGAGTGCACACAGGACTCCTGAAGCACCAAAAGCAAGCCCCCATTGAGGGACATTGAGACTCCCAAGGCCCACTTCCTGAGTGGCCCAGCTAATCTGAGACCACCTCTCCGAGTTGCCTGTTCCTGACCGTGAGGACCTCAAGAAAGCACAATGCCTGGCTGACCTGTTCAATCTGCACCTGGGCTCACTGGCCCCAGCACTGATCAACCAGCCCTGCTCCCATTGTCCACAGTCCCTTGCAACCTTCCCTCTTTAATGAGATCCACTGGTCATACCTGTGAGTCCCTTGGAGCAGTGCTTTTTCAAAGGCCCCCTTTGTCTTTGTGCAGCAGCTTTCAAGACCTCAGCACCTCTGCTCCCAGCCGATCTGGGATGCTCCTGAACGTCTTCTGCTCGAACTTTGGACCTGGTCCCGACATCGATCTAAAACGAGAAGGTGAACTTTGTGAATGCATTGCCTGTATTCCTATGGATTATTCTGCTTTTTCCCATTGTGTCTTATGATGCTTCATTGTGCATTAAAGTGAATTTGAAAAATTGTAACTCCTAAAGTACTTTCCTGAGGACTGAAAATATGTTATTTTTACAAACAGGTCTGGAATTTTTTCTTGAGTGTGTGTCTCATGTATTGCCTCTATGAGTACAACAAATGCTTAACACTACACCCTGAAAAGTATAACTGCTCACACACACTAAGACAAAAAGAGAGTTAGTGTTGTATACTTTTACCTCTACCTGCCTTTTTGGAATCTCTCTCATTCTCTAAATAGTGTACTTCATTTTAGTACACTGTACAGAGAGGCGGTTTGCCACAGCATGACAACCCTGACTCACCAAGGAAATCATGGTAACAGATCTAGAACACTTTCACTTAGTTAATGCATAATTCACTTAGTTAATGCATACCCAAAGAGATACACAAGAAATACACAGCAACATTTTTATCTATTCTTGAGTAAAATACTTGTGTGAAATAATCAATAGAAGGAAACAGAATCATTTCATTAGCATGGCTTTTCTTCAGATGCCCCGTATTGGTGTGCTGCTGAGTGTTGCTCTGCGGTGTTTACCCTATTTTATGTATTTTTATTTCGGGATTCACTCACTTGGGGTTGCTGTGGGGTGACCTTGAGCACGTTCCTCACGCTCCGATTTCCACTCTTCTTGATTGGCAGGATCCGTCCGTGCAAGCAGACCCGCCATCTTGAGTTAGCGGTCTAGTTGTTTTGCTCTGCCTAAGATAAAAATCGATGCTGACGCGAGTGCACAGCGGACGCGCGCAGTGGGCATGCCTGTCTGCTCCCGTCCATGCTAAGGACACGCTCAGCGCCAGCCATGCTGCCCCTTTTGCTGCCGACTTAGGCCTGGATAATGGGTGCTGCTAGTTTAGTTATTCCAGTGCAGAACTTCGGCATATTGATGCGGTGGGTAATGGCAGGGGGGCCCTTTGCTTTGCTGTGTCCACCTCTCCTCTGTCAGATTTCCTTGCTAAGGGCTTTTTATCTTGTGGGCTCCTAAATGCTAGATCGCTGCCTAAGCATAAGGTGGAAATTCAGCTGTTGCTAGAAGTTCATGAATTTGAAGTGCTGTTCATGACAGAGACCTGAACCCAGCTAGACTGTGATGTCGCCCCGGGATTGGCGTGCCTACCTGGTTATAAGATCTGCCATAAGTTGAGACTTAGGGGGTGGGGTGGGGGTGTTGGGGTGATATACAGAGACACCCTGAATCTGGCTACTATTGACATTGATGTGGTCCCAGGTTTTGAACTATTAGGTTTTGTTCTTAAGAATTACTCTGGCCAGGCTCTAACGGGGATTATCTGTTACAGACCCCTAGGGGCTCTTAGTGTACAGCAGTAGCAATTGCTGCTGGAGACCTTTACTAATATGGCCGCTACTCACCATAGTTTGGTGATCTTGGGTGATTTTAACCTCTGGCTAAGTGGTTCCCTTGATGCGGGTTATGCTAACATCCTTCAGTCCTGTGAAGACCTTGGTCTTTTCCAAAGGGTGTCCAAAGTTACTCCTATTGGAGGGCATCTTTTGGATCTAATTTTCTCAGAGGCTAGCCTGTGTTCATTGGGGAAATTCTGCCTATGGTCTGGGCAGACCATTCTCTGATTAAATTTTATGTGAACCCTGCCATGCAAACCACTCGGGCAGCCTACCCCTCGTGTGAATATATGAGCAGAGACTGGAAGGCTCTTCTGCGTAAGAGGCCCCAGGACCCGCTGTTTTTGGTAGAAGACTGTTTTTTCTCAGATGTGCAAGTTGAGGAGAGCTACTCTGCTCTCTGTACTAAATTCACCTTGGCTCTGGACTCATTAGCCCCTTTAAAAAAAACATTGTAAGAGGGACAGACCCTCGGCCCCGTGGTTCAATGAAAGTCTGAAAAATCTGAAACTTGACTGTAAACATGCTGAGAGAAGATGGAAACATGGTTATCTGGATGAGGATAAGCTCACCTGGAAAAGCATGCTGGTGGGCTATAAGAGGGCGAATAACAAGGCCAAGGCAGAACATTTCTCCACCCTGATCCTCAATGCTCCTAATAGTTCTAGAAGCATTTTTAACATCTTGAACAGCCTGACCAACCCAGAGTGCTCTAAGAACGTGATTCCCCCCTCTCAAGAACTATGCGAGAACCTGGCCAGGTTCTTTCATAATGAAGTCAAAAACATCATTGATGATTTGGGTGGGGATTATCCTCAATCTTAGGTGGGAGATATCACGTGTTCGGGCACTGAGGACATGATAGTAACAAGTGTGGAGGCGGAGGGTGTTAATTTTGAAGGCGGACTTGCCAATCACCTTGAGGCGGAGGACTTTTATGGACTGGCATGTGGTATTCCTTCTGGGTCCCCTTTAGATCTGATGCACTATAAAATCTAGAAATAATTTAAGGTAGAGTTGATTCCTACACTCCGTCAGGTCTGTAATCAGTCGCTCACTGACGGAGTGGTTCCATCTCAGTGGAAGCATGGTTTGGTGACTCCCCTGTTAAAGAAGCCTTCCCTTTATCTGGAGTGCCCTAAAACTATGGGCCCATCTCTCTCTTGCCTTTTCCTGCTTAAATTGTGGAACAAGTGGTGAGTAGCACTCTTTCCAAACATTTGGAACAACAATATTTATTGGAGGAGGTCCAGTTTGGATTTCTGCCATCCCACGGCACTGAGACGGCCTTGGTGACCGTGAAGGATGAACTTCGGAGGTGGGCAGACAGGGGTCAGGCAGCAGTACTTATTCTGCTTGACCTGTCTGCTACCTTCAACACTGTCAATCATGGAATCCTGCTGAAAAGGTTGAGAGAGGTGGGGGTGACGGGTTGTGCTCTAAGGTGGTTTCAGTCTTTTCTACTGGATAGACAGCAAGCAGTGTCCATCTCTCCTTATCAATCTGCTTTCACTAAAATTGTGCATGGTGTTCAGCAGGGCTCGGCAATTAGCCCCTTTCTATTTAATATTTATATGAAACCTCTAATTGCCGTCATCAAACAACATAATATTAATATCGTAAATTATGCTGATGACACACAGCTGATCCTCTCTCTTGAGGGAGATCAGTCAACTTCATTGGTAGTGTTTCATAGCTGCCTGCAGGAGACAGCGGTTTGGCTGAGGGGAAATTTGCTGCAATTTAATGCTGACAAGACGGAGGTGCACTATTGTGCTATGGCAAGGGTTCCCTCTGGGCTGCCTAGTCATTTTTGGTCCATCAACACCCCGATTGTCATTCAGCCTGCAAAGACTGTTCATAATCTGGGCGTTATATTTGATAGTAAACTTACTATGGAAGCGCAGGTGACGAAAACAGTGGGTTGTTGTTTAGCCATTATGAGATCTTTGTGGAAGATTTTCCCTCTGCTGCCCCCTTTGGCACGTGCGCTTATAGCACGCAGTACAATTCTTAGCAGATTAGATTACTGCAATGCCCTGTTACTTGAGTCTCCGAACTTCCTTTTTGACAGGCTGCAGAGGATTCAGTTAACAGCAGCCAAATTAGTCCTTGGCCTTGGCCGAGTTGCACTGGCTCCCACTGAGACAGAGAGTACAGTTCAAGTCTCTTTGTTTAGTGTTTAAAGCCCTGCATGGGCTGGGGCCCGTCTCCTTCCAAAGAAAATTTGAATGGTATGTTCCTACTAGAATTCTGCGCTCCTCCAGGGCGAAACTAGTAAAGATACCTAGATTTAGGAAAGTGATAGAAGGTGGCAGATCCTTCGGGGTCTCAGCTGCAAAGCTTTGGAATGCTCTGCCTCTAGAACGTAGACGAGTTAGTGACCTTCTCCTTTTTAGAAGAAGACTAAAAACATGGTTGTTTCTGAAGATTTAGGCGATCCTCTGCAGTGCGGCCCAATACTTGTAACTCTGAATTGCTAGCGCCAGGATGCCTGCCTGGTGACAGTATATCTAACAATATAATAAATAAGTAAATAAATATGAGAATAGTGAAAAAGACGAACAGTTCAACCATTTTATTTATTACAGAGTATATATGCTTGCATACAAGTACTGTAAAGTAGTCTACTCCTATCTGGCACATCCTAACCAATCATGTTTAGAATGAGTGAATGGCCAATTCCCTGTAGGTTGATCTAACTTCTGTTACCTTTGGGTTAGTGTACTCAAGCTGCCCGTCTAGGTGTGGCATCGGACAGCATCCCTCGTTTGAGGTTGAGCTGGAATTCCAACATGGATCGACCTCTCAGTGCCAGCAAAAAAAAACCCAGTGTAATCAAAGGCTTAATGTCCTATATATATTAACATCCTCCATGTTACCATACCAAAGCTCCAGTCGGGCCGCTATTGTGTTTTCCATTGTGATAGCTCTGTCACCAAACAGCCAAAAACAAATAACAATAGCTTGTGTGCTGAACCTAGCCCTTGTACAGAATGTTCAAGGTGTTCTGATAGAGTGCCAAAGAAGTGAGATTGAAAGAAAGACTGATTTCGAAGAATGTTATCCCATATGTACAAGCAAATATATGTGTGTCAACTGTCACCGTGTTTAAGGAGCGAAGGCAACTTAAAAATGTGAGCATGGAAAATGGCATTACTTAACCAGGCCACATGACAACATGATGTTGAAAGTGCAATGAAACACATACCTATGTTCACGGAAACATGTGAGTTCATATGACAGCAGCAGAACAAGACCTAATAGAATAAGAGGGTATGGCTAGGTCGTGTTGGCAGCTGCAGCCCTTGTCTAGTGATTGTGAGTTCCCAATTAGTTCCCTGTAAATCAATATGTCCTATCTCCCTCTGTGCACATTCTAGTGAGTATCTCTAAAAATGTGCATGACTCAAGTGGGTATGCTTTCAAGAACATTTAGGTTTTAGACTTGAATTCCTGTGTGCTCTCTGTCAAACGTATTTATACTGTATTTGGTGTGCCAGCAGAGGCATGTATCGGACCAAGAATCATTGCTAGGAAACTCATGTATGAGTATATACAGAGTGTCAGTAACTACAAGACAGACATGTTACTACCTGCATTTTCACAAATGTTTAAGGAGCCTGCACAACCCTTAAATCTATATGTATCAGCAGTGCATCTGCAAAGCTTTTGACACAATTCCATGATCAGTGGCTGCTTCAGTATTGTGTGGTTGCAGTGGTTGCCTAACTGGCACTAGATTGAATTACTGTGCCATTAGCCTTATCATAGCTTAGCTAGTGATAGACAGGGCTCTATTTCATCTATTTATATTGTGAAATATTAGGTAGACTCAGAGCAGGTGCCCTGTCTTCAGAGGCATCACTTGCCTCCACATCTGCCACGAAGCAACTGTAGGAAACATTGTACAGGCACACCAATGGGCCCCTCGTTGATGCAGTCTGTGTGGACATAAGCCCTGTTGCATCAATCATGTATTATGATGGTATCTACAATTAACCTGGTGGGAAGAGGGAGTAATGAATGATTAGAGTGTAGTGCAGCTTTGCTGTGTAAATGATGTCTGTGTGGGTGCCTCACCTAATAGGATATAGATCCCCTGTTTTGCTGTTTTTAGCACTTAAACAAAATTCGTTATGAGTGTATCAGGCCAGGAGCGCATAAAATGTTTCTATGTGCGATGAAGTTTAGATTAGAATCAGATAAACCTTCTGGGTATTGAGGCAAGTGTACTCTTGGTGACTGTTTTTGTGAAATTCATATCCCTTTTGGTAAAGGGGAGAACATCAATGTCATAATGTGTGTGTTTGAGACAGTAACATGAGGTGCATCTGCTGGTCTCAGTTCATGGGTGAATTGTGGCACCACTTTTGTTTCCAGTCACAATAAGTATTGACCCACTGGAGTAGACCTTAACTGTAAGTTGCCCTGTACTAGCGGGGTGGTAAATCCACACCTGTAAAAATTATATATTGCAGTAATATTGTGTGATAATACTTTGAGATTACACTGCAATTACAAGTCTATTCCCATAGAATGGGGAATACCTGTATGGACCCCGTTTTGCTGAGTGCAATTCTGCACAGTTTACTTTTTCCATGGGGATTTTTGCTCACATTTGCCACCTCAGAAAGCAAATCACAAATGCGAGCAGGGTGGATGCTGCAGAGTGGGGGAGGTGGGAGTATTCATGGGAGAAGACAAAGGAAACTGCGTTAGGGTTAAGAAGTGGGCGGAGACAGGAAAGTTGTTCCAGGTTGCAATGCGGTGGGTAAAACTGGGTCTGTTATTCCCTTACATTAGTAACCCAATGCACACATAACGTTTAAACTATGGGTTACATAAATCTAATAGTTTATAGACGTATACAGGAGTGCTTTCAAGAAAGGAACAATCTGACACTAATTAAAAATAACCGCTTTCGGTCTATATGAAGTTTCCCTGTCCAGCACCTGAAGCAACTGAGTTTTCCAGTGTGTGCTCAACAAGCAAAATAAACACACATACATTTTGTATGTTGCATTACATAGTGGCAGGTAATAGGCATGACTCAGTGTCAAAATGGATTAGAAAGCAGTAATAAAGAAAAGGGAAATAGGTTGTCTGGATATGAGGTTGTTCTGACTAACAATATTAACTTTGGATGGGCTCTTTCTGCAACAACATTCTTATTCTGCCCAAGTGATCTCTATCTTGCTTTCTGGTGTCCACACACAACCAGATCAAGCCAATTTCGGCCTTTAGTATGAGTTGAAAAGTGGCTTACAAGAAGGGCTGTGCGTAGTTTGCATAGCGCCACTAAGCACACTACCCAGAATTTTGGAAAAAAATGTGTGGAAAACGAGTGCACGCCCTGAGGGTCCCAGTGCACGGGACAGGGGTCCCTCGTGCCTGGGCAGGCTCCCCGATCTCCCCGGCCTGGCTGGGTTGGAAAACAGGGACCGGCCCGGTGCCTGGGTTTCGGTCAGGGCCTGGGGTTTGGGAGCCCCCATCCTGCGGCCTGCCAAGAGTCCATCTGCCCGGGACAAGGGTCCCTGGTGCAGAGCCCCAGAGACCTGCAAGGCTCCATGGCTTCCGGTCAGTCCTCCCCCAGGCGGCTGGCCCCCAGGAGGACCTGCGGGCCTCCCCATGCCTGAGGCCCAGCATGGGGTTTCAGAGCTCCCCTGAGGACTGCAGCCCAGGAGCCCTGGAGACCTGCAGCCCCAAGACCTGCAGCCCTCGAGCCCTGCAGCCCCTGAGCACTGCAAGGGCAGGCGGGAGCCATCCCACGAAGGCTCAGGGCAGGCAGATTGGCATTATTTCGGTCCCGGCCATCTGGTCGCACCAATCCTCTTGGCAATCTGGTTGCACGCAATGCTTTCCAATGGGGCGACCAGGTGGCCGGGCCAGCCTGGAAGTCCCGATGAGGACTCATTGGCCTCCCGTATCACAGCCAGGGCTCCAGGAGGTCGGGCACGTTCGTGCCTAGGGTCCCCTGTGCCTCACAGTGTGCACAGGTTACAAGAAAGAGGGGTAGCTTTCCTCCGGATTACTAGGGGCATGGTATGCCAGAACAACCCTCCCAGGCTGGCGGTTCTATGCCTGGTACCAGATGGGCTATGCCCAGGAAACACCTCCCCAGGCATCCAGGGCTGCCTCCTCTGGCCCGTGGCATGGCAGAGTGCCCGGGACGGGCTCCATAGTTCCCAGGCAGTCCTCCCACGGAGATCCGGGCTCTAAAGCTCTGGTGGTCTTTCCCCAGGCTTGAGGCCCAGCCGGGGTCCCCGAGCCCCCGGGTAGCGGAGCCCCTGAGCGCTGCGTGGGCAGGCGGGAACCCTACCATGAAGGATCGGGCGGGCAGCTGGGAGTCCTTTTGGTCCCCACCACCTGGTCGCACCTTTCCCCTTGGCCATCTGGTCGCACACAATGCTTTCCAATCGAGCGACCAGATGGCCGGGCACCCCTGGAAGTCCCGATGAGGGGCCATTCGCCTCCCCGATCCCAGCGAGGGCTCCAGGATGTCGGGTGCCTCCGCGTCCTGGGTCCCCTCCGTCACTTAGTGCACTTGTTACCAGAAAGAGGGGTAGCCTTCCTCTGGATTAAAAGGGGCAGGATATGCGGGGAAACCCCTCCCAGGCTGACAGTTCTCTGCCGGTAACCAGATGGGCTATGCTCGGACAACACCTCTCCTCCGTCCGGGGGCTCTGGCCCATGGCTTGGCAAAGTGCCCGGAACGGGCTCCTTGGGTCCCAGGCATCCTCCCCCGGGCATCCGGGTCCGAGAACTCCTGTGGTCCTCCCTTTGCCCGTGCCTGAGGCCCAGCCGGGGTCCCCGATCCCCCAGGAAGTGGATCCCCTGAGCCCCGCGTGGGCAGGCGGGACCCCTACTGCAAAGGCTCAGGGTGGGCAGATTGGAATCCTTTCAGTCACGGCCATATGGTCACACATTTTCCCTCGGTCATCTGGTTATGGGCAATGCTTTCCAATGGGGCACACAGATGGCTGGACTTCCCTGGAAGTCCCGTTAAGGGGACATTCGCCTCCCCAATCCCATTGAGAGCTCTAGGAGGTCAGGTGCCTCTGCGCCCTGGGTCCCCTCCATCACTCGGTGCAAGTGGGTTCCCAAAAAGAGGGGTAGCCTTCCACCGGATGACTAGAGGCAGGGTATTCCGGGACACCCTTCCCCGGCTGGCGGTTCTCTGCCAGTGACCAGATGGGCTATGCTCAGACAACACCTCTCCTCCGTCCGGGGGCTGAAGCCCATGGCATGGCAAAGTGCCTAGGATGGGCTGCATGGGTCCCGGGTAGTCCTCCCCCAGACATCCGGGCCCGAGAGCTCCGGTGGTCCTCCAAGTCCCTGAGGCCCATATGAGTTCCCCGAACCCCAGGGAAGCGGAACCGCCAAGCCCTGCCCTGTGTGGGCAGGTGGGAGCCCTACTGCGAAGGCTCGGGGTGGGCAGCTGGGAGTCCTTCCCGTCCTGGCCATCTGGTCGCACCTGCCCCCTCGGCCATCTGGTCGCACCCATTGCTTTCCAATGGGGCGACCAGATGGCTGGGCTTCCCTGGAATTCCCGATGAGGGACCATTCGCCTCACTGATCCCAGCGAGGGCTCCAGGAGGTTGGGCGCCTTCACACCTTAGGTCCCCTCCGTCACTCGGTGCGCGCGGGTTCCCAGAAAGAGGGGTAGTCTTTCTCCGGATTAATAGGGGCAAGGTATGCCGGGACACCCCTCCCGGACTGGTAGTTCTCTGCCGGTGACTAGATTGGCTGAGCTTGGATAACACCTCTTGGTCCGGAGGCTACGGCCCACAGCATGGCAAAGTGCCAGGGAGGGGCTCCATGGGTCCTGGGCAGTTCTCCCCCGGGTGTCCGGGCCCTAGAGCTCCGGTGGTTCTCCCCATGCCTGAGGTCCAGCCGGGGTCCCCAAGCCCCCGAGAAGCTGAGCTCCTGAGCCCTGCATGGGCAGGCGGGAGCACTACTGCAAAGGCTCAGGGTGGGCAGCTGGGAGTCCTTTCAGTCCCGGCCATCCTGTCACACCTTTCCCCTCAGCCATCTGGTCGCACGCAATGCTTTCCAATGGGGCTACCAGATGGCCGGGCTTCCCTGGAAGTCCCCATGAGGGGACATTTGCCTCCCGGAACCTAGCCAGGGCTCTAGGAGGTCGGGCACGTCTGTGCCTAGGGGCCCCTCCATCTTGCGGTACACACAGGTTACCAGAAAGGGGGGTAGTCTTCCTCCAGATTACTAGGGACAAGGTAATCTGTTACCCCTCTCGGCCTAGCGGTCCTCAGCCGGCAGCTGGATGGGCTAGGATGCCACCCCAGCCCTGGGACTGTCCCGGAGCCTGCTGTGTGGCAGGCTGCCCTGGATGGGGTCCGGTGGGCCCATGGAGCCTCCCCCTGTTGGGCTGGTTCCAGGGGCCCTGGGGAAGGTGGCCTCCCATCCTCAGGCTCTGTCCTCTGTCCTGCTGCATGGCAGGGTGCGCGAACGAGATTCCACAGGGCCAGGGAGGTTTCCCCTGTGACTTTGGGCCCGGGAACCCTGGCTGGGTCCAGGGGTCCCATCGGGCCCCGGGTAGGGTGCTCCGGCACTTGACCCAACCCCTCAGCCTTCTGCTCTGCCAAAGGCCTGGGACAGGGTTCCGTTGTGCCTGCAGAGCCTCCCCTTGCTTGGCTGGGTTCAGGAGCTCCAGGGGCTCCAGGGAGGGTGGCCTCCACACCCCAGGCTCCATCCTCTGTCCTGCCGCATGGCAGGGTGCCCGGGAGGGTGTCCATCGGGCACGGGGAGGCCCCTGTGCCCCAGGACCTGAGAGCACTGCCTGGGTCCAGGCCTCCTCCCCCGGGCCCCAAGCTGGGTTCTCTGGCCCTTCCCCCAGCCTGCTGCACTGCCAAAGGCCCAGGTTAGGGTGCCATTGTGCCCGGTTGAGCCTCCCCTTGCTTGCTGGCATCAGGAGCTCCATCTGGGGCCTTTGAGGGCCCCTGGGAGGGTGGCCTCCACACCCCGGGCTCTTCGTCCTTGGAGGCTTCCCCTGTGCCTCTGGGCCTGGGAGCCCCGGCTGGGTCCATGGCCTTGCCGAGCCACGGGTTGGGTGCTCCGGCCCTGGGCCCTGTCCCCAGACTGCTGCACTGCCAAAGGCCCAGGACGGGGTTCCGTTGTGCCTGGGGAGCCTCCTCTTACTTGGCTGGGATTCAGGACCTGCTTCCAGGGCCCACCTAAGGCTCCGTCCTTGCTCCTGACGCTTGGCAGGGTGCCCGGGACAGGGCCTGAGGGCCTGGGGAGGCGTTCCCTGCACCTCCAGGCTTGGGAGTCACATCTGGGTCCAGGGGATCCGTCGGGCCCCGGGTCAGGCACTCTGGCCCTGGGACCCATCCCCCGGCCTGCTGCTCCACCAAGGGCCTAGGACAGGGGTCCGTTGGTCCCATGCAGGCCTTCCCTGCTTGTTAAGGTGTCCGCGGGCCCCAGCTCAGAGGGCCCGTCGGGTCCCCCCTCACAGCCACCATGACTGGGTCCAGCTGGGGCCCTGGGCCTCCGGTCTCCCATGCCCCGGCACCTGCTCACTCTTTCCTTGGGGTACAGAGTGACGAAATGGCTTCCCTTTCGTGTGCGGTCATCTGGTCACACCTTTCCCCTCGGCCATCTGGTCGCACCGATCCCCTCTGCCATCTGGTTGCACCCAATGCAATCCTATGGGGTGACCAGATGGCCGAGCTTCCCTGGAAGTCCTGATGAGGGGTCATTTGTCTTCCCATCCGAGCGAGCGCTCCAGGAGGTCGGGAATTTTCACGCCTTGGGTCCCCTCTGTCACCTTTTGTGCACGGATTACAAGAAAAGGGAGTCATTGTCCTCTGAATTACTAGGGGGAGGGTCAGTCAGACCTCTGTGAGGTCCGACAATTCTGAAACAGGGGAAGGCAGAACCTGGGTCTGCCAGCCGGGGCCCCCAGGGGCCCGGGTAAACACCTGCCTCTCAGCCCCCTGTCATGGTCCTTTTTCTTTGAATTTGCTCAGGCAGACCTCCGTGACATCCGGCAATGCTGAGACGGGGGAAGGCAGCACCCGGGCCCGCTGGCCGGGGCCCCCAGGGGCCCGGGTATGAACATGCCTCTCAGCCCCTTCCCGATGGTCTTTTTTCTCTGAGTTTTTTTACTCAGTCAGACCTCCCTGAGGTCCAGCGATGCTGAGACAGGAGAAGGTGGCACCCGGGCTTGCCTGCCAGGGCTCCCAGGGGCCTGGGTACGCACCTGCCTCTCAGTCCCTTCCCGATGGTCCTTTTTCTCTGAATTTGCTCAGGCAGACCTTTGTGAGGTCCGGAAATGCGGAGACAGGCTGTGGCCCCGGAGGCCCGAGTATGCATCTGCCTCTCTGCCCCTTCCTGATGGTCCTTTTTCACTGTGTTTGATCAGGCAGACCCCCGTGAGGTCTGGCGATGCTGAGGTGAGAGAAGGCAGCACCCAGGCCCGCCGGCCGGGGCCCCCGCAGCACCCGGACCTGCTGGCTGGGGCCCCAAGGGGCCCTGGTACGCACATGCCTCTCAGTCCCTTCTCGATGGTCCTTTTTCTCTGAGTTTTTTACACAGTCAGGCTTCGCCACCATTGGTGGGTGGGTTGGGGGATGTGGACTCGCAGGCCGAGCGCCAGGCAATGTTTTTTTTCTCCCAACAGTGCAGTCTGACTCCCAGAGGGGAATCCTTAAACGTGGCACCCTGGCCGTCTCGCCGCACATGTGGTGGACGGACGGAGTCGCTTCCTCCCGCCTCTCCTGCACCCGCAGGTGAGTGAATGTTTTCAAAAAGTTGCCTGTGACTCTTGGCGGTGGATCACTCGGCTCGCACATCGATGAAGAACGCAGCTAGCTGCGAGAATTAGTGTGAATTGCAGGACACATTGATAATCGACACTTTGAACGCACCTTGCGGCTCCGGGTTCCTCGCTTCCCTGGGACGTGGCTGGGGCAGTCGCAGGGTTAACTCTGCTTCCCCTTCATTCCCCCACAAGTTCAGGCCCCCGATCACCCATTGCAGGGTCCCTTGCCGGGTCGTACCACATAGGTACGCCGCCGGCATGGCTGGCCCCGTGAAGGGGTCTGGTGACCGGTCCACCCCCGGGGTGGCTGGCTGCGTGCCATGCATGATTGTCTGTGGTGTCCCACCGGCTGCCCGCGCGCACTTGCCTTGGGCGCCCACCTCCGAGGCCAGCTTCCCGGCGAGGGCGAAACCCCTCCAGATGCGATCCGGGGAAAGAGGGCATGCGCTGCTGTGATGACAGGCCCCTGCTCCAGCAGGGGCCTGGCCTCCCCTGGCAACCCCCTTGATGCTCCGGCGTTATTCTGCCAACTACGACCTCAGATCAGACGTGGCGACCCTCTGAATTTAAGCATATTACTAAGCGGAGGGCAAGAACCTAACCAAGATTCCCCCAGTAACGGTGAGTGAAGAGGGAAGAGCCCAGTGCCGAATCCCTGCGTACAGAAGACCGACTCCCCGGCGTTGCTCAGGGGGCCCAAGTCCTTCTGATCGAGGCTCACCCCGCGGACGGTGTTAGGGCATTTGCAGCCCCTGGCATGCCAGGATCGGGTCTTCTAGGAGTTGGGCTGCTTGGAAATGCAGCCCAAAGCGGGTGGTAAACTCCATCTAAGGCTAAATACGGGCACGAGACTGATAGCCAACAAGTACTGTAATGGAAAGTTAAAAACAACTTTGAAGAGAAAGTTCAAGAGGACGTGTAACTGTTGAGAGGTAAATGGGTGGGGTCTGTGCAAACCGCCCTGAGGATTCAACAAGGCAGGAAGGTCGGTGGCCCGGGAGTTCCGGATCCATCCGTGGGACTGGCGGCCGGGCCCTCCACAGCCCCTGCAGGGCACATTTCCTCCATGGTGGTCCGCTGCAACCGGCTCCGGGTCAGCTAGGAAGGCTTCGGGTGGCAGGTGGCCCTTCGCTCTGGCAGAGGGTGTTACAGTCCCCCTGGCAGCAGCTTCGCCGTGTCCGTTGGGCCGAGGGAGATTCAACCGCCTCCGTGCCCTCCCCAGGCACCCGTTCCCAGACGCCCCTTGGGAAGCGCCGGGACGATTGAAGGGGGCACGGGCCCCCTGCTCCACACTGGGTGCCAGAGGTCTGCAGTGATGTCGGTTACCCACCTGACCCGTCTTGAAACACGGACCAAGGAGTCTAACACTTGCGCGAGTCAGATGGCCGAGCAAAACCCTACGGCGCAATGAATGTGAGGGCCAGCACACGCCGGCTGAGGTGGAATCCCACTGCACTTCCAGCGGCAGGCACACCACCGGCCCATCTCACCTGCTCTGCCGGGGAGGTGGAGCATGAGTGTGCATGATAGGACCCGAAAGATGGTAAACTATTCCTGGGCAGGGTGAAGCCATAGGAAACTCTGGTGGAGGTTCGTAGAGGTCCTGACGTGCAACTCGGTCGTCTGACCTGGGTATAGGGGCAAAGACTAATCAAACCATCTAGTAGCTGGTACCCTCTGAAGTTTCCCTCAGGATAGGTGGTGCTCGGAGCCCCCAGTTTTATCTGGTAAAGCGAATGATTAGAGGTCTTGGGGCCGAAACGTTTTCAACCATTTCTCAAACTTTATATGGGTAAGAAGCCCGGCTCGGGGCATGGAACCGGGCATGGAATGCAAGTGCCTAGTGGGCCACTTTTAGGAAGCAGAACTGGCACTGAGGGATGAACCAAACGCCGGGTTAAGGCGCCCAATGCCGATGCTCATCAGCCTCAGAAAAGATGTTGGTTGATATAGACAGCAGGACGGTGGCCATGGAAGTCGGAATCCACTAAGGAGTGTGTAACTGTTAAGACACAGAACGGTGTACGCGGATCGACAGCGCAGCCAGGACCCTCCCGAACTACAAGCCCCGGAGCCAACACGCCGGGAACTACATTTCCCAGCATCCTGTGCGCGGCGCATGCGCACAGCAACCAGGCGGAAGTAATGGCATAAAGCCGACCGAAGGAGCCGAGGTAGACGTCGGATATTCCGGGAACACAGCTGGCTGCTGTGCAACAACCGAGGTGAGCCACAGACCCGAGGAACGTCTCCTTGCCGAGACAACAGCGCACTTGACCTTGTCCCTGCAACCAAGTGATACACGCACTTGAACTGCGCGAAGCCTTGTCCCAGACGCCAGTCCCCGCTCGAGGGTTTCGAGCGCTTAGAACTGCGTGAAGCTTTGTCCCCGACGCTTCTAACCCCAGTTCCTGCTCGAGGGTTTCGAGCCAGTGGAGAAGCGCAAAGCAGCGCTTCAAACCCAGTCCCCGCTCGAGGGTTTGCAAGACGTTTGAATACTAGCCCTAAGGGGCCAGCTGAGCTTCAGTCCCCGCTCGAGGGTTATCGAGCGCACTGAAACAGCGCCTAGGCAAACCAAGACCCTCTATCCCCGTTCGAGGGTTACTGAACAAGTGGGATTAGACAGACAGTTTATCTTTGTTTTCCGGTCACGCTTGAGGACTCAGAGCTGGCTAAGAACCTTTACTTTTCTATACTTTACGTTGCCCTCCGTTGGATGGTGTCGGGACCGACATCAATGCGGAGGACGAATTAACCAGGACGCGGTGTTCTCACCCTCTAACTCGAATGGCATTGCCGGCCACTTCTTAGCATGGTGTCCTCTGTTGGGGAATGCCGGGACCGGCATTCGTGCAGAGGACAGTTGGACAAAGAGGAGTGTAGCCCACTGACTTATTGCTGGCTGTATTACGTGGTCTCTACTCGTGTGAATAAACAGGGTTTTGCCCATAAAACACAAGCCTGTTTGCGTCTGTACTGATCGGTAAGGTCTTAGAGTTCTACCTTCTCAACCCCGGGGTCTCAGGGGATTACATAATATCCGACCTACAAACCCAATCCATCTCCTGGTTGAAGAAGGTAACATGGCGGCAATGGACGACGTATTGGCAGCATTGCTTGACGTACAGACTGAGTTAGCCGCGTCACAACAAGAAGCCGCGGATTTGAAGGCTAGGATGGATCATTTGCAGCGGAATCCCTTCAATGCAGGGGCTCATAGCACAGGACAACAAGCTGCGGTAGTGGTGGAAATGCCAGTAGCCATCCCCTTGGCCACACCTGAAAGATACAGTGGCGACCCGTCAACGGTTCAGGTGTTTATAACACAGGTGGCTCTTCACTTCTCCTGTAAGCCTAAATCCTTTCCGACAAATCAGGCGAGGGTGGCATTCATGATCTCGTATTTGGCCGGTAACGCGGCTCAATGGGCCGTGCCTTTGGTGAGCAGGGACTATCCCCTTCTGTACGATTGGGAAGCCTTTCAGGAGGAATTTGTCAAGGTGTTCGACAGGAGAGCTGATTCCTACACAGCAGACAGAGAATTGCTACAGCTGAAACAAGGGGCCACGGGACTCGTGCAGTATCTGAATGCGTTCCGGCATCTTATCGCCGAAACCAAATGGCCACCGGCTAAACAAACTGCGCTATTCCACCAGGGATTGAGCGAAGAGCTGAAAGACGTGATCGTGCAGATTGACCCCCAACCCGCGCATTGCGAAGATCTGATCAGCCTGGCTCTGCGCCTAGAACATCGATTAAGCGAACGTCGTGTGGTTGGACCCAGGAAGGAGAAGACCCCTCCAACTTTGGGCCTTCACGGTTCCAGCGAACCGCTTCCGGCTCCTCGGAATGAACCCATGGACATCGGGGCCGTCAGAGCCAGTCTAACAGCGACGGAGAAAGAGTCCCGCAGGAAACAGGGCCTTTGCTTATACTGCGGAAAGAAGGGACACTATGTCCACGAGTGTCCGGCGAAAACAAGAACAGGCCGTTCGCGCCCTAGTCGACTGTCCACCGCGACAGTGGAGAAGGGGGCGGAAAACTAAAGGACTCCTGGAACAAAGAAGGGGATTCCTGGAGTCATGGATACATCCCTTCCATACAGCGGCGCGACTTGACCAGATCCCGTCACTTGTTTATTCCGCTATGTGTAAAGGTGCAGGAAGAATGGATCTCTGTCTCCGCTATGGTGGACTCTGGAGCCACGGGACTGTTCATGGACGAAAAAGAAGCAGAACGATAGGGGTCACACTTCTACCCTGTTCGGATCCAGAGGACGTCTATGCGGTGGATGGGCGCAGGTTGGTTTCGGGGCCCATCAGTCATCACACGGGGAACCTGGAGGTGTGTTACGGGCCACAGCATCAAGAGGACATGGACTTCAAGATCATCCGTGCCCCGCAGTATGGAGTCATCTTAGGGTTACCATGGCTGAAGAAACATAACCCTTCCATCAACTGGGAAACCCAGGAAGTACGGATGGACTCCCCTTACTGTTCACAGTTCTGCGGAGCAACAACAACGCACGCAATAACGGAAGAGACACGGGGGTATGCGGTGGCCACGGCAGCCGAGAAAGAAGTGACACTCCCAAAAGCATATCAGGAATACCAGGACGTCTTTGATGATATGCAAGCAGAAACGCTTCCGCCGCACAGGGTATATGACTGCCAGGTTCCTGGGGCCAATATTCCTAGCGGGAGACTGTACGCGTTATCGGAGCCCGAGAACAACCACCTTCGTTCCTATTTAGACACAATGCTTAGGCTGGGGTTCATAAGGCCATCAAGATCACCGGCGGCCTCCCCTCTTTTTTTTATTCCGAAAGCCAACGGAGAACTACGCGCTTGTGTGGACTTTAGGGCTTTGAACGCCATCACCGTCAAAAACAGATACCCACTGCCACTCATCAACGTACTACTGGAACAGGTCAAGGGCGCCAAGGTGTATACCAAGCTGGACTTGAAAGGGGCATACCACCTCGTCCGCATGCGTGGTGGGGATGAATGGAAGACGGCCTTCAAGACACGATTCGGCCTCTTCGAATATAAAGTGATGCCTTTCGGGCTTTGTAACGCCCCTGCGGCGTTTCAGTTTTTCCTGAACGATGTGCTAAGCGACATATTGGACGTGTATGTCGTCGCCTACATAGACGACATTCTTGTGTATTCCGATAGCAGTGAGGATCATGTGAAACACGTCTCCTCGGTCCTTCAGAGACTTCGGGAAAACTCCCTATACTGCAAGCTCAGTAAATGCGACTTCCACGTCACCTCAGTGGAGTTCTTGGGGGTGATGCTAAGCCCTAATGGACAGACGATGGCTGAAAGGAGGTGAAGGCGGTGGTAGCCTGGCCGGCCCCTAAGAACGTTAAGGAAGTGCAGAGCTTCCTTGGCTTTGCCAACTTTTACCGAAGGTTCATCGAGGGGTTTTCTGGTTTGGTGGCTCCCATCACCCATCTACTAAGGAAATCGTCTCCGTTTTCATGGGACGCAGGGGCACAGGGAGCCTTTGAGGTGTTAAAACAGTCCTTCATCACTGCTCCGGTGCTGGCACATCCCGACCCGGATCTGCAGTACATCGTGGAAGCGGACGCCTCTGATCTGGCGGTAGGGGCCATCCTCTCGCAAAGAAACCAGGGGACCGGAGTGCTTCATCCGGTAGCTTTCATGTCCAGGAAACTAAACGATGCAGAGCGGAACTACCATGTAGCAGAGAAAGAGCTGGTGGCAATTAAGGAAGCCTTCACAGAATGGAGACACTTGCTGATGGGGGCCAGACACGTGGTCACAGTGTTCACGGACCATAGGAACCTCCAATTCATGACAGCGGCCAGGCAGCTGTCTACGCGTCAATTGAGGTGGATGCAGTTCTTCTCAGGGTTCCACTTCACCATCACGTACAGGCCAGGTACTAAGAACAAAAAAGCTGATGCCCTATCAAGACAGTCCAGCAGTACGGGGAGTCCGAAGCCAAACGTCTGGCCCATCATCTCTCCGAGTGTGGTGGTGGGAGCGATTCAGCCGGGGGCGTTCCTCCGTGGAATCCAAGACGGAATTCGCACCTTCGAGTGGAGAACATGGCTTCGCCGCCACGAGGAATGGAGGGTTACGGACGGGATACCGGTGAAAGGTGGTTGCATACTGGTTCCCACGTCTACACTGAGGAAACAGGTGTTCGTGTGGTGTCATGAGTCACCTAGCGCAGGACACCTAGGGCTGGAAAAAACGGTGGACTATGTGTTGCGACAGTTCTGGTGGCCTTCAGTACGTGCTGATGTTCGTGGCTGGGTCACCGCGTGCTCTGTGTGCGCTGCCATGAAATCGGATCATAGGAGACCCCAGGGACTCCTACAATCTCTACCAACCCCTGTACGACCATGGGAACGCATTTCCTTGGACTTCATAGTCGGCATGCCGAAGGACCAGGGGTGTACCGTCATTCTCGTCGTGGTAGATTACCTCACAAAGATGGGTAGGTTCATCGCCTGCAAAGGGGTACCAACGGCAGGGCAACTGGCTGTAACGCTCCTGAAAGAAATAGTGCGCGTCCATGGCCTACCCAGTGTGATTGTGTCGGACCGCGGATCGCAGTTCACGGCACGGTTCTGGAAGTCTTGGTGTTCTGCTCTCCACGTTATCTCGGCGTTATCCACCAGCTACCATCCCCAGACGGACGGCCAGACAGAACGCCTTAATCAAACATTGAAGCAGTACCTCCGCTGTTTCGTCGACCAGGGCAAGGAAGAGTGGGTGGATCAACTGTGGCTTGCTGAAATCGCATACAATAATGCCACACACAGCTCCACGAAGGTATCGCCTTTCTACTGCAACTATGGGCATCATCCCAGGTTCCTTCCGCTGGTCCATCCTGTGGCCCATGCGGGAGTGCCCGCTACCAACAGATGGGTAGCTCATATCAAGGACACGATCTTAAACACCAGACGCTGTCTGGAGGAGGCCAAGGAGGCGTATAAGGCGTACGCGGACCGTAGACGGCGGCCGGGTCCGCTTTACAGGCCGGAGGAGTACGTGTGGGTGTCTTCCAAGAACCTGAGGTTTCGCAAGCACAGCGTGTTCCACCCACGATTCATCGGACCTTACAAGATCAAGGCTTGTCTCAGCCCGGTGACTATGAGATTGGAGCTACCGGCCAGCATGCGGATACATCCGGTGTTTCACGTGTCACTGCTCAAACCAGCACGCTCGGCCATACGGTCTGCCCCTTCTCCTGTTCAGGTGGAAGCCGACCGGGAGTATGAGGTCGCAGGTATCAGGGATTCCAAATGGCGTCGGGTCAAGCTCTGGTATCTGGTGGTGTGGAAAGGGTATGGGCCGAAGGAACAGTCG